>NC_037343.1:59795917-61016854 GCF_002263795.3 Bos taurus | reverse complement strand
GGATACCAAGGGGGAAAGGAGGGTGGGATGAATTGGGAGATTAGGATGGACACACACACACTACCATGGATATAAAAGATACCTAATGAGAACCTACTGTATACAGCACAGGCAACTCTACTCGGTGCTCTGTGGTGACTTAAGTGGGAAGGAAATCCAAAAAGGAAGGGATGTATGTACACGTATAGCTGATTCACTTGGCTGAAGAGCAGAAACTAACACAACATTGTAAAGCAACTCTACTTTAAAAAAAAAAATAGCCTCCCTGATAGAATCTGCTGGAAATGGGTTTCCCAGTCCCCATAAGGCCAGGGGTCTGTGCTCTCTCGGAAGGACCCCTGCCCTCAGTGACTTCAGCACCCAGAGGCGGGTCATCTCCCTCACCGCCTGGACCAGCAGTGACAGGAAGCTCCTGCCGCAGCTGGCACCAGCCCATGTAATTAACGATCAGCTGCCCCCTGCACCCTGCTTGGCCCCCTTTGGAGCACAAGTTAATTGAGCAGGGCCTAAGCACCGGCTGATCTCAATTTCTTCTGATGCAATTAAGCCTTCTCCAGTCATTTATTAACTCATGAAATTGACACAGCAGGTTAGCAGCTCCTAAGAAGAGCAGTTTTTTTCCCCTTGTTCCCTGTCTCCTCAGACATCAATGCTCTGGCATGGCTGGCGGAGGGAATCAGACAAAGGGGCTCCTTTTACTCTGATTGTGCTTATGGCCATTACCAAGCCCTGATTCCCAGGATGAGGGTGGGAAGACTTGGTGGTCAGATTGGTCCCTTTGTCCCAGAGGAAGTACCACAGCAGCAGAGAGGTGTGTGCTGTTTGAGTAGGGGCCTCTCTGAGAGATACAGGGAAACTCAGCAAATCATCAAGGGAAAAGAGAACCTCAATATAATAACGATAGTAAACAGGCAGTTTATAAAACAGAATCAAAAGGCTAACAAGAAAATGAAGAGATGCCCAAACTCAACATAATCTAGGAAATGCAAATGGAAACCATAGTGAGCTATCCCTCTACACTGGTTGACTAGCAAAAATTGGTGGGGATTTAGGGGCACTGCTGGTAGGGTGTAGTTATAACAGCCGTTGAGGGAGAGACTTACCACTACTTGGTCATATTAAGTTCAGACCCCATGAGACAGCAACTCTGCTCCTGGGTCTGTGTCCCCCAAATTTCTCAATATATCCATATGGTGCCACGTGTGAAGATGTTCATCCCTGTGTTTTTTATGGTGGCAGAGAACTGGAAGCAAGCTCAGTGATCATCACTGGAGAGTATAAAGTCAGGTAGACATACACCTCAGAGGATAATGCAACTGCTGAGAGCAAGGACCAATTGGACCAGAGTAACACAGAGTGACAGGGATAAATGTTAGCAGAGGGCTAGGTTAAAAAAAAAAACACACACACAAACAGAATTAGACGTATAAAGATGTATAACACTGCTTATATAAATTTAAAATACAAGCACAGGTCCAGCAACCGGGTTAAGAATCCTCCTGCCAAAGCATGGGACACAAGTTCGACACCTGGTCCAGGAAGAACCCACATGTCGTGGGGCAACTAAGCCCATCTGCCAAAACTACTGAAGCCCTCAGGCCCTAGAGCCTGAGCCCCATACGAGAAGCCACCACAGTGAGAAGCCTGCACACCGAAACTCCAGAGCAGCCCCTGCTCACCCCAACTAGAGAAGAGCCTGAGCAGCAATGAAGGCCCAGCATAGCCAAAAATAAACAAATCAAACTGAAAAAAGAAAAGATCCCACAATCACCAAACTATGCTTTAAAAAAAAGAACACATACCGAAACAAAAACAACAACCCCCTCACCCAAGTTCATAGATACAGAGAACAGGTTGGTGGTTGCCAGAGGTAGGGAGTGGAGGAGGGAGAAATGGGTGAAGAAGGTCAAAAGGTACAAACTTCCAGTTATAAAATAAGTAAATAAGTCATGGAGAAATAATGCACAGCATGGTGACTATAATAAAACTCTATTGTACTTGAAAGTTTCCAGGAGAGTAGACCTTAAGAGTTCTCATCACAAGAAAAACATTTTTTGGCCACTGGTCACAGGTGATAAGTAGACTTATTGTGGTGATCATTTTGCAATGTATACAAATATGAAATTACTATGTGATATACCTGAAATCAATACACTGTTATCTGTCAATTTTACCTCAATAAAACAAAATCCAAAATACATACCCCAAAATGTATATGCATTAAACATGTTAGAATGGCTGACTGTGGAAGGAGGAGAATGAAAACAGGAATAAGAATAAAAGAGAAAAAAAAATAATAGAGAAGAAGGGCCTTGCCCAGACCAATGATGAATCATATTGTGGACTATCTGAGAAGTAATACTGATGAGTATAATTAACTTAACATTCTACATCTGAGGTCCAACCCAAACAAAAAGGAAAGGGGTCTCTCACCACCCCAAGGAGGGCCTCCGTGCTGCACACTTCTATCTGACCTTCCTATCTGTTCTCAGGTAACTGTATTGTTGCCACACTGGGGTCAAGTAGGTATATTTTGTTTTCTTCTTAAAATGACAGACCATTTAAGGGCATTGGAATCTTGTGTCTTCATAAAGCTCCACTCCAGTGTTCAGCACATTTTAGACTGTGGGATGGCAGATCTAATGGGGAAGCTGCTTTGCATGCAGAGCGTGGGCTGTTTTATGCAGATGACACTTGTCTCTGTGGCTCTTGGGGTCAGGATTCCCGATTATGGGCCTGTTCTCTCTGCTTCAGAGAGATGACTGTGGAGGTCAGCAAGCGTTTTAAAGGCTTGGTTCACCTTGGACTCAACTCTCTTTCCCTTTCTGCCTTTCAAAACAACATTCGTTACTTCTGACAGAGTTTTCCTGTGTGCATCTTGTTTGATGTTCAGACACGGCAGTTTTTTCACTTCTCTTATTTCACAGAAAACATAAAGCTCAGAAAAGCAAAGTGGCTCAGCCAAGGTCACACAGCTATTTTGGGGAGAGCCAGGGCACCCTGCCCTCACCATTCTTCCATGCCCAGTGTAGTTCTTGCTCTGCAAGGAACACATGCCCTGTGCCATGGCCCCATTTCCATGTCACCCCAGCTTTTCGGACTCCACGTTCTATTTCCTGACTCACCACTCGCAGGAGGGACGGGGCATCACGGCCTGTGTGTTGGGAAGACTCATTGGTCTATATGGTTCACTGGGATTTCTCTCCATCTGTATTTGATCTCTACTGGCATTTGGGAGGTGTTCCGAGATCCCTAGGCAGCAGGCCTCCAGCCCGCTGACTGTGAACATGCTTGTTAGGAAAGGCAGAAGCCTCTGTGGGGTTTGTTTCTCCTTGCTGGAAAGACATCAGCAGTCTGGAAGAGATCCAGGTGAGAACGCAGGCCATTGAAAGGAAGTAAAGTTTCAGGCCAGATGGTGATAAGGAGAGGCAAGGCGCTAGGATAACAGGTGGACCAGAAGGAGCTAACCTGTGAGGGATGGGTCTCAGGACCATAGAGCCATCTAACTCAGAGTAGCAGAAAGGGGGAGGCTTGCTCAAGCTGTCCAAGGGACGGATGTGAAGTAATGGGATAAAAGGAGACCAAAGACGTTGAGACCAAATTAAGGCAAATCTCACAGGACACAAACAAATGTAACAGTGAGATTTGAAATCTGTCAACCTACATTGCACAGGGAGGCTTGGGGAGCATTACGGAGCTGCTCCGTCTCCTGGGTCAAATCTAGAGACCTGGCCTATTCATGCTGCCGGTTGGGTTTGACTGGGCCAGGGTGAGGATACAGCAAGGATGGGACGAGGCAACTTCTGGTTTTGGGGGGCTTAACAATTGCACCAGGATTTATTCAGGATACTTAATCACTTCAATGAGAACATTCTAAAATGGGCAAAAGAGCCCTGAGGAGGACTTCCCTGGTGGCCCAGGGGTTAAGAATCTACCTGCCAATGTAGGGGACACAGGTTCGATCCCTGGTCTGGGATGATCCCACATGCTGCAGAGCAACCGAAGACCAAAGACCATGTGCCACAGCTACTGATCCCCGCTCTAGAGCCCTTGAGCCTTTACTGCTGAATCCTGTGTGCCTAGAGCCTGTGCTCCACAGCGAGAGAAGCCACTGCGATGAGAAGCCTGTGCACCGCAACTAAAGAGTAGCCCCTTTTCACTGTAACTATAGAAAGCCCAGAGGCAGCAACAAAGATCCAGAACAACCAAAAAAAAAAAAAAAAGAAACCATATATATATATATATTTATTTAAAGGCCATTTGCAGGTAATACAGCAATGGTGACAGCAGGCCTTTGGCAGGTGGGGCAACACTTCATGGAAACCATGGGAGAGCGCCTGGTAGAATCCTGTGGGCTTAGTGAGCAGAATGGGAAATTTACATCCAAATATGCCTCCTATTCTTAATAGTTCACACACACTCACACACACTCAAGTCAACTGCATGCCACAATATATATGGCTCCTATTTCATATTCTGGGTTTGCTAATTCTCAAGTAATTCTTTGGGTGTCTTTGTGGCGTTCCGTTAAACTTTTCTAAAAATTGACCTACATGATTTGTCAATATCATCTTGGGCAGAGGGAGCAAAACCAAGGAAACAGGGTTTGTATCTTGATGAGTTGTATTTCTATCTGTTACATGCACTGATTTCTCTGGCCGCGAGAGTGGCCTGGGATGGCTCTTCCAGCTGAATCTTTATCACTTTGCACCCTGTGGATGGGGTAGGCAGGCTTCCCCAAGAAACCCTGGGGCTTCCAGCTCCCCACAAGAAGTGGAGATGGAGATTGTTTCCCATTTCATCCACTGGTCCCTGAGGGCTGAAGGGTTGAAAACTGCTTGTGGCCAGATTACTCATCAGGGAAAGCTCTAGAACAGACTGGATACAGATAAGCCATGCTCTCTCAGAAAACAGGTTACAAAAGAGCAACTTTACATTCGTGTGTGTGTGTGTGTGTGTGCAATAGGAAAACATATTGCATAATAGGGAAACATACACTATTTATAGCTTTCCCCCTCTTCTGCTTTCTGCTAATCTGTGTCTACCAGCTCATCTGGACTGGAGAGTAAAAGGTAAATCGGGAGACACCATTCTATTTGAATAGATATGACCTGACCTGAATATACTTAGACAATGAAAGGAGAAGAGGAGAAATTCAAGAGCTGGCATGAAAGGTACTTGAAAAGCATTCTGGAGAGACTGCAAAGAGGAGGAGACGAGGTGGCTGCCATGTGCATGAGACACTGGGAGAGGTGGAAATGGGAAAGAGGTTGTTGTTCAGTCGCTCAGTTGTGTCTCACTCTTTGCGACCCCATGGACTGCAGCATGCCAGGCTTCCCTATTCTTCACCATCTTCTGGAGCTTGCTCAAACTCATGTCCTTTGAGTCAGTGATGCCCTCCAACCATCTTGTCCTCTGTCATTCCTTTCTCCTCCTGCCTTCAATCTTTCCTAGTATCATCAGCCTTTTTTAATGAGTCAGTTCTTTACATCAGGTGGCCAAAGTATTGGAGATTCAGCTTCTCCATCAGTCCTTCCAATGAAAACTCAGGATTGATTTCCTTTAGGATTGACTGGTTTGACCTCCTTGAAGTCCAAGGGACTCTCAAGGTAAAGAGGAGTTTTGAGTATTTTATATATTATGAATGAAATTTATTCCCTTGGGATTTCCCAAACACTTCAATAAAGGTTTACATTCCTTTCCACATAGGTTTTGCATATTGGATTGAGTTTAAATAAGACACCTTGAGGAGACTGAGCCCACAGGGCAACTTTTCCGTTTTTTTTTTTTCACAGGTTATCATCATAAAGGAGGATGATTTGTCCAAAGAAAGATAATTGGAGGAGAAGACTTTTGAGAGTCCCTTGGACTGCAAGGAGATCCAACCAGTCCATCCTAAAGGAGATTAGTCCTGAGTGTTCATTGGAAGGACTGATGTTGAAGCTGAAACTCCAATACTTTGGCCACCTGATGTGAAGATCTGACTCATTTGAAAAGACCCTGATGCTGGGAAAGATTGAGGGCAGGAGGAGAAGGGGATGACAGAGGATGAGATGGTTGGATGGCATCAGTGACTCAATAGACATGGGTTTGGATAAACTCTGGGAGTTAGTGATGGACAGGGAGGTCTGGCGTGCTGCAGTCCATGGGGTCGCAAAGAGTCGGACACAACTGAGTGACTGAACTGAACCGAACCAGTAACTCTTGGGCTTTCCCTGTGGCTCAGCTGGTAAAGATTCTGCCTACAATGTGGGAGACCTGAGTTTGATCCCTGGGTTGGGAAGATCCTCTGGAGAAGGGAAAGCCTACCCACTCCAGTATTCTGGCCTGGAGAATTCCATGGGCTGTAAGTCCACGGGGTCACATACAGTCGGACATGACTGAGAGAATTTCAGTTTCACCAGTAACTCTCAGAGGTGGGAGGATGCCAATTTAGGTCAAGTTGGAAAGAGATATAGAGATTAGTGTTTATGAACTTCCTAAGTAGAAAGACAGAGAAGATAGGGATTTGGTAGGAAGTATGAATGATAAACAATTCCCCAAAATATTCCTAGTAAGTAGTCCCTCTGGGACCAGCCAACATGAGCTCCAGGCTATGGCCAAGCCTGCATCTGGGTCTCTGACCCTGGGGGGCCATGGTGATGTTTTTAAAAAAATCTCCTCTTATTTGAATGACCACTCCTTAATTTTATACACTTTTCCTACTCATTACTTTGTGCTTTTCTTATCAGTCTCTTTGAATATTACCAGTTAGGCATATTAACACTTGCAGTGTCAAAACTACTGTAAATGTTTTCCCCAGTATGAACTCCTTTACAGTGTAAAAGTTTTAAACTTTTAGGGAGCTAAATCTTTCATCACTTTTTGTTCCCTACTTGGCTTAGGAAGTTTTGCACACAGGGTTATGTAAGAAATGTTTCACTTAAAAAATTTAATTATTCATCTTGCAGGGATCTGTTTTTGTGCTCTTAGGGTTTCAGTTTTAGTTTTTTTTTCCTTAGATAGAAAGCCAGTTCTGCCAGGTAAGCCGAATTGTCTTAGACTAAATTATCGTCTTTAGTACATATTAATTTCAGATCTATTTATGTGTGGATCTATTTCTAAATTCCCTATTCAATTCTACTTACCTACAATTATTCATATGCCCCACTGTTTTAATTAACTTGATTTATCATAAATTTTTAATGACTTGTAAGATTATATATACTTTTATTGAAGTATAGTTGATGTGCAATATTATATGTTTCAGGTGTACAATAGTGATTCACAATTTCTAACATTTAATATTCCAATCACAATTATTATAAAATATTGGCTATATTCCCTGTGTTGTATATATTCTTGTAGCTTATTTATTTTATACACAGTACTTTGTACCTCTTAATCCCCTACCCCTATCTTGCCCCTCCCCTCTGCCCTCTCCCCACTGGTAATCATTAGTTTGCTGTCTGTATTTGTGAATCTGTTTCTTTTTCTGTTAAAATCACTAGTTTGTCTTATTTTTTAGATTCTACATATAAGTGACATCATGCAGTATTTTTCTTTCTCTATATGACTTATTTCACTTAGCATGCTGCTGCTGCTGCTGCTAAGTCGCTTCAGTCATGTCCGACTCTGTGCGACCCCATAGACAGAAGCCCACCAGGCTCCCCCATCCTTGGGATTCTCCAGGCAAGAACACTGGAGTGGGTTGCCATTTCCTTCTCCAATGCATGAAAGGGAAAAGTGAAAGGGAAGTCGCTCAGTTGTGTCCGACTCTTAGCGACCCCGTGGACTACAGCCTACCAGGCTGCTCCTTCCATGGGATTTTCCAGGCAAGAGTACTGGAGTGGGGTGCCATTAGCATAAAACCCTCCAAATCCATCCATGTTGTTACAAGCAGTAAACTATTTTTTTCAGCTGAGTAGTATTCCAACACACACACACTTGTGTGTATAGATATATGATATATATATATACATACACATCTTTATCTCTTCATCTGTAAATGGACACTTAGCTCGCTTCCATATTGTAAGACTACTTTTTAACTTTTTATTACTGTGTAACATATAGTGAAACTGTTAGTTGCTCAGTCTTGTCTCACTCTTTGTAACCCCATGGGTACCTACCCACTAGGCTTCTCTGTCCATGGAATTCTCTAGACAAGAATACTGGAGTGAGTAGCCATTCCTTCTTCAGTGGATCTTTCTGGCCCAGGGATCGAACCCAGGTCTCCTGCATTGCAGGCAGATTCTTTACCATCTGAGTTACTAAGGAAGTCTGTGTCACATATAGAAAGGGCACAAATCAAATTTTCTCACTGCGAACACATCCATGTAACTTGCCCCCTAGAAGTCTCCCTTAGGGTTCTGGCTTACGAGTCTGTCTTTAACTCCTGGGCAGAGCTCTGGTGATTGGCACATGAGTGTAGACTTTCTCATGACCACTTTCTCATGACCACTGCTGGCTCCTGGGCCATAGCTTCTTACAGAGTGGCTCAGGGCCTTATAACCAGAAGCCAAGGTGGAGAAGATTGCTGTGGCTGGACTATGATGAGGAGAGAGATGTGAACTTCTTCGCCCGAGCTTTCCCACCTGGAAAGGGCACTGAACCGTGTCATCTGTCAATGAGCAAAGAGGCAAAGCAACTGAAGCCTGAAGTCTCTCAGTTTCTTCTCACCAACAGCAGGAAGAGCTGGGCTATTCCCTTTTCAAACTCCACTGTCCAGGTGGTGGAACCGGGAGGATCTGGGACACAGGCCCCTTGAGAGGGTGGGTGCAGGGGCTGCTACTCCTTTCTCTGTGCAGAGAGCCCTCAGGGGAGGACATCCCACTCCAAATCAAAGCTGCCCTGCGTAATACCGTCTACTGAGTTCTGTTCTGTGGACAGGGAAACCTTTATGGGTGATGCTCTGTTAGGGAAAACTTTTCCTTCATTTGGATTCAGACTAAACTGTCTCAGAATTATTTGGCCTTGGGAGACATGTGGTATGAATGTGCGTGTGTGCACACACATGCTCAAACCAACACCAACCCTCTGGAGAACCGCCATACGCAAACCCGCGCATCACACTACCTGCGAGAGAGACAGGCAGACAGGGAGGGTCAAAGCCCAAATTGGACTGACCTGCAATGGTGAAGACTCTCCCTCCCCCAAATGCCCTAGGTGATTCTAGATTGGTGAGCTCAGATACTGGGAAATGGACTTCGAGCATACCATGTCCCCTGTATTGCCATGGAGAGAGAAGGCTGGCAGATCCTAAGGAACAAACAAAGCCTGTGGGTCATGGACCCAAGAATGGTCCCCTCTGAGAAAGTGAGGAAGAAAAAGAGGAAAAGGGAGATAACTCACTTGCTGTCTTGCTTGATGCTATAGGACTGGCCAGGCTCCATATCCAGTTCAGTGTTTTCCTCCTGGCAGACTACACCCCTCTAATTATTCCCGACCTGCCAATCAAACCTGTTCCTGCAGAAGTCTTGGCAGGGATGGGAGATTGGAGAACTAGGCCACTAAAGGCAAACGTGATTTCTCTATCCCACTGCTCATTGGAGGCTAATACAAAAAGGGCAGATCCAACCAGAAGGTGAGGGACTCCCAGATGAAAAACAACCAAAGCGTTGCTGAGAGTGGCAAGGAGAGGAAGAGAAGGAGCATATTGTGTGGACATGCTGATCCCCGCATGGCCTGCTTCCTTGTTTTCTTAAATTTTCTGGAGAAGTAGGGGGAATGGGGGAGAGGTAGAAAGATGACACTTGAGTAACAAATAATAAAGGAAGAGATGAGTGGAAAGCTGCCTCTGTGTAACTCTCACCTGTTCAAGCTGGTTTGCCTTCAAGGGTCATTTATGATGGATCCCTCTCTCTGAAAGACAGTCTTCTCAACATCTCAAGACAGATAGCATGCCATATATCAATGCTCAGTTAGCTGGCATAAAAGAGAAGTCCCCAGACCTGGGGCCTGGGTATTGGGCAGGGAGCCTTGCACGTGGGGGACCCAGGATCCTCCCATTTTGGGCCTCTTTGCCTCCAGCCATCAGACAGAGGATGCGTGGAGGATCATGAGAGGAAGGGTTTTGTGGGTCAGACCTCCAGGAGTGCACGTCACTTCTACTCCCATGCCATTGGCCAGACTCAGGCCACACCTAAGTGCAAGGGAAGCTGGGAGACGTGAAGGGCTGAGTGCCCGGGAAAGAGCAGGACCAGGTTGTACAGCGCAGAGGCATCTCTGCCACAGCCCCTACCTTCTAGTCCAGTTTTAGTCTTTGGCATTCTCTTTGCACTTTTGCTCCACTAATACTGAAATGCATGTCTTTCCCTAGTTAAGCCGTCCTCTCTTATATCTCTTCATCCTTATATACACTGTTCCTTCATCCTAGGCCACCTTCTTCCCACCTGTATCTATTTGGCAATTTTTTTATTACTCCTTTAGGAATCAGCTTGAGAAGAACTCCGGCCCCTTCCGGCATTCCATAACTCCTCTAGGCAGGCTTCACACTTCCTCATTCTGTACCTTATGGATCCCTCCTTTGTAGCACTTGCATAATTTATAATCCATAATTTATCATTGTTTTGCAGTGGGCCCATCTCCGTTACTAAACTGCAAGCCCAGTTCTGGCAGGAATGGCACCTGCTTAGCAGAATGCCTGGGACAAAAAGGACTCAGTAAACACTTAGTGATTGAATGAACAAAAGACAGAGCATCTGCCCTGGTTTTCTTTTTTCCAGGCTAAATGTTCTCATTTCCTTTTACCTTTCCCCAGGTACATGGCTTTGAATCTCTTTATTATCCTTGTCCCTGTCTTCAGAATGAGCTCCAATGTATCAAATTCATCATCAAATTGGGAGCCCCACATCTGAATAGGGCTCTCTGGGTTTGAATTGACTGGTGCAGGCTTCACTGGACAGGCTTTGCCCCCTCGTCCAGTGGCAAAATTCATGGCTGGCATGGGACAGGGCCTCAACTATGGTCATAGTCGCTTCTTTCCTCTCGGAATACTTCCCTCCTCCCCGAGCCATGCACATCTAATATTCCACTCAAGAATCATCTCTTCTGATAGGACATTTTAAAGATCTAAGGGGAAGGGCATTAAGTTTAGATGTGTAAGTATTGCTGGGTTATGTGGGCTTTTCAAATTTATTCCAGATGTTTCTATGTCTATAGATAGGGACAGTCACTGTGCCACACTTTCTTTCTTAGCAGGGGAATCACCTGTGTAGCCTCTTTTTGTCATGTAATTATAAATAACTGGTATGGTGGGTTGGAGTGTAATATCTAGTCCTTCCTCCTCTTGCCTGTCTTACTGCATTGCAGAAGCTAGAACTCTAAAAGTGACATTTTCCAGATTCCCTTTGCGGCCAGGGTTCTGGTCATGATTTAAGTGGGGCCAATCAGATGCATCCCCTCTCACGTGGCTCGGTGGTAAAGAATCCACCTGCCAATGTGGGACATGCAAGTTCACCTGGGTCAGGACGATCCCCTGGAGGAGAGCAAGGCAACGCACTCCAGTATTCCTGCCTGGGAAATCCCAAGGACAGAGGAGCCTGACAAGCTACAGTCCATGGGGCCTCAAAACAGTAGGACAAGACTTAGCGACTAAACAGGCAGGATCTGTGTGGCTCTGGAGCCAGTCATTATGGTGGCAGCTTCCTGACCTCTAGATTACAGCTGAGGCCATGTGTTCCTATGGCCAGTAGCCACAGTCTTAGCTTTGTGATCCCTCAGCTTCCTGATACAGTGCTATTGTTTCAGGGATCATTTGTAGGGGCTCAGCCTAGAGCCTGCCCCTTAGATCTTCCAAAGACTTGTAATCACCTAATCCCCTGTGTCAAATATACTTACTCTTAACATAGCTGAAATGAAATGAAGCAAAAATAAAAACTAGGAAAAAATAATTTAAAAGATAGGTAGAGTGACTTTTAGTATCTGCAACCTGACCAGTAAGAGCAGGCACCCATTGACCTCCAGGAAAAGTCATCCAAAGCTTTTGTGGCTTGATGAAAACTGTACTTCTCTTCTTGAGGCCATTTGGTATGCACAGAGCTGAAAAAGTAATGTATGAAATTGTATAAGGATCCCAAGATCCTTCTGAGAGGGCAGAGACCAAGACTTCCATTCCTTCCTAAGATCCAAACTTAGGGAATCCTGGGGAGTGGCCCTGACCAAGATCTGCTGGAAGTAAAGAACTCCAGGGGAGCAGAGGGTACCTGTGAAGGTGATGGCTGGTTCTGGCCTGTCACGTGACTTGAGTCAGATGCTTCTTCTTTTAATTTCAGCATTTTGATTATTATTTTGGAGTATAATTGCTTTACAATGTTGTGTTACTTTCTGCTGTACAACAAAGTGAATCAGTTATATGTATACATATATCCCCACCCTTTTGGCCCTCCTTCCCATCCCACTCCCATCTCACCCATCTAGGTCATCACCAAGCTCTGAGCTGAGCTCCCAGAAGTCTCTCTCTCTCTTTTTAAAAAAATTTTTAATTGGAGGAAAATTGCTTTAAAATGCTGTGTTGGTTTCTGCCATCCAATAATGCAAATCAGTCATAATTATATATATCCCCTTCATCGTGAGCCTCCCTCCCCACTTCTATCCTACCTCTCTAGATCATCACAGAGCACCAGGCTGGCATAGCATGGGGCTTTGGGGAGCAATGGCTGTGTGAGCACCAGGAGATATTTAACCTAGGATCAGGGCTGTTCAGGGACCATGTCAGCAGAGAAGATTTTGCGACAGCAGCAGACAAATGTGACAGAGCCAAAGCTAGCATTCAGTAGCACATCCTGGAGACCAACCAAACACAGACTGACCAGAATTCCTAAGTTTCTTTCTCAGCTTTGTACCTGGAAACAAGAACAACTTCCTCTGGGCTGAAGAAGATCCTTAAGGTTTGGAGGGAGAGGGTAAAGAGGTCTCAAGAGGGAGATACTGAACTTTTTGGTAATAGGAACCTTTGAGGAGTTGAAAAATTCATTGGATAAATAAGAATTATGAACTTATTTGTACCCCAAACTGGTGAAGTGGGTCGCCCAAGTTACAGGCACAAAAGAAAAACCTAACTACATTCAAAATTAAAATTCTATGTGTACATGAACCCAGGACAAAAATTAATTAAAAGGTAAATAATAGATTGGGGAATTACCTGCAATAAATAGGAGAACTTATTTAGATGATAAAGGAATATATTAAGACCACATAGGTGAATAAGCAAAACACAGAAATGGATGATTTACCAAGGATGAAATGAATTAATAAATATATGTAGAACTATCCAACCCCACTAAAAGTCAAAGGAATGGAAACTGAGACATATTTCTTCTTTCTACTAAATTATAGGAAATTATTATATTAATACCTAGTGTTGATCAGGTTGGGGTTTAATACTCTTCGTTTCTAGGTGAAAATTTGTAAAACTCTTTGGGCAAATATTTGGCAATATTTATTTTAGAAATGTATATAGCAAAGGTTTCTAGTTTTAAATGGCTTATCAAAATCTGTATTTATCTTTCCTACCCCGCACAACATCCTATTGAAATAATAAGAAACAATAAACAAATTTACAGCAGCCCTGAAAAATCAGAAAATTGTGTCTCCAACTGAAGCTTCTGTATGAGAAGAAGCTGTTGAGGGCAGATTCATGGTGAACACCAAGAACCCATGGCCCCATAACAGATGGCAGAGAAGACATCCACAATGGTAAGTTTTCCTACCAGAAATACACATATGCACAGATACAAGTATATTCTTTGTAGTATTATTTGTGATTGCAAATATTTGATAAATACCCATCAGTAGAGGAAATGTTAAGTGAATTACATCCGCAGCAGTGGATGAATACGTCCGTCAGATAGTGTCAGAGCTTGCATTCAATAGCACACGACGTGAAAAGGAAAGTGAACCTCAATCAGCCGTGTCTGACTCTTTGCAACCCCATGGACAATACAGTCCATGGAATTCTCCAGGCCAGAATACTGGAGTGGGTAGCCATTCCCTTCTCCAGGGGATCTTCCCAACCCAGGGGTCAAACCCAGATCTCCCACACTGCAGGCAGATTCCTTACCAGCTGAGCTACTAGGGAAAACCTAGCACACTACGTAGCACCAACCAAATGCAAGCAGACTGGCTGGAATTTCTACGTTTGTTTCTCAATGTTGTACCTGGAAACAGTAGTAGCTTCCTCTGGGCTGAATAAGATCCCTAACATTTAGAGGGAGAGGGTAAAGAGGTCTCAAGAGGGTGAAAATGAACTTTTTGCTAATAGGAATATTTGAGGGGGGTTGATTAATTAATTAGAGAAATAAGAGCTATGAACTTGTTTGTACCCCAAGCTGAATTACATGTTACATGAATTACAGTTCTTCCACGGAATACTATGAAGTTGTTAAAGAGAATGAGGTAGAGTAACATTCCATTTATATTAAAGATTGTATGTATGAAATTAACATCTGAAAATGTTCATTTGTTTAATGCAACATTCCTATTTCTGGTAATATATTCAGAAGGAAATGAAACAGAATAAGGCAACACTGGAATCAGAGAAATATTCACCATAGTGTTATTTATAACAGAAAAAATGGAAATAAGTAAACTGCTAATGATACAGGAATCATTATTTTATTCATAGTACAGGGACTCAATGACACATTGGATAACCATGATGGTGTGGTCACTCACCTAGAGCCAGGCATCCTGGAGTGTAAAGTAAAGTGGCCTTAGGAAGCATTACTACAAGCAAAGTTAGTGGAGGTGATGGAATTCCAATTGAGCTATTTCAAATCCTAAAATGAAGAACTAAAGATCCTCTTGATGAAAGTGAAAGAGGAGAGTGAAAAAGTTGGCTTAAAGCTCAACATTCAGAAAACTAAGATCATGACATCTGGTCCCATCACTTCATGGCAAATAGATGGGGAAACAGTGGCTGACTTTATTTTTCTGGGCTCCAAAATCACTGCAGATGGTGACTGCAGCCATGAAATTAAAAGACGCTTACTCCTTGGAAGGAAAGTTATGACCAACCTAGACAGCATATTAAAAAGCAGAGACATTACTTTGCCAACAAAGGTCCATCTAGTCAGTTCAGTTCAGTTCAGTTGCTCAGTCGTGTCCAACTCTTTGCAACCCCATGAATCCCAGCATGCCAGGCCTCCCTGTCCATCACCAACTCCCAGAGTTCACCCAGACTCAACGTCCATCGAGTCAGTGATGCCATCGCCATCTCATCCTCTGTTGTCCCCTTCTCCTCCTGCCCCCAATCCCTCCCAGCATCAGAGTCTTTTCCAATGAGTCAACTCTTCGCATGAGGTGGCCAAAGTACTGGAGTTTCAGCTTTAGCATCATTCCTTCCAAAGAAATCCCAGGGCTGATCTCCTTCAGAATGGACTGGTTGGATCTCCTTGCAGTCCAAGGGACTCTCAAGAGTCTTCTCCAACACCACAGTTCAAAAGCATCAATTCTTCAGTGCTCAGCCTTCTTCACAGTCCAATTCTCACATCCATACATGACCACTGGAAAAACCATAGCCTTGACTAGACGAACCTTTGTTGGCAAAGTAATGTCTCTGTTTTTCAATATGTTATCTAGGTTGGTCATAACTTTTCTTCCAAGGAGTAAGCGTCTTTTAATTTCATGGCTGCAGTCACCATCTGCAGTGATTTTGGAGCCCAGAAAAATAAAGTCTGACACTGTTTCCACTGTTTCCCCATCTATTTCCCATGAAGTGATGGGACCGGATGCCATGATCTTCGTTTTCTGAATGTTGAGCTTTAAGCCAACTTCTTCACTCTCCTCTTTCACTTTCATCAAGAGGCTTTGTAGTTCCTCTTCACTTTCTGCCATAAGGGTGGTGTCATCTGCATATCTGAGGTGACTGATATTTCTCCCAGCAATCTTGATTCCAGGTTGTGTTTCTTCCAGTCCAGCGTTTCTCATGATGTACTCTGCATAGAAGTTAAATAAGCAGGGTGACAATATACAGCCTTGATGTATCTTTTCCTATTGGGAACCAGTCTGTTGTTCCATGTCCAGTTCTAACTGTTGCTTCCTGAACTGCATACAGGTTTCTCAAGAGGCAGGTCAGGTGGTCTGGTATGATCAACATTATCCATTCCTTTTTTCAAAGTTAAAACTGATGTATTAGTTTCAGGTGTACAACATAACGATTCCATGTTTGTATACATTGTGAAATGATCACCACAAGAAGTGTAGGTCACATCTGATACTACACATGGTTATAATTTTTTTTCTTGTGATGAGAACTTTTAAGATCCACTCTCTCTTAGCAACTTTGGAATATACCATTTTTCTATAATTAAATTTATTTATTTTTAATTGAAGGATAATTGCTCTACAATATTGTGTTCATTTCTGCCAAACATCAACATGAATCAGCCATAAGTATACATATGTCCCCTCCCTCTTTAAGCTCTCTCTCACCTCCCCATCCCAGCCCTCTAGGTTGTTACAGAGCCCTACGTTGAGTTCCCTGAGTCACACAGCAAATTCCCACTATCTATTTTATATATGGTAATGTATATGCTTCCATGCCACTCTATCCGTACATCCCACCCTCTCCTTCCTCCCCCTGACCCTGTGTCCATAAGTCTTTTCTCTATATCTGTGTCTCCATTGTGCTTAGTCACTCAGTCATGTCTGACTCTTTGAGACCCCATGAACTGTAGCCCACCAGGCTCCTCTGTCTGTGGGTTTTCTCCAGGCAGGAATACTGGAGTGGGTTGCCATGCCCTTCTCCAGGGGATCTTCCCAACCTAGGGATCAAAACCAGGTCTCCTGCATTGCAGGTGGATTCTTTACTGTCTGAGCCACCAGGGAATCCCCATGTGTTTCCACTGCTGCCCTGCAAACAGGTTTATCAGTACTGCTTTCAAATTCCATATATACGTATTAATATACAATATTCATTTTTCTCTTTCTGACTTCACTCTGTATAATAGGTTCTATGTTCATCCACCTCACTAGAACTGACTCAAATGCATTTGTTGTGATGGCTGAGTAGAATTCCATTGTATATATATACCACAGTTTCTTTATTCACTCATCTGTCGATGGATATCTAGGTTGCTTCCATGTCCTAGCTTTTGCAAATAGCGCTGCAAGGAACCCCAATGCAATGGGGTATGTGTGTCTTTTTCAATTATCATTTTATCAGGGTATATGCCTAGTAGTGGGATTGCTGGGTCATATGGTAGTTTTATTCCTAGTTTTTTAAGTATTCTCCATATTGTCTTCCATAGTGGCTGTATCAATTTACATTCCCACCAACAAGAGGGTTCCCTTTTCTCCACACCCTCTCCAGCATTTATTGTTTGTAGATTTTTTGATGATGGCCATCTGACCAGTGTGAGGTGATTTCTCATTGTAGTTTTGATTTGCATTTCTCAAATAATGAGCGATGTTGAGCATCTTTTCACGTATTTATTAGCCATCTGATATGTATGTGTTCTTTGGAGAAATGTCTGTTTAGGTCTTTTTCCCACTTTTTGATTGGGTTGTTTGTTTTTCTGGTATTGAGTTGTATGAGCTGCTTGTATATTTTGGAAATTAATCTTTTGTCAATTATTTCATTTGCTATTATTTTCTCCCATTCTGAGGGTTGTCTTTTGCAACACAGGATTAACTGTAGTCACCTGTGCTACATATTCATCTCCACAGCTTATTTACTTTGTAACTGGAAGTTTGTACCTTTTAACCACTTCCCCCTTTTCTCCCACCCTGTAACCCATGCCTCTGGCAACCACCAATCTGTTCAGTTTCTACCAGCACATTATTCAGTCTTGCCATCTTAACTGAAGGCCCAGTCCCAGTGAGGAGGGACATAATTAGCACCAGTACATAGCAGCTTGCTTGTTATTATTATACTTTTTCTCATAGGTAAGAAGGTGGCATTCAACCTGGAAGACCAGAGAAGTTGTCTGTAACCCCACTTACTAGTGGTGTGGCCTTAGGTGAGTCACCTCTTCTCTCTGAGCCTTGGCTACCTCATCAATGAAATGGAGTTGATGATGGCCCCATCATTTCACAGAGCTCTTATATTAAAAAACTCCTATCAAAAAATTATTTTTCACTTATTCATTCTGTGACATTCATGAAAGATCTATTCTATGATAAGTGCTGAAATAGGAAAGTGTGACCCGGCCCCTACCGTGGTGTTGGAGAAGACTCTTGAGAGTCCCTTGGACTGCAAGGAGATCCAACCAGTCCGTCCTAAAGGAGATCAGTCCTGGGTGTTCATTGGAAGGACTGATGTTGAAGCTGAAACTCCAATCCTTTGCCCACCTGATGCGAAGAGCTGACTCATTTGAAAAGACCGTGATGTTGGGAAAGATTGAAGGCAGGAGGAGAAGGGGATGACAGAGGATGAGATGGTTAGATGGCATCACTGACTCAGTGGACATGAGTTTGGGTAAACTCTGGGAGTTGGTGATAGACAGGGAGGCTTGGCGTGCTGCGGTTCATGGGGTCGCAAAGAGTCAGACACAACTGAGTGACTGAACTGAACTGACCCAGCTCCTGCCCTCAAGGACCCCACACTCTAGTGAACAAGACAAAGAGATAATAAGAATTTTTTTAAAAAGAATATAGTGTGGTAAATTCTGGCAGTCTGATGGAGGAGACAACTGGCTCTATCTCAGCAAGGTTTCATGAAGGAAGTGGCACTTGAAAGAGATGGAGGCAGTGGGGAGGGGGATATTATGAAAAAGAAAGTGTGGAGTCACATTGATTAATGGAAAAAATGCAGCACAAAAACAGGTCTTTAAGAGACAGGTCTTCAGATATTGACAAAAAACTATCATAGCCTGTCCTCTCATGCTTTCTCCAACATCTTCTCCCAGGCAAACTCAACAAGCCCAGTGTCTTCAACCATTGTTCACTTGGTTGGCTGTGAACACGGTCCATTCTCTTTATGCCCCAATGACTTACAAGTCTACATATGTCACATAATCTCTATAACCAATTTATTAACTATAGCATAATTAATACCTTATTTTAAAGCCATTTATACTTTCTAAAATTCCAGGAGTCTGTAAGATACACTACAAATCAGAAGTCTCATCGTCCATTGACATAGTGATGTATGGGCTTGTCTCATGGACATGGAAAAAGTATGTCTGGGAAGAGAGTATAAGGCATAGGAACGTGTACTTGCTCATGAAGAGATTCTGTGCACTGCTGGTTTAATGTTATTAGGAGACAGTGAAAACCTCAACTCTAGATGGCGTCTTATTAAATCTCAAGGGATCCTGGTGGGTAGGTCAGAGACTAGGTCAGATATCATTTTTTAACTCTCTTAGGCTCAAAGTTTTCAGAACTGACTTTGATGGAACTGAGTGCTTTCCTGTGATTGTAAATTAAAAGGAAAAGCAAAATGAACAAAAGCAAAGTTCCCCTGGAAGGAAACAACAGCCCAGCCACAGGAGTTGGAGGTGCTGCTGCTTAAATACCACACTGGGCATCAGGCAGACGGCAGAGCCTCACCACACTCTAGGTGGCTATTGTTGGCCCCAGGCTGCTGACTGCTGTTCATTCTCACTCTTGAATATGGGCATTATTTGGATGAATGAAGTCGCCTTTAAAGCCCCTTCTGTGGGTGAAAAGAGCCTGGCCCTTGGAGGATAGCTGGAGGGGGACGCTGGCCCCAGGGCTGTCAGTTTCATTCACCGTGGCCACAGCCAGCATCTGTTAAGGTAGCAGGGGGGCGCTGCGGGCCAAGTCCCACCTAGGACACCAGCTGTCCTAGCTCTCACACTCTCAGTTGTCTTCTGCATCTGCCTAGCACAGCGGTAGTAGTGTTATCTCCTATTCAGCCTATCACTTCGGGGCCTTGTCCTTGTTGTGGCCCACTAGGGAATTAAAGGAGGGAAGATGCCTGATTCCCACAGTGTTGGGAAAACTGGACGAACACATGCAAAAAGAGAAAAGAAACTGGACCACTATCTTATACCATATGCAAACGTTAATTCAAAATGAATTAAAGACAAATGTAAGACCTAAAACCACAAAAACTCCTAAGAGAAAATAGGCGATAAGCTCCTTGACAGTCTTGGAGATGACTTTTTGAATCTGACACCTACTGACTATGCCAAAGCCTTTGACTGTGTGGATCACAATAAACTGTGGAAAATTCTGAAAGAGATGGGAATACCAGACCACCTGATCCGCCTCTTGAGAAACCTGTATGCAGGTCAGGAAGCAACAGTTAGAACTGGACATGGAACAACAGACTGGTTCCCAATAGGAAAAGGAGTACGTCAAGGCTGTCTATTGTCACCCTGCTTATTTAACTTATATGCAGAGTACATCATGAGAAACGCTGGGGTGGAGGAAGCACAAGCTGGAATCAAGATTGCTGGGAGAAATATCAATAACCTCAGATATGCAGATGACATCATCCTTATGGCAGAAAGTGAAGAACTAAAGAGCCTCTTGATGAAAGTGAAAGAGGAGAGTGAAAAAGTTGGCTTAAAGCTCAACATTCAGAAAACTAAGATCATGGCATCCGGTCTCATCACTTCATGGCAAATAGATGGGGAAACAGTGGAAACAGTGGCTGACTTTATTTTTCTGGGCTCCAAAATCACTGCAGATGGTGACTGCAGCCATGAAATTAAAAGACGCTTACTCCTTGGAAGGAAAGTTATGACCAACCTAGACAGCATATTAAAAAGCAGAGACATTACTTTGTCAACAAAGGTCCGTCTAGTCAAGGCTATGGTTTTTCCAGTGGTCATGTATGGATGTGAGAGTTTGACTATAAAGAAAGCTGAGCACCGAAGAATTGATGCTTTTGAACTGTGGTATTGGAGAAGACTCTTGAGAATCCCTTGGACTGCAAGGAGATCCAACCAGTCAATTCTAAAGGACATCAGACCTGGGTGTTCATTGGAAGGACTGATGTTGAAGCTGAAACTCCAATCATTTGCCCACCTGATGTGAAGAGCTGACTCATTTGAAAAGACCCTGATGATGGGAAAGATCGAGGGCAGGAGGAGAAGGGGATGACAGAGGATGAAATGGTTGGATGGCAACACTGACACAATGGACATGGGTTTGGGTGGACTCTGGGAGTTGGTGATGGACAGGGAGGCCTGGCGTGTTGTGGTTCATGGGGTCGCAAAGAGTCAGACACAACTGAGTGACTGAACTGAACTGAATGTTGATCATAGATATTCATTATCCATTACAATCCTGTGAAGTGGGAATTATTATTTCCACCTTACAAATGAGGAAACTGAAGGTCAGGGAACTTGCCCAAAGCCACACATTTCCTAACTGGCAGAATTAGGGTTTGGACCCTGATCTATGAGGCCCCAAAGCTCATTAATCTCAGCACATTACTGCTCAGCAGAGTAAGCCTTTATTTAGGACTACTAAATGTTATTTCTGGAACAGGAAGATGGGCTTTTGATGGAATTTTCACCCAGGGGCACTTTTGGGAAGTGAGAAGCTGCTGAAACAGAGCAGTCTAGTGACTTGGGAGGCAGAGAGACCAATACCAGTCATGACTGGAGGTGTTCAAGCATTTGATGGGAACCCAAGGTTTTTATCCTAGTTCCTCCAACATTTGTGGGGCCCAGGGCAAGATGACAAGTGGAGGTCACAGACTATATGTATAAATATCTCAAAATTAAAAATCAGGCTGCTGCTGCTACTGCTGTTAAGTCGCTTCAGTTGTGTCCAACTCTGTGCGACTCCATAGATGGCAGCCCACAAGGCTGCCCCGTCCCTGGGATTCTCCAGTCAAGAACACTGGAGTGGGTTGCCATTTCCTTCTCCAATGCATGAAAGGGAAAAGTGAAAGTGAAGTTGCTCAGTCGTGTCCGACTCTGAGTGACTCCATGGACTCCATGGGATTTTCCAGGCAACAGTACTGGAGTGAGGTGCCATTGCCTTCTCCAAAAAATCAGGCTAGCACCTGTGAAATAAAAATTTCTATCCTCCTGCCTTGATAAATATACTTTGTAACACCTGGACATCCAGGCTCAATTGGAGACTGCCAAGACTACTTGGAACTTCACACTGAAATGAGGCAGCCTGCAGAGAGCTGGCCCAGTAGCCAGTCTGCAGCCCAGTCCCCTCCTCTTTCTACTGCAGACCTGCTCTGTACCCATGAGGGGCCTCATGTACATGGAGTGTGGACTCTCCAGGCTGAAAGTCCAGGCTCCATTCACTGTCCCTGAAGAACTGCCTCTTGGTCACCTGCACAGAAGGATGCATACCTGTGGAAGAACAGACAAGGGAGAAGAGGCCTGAACAGGTCCCAGAAGCACCTCATGGCTGTTTGGAAAGGGCATAGGAATGATTTAAAAGAGAAGGCACAGACCCCTCCTTTGGACCCCCACAGACTTGTCTGCTCATCGGAGATGGCATGGCCGAGGAAACCCAGCACCAGGGCCTCTCTTGCCTGGTCTAAGGGCTTCTTCCAATATGAGAGTTCCATGATGTTAAGTTCCTCGGGTCTTTCCTGTCTTTTGGATGTTTATATTATCTGAGTTTAAGACCAAATCCTCTGTCTGGGACCAAGATATCTAGGATGGATAATTCTGAGCTGGGGATTAGGGAAGCTTTGCTATTGCTGTTAGACTTTGAGTGCAACAGCCTAAAAAGAAATATTGCTGGAGAAACCCAGACAAAACAACTGGTGGAAATAAATTCATCTCTTTTTGTTTTTTGCACTTTTCTCCCTGCCTGGCTGCCCATACAAAGTCCTTTACTTATCAGAATGTTCTGGGCTTTTGAGTATTTTCCTCCTCTATCCTACAAGTTTCTTCCACTGATCTCTCTCCTTATTCTTTTTTTTCAGTTGAAATATAGTTGATTTGTAATGTGTGCCCAGGTCTGCTGTACAGCAAAGTGACTCAGTTATACACATTTATAAATTCTCTTTTTATATTCTTTTCCATTATGGTTTACCACAGGATGTTGAATATAGTTGCCTGTGCTGTACAGTAAGACCTGGTTGTCTATGCATTCTAAATGTAATAGTTTGCATCTTCCAACCCCAAACTCCCAGTCCATCCCTCTCCCTCCCCTCAGCCCTTGGCAACCACAAATTTGTTCGCTAAGTCTACGAGTTCTGTTTTGTAGATAGGTTCGTGTCATATTTTAAATTCCGCATACAAATGATATCATATGGTGATATGATATCACTCTTTCTCTTTCTGACTTATCTCACTTAGTATGATAATCTCTAGTTGCATCCTCTCCTTATTCTATAACGTTCCAAAGGCCAATACCTTCCCAAGTCTGTCCAGGATCTGAACTAGAGTTGCCTTCTCCACCTCCCACCCACCCTGCCTAGACCTTTTCTATAATAATCATCTTAAACAGAAAACCCAATCTCCTTGAGGGATGACGGTCTGATCAGCAGAAGGGTAAACCTGCTCTCTTAGTGGTGACAGCAGCTACAAAGGCCAGGTGTGCCTGCTCACCAAACCGACTGTCCTTGTGTCCCGGTTTATATCTGCAGGTGGGTGGAAAGTACTGTTCAGCGCTGGGTTAAGAATGTGGATTCTAGAGACTGTGAGCTAAACTTGGGTTGAAAAACTGGCCCACAGCTTATTAGCTTTGTAATCTTGGGCTTCATAATGACTTCAGTTTTTCCATCTCTAAAATGGGGATGATAATTTTAACTATGTGACAGGGCCATTAGGAGGACTTAATGAAAAAATCCCCCCAAATCTCTTAATTTTGCAGTGGCTAGTAGATTCCAGTTTCTCAAAAAAAAATAAGCTGTTATTAATAATACTTCCTACTTCTGTTCATGGTACTCATTCCACTCCAAGGCTTGGAGCCTTGGCATTATTTCTGATACCCTTTAACTGTCTCTTGTATTTAATCTGTCTCTTTCTTTCTATGTCAACTACCACAATCTGAGTTGAGGGTCACATTTCAAATAGTTTGTCCCCATTTGCAGCAACATGGATAGACCTAGAGATTATCACACTAAGTCAAGTCAGAAAGAGAAAGACAAATACCATATGATGTCACTTATAAGTGGAATCTAAAATATGACACAAATTAACATATCTACAAAACATAAACAGGCTCACAGACTTAGAGAACAGACTTGTGGTAGCCAATGGAGAGGGAGGACAGGGAGAAGGATTAGCAAATGCAAACTCATATATAGGATGGATAAACAACGAGAGTAGTTCCCTGCTATATAGTACAGGGAACTGTATTCAACATCCTGTGATAAACCACAATGGAAAAAGAATATATATACATCAATGTATAACTGAGTCATTTTGCTGTACAGCAGAAATTAACACATTATAAATCAACAATGTGTGTGTGTGTTAGTCGCTCGGTCGTGTCCGACCCTCTGCAACCCCATGGGACTGTAGCTCTACAGGCTCCTCTGTCCATGGAATTCTCCAGGCAAGAATACTGGAGTGGGTAGCCATTCCCTTCTCCAGGGGATCTTCCTGACCCAGGGATTGAACCCAGGTCTCCCCCATTGCAGGCAGATTCTTTACTGTCCACCAGGAAAGCCCAAATCAACTATACTTCAATTGTTTTTTTTAAAGAAAGAAATCAAATAGTTTGTCCCTTTCCTACCAATCTCTTCTTTCCATCAATTTTTGTGTGCTGCTACATTCACTTTCCTAAAGCATTCCTTGGTCAGGTCTCTTCTCTCCTCTGAAGAATTCTGAGACTCACCATTGCCCACTACATAAACACAACTTGCCTGTCCAGCCCTCTAGAATGTAGCTCCAGTCTTCCTCTTCACCACTATTTCCCATCACCTAAAATACGAATCTTCGGTTCAAGCCACATTGGTGAATTCTGCTGGCAGATACCTTGGGTTTAAACCCAGTATGTGCCATTTATCAGTTGTGTGACTCTAGACAGGGCTCTCAGTTGTTTTCAAGCCCATGTTGTCATCTTGCAGAACGAGGGTAGTAATACACCTTTGTTACTGAATGACTTTACCTTCCTCCTAGGGCAGCTGTGTGGATCGACTAAGATAATGTGACAGCACTTTGTAAATTTAAATCACTCTGCAAATATAAAATTTTTAGTCCATGCAGGTCTCGTCTAGGATACTCTCTGTCCTTCTTTTGTAAGAGACAACTCAAGGCAAACTTCCTCCCAGCTGGCTGGTCAAACTCAGGACTTAATAATGTTTTAAAATGAGAAAAAGGAGGAGAAAGAAAAAAAAGAGGGTAGTAGAAGAAGAGGAGAGAGAAGAATCTGATCTCCTCTCCCAGGAATGCCTTGGAAGATTTTTGAGATGAAGTAACTGGAAGTTTTCACTTCTTTTAAACTGATCTGATGACTTACCAGAGCCATCTTTGGGCTCATAGAGGGTGTTTTGGTGACATAAGTGTCTACAAGGAGACCATGCTGTCAGGCTGAAGGGTCGGGCCTTGCTGGGAAAGCACTGGCAGAGCCAGACTGCTTTGTCTGCAGACTTGCTGAGCCTTTTCACTTACTGTGACATCTCTCTTCCCAAAAGCTGCAACTCTGTAATTCCGTATTCCTACACATGACGTGCATCACTTCATTCCATTCTTATATGATCCCTGGGATACAGGTCTTATTTCCCCCATTCTAGAGATGGTGGAATTGAGGTTCAGAAGTTTAAATTTACCCATTCAAATACATGCCACTGGGAAGAGAAAGGACCTCATATACCACATCAAGTTTATCTGGACTCAGCCCATTAGAGAGCTTATGAGCTTTGGCGGGTACATGACAGTAATAGGGTCAGTGGAAGAGCAGGTCTTGGCCAGAGCAGGCTTTCCCTGTGAGGCTTAGGTCAAGGAAGTCCCCCGGGAGGAGGTAAATGGACTCTGAATGGTTAACAAGAGCAGTCTGAGAGTATAATAATAGTCTTATTTAAAAGCAGAGGAATATCATTTGAATTTCCCAAATACACGAACAGGTGAGTTGGTGGTGGGAAAGAGAGAGGATTATTCACTGTCAAAGTGGTTCCCTTTTTGTATCCCTTGGCTGGAGAAGAATTCTTTTTTTGCCTGGACTGTTAGAGGCTGGAGGACCAGAGAAACAGATACAGTGCCAGAGACTGAAAATCAAACCTGCCCCTGATTTCACACCAAGAGAAGTGAAATGGTGGTATTTGGTAAAATTACTTTTACACAGAAAATCCTGAGAAATGTATTGCTCATGTTTGCACGGCATTTTATAGCTCACAAAGCCTGCATGTTAACTGGTCTCCTAGAATCTCCAAGCTGGAGGACACCCCAGCCAGTAGTTCCCAAGGTGCCACCAGCATCACCTGGAGAGTTTTGGTCCCACCCAGGTCCCCAGATTCTGTCCAGACCAAAGGACTCAGAACTCCTCAGGTACATGGTTAAATGTAACCACAAGGCTCCCCACGGGGAGCTGGGTTTGGGCACTGCTGATACCAGCCTGGCCACTGCCACCCATGTCTCTCACCTGGGCCCTGCATTGCTGGGCTCCTGGCCCCAGTTCTTCCCCTCCCAGTCCCCTTTCCACTCTACCGCCAGACTGAGTTCCCTAAAACCCATCTGATCAGGTCCCTCCCCTGCTTCCATTTCCAGCTCCCTCAGGCCACATCCTGGAACTTTGGGGGAGCTATAGAGTGGGTGTCCACCCCCACTCTCACCCTCACCCCACTCCACGTGCAAAGCTCCTCTGTGAAGTGTTCCCTGAGTTCCAGGCCTGCAGCAGGTGCTGTGTATCTTCTATTAGCACTGCTCTTGGGGTTATGGAGTTATTTGATTACAGATACATTTAACTGCACAAGAATGTTGGGGAGGCAGCCTTTGGTACAAGGCTTCATTTCTGAATCCCTCATGGCTGATTAGGGACTGGCATGTGGCAGGGGCTCGATAAACACCAAATGAATGAATGAATAAATGTATACATGCATGCAGGCACCTTGAGCTGTCATTTATATTCATCTTAGATCAAGCAAGTTTCAAGAATAGACATGTTTATGAGCTCTCCTGGCTCAAAGAGAGGAGAGCTCTCTTAACACAGCTAAATAGCTGACTGTATTTACTACAAATTAAGAGGAGCCTTGGGCTAAAGCTATTGCTTAGGAAGAAGACTCTGCTGTGGGTTTGATACCACTTGTTCCATGAGCACTTAATGTTTCTGAGATAATCTCATTTCAAACATTATTAATAATATTGCTTTGTAAGTCAAAGGATGTCAAGGTTCGCCTAATGGACTTTATCTAATTCATCCTCTCACAGCCCTGATGGTTATGGAGGTCTCTCTCCCTTTTCCTGGCAGCAGGCCTGATGTGGCTGGGGTGCAAGCCGAGCTGGCAGGGGAGGGGGTTGCCAGCGACGGCTCAGGCACCCTGCTTTCCCAGCCAGACCTTTGAGAAAGAGTTCCTGGGTCCTGAAAGACAAACACGTAAGAATGAGGGCAGTGATGCTGGGCTGAGAAATGTCAGGGGCCAGATATGTTATAGGTCACACTGGAAATGTTTAGTATTTTAAAGTCTAAATTTAAATCCTAGTTCTCCTTTTGACCCCAGAAAAATTGCTCAATCCTTCTGAACCTTAATATTTTCTTTTTTTTTTAAAAAAGAAAACTATGTAATTATTTTCAGCTGCATTGGGTCTGAGTTGCCACACTTGGGCTTAGTTGCTCCGTGGCATGTGGGATCCTAGTTCCCTGACCAGAGATTGAACCTGAGTGCCCTGCACCGGAGGGTAGATTCTGGACCCCCAGGGAAGTCCCTGAACCTTGATGTTTTCATTTGTAAATGGGGATACTTTTTGTATCTTCCTTGAGGGGTTGTCTTGAGGATTAAATGACACAGTTATCAATATGTCAAAGGGCTTAGCAGATGGTTACATGCTGCACACACATGTGGCTGATGAGACTGAGCCCCAAGACCCCTCTTGGCAGCCGAACTGAAGTCTCTGCTGGGAAACAAAGGAGCCAGCCCCGGGCCCGAGCCCACAGCCTCGGTTACGTTCCCATTCAGAGCTGTGCTTCACTGTGCCTGTGACTTGCAGGCCTGCGGCCCAGGTGCATGGCTGGAGCATCGTTTTTCTTTGAGATGATCAGGACTGGGACTCTTTAGATGCCCTGCTCGGGACCTGCCCAGGGGGAATCTGGGACCTGGGTGCTGTCACCGCTACCCTCCTGAGGGTGAGGACCTCTGAAGGCCTCAGCAAATTGGGGAGGAAGAAGCATCCACTCCAGGCTAAGCTCCTGGTGGTTCTGGGAGATCTGTGAGGTGTTCAGTTCAGTTCAGTCGCTCAGTCATGTCCAATTTTTTGCGACCCCATGAATTGCAGCACGCCAGGCCTCCCTATCCATCACCAACTCCCGGAGTTCACTCAGACTCATGTCCATCGAGTCAGTGATGCCATCCAGCCATCTCATTCTCTGTCGTCCCCTTCTCCTCCTGCCCCCAATCCCTCCCAGCATCAGAGTCTTTTCCAATGAGTCATCTCTTCGCATGAGGTGCCCAAAGTACTGGAGTTTCAGCCCCAGCATCATTCCCTCCAAAGAAATCCTAGGGCTGATCTCCTTCAGAATGGACTGGTTGGATCTCCTTGCAATCCAAGGGACTCTCAAGAGTCTTATCCAACACCACAGTTCAAAAGCATCAATTCTTCAGTGCTCAGCCTTCTTCACAGTCCAACTCTCACATCCATACATGACCACAGGAAAAACCATAGCCTTGACTAGATGAACCTTTGTTGGCAAAGTAATGTCTCTGCTTTTGAGTATGCTATCTAGGTTGGTCATAACTTTCTTTCCAAGGAGTAAGCGTCTTTTAATTTCATGGCTGCAGTCACCATCTGCAGTGATTTTGGAGCCCAGAAAAATAAAGTCTGACACTGTTTCCACTGTGAAGTATTAGGAGGTGCTAATTGGCTTTTAGATTAAAACCACATGACATCTTTTTTCAACCATACACAGTGGTCAAGATTTTAAAAGATATCTGTCAATAGTCAGGGTAAGGGGCAAGGGTATGGGGAAGTGGGCACAAGCATATGTGGGGGAAGTGGAAACAGGTTCAATCTTTTTCCAGAAGGCAACTTGGTAACATGTAGCAGTCTTAAAAATTACAGGTCAAGCCATGTCACTTTCCATATTTACCCAAAAGAAGTCATTAAGGCTCTATGCAAACTTTAAGTCAATAATGTTACCTGCAGCATTATATATGAGGGATGATCTGGAAGCAATATAAATGCTTAACAGCAGGAGAAAGTTAAATACATTCTGGTACACAGAGAATACCAGGGATTCCCAGGTGGTGCAGTGGTAAAGAATCTACCTGACAAAGTATTCTTCTTGCCTTGGAAATTCCAAGGACAGGACAGAAGAGCCTGGCAGGCTACAGTCCATGGAGTCACAGAGTCAGGCACAACCGAGCACGCACACACAGACACACACACACACACAGAATAGTGGCTTGCTGCTGCTGCTAAGTCGCTTCAGTCGTGTCCGACTCTGTGCGACCCCATAGACAGCAGCCCACCAGGCTCCCCCGTCCCTGGGATTCTCCAGCCAAGAACACTGGAGTGGGTTGCCATTTCCTTCTCCAATGCATGAAAGGGAAAAGTGAAAGTGAAGTCGCTCACTTGTGTCTGACTCTTAGCGACCCCATGGACTGTAGCCTACCAGGCTCCTCTGTCCATGGGATTTTCCAGGCAAGAGTACTGGAGTGGGGTGCCATTGCCTTCTCCAGAATAGTGGCTTAGCAGTAAAGGATCCACCTGCAATGAAGGAAACGCAGGTTCAGTCCCTGGGTTGGGAAGATCCCCTGGAGGAGGGCACGGCAACCCACTCCAGTATTCTTGACTGGAGGGTCCCATGGACTGAGGTGCCTGGAGGGCTATAATCCATAGGGTCAGAAAAAGTTGGACACGACTGAACTGACTGAGCACACACTAATGGAAAAATATCTTTAACATAAATATTGCTGAGCAAGCAGGCTCCAAAACAATATCATTAAATGACACATTTTTGTGAGGAAAAACAAATATGGAGATACGCTGGAGAAGGCGATGGCACCCCACTCCAGTACTCTTGCCTGGAAAATCCCATGGATGGAGGAGCCTGGTAGGCTGCAGTCCATGGGGTTGCTAGGAGTCGGACGCGACTAAGCGACTTCACTTTCACTTTTCACTTTCGTGCATTGGAGAAGGAAATGGCAACCCACTCCAGTGTTCTTGCCTGGAGAATCCCAGGGACAGGGGAGCCTGTTGGGTTGCCGTCTATGGGGTCGCACAGAGTCGGACACGACTGAAGCAACTTAGCAGCAGCAGCATACATATATCTCCTTATTTGTTATATATATATATAGCCAAGGGGGAAAAAGCATGGAATAACATATCCTAAAATGTTAGATTTGTTTTAAGGGGTAGAACTATGGGTTATCTCCCCGTTGTGCTTTTCACTATTTTCCAAGTTTCTACCTTGAACCTATATACGTTTTATGCACTGTGAAGAAATGATTGTTATGAAGAAAAACAAAACTGGGAGTCTAGCTAAGGTGTCTGAGGCCTGCAGTTCCTCCAGAGCTCAGGTCCACTCCAGCCGACAGGCCGCAGAATTAAAGGCACCAGGGGTGCCTTTCTGATCCTGGACGTGCTCTCTGTTCATCAGAGGCAAGCTTCAGCTGGAAGACGTGGGTGTGGAGGAGAGAATGGGCTTCAGACTGACTTGCACTCACAGGTTAGAAACGCCTGTATTTATAGCCTGTGCACTGACCTTCCGAGTCAACCGCAATTTATGGTTTCTTAATTGGTTTTCTTGAAACAAGTTGTAGTAACTTATATCCCAAGGCAAGGGAGGAGCGAATCTCATCAGAGGCAGCTAAGGTGAGGGCTAAGGGGTGGGGAAGAGGGGATGTGGCTGGGGTTGGGGGGAGGCAGGAGGGGTTGGATCTGTTCTCTTCCCAGCCTCCCTGACACACCGAATTACGGCATCTTGAATTGATCTGGTGAATCACAGCAGGGCGATGTTGGAGGAGCAGGGCTCTAAATGAATAACCCCTTCATGTTCTATATTTATTTGTCTTCCTGCAGTGACGTCTGTGGCCAATTTCTAAGGCTGGGCAGCTTTTTATTTCCCCACATTTGAGACCACCTGCCTGGTAGCCAAGCAACGGAAGAGTCTAGTTTGCTGGGCAGAATTGAAGGGACAGGGATGGGAGGATTCAAGTCACTTACATCAGTGAAATAAAATAATCACAAAGAAAGGAGACCAGAAGGGATGCCCTAAAGCCCCAGCATTGAGTTCCTGTACCCTGTGAGTGTCTCAATTCTGGGCTATCTTCTACATCAAAGCATTGCAGCATCTTTTTTCTTTCTCTGTACATAATAAGAATTGTCTGCATATAGCCTACTTTTCTTTCTAATTTTGTGTTTCATACGTGGAGGGGTTTTTTTTGCCTTCACAAGATAATAAGTCCCTCAAGAGACGACGCCACACCATGTTTTCTCAAGTTTGGGTATGCAGGTGTGTAGGGCAACGCCGGACACAGACCATGCAGACGGTTACAGCAGAGGGATGGCTTTGATGTGCCGGGCACTGCGGTAACTGCAGACTTAGTTCATCCTCACAACAAATCCTGTGATGCACGTTTGTCTTTATTTTCACACAAGCATTTCAGAAAGATTAAAGCAACTTTTCGCCCAGATCACTCCACTGGGAAGTGAGATGGGCTGTGAACTTGGCAGTGAGGCTTGGATCTCACACTTACTCCTCCACCACTGCTCTCAAAGAGGAGGCATGACCCGAGGGGAGGACAGGGACATGTAAGTGGAGAGGACAGGAGGTTCTGGAAGGCCCAAGGTTCTGGTGGGTGTAGAGCAGTGCTGTGTGCTGTGCTCAGTCGCTTCAGTCATGTCCGACCTTTGAGACCTAGGACCTGTAGCCCACCAGGCTCCTCTGTGCATGGCATTCTCCAGGCAAGAATACTGTAGTGGATTGCTGTGCCCTCCTCCAGGGGATCTTCCCGACCCAGGAATCAAACCCGTATCTCTGGCATCTCCTGCATTATAGGCAGGTTCACTGAGCCACCTGGGAAGCCTGGGAAATCTGCCCAGCCTTCCAGGAATCCTGCAACCTGGTCACTGCAGACCAGAGCCAACCTCTGGCTCCTCCATAGATGGACAGGCCTTAGTGAGCCCCAGAGGAGGGGGGCTCACTTGCACATCTCTCTTTAGGAACTTTCATTCTAAATGTGGCCTTGAGGGTAAAAATGGCCAATGTCTGAGCAAATTGCAGAGTCAGGAAATATGATCAGGGAGATGTTCTTTGCAGCCACCAAGCCTAGCCCATCAGGAAGTACAATTAGGTTTTTTTATATGCTCATTGTAGAAAATTTGGAAAGTATTTTAAAAATGCAAGGCACATAGCAGTCCCTCACAGTGGTTGAAGGTTCATATGGATTTAGGATCAGACTCTAGATTTGCTACTTAATATTAATACTTAATATCCAGTACCAGACCACCTGATCTGCCTCTTGAGAAATTTGTATGCAGGTCAGGAAGCAACAGTTAGAACTGGACATGGAATAACAGACTGGTTCCAAATAGGAAAAGGAGTTCGTCAAGGCTGTATATTGTCACCCTGTTTCTTTAACTTCTATGCAGAGTACATCATGAGAAACGCTGGACTGGAAGAAACACAAGCTGGAATCAAGATTGCCGGGAGAAATATCAATCACTTCAGATATGCAGATGACACCACCCTTATGGCAGAAAGTGAAGAGGAACTCAAAAGCCTCTTGATGAAAGTGAAAGAGGAGAGTGAAAAAGTTGGCTTAAAGCTCAACATTCAGAAAACGAAGATCATGGCATCCGGTCCCATCACTTCATGGGAAATAGATGGGGAAACAGTGGAAACAGTGTCAGACTTTATTTTTTGGGGCTCCAAAATCACTGCAGATGGTGACTGCAGCCATGAAATTAAAAGACGCTTACTCCTTGGAAAGAAAGTTATGACCAACCTAGATAGCATACTCAAAAGCAGAGACATTACTTTGCCAACAAAGGTTCATCTAGTCAAGGCTATGGTTTTTCCTGTGGTCATGTATGGATGTGAGAGTTGGACTATGAAGAAGGCTGAGCGCCGAAGAATTGATGCTTTTGAACTGTGGTGTTGGAGAAGACTCTTGAGAGTCCCTTGGACTGCAAGGAGATCCAACCAGTCCATTCTGAAGGAGATCAGCCCTGGGATTTCTTTGGAAGGAATGATGCTAAAGCTGAAACTCCAGTACTTTGGCCACCTCATGTGAAGAGTTGACTCATTGGAAAAGACTCTGATGCTGGGAGGGATTGGGGGCAGGAGAAGAAGGGGATGACAGAGGATGAGATGGCTGGATGGCATCACTGACTTGATGGACGTGAGTCTGGGTGAACTCCGGGAGTTGGTGATGGACAGGGAGGCCTGGCGTGCTGCGATTCATGGGGTCGCAAAGAGTCAGACACGACTGAGCAACTGATCTGATCTGATCTGATCTATGTAACTTGGGAAAATTTAAAAACCTTTCTGTGCCCTGTTTTTCTCATCTATAAAACAGGATAGACATCTTGGAACGAAGTCAGGTGGGCCTTAGGAAGCATCACTATGAACAAAGCTAGTAGAGGTAATGGAATTCCAACTGAACTTTTTCAAATCCTAAAAGATGACACTGTTAAAGTGCTGCACTCCATATGCCAGCAAATTTAGAAACTTCAGCAGTAGTGACAGAACTGGAAAAGGTCCGTTTTCATTCCAATCCCAAAGAACAGCAATGCCAAAGAATGTTCAAACTACTGACAACTGGGCTCATTTCACATGCCATCAAAGTAATGCTCAAAATTCTCCAAGCAAGGCTTCAACAGTATGTGAACTGAGAACTTCCAGATGTTCCAGCTGGATTTAGAAAGGGCAAAGGAACCAGAGATCAAATTGCCAACATCCATTGGATCATAGGAAAAGCAAGAGAATTCCAGAAAAATATCTCCTTCTGCTTCATTGACTATACCAAAGCCTTTGACTGTGTGGATCACAACAAACTGTGGATAATTCTTAAAAAGATGGGAATACCAGACTACCTTATCTGCCTCCTGAGAAATCTGTATGCAGGTCAGAAGCAACAGTTAGCACCAGGCATGGCACAATGGACTGATTCCAAATTGGGAAAGGAGTATGTCAAGACTGTATATTGTCACTGCTTATTTAACTTATATGCAGAGTACATCATGTGAAATGCTGGGCTGGATGAAGCACAAGCTGGACTCAAGATTGCTGGGAGAAATGTCAATAACCTCAGATATGCAGATGACACCACTCTTATGACAAAAAGTGAAAAGGAACTAAAGAGCCTCTTGATGAAGGTGAAAGAGGAGAGTGAAAAAGCTGACGTAAAACTCAACATTCAAAAAACAAAGATCATGGCATCTGGTCCCATCATTTCATGGCAAATAGATGGGAAAACAATGGAAACAATGACAGGCTTTATTTTCTTGGGCTCCAAAATCACTACAGATGGTGATGGCAACTGCAGCCATGAAATTAAAAGATGCTTGCTCCTCGGAAGGAAAGTTATGACCAACCTAGATAGCATATTAAAAAGCAGAGACATTACTTTGCCAACAAAGGTGTGTCTAGTCAAAGCTATGGTTTTTCCAGTAATCATGTATGGATGTGAGAGTTGAACCATACAGAAGTCTGAGAGCTGAAGAATTGATGCTTTTGAACTGTAGTGTTGGAGAAGACTCTTGACAGTCCTTGGACTGCAAGGAGATCAAACCAGTCAATCCTGATGGAAATCAATCCTGAATATTAATTGTAAGGACTGATGCTGAAGCTGAAGCTCCAATACTTTGGCCACCTCATGTGAAGAGTTGACTCATTGGAAAAGACCCTGATGCTGGGCAAGTCTGAAGGCAGGAATAGAAGGGGACGACAGAGGGCAAGATGATTGGGTGGCATCACTGACATGAGTTTGAGCCAGCTCCGGGAGATGGTTAAGTACAGGGAAGCCTGGTGTGCTGCAGTCCATGAGGTCACAAGACTCAGACAAGACTGAGCGACTGAAAAACCAATAAAATAGGATTATCTCTTCCCTTTTCTTCTATTATTTCAATGGAACATTGGGGAATAGGAAAGATAGAAATAGGGAGGCCTGGACTGCAACCCTTCACGGACTCTATGAACTACATGGTCTCTCAGGCAACTTCCTAAACTTCTCTAGGAAACAATTTCCTCCTCTGTAAAAGGAGGGTGTGGACTCAGGACCTGTAAGGAGCTCAGTGATGCTCATGTTCTCAAACCAGCAAGAAGGTTGCCTGGTGGTGCAGACCTAGTTCTGGGGGTTCTAGAAAAAGGAGGACATGACACCAGCTGCAGGTCCCTCAGAAGGCAGATGGGCACAGGACAGTGTCCCCAAACCCTGGCCATAGCCTTTGAGAATCCAGTTCCCCACAAGCTGAGCACCCAGAGCACCCCCACCCCAGGCAGCCCTATCTGTACCAGAGGTGGCTCTGTGCCCCACCCCCATGCCTGTTTGCACAGCTTTCTCGCCAAACAAGGACACATTGAAAAGCAGCCCCTTGACCGCATGGCCAGGCCTCACTGTGTGTCCCTGCCAACCTCCCCACTTCCGGTCCCCATCGCTGCTCCATCCTTGCTCCAGCATCACTCACATCAGCACCCTTCTCATCCCCCCTCCACTGGCTAATTCAATGAGTGCGGGTCTGTTCAATTAAGCCCACTGCTGCCCCTGCCAGAATCCTCTAACAGCCCTAATTGGAAAAACGCCTCGGCCTCTGACCATCAAAGCTGATTATATCTGCGAGCAGAGGGGCCTGGTCCTTGTCTGCGATGTTCACTCCCCCAGGCCCCTGAGCTCATCCCGCCAGGTTCCCTGGGGCTGTCTGCGGCTGGCAGGACTCAGCCCAGGAGAGGCGCCTTCTCCACGTCAGGGCGGCGCAGCAGCTGGCCTCCCAAGCCCTGCCTCTGACGGCATAAACAGATTTGTGCTCCCCACAGGGAACCGGAAGCAATTTGGCTCTCAAAGCAATGTCATTTTCCTTTAACCTTTGTTCACTCCCCCCACACCCCCACCCCCATGATCACAGTGGAATCTCTGGAACTAGAGGTGAGGATTTACTCCAAGAAAAGGTACACTTGCCTCGGGGACCACAGCCCAACCACATTAAATCCCCTGGTGCCTGCTCATCTGAACCCCTTTCTTAGGGGTCAGAGCAGTCAGTCAACTAACGGAGAGCTCTTTGAGCATCTACTACGTGCCCTGTGTCAAACTGCAGCTGGGTGTGGGAGAAGGGAAAAGAAAAAAGAAGGATCATTACTTCTCCACTCAAACCACCAGTTTTTAAAACATTTTTGGAAATAAAATTCACATAACAAAATTCAAATTTTAACCACTGAAAAGTATATAATTCAGTGGTGTTTTAGCAAGGTCACAATATTATGCAATCATTATAATTACTATCTAATTCTAGAATATTTTCATCACCCTCCAAAAGAAATCCCCTGCCATTCTCTTCTTCAGGGCCTGGAAAATCACCAATCTATCAATACTTTCTGTCTCCATTAAATCACTGGGTTTAAGAGCCATCCTGCACACATCCTCCCTATCTCTACATTTTCTTTCATAACTGGATACCAAGAGACCTTTGCATGAGGCCCATCGGTGCTTTTACTTCTGAGGTCTCAAGGCACTTACATGCTGCAGGGAACTGGCCGCACATTGCAATTGACAAGTGCCCCCTGTCTTCTCACCACTGCCCTCCTAGTTCTTTGGTGTAAGTCTGGGAATAAAGTTGTAGGCTAGGTGATATCCTTAGTGTTAGAAGTTTAACCAACATGGAAAACCTCAGTTATTTTGGCATGAAGAATAAGGCATTTTAAGGAAACACAAGAAACCACAAAGATAATTAATGCCAACTGTTTGGGGGCTGGTACCTGTACAAGAATTACACAAACTTTAGCCAACATCAGAATCCCCTGGAGAGCTTGTTACAATGCATGGCTGCGAGTTTCTGATTCAGCAGGACTCCGGTAGGGCTTGAGATAGTGCATTTCTAATTAGTTCTCAAAGGGCTTCCCAGGTGGGTGAGCAGTAAAGAATCCACCTGCGAAGCAGGAGAGGAAGGTTCAATTCCTGGGTCGGGAAGATTTCCCAGAGACTCCAGTATTCTTGCCTGGGAAATCCCACGGACAGAGGAGCCTGGCAGGCTACAGTCCCTGGGGTTGCCGCAAAGAGTCAGATGCGACTTAGGGACTAACAACAACAACAAAATGAGTTTCCAGTGACGCTGATGCTGCTTGACCAGGACACAACTGGAGAACAGCTGACACAGTACGGGCATGGTTACCACCTCTACATCAAGTAACGGCCATGGCAAAGAAGAAGAATCACCCATCTCGTGCATTTGGCTTTGTTTATATGTCACTCCTTCAAGCCAATTAAGCTGACATCTTGTCTCGAATATAGCCGTTGGTGAATAACATTGTTTGCATTTTCGTAAGTATGTTTTATGGTCAGAGTTTTCCATTTCACACTAGGGAGCCAAGATTAGCCATTCTTAATATGCTTGCAAAGGGCATAATCAAATAGCAAATAGTTTCCTTTCTGAATAGAAGCATGACCGTGAATTTATAGATTATACTCTCCTACTAGTTACAGTCACCTTTGAGATGTTTACCCACAACATAAATATATATGCGCATAATCCTGGCGGGCCCCTTTTGGCCCATTATCTCCAGGGCTCTCCTCTGAACCTGTGTGTCATGGCCTGTATCATAAAGCCAAGGGAGCCTGCTCAGCCTCAGCCCCTCAGGTGTTTTACTTCAGAGATGGAGCTAAGATGAGACTGTTTAGGTCATGACTAGGCATGTTTACAGAGAAGGCAATGGCACCCCACTTCAGTGCTCTTGCCTGGAAAATCCATGGACAGAGGAGCCTGGTAGGCTGCAGTCCATGGGGTCGCAAAGAGTTGGACACGACTGAGCGACTTCACTTTCCCTTTTCACTTTCATGTACTGGAGAAGGAAATGGCAACCCACTCCAGTGTTCTTGCCTGGTGAATCCCAGGGAATGGGGAGCCTGGTGGGCTGCCGTCTATGGGGTTGCACAGAGTCGGACACGACTGAAGAGACTTAGCAGCAGCAGCAGCAGCAGGCATGTTTAGGGGCATGCACTCTTTGTAAAAACAACTATATTTGGAGAAGAAATAGTAATATTCATAACAGTAACTACACACACATACACACGAACACATGCTTATATATGGCTCTTTATATTTTATGCAGTATTTTCACATCATCTACTGTAAAGCTTCCCTGGTGGTTCAGCAGTAAAGAATCCGCCTGCAATGCAGGAGACTTGGGTTCAATCCTTGGGTCGGGAAGATCTCATGGAGTAGGAAATGGCAACCCATTCCAACATTCTTGCCAGAAAAATCCCATGGACAGAGGAGCCTGGCAGGCTACAGTTCATGGGGTAACAAAGCGTCAGACACGACTGAAGCAACTGAACACACACACACACACACACAGTAAAGCTCAAGCAACCTGGCAACATAAGGAATGATATTATTATTCTATTTAACACAAAAATAAACTGAAACTCCATTTACTGAGATGATTTTCCCAAGACCCCCAGCCAGTGGTGAAGCCAGGCCTCTACACAAGGTCATGGCCACATATCATTGCTTTATCATTCATGTGGACTCCTAGAGTTAAAACTCCACCTGTCATTAAGAAGGCCTTGGGATCTCCACTTGAAAACAACAAAATCTGTTTATCTACAGGAGGAGAGCAAAAACCAATGGGGGCAGAGAAGCAGGAAATGTGAATGCATATTAGTACATGATTTTTAGACTCAGATGCCCGGAATGCATGAGTATGTTCCCTGGAACATCTCAGTCTATTCATTTAGCTGAGACATCATCTCGTCACTGCCCAGGCTTCTTCTATGAGACCTACTAACCAAGTCCCACTGGGGCTTTTAAGGCCTTTGGGAGGAAGCAGCTCTCTGTGCCAGCTAAGAGGCACCACAAGCCCCAACCCCAGTAATTCTCATTAAATTCCCGGGGAAGCAGGGACACTGGAGGGCCAGGGGGGCACCTGGGCTCTCCAGACGCTGTTTTTCCACAAAGGAAAGGCTCATCCTGTCTGCTCCAGCCCCTGTCCACTCATACTCTTTCTCTCTCTCAACTAGGCTAACTCCCACTTTAAAAAACGCTCACATCCACCTACTATTTTCTACTTCTGCTACCAACGTCCTGGTGTTCAGAGCCTTGTGACCCCTCACAGATTATCGTCCATAAAAATATTTTAGGGACTTCCCTAATGATCCAGTGGTTACGACTTCACCTTCCAGTACAGGGGCATGGGTCCCGTCCCTGGTTGTAGAGCTAAGATCCCACGTGCCTTGTAGCAAAACAAACAAACAAACAAACAAATAAAACAAAACCATAAAGCAGAAACAATATTGTAACAAATGCAATAAAGACTTTAAATTTAAATGGTCCACATTAAAAAAATCTTAAAAATAAAATTTTTCTAAAAAAAAGCTTTAAAAATAGTTTAAATGTTTAATTTTGCTATAACTTTTACTTACTCCTTTTCTAATACTATAAACATAAGATAAAAAAGTATAAGGAAAATAAAAACCACCCAGATTCTTAATATCTGGGATAATAATTGCTGCTAATATTTTTCTATCATTTTCAACACATGAGTGTATATTAAGAGCATTGTTTTGTTACTTTCTAAAATACAACTACATTGCCCTCCTGCCTAAATCTTTTGAAGGCTCCTCCTGCTTCTAAGATAAAACCTAAACATCCCTTGCCTTCCTGGGTCCATCTTATCTCTCCTTATGAACCTCCGGCCTAAGCCCTGTGACCCCAGCCTGGAGCCTGAATCACACAGCCAGCAGATGTGTGTCTTGCTGGTTGTCATGCCCCACAGTGTTTGAAAGGACAGTGTTACTAGGTGGAGTGGGTGGTACCTGGCTCCACTACAAGCCCCTCTGCACTTCCTACCACGCACACACGCACACACACGCACACACACGCACACACACACACACACACACATGCCTTATACATGCACGTTAACTGCACATCCCTGCAAGCCTTTGAGTTTACAGTCTGTGCATCTACTTACACTGATCTACACAGCTTCTCCCACATCTGCCTATGCTCAAGTATTCCTGCTGCCTAGAATGCTACTGTCCTCCCAACCACCACCTGTCAGAAAACCCAGAACAAATTATCATTCTTTCAAATCCCATGGTCAGAAAACTCTCCTCCTCACCTTGCTCCTGGGGTATATAATACTCTGCTCCATTTCTAACTACTAACCACAGTCATTAATGCCCACTCTGTCTTGCCTCCTAGAATTCCTAGTGGCCTGAGATCATCCTTATGTTGTCTTTTATTCCATAAAGTGCTGCTCACAAGCAGCTGCACAGGCGTGGCTGAACAGAAATTGATGATGTATAAGGCCTTGGGCCCACCCACCTTCACCTGATCTGTCCGGTGGGGGCTTCTCCTCCTTGGAGTCAGGGCCAGTGGGGTGCAAGGGAGCTGTTGTGGCCTCCTCGTGATCTAATTGGGGTTCTACTGACAGGAGGACATGTATACTCCTGACCAGCAAGATGAAAAAATGACTGTCTTAACCTCAACCCCCAAATAATTTTAAGTGCATCAGAAATGCATACCATCCAGTTGAGTAAATATTAAATAAAGACAGCAAGAAGGGTTAGCATAACAATGCCTGACTAATCATAAAATTGATACACGGAATTGTTGGATGTGGACTGCAAATTTACCTCTGAGCTTCTTAGCAACCAAAGCAAAAAGGGAAACGAGAGAGTTAAAACAAATCTCAGCTTGTGTTTCCAGTAAGCCTTGAGAGGAGTTTCATCCAAGGACCCTCTTAAAGGGGAGGCTGAGATCTAGATGGGAAGGCTGTTATTACCTCATTCTGTGTATTAAAAAGCAGCTTCTTGGGACTTCCCTGGCGGTCCAGTGGTTAAGACTCAGTGATTCCAATGCAGAGGGCCCAGGTTTGATTCCTGATCAGGGAATTAGATCCCACATGCCACAACTAAAGATCTTGTGTGCTACAAGGAAGACTTGGCGCAGCCAAATAAAATTTAAAAATTTTTAAAAAAATCAGCTTCTTACTGTATCTCCTAAGACCCAGGGACACCTCTCTGAAAGAGAGAGTCTGACTTTTTGTGATTCCACGGACTGTAGGCCTCCAGGTTCCTTTCTCCATGGAATTCTCCAGGCGAGAATACTGGAGTGGGTTGCCATTCCCTTCTCCAGGGGATCTTCCTGACCCAGGGATCGAACCCGGGTCTCCTGCATTACAGGCAGACTCTTGACCATCTGAGCCATCAGGGAAGCCTACAGGTGGCATGTTTAAATCTGCAGCTCTCTGAAGGGGGAGCTTGATCCGGAGCCTAGAGCCTCAGGAGCCACAGTACTGACAGCTGCTGTCCAGAGCCTCGGAGGTCCGGGGAGCCTCCCTGGGTCTTGGGTGGTGAGTGAGGCGCTGTATTGTACGAAGGCTGATCTCACAGAGCCTCTGGTCTCACCTGGCTCACACAGAGCATCTCTGCTTTTCTGTTTCATTAGTGTTTGGGGTCAGCTGTTTGACAAAAGGATTTCCCATCAAAAAACTGAAGCTTAAAAACCTATCACAAGTGATATTTCTCCTTACTGAGCTTTTGATAAGCATTTGCCAGCAGATTTTAAATTCATGTTTAATTTTGGGGGCAAAAACTTAGAACAGGGGTCCCCAACCTCTGGGCCGCAGACGGATATCTCCTATCAGGTCAGTGGCAACGTAAGATCAGAAAAAAAGTGTACAATAAACGTGATGCCCTTGAGTCATCCTGAAACCACACCCCCCCACCCTGGGTCCATGGAAAAATTGTCTTCCACAAAATCCATCCCTGGTGCCAAGAAGGTTGGGGACTGCTGACTTAGAGGGCTTCCACTACCAGGTATATACCCGGAAGAAATGAAAACAGGTACTCAGATACAAGTGCACGTGTGTTCACAGAAGCACTATTCATAACGGCCAAAAAGTGTAAACAGTCCGAATATTCATCAAGTGATGAATGGATAAAAATTGTTCTATATACAGAATATGAAATATTATTCAGCCATAAAAAGTAGACATGCTGACACACGCTACAATATGAGTAAACCTCAAAAACACTGTCAAGTGAATGAATGAAGCCAGACACAAAAGTTTATGTATTGCATGATTCCATTTACACGAAATTTCAGAACAGGCAAACCCATAGATGCAGATTGGGAAGAAATTGCTTAATGGGTACTGGGTTTTCTTTGGGATTGATGGAAATGTGGAATTAGATAGAAGCAGTGATTACCCAATACTGTGAATGTACTAAGTGCCACTGAAGTTTACATTTTAAAATGGTTCTGTGAATTTCACTTCATTAAATTAAACTGAAAAACCTGAAGAGCGGAGCACCAGCATTGCTGGTTAAAGGCCATTTCACTATTTGACAATAGACTGAGCAGAAGGCAGGGCTGATGGCCTCAAGCAAAGGACAGGGCTTCACCAGGGCCAAGATTCACTGTCCTCTCGTAGGGCAGAGGTGAGAGGCAGTGAGTGTGAGGGTGGTGAAGTTGGAGGTTCTTTTCCTTCCATCAGCTCCTGCCTTGGGTTTATACTGCTTGTACTTCTTCAGCATCCCACCCACAATGAGTAATCCTAAAATGCGGTCTGCTTAACTAGACCACAAATAAGTAGGCTTCTGTTTTGAATCCATGACTCAGCTATTTCACTCACCCTCAGATGTAACTATTTCCCTAATGTTTCCCCACCCCATCAATTTATTCAGCCTCTTCTGCTTTTGAATGTATAACATGCAAAGAATTAATGAGAAGAAATCTTCCTGCCAAGGACCCCACAGGATATATCTTGTAGGTGGAATTAGGCCTCACCTCAATGGAGTGCCTTCGAAAAGTCAGACTCATCTTTCTCCTATTCTTTCCTGCTGGGTTAAAGGTCAGCCTCTGCTGTTTTTCTGAGCTCGGAGCCTCAAACTATTCCCTGGGTGTCATATCCTCACCTGTAAGGCAACACACTCTTAAATTTTTATTTATCCATCCATCCAATTAATATTTATTGAATATTGAGTGACTATCATATACCAGATGCTGGGCCAGGCTACTGCTGGGGCTACAACTGTGGATAAGAGGAGGGCTCCCTGAAGAGGGAATGACAGACACCAGGCACAGTGACCAGTGCTGGGGCTTCGACAGGCAGGTACAGGTGGGTTAGGAAAGGTCTCTCAGTGGAACAGACCGGTCTGGGCTCTCAGGGAAGGTCTGCCTGAGCTTGAGGGTTTCACTCTGCTGAGATAAATGATTTGATCAGGAGGAGTCAGCCTGGACAGGGGCTGCCCCAGGGCCTGCGGGTGGAAGCAGGCCATCCTGTGTCCTGGCTGTGATTTCTGCCTGGACTGAGAGCAGGCCAGGACGTGTATCCCCACAGGGGAACTGGGAGGATGAGTGTTGCCTGTACTGACTGCCTATAAGCCACAGCTTAGTACGTTTTTTAAACATTTTATTTTGTGTCAGGGTATCAATAACCTCAGATACGCAGATGACACCACCCTTATGGCAAAGTGAAGAGGAACTAAAAAGTCTCTTGATGAAAGTGAAAGAGGAGAGTGAAAAAGTTGGCTTAAAGCTCAACATTCAGAAAACAAAGATCATGGCATCTGGTCCCATCACTTCATGGGAAATAGATGGGGAAACAGTGTCAGACTTTATTTTTTGGGGTTCCAAAATCACTGCAGATGGTGATTGCAGCCATGAAATTAAAAGACGCTTAATCCTTGGGAGGAAAGTTATGACCAACCTAGATAGCATATTCAAAAGCAGAGACATTACTTTGCCAACAAAGGTTCGTCTAGTCAAGGCTATGGTTTTTCCAGTGGTCATGTATGGATGTGAGAGTTGGACTGTGAAGAGAGCTGAGTGCCGAAGAATTGATGCTTTTGAACTGTGGTGTTGGAGAAGACTCTTGAGAGTCCCTTGGACTGCAAGGAGATCCAAGCAGTCCATCCTAAAGGAGATCAGTCCTGGGTGTTCATTGGAAAGACTGATGTTGAAGCTGAAACTCCAATACTTTGGCCACCTCATGCGAAGAGCTGACTCATTGGAAAAGACCCTGATGCTGGGAGGGCTTGGGGGCAGGAGAAGAAGGGGATGACAGAGGATGAGATGGCTGGATGGCATCACTGACTCGATGGACATGAGTTTGGGTAAACTCTGGGAGTTGGTGATGGACAGGGAGGCCTGGCGTGCTGTGGTTCATGGGGTCGCAAAGAGTCGGACACGACTGAGCGACTGAACTGAACCAAACTGATAGCCAATTAACACTGTTGTGATAGCTTCAGGTGGACAGCGAAGGGACTCAACCATACTTACACATATATCCATTCTCCCCCAAGACCCCTCCCACCAGTTGGTACTTTCTCACCGGCTTTTCTGCTCTGGCTCCTTCCCTGTTCCACCTGGCCCTTACCTACAACTTCCTTACAACTCCACCCTCCAAAGCTCCCTTTCTTCATATCACTGGTCACATTCTCGGCTCTGAGCAGCACATGGCTCTTTTTGAGAGCCTGATGTAAGCCATGGCCACTCTTTCTAAAGAAAAAAAGCATATGCTCACACAGAATCATGCCTACCAGTTCAGGGAATTCATGGAACACCCAAAGCCCATCCCTGAACCCTCCTGAGAGCCTGTGGCTCAGGGTCAGGATGCCCTGCCCTGTAGGCCAGGAGGCTTCTCCATAGCAGGCAGTCTCTGCCTTGTACTGTGCTTGTCCCTCAGGGCTGAGGACAGCTCTGCTAGGCAGGCCCCCAGGTTCTCTTTACAGGCCCCTAATGTTTCCTCTGCCTGACTCCATCCCTCCTCCTCACTCTCCAGGCCTGTGCCTGCTTCCCTTTATTCTTCCTCGAGGTGCCTTCCCTCTTTCTCGTCAGCATCTTTCTGCCACTGAGGCACCCTTTTCCCATGGGGTGGATCCTCTCCAAGCCCTGTACCCTCCTCCTTCACTCCCTCCTCAGCACCTTCCTTTGCCCCTTTTGGGGCAGCTCAGAAAGCTGTTGGGAAAAGCCTCTGGGCAGGATTCTGGTTGAGCATAAGCTCCTGACGAGCAGCTTAATTCCTTCCCATGGGGGCACAGTCAAGTTCAGCAAAGCTGCCCAAGGGTGAGAAAGCAGCTGGTGCTGGGTAATGCCTTCAGGAAAGAGCACCAGAACATGGAGAAAGACGACAGGATGAAATTCTTTAGAAGTCCTTGTAAAATATGCTTCAGTACTTCCTGCTCTCACTGTAGTCACTACAGCAACATATGGATCTAAAAAAAGTCCTTCTTTGCTGCTCACTGCCCCTGCTCACCGGACAACAGCCATTTTCATTCTGTCAGGTTGGCAACACACCTAAGGATTTTGGTGCTTTCTCCAAATGGAGGCTCCCGAAGGGGAGAAAATTACCTGCTTCATTGGCTCTAATCAGGATCATGTAAGTGAAGAGATAAGTGCTTCATAAATACCCTTGGGGTCTGTTTTCTATGTTTCAACACAAACAGCATAAACCTAATGGAGGAGTTTATGACAGGCCACTCAAAATATGTCACACTGCAAAGCTACAGTCATCAAAACAGTATGGTACCGGCACAGAACAGACTCATAAATCAGTGGAACAGAATAGAGAGCGCAGAAATAAACCTCCACACCTATGGTCAACTAATCTATGACAGAGGAGGCCAGGCTACACAATGGAGAAAAGACAGTCTCTTCAACACGTGTGCCAGGAAAACAACAGCTACGTGCAAAAGAACGAAATTAGAACATTCCCTCCCACCACATACAAAATTAAATTTAAAATGGATTAAAGACCTAAACGCAAGATCAGAAACCATAAGACTCCTAAAAAAAAAAAAAAAAAAAAACCTGCAGAACACTCTTCGACATGAATTGTAGCAATGTTTTTTTGACTCAGTCTCCTCATGCAAAGGAAACAAAAGCAAAAATAAACAAATGGGACTTAATTAAACTTGAAAGCTTTTGCACAACAAAAGAAACTATCAACAAAATGAGAAGACAACCTACTGAATAGGAGAAAATGTTTGCAAATGGTATGTCCAATGAAGCTTTAATATCCAACATATATAAACAGCTAATACAATTCAATATTTTTTTGAAAAAGCCAAACAACCTGGCTATATTATGGGTAGAAGACCTGAATAGACAATTTTCCAAAGAAGCCATATAGATGGCCAGTAGACACATGAAAAGATGCTCAACATCACTAATCATGAGGGAAATGAAAATCAAAACCACAGTGAGATATCACCTTACACCTGTCCTGTCAGAATGGCTAAAACTAAAAAGACCACAAATGACAAATGTTGGCAAGGATGTGGAGAAAATGGAACCCTGGTACACTGTTGGTGGGACTATAAACTGGTACAGCCACTACGGAAAACATTAAGAAAGAGCCTCAATAAACTAAAATAGAGTTACCATATGATCCAGCAATTCCACTCCTGGGTATATATCTGAAGAAAACGAAAACACTAATTTGAAAAGATACATGTACCCCAATGTTCATAGCCGTACTATTTACAGTAGCTAAGATATGGAAGTAATCTAAGTGTCCATCAACAGATAAATCAATAGAGATGTGGTACACACACACACACAGACACACAGGAATATTACTTAGCTATTAAAAAAGAGTGAAATTTTGCAACAACATGGATGGATCTGGAGGATATTCTTACTGAAATAAGACAGAGAAGGACAAATACTGTGAGTTCTCACTTATGTCTCCTGCATTGGCAGGCAGATTTCCACTGAGCCACCTGGGAAGCCATTCTCTGTTTTCCATTTCTATACTTCTGACATTCAGAGAATATTATATAAATTGAATCATACAGTATGTAACTTTTGAGAGAACCTCAATTTTTAGCTGGGCATTTTACCACCCAGAACAAAAACTGTATTTCCCAGTTTCCTTTGTATCTAATATGGGGAAAACAAACTGTGGAAAATTCTTAAAGAGATGAGAATACCAGACCACCTTACCTGCCTCCCAAGAAACCTATATTCAGGACAAGAAGCAACAGTTAGAACCAGACATGGAACAATAGGCTGTTTCAAAATTGGGAAAGGAGTACGTCAAGGGTGTATATTGTCACCCTGCTTATTTAACTTCTTTGCAGAATACATCATGAGAAATGCCAGGCTGGATGAATCACAAGCTGGAATCAAGATTTCTGAGAGAAACATCAATAACCTCAGACATGCAGATGATACCACTATAATGCCAGAAAGCAAAGATTCCTGAAGAGCCTCTTAATGCAGGTGAAAGAGAAGAGAGAAAAAGCTGACTTAAAACTCAACATTAAAAAAACTAAGGTCATGGCATCCAGTCCTCTCACTTCATGTTCAAATAGAAGAGGGAAAAGTGGGAATAGGAAAGATTTTATTTTCTTAGGCTCCAAAATCATGCAGATAGTGACTGCAGCCATGAAACTGAAAGACGTTTGTTCCTTGGAAGGAAAGCTATGACAAATCTGACAGTATATTAAAAAGCACAGACATCACTTTGCTGACAAAGGTCCATCTAGTCAAAGCTATAGTTTTTCCAGTAGTCATGCACGGATGTGAGATTTGGACCATAAGAATGCTGAGCGCTGAAGAATTGATGCTTTTGAATTCTGGTGCTAGAGAGTCCCTTGGACTACAAGGATATTATACCAGTTAATCCTAAAGGAAATCAGTCCTGAATATCCATTGGAAGGACTGATGCTGAAGCTCCGATACTTTGGCCACCTGATGCAAAGAGGCAGCTCATTGGAAAAGACTGATGCTGGGAAAGATCAAAGGCAAAAGGAGAAGGGGGCATCAGGATGAAATGGTTAGATAACATCACTGACTCCATGGACATGAGTTTGAGCAAACTCCGGGAGATAGTGAAGGACAGGGAAGCCTGGTGTGCTGCAGTCCATGGGGTCGCACAGAGTCGGACACGACTTAACCACTTAATAACAGCAGTCTCTGGATAGACAGTGTCAGAATCGGGTTGAATTGCAGAACACTCAGCTGGTGTGTGAGGATTGCTTGATGTGGAAAAACAAATACCTGATACTTGGAAATTGGAGCAAAAGCAACAGATGTGACAGCTAGAGCTCTAGCAGCCATCCCGGACCACAAGAGCCGTGTTCCAGGAGTTGAAACAGAAAGCTGGGACCTTGGGTTCCAGATGATACCATGGAGCTGCTACACCCCTGCGCTATCCATGGCCAGGGGCTCCCCAGGTGGTAAAGAATCCACCTGCTAATGCAGGAAATGTGGGTTTGACCCCTGGGTCGAGAAGATCCCCTGGAGAAGGAAATGGCAACCCACTCTAGTATTCTTGTCTGGGAAATTTCATGGACAGAGCAGCCTGGCAGGCTACAGCCCATGGGGTCACAAAAGAGTCACACACAACTTAGGCACCAAACAGCAACAATGATCCATGGCCAGACTTCTTTTAAGTGAGGGAGATATACATTTCTATCTTGTTTAAGACTTTTAAAAAGTAATATCCGCTGAATCCTAACTAAACAAAATGCTTAGGTTTTTCAACAGAGGAGAAACTTGCTTAGTGCGGTTTTGGTCAGTGGTTCTTTTGCACATAACTTTGAGATATGTCAGAATCGTCCCACACTGTTGCTGGGCCCCACCCAGATCATTTCTGAACCAGGAGAACCTGGATCAGAGCCTGAGAGTATGGGATGTGGAAACTGCTGTTCCTGGAGAACAACTTCTTCAAATGCATGGACTTGGCAGCAGAGTATACATTGGACTGGAGGCACAAAGACTGGAATAAAAGGATCTGGGGGAGTAGGAAGGGCGACGGTTTCTGCCAGTGGCAGAGAGACCTAAACCAAGGTGAGGTAGGAAAAACTCAAAGGAGACGGATGTGAGAATCCTGGGGACAGCATGACTGACTGAGCTAGAGGCTGATTGGGCGTGAGCAGAGGATGGTACCAAAGGTGGCTGCGGGTTTTGAGTCTGGGGGACCAGAGAATAACAGTACTGCTGACAGAGAAAGTCCAGAAGAGTTGCTCACTTAGAGGAGGGCAGTTTGAGTTTTGCCTTGTTCAGCAACGTTGAAATGCAAACCAAGAGCGGGAGAGATGTTTGGAGACCACTTCGAGGGGTCTTTTGAAGCAGCTGGGTAGCTGGTGTGGGCAGAGGACAGAATCTCAACAAAACTTACATTTAGAAGTTGGGAAGATGGGAGCATGCCAGCAGATGAGTCAGAAGGTGTGACCAAGGACAGAAGCCACGGCAGGCCAAGACCATGCCAGGCAGCTGGAAGACAGTGCCCTAGAGAAGAGGCTGCCATCGACGCCCAAGGCATCCGTGAGGTCAAGGTGACCACTTAGGACTTGTGGCTAGATGGGCACAGGAATGGCTTTGGTGACAGTGGTGGGACCAGAGTGGTTGAGGAGTGAGTGGAGACCTGTGATGACAGAAGTGGTGAGAAGGCACCGGTGAGGAGAGGGAGCAGAGAGCCAGGATGTTAACTTATGGGGGTCAGAGGGTGGGGGATTTTATATGAGATGGAAGCCCAAGCGCAGGAGTAGACAGAAGGAAAGAACATAGGGGAGAGGGCGACGGACCAAAGATACTGGGAAAAGGAGGGCAATGATGGCATAAGGTCCTGAAGGAGGAAGCAGAGGATGGGCTTGGGAGCACAGGTCAGAGGGATGCTTCAGAGAGAAGAAGAGAGAAGAACAGTGATAGCAGATCTTGCAGAAGCAGTGCAATGAGGCCCAGAGGTCAGAGAGTGCAGGCTGATGGAATCTGAGCATCTCAGGGGCAGGAAAGGACCCCACTGATGGGTGAGGCTCCGTGGCCGCAGGGCGGGGCTGCAAGCACAGGACATGTGTCCAGGCAGGAATCTCCACTAGGGCTGAGGCTCTGGGGCCACTGGGCAGACCAGCTGGGAACGTCCAGCTCCCCTGGTGAAAGGTGGGGTGGCTGGAGGGTGTCGGGCTGGTCTTGTGCGGTAGTGGCCTAGAAGTGAGGAGGGTGACAGGCTCTGTGGAATGAATACCTGAAGAGGGTAAGGTCACACAACAAGCAGGTCCCGACAGCAGAGGGCAGCACCATGGACTGAGGCAACTGGAAAACTTTCGGTGACCAGGGGCTATTTGTGGGAATATCAGGTCAAGGAATATTTGTGGGTTGATTGAGAGATCACAGAGTATCTGAGGATACTATAACCTGCTGGTTGGAATATACTGTTGTTGTTGTTCAGTCATTAAGTTGCATCTGACTCTTCGCGATCTCATGGACTGCAGCACTTCAGACTTCCCTGTCCTTCACTATCTCCTGGACTTTGCTTACACTCATACCCATTGAGTCGGTGATGCTATCCAACATCAACATGGTTGTAATATATATTTTTAAATTTTCTATTTCTTTCAAATCAAATTTGTTCTGTCAGTTCAAAAAATATTTTAGAATACCTCCAAGTGGAGCTAAGTGCGATGATGAGAGAACTACAGGATGACCTCAGAGCAGGAGTACCAACTGACTGGGTCAAGGAACACCTCTAGGAGGCAGTGAGCATTAGATGACACCTGGGGGATGAGGAACAGTTACCCAGAGGAGGTGGGGCCAGGGAGAGCATCCCAGGAAGAAAGACCAACATGTGCAAAGGCCTGAAAATGAGAACGTGCATGCTGTTTTGAGGAACTGAAAGAATTTCAGGGGGGCTGGGGCACTGGGAAAGAGAGGGTGGGGACGAAAAATGAGACTGGAGAGGCAATTAGAGTCAGGTCCCAAGGTCTCTGGAAGGCATCACTGGGGTTTGGACTTCATTGCAGGGGCACTGGGAGGACTTTCTGGGTTTTAATTAAGAAGGATGAATGAAAAAATCTGAAGAACACATGGAAAGGGAAAGAACAGGATAAGAGTGGTGATAAGGAAAGCAATTAAGAGGTGTTAGAATAACCGAGCTATGGATGTCAGTGGGGTGGATGAGGGGCGTGGCCATGGCTATGGGTTAAAGTGAGCTATGGGTTAAACATAGAAGACACTTAGAAGGCAAACTCAAACACAGATGGTATTGCTTGGACGTGGGTGGTTAGAAAAGGGGATGAATTGGAGATGGGCAGAAGAATGAATGTGTAAACAACTGAACAACAGACAAACATATCTGCTTCATACCATGGCCAAATATTCAAAAGTTGGGAAGCTGCGGACTGCTGACAGAAGGGTCTGGTGGAGAAGCTCCTCAGGTCCAGGATGAGAGAGCAAAGTCTAGAGCCTGTGATGTTCTGGTGGTGAAATCTGAACCCCTCATGCCACTGACCCTCAGCCACACGGCTGTTTCTGGTGTCATCTCCACATCCTGCAGGGCTTGTATGTTCATTTTTACATTATTTGCCCAATGATGGCAGCATTTTATTCTGTGCAATATACCATTGAAACTAGTCAAAAGTGCTATTTCAGTAAGAATCTAAGTTCCAGGAAAGTGGGCATATATCACCCTATCCAAATGTAAGAAGAAAAAAATGCTTTTCAAAGAATAAAACTTTAAACTTTTAATCTATATATATATAAACTATGGTTATATACAGTTTCTGTATGGTTATACAGAAAGCAAAAGTAGAGAGTGGTATAACGAGCCCCCAGCCTGTCCCATCCATACCTTCTCCTGATTATTTTGTAGCACACCCTAAATCACCATGCATTTAATTTATAAACATTTTGGTATGCATTTCTAAAAGTGGTTCTTGTTAAAACATATAACACAATAACATTAGCACTCCAAAACAAATGAACAATAATTGCCTAATATCATAAAAATCCAGAGTCCATATACCTAGGGCATTTGACCACACCAAACTCAAAGCCAAACATTCTCATAGGTTCACAGTCATTAGAACTTGCCTGGATGCCATTACCTGCCTTGGCAGTCGGTTAAAATCCTAGAAGGTCTATCCCAGTAGTGCCAGGTTGGACCAGACCTCCCCAAATGCAGATTCCAAAATCCAGAAGACAACGATAAAATCCTAACCAAACAGACATCTGATTGGCTGTGTGGTTGTGGGCAAGTCATTTAGTTTATGTGGGTGACTGGTTGCAAAATAAAGAGTTGAAAACCCAAGAAAGAAACCCAATTGTCTATCAGCAGATGAAAAGATAAAAAAAAAAATGTGGTAGATACACCCAATGGAATAGCATGCAGCCTTTAAAAGGGAAGTCACCCACAGATCACAACACGGATGAACCTCAAGGACATTATGCTGAGAGAAATAAGCCAGTCGCAAAAGTGAAGATACTGTGTGATCCCACTCTTATGAAGCATCCAAAGTAGTCAAAATCATAGAAACTGAAGGTAGAAAGGTGGTTGCCATGGACTTGGGGTAGGGAGAAGGGGAATTAGTGTTTAGTGGGTATAGAATTTGAGTCTTGCAAGATGAAGAAGTTCTATAGAGATCTATTCCACAACAGTGTGAATATACTCAATGCTGCTGAACTGTTGCCTGGAGAATCCCATGGACGGAGGAGCCTGGAGGGCTGCAGTCCATGGGGTCGCTAAGAGTCAGACACGACTGAGCGACTTCGCTTTCACCTTTCACTTTCATGCATTGGAGAAGGAAATGGCAACCCACTCCAGTGTTCTTGCCTGGAGAATCCCAGGGACGGGGAAGCCTGGTGGGCTGCCGTCTCTGGGGTCACACAGAGTCAGACATGACTGAAGCGACTTAGCAGCAGCAGCAGCAGCAGCTGAAGTGTACACTTAAAAATGGCTAAGACACCTGGGAGTCCAGTGGTTAAGACTGTGCTTCCAGTGCAAGGGTATGGGGTTCGATCCTTGGTCAGGGAACTAAGATCTCAAATGTCAAGGGGCCAAGAAAAAAGTTACTTTAATGGCTAAGACCTTAAACTTTGTTATGTTTTTCACCAGGATTAAAAACAACAATCCTACTGCTGGACATACACACTGAGGAATCCAGAATTGAAAGAGACACGTGTACCCCAATGTTCATCACAGCACTGTTTATAATAGCCAGGACATGGAAGCAACCTAGATGTCCATCAGCAGATAATGGATAAGAAAGCTGTGGTACATATACACAATGGAGTATTACTCAGCCATTAAAAAGAATACATTTGAATCAGTTCTAATGAGGTGGATGAACCTGGAGCCTATTATACAGATTGAAGTAAGCCAGAAAGAAAAACACCAATACAGTATACTAATGCATATATATGGAATTTAGAAAGATGGTAACGATAACCCTGTATGCGAGACAGCAAAAGAGACACAGATGTATAGAACAGTCTTTTGGACTCTGTGGGAGAGGGAGAGGGTGAGATGATTTGAGAGAATGGCATTGAAACATGTAAAATATCATATATGAAACGAATCACCAGTCCAGGTTCGACGCATGATACTGGTTGCTTAGGGCTGGTGCACTGGGATGACCCAGAGGGATGGTAAGGGAAGGGAGGAGGGAGGGGGTTTCAGGATGGGGAACACGTGTATACCTGTGGCGGATTCATGTTGATGTATGGCAAAACCAATAAAATATTGTAAAGTAATTAACCTCCAATTAAAATAAATAAATTTATATTTTAAAACAACAACAACTTCTGGGGGTCCATTCCGGTTGCAGGAAACGGAGGCACATACTACAATTGCTGTTACTTTGATCTGTGTTGGGAGGTGTCTCAGAACACCATTGCTCTCTTTCAGGGAGCCACTCAGGGAAATGGGGTGAGAGGGGAGCTCTCAGAAACTTGGAAAACTTAAGAACTTCTGTGGGATCCCTCAGAAGGCATGTGGCTGCATTCCACCAGGCTGAAGGTAGGGGGCGCCAGGGGGCTGGGTCCTGTAAGGCTGGAGTTGGGGGCTGGGATTCACCAAAGAGAAACAAAAGAAACTGGAAGCCGTTATCACCGGCCGGGCTGTCCTGGGGGAACATTCTGGGAAGAAAGGAGAAAGCCCCGCTGGCTGGGAGCAGCCATGCGGGGGGGATCTGAAGTGACAGATACAAATGTGTAATACACTCGGCTGACGTGTGGGAGATTAAAAGCGCGGGTGCTGAGAGGGGCGGCGGAGGGGAAGGCGCTGAGAAGAGTGAATCCCCCAGTCTCTTCCCTGGCCACCGGGGTCTGTGGAGTGCTTTTAAGGCTCATTATCATAAGGCCATTTTTCAAGTTAGCACAAGTCTGGCCTCGGGGAAGCCAGGCAGCAGCCGGCAGATTTGATATTCCGGCGCCTTTTCTCTGACCTCTCCTGGGAAGGTTCCTCCCGCATCTATTGAGGCGGGAAGCAAAGAATGTATTCACTGCACTGGATGGTGATCCTGTCTTGGTGCCTGATACAGTCTGAGAGGGAAGACGGAGGGCAAGGGGACTCCTGCTCAAGGCTTTGGAGAAGGAATAAAGGCTCCTCAGATGTGAGGGGTTTGCTGTTTATGCTTATTTTGGTACTCAGATCCATCTATTTGGATGTCTATCCAAAGTGGAGGTGGAAGATTCAGACTCATGTTCTGAGGTGACTGAGGAAGTTTTAGACCCCTCCCAGGCAAGGTGACTGAGGGGATATTGGGTGGGACACCAGAGTCCCAGGTTTAGGGGCTCCTGTCTCTTTAGGCCAGTAGTTCTGAATCTTTCTACAGCCCCATGTCACTCTCCATGTGTGATTTCTGGGCAGTGGTGGGGTACTCTACCATTTAAGAGAGGAAACCCATGGACACGAGTGAGTGAGGAGGTCAGATTACAGCAATAGTCTCGAACCAGCTCTGATGCTGAAAATAAGCAAAAAATTCCCATCCCAGCCCTCAGGCCTGCGGGCTTAGTTGCTAAGTTTTGTCTGATTCTTTGTGGCCCCATGGACTGTAGCCCACCAGGCTCCTCTGTCATGGGATTTCTTAGGCAAGAATACTGGAGTGGGTTGCCGCTTCCTTCTCCAAGGGATCTTCCCGACCACAGAACTAATTCTCTAATCTCAGGAATTTGTTGGGCATGAATTTCATAGGCTTGGTTAATTGAAGCATAATTGATTTACAATGTTGTGCCAATCTCTATCTGTTGTACACCAAAGTGACTCAGTTATACACACATAGACATTCTTATATATATATATATTTATATATGTGAAATCTAAAATATGGCACAAATTAACCTACCTACAGAACATAACAGACATAGAGAACAGACTTGTAGTTACCAAGGGGGAGGCAAGTAGGGGAGGGAAGGACTGGGAGTATGGGATTAGCAGATGTAAACTATCATGTCAATATACAGGATGGACAAACAACAGGTCCTGTTGTCTAGCACAGGGAACTATATTCATCTTTTGCTCAGACTCATGCAGGCCGACATTCAATGTGGCCTTGCTCTCACACTGTGGACCTTGGATCGGCAGCATCACCTGGGAGCTTGTTAGAAATACAAAATCTTGGGCCTCACCTGGACCGGCTGAATCAGAATCCACGTTTAAGAAGGCTTAACAAGATCCCTAGGTGTTCTGTGTGCACATTCACAATCGAGAGTTACCACTCCTAGCCATCACACCCCACACCCCTGCCACCAGGTATAGCGGAGTGGCATCCACTCAGAGGCTGAACAAACTAATCTCCACCAGCAGCAGCTGTCACCACTGTGGGGAGACACAGAAAAGGGGCACAGACTGGGGTGGCTACGATGTGTGAATCACATTTAAATTTGGGGGTCACTGAGATGAAAACTTGGGGTTACCAGGTAGCGCTAGTGGTAAAGAACCTGCCTACCAGTGCAGGAGACATAAGAGATGCAGATTTGATCCCTGAGTCAGGAAGATCTCCTGGAGGAGGGCATGGCAACGCACTCTAGTACTCTTGCCTGGAGAATCCCATGGACAGAGGAGCCTTGGCAGGCTATGGTCTCTAGGTTCGCAAAGAGTTTGACGCAACTGAAGCAACAGCATGCACACACGAGATGAAATCTAAGAGGGCTTCCTATCGATTCTGAGTTCCTGTGATCTTTGACATTCATTAACAAAATAACTGCAACTAACAGGTAGTTTTAAATAAAAGTGCTTTACATGTGTTGCTTTATATGATTTCACATAGCAATGCTTTAAGGTATGGATTACCATTATACCCATTTCTCGGATGAGGCAACCAAGGCACAGAGAGGTCCAGTGACTTGCCCCAGGTCTGGCATGGATGCGAGTCAGAGCCAGGATGTGCACCCTGGCCATGTGCCCAGAGCCCACACCTTTAACTACCATATGAGACCGCCTCCAGAAGAAACCTGGAGACACACTCTCCCTTCATAGGAGTTTCTCTTAAAGCAATGACATACCTTTAGGGTGACCAACCATCTGGGTTTCCCTAGGACTGCAAGAGTTCCTTGGAGGTGAGATTTTCAGTGTTACAACTGGAAGGCCTGGGCAAGTTGGTTGCCCTACCAATGCCTGATAACCTCACCACCCACAGAAGAGTAAAGGAAGAGAAACAGAATGAAAGACAATTAAATGTAATAGGAAAATTTTGAGATTATAGAATTTGAGCTGTTGGAGCACAATCAGAGTGTGGGTAGCCTGTTTCTAGTTTAGGAACCCCAAATCCTGTCCATAGGAAATTTTTTAATATTTATTTTTATTTATTTGTTTATCTGGCTGCACAGAGTCTTAGCTCAGCACCTGGGATCTTCAATCTTCATTGCAGCATGTGGGATCTTTAGTTGTGGAATGCAAACTGTTAGTGTGACCTGCAAACTCTTACTTGTGGCATGTGGGATTTAATTCCCTGACCAGGGATCAAAGCCAGGTCCCCTGATTGGGGGCTTGGAGTCTTAGCCACCACGGAAATCCCTGCTTGTAGGAATTTCAGCAGGGCTCGTTCTCCATCTGTGGCTCACGTGGGCACCCTCTCATCTGCCCTGCCGTCTTCCCCATCTCATCTGCCCAGGTGTTATGAGAAGAAGCAGGAGCCTGTTGCTAGTGCATCCAGCAGCATCAGTGTCCTGAAAGAAAGAAGGCGGATCAAAATACCAGCTAGTATTTCCTTTGTCAAGGTCACCCCACACCCATGTGGGGGTCTCCATCAGCTCTATTTTCTGCAGTGCTGCCAGCCAGTTCTGTGAATCTTGTTTCTTTGGAGCCCCTGGGGAACTTATTTGATTGGTTCAGGTTTCTATTCAGTCTAAGAGTCATTTATGATTTCCTGAATAAAATACAAAGAGCTGACTTGGTGTGTATATGTAGGCGTGTGATCTTTTAGAGATAATTTTTAAAAGCTGTTCCCCAATCCAAATTGGGGCTGGATGGGGCTGGTAAGGAAGCACCAGGGAAGATCAAGGAGAGGGATTCAGATTCTCCCATACACCTGGGGAGGCCTCTGGGAAAGTGCCTCTTATCCAAAAGGGAAGGCACCTGTCCTGCAGCCACTGCACAGGTCCAAGCATTAGGATTTCCCTGCCATTCTGGGGGGACGTGGGGAAGTCTGGCCTTCAGTTTCCACATCTGCAAAGTGGTACTTGCCACAGCCTACCACCAGAGACCGTGCATCTCCTCTCAGGCTCAGATACAGTTCTCAAAGTGTCCTATGAGAAAGTGCCGTTTCTCAGAAGTTAGCGCCTTCAGGTCTTCCCAGATTAACCTCATTAGGTGTGTGATTAAAGAAGTTAACATTCTTAGAGCAAAAAAAGAATAGGAAAAAGCAGAGTCCATCCCAACTGCCTTCATTTTTTCATAAGAGGAAACTAGCCAGTCCAGGGTTCTGCAGCCCCTCCATTCACAGGCTTTTCATCATTACTCCAATCCCATTGCTCTGTGATCTGAAGCTGGTGGACACTCTCTTTCTCAGGAAGCTATGAACTCCTTAGAAGACAAAGACCTTCGAGTTGCCCAAAGTATTTCTCTTCTAGGCTTCCACAGTGGTCTGGATACAAGGGCCTTTGTTCCTGCTGCTGGCTGACTAAGGCAGAGCTGGAAAAATGAAGGTGTGAGCCTCTTCCACGCAGAGCAAGCAAGATGACTCAGGAGATAAGACATGTGAACCAACGCTTCCTTCATTTTCTACTTGCTGACCCAATAACTGATGTCGTGCGTTCCTAAAGCTGACAGCACACACACGGAGAAAAACAGCTCTTCACTTGAGCCAAGAGAAAGCTGTCAGTTCAGCACCACCTTGACAAAATAAAATAAAGCTGTGCTTCCTATGAAGCAGTGCTGTTTGGGTCTCCTTACTGCCCTGTGTTCCGAGACCATGAGAGTAGAGTAAGGCAGGCAAACTGCTAGAACACAGTAGGACCACGGTAACCAGTCTGCAAAGGAGAACAGCAGACATCTAAGCTTTGTTCACAAACTCGGCCAAGCCAGCACCTCTCCTCCCCAAGCTGTGACAGGACTGACTGACCCACATCCCCAGCAGGGTCCCATTTCTCTCCAGCATTCGAAAAATGTCTCTCCTGATGATTACAGGCATAGACTTGTAAGTCTCTGGTAGAGAACAGACAGACCTATAGTATCCTGGTGACGTCCATTTGTAGAGACTGTGGGTGTTTCTAATGTGATCATTTCTCTCTGCCTTTGTATGATTGTTAAAAACCATTCTTTCTTTGTCCATCTGTCCAGCCACCCACACCTTCATCCATCCATTCAACAAGGGCATTTGGCATCTACTTGATGCTAACTTCTAAGTAACTTCTAAGCCAAAATCAATAGAAAATTTCCCAAGCTTTAAAATCCCCTGCCTTTAAGCAACATCCATTAAGTAGGGTGGGGGTTGTGGGGGAGTGGGTATTTCATTGAAGAAACAGCTATGTTAAAAATTAAGCTCTTATTAACCAGTTCTTCATCCTCTCTGAGTCTCAGTTTCAGCAGCTCTAAAATGGGAATAATTCCTTATAAAACTGCTGCAAAGGTGACAGAAGCACACTCAACGCCTGCACAGTAAAGTCATTATTCAATAATCGTTAACTTAAAGAAAGCGACCCACGGATCCAGTTTGCTCCTCGGCACACTATTCTCCTAACCCCTCACCAGCCCTTGTCAGTATCTTTCAAGCTCATTTTGCTTCCAAGGACCATGTTCTTGTAGTTTTAATCCTCGGGTGAGACAGCCTTGTCTTTCTTCTGACGGATGGGCTGTACCAATTTGAAAATGTGATCTGTATCAAAGTCAGCTGTGAGGCTCCTGGAACTGGTGGGAGGATGGATACATAAAGTCCTGTTAATAAATAAACACACAGACATCAAGGCTACTGGCTGTCGTAGTAACGAGACTTTATGCTTTCCTGGTTTCTGTCATCTTCAGGACTGAAAGCACTTAATGAATTAGTCTCGCTTGCAGTCCTCCTGGAGAAAAATACTGCTGTGTCTACAAGGAGCAGTCAGGGTAACCAGCCGGAGGTCAGTCACCCTTGGGAACATGGCCAGCCATGTCCCCAGAGCAGCTTTGTTTGTTGTTTATTTCTTATTGTAAAAGTAATAACTGTGTATTAGAAATGTTTAAAATATAATACATAAGTCAAAAGACAAAAGTTAAAATCTCCTGTAACTGTTCGCTTGGAGATAAGACCTGTTGACTTTTTCCTATACTCTCATAGTGACATATACCCACATGCTTACTAGAATTATACTGCGTACATGCCACTTTGGGCTCCAAAATCACTGCAGATGGTGACTGCAACCATGAAATTAAAAGATGCTTACTCCTTGGAAGGAAAGTTATGACCAACCTAGATAGCATATTCAAAAGCAGAGACATTACTTTGCCAACAAAGGTCCGTCTAGTCAAGGCTATGGTTTTTCCAGTGGTCATGTATGGATGTGAGAGTTGGACTGTGAAGAAAGCTGAGCGCCGAAGAATTAATGCTTTTGAACTGTGGTGTTGGAGAAGACTCTTGAGAGTCCCTTGGACTGCAAGGAGATCCAACCAGTCCATTCTGAAGGAGATCAGCCCTGGGATTTCTTTGGAAGGAATGATGCTAAAGCTGAAACTCCAGTACTTTGGCCACCTCATGCAAAGAGTTGACTCATTGGAAAAGACTCTGATGCTGGGAGGGATTGGGGGCAGGAGGAGAAGGGGACGACAGAGGATGAGATGGCTGGATGGCATCACTGACTTGATGGATATGAGTTTGGGTGAAGTCCGGGAGTTGGTGATGGACAGGGAGGCCTGGCATGCTGCGATTCATGGGGTCTCAAAGAGTAGGACACGACTGAGCGAATGAACTGAACTGAACTGACATGCCACTTTATAATTTAGCTACAGATCATATGTACCTTTTCATGTCAAATATGTTTCTACATCATTTTTTTAAAAAATTTGGCCATACCCCGAGGCATGTGGGACCTTAGTTCTCTGACCAGGTATTGAGCCAGGAGCCCTTGCATCGGAAGGTGGAGTCTTAACCACTGGACTACAAGGGAAGTCCCTACGTTATTTTAAGTGGCTGCTAGTTTACTGAGGAATCTTCTGATTAGTAAACATTTCTGTCATATTAGTTATTTTACCTGTGATGATAATCTTGTGCTCTCTTTTTAGGATTCTTTTAGTTGTGAATGAGGGCACATGGTTTGTGGAAGAGACTGGGTTTGGTAAAAGTCACTTGGAGTGGCAGAAGCTGAGTAGAGCGAGGACACCTGGGAGCCGCTGTGGGGAACTCTGTGGGACACAGAATATGAGAGAACTTTGAGAGGTCTTAAGCAGATCTAGACTTCAGAGAGTGCTCTGGTAGCAAGCGGGGGATGCACTGGAGGAGACTAGATCGGAAGCTGGAGAGCGCATGCCTCCCATCCGCTCCTGTTCTCACCTCAAGACCCAAAGGTTAATTCATGGTCAGGCTCTTGCCGACCCCTGCAGCCTCCTCTCTCTCCTGCTCCTGCCCTGGTTTTTATGCTTCTGCCCTCCCATGCATACTTTGCATCCTCTGGGTTTCCACTGGGTCGTGCTCGGCCTGGCATGCCTGTTCCCCACCCCACCACTTCACTTGGTTAACTTATTTTTTTGTGAGTCAGTTTAGCTGTCCCCTCCTCCAGTCCTCCCCTGACTCTTCTCCCCCTAGACTGGGTTACCTCCCACTCCACAAACTTCCATGCTTCAAGAGACATGGCACCTCCACACTCTGGGATCGTATTGTGTGTCCCTTTCCCTACTAGACTTTGGGCTGCCTGGACGAGTGTCTTACTCACTGGGTGTGCAGCGGGCACTCAGCTAATGCTACTGAATAAAGGCAAGGTGGTCCCTGCACCAGTACTGCCAACCCTTGGATATGACCAGAATATGTGAGGCACCAGGAACAGGCAAGGCACATGCGAAATCCATCCACACCTCTCCATCTCCATGGCCCTGATCCAGGCCACCCCCAGTCTCTTGCCTGGGACCACTGGCATCATTTCCCAACTGGCTGCCACTCAGCACACAGATAATCTTCAGACATTAACCTGTGCATATCTCTTGTCTACTTAAAACACTGCACAAATATTTGGGGGTACTCTTAGCACACCATGGTTTATAAGGCTCTCATAATCTAGCTCCTGACTACTTCTCCTCTCTCATCTTGCATCATTTTTCCCTTTGGTTCCTAGGCCCCAGTCAACAAGTCTTTTTTTTTTTTTTCTGTTCTTCAAACAGCAAAAACCTTTTGTTCAGCCCCTTATTCCTCATGTGACTGGCTCTTTCTCATCCCCTTCAGTTCAGTTCAGTTCAGTTCAGTTCAGTAGCTCAGTTGTGTCCGACTCTTTGCGACCCCATAGTCTGCAGCACCCCAGGCCTCCCTGTCCATCACCAACTCCCAGAGTTTACTCAAACTCATGTCCATTGAGTCAGTGATACCATCCAACTATCTCATCCTCTGTCGTCTCCTTCTCCTCCCACTTTCAGTCTTTCCCAGCATCAGGGTTTTTTCAAATGAGTCAGTTCTTCACATCAGGTGGCCAAAGTATTGGAGTTTCAGCTTCAGCATCAGTCCTTCCAATGAATATTCAGGACTGATTTCCTTTAGGATGGACTGGTTGGATTTCCTTGCAGTCCAAGGGACTCTCAAGAGTCTTATCTAACACCACAGTTCAAAAGCATCAATCCTTTGACGCTCATCTTTCTTTGTGATCCAACTCTCACATCCATACATGACTACTGGAAAAACCATAGCTTTGACTAGACAGACTCTTGTTGGCAAAGTAATGTCTCTGATTTTTAATATGCTGTCTAGGTTGGTCAAAACTTTTATTCCAAGGAGCAAGCATCTTTTAATTTCAAGGCTGCAGTCACCATCTGCAGTGATTTTGGAGCCCCTCCTACAAAAAGTCTGTTACTGTTTCCAATGTTTCCCCATCTATTTGCCATGAAGTGATGGGACCAGATGCCATGATCTTAGTTTTCTGAATGTTGAGTTTTAAGCCAAATGAGGCTTCATTAATGAGGCCTTGATTCATATAATCAAACCTAAAGTCTCCTTTCATTCTCCATCGTGGTATCTGCTAATTTTTTTTCAGAGCATCTTTGTACTTTGTATTTTTCTTTTCGTGATCAATCATTTGATAATACCTTTCATCCTTTCAGTGGGGAAGGAGCGATGCTTTGGCCTCAAGGGGACATTTGGCAACGTCTGTTTGTATTTTGGGTTGTCACAATTAGGGGAGAGATTGCTATAAGCATCTAATGGGTAGAGGACAGGGATGCTGCTAAACACAACAGTGTGCAGGAAAGCTGCCCGCAGTAAAGAGTTATCAGGCCGTCAGCTGCGATGAGATGAGAAACACTGGTCTAGACTATAGGTTTCACAAAGGCAGGGACCTTGCCTGCCTTGTTCACCATGGTATCTCAGCACCTGGCCCAGTGTCTGATACACAGTAAGCCTCAATCCAGAAAAACAACGGGTAGGACCCATGATGACCAATCAGTACTGGTGTCCAGAGCAGCCCTGGGCTGGGAAGAGGAGTCCCTGCTGTGCCAACATTACCCCTTTGGTTGCTGGACTGTGGGGAAATCTGGGAGTCTTAAGAGAGGGGCTAGAGAAGGCAATGGCACCCCACTCCAGTACTCTTGCCTGGAGAATCCATGGACGGAGGAGCCTGGTAGGCTGCAGTCCATGGGGTCACGAAGAGTTGGACACGACTGAGTGACTTCACTTTCACTTTTCCCTTTCATGCATTGGAGAAGGAAATGGCAACCCACTCCAGTGTTCTTGCCTGGAGAATCCCAGGGACAGGGAAGCCTGGTGGGCTGCCGTATATGGGGTCGCACAGAGTCGGACACGACTGAAGCGACTTAGCACCAGAGCAGCCCCAGAGGTGGGGGACTCAAGGAATTCCAGAAAGGAATAGGAAAAGTATATAAAAAGGAAAGTATATCAAATAAAAGTATATAAAAACTATAATGACCTGCATGGCTCTATCAATAAATGCCTGCTAAAAATCAGGGTGACGGGTAGACAAAAGGCCAGGAACACCGGTGAAGTAGTTAGTGAGCTGAAGAAGGAAAGAGACCATAGCTTTGACTAGACAGACTTTTGTTGGCAAAGTAATGTCTCTGCTTTTTAATATGCTGTCTAGGTTGGTTACAACTTTTATTCCAAGGAGCAAGCATCTTTTAACTTCATGGCTATTTACCGCGTCTGCATAGTCATACAGTCCTGTAGCCTCACACTTACTCAAACTCACCTCGTGAGAGGAGGCACAGGGAGTGGCTAAAGCATGAGCAGACATGAAGATGGGGCTAAGGAGAGTGTTAGCCTTTTTTTTTTTTCCTGTTGTTTTTCTCTTAAAGTGTTAAAAGAGTTCTATCTGTTTCAGAGAAACTGCAGTCTTTTGTCCTCAAATAGTTTAGTAAAATGTGCTGTATGTGTTCAGTTGCTCAGCTGTATCTGACTCTTTGTGAACCCACGGACCATAGCCCGTTAGGCTCCTCTGTCCATGGAATTCTCCAGGCAAGAAACTAGAATGGGTTGCCATGCCCTCCTCCAGAGAATCTTCCTGACCCAGGGATCAAACCCGTGTCTCTTACGCCTCCTACATTGGCAGGTGGGTTCTTTACCACTGTTGCCACCTGGGAAGCACTTTTAGTAAAATACCTTTATTTATTTATTTGGCTGCGATGGGTGTTTGTTGCTGCACGTGAGCTTGCTCTAGTTGCGGCAAGCGGGGGTTCTCATTGCAGAGGCTTTTCTTGTTGCTGAGCCTGGGCTCTAGAGTGCAGGCTTTAGTAGTTGTGGCTCAGGGGCTTAGGTACTCGGTGGCATGTGGGACCTTCCCAGACCAGGAATCAAGTCCATGTCCCCTGCACCGGCAGGTGGATTTTTAACCTCTGGACCACCAGGCAAGTCTATAAAATATCTTCTTTTAGATTCAAAAAGATCCAGAAGATACAGTTACTATTTGTCTGTCAGGAGGGAAATATTTGGGAAGATGACCTGGATTAAGGAAAGCTCTGACATCCAGATAAGCATTCTTTCTCAAGGCGAAGCAGCATGTGCTCTGATCCAGGCTTTGTTAACAGAGACAGAAAGAAAGAAAATACTACAAGAAGCATTCTCAACCAACCTACCTTTTCCCATATGACCTTTCAATTAACAAGGCATTAAGAGTCCAATAACAACACCAACATCTGTGGACCCATATCACTTGGTGCTCAGAGACTCTCTTGCAGCATGACAGTATGACCTTAAAGCTATATACCTGGGCCGAATGCTCCTTGAGTTTCAGACTCGCACCGCCAAGTGGCTCCTAGACTCTGTATGCTTAGCTATTCCACAGGAATCTCTGATTCGAATGTTCCCAAACAGGCCTTATGGTTTTACTTGCTCTTCTCTGCAAAGTGTTTTCCTCTTGCATTTCTCCTTCTAATTAATGGTACCACCATCTAACTGGACCTCCCTGGTGGCTCAGACAGTAAAGAATCTGCCTGCAATGCAGGAGACCCGGGTTCAACCCCTGGGTGGGGAAGATCCCCTGGAGGAGGTCAGGGCAACCCACTCCAGTATTCTTGCCTGGAGAATCCCATGGACAGAGGAGCCTGGCGGGCTATGACTAAGGGGACACAGCTGAGCAATTAAGCACACATGCACCATCTACCCAGTCCCCATGCCTAGTAACTTGTAAGTGATCCCAATCTCTCCCTCACATCTGATCACCAAATCTTATCCATTTTTGCCTTAACTATTTCTAAAGTATGTGCCTTCTTCATCTTTTTATTACCATTGTCTTCATTTGGCTCCTCCTGTTTTTTTTTAATTTTTTTTATTGAAGGATAATTGCTTTACAGAATTTTGTTGTTTTCTGTCAAACCTCAACATGAATCAGTCATAGGTTGACATATATCCACTCCCTTTTGAACCTCCCTTCCTTCTCCGTATTTGGCTCCTTGTGTTTTTAGGCTGTCCTGCGTGGCTTGTGGGATCTCCGTTCCCTAAACAAGGATTGAACCTGGGCCACAGTAGTGAAAGCATGGAATCCGAACCACGAGGCTACCAGGGAACTCACAAAACATCTATTCTTGATGCCTGCTCAGAACTTGCCATTTCATCAACGTAGACAAATGAGACCCACATCTGTCTACATCTAAAGAAGCCTACAAACTCTCCATTTCCAAATCAGAGGTCTTCATCGATTTCCTCTATTGAATTTCCTATCTTTGTGAATGGTACCACCACTTCTCAAGCCTCCTCCCTCATCCAAAAATTGGAAGATTTTTTCCAGATTCCTTGTTTTTGTTTGAAGCGAAGTCGCTCAGTCGTGGCCGACTCTTTGCTTCCCCATGGACTGTAGCCCCCCAGGCTCCTCTGTCCATGGGATTTTCCAGGCAAGAATACTGGAGTGGGTTGCCATTTCCTTCTCCAGGGGATCTTCCCAACTAAGGGACTGAACCCAGGTCTCCGGCCTTGCAGGCAGATGCTTTACCATCTGAGCCACCAACTCTTGACTAGATAGCTCAATGCCCGTACCTCCTTTCCTGACTGTCTGGACACAGCCTCTTACTATTGCTCTTAATACTCCAGGTATACCAGTCTGACTTTTCTAATTAGAGTGATTCTTGAGGGCATGGACCATGTCTGGTAGTTTTCTGAATCCTCCAATGTGCCCAGCACAGCCGAGGTACAGAGTGGATGCCCAACAAAGCAGTAAGTTGGCAATGAAACCCATCTGCCAAGAGAAGGCAGGTGTTGAACAGCCAGAACCTTGAGATGAGGGAGGCAGTTTGCCCAACTCCTTTGCTCCAGTGGGAGGACAAGACCTCAGCAAAGAGACTGGAAATGTTCTTTGAGGGATTGGGAAAGGGACTCCACCAAGGACAATATCTTGGCTTGTGGAGTCATCATGCCCACTCAGCTGACTTCTGAGATCTTGAACCTGTGGGTGCCCATCTGTAGTGTTGCATGGTGTCCTCCAGCAGTGGCCTGGAACCTTGGAAATATATCCTGTTTTATGATGGCTGCCTCATCTTGGACACAAGCAACAGTTAAAATCTTCCATGAGTCTATTCTGCTCTCCAGGAGTCTAGAGTGTTTGATTTCCATTATCTTGCAAAAAAACAATTATTCCTTTGAGATCTCTATGCTATTTGATTATTCTTCACTCTATTCCCTGCCCCATCACTGAGGCTCCCTCACTCACTGAGGACTTTAGCAATTGTCTCCTCATCATCTAAGCTTCCACCATCATCCCAGAAAGTTTCAACATATACGAAGATGACCTCTCTAACAGCCTAGCCTCAAATTTCCGTGACTTCCTTAATGCCAATGGCTTTTAATTTCTTTTTATTCATGCACCAAGGTGACTGTACCTCAGACCCGTGTCATTGAAACTTGTTCTCTGGTCAGCCCTCACCTCGACTACCACTACTGTCTCCTGACCAGTCACTCTGCCTCTATCAAAAATCAACAGTGGCTGCACATCTCCTACTGGGGCAAGTCAAGGTCCTTAGCCCAGGAGGCAGCATGCCAGGCTCCATCCAGTCTCTCAACTCATCTTCATAATCTAACATTTCCTTTTCTGACATTACTGGATTATATGCGGCTTCCAGTTCCTCCTGCCATCTCTTGAGACTCCTGGGCCTCCCTCGGCCTGCAAGGCCTCCTTCCTTGTCTACAAAGATGTTCTCTTCTTGTCTGCAAAGACTTTCATCTTCTCGTTCTAGCTCAAACACTACCTGTTCTGGAAAGGCTTCCCTTCCTTGTCTGGGCACAGCTATGGGCTCTTTCTCCTGTGTTCCCAGCATGTGACACAGTCATTATAACATTTATCTGATCAGATTAATAGGAGGAGAGCAGGAACCATTCCTATTCATCTCTATCTCAGTCTGGATGCAGGCCTGATGCAAAGCTGGCTTCAATAGACATTCTGAAAGGAATGAAGGAATGAGTTCTCCAGATGCTCTGTCCTCTGGATATGAATGAGGTTGGAGGAGACTGGGCTCTTGAATTAATTGAACTTCTCTTTTCACCCTGGCCCTGTGCCCTACCCATATGATTAAATCCCCTAATAGAATCTGCCCTGGCTAAGCACCATGTACAAATCCCTCAGCGTTAAGCAAAGTAGAAAAGCTTCCAAGTGCTTGGAGAAGAAAGAGTTGGGTGCCTCAGAGATGGGATGTGAGACAAGCAGGAGACGGACAGGTGGCCATCTACCTCTGAGCTACTAACTACCTGGGAGTATTGATGACTATTTCAAACTAAAACCAATTACCATGCTAGCCACTGTTCAGCACTGTGCTAGCCACTGACAGTGAGGATAAAAGTTAAAAGAGTAGCTTGCATTTACTGACCACTTTCTATGTGCCAGGCACAACTCTATGGAGGAGGCATCATGGTTATTACCCTCATCCTACAGGTAAGAAAACAGGCTCAAGGTCACACAGCTAATAAGTGCTTCGATACGATCCTCTTTCTCTACTGTCATCACCCTTTCTCTCTTCACTGTCCTCATCACGCCCATTCTAATAGAATGCCCTTCTCCCGTCTCCCCTCTATCCACTCTTTCTTCTCATTATCAATGGCAACATCCTCATCTTGCCACCAGCACTCACAAGCATTCTAACATCCACTCTTATCCTACCCTCCCCCTCTTCAGTTACCTCCAAGAGTGGCCCCTCTCCATCCCAAGGCCAGTCCCTCCACCTGCACATTCAGCGCTGTCCTCTCATCTTCTAGGAACCTCACATTGTGAATTATCCTTCCTGTAATGTCTAACTTCTCCATTCAACTGGCCCCTTTCTAACTTTTTTTTTTAATTTTATTTTTAAACTTTACAATATTGTATTGGTTCTGCCATATATCGAAATGAATCCGCCACAGGCATACATGCGTTCCCCATCCTGAACCCTCCTCCCTCCTCCCTCCCCATACCATCCCTCTGGGTCGTCCCAGTGCACCAGCCCCAAGCATCCAGTATCGTGCATCAAACCTGGACTGGCGACTTGTTTCATATATGATATTATACATATTTCAATGCCATTCTCCCAAATCATCTCACCCTCTCCCTCTCCCACAGAGTCCAAAAGACTGTTCTATACATCAGTGTCTCTTTTGCTGTCTCGTATACAGGGTTATCGTTACCATCTTTCTAAATTCCATATATATGCGTTAGTATACTGTATTGGTGTTTTTCTTTCTGGCTTACTTCACTCTGTATAATAGGCTCCAGTTTCATCCACCTCATTAGAACTGATTCAAATGTATTCTTTTTAATGGCTGAGTAATAATCCATTGTGTATATGTACCACAGCTTTCTTATCCATTCATCTGCTGATGGACATCTAGGTTGCTTCCATGTCCTGGCTATTATAAACAGTGCTGTGATGAACATTGGGGTACACGTGTCTCTTTCCCTTCTGGTTTCCTCAGTGTGTATGCCCAGCAGTGGGATTGCTGGATCATAAGGCAGTTCTATTTCCAGTTTTTTAAGGAATCTCCACACTGTTCTCCATAGTGGCTGTACTAGTTTGCATTCCCACCAACAGTGTAGGAAGGTTCCCTTTTCTCCACATCCTCTCCAGCATCTATTACTTGTAGACTTTTGGATCGCAGCCATTCTGACTGGCGTGAAATGGTACCTCATAGTGGTTTTGATTTGCATTTCTCTGATAATGAGTGATGTTGAGCATCTTTTCATGTGTTTGTTAGTCATCTGTATGTCTTCTTTGGAGAAATGTCTATTTAGTTCTTTGGCCCATTTTTTTATTGGGTCATTTATTTTTCTGGAATTGAGCTGTAGGAGTTGCTTGTATATTTTTGAGATTAGTTGTTTGTCAGTTGCTTCATTTGCTATTATTTTCTCCCATTCTGAAGGTTGTCTTTTCACCTTGCTTATAGTTTCCTTTGTTGTGCAGAAGCTTTTAAGTTTAATTAGGTCCCATTTGTTTATTTTTGCTTTTATTTCCAATATTCTGGGAGGTGGGTCATAGAGGATCCTGCTGTGATGTATGTCGGAGAGTGTTTTGCCTATGTTCTCCTCTAGGAGTTTTATAGTTTCTGGTCTTACGTTTAGATCTTTAATCCATTTTGAGTTTATTTTTGTGTATGGTGTTAGAAAGTGGTCTAGTTTCATTCTTTTACAAGTGGTTGACCAGATTTCCCAGCACCACTTGTTAAAGAGATTTGTCTTTAAAATGGATTGTCTTTAATCCATTGTATATTCTTGCCTCCTTTGTCAAAGATAAGGTATCCATATGTGTGTGGATTTACCTCTGGGCTTTCTATTTTGTTCCATTGATCTATATTTCTGTCTTTGTGCAACTGGCCCCTTTCATTGGCATTTAAACGTGCTCAACTGCCTCCTCCTAAAACAATGAAACGACCCTCTCTCTCCATCACAGCCAAACACCTGGAAATACATTTATATAAGCTGTGTCCATTTCCTCACTTTCCACTTTTTCCTCCATCAACTACAATCTGACTTTTGTTTATCACATCACTGAAGTTCTTGCTTAAAATCACTTATGATCTCCATGTTTCTAAAGCCAATGGACCTTTATTGGTGCTCATGTTAACTCACTTCCCAGCAGCACCTCTGCTTTCTCTTTTCTTCAGGAAACACTCTGCTTTTGGCTTTCATGAAGTTTTCACCTCCTGGTTTTTGTCCTATCTCTCTGGATCATCCTTCTCTGTTTACTTTTCAGAATCATCCTACTCTACTTGAAGTTAGTCCCAGGCCTTCTCTTCTGGGCCCATCTTCAGTCCCTAGGCAGCCTCATCCATGCCATGGTTTCTATGACCCCCAGATGTTGATGACTTACAAGAGGCATATTTCCTGCCCAGACTTCTCAAACCTCCTGCTTCAGATGATTCAAAGGCTTCTCAAGTACAGCACGGTTGAGGTTGAACTCATGATGTTTGCCCTGAAGTCTTGTCCTCCCCCACTATATCCTGTCTCAGGAAATGGTACCACTGTCCACCACACAAAACTGGGAGCCTAGGACTTATCCACAATACTTTCCTCTCAACGCTCACATCCAAACCACCACTTCCCGTTCCTTTTACCCTCTAGACCTCTCAAATCTGCCTGCTTCTCTCCACGTCTACTACATACAGCCCAGTCTAAACAACTGTCATCTTTCACCTGGACTACTTCACGAGTCTCCTGATTGATCTCACTGGATATACTCTTGACCACTTCGAACAGACGATCCACATCATGCAACCAGAGAGATCTCTTTGAAATAGAAAATCTGACTATGTCGCCCTCCTGCTTCAGTGACTACCCACTCCTTTAGAAACATCAAATCCTTACCTGTGGCCAATCAGATTCTGCATGTTCTAACCCCTTTCTGCCTCTCCTGATCACCTCATGTGCTTGTCCCTCTCTCTCTCTGCACCCCAACCCACTGGCCTTTGGCATCTTAACATACCATGTTCCCTGTAGCCACAGCCTTTCTCCATTTCTAGAATACTCTCTCCCAGTTCCCAAAGTCCCCTCACATCCTTAACTCCTGCTTACTCTTCAGGTTTCAGCTCAATCAGCATTCCCTCAGGATGACTTTCCAGGTCCTCCTTGAGTGGCCTCAGACCATCCATGAAACCCTCTTATAATGTACCACGTGCCTCTAGTGACGGTGGTTTAGTTGCTAAGTTGTGTCTGACTCTTGCAACCCATGGACTATAGCCTGTCAGGCTCCTCTGCCAATGAGATTTCCCAGGCAAGAATGCTAGAGTGGGTTGCTATTTCCTCCTCCAGGGGATCTTTCTGAACCAGGGATTGAACTCAGATCCCTGGCATTGCAGGTGGATTCTTTATGACTGAGCCACCAGGGAGCTTACCATGTACCTCTGCTTTACAGCTTTTATCACTGTGTCACTTTATACCGCCCTTGTGAAAATCTGTTTCCTCCCAACGACTTCAAGCTCCATGGGGACTGGGGCTTTGACTGTTTTGGTTTTTCTCCCCACTCAACATGGCATCTGGTCCCATCACTTCATGGCAAATAGATGGGGAAACAGTGACAGACCTTTTTGGGAGGGGGGGCTCCAAAATCACTGCAGATGGTAACTGCAGCCATGAAATTAAAAGACACTTGGTCCTTGGAAGAAAAGTTATGACCAACCTAGACAGCATATTAAAAAGCAGAGACATTACTTTGTCAACAAAGGTCCATCTAGTCAAAGCTATGGTTTTTCCAGTAGTCATGTATGGATGTGAGAGTTGGACTCTAAAGGAAGCTGAGCACTGAAGAATTGATGCTTTTGAACTGTGGTGTTGGAGAAGAGTCTTGAGAGTCCCTTGGACTGCAAGGAAATCCAACCAGTCAATCCTAAGGAAATCAGTCCTGAATATTCATTGGAAGGACTGATGTTGAAGCTGAAACTCCAATACTTTGGCCACATAATGTGAAGAACTGACTCATTAGAAAAGACCCTGATGCTGGGGAAGATTGAAGGCGGGAGGAGAAGGGGACGACAGAGGGTGAGATGGTTGGATGGCATCACCAACTCAATGGACATGAGTTTGAGCAAACTCTGAGAGTTGGTGATGGACAGGGAAGCCTGGTGTGCTGCAGTCCATGGGCTCGCAGAGTCGGACACGACTGAGCGACTGAACTGAACATGGTATCCCCTGTGACATTCAATAAATACTTGTTCACATCTCGAAAACGCGATCCTCACTTTTCAACTCAACTCTAACTAGCTTCTGGCCACGTCACTCCTCCGAAATTGCCCTTGTTAAAGTCATCCACAACCTTCGAACTGCCAAAACCACGCTCCTGTGGAGGCCTGATGTTCTACCAGCTGGACTGAGGGTTTCCTGCACTAAAATAGAAACCTGGCAGTCATTCCTCAATTCTCAGGGAGAAAAAATGAGCTGACAGAATATTCTCAATTTAAAGTTTTTGTTTCAGAAAGTTTTCTTAAAATGTGACACCTACAATTCTGTGCCTGTGATAGAGTCTGGCATAGGATGCTCTCGGATTTAGTTCAAAATTATACATTCAGCCATTTTACTATATAAATATTTCATGGGGTTCTTTAAAGAGCACCATGATTCCCATGGGTTTTACTACCTGAACGAGTATTTGAGACCCACTGAAAGTTTTTAGTTTTCTGATTTGTTCTCTTGGAGGTATCTCATACAATTTATCAGGTTGTTATTCATTTTAGCAACTAGCCTCTCCCATTGCCCTTCGTCCCTATTTTTATATTTATCACCTCTTCCTATGATCTCCTCCATGTACTTCAAGTCCCTGGAGGGTACAGGGACCATGGCTTTTCCTTTTCTTTCCCCCTTTCTCTTTCTCTCTCGCTCCCTCCTTCCCTTTCCTTCCCTCTCTCTCTCTTTCTCTCTCCCCCATTCCTACCTCTCCCCAGTGATCCCAGCATGTGGCCCAGGCACATGGATCATGTTTGTTGAATGAAGGAATAAATGGATGACTGAATAAATGAATAAACAAAATAGTGAGACAGAACCTACATCCTTGGTCCCAGTACTCTTCCTTCTATGCGCCACTGCCTCCCAATTGAACAACTCAGTGACTCAGCGGTGCGGTACAGCAGAAACGTAAATTTCACATATGGAAAATACCAGCCACTGTACTTTCTTTAAACTACAATGAATCTGATACAAACCTATTATAGCTTTACAAGTCTTGTCCTTGTGAGCTTCACTTCTAATATCTAATCCATCATCAAGCCCTGTTGATTTTACCACCAAAAAAGAACAACAACAACAAAAAATCATAGTGGGCACCTATTTAATGGGGATATAGAGTTTTATTCTCTAAGTATCTGAAAATGCTGTGCCTGAGGCAGAAGCTGGGTAAATCATGATGTTTTACTGATATGAGTGTATCTCTGAACATTCCACATTCTATCATAATCCTGTGCCTTTGCCCAAGCTGTTCTCTTAGCCACTTCTGCCCTTTCTCCTGAGCTTATCTGTCAAAATCATACTTCACCTTCAAGGCTCGGTTCAAAACTCACCTCCTGCAAAAAGACCTTCATAATCTATCAGAATTACCGTGGCAGCCTGACTCACCCTAGCCCCTGCATGTGACAGCATGTCGCCTGTTCCTCTGCTTGGCGTTGACTTCTTTGGTCTGCAAAGTCCTACTGCTGACATGAATGTTTCTCTCCCAGATTGCCTTGCAGGCAACTCAGATCTGGGGACAAGACTGTGCTCACCTTTCTGCCTCCTCAGAAAACAATAGGCATTTTCTGAATTGAAGTGTGTTAGGCTGATCATCCACTACTCGTACGTATGTAAATAGCATCTTTGTGCTTGTCATAAGGTGACTTTTTGAAAATATCCATAGATGGGGTATCTGGCTTTCCCGCCTTCTGGCTGGCTCCCGACCGCCTTAGCTGAGACTCCCATCCAGCTTCTTGCTCTCACTCCTGCTGGCAACTGCAGCATAGAGAAGGAGCCTGTGTGCTCCAGAATTTATTTGGAGAAAAATTCAAGCTGCTTCTTTTTGAAGTGGAATGGGAGTCAGAGGTGAGCCCTAGCCAGTAAGCTGCGTGGGAGAAGAAAGGTTTGCCATGAGCAAGCCTCTCAGCTCTCAGGCTGTTGTGTTTTTTTTTTTTTTTTCCCAAACAGCAGACAGACTCCCAGCACAGATCTAGGGCTCAGGGGACACTCTGCTCATCTCCCTCCTTGACTGCAGACCTCGGGCCTCCCAAGCACATCCTCACGGCCCTCCACACCACTGGTATCTGGACTAAAGCAGAGACAATCCCTCCTCCTCCCTCCATCCCCGGGGAACATCACACTCGCAGTCCACTCAGCCCAGCCCTAATGCACACACAGAGACAGAAACAAGAAAGATGAAAATCCAAACCAAGAGCGCTGACTGCTTTGTCCCTGAACCCTGCTTTATACAAACCTATCCAGCCTGCACAGATTCCAGCTCATCCATCAAAGCATGGAATGCTCAGCCACATGCTGTTATAACCCAAACTGAGTCTGCAAGCGCTTCTGTGATGCCGCTATGCCTGTGTTGCAGGTTACCGGGCAGAGATCGGAAAAGCCATTGAAAGGAGAGCATAAAGTTGTCGTCGCTTGATGGCAAAAGGTTTTCACGTGTAACTGATCAAGAGGTTAAATGAGATAATGTAGGCAGAATGCTCAGCAGAGTAACTGAACAGAGAGAGCTCCCAATGAAAGCTTCCCACCTAACAGTGCAGGAGGGCCTCTTCTCATGTGATTAGAAGCAAGCCTTTCTTCCACTGGTTCTGCTATTCTACAGTCTGTCCTACCTGAAGGAGGGAAGTCAGTGCCTAATACCTGCCCCCAACCACCTTTGTGCATCTAATGGCTTCTAGGCTGCATGGGGGGAAAAACTGAGCTGTGCATCTATGCAGATGGGGAGCACCCAAAGGGGCTTCTGGGGACACATTGATTGATGCACGGACAACTGCATCAATATCTTTCCTTCCTCTTCTGGGTCTATAATACATTCCTAGATCCCAGAACAATTTTCAAAACTTTTCTTTCAAGCGTATCTCCCTTCCTCTCCTTTCCGAGGTCCAAATGCAACACCAGAAACAGACCTCCTCTGCCCTTTCTGAAGTCCAACCACAGTGTTCCTCCCCTCCCTTGTTTAATGCTATCCAGGTGCTGATGCTTTATCCTGTATAGAGGAACAATCGGGCAGTACCATCCTGAGAGCTCTCCCAGGTGGCTCAGTGGTAAATAATCCACCTGCCGATGCAGGAGATGTGGGTTCAATCCCTGGATCAGGAAGATCCCCTAGAGGAGGAAATGGCAACTCACTCCAGTATTTTTGCCTGGGAAAACCCATGGACAGAGGAGGCTGGTGGGCTACAGTCTATGGAGTCCCAAAGGGTCGGACACGACTTAGAGACTAAACAACAACAAATATGGCAGTAAAAAGGATAGTTGGTATTTCTTCGTGTTGTTTTCAAGGCTGGAGATATCCTATCTCCCCTACCCAGTTCAGAGAGGCTAAAACACCTCTCATCCCAACTTTCCAAGCAAAACCTGCCTGAAGTCAAAAGAATTTTAGATGGCCCAGAGCCTATGGGCCCTGTGCGGTCTCTCAGCACTTTTGCTTTTATCCAAAAGGGAACCAAGCAACCCTAGGGGGAATATTGCCCCACCCCGTTCAGCTGGAGAAGAGCTTGAGGGACTATGTCAGACACAGGGCAAGGAAAGAGGTTTTTATTAAGAATAGTTGATGCATTCACATGATTCAAAAGTAAAAATGTATAAGAGAGTTTACAGGGCCACTCTCCCTGGAGGCAACAGATATTATTAGCTTTTGTATATATGGTTATGCAAATACAAGCAAATATCTTGAACTGCTTCTTCTTTCTTCTCTTTTATAGTGTGAACAGTAGCTTATTATACACACCCTATGCATGTTTTCCACTTAGCCCCTATCTTGAAAACTGTCCTATATCAATTATATATTAATAGTAAGCTTCCTAAATTTTTTTTTTTTAATGGAGGAACAGAACAGTATTCCACTATCTGGAAGTACTACAAGTCCCCCTTTAATGAGCATGTAGGTTGTTCTTTCATTGTTCAAACAATACTATAAAGGATACATGTCTATGTGGCCACATGCGAGAACAAGGGCAAATTAGATTCTTAAAGTTGGAATCACTGAGTCAGATGGCATGGGCATTACTAATATTGATAAATGCGTCTAAAATGCTCTCCAAAGGAGTACTACCAGTTTACTCTTTGACCAGCGATGTATGAAACTGCCTGTTTTCTCAGAACCTCATCAGCAGTTTGTCCATCTTTTTGATGTTTGCTAACTGAATGGTAAATAAATGTCATCGCCGTTTATACTTTACATATTAAAGAAATTAATCTGTTTTGTATGAGTTAAATGCCTGAGTTCTAGAGGGAGAAAAGAGCATCCCGTTTTACCAGGACAGCACGTCCTCTGAAGTCTAATGGGATCACAAACATCCCTTGGACCTACAAATAACAGTCTTTATTCACAATGTTCTGTATTTTTAGCTCCCACATGTGTGTCTGTTCTTAGGGGGAGGAGAGTTGCCCTGTGGAAGGAGCAGAGACAGAATCAGACAGACCTGGGTTCCAGGCACAGCTTTGCCACTGACGAGCTTTACGATCTTAGCAAATTGCTTAACCTTTCCTAAATATGAAATTTCATATTTCCATGAAATATGGGGATCATAATACTGATCTTTTGCAAAGCCTTATCTCTGGTACACAGAAGGTAGTTAGCAAACAGCAGCAGCTTTCATTAGTGTTAATAACCATCAGGCCAGATTCTAAACCTCAGGGCACTTTTCACAACTGACAGGTCCTGAACTGCCCACCCCGGGAAAAGGCTCTTTTGTTAAATGGCCACCCAGAGGATTCCCAACTCCTTCCTGTAAGTCACCCCAGGCTCCTTCCAAAGTTATCAGGAGAGCTCACTAAAATCCCCTTCAGAGCCTCTGGGTGAGGGGTGGGCTGTTTCTGTGCCAGGCTCCTCTGCTGCCAGATGACATTTGTATTCAGGCTGAGGGCTCTCTGGTCTAGGCAGAGCTCATTTCCAATTACAGATGGGCAAGTCAGAGACAAAACAGAGATTCTTTAGCAAAACATGAAGGACTTGCTCTCATCAGCAGCACAGGCCCATCTTAGCTTTCCCAAACACTATTTTTGATGAGGTCAACTACATGCAGATTTCTAGCTTTGGCAGGAATCTCAGTGATGTTTACAGCTGGGCTTCTATCTATGCATATAATACCCCTTCCTCCCAAGGAACTTGAGACTTTTCCCATTCAAGGTCCTGTCTCATTTCATTACCCCCAACCCCTAGCATGGCAGGAATTATGACAGTGAGGGAACTGTGAGGAGGACCTTGCTGCTGATGTCTAATGCCCCGGCTGAACCTCAGGAAACCACATGAGTGCCGACCTGAACCTACATGTCTGTATTCTGTTGGCTTAGATCTCCTGCGTGGGAGCTGGACCCTCCTGGGAGACGTCTGAGAAATTACAACTGCTTTCAGAAAATGTTCCTTTGCTCTTTCCTCCCCCTAGGTCCAACTCTGTCAGTCTGAAGGAAAGGGGCAAGATTCAAATGTGATTTCAAGTACATTCATTAGAACAGAAATAAAGCGGCCTTTCGCACCCCCCACCCCCGCCCAAGACTCCAGATCCCAGGGGATCGCAACAAAGTGAACTTGCTGCATCTGGAGTCCAACATCGTTTGTCTCTCACACGGTATAAAACGTGCCGACCCACGGGAGGTGGGGGGGGGGGCGGGGAGACCTGGCAGAGCACAGAGATCAGACTGTGTAGACCGCGACCCGTGTCAGTTACACTGCAGCCTCCTTAGGATCGCAGCAGAGTCCTGCTAGTGGAAACCACCTTCCCCGCAACCCAGGTCCTCCCGGTCCGCAGCAGGGCGGATTGGAAAGGACGAAAGAAAGTGCCTCAGCTGATGCGGGGGCCCCCAGCCTGCGCGCTGGACACCGGCCCCCCAATCCGCATCTCCGCCACATTAAAGTAGTTGGAGCAAACTTGCAGGGCCCCAGAGAAAAGCAATGCCCAGATGAGGCAGAAAAGCATGGATGGTGTAAATAGCCCAAAGACACCGACAGAGAAGACAGCTCTCCACCCCTGCCCTCCTTCGCCGCCTTGGGAGGCGCAGAGTAGCCAGGAAGCCCTCCACCCCCGCGGTGAGGGTCTCGCACGCGCCGCGCTGGGCGCTCTACTCGCCCATACGAGCCGGATTTCCGAGTTAGTGGAGCGCGAGCAGCAGAATGGGGGGAATCACCCCGACACTGCTTTCCGCTCACCTCCGGATCTCTCTATCAGAGCCAAACCCTCCTCCCGGCCGCTGAGCCGAGTTCCAATGTGGCTGGCGCCTCCAGTCAGACCTGCCGCGCCCTCCTGCCCGCGCGCTGCCCGAGGGATGCGGGGCTGGACGCCCGCCCTGGGCCCCAGGACGAGGCGGACAGAGGGCCCGGGTGACAGTCCGATTTCTCTGTCCCCGAGGCAGGCAGTCAGCCCCCGGCAATCCTGGACCGGCGAGGCTGAACAGGCTTCGCGAACGCACCTCCGCCCGACTTATTTTGAAAAACTTCAGGAAAACCATCAGCACATCGAGCCCAAATTGCAAGGCTGGCCCGGGGGCGCCCGCGCGCTCGGACCCACCCGCAGCGCGGACGGACAGTTCCCATCCACCCCGGGTCCTCAGTCCCCGCCCCGAGCCCCGCTCACTCACGCGCGCCGGGCCAGACCTCGCGGCCAGCCGTGTCGCGGGCCGGGGCAGCCGCATGGTCCCTGGGAGCTCGCGTGCGCCAAGGCGCAGAAGCCGCGTCCGTGTGGGGGTCCCGCCGGGCGGAAAGCGCCGCGGAGCAGGTCGGCGAGGCCAAGCCGAGGCGGGCGGCGGACGTGCGGCCGCGGGCAGGAACCCGGCAAGGCCCGCCCCGGGGCGGGGACCGCAGAACCCGGGGGCCTGGCCACGAAGCCGGAGACATTCCCCCCTCCCCCCACCCCCACCTCCTCGGAGGGAGCTGCTCTGGGGCCGAGCGGGAGAGGCGAGCGGGTGCCCAGACCCAGCAGGGCATGGCCACGGCCAAGGCCAAGATAGGGGTCGGCAGAGGGCGGCGATCCAGGGGCGCGCTTACCCGGCTTCGGAGGCGCCTTCGAAAGTACGCGCTGGCCGGGAGCATCCCGGCGCAAATCCCGGCGCCCCGCGTGGTCCTCCGCCCGCCGCGCGCCCTCCCTTCTGCCTCCTTCGGGGAACCTCGGCTTGGATTAACGCCTTACTCTTTACCTCTGCTGAGCGGCTCCGCTCCGGCGACGGCTCCGGGGTTGGGCTCCCACGGGGTCTGCGCGCGTCCTTCCGGGCGCCCCGGGCTGGAGAGGCCCACGTGAGGCTCCTCCGCCCTCCCCGGCACTCGGAGGACTGACGCTGCCCGGAGCCGAGAACCTCATCGCCCCTCCAGGTGCTGGCACTGGGGGCAGGTGCCGAGCGTCCTGATTGGCGCTGGCCCGCATCCTGGGAGAATCCCCTGCTAGAGAGGCTGCCTGCTCCAGGGCGAAGGGAAGAGATGGAACAGCGCAGGTGGTTGCCTTCCAAAGAGGCTTCCCTGCCTTTTTGCCTAAAAAAAAAATGGAAACTCGGTGTCGGGCGCCTTAGGAAGGCTGGCTCAGGGGACTTGGTATGCTACGTACAGATTGGGTCCGGCGCGGAAAACTCTGGGAGAATGACAGTCGTAAGGGCCGGGGGGTGTCGCTGTCCACTGGGCTTGGCCTCGAGAGCCGCCTGAACGGCTCATTTTTCTAACTCCTAACTCCGGTCCGCACTGGTCCCTGAAGCCCCAGTGACACCTGATGTCCCCGCCATTGAGGGGTACCTGGTCCTCGGGCTGGGCAGGGAGGGAGTCAGTGTGTGATCAGAGTTGGGCTGGCAAGATTTGGCAGGAAAAGACAGGGAAGAAGAAGCAGAGCTCTTCCCCACAACACAAGGAGAAAACGTTAAGGGTGCTCGAGACTCTAGTTAAATCATCCTCTTATAAAGTTTTTATAGGAGCTTCCCTGGCGGTTCAGAGTTGAGATGACGGGCTTCCCTGGTGGCTCAGACCGTAAAGAATCCGCCTGCAATGAGAGAGACCTGGGTTCCATCCCTGGGTTGGGAAGACTCCCTGGAGGAAGGCACGGCAACCCACCCCACTATTCTTGCCAGGAGAATCCCCATGGACAGAGGCCCCTGGCAGTCTACAGTCCTTGGGGTCACATAGAGTCGGACATGACTGAGCGACTCAACACAGCACATAAAGCTTTTAAAGTTGCTTCTGTGCTGTACTTCCAGACAATGAATTTTGACATCAATAGTTCAGGAGATCTGCCTGGAGAACCTGACGGAACGAGACAGAAGGAAAGTGTCCCTTTCCAGGACTTCCAAATTTGGGAAACTTTTACCTGATTTGGTCTGTTTATCTTTCTCCTGACCCTGTTCCCATCTTGCTTAAACTGAGGACTGGGGAGGAGAGAGGGATGGGGTCACCCGTCTTCATGCTCAAGGAGGGAGCCTTTCTGTTCCACGTCAAATGTTTTCCTCTTCTTGCCCTGGATAGCCTGGAGGATTCAAAGCCAAGGTGAACCAAATACAGTTTGGAAAAAAAAAAAAAAAAACTATAGTCCCTCAGCTCAAGTCCAACTTGTAACAGAGGGGAGTAAGAAATTTAGCACTTTAGAACAAACTTTATTATTCCTAAGCATTGAGAAAACAACAACAACAACATCCATAGGCAATCTACCCACTTCATCAACCTAGCGGGTCTGCCATTTCCTCAACACTCCATTTCCCCCCCGTCTCTCTTGACAGGTTCTAAATTTTGACCTCAGACTCTCCTGTGCTGCTTTTTCTCACACAGTCAAACCTCACACCTACATTCCTCCGTCCTCATTTCTTCTCAAAGTCGAGACAGTGAAATATGAAGGGATGCGTTATTTTCTCATAAACAATTACACACAGAGAAAAATACACTAAACTTTGTAATAACCACCAGGACATTGCCATCAACTCAGATCCCATTGTTTTTCATAAGTCCTTCCCCCTAAAGCAACAACTATCCTAAGTGTATGGTAATTACTTCCTTATATATATTTTATAGTTTTATCAGCTTGTTACTCATCTCTAAACACTGTAGTTTAGTTTTTGAACTTTCTGTTTATGGAGCAATATAGCACGAGCATTTTGTTGTGTGTCTGGCCTCTTCTTTCACTGCGTTATGTTTATGAGGTCATCTGTTTTGTTGTGTGCAGTTGTAGTTGGGTTATTACAAATAATGCTGCTAATAATGTTCTTGCATGTATCTATATATTTCCTGGCATGCAAGGGCAAACTTTTCTTTAGTGTATATATCTTGGAGTAGAATGGCTAAGCTATAGGGTATACTTACATTTAAGTCTTTCAGAGAATACTAGATTGTTCTCCATAGTGGTCATAAAGTTTACACTCCTAGCAGAGATGGATGATTGTTCCAATTACTCTACATCCTTGCCAAAACATAACATTGTCAGACTTCTTCATTTTTGTCAACATTACTGAGATAGATACCCGGGAGAGCAATCTCTGAATTGTGTGGTAGTTGCATTTGCATAATGGTATCAAAATTGTGATCTTCATTTCATATACCTAATTATTTGGGTTGGCCAAAAAGTTTGTTTGGATTTTTCTGTAACATCGGATGGAAAAACCCAAACGAACTTTTTGGCCAACCCAATACAAATGAGGTTGCGCACTTTTACATGTGTTTATAGACTAATCAAATTTTCTGTTTTGTTAAATGCCTTTTCAAATCTTTACTCGCCACTAGAATCCTTCAGGTTTCCCTGTAAAACCACACCTGCTTTCGCCTGGCACCCCTTCCCATCCCTCCTGGAAACCATGTGTCTATTTATCATTTCAATAAATTGTGTAATTTCAAGAATGATATACTGTCCATTATAAATAAATAAAACTGTCCAGTCCATAACTTTTTGGATTTTTTTCCTCACTGACCATAATTCTTTGGAAAATCATGCAGGTTTATTTATTGGATGGTATTAATGTACCGTGGTTTGTTTAACCATTCACTCACCCATTGAGAGACATCTTCCCTCACCCCCCAGTTTTTTGAGCTATTATAAATAAAGCTGCTGTAAACATTTGCACACAGGTTTTTTGGCCTAAATAGTTTTCCTGTTACTGAGATAGATACCCAGGAGAGCAATCTCTGAATTGTGTGGTGGTTGCATGCTTGGTTTTTTGGAACTGCCAACCTGTTTTACAGAGCATTGTTCAGTCGCTCAGTCGTGTCTGACTCTTTGGACGCCATGGACTGCAGCACACCAGGCTTCCCTGTCCTTCACCATCTCCTGGCGTTTGCTCAAATTCATGTCCATTGAGTCAGTGATGCCATCCAGAGTAGCTTACCATTTTTCCATTCCACTAGCAATGTATGACGGACCCCATTTCTCCACATTCTTGCCAACATTTGGTGTTAATATTGTTTTTGAGATTTTAGCCGTTTTGATAGATCTGCAGTGATAGCTCATGGTGATTTTAATTTACCTTCTCCTACTGGCTAATGATGTTGGACATCTTTCACATGCTTATATTTCCATCTATATGTTCTCTTTGGTGAAATGTCTGTTTATATCTTTGGGGCATTTTCTAAATGGATTGTTTATTTTCTTACTGTTGAGTTTTGAGAGTTCTTCATATACTCTAGTTCCTAGTCCTTCTGTGTATGTGTGGTTTGAAAATATTTTCTCCAGTCTGTAACTTGTCTTTTCATCCTCTTTACATGGATACTTTTTTTTCCCTTTGCAGAGGAAATGTTAAATTTTAATAAGGTCTGGTTTTTCAGTTTTTCCTATTATGAGTCTTGATTACTGTAGCTATATAATAAACCTTGAAATTGGGCAGACTGATTCTACCCATATTTGTTCTTCCTATTGAAAATTGTTTTAAATCTTCTAGTTCCTTTGCCTTTCCATTTAAACTTTAGAATAATCTTCTCTATATCTACAAAGAACCTTCCTGATATTTTGATAAGAATTAGGGAGAGAACATTCAATCTTTTCCTCATTAAGTATAAATTAGCTGTAGTTATCAACTTGGCAAATTTGCCTTCCGTTCCTATTTTTGTGAAAGTTTTTGTCACAAAAGGGGGTTGAATTTGGTCAATCATTCTTATACTGATTATATAACCATGTGATTTTTTTTTTCTTTTTAGCCTGTTAATATGGCAAATTACATTGATTGATTTTTATAAATTGATCCCACCTTGCATCTCTGAAATGAAGCCCACTTGGTCATGGTATATAATTCTCTTTATACGTTGCTAAATTCTATTTGCTCATATTTTCTTAAGCACATTTGTGTCTATATTCATTAGATGTATTGGTCTGAAGTTTTCTTTCTTTGTATGGTCTTGATCTAATTTTCATATCACAGTAATACTGGCTTCATTAAATGAATGGGGAAATGTGTCCTCCTTTTCCATTTTCTGGAAGAGATGATGTAGATTTGATGTCGAATCTTCTTTAAATGCTGGTAGAATTCTCTGGTGAAACTATCTGAGCCTGGAGGTTTCTTTTTTGGAAGTTTTTAAATTACAGATTTAATTTCCTTAATAGTTACAGGTTTGTTAAAATTGTCTACTTCAGTTTGGGTGAGATGTGGTACTTCATATTTTTCAAAGAATTGGCATTTCATGTAAGTTGTCAAATTTATGTGTGTTCACCATATTCCCTTGGTATCTTTTTGAAGTCTGCAGGGTCTATAGTATATTTCCTGTTTTGTTCTTGAAACACTGGTGATCTGTGTTATCTCTTTTTTTCCTTTGTCAGTCTTGCTAATTTTACCGATTCCTTCAAAGAAACAACTCTTTCTTTCTTGAATTTCTCTATTGTTTTTCTGTTTTCAGTTTTATTTGTTTCTAATCTTGTCTTCCTTCTTAATACTTTAGGTTTATTTTGCTCTTTTTCCTAGGTTCTTGAGGCAAAAGCTTAGATCATTGGTTCAAGACTTTCTTCTTTTCTATTTACACCCACTTAATGAAATAAATTTTTCTCTCAGTCCTGCTTCCTCAGCATCCCATAAATTTTGATATGTTGTATTTGAACTTTTATTTTATTCAATAATTTTTTTTAACTTCCCTTGAGACTTTCTTTTTTGATGAAATGATAATTTAGAAGTATGTTGTTTGGTTTACAAGTGTTTGGAGATTTCCTTTTATCTTTCTGTTATTGATTTCTACTTTGATTCATTGTGGTCAGCCTACTTCACTCCACATTTCCGGTCCTGGCTAGAGCCTCTAGTGAAATATTGAATAGCAGTGGAAAGAGCCGACTTCCTTGTCTTGTTCTTGACCTTAGGGGGAAAGCATTCAGTCTTTCACCACAAAATATGTTAGCTATGGGTTTTTGCCTAGATGTCCTTTATCAGGCTGAAGAAGATACCTTTTATTCCTAGTTTGTTGAATGTTTCTTGTTTTAAAAAAGAATGTTGGATTTTACCAAATGCCTTCTACAGCTATTGATGTGGTCAAATGGTTTTGACTTTTATTCTGTTCAAGTAGTGTATTATAGTTTTTGATTTTTGGATGTTAAAACAATCTTGCATTCCTAGGCTAAATCTCACTTGGTCCTGCTGAATAGGAGAATGCAATGGCGACCCACTCCAGTACTCTTGCCTGGAAAATCTCATGGATGGAGGAGCCTGGTAGGCTGCAGTCCATGGGGTCTCAAAGAGTCAGACACGACTGAGCGACTTCACTTTCACACATTGGAGAAGAAAGTGGCAACCCACTTCAATGTTCTTGTCTGGAGAACCCCAGGGACGGAGGAGCCTTGTAGGCTGCCGTCTATGGGGTTGCACAGAATCGGACACGACTGAAGTGACTCAGCAGCAGCAGCCTGCTGAATAATCCATTTTATGTGTTGCTGGATTTGATTTGCTGGTATTTTGTTGAGATGTTTTGCATCTATATTCATCAGGTATATTTATCTATAGTTTTCTTTTCTTGTAATGTCTTTATCTGATTTTGGTATCAGGGTAATACTGGTCTCAGAATGAATTGAGAAGTGTTCCCTCCTCTTCCATTATTTTGGAAGAGTTTATGAAGGAAGAATTCATCTTTCAACAATATAAAATTCTTTAGTGAGGCTATCTGGGGCTAGGCTTTTCTTTGTGAGTAGTTTCTTAATTACTAATTAAATCACTTTATTTGTTATAGGTATATTCAGATTGTTGTATTTCTTGTGGAGTCAGTTTCAGTAGTTCACATCTTTTAAGGAATTTGTCCATTTTATCTAGATTATCTAATTTTTTGGTATACAATTATTCATAGTACTCCTTTATAATCCTTTTTATTTCTGTAATGTCAGTAGTGATTAGCTTTTATTCTTGAGTATAGTAGCTTGCCATGGGGCTGCAAAGAGTTGGAAATGACTGAGCAAATAAAATAACAAATAGTAACTTAAGTCTCCTCTTTTTTTTTCTTGAGTGGTCTAGTTCAAATTTGGTCAATTTTGTTGATTTTTTTTCAAGTCACAGTTTTTGGCTTTGTTGATTCTCTATTGTTTTTCTATTTTATATCACACTTATTTCTACCCTAATCTTTATTATTTCCTTCTTCTTGCTTTGGATTTAGTTTGCTCTTTTTTCTAGTTTCCTAAGGTAGAAGTTTAAGTAATTGATTTGAGGTCTTTCTTCTTTGTTAATATATTGATGGCTCTTTATAGGTATGCACCTCTCCTTAAGCACTGCTTTCACTGTATTCCATAAGTTTTGGTGTGTTATGTTTTCATCTTCGTTCATCTCAAATTTTTAATTTTCCATTGGATTTCATCCTTGACCTATTGGTTATCTTGAAGTATGTTGTTTATTTCATATTTGTGAGTTTCCCAAATTTATTTATGTTAGTATTATCTAATTTTATTCCATTCTGGTTAGAGAACATGTTTTCTTTGATGTCACATCTATAAAATGTACTGAGACGTATTTTATGACCTAATGTATGGGCTGTTCTAGAGAAGGTCATGCGCACCAGAGAAGATTGGTGTTGTGGGTGGAGCATCCTATAGGTGTATGTTACACCTAGGTGTTTTATAGTTTGTTCAGGTCTTCCATATCCTTGTTGATCTTCAGTTTAGAGAACATAATGCTTAGGGAAATGTTAGACAGAGAAAGAAAAATACTACATGATATCACTTATATGTGGAATCTAAAAATAATATAAGTGAATGTATATACAAAACAGGAATAGAGTTGCAGATACAGAACAAACTTGTGCTTACCAAAAGGGAGAGGAAAGAGAGGAGAGACAAATTAGGGGTATGGGATTAACAAACTACTAAATAGAAAATAGATAAGCAACAAGAATATACTGTATAACACAGAGAATTATGCCCATTATCTTACAATAACCTATATAATCTGAAAAAAATACTGAATTATTATGCTGTACACCTGAAACTAATACAATATTGTAAATCAACTACCTGTTCAGTAAATTAAAAAAAATTTTTTAAAAAGAAACCCAGGGGACTTTCTTGGTGGTTCAGTGGTTAAGACTTAAGACTTCATATGTCCACTGCAGGGAGCATGGGTTCAGCCCCTGGTCATGGAACTAAGGTTCCCACATGCCATGCACCTACCCCCCCCCAAAAAAAAAAGAAACAGGGATGAAAGCTCATGTGGTGAAAGAGCGTCGCCTTTGCCATATACTATTGATGAGACATGAGTCACCAGATCCAGCCCACACCCGAGTATAAGTGCACGTCCATTCGCTCTACCCTAGAGTGTAACTCCTTTAAAAGACTTCAAACCAAAGCACAGGGTAGTTTTTTAGCAGCATTCATACTTTTGGTGAACAGTGCATTTCAACTTTTGACTTCTAACCAGGATTATCAAAAGACCCCCAGTGTCCCAAATGTAAGGTTCCATCTCTTTGGATTTCTATCTTCAGGTTGGGTTTAATGCTAGTAATTCCTTATTGTTAGCTCTTTAATGCTTTTAAGATTTTATTTAATCATGTTTTATCCAACCTTTTACTCACCTTCAGCTAACCCTTCAGGAGGGTAAGTCTGCCACTATCAGAAGCAGAAGATCTTCAGTTGCATGCATGAACGTGTTGCTTTTTTTTAATCTGGAAGGGCTTATTTTGGTAAAAATTCTGTCTTTTGGCTAGAAGTCTATAGGACTACCTCAAGGAAAAAAAGAAAATTACTCATATCCCTCGCTCTCTTAGACGCATTCCGGTAAAGTAAGTTGTAAAGTGAATATTATTTTTCTATTGACTTTCATTGTAAAATGAAAGGACCTGAGACTTCATTAAGATTCTGTACTTCCAATGCAGGAGGCATGCATTTAATGCCTTGTTGAGGAACTAAGATCCCACAGATTAAAAATAATAAAAATTAAAAAAAAATAAATAAAAGGACCCTTTAGACAAGGACTACATCATCTCAGCCTAGTCTCTTTGGCCAGTGGAAACATCCCCTTCTTTATCTGAGGAGGCTGTTTCTCTCTTCCCAAAGCAATCTTGGTGTTGTCATTATAATTGCGAAAATAAAAATTCTTTTTATCTAATGACAGGTTTTGCTGGGGAAAGTTTCAAAAAGGAGTGTTAGTTTAATTTCTTCCATATGACCAACTCTGCCATCAGACACTCAAGCTACATATTAAATCAAAGCTAGGATTTAAGTTTTTCTTTTTAAAGATGTCCAGTACTGTTTAATCAGTGATTAAGGCCACAGATGTCTCCAGAGAAGGGCTAGATTATAAAACCTAGCTCCTTGAAACTTCAACTAAAAGTCTTAGTTTAGCTACTTAAAAAAATAATTGTTACGGTGGAACTATATGTAACTTTGTTCTGTATCTTCCAAGTCTTCTGTAAATGTGTTACCATACTTTCACAATTTAAAAAATAAAGAAAAAGAAAACCTAGCTCAGTGGTTTTCTTACACAGTTCTACAATCCCTTATCCACAATTTGAAATTCAAAAATCGATGAACCTCAGTTTAGAAATGATTTCATTTGAGAAAAAAAATCTGAGCTGATTTGATTTGGTAGCAAATCTCAGGCAACAGTGAGGCTATTTAAAATCTTTATTTATCTCACTTGGTGCCAGTATTTATTCATTCTGCTGCAAAAACATTGATGTATTTGAATGCCACTCCAGTCTCTATTAGGGGTGTGTTATGCTAATACACAGGATATGCACCGAATTTCCTTTCTAAATTTAGGGGGAAAATTGATTTTCAAAAAACTGTCCTCTCTGAGGCAAAGAGAAGACTTTGTTGCTCCTGGGGTGTAAGAAACAAGGACGATGAGAGGAGGATAGTGAACACAGACATATGTCACCCTTTCCTATGAACGTCTTCCCCCAGATCTTCAGCAAAGTTTCTAAACCAACAATATGCCTTTCTGTGTATGAATTTGTGGGTGTATAAGAACAGGTAAAGAGGGCTGCCTTTGTGCCTGCTGCAATTTGGGTCAGAAAGGAGGTGGCATGTGTGAATATACAAGCCCAGAGAAAGAGAGAAATGTGAAAAAATAACCTTGGAAAACTCCCAGAAATAATAGGGGACAGGTCTTCTCTCACACAGCCTCAGAATCAAGATTCAGATAAGGTGTAATCAATTATCCAACAAAAAGGATTGTGCTGCCTCTGTGAATTTTTATCTTGCATTTAAATTTATTCAACTTTGCATTTTCTTCTGTCTCCCTTTTTTGGTCTTCCCAGCACAAATGAAGCATCTGTCCTCTCTTGAGGCTCCCCAGGGTGTGCAGTTGGTAAAGAATCTGCCTGCCAATGCAGGAGACACAGAGACGTGGGTTCAATCCCTGGGTCAGGAAGGTATCCTAGAAAAGGAAATGGCAACCTGCTCCAGTATTCTTGCCTAGAAAATTCCATGGACAGAGAAGTCTGGTGGGCTACAGTTCATAGGGTCCAAAGAGGTGGACATGACTGACCATGCATGTCCAATCCTCTCTTGAGACAGTGTTTTATAGTTGCTTCTTGGATATCAGGAATTCTTGGCTTGCATTTTAAATCATACTGCAACAACAAATAGGACAGTCAATAGTCAAACAAACTGAGTTTGGGTGTTTTCACAACCAGAATAATCTTGGGAAAGTTACTTAATCTTTCTTAATCTTAGTTCTTCAGCTATAGAATGAGAGATAAATATTCTCTGTACTTTTTTCTTAAAAAAAAAAAAAGTTTATTTATTTATTTGACTACAGCAGGTCTTCACTGTGGCATGTGAGTTGTGGCATGCAACTTCCTGGTTGCAGCATGTGGATCTAGTTCCCTGACCAGGGATCGAACTCTGGCCTCCTGCACTGAGGGCATGGAGTCTTAGCCACTGGACCACCAGGGAAGTCCCAACTCTCTACCTCTTAAGTGTGCCCACACAAAGATCACCTAGCCCAGTGGCTATGCAGAGTTAGTATGCAATAAAGACAACTTTAAAAAATAGACAGTGGCGGACTTCCCTTTAGTCTGTTGGTTAAGAATCTGCCTGCCAATGTAGGAAACACAGGTTTGATCTCTCGTAAGGGACAATCCCTAGACAGCATATTAAAAAGCAGAGAGTTGACTTTACCGACAAAGGTGTGTATAGTCAAAGCTATGGTTTTTCCAGTAGTCATGTATGGATATGAGAGTTGGACCATAAAGAAAGCTGAGTGCCAAAGAATTGATGCTTTTGAACTGTGGCATTGGAGAAGACTCTTGAGAGTCCCTTGGACTGCAAGGAGATCCAACCAGTCCATCCTAAAGGAGATCAATCCTGAATACTCATTGGAAGGACTAATGCTGAAGCTGAAGCTCCAATACTTTGGCCACCTGATGCAAAGAACTGACTCATTGGAAAAGACTCTGATGCTGAGAAAGACTGAAGGAAGGAGGAGAAGGGGATAACAGAGAATGAGATGGTTGGATGGAATCACTGACTTGACGGACATGAGTTTGAGCAAGTTCCGGGAGTTGGTGATGGACAGGGAGGCCTGGTGTGCTGCAGTCCAAAGAGTCTGACATGACTGAGCAACTGAACTGAATGGAATTCAAGGGAAGATCCCCACATGCCCCAGAACATCTAAGCCTGCCTGGCACAACTACTGGGCCCATGCACGGCAACTACTAAAGGCCGTGTTCCTAGAGCCCATGCTCTGCAACAAGAGAAGCCACCGCAATGAGAAGCCTGTGCACCACAACTAGAGAGCTGGCCCCACTCACCGAAACTAATGAAAGCCTCTGCACAGCAACGAAAACCCAGTGCAGCCAAAAATATAAATCAGTTCAGTTCAGTCACTCAGTCCTGTCCGACTCTTTGCAACCCCATGAACTGCACATGCCAGGCCTCCCTATCTATCACCAACTCCTGGAGTCCACCCAAACCCATGTCCATTGAGTTGGTGATGCCATCCAGCCATCTCATCCTCTGTTATCCCCTTTTCCTCCTGCCCTCAATCTTTCCCAGCATCAGGGTCTTTTCAAATGAGTCAGCTCTCCGCATCAGGTGGTCAAAGTATTAGAGTTTCAGCTTCAACATCAGTCCTTCCGATGAATATTCAGGACTAATTTCCTTTAGGATTGACTGGTTGGATCTCCTTGCAGTCCAAGGGACTCTCAAGAGTCTTCTCCAACACCACAGTTCAAAAACATCAATTCTTCGGCACTCAGCTTTCTTTATAGTCCAACTCTCATATCCATACATGACCACTGGAAAAACCATAAATAAATCTTTAAAAAAAATAGTTGTCACTGACTCCTCTCTGTGCACTTTGTGCTCACATCACAATTGAGCGTCCCTTTTTTCTTTCACACTCTAGTAGCCTTTCTGAGCAGGCCTGGGTCCACATCCTCTCCTCTGGCCCCTCACCTGCCCTGGTGGCCAAAACTGGCCCATGCATGAGACTGAGCAGCCACTTCACAGCCAGTGAAACTGCTGTCATGTCTCAGTCTCTATTCGTGGGGGGCAGGGGTACAAATATTACTCATTAAGACAATGTTCTGAAATGTATTATAATCACAGGAAAGTACTCTTTCACGACCACAGCAACGAAGAGTGAGTGCAGCCAAAACTAAACAAACAGACAAAGAATGGTGTTCTCGTAACTGGAAAACTGTGTGAAGACATGGGATCCATGATGAAGCCATTCTAACACTGAAGTTGGGGCAATGCTGAGTCTGGGCAGAGTGGCCTGAGTCCAGAGCATTGTTTATTCAGCCCAAGGTGGGCACCACAAGTCAAAATTTTCTTCTTATACTAGAGGTTATTATTAAAAAGCAACCATATAAATTGTTTTCTCATGTGTCACATCTTACAGAGCAAACTGTCCTATTTCCTCCGGAAATGTCTTTGAGAGCACTCTGCTACTGTTACCATTGCTGTCTAAAGAAGAGCTCTCATTCTTCGTACTTAGCTTAGTGTTGCTCTCACAGGCTCTCACATCAGAAGTGATTTGCTCATTGTCATCTGGACATTTGCTGCTACTTCAGTCTCTCCTCTGCTACTTCACAGCCAAACTCACATTCATAGCTTTTTATGGTGTATCATCTCATAAATTTATATTCCTTCTTTTTTCTGAGGCCAATCTGTCTGAACTTATCTCAGCCCTCTAATACTAAATATATTTGTTTCACAGATTGTAGTAGAAAAGTTTTTGCTTCAACATAATGAAGGACAAACAATCATTTCAAAAATGAGTGTGTTAGACTTGTATCAATGAAACTAATTATGGGCATTAATATGCAACTTTTTTGCAAATTCAAATTTTGCAAATTTTAATTCCTAATGAATAAATTAAATTAACATTCCAAAGTAAATACCTGGCTCAAAAAATACATTTCTATGTAAATGTTTGAGTTTTCCTTTAAAAAGAAGCACTTATTTTAATAAATAGCTGTGGTAACAATATAGGGATAACCACTCATAACCTTTCTGTTTGTTTTCCCTACAATGACTTTGAGCTTTGCATTTCATCCAGATTTTCATATATTTACTGAGTTCAAATGAGTGCTTTTTTATACTAAGGGTTCACAAAAAAATATACAGATTCTGGTTTGAGATCCAGCATAATAACTTGCATAGATAGGCTCTTAACATGTTCTGCTGATGACAATAGAGGTGTTCATTTCAGCTTGAGAAACAGTGATCCTATGAATTCTTTCTAAGGCATCGGTTCCTGCTTTATATCAAATGCAAAGAAAGAGAAATCAGGGGGCCTTTTCCTTCCCAGAAATTTGCTGTCAGTGCTCTGAGGCAAGAGTCCAAGTGCCTCTTTGACCCACTGAAGTATCTTGGAGGCCAGATGTGAAAGCTGTTGGTTGTAACATCTGTCACCCCGGATTATCAAGACTGTTTTGCCTACTTTGGAGGAGAGGGGGGCCCTGCTCCTTCAGCACTGTTCCATGTTCCCAGAAAGAAGAAATCCGTTCCTTTTCAAAGGTATGTGAGAGTTACAGAAGCTTAGCCTTGATTCTCTACTACTGTTTTAAAATGATTTTATGGATGCCAGCACATGGCATCCTGATGGCTTCCCTAATGGCAGTCAGTGCTTGCAAATGGGAGGATAAATGCCCCCATGTGATATGAAAGGTGACTGGGTGGTAAGCATGGTGAGTAAAGGCTCTTTGCAAATATCCAACCTATCTTTCTTCTTGATTACCAGTCTCAAACACCGTCCTCATTTCAGCCAGAGCTGATGGGAGGCCAGGCCCCAAAGGTAGGAGGCTGATGCTCAAACCTCCTAATGGAGCTTGACAGCAGCAGGATTAAAAGCACAACTGCAGCACCCAGAAAGCAGCACAGGGAAGCACACGCACCCTCTGTATGCCCATTCTCCAGCTAGCGGCTCTTTCTTTTAGAGAGCTGAACCGTAAGATAAATCTTTTCATAGAAACAGAAGTTAAAAAAAAAAAAAGAAGAATGATGAAAGGGCTTCGAAAGTGGGAAAAGAGGACAGGAGTAAAGTTTGCTGGGAGATTTCTAGGGGCCAGGACGTGGGCTTGTCTGTAGAACAAATCCTTTTTGGGAAGCAGAGAGATCAGTATACAAAAGCCAAAATGACAGTTGCAGTAGTACTAGTAGGCTAGCTGGATTCATTTATAAAACCAACTATTGACTTATTGTCTCAGGGCAACTAAGAGCCTTCTCAGACTGGCTCAGCCTTGTGGCTTTTTCTCCCCTGGCATCCTTGCCACTGTGCCTCCTAGGTCTACCTTCCACTTTGGCGTTGAATTGTTGTCTTGACTGGTTATTGAGCTATTTCACCTGAGTATCCCTTCCCTCCCCAGTGAAATGTTAAGATCCTTGAGGGTAAGGAAATGTGTTAGAACTAATTCACAATTATTTACAGAGTGTCTGTTCTATATACTCAGCCAAAGAGAATTCAAAGAAATTTAAGGGTCTCACAATTATAGTTGGAAAGATAAGACATACAAAATAACTAATATGTTAATGCAAGACAGTGACTGAAGTCACAAATACATGGGATTATATAATGAACACACACTAAACTGCTTTCAAAAAGGGGACAGTGCTGAAGAGACATCGTGGGAGTTGGGGATGGGGGTGGAGGGAGCCACAACTCCAAGAGGAGAAGCTCCAGGATGCAGTCTTTGAGCTGGCAGGAAGAGCAACAGAACAGTGCATTCTGACTCTAGCACCTGGAAGATGAGCGGACTGTTCTTGTCTTCCCAGGATAATAGCTGTCCAGCCGGGTACCAACAGATGAATATACTGGGAATCTGGGGTTAGCTGATTCTTTAACAGGATTGACATTCTGCAAATATACCCAGATTTTTAAACAAATATGGAGCTACTGCTTGGGACATGAGCTGGTGCCTTGAGGAACAGGACTAGAGTGACTTAGGATGGGTACCACTAGCCCTCTTTCCCTCCTGCTAGGGTAGTTTACCTCGGTTGTCGGTGGTCCAAGTTGCTTTGTCTTTCTATCCTTATGGCCATTTGTGCGAGTGTGTGAAGTTGCTTCAGTCGTGTCCCACTCTTTGTGACCCTATGGTCATTTAAGTGATTGTAAATAGTGACAATTGGGAAATGTGTCTATATGGCTGACATTTCTCAAACAAAAGACCAAAAGCAGACAAACCACAAACCCAGCACCACCACTGCCCCCAAGCCCAGAAAATAGGAAATGCCAGAAAACCTGTCTAGAGAATTCCCTGGGCGCCCTCACATCTGTATTGTGATTGAACTGAAGGTGGGACCCAGCAGCAGAAAGAAAAAAGAGAAAGATCACTTACTGCCTGAAACCTGGTACTTGGCAGCGCCCTTCAAAGCACTCTTTCAGGCTGAAATGAGTTCTCATCTGACCTCACCCCGCCAGCACCAAATGCATTCTGACAAACCACTTACAACACAAAGCCCTTCCTTTTACAATTCCTAGAACAGTAACTCTTATCCATAGTCGCTAGAGATATAATCATTCATAATTGTGGATACTTCTCTGAATCACTGTACATTCGCAGGACTCAAATAAGACAAGCATAGATGGAAAATATCTTTCAGAAAAAAAATGAGCTTTGAATAGACACAGACAGAACTAAGGATAGGAAATATAATACGGAGAATAGCCCTGGCTCATTCTGTGCCAGGTGTTGGTCTCAGCACTGTATATGCATTGTTCCATTTCACCCGTGCAACAACATTCCAGCCAGGGCCCCATTTCTCTGCCCACTCACAGCAAACCTCTGGAGTAAGTTAGTATTGTTGCCGCTGCATCTCACTTACACATTCTTCCATCCATCATAATCAAGCTTCTCTCCCTACCCTCCAATGCCAAGGTCACCAACCAACTTCATGCTGGGAAATCTGGTAGACACATCATTACATGTAGCTCCACACTCAGCATTTCGGCAACATTTGGTAGAGCCAACAAAGCTCTTCCTGAGAGCCTCAAAGGCTAGTCCTCCTCAGGCTATTTTATTTTTCTCATAGGACTTACCAGGACCCTATTTTGTGTCTCTCCACACTAGAATGTAAGCTCATTGAGGCCAGGGACTTTGTTAGGTTTGCTTCTCTGTCCCCAGGACCTAAAACACTGCTTAGCACCATCCATGCCTGCCCCATTGCCCCCATCCCGGGATAAGACACTGGAGGATTAAGTGAAATGAATGGGAGGGAGACTTCTTCTGTAGATCTTTTAAAATCTTTTAAGTTTTGTACAATGTGTATATTACTAGCTGTAAAAATGATAATTGCACAAAAGCCCCCAACATAGGATTATACAGTATGGGAAGTTAAAGTGAATGACTCTTTAAAAAAGTCATTCATCCCTCTTCCCTATCTTTTTTGAGGCCATACCAAGGTGCCCTACATATTGTTTTAGAGGAAGAGGAATGGAGACAGATGGGAAGTGAGTTTTTGTAGGTCACCTTGATAGTTTTGTTTTCCTGATATCTCACTCAAACCCAGATGTATTAGCAGTTGTTTTATTACACATCATCAGTAGCTATTCAGGAATCTGAGAAAATATTATACTTGGGAAGACTGGCATTTTTCATCAACCCTATAGTCCTGGGCAAGTGTGCAGTGGAATTCTTCGATTTTGATTGTCCTTGGGAACTGGGAGCCATTTCAGGTTTTATTAAACTTGGCCCTGGTATCTGGCCACAGATGCAAACTTCTCCTCTATAATTAAGCAACTAATAACTTTGCAGGGAAGAAAGGTGATTTGTGAGCCCAAGATAGATTCAAGATAGTACATGCCCCTCTCTCTGCCAAAATGTCAGACATGGTCTCTGTAGGTTTGGACCAAATGGTAGGAGTCACAACTGGGGTAAGGGGATCATAAATCATGGAAACAGATTGAAGCACCCCACAGGGTTCTTGTCACGAGTCATACTTCTTTTTCTGGGACCCACTGTGTTTGGGACAGCCCTAGAGAGTTCGTGTCCTAATACTTGCCAAGACTGAGGTTGTGAGCAACAGATTGACATATGGAATGCCATTCAGTGATGAAGGAGATTTCTAATCTTCCCCAGAACTCATATTTCCTTTTAGATGAACCAATATTAATCCTTATCTAAATTCTTTTTATTCTCTCAATACTTCAAGTATTATCACCAAAGCTACTATTCCAGATTCCAAGGCTACTCTTTGAGAAAGCTGCTGCTGCTGCTGCTGCTAAGTCGCTTCAGTCGTGTCCAACTCTTTGCGACCCCATAGACAGCAGCCCACCAGGGTCCCCTGTCCCTGGGATTCTCCAGGCAAGAACACTGGAGTGGGCTGCCATTCATTCCTAAAGCTGTAGGGGCTCAGATAAAAGTAGATATAAAGAAGGGAAAATACACTAACAATATTGAGTACCTCTTATTTAACTAACACAGTTGAGATACTGGCATGAATTTGGGAAGAGAAATGTAAGTGACCAATATGCTTTATAAATATCTTCAAGAAACATAAGGAGTAGACAGTAACCACTCTTAGAATAGAGGAGAGAAATCTCGCTCTAGAACCAAAATGACTTAGAATTGTGACGCATCTGGATTTTCCAACTCCTAATTTCTCCTCCTGTCCTCTAATAACTGGGCAGTCCTCAACATCTAAATCAGGAATATATAAAATCATAGGTTTGGTCCTATCCATGACCCACTAAATCAGAAAATGTAAAAGTGGGCCTGTTGTCTGCATGGTCTAAAAGCTCCACAAATGATTCTGATCCATGTCTGTGATTAAGATCCTGTACAGCACTGTGTCCTGAGCCTCCTTTTGAGTCTGTGAAGTCAAAAGCACCCTGTTTGATCAGATACAGGCTTTTGCTCCTATCAAAAGACTTTTTAAATTAACTTATTTTTACCGAGACATAATTCACATGCCATAAAATTCACCCCTTAAAATGCACAATTCAGTGAGTTATTCATAAAATTAGGAAGCCATTGCCATATTTCAGAATATTTTCATCACTCCAAACAGAAACTCCATATCCATTAACAGTTATTCCTTGTTTTCTCCTCCCCACTAGCCATTGGCAATCACTGATCTTTCTCTCTCTATGGATTTGCCTATTATAGAAATTTCATATAAATGGAATCATACAACATTTGGCCTTTTGCATCTGGTTTCTTTCACTTACCATCGTGTTTTCAAGGTTCATGTATGTTGTATCATGAATCATTACTTCATTCCTTTTATGGCTGAATAATATTCCATCATATGGATATACCCCATTTTGTTCATCCATTCGTTCAGTTGTTGTTGGGTTGTTTCCACTTCTTTATCTACTATGAATAAAGCTTCTATGAACATGCATGTCCAAGTTTTTTATAAAGACATAACTTGTCATTACTCTTGGGTAAATAGCCAAGAGTAAAATTGTCAGGTCATACGGTAATTCTGTATTTAGCCAGACTGGTTGTCAAAACAGCTGCATCATTTTATATTCTCACCGGAAATGTATGAGAGTTCCAATTTCTCCACATACTCGTAACACTTGTTACTATATTTTTTTATCACAGCCACAGTAGTGAGTGTGAAGTATTACTTTGTGGTTTTGCCTTGCATTTCCCTATTTGCTAATGTTTAGTACCTTTTAATGTGTTTATTGGCCATTGGTTTATCTTCTTTGGAGAAATGTCTATTAATATCCTTAGCCCATTTAAATTGGGCTAGTTGCCTTTTTATTTCGGAGTTGTAAGATTTCTTCATATATTCTAGATACAAGTCCCTTATCGAATGTATTTATGAAAATTCTCTCCCATTTTTGGGCTATATTTTCATTTTCCTGATGTATCTTTTGAAGCACAAGATGATTTTGATGAAATCCAGTTTGTGTTTTTTCTTTTTTTGCCAGTGTTCTCAGTGTCATATCCAGAAAGTATGTATTAGTTGCTCAGTCATGTCCGACTCTGTGACCCCATGGACTATACAATCCATGGAATTCTCCAGGCAAGAATACTGGAGTGGGTAGCCATTCCCTTCTCCAGGGGATCTTCCCAACCCAGGGAACCAACTCAGGTTTCCCGCATTGCAGGCAGACCCTTTACCATCTGAGCCACCAGGGAAGCCCATATCCAGGAAATCATTGCTAAATCCGAGATCACTAAGGTTTATGCCTGTATGTTCTCTTAAAAGTTTTACAGTTTCAGCTTTAAGTTAGGTCTTTGATATATTTTGAGTTAATTTTGTATATATGCTCTTCCCAGAGCATATGCACAGCCTTGAAGATATACATGGCTTTCTAGATTCCCAGGAATACGCATATCAGAGCTTTCCAACAGTCTATAGGTTGGTGCAAGAGTAATTGCCATTTTGGACCCTGAATTTTAAATCATTATAACTAGGCTCAAACACATCTTTATTAATCAAAATAGGAACCATTACAATCGACACATTTTTGCCTAGGAGAAATGTCGGTTTATTCCTGTTGCCTAAAAATCTGTACCTTGAGATTTCGACAAACTCTTGGAAAGCACTTTCTGCCTCCTGCTGGCTGTGGAAGCCTTTTCCCTGCAAAAAGTTGTCGAGATGCTTGAAGAAGTGGTAGTCAGTTGGTGAGAGGGTAGGTGAGTATGGCAGATGAGGCAAAACTTTTAGCCCAATTCATTCAACTTTTAAAGCATTGGTTGTGTGGTCAGGCCTTGTCATGGAGAACTGGGCCCTTTCCGTTGACCAATGCTGGCTGCAGACTTTGCAGTTTTCAGTGCAGTGCATCTCACTGATTTGCTGAGCATACCTCTCAGATGTAATGGGTCTGCTGGGATTCAGAAAGGTGTAATGGATCAGACCGGCAGCAGACCACCAAACAGTGATCATGACATTTTTTGCTGAAAGTTTGAGTTTAGGAAGTGCTTTGGAGCTTCTTCTCAGTCCAACCACTGAGCTGGTCATATACAATCTGGTTGTCATATACAATCCACTTTTCATCGCATGTCACAATCTGATTGAGAAACAGTTCATCGCTGTTGTGCAGAATAAGATGACACTTCAAAACAACGTTTTTTTTTTTTATTTCCAGCTCATGAGGGACTCACTTACCAAACTTTTTCACCTTTCCAATTTGCTTCAAATGCCAAACGACTGTAGAATGGTTGATGTTGAGTTCTTAGGCAACTACTCATGTAGTTGTAAGAGGATCAGCTTCGATGATTGCTCTCAGTTGATCGTTGTCAACTTCTTATGGCTGGCCACTACACTCCTCACCTTCAAGGCTCTTATCTCCTTTGCAAAACTTCCTGAACCACCACTGCCCTGTACATTTGTTAGCAATGCCTGGGCCAAATGCATTGTTGATGTTTTGAGCTGTCTCCATTGCTTTACAAGCCATTTCGAACTTGAATAAGAAAATTGCTCGAATTTGCTTTTTGTCTAACATCATTTCCATTGTCTAAAATACATATAAAATAAACAGCAAGTAACAAGTCATTAGCAAAAAATAAAGCAAGAAATACACATTAAAACAATGTAGAACATAACCACATTTATTTAAGAATGTATTCCAATATCAAATGGTAAATTTCAGCAGTGCAAAACCAAAATTACTTTTGTACCAATCTTAAAATATGTATATCTCATTCTCCGTTTTTAAGATTTTTTGGTTCACCTATTGTCTCAACTGATGCTTTCAAATTGTGGTGCTGGAGAAGACTCTTAAGAGTTCCTTGGACTGCAAGGAGATCAAACCAATCAATCCTAAAGGAAATAAATCCTGAATATTCACAGGGAGGACTGATGCTAAAGCTGAAGTTCCAATACTTTGGCCACCTGATGTGAAGAACCAGCACACTGAAAAAGACCCTGATGCTGGGAAAGATTTAAAGACAAGGAGAAGTGGGTAGCAGATGATGAGATGGTTAGATAGCATCACTGACTCAATGGACATGAATTTGAGCTAATTCCAGGAAATAGCGAAGGACAGGGAAGCCTAGCATGCTGCACTCCATGGGGGTCACAAAGAGTCAGAACATGACTTAGCGACTGGTCTACAACAAATTGTCCCAACTATTACTATTCACTGCCTTGGGCATTCATGACGTAAAACAATTGCCTCTGATTGTTCTCAATAAATATACCCAGAGAATAGGTTGTTTGCACTGGTTGAACTCTACATCAAGTAGTGATTACAGAGTATTGAGTAGAGCTCCCTGTGCTGTACAGTAGGTCCTTGTTGATTATTTTATATAAATAGTGTGTATATGTTAATTCCAACCTCCTAAAATATCTCTCCCCCCCTCCACCCCGTATTTCCCCTTTGGTAACCATAAGTTTAAATAGCTATGCATAACTGCATCGCTTTGCTGTACACTGGAAATTAACATGCATTGTAAATCAACTATACTCCAACATAAAATTTTTTAAAAAGATATACTTGCTAATGGAGTCTTCCAGGGAACTGCCAGACAGTTAAAAAAATAGAAGTTCTCTGGTAATGGGACTTCGAAGAAGTTCCAATTCTCTTGTGTTTCTTACAGTAGCCGCCAGACAGCTGATTTTCACAGTGATTGTTGGTTTCAAGACCACCGTGATGCTGGGGAGAGGGGGAATGGAAATAGGGCAAATTAAAATGCCACAAAGCTTGCTCTTCTTATCAAGTTTTTCTTGAACCAATGTTTTCTGGATTGCTGCAAGCCTTTGGTAATTTCCAGGGTTTAGAACAAGTTGATTCTTGCGATCTTACTAGTGTTTTCTTTGCTTTTATGAAGGAGAAAAATTTTGGAGATTTTTACTCCACCAGTTTCCCAGATGGTTTTAGGTTCCAGGCTCTGCAGCTGTTTCCTCATTCTTAAATGACCATTTGAGATCCTAGCCCCATGTAAGAGATCAACGTATCTAATTTTCCACTGCATGCCAGAGAAAATACCAACTTCAGCAAAAGAAAATGATGCATTTTTTTAAGAAAGAGAGTTTTGATTAGTTATAAGTGATTCATTGGAATTGGGAAATGAAAAACTTGTTTCTAAAAGACTTGAAGGGAGATAACTGTAGTTCAGTGTTTCTCCCATGTGATCAATTCCTCTCAGGGTGCTCTTCTGAGGGATGTGGGGCAAGTTTCATAGACTCTGAGTTCTTAAATGTATATACAGCAAAAAATGCAGCTGGAGAGGCCAATGTGTAGCAGAATTATTCCCGGAACAGACTCAAGACAGAATTATTGCTTGGAATGTTACTATTATCTCTTTGGTTTCATTTAGATGTGGATACAAAACATGGGAAAGAGTTATACTTTCTGATAAGATCTTTGGACCATTTTCTTTTCAAGGGGAGGTAATCTAATCCTCTCCATTCCCTAGGTCCTCCTTTAGGCTTTCATTACTTCTACATGGATTATCAGATCAGATCAGTCGCTCAGTAGTGTCCGACTCTTTGCGACCCCATGAATCGCAGCACGCCAGGCCTCCCTGTCCATCACCAACTCCCAGAGTTCACTGAGACTCACGTCCATCGAGTCAGTGATGCCATCCAGCCATCTCATCCTCTGTCGTGCCCTTCTCCTCTTGCCCCCAATCCCTCCCAGCATCAGAGTCTTTTCCAATGAGTCATCTCTTCGCATGAGGTGGCCAAAGTACTGGAGTTTCAGCTTTAGCATCATTCTTTCCAAAGAAATCCCAGGGCTGATCTCCTTCAGAATGGACTGGTTGGGTCTCCTTGCAGTCCAAGGGACTCTCAAGAGTCTTCTCCAACACCGCACTTCAAAAGCATCAATTCTTCAGTGCTCAGTTTTCTTCACAGTCCAACTCTCACATCCACACATGACCACAGGAAAAACCATAGCCTTGACTAGACGAACTTTTGTTGGCAAAGTAATGTCTCTGCTTTTGAATATGCTATCTAGGTTGGCCATAACTTTCCTTCCAAGGAGTAAGCGTCTTTTAATTTCATGGCTGCAGTCACCATCTGCAGTGATTTTGGAGCCCAGAAAAATAAAGTCTGACACTGTTTCCACTGTTTCCCCATCTATTTCCCATGAAGTGATGGGACCGGATGCCATGATCTTCGTTTTCTGAATGTTCAGCTTTAAGCCAACTTTTTCACTCTCCACTTTCACTTTCATCAAGAGGCTTTTGAGTTCCTCTTCACTTTCTGCCATAAGGGTGGTGTCATCTGCATATCTGAGGTTATTGAGATTTCTCCCGGCAATCTTGATTCCAGTTTGTGTTTCTTCCAGTCCAGCGTTTCTCATGATGTACTCTGCATATAAGTTAAATAAACAGGGTGACAATATACAGCCTTGACGAACTCCTTTTCCTATTTGGAACCAGTCTGTTGTTCCATGTCCAGTTCTAACTGTTGCTTCCTGACCTGCATACAGATTTCTCAAGAGGCAGGCCAGGTGGTCTGGTATTCCCATCTTTTTCAGAATTTTCCACAGTTTATTGTGATCCACACAGTCAAAGGCTTTGGCATAGTCAAGAAAGCAGAAGTAGATGTTTTTCTGGAACTCTCTTGCTTTTTCCATGATCCAGCGGATGTTGGCAATTTGATCTCTGGTTCCTCTGCCTTTTCTAAAACCAGCTTGAACATCAGGAAGTTCACGGTTCATATATTGCTAAAGCCTGGCTTGGAGAATTTTGAGCATTACTTTACTAGCGTGTGAGATGAGCGCAATTGTGCGGTAGTTTGAGCATTCTTTGGCATTGCCTTTCTTTGGGATTGGAATGAAAACTGACCTTTTCCAGTCCCGTGGCCACTGCTGAGTTTTCCAAATTTGCTGGCATATTGAGTGCAGCACTTTCACAGCATCATCTTTCAGGATTTGAAATAGCTCAACTGGAATTCCATCACCTCCACTAGCTTTGTTCGTAGTGATGCTTTCTAAGGCCCACTTGACTTCACATTCCAGGCTGTCTGGCTCTAGGTCAGTGATCACACCATCGTGATTATCTGGGTCATGAAGATCTTTTTTGTACAGTTCTTCTGTGTATTCTTGCCATCTCTTCTTAATATCTTCTGCTTCTGCTAGGTCCATACCATTTCTGTCCTTTATCGAGCCCAGCTTTGCATGAAATGTTCCTTTGGTATCTCTGATTTTCTTGAAGAGATCTCGTCTTTCCCATTCTGTTGTTTTCCTCTATTTCTTTGCACTGATGGTTGAAGAAGGCTTTCTTATCTCTTCTTGCTATTCTTTGGAACTCTGCATTCAGATGCTTATATCTTTCCTTTTCTCCTTTGCTTTTCACTTCTCTTCTTTTCACAGCTATTTGTAAGGCCTCCCCAGACAGCCATTTTGCTTTTTTGCATTTCTTTTCTAAGGGGATGGTCTTGATCCCTGTCTCCTGTACAATGTCACGAACCTCATTCCATAGTCCATCAGGCACTCTATCTATCAGATCTAGGCCCTTAAATCTATTTCTCACTTCCACTGTATAATCATAAGGGATTTGATTTAGGTCATACCTGAATGGTCTAGTGGTTTTCCCTACTTTCTTCAATTTAAGTCTGAATTTGGCAATAAGGAGTTCATGGTCTGAGCCACAGTCAGCTCCTGGTCTTGTTTTTGCCGATTGTATAGAGCTTCTCCATTTTTGGCTGCAAAGAATATAATCAATCTGATTTCGGTGTTGACCATCTGGTGATGTCCATGTATAGAGTCTTCTCTTGTGTTGTTGGAAGAGAGTGTTTGTTATGACCAGTGCATTTTCTTGGCAAAACTCTATTAGTCTTTGCCCTGCTTTATTCCGTATTCCAAGGCCAAATAATACATGGATTATGGATTATTGCAATGACCTCTTAACCAGTGACCCTGTTTCTAATCTTGCCTCCTTCAGTCTATAATTCATATTTGCTGTCAAAGTGGTCTTTATAAAGTGCATTTGAAATCCTTCAATGACTTGTTACTGCCTTCAGAAGTCTCCATTCCTTTGCATGGCCTGCAAGGCCCATTTTCATTTGGCTTCTGTCTATTTGGGCAGCTTTATGTATTCATGACCTTATCTGCTCCTCAGTGATCCAGTCAAACTGATCCGCTTGGAGTTCCTTAAATACATTCTTCCCTTTATCCCCACATCTCTAGGCCTCTGCACATGTGGGCTCTTTGCTTGATGCATACTCACTCTCCACCTTACTTATCTATATGTCTATCTCTCAATTTTTATGCAATTAATTAAGTGAAGAAGAAAAGAACTCCCTTACAAATTTTAACCATGAACTAATTTAAAAATGACTCAAGCTCATGTCAAAAGTTTTGGATCTTGTGGTGACCAGGCTCAGAAGAAAGTCACAGTACTGTGCTACTCCAGCAGGATGTAGGCTGGTATCCTGGCAGGCATACACTTTCTTTATTGCCTGTTGGTTCCGGTGTATTGTTCTACATGGTTCGTTGTTCTGTATGGTTCTGGTGTTCTCAAATTAATCCCTGTAAATGTATATGCTTTTTTTAAGCACAAGGGGAACAAAAAAACACAAATGAACATTTCCATAAGGCCCCTAGGTGAAAGAGTGGAAAACAGTTCCTATTTGGCCACATAGGTGACAGAAGAAGAGTAGAGACTGCAGCCTAGAGGAAAGTGCTGAGTCTAGAATATTACTGAACATCCCTGTTTTTCTTAAGATGGAAAAACGGAGGAGAACATAGCTAATGAGGGTTGGGTAACATCACTAAATTCAAAACCTTTAATAAGCACTTTGCATGCAGTATATGTTTTCATAACGAGCTATTTATTTTCTGGTCACACTTACCTATCAAAGTGTAATCCCCAAATGTTGCAAACCTGATTTTTCAACAAAAAATAGCATGCTCATTTTAAAGTTTTATTTACTCTAATAATGAAACCAGCAGGATGGCAAAGCTGTTTTTAAAGGTAATGTGAAAACTTGGGATTTTTATAATTAGTGGAAAAAAGAAAGGTGAAATAAATTTGCCAAGTTAATTCAAATTGGTTAATGTCCTACAGGACAATAAACTACAAACCACAGTTTTCTTTAAATTGGCAGAAAAGTAAATCACCTTATAAATTTCACAGACTTGTAAAATGTTTAGGCCATAATCAGTTATGCAAAAGAAATTTGTTAGGCTGTTTAGAAAATGCTCTTAGCTTGACATCAAAGGTCATAAAGTCATCTTTTACCTTCTTTAGAAGTTTGGGATATTTTCCCTAAAGTTATTTTTTAAATCCCCGCCAACCACTGGAATATATCTCCCATACCGCCTTTCTTTGTGCTTTTGAAATACCTTTTCAGTGGTTTTTAAACACCTTCTGTGCACTGAAACCACAGACAGGTTTATGACTTTCAAAACTGAGCACAGGCGACAACTTCGAAGAAGCCTTCTCTGCAGTGTATGCTGCTCGCCAGCCCTTGGCTGGTCAGGCCTTCTGTGCTGCTGAGGGTCCCTAAACATGCTCCAAAGAGCGTTGATCAATCCTGACCCAGGGATCGAACTCGTGTGTCTTATATCTCCAAAACTGGCAGGCAGGTTCTTTACCACTAGCACCACCTGTGAAGCCCAGGTCACTCGGTTGTGACCGACTCTTCAACCCTAAGGACTGCTGCCTGCCAGGCTCCTCTGTCCGTGGAACTCTCTAGGCAAGAATCTGGAGTGGGTTGCCATTTACTTTTTCAGGGGCTCTTCCCAACCCAGGGATCGAACTCTGGCCTTCTGCATTGCAGGCAGATTCTTTACCATCTGAGCCAGCAGGGAAGCCCATCAAGCCTGCAATGGCTGCTTATCTGCCCACCACCCTGCCCACCCTCTCACCAAACTGTGAAATCCTTAAAGACAGGATTTCTGCAGCATTTAGCACAATGACTGGCATATGGTAGGTTCCTGGCAAATATGTGTTGACTGAATGAAGAAGCTGAGCTTCAGCCATTCAGGACCAGTGGTCTAGGCATTTATTCACACTTGGCTTTAATGTCTCCTCTTGCAGCCAATTCCTCAGTTTAAAATTGGTCCTTTGAGTTGGGAGAGCTGGAGACTTATTTGTCTTGGAAGAAATCCTTAACAGCCATCTTTCATTTTGCATGTGACTGAATCACACATTTTTGGACAAAGTGATAAAGAAACTTAACATCTTTTCATAGTTAGAATAATACCGCTTAATGTTGCCTTATGTGAGGAATTAGAAACGATGGAACTGGCATTTATCTGGAAGAGGGAACAGTCGATAGGAATGGAGATGCAGATGTAGGGAATGGACTTGTGGACACAGCAGGGGAAGGAAGGGGTAGAGTGAGTTGAGAAAGTAGCATTGATGTATCCACTATCGTGCATAACATAGATATCTAGCAGGAATCTGCTATATAACCCAGGGAGCCCAGCCTGTCACTCTGTGATGACCTAGATGGGTGCGATGGGAAGGGGGAGGGAGGCTAAAGGGGGAGGGGATAAATATGCATATATATATATATATATATATATAATTATGACTGATTTGCATTGTTGTATGGCAGAAAACAACACAACATTATAAAGCAAATATCCTTCAGTTAAAAAATAAAACTAACTAGAAGTTGTCTCAGTTATGAGGAGGGTCAGTGGAATATTGTCTTCTTGATGTAGTCTCAGAATTATAGTTAATTCTCTTAGTATTTTGAGGCATAGCATCTAAGAAGGGCCTATTTGGTCCTGGACATTTAGATGCTCGTTTTCTTCATTCATACATTGCTCCTCCAAAAGGCAAACACTCCAAGAAAGGTCGTCTAAACTCTGATAGTCTTAGCTTTTCCTTTTGACTTGGTTTCGCCACATCCCCCTGCTAGAATGGCTAAGCTCCCTGGGAAGAAGATTGGGTTTGCGATAAAGTTGACAGCGGATCCTGTCAGATCCTAGTTTTTGTGGCCGTAGTAATTTTATTAACCTTTAAAATGAAAGTAATGGTACAACAAACAAGCAAAAGGAAGAAAAAAAAAACCAAAAAAACAGTGCTGAACCTCCAGCCTGAATGCTCCCGATGGTTGTGGACTGCCTGCCAGTCCTACCCCGAGCATCTCGGGACATGATCTACTTAAAGGATTGAAAATAGTGCTCTGACTTTGGTGCTCAAGGTGTAATTTGTCCCAGTAAAATTATTTTAATTTGAATCTTATTGGTCCCCAGATTCGCACTTCATCAAAGTGACAGGAAGTGCCAAAACAAGTTTAAGATACTTCCTTATAGGACGTCATTACCAAAACCAGAGAAACGTTTAAGTCAAAGATAAAGGACTGATGGGAACATCTTCATGATGTTGAAGCAAATATGCAGAGAGCATAGTCTCTTCTCTTTACATGTGCAATTATTAAAAAAAAAAAGAGGGAAGATTTAGCCAGGGGACTAGATTTCACTATAAGACACTAATAGTTTCTAAGAGTGATGGATACAGTTTTAAATTACATAGCTAGGGACTTCCCTGGTGGTTCAGAGGCTAAGACTCCTCACTCCCAATGCAGGGGACTGGGGTTCGATTCCTGGTCAGGGAACTGGATCCCACATGCTACAGCTAAAGATCCCACATGCTGCAATGAGAATCCTGCATGCCACAACTAAGACCAGAGCAGCCAAATAAATATATTAAAAAAAAATAAACTGCGTAGCTTAATCGTGCCTCTAAAATGTGGAACAAGGGCCAGCACCACCAGCAGGGCCTGTGTGTGCTGTGATGGGGAAGAGCAGGGCCCTCCATGGGGCACAGTGAACAAAGGTCAGAGAGAGAAGAGTTGACAATGAAAATCCAATGACACTGATGATCAATATGACTCCTCCCCAGTTTGGCTGGGCCAGTTCTGCCTTCCAAGATCTGCCAGGTCCAGGATTCCCCTCTAGAACCCTGGGCTGTCATCTAAGGTGTCCCGAGTTCCGGCTAACATCTGGTCAATTTTGACAAGAAGAGAGAACAAGTTCTTGCTACTGGCATGTAGTTGATCCCAAGCCCTACTTGGTTTTACCCTCTCTCTGCCTGGTCCTTTGCACTAGGGAGCCATCTGCATTTTGTAAAAGATGAGCCCTTTCAGTAAATTTAATGCCGTGGACACAGAAGTGTTAGTCTGTGTCAAACAAGCCTATAGTAAATTTTCATTGAATTAGAATACTGACAGCCCTCTCATTGAGTGACCAGTACAAGCTGAAGGTCCATCCAGGATGAAGCGGGAAGTGAGAAAACCATCCTCCCCCCAAAATACTTCTCCATTGTCTAGCTGATGTGTTACTACCACGTTTCTGCAAAACGCTTTAGAATTTTCTAGTGATTGATTGTGTATCAAGATGGTGATGTCTCTAATCAGTACTTCAGGAACATAACAGTGCAGAAATAAGGTGGGTTGAAGATTTATACGACGTTATTGAGTAAACATTATTATCCCAGTAGTAACGATTTTCTCCCCTCCTGGGATGTTCTGGGAGGAAATGATTTTCAGCAGCGAGTCTGCTTCTTGGTGCCCATGTGTGCACTCACGCGCCCTCCCTCTCCCGCCCCACCTTCCTGTTGGCGTCATTGGACACTGACGCCAACAGGCTTCCTGCGCTTGCTTTAATTTATCTCTGCCCAGCGCATCGGGGTCATGGTGAGGTTAGAGCAGATGTTCTTCTCACTGCTTGTGCTTAATATTCGCTCTGCTTTTTCTCTGGGGATTACCAGAGTAGGAAAAAAGCTGGGGGGTGGAGGAGGTGATTGGATATAGAGGGCGCTTGGAAGCTGCGGTGCTTTCTTTGGAAAGGGGGCAAATGTGGCCAGTCAGGCCCAGTTCCCTTTTGTTTTACCAAACAGGCAGGAACCTCAAACCCACCACCATATAAGGTCTTTCTACATAGGAATTATCTTGTTTATTCTCATATTCTTGGAGTTTAGCATGGAGCCTTGTGTATAGAAAATAAGCAACTTTTTTGTTAAGTAGGGTGCTGAGGGTAGGGGACATGGTCATTGCCTGGGCAGAGAGCTGTGGACATTTCTGGGCCTTGACCCAGAAGGTCCCAGAGAACCGTCACAGCTGGGAAGTACGTGCATTCCCCAAGCTGGCCAATCATCTCTTCTCCAAACTATACACTCTCAGGTTCTTCAAATATTTCTCATGAGACAAGCTGAAACAGAGGGGGTCTAACGCAACAAAAAGGAGCACAGTCCTTTGAGATCATTCATTCAATAAACATTTATCCGGTACCTATGTGCTAGGGCTTCCCTGGTGGCTCAGATGGTAAAGAATTCGCCTGCAGTGCACGAAATGCAAGTCGATCCCTGGGTCAGGAAGATCCCCTGGAAAAGGGAATGGCTACTCACTCCAGTATTCTTGCCTGGAGAATTCCATGGACAGAGGAGCTTGGTGGGCTACAGCCCATGGGGTCGCAAAGAGTTGGACATGACAGCGATTGGACCACCTATGTACTATTGTTTAAGCCTCTTGGGATACAATAATGAACAAAATGGACAAAAATGCCTGCTCGTGGAGTTCATAATCTGGTTGTTGGAGACAGACAATACACAATAAAAGGTTATACCATACATTGTCGTTGCTTAGTCTCTAAGTCATGTCCAACTCTTTGTGACCCCATGGACTATAGCCCACCAGGCTCCTCTGTTCATGGGATCCTCCAGGTAAGAATACTGGAAAGGGTTGCCATTTCCTTCTCCAGGGAATCTTCCTGACCCAGGGATTGAACCCCGGTCTCCTGCATTGCAGGCAGATTCTTTACCACTGAGTGATCTGGGAACCATATGTTAGGTGCTACAGAAAAAGAGCAGAGCAGGGTAAGAGGGATCTGGAGCGCAGGGTCAAGCAGTAATTTTCAAAATGAACTCTTTGAGGAGATTCGAATACTGAAGGGACAACAGCCGAGGCAAAGCCAAAGGTGGGAGCTGCCTGTTGACAAAAAGATAAAGGTCAGTGTGGGAGGACTCAAGCGAGCACGGTGAAGGCTGTGGGGATGAGGGCAGAAGGCAACAGGGGCCACAGGTCAGGTATGGCCTTGTGGGGAGAGTTGGCAGAGTGTGCAAATAAAAATACGGATTCCAGTTACATTTGAATTTCAGGTAAACTATGAATACATTTTGAAAGAAGAGCCAGTAGGATTTTGTGGCTGATTGGGTGTGAGATGTGAGAGAAAAGCAAAGCATCTGTGGTTTGGGCCTGTGCAGTTAGACGGAGGGAGTTGCAATCACAGGGGTCACAGAAGACTCTGCACAAGGCATGGTTCTGGCAGAAGACAGGGCGAAGATCATGAGTTCTGTTTCGAACCTGCTAAGCTTCAGAGGTTGTTTGGATATCTGAGTGGAGAGGTCAAGTGGGCATTTGAGTAGAGAGTTCAGGAGAGTGTTCTGGGCGGTAGCTATGTGGGAGCATACAGATGGTAATTAAAGCCTTGGGACTGGAGGAACTTGCAAGAAAGTGAAGCCTGGTGCTCTCTAGGATGGAGATGTCAGGGGGAGGAGGAGGAGCCAGGAAAGCAGAAGCCAGGCATCGACCAACAAGTAGGAGGGAACCCCAGAAAAGGTGAGTCCTGGAAAGAGAGAAGGGGTATCAAATGCTACTGATGGGTCAGGCAAGATGAGCGCTGAGAGCTGACTCTGAGATTTGGAGGTCACAGGAGATCTTAACAGGAGCACTTTTGATAGGATGGTTTGGGTGGAATTGGAGTGGGTTTGGGAGAGAATAGGAGAGACATGATGGGAGACCATGTAGACAACTCTTTGGAGGAGTTAGACATTTAGTTCCTGCCTCATATGAGATGTGACTTTGGATAAATTAATTTTCTGAGCGTCAAGCTTCTCCTTTTGTAAAACAGGAATAGTAATATGGATACTGTGAAAATCAAATAAAATATGTATGTGCATGCGTGCTCAGTCATGTTTGACTCTTTCTGATCCCATGGACTGTAGCCTGCCAGGCTCCTCTGTTCATGGAATTTTCCAGGCAACAATACTGGAATAGGTTGCTATTTCTTACTCTAGGGGATCTTCCTGACCCAGGGATCAAACCCGTGCCTCTTGCGTCTCCTATATTGGCAGTTGGATTCTTTACCATGGAACCACCAGGGAAACTCCAAAGTACGTATTGGGTGTAGCATATAATAAATACTTAGTAAATTAATATCAACATTATTATGACACAATTTCTGTGTGGGAAAGATACTTAATCTTTCCATGCCTCAGTTTTCTTATTTGCAAAATGGGAGTAGAAATAGTACCTACTCCACAGTGTTACTGAAAGGATTAAATGAGATAATCTGTATAAAGCAGATAATCTGTAACAAATGGCTTGTGCCACATTACATAAATTCGATAAAGCTCTTATTATTTATGCAATTCTTTTGTGAATGCTGGCCTACCTCTTTTATAAATACAGTGCTGCCCAGAAGGGACAGGGTGCTGAACTTATTTGCTATCCTTGTGTTAATGTGATCCAAACTCGTTAACTTCTGATGGCAGCTGTCTCTGCTGCCTGGCAATGTGTAAAGCCCTATGAAGTGATGGTTATTATAACTGACTCAAGATCTTGTTGTGAGCCAAACCCATTCTCCACACAGAGAAGTCGCTTGCCTTCACCCGAGAGTGAAGTCACAAGGGTTACCAGTTGCTTTCCATCTCCTCTATAGTCTCCTAGCACAGGCAGCAGAATTCCTGCAGGTATTCTTTATTGTTCTTGAGGATCTGAAGAATCTGGGGAACTTTCCCCAGGAAAACCTGCACACACACAACATTTAAAGCCTTAAGATAGGAAAATCCTTTTAAAGATTCAAAATGTGCTTCAATTGTAAAAGTTTTGCAGTTTTTTTTAACAACAGAAATTTATAAAAGAGATAAAAAGTATATCTGCTTGGAAAGTCCAAAATAAAGATGGAAAGGTGACATTTTTTTCCTTTGAATTTTTTCAGTGGAGCAAGCTAGCATCAGTAGTTGTAGCTTCCAAATGTGCTTACGTTGGAGCTTCCCCTCCACCTTCATGTGATAAAGATGTACATACAGTGTTAAAGTCCAAGTTCTGTAAAGAGAGCTCTGTGGTAGCTTCTTATGGGGTCAAATTAATAGAAAGTTTAAACTGTTTTCCTGTGGTCATGTATGGATGTGAGAGTTGGACTGTGAAGAAGGCTGAGCGCCGAAGAATTGATGCCTTTGAACTGTGGTGTTGGAGAAGACTCTTGAGAGATCCTTGGACTGCAAGGAGATCCAACCAGTCCATCCTAAAGGAAATCAGTCCTGGGATTTCTTTGGAAGGAATGATGCTGAAGCTGAAACGCCAGTACTTTGGCTACCTCATGCGAAGATTTGACTCACTGGAAAAGACTCTGATGGGATTGGGGGCAGGAGGAGAAAGGGACGACAGAGGATGAGATGGCTGGATGGCATCACCGACTCGATGGACGTGAGTCTGAGTGAACTCCGGGAGTTGGTGATGGACAGGGAGGCCTGGTGTGCTGCGATTCATGGGGTCGCGAAGAGTCGGACACGACTGAGCGACTGAACTTAACTGAACTGAAGGCTGCCCTATGAGAATTACTCTAAGATCCTTACTTCCCAAAGAAGTCACTTATGTCACTTTGTTTTTTTCAAGGAAAAAAAAAGAGGGTAGCTTAAGGTGAGCTCCAAGGTCTATGCAACATTGAAACTCTACAGTGCTGTCAATAGAATGTCAAGGAAAGGATTTTCAGCATTAGGGTTGGCAACAGAACTCCTGTCCCAGAGCGCCACCTAGCAGTGAGGAGGCAGCAAAACCTGGTTTCAGAAGAACTATGAACTTCAATTAGAACAGGGCAGATTTTTTTTAAATCCAGTTTTGGAAAAAAAAAAAAAAAGTCCAGCTTTGGTGAAATATTCCCATCACCAGATCTACTCTGAGAGGTAATTCAGGTAGAGAAATCCTGGGTTCATAATCCTCAAGTTAAAACTCCCACGAGGTTTTCACACTTTCACTCTTGCTGTCTCGCATTTCAGCAGCTGCTGTTCTAAGCTCAGCTATGTCTGGTCTTGAAGGAAAGCCTGCGAAGTTTTAGCAACATACCCGGAGCTAATGCCTTCTGTGACACCAGACCATTCCAACACTGCTATAGATTTCTTCCAAAGACAGCAGGAAATTGAATTTTGTCAAGGTTTCATATCAAGTTTCCAATTGTATCAGTTTCTCTTGTCCAATCAAGATAAAATGAGACCTGGTTAACAAAGAGTAAAACAGTTACTACTGACTCCACCAGTTGGGCATGTCCTTTCCACACTTGTCATGGGACTGTAACACTTGGTCCTTTTTCAGAGGGGGGAGAAGCACATCATACCTCCCATGTTAAATCTTTACCATACTGAGTGGGAAAATGCCACCAGGGGAGATCAAAGAACCTGGATTTAGATATCAGATAACCAAGAGAGAAGGAAATGGCAACCCACTTCAGTGTTCTTGCCTGGAGAATCCCAGGGACTGGGGAGCCTGGTGGGCTGCCGTCTATGGGGTCGCACAGAGTCGGACACGACTGAAGCGACTTAGCAGCAGCAACCAACCTAAAATCACTTTAGGGCACATGGGGAGTTACCAATTAATGGAGTTAAAACCTCAGAAATTCAGATGAGTAAGTTCGAGGGATCTGCTGTCCATCGCAGCTATAGCGAATGATGTTGTATTCTGCACCCCAAAATCTATTGATCTCCTGTCCAATGTTTTCACTTAAAATTCAAAATTTGGTTGCAGAAGTCAATCACCACCCTATTTTTCAAATAATAATGATTTTCTAACACAACAGTTCTCAAGTTCTTACTCCCACAGCAGTGTTTCTGAGGGATAAACCCCCTAGTCCGTCACAGCAGCTCACGTCTCTGCACTTGGGGGGCCAAGTGAGGGGTGGGGGGGGCTGGAGGACACTGGACCCTGTCAGAGGAGGCAGAGGACGAGGGATCGCGAAGGCCGAAGGGGGCGGCAGGAACAGTTTGAAAAAGCCCTCCCCATCATGGTTGAGGGGACCTCCCTCATCGTCCAGTGGTTAAGACTCTGAGCTTCCAATGCAGGGGATGTGGGTTCCAATCCCTGGTCAGGGAACCAGGATGCCACATGCCGTGTTGCTAAAAAATTAAAGCTCATGGTGAGAAAGGTCAGGACACAGTGCGTAGTTTTTCCTGTAGTTGGGATTATCTTCTTGCACAGTGATTCTCGGCCCTTCAGCTTATCGGAACACCTGGGACCAATAAAACCAAAGCCTTTGGAGGATGCTGTGGTCCACGCTGCAGACCTTTTTCAAAGTCCCCCAGGAGACTGAAACAGGGCCAGGCTGGCCAACTGCTGCCCTTCCTGTGGGCTTGGAAACGCTGGCAATGGGCAGTCATGAGCATTTGATTTTTCATTGTGAATTTTCAATTTAACCTTTGCCATCTAGCAAGTTGAAAGCCAGTGGCAGTTTCCCCTGCTAATTTCTTTAGCTGCAAATCACTACACTGAATTCAAAACAGAAACCTCACAACATGAATCTTTCAAGTCATTAAAAGCATTAATGACATAAAAGTATTAACAGTACTTTTAAAAGTATTAATGACATAAAAGCCACCAAAAACTAAAAAGGAGACTCTTGGTAAGAAGAGCAGATTCTTTGGTGTCTTTCATTTTGTTTTTGCCCCTTTGATGATTTGAAACTATAGGCCATGATTTGAAACTATAAGCAGTACTGTTACAATCCTGCCTGCAACTCCCCCATTACACAACTCAATTCAGCCCCAACTGAGAAAGCCCACAAAAACAACTTACGTCCAAACTAATATATTAACCCCAAAGAACAATTTTAATCAATTTCTTTTGTTTGATCACTGAACTGGGGTCTGTGGTGCTGAAAGAAGTTTCTGGAAAATAAGATGGGACATCAAAGGTGTGCCTCCAAGAATGAATCAGAGCCATAAACTACAAGGAGCCAATCTGGTAAATCACACTTCTCTGAGAGAAAGCTAAGAAGCTGGTTGCTGAGAAGCTGCAAATATAAAACTTTTATTTATTTTGGCACTTTCTTTCATAAGCCAAACCGGGAAAATAACCAAATATGGTTTGTGAAGAAGAATAACCTAGACAAAACATCTCCAGTCCTTCTTAGTTCTCTCATCTGGGAGATGTGCTCCTTATTCATCTCGAAATTCAAAGTTTAAATGGACTCTTTGCTCATATTTGATCAGACTCTTCCCACTAAAGCCTTCTGTTTAATAGACATTCAGAATCTATAGCCTAGCAGAAAGAAATCAAGATTTCAATTGACCTGAATTATATCCTATTCTCTGTCCTGTTTACTCATTCATTCACTCGAAATGTACTGAATACCTACCAACCTGCCAGAAAGGAGGTAGCTCTAAGGTGGTGGCAGTAGCTCCACAGAGAAACAGAAGGGCTGATGAGCTATTTAGGAGGTAGCATTTGACAGGCTTTTATGATGGGTTGGATGTGAGATGAAGGGCAGAGAGCAGTCAAGAATGATCCCACTCCGAGATTTATATCTGAGGCAACTAGTGGATGGCGGCAGGGACACCAGGGATGGAGGTAGGGCCTGGGTGGAGAAGGGTGATTTTCTTGACCTTTTTCTGTTCATAAATGTGTAAGGTGGGTTTCAGGAGTCATAGACTCCTAGAATATAGGGAACAATTTTGAACGAATGTGCACTTTCTGGGGGGCTTCCCTGGTGGCTCAGATAGTAAAGAATCCGCCTGCAATTGGGAGACTGGCTTCAATCCCTGGGTCATAAAGATCCCCTAGAGAAGGGAATGGCTACCCACTCCAGTATTCTCGCCTGGAGAACTCTATGGGGTCACAGAGTCAGACACTCCTGACACTGGATAGTTCTCAGTATTTGACAAAAGTTAATAATCCCATAAAAGGTTAGGGATCAGTGATACATAGCATATAAAAATTGGAAATTCTTAAACATTACATTCACATCAAACATGATTTTGCCAAGTTGTTCAAATAGTCTTTAATAAAACTATGTCTCAAGAGTATTCCATACTTACGATCTGGTATAAGAACAAAGAAGCCTCACTGAGCATTAATTTCATTCAACTTAGAAGACTTGATAAAAGTTCCACAAAACTCTAGAATTGATACCAAAAATTGAATGTTGAATAACTTTGTAAATCTGAAGTGATTCTAAGCAAAGCCTGTACAGAATGCAGGTTTATTGATAATCCCATGATGTTTGCTAAAATTGATTTTGGCCTTTATTGTAAAACTCACAATTTTTCTCTTAATTCATGTTTTTAGGCAACTTTACCGAGCCTTATCAATCTGGATAAAGTCAACTGTTGCATCAATTCCATGTAGAAAGTAAATGAAGACCAAAAAGTTTTGATGGAGTTAAGTTTCTGAGTTCAAATAGTTTATCAAAGATAAATCTGCATCAACTGCAGAAAAGGTTGTTGAAAAACATTCTACTTGATCATAAACAGATGTTCCACTGCCTACAATGTGAGACATAAGAAGGATGTTATCACTTAATTATAGTAAAGTTCCACCCCTCTTCTCTCAATTCAAGAACTCTACAGAGAACCAGGACTAATGAGACATTTAAGAGGTACAATTTGACAGGCCTCTGTCCCACTCCTGATCAGTACAAGAGAAGTTATTGCTTTTAAAATTCAGAAAAGAGAGGATAAACTTGTGATATGTCTGCTGAAGTTTCATCCCTCTAGGCAAAGACCTGTATCCATTAGAAGAAAGGTATCATGAGGAGGAAATAAGGAACAATCTGCGGCAAAATAAGGAACAATTAGGCAAAACAATCCATTTTGCCTAATAGTAGTCTAAATGTTACATATACAGTCACTTAATTGACAGGTATTGTCATATATATGGCCATGAGAAGAGATTTTTTTTATCAGAACATATGAGTAACAGTACTGTAGTACAGGATACTTTTGTCAAGAAGTCCTTTGCTGCAGTAAGAAATGAACTGAGCTCAGTCTTTGGTTTCTACTATGGTCCTGTGGAATGACAGGTTAAGGAAGAGTTTGTTCCAGACATTGCCTACATGGAGTTGAGAAGTACCTGGAAACACTATGCTCCAGGCAGAAGAGCTGCTGCAGGAAAGTTTCTGTACGCGGAATCAGGAAATGCAGGAAGTGACAGAAACAGCACTGAACCCCAGTCACAGCAGGATGGGATGAGGTTTGCTGTTCAGCATGTGGAAGAGTCCCCAGAGAGCATCTAAGAAACTGGGAGACAATTTACAAAGATTCGATAACATTGCTGTCAACAAGAGAAAGAAAACAAGTCTCTGAGTAGCTGCTAAGTACTTAAAAGGCTCCAGTGTGAATGAATCTCCAATTTCATGGAATTAAGGTATTTAGCTACAGGATAGCAAAGGTTCACAAAAGTCAAAGTATGTGAAGAATAAAGAGGTCGTGCCCAAAATGAAGACAAACATTTTAGTCAAGAAGAATGTCAAATCTTTGCTTTTACTGTATAATGGAACTTTGCACTGTACTCAATTAAGTTCTTTAGGTCACATATTTAAGTGAAATTTTCATTCCTGCAGAATCATCACAACAAAAAGCACAAAAAACACCTCAACATTTTTGACAAAACAAATTCCAACTTCATAAATATTTAAATAAATCAAACAAAATGCTATTTCAAACTCCAAGAATTAGGCTGATCATAATTCTTTGAGCCCAATAACTTCCCATGAGTTCTATAACAGAAATTTAGAGGGCAGAGAGTCATATCTTGGTTTCCTCATCAAATTTTTATCTAAACTGCACCAGAAATAATAACCAAGTAAACACTGGTTCCTATATAAACATTTTCCATAAATTAAAAAATACTAAAAAATTGTAACAGAAATATAAAACAAAGTTTATACCAAACAGAAAAATAAAAGCATTTCCTGAAATTTATGCTTATAACCAAGAAAATTTAGTTCTGAACAAGTTCTCTACTCAGTTTTGGGGTACATCAAACACTCAATTTCATGGAAAAGTGGTACAGGATGATTCTAATACTAAAGAAGTCCTCGACTGAAAAGCTAAAACAATTTCTGTCTACCATGGTGTCAAGAACAGCAAAGATTAAGGTATTCTGGTTCCAAAAGGCTTATGACACCAAGAACTTACTCGGCTGACTGGTGACCAAGACAAATGACACCTAGCTGTTAGAAATAGGGTTGCGTTCAAAGCATGTGGACAAATTTATTTAATAGGCACCTTCACTGACATCTTGGAAAACATCATAATCTGAATGGACTATAGGAAATGAAATCTTTTAAATGTCTTGGTGATGGCTCCTGCAAAATTATGAACAATGTAGCACTGTACATATAAATAAAACAAATTTAATTCTGAAAAGATATCAAAAGTTTGTTAGAAAGGCCTTGCTACCTAGTACAGATGCTAATAGGAAGTCTCAGAAGGACTGCTTTGTAAGATTCTAGTTTCTCATCCCCAAAGATGCCCCTGTCCAGATTCTTCAGCTGCAGAACTGGCCCACTGTTATTTAAGCTATACACAATGAAGAACATGGTACCTTTGTAGATCAACCTCTTTCCCCACCAACACCAGGGATTGCTCAGCTACCTATCAGAACCACCATTCGTTTGGACTTAAATACCAAACTATGTTTTCTGGCATCAAATCATTGATATGACACAGATGGTGTTGCATTATTCTCCCATGGAAAGCTCCCTGAGCTAGGAGTCAGCGGACATGGGAATTTAAGCTGTGTGACCACAGGCAAGTCAGTCGGTCTAGGTTTCAAATTTCCTTATCTGACATCCCTTCTACATCAAAATCCTACAAAGTCTTTAGGCTGGACATGCCTGACTGCAGGCAGAAGTCTCTTGTCATCCCCATGCCTTGAAACAGACAATTGGCATCTCAAATGTGCGAGAGTGAGACAGAAAAGGCATGGTTTGGTGCAGCTGGCATGGCTCTTTTGACTTCCCATGGTGTGTTTCTGGACAGGAGAGGGGTGCTGACTACAAGCCACTGGAGTTAAAACCTGAGTGGCTAACAGTAAAGCCACTCTTTCTTCTAACCTAAGGCGTTTATGACCAGGATTCTCCTGTGTGTTCTCAACCCCCCATGCCCTCAATACATACCTCAGGCTCCCACTGCCCACTTCACATTCCTTGGGGACTGCCACTACTTCTAATAGATTAACCTTAACACCAAAAATATGGGGAGGGGACTGCAGTTTTTCTAAGTGTAGTAGATGTCAACCCATCTTTTGACAATAAAATACAATTAACCCTAAACCATGAACATTTTCCTATCTTTTCAACATTTCTTACTGCTACTCCTGCCCATATACAGAAACCTATTTACTCATTTTCAAATGATCTATTAAATTTGATGCTTTGAGCTACTTCAGTTACCCACCAAACAAAGCCTACCTTATGGGAGAAGATAGGGAAACCTATTGGCAGATTGGCTGTCTTAGTCAAAGTCAAGTAGTCAAACTGTACAAGCCTCTCAAAGGTTCATTCCTTCACTCTTCTAATTTAAATAAGATCTTAACTATTCATTACTCAACAGGCCTCAGTCAAAGTGTGTTGACACTCATCAGTTTGAGATAGCTCTGGCTAAATGATCTGGTCATTTGCAAATTATTCTGAAGAGCCTTAATAACACAATGATTCCATAATCCCCATGTAACTGGCAAAGTGTAAAATTAGTCACCATCAGGTTACCCAGTGTTGGCAGGGTTCTTGCTGGTAGTTTTGTGCTGTTATAGAAATGGCAACCCACTCCAGTGTTCTTGCCTGGAGAATCCGAGGGAGGTGGGAGCCTGGTGGGCTGCCATCCATTGGGTCGCACAGAGTCGGATACGACTGAAGTGACTTAGCAGCAGCAGCACAGAGAGTTCGGAGAAGGCAATGGCAACCCACTCCAGTACTCTTGCCTGGAAAATCCCATGGACAGAGGAGCCTGGTAGGCTGCAGTCCATGGGGTCGCTAAGAGTCGGACACGACTGAGCGACTTCACTTTCACTTTTCAGTTTCATGCACTGGAGAAGGAAATGGCAACCCACTCCAGTGTTCTTGCCTGGAGAATCTCAGGGACAGGGGAGCCTGGTGGGCTGCCGTCTATGGGGTCGCACAGAGTCGGACCCAACTGACATGCCTTAGCAGCAGCAGAGAGTTACAACCTGACATACTAAATATGTAAAGACTGCTTCTACCAGATTCACTCTGCCTGGAACCCAGTGACTGTCCATCTGGAGAAGTGAAGAATAGAACTCAAACTTGCCTTTTTCTCTGAACAATCATTCAAATGAGTTTTCTTCTTTAGAAACAAATTGTGCATAATTACATAAACATATGAAAAACAGCTGTTCCAGTTCATATCACAGTCGAGTCTCATATATGACATTTAACTGTCAAAGTGATATTTAACTGTTTATTGACCCTCCATATAACTCTTCGACTGCCTTCTGCAATAAAGGTATCTGATACAAAACCCCCCAAACCCAAATGGGAAACCTGTTCTATCTGGGTCAACTATCAGTGATGTTTCCAGATTACATTTTTTTGGTTAATTAGCATACCATCATTGATATAGATATATTAGAATTGATCCAACCAGTCCATCCTAAAGGTGATCAGTCCTGGGTGTTCATTGGAAGGACTGATGTTGAAGCTGAAACTCCAATACTTTGGCCACCTCATGCGAAGAGTTGACTCACTGGAAAAGACCCTGATGCTGGGAGGGATTGGGGGCAGAAGGAGAAGGGGACGACAGAGGATGAGATGGCTGGATGGCATCACTGACTTGATGGACGTGAGTTTGAGTGAGCTCCGGGAGTTGGTGATGGACAGGGAGGCCTGGCGTGCTGTGATTCATGGGGTCGCAAAGAGTTGGACATGACTGAGCAACTGAACTGAACTGAATTGAACTGAAAGGTGAATCCGGATTTGAAATTTTTACTGCATTAAAAATGCACTAAGGTTTTTAAACCAAAACACTCAGCAGTTAAGAGACTTTGGGTTTGTTTCATGATCACTTCATCCTAAGAAAGAAGTTTTAACCATTAATACTCTACATTTAAATGTACCCTGATATTTACTCTCATTTCACCCCCTTCCTCAGTAGACATTTTGCTGACTAACTGAGCAGAACAGAGGAGACATTCCTTATTGCAGGAGGAAAGAAAGGAACTAGGAGCCAGCTCTGCCGCTTAACGTCAAAGCAGAGGCTTTAGAAGAGGGGCTAGGGGCATGAGGATCTAGTCATATGCAGCAGGCCAGTAGTTCACACCTCCTTCTCTGATTTTACCACTAAGAAATGCTTCTGTATTGGATTTTTTTCTTAATCTGGGGATAAGTCTTGTATTTTACCATAAAGAATTTGGTATCATTCACATTCTTTAATTTCACCTTTCAGTCTTTTCTCCTGATGGTTTACACTATCAGCTAAACAGAATTTCCTATAATAAACTGGACTTCAGAGAACATCATGCTCTGTAATGCAGGCTTCCCTGGTGGCTCTGATGGTAGAGAATCCGCCTGCAATGAGGGGGACCTGGGTTTGATCCCTGGGTTGGGAAGATCCCTGGACGAATGGCTCTCCACTCCAGAGGAGCCTGGCAGGCTATACAGTCCATGGGGTCACAAAGAGTTAGACATGACTGAGTGTTTCACAAGTGCTCTATAAATGCATGCCCTATAAATGCTTAAACAATACCACTGTTTAGCTACTGTTACATTAAGGCGCCAGAGAACTATGATGACTGAGATGGCTCAGCTCAGTTTCAACAACTGGTCTCTAATTTTCTTGTTAAGTCTTCAAGAAACTGCCTACACTGAAAGACAGCTTCATCTTTTTTTTTTTTTTTTAATGTAAAAGGTTTCACATGACCAAAGATTCATGGTGTGGATTTTCTTAGTGATCCTAGTATTTCAAAGAATTAATGACGGCGAAGATTGGAGCCGTAGATTCTCTCTATGGTATAGAAGTTTTCAAATGAGGAAAAGCAGCCTTAGAAGTCAGTCATCCTCTTTCTGGAGACAGAGCTGTGACAATTTTTTGCTAAGTATGGATCACAAAACATTAGTTTTTCAGCTTACATTTATCAGTCTTGAGATATACAAGAAAAACATTTATAGAAACACAGAAACTAAAAAGTCCTTTAAACTTCTACATTGAACAAAGGAGAACAAAACTCTAAGAAAAATAAACATCATCAATGAAAATGATAATGAATGTTAGAAATCAATACCTACACAACAAAGGGGAGTGTGAGCATAACAAAGCTAACAAAGGGTTGCACAGAAAGACAAAGGCACCAACTTGGTCTTGAAACTTAGTCAACAAAATACTGTTTTTGTCTCAATACTTCCTCTTGGTTTGACTTGGGAAGGCATCACGCCCTAAGCCTCTGGTTGACTTTCCTCCCCACCGCCCTCATGTTTCCATCTTTTTCACACTGGGGTACCAGTGCAGGAGGCTGTTGGATGTGGCGAGCCTTGCAGCAGCTCCTAAGGCAGCAGTGGCTGTGCTTCGAGGAATGTAGAACTTCTGAGAAATCTGGTGCTCGGGAGACAAAATCAAAGAGAGCTGGTCCACGGCTCCCTGACTTGTATCTTTGAACACTGTAATAGCAGAGCTACTAGAAAAATCTTCATTCTCTAGGCTCTCTGGGGAGCCTTCCACTGAAAAAGAAAGAAAACAAAGGTCTTTTCAGGAGGTCCTCACACTCTCCCATTCTACATCTTTACTAACACCTGTTATAATGATCTTATGATCTGTTGTTGTTGTCATTGTTGAATTGCCAAGTCATCTGACTCTTTTGCAATCCCATGGACTGTAACCCACCAGGCTCCTTTGTCCAAGTGATTTTCCAGGAGAGGGTAGCCACTTCCTTCTCCAGGGGATCTTTCTGACCCAGGAATTGAACCCACGTCTCCTGCATTGGCAGGCAGACTCTTGACCACTCAGCCACCAAGGAAATCCCATCTTAAGGTTAGGTGGCGAAGTTACCAATGGCAAATCAAGAGAGAATGAAGCTCAGAAACCAGTCAACAATGGAAAGGAAACGAGGATGGGGGATCATGCATCGAGATAAATTCTTGTCAGTGTGAGATCAAAGGAGGAGGAAGGTCAGAGTGAGGTCAAAGATGAGAGGAAAAACGTACTTGTAAACAAGGAAGGGGAGATCTCTTTCTAGGACATTATAAAAATAAACTGGATATAATTCCAATTCCAGGAAAGAACCCTTAAGCTGTCCTATTTCCTTCCAGCAGTGAGCAAAAGAAGGCCTTCTTTATTGCCAAAGTCATTCCAATTCCACATCTGCTGGGGTAAAAACAAAACTGAACAAGACTGTGTTTGCTAAGAAATTCCAAAAACCAATTATCAGCCATAAAAAGAATTCCTTGGGAATTAGTTTAACTAAGAAGGGTCTTTTCCATGAGACAAATTGCTGGGAACGCCAATGCCAAGAGGTCCTAAGAGCAAAGAGGAGGTTACGAGGCACCTCACGCGTGTACTCTGGACCAGGGCTACTGAAGAAGCTGGTCTATGAATTGTTTGTTACCTGCCTACGATGGGAGGAGCTGGTGCCTGCGCCTAAGCCAACACACTGCTTCCTTCAAGAAAGTCCTGCTTTAGGAAAGAAAACCTAGGTGAGCTAAGTGAAGTGCTACTGTGTTGTCCATCATCACAAATGCTTCACAGACAAATGCTGGTATGCTGACTACATTCCGAAAAGCACTGCTCTAGACTCTAAAATTACAGACTTCAAAAAAAAACTCAGAAAAAGCAGGCACAATCTAATATCCTATCCATCTTTCTATCTTTAACACTAGGCGTGTGATATATGTGCCATACATTTGTGATAAATTAAGGAGAATTTGACAGGGTATTCTAAAAAGTAAAACTCTGAACACAAGACTATCATTAATGCTCACTGAAGTGAAAAAGAGATGATGAATCCTAGTGAAATAATGGGTTTTACATGAAGCCGTTGATGAGTTCAGATTTTAAAAGGTATAAAAATATGAAGGCAGGGACACATGAAAGAATTTAGGAGTGCAACAAAACTTCAGCTTCCAGACATGATGCTAATTTAACAGGGATTGAAAAGCAATATCTCTTGCTTTAAACAAGTAGAAAACTGGATAAAATAAATAAAACAACGGCTCTCAGACGTTGACCAAAAAGCTTACGTGACAGCAATCCCTGAGAAATGGGAAACCAATGGAGTAAGCTTTAGGAGCGCCTGAGTTCACTGTCAAGATAAAGTCCAGGCTGAAGTACAGGGAGGGAGAGTCCACACTGAGCCTGGAGGTCTCACTGCACTGAGAAGACAGAGCTTGGAGTTCACCAAGGACAGAGGAGCCTGAAGAACTACAGTCCACGGGGTTGCAAAGAGTCAGACACGACTTAGTGACTAAACAACAACAAAGGTGGCTGGAATCCGTGTGGGGAAGTACAAGTGCAAAGGCAGCTAGCTATGGGGAAGCAGCAGCCGGAGACCTGCAGAGAGGCCGCGTGCAGTCTTAGGCTGGGAAGTGATCTGGCTCATGCCTGTGAGAAAGCCACCAAGGCCAGGGAGAAAACCTATCTGAAAGGAGGAGGCATAACAATCACTACAGTTTATGTTGGGGCAAAACGTTTTGTGTTCCCACCAGCTACAGTGTAAAGACACCTGTAGGACATCAAGTCCCATCAATACCCTCAGAAAGGTACTGCCTAGCAGGACCGACAGACTAAAGGCTTTTCTAATCAGCCTAGTGAAATCTAAAATAAATGCAGAAATAATCAAATCCATTTCAGATAATTGAATTACCCCAAACGATAGACAGATACTATATAAACAGCAGGGAGGGAGGGAAGAAAGGAAGGAAAGAGAGAAGAAAAAGAGATTCAGTCATCCAGTCAACAACGTGTAATTCGGTACCTGCCATCTAATAAAAAACTATCAGATGTGCCAAAAAGCAGAAAAATATGACTTGTGATCAAGATAAAAACCATTCAGTAGAAGCCAGTTCAGAAATGACAAATGACAGAATGCAGAAATGATACATATGCTTGAATCACAAGATAAGGCTGTTAAAACAGCTGTCACAAGAACACTCAACGTATTCAAGAAGTGAATGATGAGTATGCAGAGGAGAAAGAGGGAAGATACAAAAACAAAAAAGCAAAAAAACCCCTAGAGATTATAAATTGAACTTCTGAGATAAAAAATACACCGGACAGGAAAAGAATATATTAAGCACAGAACAAGAAAATGTTATATTATGCTCATAGATAAGAAAACTCAATACTGTTAACACGTCACTTCTCCCCAAATTAATCTAGAGATTTTTTTTTTTAATCTCAATAAAGATTTTAGCAGGCTTTCTGTAGAAATTAAGTTAATCCTAAAATTCATATAGAAAATGACCTGGAATAGCCAAAGCAATTAAAAAAAAACGAACAAATCTGTATCATTTCAAGACTTATTATAAAGCCACAGAAATCAAGACAGGGGTATAAAGGCAGACATAACCTCAGGAGAACACAATTAAAGTCAAGAAATAGTCTCTCACATACACAACTTATTGGCTTTTGACAAAGACATCAAGGCAGTTAAATGGAGCAAGAACTGCCTTTTCAATAAACCATACTGGAACAATTGAATATTTAAATGCAATCAAAATAAACATTGATCCTTATACCACACCACGTACAAAAATTAACAACTGGATCACAGACCTAACGTAAGACCTAAAACTACAGAACTTTTGTAAGAGAAAGTCTTAATTATTTGAGTTAGGAAAGATTTCTAAATAGGACACAAAAAGTTCAAACCATAAAGAAAAAATAATTAACAAATCTGATTTTATCAAAAGGAAAACTTGCTCTTCCAAGAACACTGTTAAGAAAATGAAAACTCAGGCCATATACCTGGAAAGATTTGCAATATAAGCATCTGACAAAGGTTTTATGTCTATAATGAAGAATTTTTACAAGCCAATAAAAACATAATCCAATAGAAATGCACAAATACTTGAACAGGTAATTCAAATGGCACATAAACACAGGAAAACACGGTCAACGTCCCTGGTAAATAGGGAAGTGTAAATTAAAACCACAGTAAGATACCACTACACATCCACTACACTGGGAAAATTGAAAAGATTGGAGATATGGCATGTTGGCATTATAACAAAGCAATCAACAATCAAGTACATTGCTGATGTGGATTACCAAATGGCACGGTCACTTTGGAAAACATTTTAACAGTTCTTAAAAAGCTAAACATGCAGTCAGCATACGACCCAGCAATTCCACTCCTAGGTACTTAATGAATAGAAATAAAAAATACATGTCTGCACAAAGAGCTGAACATTCACAGCAGTTTTATTCATGACCCAAGTCTGGAAATAATCCATCATCTGGTGAACAGATAAACAAACTGTTGTATGTCCATACTACTGTGTACTACTCAGCAGTAAATAAGAAAAAACATTAGACACTGGCGACAACATAGATGAATCTCTAAAACACTGTGCTAAATGAAAGAAGGCAGCCATAAAAACTACATACTATGATTTCCTTTATATGAAATTCTGGAAAGCCAATGAGATGAGGAGTAAGAGGGAATCACTGCAAAGACACATGAAGCTTTTCAGACTGACAAACATGTTATCATAATTGCAGTGCTGCCTACAGGACTGTACACATCTGTCAGAACTCACAGAATTTCATACTTAAAAGCTGGCAAACTTTAAGGTGCATAAACCTGACCATCTCCCCAAACTGCAGAAAAAAAGAAAAGTGGCAAAGTAAAAAGGAAGAACTAAGTCCAAAAAAATAACACAAGGATTTGAGACAAATGCTAACGTTTATAATTTTTCAAGTTATGTTCTGAAAAATATAAATCAAGATTTTCAGCAACACGGCAAACCACTGCATCTGTCAACTGCCTGTGAACCTACCTGACCCAGAATTGACCAATGTGGGAGTTGAGGACAGCTGAATTTGCTTTGGTGGAGTCTGAATGTTGCTAGGCTCAAACTGGCTGCCTTCTGCTGACTGCTGTGACTGGATAAGAGAGATGTAGAACTCCTCCAGTTTGGGCAATGCAGGAGAATCTGAGGCACTCTTGACATTTGATTGCTACAGAATTGGGGAAAAAGCATTAAAAGTCACTGTTAATTTAACAGTAAGAACTGTTTTGTTTCCTCATTTATATGCAAAAGAATATTTTCATATCATAAATAAAACTCCTTACTTTTAAGAGTCTAGATACTCTCTGGAAAACAAGTTCTTCTCTAACTGAGGGACCATGAATTTAAGAAGTGTTTACTGAACACGTATTATGAGCAAACCTGGTACTCAGGACTGCTATGCACAGCCAGGGGAAAATGGCAGGAAACGGAGAGAAATAGCATGCACTGAGCACTCAGTGTCAGGCACAGTGCCGGGCAGTTGGCACATGTTTCTTCACTGAAACATCAAAACATTCTTCTAGTTTAGGTGTCATTGTGTCTTCTGTATTATGGCTTTTCTCACTTAGCAGAATGCTTTTTGCAAGAGGCAGAGCAAGTTATCCAGTGTCAACCAGTAAGGGACAGGCAGAGATGCAAACTCAGGCTTGCCTATGCACTCTCTGCTCCATCACACCACCTCCAGTAGATACGATCCCTGTCCCTGAAGAGCTCATGGTTCTCAGCTAGGGAAACAGAACCTGGCCTCTGGGTGCCTGTGGAGGAGGCATTAACTGCGTCTGCAGCATCAACAACACGCTAGGAGAACACAACGGCTTTAAAGGAAGGCTCCTCAGGAGAAATGACAAAACGGAATACTAAGAACCAAGGTTTGAGAGGAAAAGATGGAATCCCCAAACAAAGCCTCAATTTGGGCTAAAGTGAATGAAGTGCCAAGTTTTAATCGATGGATCCTATATCTTCCTACAGAGCATTGCTGAAATAGTTACAGTCCAGGGTGACTCAGAGCATTTATCTTCTAACTGGCATTAGAAGATAAAGTGACGGCAACGGGCATTAATACAACTAGGTGGGCCTCCTTCAGTTCAGTCCAGTCGCTCAGTCGTGTCTGACTCTTTGCGACCCCATGAATCACAGCACGCCAGGCCTCCCTGGCCATCACCAACTCTCGGGCCTCATTAGGAGCTGCCATAATAAACCCACATAAGTGGCTTAGGGTCTGGGGATCTGCCTAGAGTAAACTGAAACAAAAATTATATGAATAGAAAATGTAGCTTTATATATTCTTTAGACTGGTGTGTTAAGACATTCAATATCAGCTGGCTTTCCTTTTCTCTTCCATGACAAAAAACCCTGTTCATTTTTAAACATGGCAGGCAAGGATATGGCTTATATAATTACATTATATACAAATGGCTGTGCTTCTTTTTGTGGGCAGCAAAAATGAAATCTCCTAAAGTCCACATAGTTACCTTACCATATAATATGCTACTTCAGGAAAGCAAAGACCTGGATTCAAATTTTTGCTTAATTTATGCAATTTCACACGTGTGCTTTAGTTACCCTTTAAGTTTATTCTCTCTTAAAATGAAGCTTCGATGATAATTAAGTAAACATTAATATGATAAGCTTTTATGGCTGGAAAGATCATTAGTCAAAATCAGTTTTTGCAGATGGATACACTAAGGCCCCAAAAGGGAACTTGCTCAAACTTGTGGTAAAGATTAAGCTCTAAATTATAGAATTCCCAGGCAAGTGTTTTTACACTAAGCCCTGCTGACTATTTTTAGCAATGTGTGAAAGTATGTGTTAATTGCTCAGTTGTGTCCGACTCTTTGCAACCCCATGGACTGTAGCCCACCAGGCTCCTCTATCCATGGAATTCTCCAGGCAAGAATACTGGAGTGGGTTACCATTCCCTTCAGTCAAAATCAGAAATAGTTTTCTAAAAGCTGTATCTGTTTCCTTTCCTGATAAATATGATTTTGAAGAAAGACAAATTGCTTAAACACATTTAAGATGCATTCTGACACTTTTTCACTCTGAAAAAAAGAAAAGAACATAGATGAATGCCTACTAAATTTGTATGCCACTATGAAAGCAAGTACCTGTGGTCAGTTTAAGCACCTAAGTAAAAAGTTAAGAGCAGTTTAGAGCGCTGCTGTTCAAAGTGTGATTCACCACCAAGCAGCATCAGCATCACCTGTAAGCTTTTAAGACATGGAGAACTTTAGTCCCCAGCCCAGATCTGCTCAATCAGAATCTACAGTCTCACAAGGTTCTCAGGTGATCACTATGAACACTGTAGTTCAAGATGCATTGCTCTGCCAGATTCTCGCTCTATAGTTATCAATGAAAAACTCCTTCACCATTGTCTGAAAATATACCCTTATGGAACCAGAGGTTAGTGGCAACTTCCAAGAAATATGTTCATGATTTATAAAACATTAACATATGTAATCAAAAGCACAGCCCCAAACCACAATAACATAAAACTTCATGCCCACTAGGATGGCTATAATTTAAAAAATTAGATAACAACAAGTGTTGGCAAAGATGTGGACCAAATTTGAACACTCTTAGATTGCTGGTGGGAATATTAAATGGTGCAACTGTTTGGAACAGTCTGGCAGTTCCTCCAAATACTAAACATAGAGTTACCACGTGTGTGTCTGTGTATGTGTGTGTGTGTGCACGCGTGCGCGCGTGTGCACGCTTAGTTGCTTCAGTCATGACCTACTCTTCATGACCCCATGGACTGTAGCCCACCAGGCTCCTCTGTCCATGGGATTTCCCAGGCAAGAATATTGGAGGAGGTAGCCATTCCTCTCTCCAGGGGATCCTCCCAACCCAGGATCAAACCCATATCTCCTGTGTCTCCTACACTGCAGGTGTATTCTTTACTGCTGAGCCACTGGGGGTGGGGGGAGTGAGCCTAGATTTATTACCACAGAACCTAGTAATTCAACTCTCGGGTATATACCTAAGAAAACTGAAAACATACATCCACGTAGAAACACATACACACGTCACAGCAGCATTATTCATAATAGCAGAAAAGCAGAAATAACTCAAATGTTCATCAGCTGATGCATGGATAAACAAAACAGAAAACTTTATCTTAAAACTAAATCTGTGCTTTAAGAAACCTACATTTACAGAACAGACTGTTTTATGTAATACAGCATACTTTATCAATAATCTCATGCAAAGTAATCACATTCTGCAGAAAATATATCACTTAGAAGGTTCATCGTCCACCACTCTGCTTTTTTAACAAGTCTAGACATGAAGTCCTTCATTTTCAGTGTACTGCACAAAAGTACAGAGACCATTAGCCAAATTTCATGATCCACACAAGTTGTCCTTCTATTTTCAGGATGCTCATAAAATATTTGAGAAACACAAAACAAATGGATTTTATTCCAGGGTTAGTGCTTTCCACTAAGGCAACAAAAAAGAAAAAACCAGCCTAGATGATTGGGCAGATACAGAACTTAAAATGTATGGCTAAGTGAAAATACTTGTTTTTCTCTATCCCTAATGTTTAATCAATCTTCTAATTCTAGGCTCAGAATTTTCTTCTGGAGAGATGAATAACTACAGTAAGATAACAGAAATTAATTTTTAAATAAACATACATTTTTACATATATGTAGTCTACCAAATGCTGAGGGATCATTCACCAGAATCTCACCTTCTAAAACTGAAAGCACTTCCTCATAAAAAACTTGTCACAGTAATACTCATTAGACACTTACCTTTTGAATCCTGGTGGTGTCAATATGTTTTTCCTGAGCACCCAGTCCTTCTGGTATTTGAACTTCTACTTTCATTCCATTCACAAGGCCTGAAGGCTGCCATGAATCATCCCATATATCTTTGGGTGTAGAAAAACACCAATCCTACAGAGAAAAAAAAATACTGCAACACTAAACGGAGATACAGTGCCACGTGATTCCTATGGAGGATAACCTGGGCAAGGTAAAGGCAAGGAGGTAGTGTATACTAACTGAACAAGAAAAGATATTAACTTTCTAATATCAATGTGAGTTTTCCCTCTTGCTTTACTGGTCCATACCCAACACACTGAATTCCTCTGAATACACAGATCTCATAAAAATAAGTATGGTGCTGTTTGCAGTATCATCTTGAATACATTTTTCATGGCTAGATGATTTTTATAATCATTCAGTATTAAAATGGCACAAATAACAAGCAGAAACTTAAGTGTTGATGTATCTTCTTCCTGGTAGCCAATGGGAAGTTAATTAAAATTTATTTATTTATTTTTAATTTAATTTTATTTTTAAACTTTACATAATTGTATTAGTTTTGCCAAATTGTAGGGTCCAATATTAGTACATACACTCAGATTCAGACATTATAAGGTTAGCGCAACAAAAATTAAATTAGGGAAAACACTCTATTTCTAGTTTCTAAGACCTTGACTAGGTGCCAACGATAAAACAAAAATCATAATAACTGATAGGGTAGATAGACACAATATGTCCAGTTTATTCTGCCATTTCATCCTGTCTCCATCCCTAACACTGTCTTCTTTGCAGGGAGGGAGGGTCCAGGAAATGCATTCTTCTGAATCACTGTCTGAGAAATCCACATGAAATGCAGTATGTACAGCTTTTCTGAGGCTTGGACAATTACATTGACAGTTCCTTTTTCAGTAATTTTTCTTTATGTTTTCCCAAGGATCTAACCTTCTGTGGTATTTCTTTACATGATGGATATGGTTTCTTTCCACCAAGGCTTGAGGTAAATAAGTGGGAGGCAGCATCACTTTCTTTTCCCATTTTAGCCTGCAAAGGTAACCAGTTCTCATCCCAAATATCATCACCTATGGTTACTGACTCCAGGTATGGCATTCCAGTGGGGATCTCATCCTAAGTGATGAGAAAAAAAATTTAATTTAGAAAAACTAAATTAATTAATTAATTTAATTAATTAGAAAAACTTTAATTTATTGTTCCTATATGAATACATTTTGAAATTTAGGTTTACAATTTTTCCTGACTCTGGGTAAAGATGGCAGTTTCAATATACAATTCATTACGTTCTCCCCTTCTGACACAGCACCAAAATAAAATAGATTCAAGGTATAAACTTACAGTCAAAGAGAAATAAGAGGGGAAAACATCACCTATGTTCTGGATACAGGAAATCAAACAAGGGACAACTTATTAAGTAGTCCTGAGAAAGTGGAATCCTGAGCTTTTAGGAGGAAAATCTGAGAAGCAACCCAAACTTATACCATAAATACTGCAAAAATTCAGGAACTACTCCTATGAAGTTTTTTTAGAATTGAGGGTATAAAGTGAGAATGAAAACAAGAGCCACTCATTTAATGTCAGCTCATGAGGCTCAATACCAGAAAAACAAACAACCCCATCAAAAAGTGGGCAGAAGACCTAAACAGACATTTCTCCAAAAAAGACAAGACATATGGCTAATGAACACATGAAAAGATGTTCAACGTTGCTCATTATTAGAGAAACGCAAATCAAAACTACAGTGAGGCATCACACTCGTCAGAATGGCCATTATCAAAAAGTCTACAAGGGTTCAGCATCAGTTTTACAAGAAATGTTAAAGTGACTTCTTAAAGCAGAAAAGATCACAACTAGACATATAAAAATTATAGGAAAAATCTCAATGTGTAAAAGCAAACATATGGTAAAGGTAACAGATCAACTACTTATAAAGCTAGTAGGAAAGTTGAAAGTAAAATTGTCTGTATCTACAATAAGTAGTTAAGAGATTCCTAAAACAAAAAGATGTAAGATATGACATCAAAAAATATTTTAAAATTCAATAGAGAAAGCATAGTCTAAAAAAAAAAAAAAAAAGCATAGTCTTTCCAACAAATAGCACTAAAACCAATAACCTTAACCTAAATCTCACCCCTTATACTAAAATTAAATCAAGATGTTTTGAAACACAGTACATAAAAAAAAAACTGATGTACTTTTTCAAGATTAAAAACCTTTCCTATATGAAAGATACCATTAAGAGAATGAAGCTACAAGTGGGAGAAAATATTTGAAAATCACAAATCTGACAAAGGGCTATCCAGAACATATAAAGAATACTAAAAACCCAAAAGTAAGAAAACAAACAACTCATTCTATCATTCAAAAAATGGGCAAAAGACTTTAACAGGCATTTCACCAAGAAATACACGTGGATGGCAAATGAGCACTGATAAGATGGTCAATATCACAGTCATTAGGGAAATGCAGATTAAAACCACACTGTGATACTACTACTGCACACCTATGAAAATGGTTAAAAATTCCTGACAATATCAAGTGCTCATAAGATATGGAGCAACTGGAACTCATATACTGCTGGCAGAAATACAAAACGGTACAGCCAGTCTGGAAAAATCTGGCATACATTTACCACATGAGCCAGCAATCCAACTCTTATTACGTTTATTAAAATGCCTATACATGAATATTTATAAAAGATCTATTCATACCAAAATATAGAAGATCAATTCATACATTAAATAACCATAATGTCTTCAATGGATGCATGGATATACAAACTGTGGTACATCCATACCATACTACTCATCATCAACAGAAATGAACTCCTGGTACATGCAATGATTTAAATGAAGGTACTATGCTGAATCAAAGACGCTTCTATTGGGAAGTTACATATCACATGATTCCACTTAATTGACAGTCCTGAAAAGGTAAAATTATGGTGACGGGAAACATAAATGCTTGCTAGGGGATTAGGGATTTGGGGAGATGTGATTATAAAGGAGTAGCATTAGGGAGTTTTTTCAGATGATGGAACCATTCTGCATCCTGACTATGGTGGTGGTTACATAAATCTATACATGTATTAAAATTGATAGGACAGTACTCTGAGTACAAAGTCAATTGTTTACTGTATATTCACTTGGAAAGAAGTATTAACACCAGAGAAAATAAAAGTTATGCAGGAAAGGAAAACTTGACATCACGTATTATTTGACTGTATATAGCATTTACAGAGTCACAATAACAAAATATTGAATGAATGGTGATCTAATGGAAAGTTCGATATATTAGTAAGATGATGAGAGAACAGACAGGGTATTTTTGTCTGGGGTGGGGGACAAGAGATGAAACAGAACTAAACCTTCATCTCTCATGCTGGGAAGGCCATACATGCTTAAAACTGAAAAATAAGGCAATAACAATATAAGGATGCAATTTAATGAAAGAAATAGAGACATATTCCAAAGGAAGACGTTAAATGAAAATCGTTGCTCTGTGAAATAGGAAATGAAGGGGAAGGGGTTATGGGGAACTCTAAGCTGTGTGTACATAAACATTTGGCTGTTTTTGTTTGTTTGTTTTTTTAAAGAAAAAAGCTGTGAGCCCATGGACATTTGATTAAAAATATGTCCTCTGAAGAGAGCTGTCAAACATTTTTCTTGATGGGTCTTCCTAATACAATTTCTCAATACTACTTTCTACATCACTGTATAATTCTTCAAAATTGCCCAGAAGTCAGATATTGGCTTTTCTTTTTTGTGATTGAGGCTACATTGCTGAAACTTTGGTCTTGGTCATCACTGAAGAATTTGCAATTCATCTGTGGGAGATGCTCTGATGGCACCACAATGAATAGGGCATAAAGAGCTATTTTACTTCAGTCTCCTTCACTTATTAATTTATTAATTACATTTTTAAAAAGCTATATCCCCTTCTCCTACCTCATTTTCTTCTTTCAGATCCTTTAGCTCTGGGATGGACCACTTTGGATCTTCTTCATAGCTCTTATCTTGTATTTTCAAAGAATTTAATTTAGAATCCTTTAATGGCTCATCTGAGGTGACTGATCCAAGGTGACTGAAAGTCTTTTCATCATTAATATCTTGCTAGTAGATAAGAAAGAGAAATTATTTTATTTTCTATAGTAACGCTGTTTCCAAAATTGCCCCCACCTATAAATTCTGGGGGCAATTTTTCACTACGGTTCATGTATATGCAACATTATTTTCTAACTTTATGCACTGACCCTAGGTATTCCCATCCCATTAAATTAGTTCAGGCCAAGGGCTTCCCAGGTGGTGCAGTGGTAAAGAATCTGCCTGCCAATGCAGGAGACATAAGAGACATGGGTTCAACCCAGGGTCAGGAAGATCCCCTGGAGGAGGAAATGGTAAGCCACTCCAGTATTTTTGCCTGGAGAATCCCATGGACAGAGAAGCCTGTGGCTACAGTTCATTGGGTCGCAAAGAGTTAGACACGACTGAGGATGCACGCAGAGGTTAACAATATTGAGTACATATTATGTAATGTGTACAGGGTAGCTCTGTGGGTATAAAGATGAATGCAACAGGGGCCCAGCTCTAAAAGAACTCAAATATAGCATGAAGATACACAATCAGATAATCACAGCACAACCCTCAGTGTAGAGCCAACACAGAGATGTCACATTGACCAAAATAATACTGGAGAAGGAAGATGTCTGAGAACATGTAATAAAGGAGATAAATCAAACTGTTAGGATGCCTAAAAGAAAAGCAAGGATTAGAGGGAATCAGGTGTATAGAGGGGCTTCCCTGCTGGCTCAGCGGTAAAGAATCTGTCTGCCAATGCAGGAGACGTGGGTTTGATCCCTGGGTTGGGAAGATCCCCTGGAGAAAGAAATGGCAACCCACTCCAGAATTCTTGCATGGAGAATCCCATGGACAGAGGAGCCTGGTGGGCTATAGTCCATGGGGTCACAAAAGAATTGGATACGACTTCGTGACTGAACAACAACAAGGTGTATAGAGGTAGGTTTATGCGTGTATATAGCATGTTAAAATACAGGCTGGGGTACAAGAGAGAAGCTTTAGGCCTTATCTCTCTGCAGAAAAGATGTCCTTATTTCATTTTTAGGACTGAACTATGATTATTTAAAGACATCAACACAGTGATGATAAGATATTCTAAAAACTTTTAAGGCTGAAAGTTCAATTCAGTAGTTAAGAGTCAGGAAACATAACTGTTCTAATCAAGTAATAAGAATTAACAAAAATTCAGATTTCAGAAAGTTTTACAGGTTAAACAAGCCCAATTAATTTTAACTAGCTTTAAACTAAAATGAAATCTAAAATGTTGATACTGCTTTAAACATGCAGCAATAAACATTCATACACATTTTTCAGAGTAGGTTAATCTCCCAATAGTCAAATGGTCTTTTGGAAAAACAATTTTACTGAAATATAATTGATTTACAATGTTGTGTTAGTTTCAGGTGTAGAGCAAAATAGCCTTTCCTTTTTATCTTTTCTAATAATGCAAGTCCACTAACAAAACAACATTATCCCTATAATTTAAAAAGTCATATATATAAAACATACTTACAAAACAATATTTTCATATTTTATTCAAAGAATAAAGCTTTGTTATGTCCAGAAAAAATAAATTTGGGGACTCTCAAACTGAGCCCAACCTGTATTTTTAGCTCAGTACTTATTGCCATGAGGACTATGAGAGACTTTGAAGACATGTCTATTTATTTGCTCATTTGTTGAAAAGTCATTTAACTTATTACTTACTAATGTGCATCACTTTACATATATCTAAAATGGGGATCTTAAAGAAATAACCTGGTAAAATGGTTGTGAAGATTAATTAACTAGTACGTGCAAGGACTGAAACAGCGCCTGCCACACAGCACAAGTACAGTACGTGTCCCTGTTACCTTTTTATCACGATGGTGTGATCACTCACCTAGAGTCAGACATCCTAGAGTCTGAAGTCAGGTGGGCCTTAGGAAGCATCACTACCAACAAAGCTAGTGGAGGTGATGGAATTCCAGTTGAGCTATTTCAAATCCTGAAAGATGATGCTGTGAAAGTGCTGCACTCAATATGCCAGCAAATTTGGAAAACTCAGCAGTGGCCACAGGACTGGAAAAGGTCAGTTTTCATCCCAATCCCAAAGAAAGGCAATGCCAAAGAATGCTCAAACTACCGCACAATTGCACTCATCTCACATGCTAGCAAAGTAATGCTCAAAATTCTCCAAGCTAGGCTTCAACAGTATGTGAACCGTGAACTTCCAGATGTTCAAGCTGGTTTTAGAAAAGGTAGAAGAACCAGAGATCAAATTGCTAACATCCATTGGATCATCGAAAAAGCAAGAGAGTTCCAGAAAAACATCTACTTCTGCTTTATTGACTATGCCAAAGCCTCTGACTGTGTGGATCACAACAAACTGTGGAAAATTCTGAAAAGAGATGGGAATACCAGACCACCTGACCTGCCTCCTGAGATATGTGTATGCAGGTCAACAAGCAACAGTTAGAACTGGACATGGAACAACAGACTGGTTTCAAATCAGGAAAGGAGTTCGTCCAGGCTGTATACTGTCACCCTGCTTATTTAACTTATATGCAGAGTACATGATGAGAAATGCTGGACTGGATGAAGCACAAGCTGGAATAAAGATTTCCAGGAGAACTATCAATAACCTCAGATATGCAGATGACACTACATTTATGACAGAAAGTGAAGAAGAACTAAAGAGCCCCTTGATAAAAGTGAAAGGAGAGTGAAAAGTTTGGCTTAAAACTCCACATTCAGAAAACTAAGATCCTGGCATCTGGTCCCATCACTTCATGGCAAATAGATGGGGAAACAGTGGAAACAGTGAGAGACTTTATTCTGGGGGGCTCCAAAATCACTGCAGATGGGGACTGCAGCCATGAAATTAAAAGACACTTGCTCCTTGGAAGAAAAGCTATGACCAATCTAGACAGCATATTAAAAAGCAGAGACTTTGCCAACAAAGGTCCGTCTAGTCAAAGGTATGGTTTTTCCAGTAGTCACGTATGGATGTGAGAGTTGGATCATAAAGAAAGATGAGTGCCCAAGAACTATGCTTTTGAACTGTGGTGTTGAAGAAGACTCTTGAGAGTCCCTTGGACTGCAAGGAGATCCAACCAGTCCATCCTAAAGGAGATCAGTCCTGAATATTCATTGAAAGGACTGATGCTGAAGCTGAAACTCCAATACTTTGGCCACCTGATGCAAAGAACTGAAAAGACCCTGATGCTGGGAAAGATCAAAGGCAGGAGGAGAAGGGGACGACAGAGCATGAGATGGTTGGGTGGCATCACTGACTCAATGGACATGAGTTTCCGCAAACTCTGGGAGTTGGTGATGGACAGGAAAGCCTGGCGTGCTGCAGTCCATGGGGTTGCAAAGAGTTGGACACAACTGAGCAACTGAACTGTGGTATGGAATAATACATAACAATATTATTGTTATTACTGTGGGTAGGAGTTGCCACAAGGTTTACAGAAAAAGTTAGAAATGAGAACACTTCAAGAAACATCTGAAGTGTGTAGAGGGAAGAAAAAATAGCATTTGGATCCATGCAGGTAAGGTCACAACTGCACCAAGGTGGCAGCAGAATTCAGCATATGAGAGAAATTATGCAGGAAAAAGCATGGCTGAAATGAAGGTTTAAACCAGCAAATGATGAGAGACAAGGTAACTGTTGAGATTACTGTGTAGTTTCCAAACTTCCCCAGGTTTGCAAATGCCTCAGTTTCCTCATTGCTAAAATAAGGTTAATTATAGTCACTACAACTTCCTGGTAGCTCAGCTGGTAAAGAATCTGCCTGCAATGCAGGTGACCCTGGTTCAATTCCTGGGTCGGGAAGATCCTCTGGAGAAGAGATAGGCTACCCACTCCAGTATTCTTGGGCTTTTGTGGTGGCTCAGATGGTAAAGAATCCACCTGCAATGCGGGAGACCTGGGTTTGATCCGTGGGTTGGAAAGATCCCCTGGAAGAGGCCATGGCAACCCACTTCAGTATTCCCACCTGGAGAACCTGCATGGACAGAGGAGCCTGGTGGGATACAGTCCATGGGGTTGCAAAGAGTTGGACAAGACTGAGCAACTAAGCACTACCTCACAAGCATTTTATGAGTATTAAATAATATATTAAAAGTGCCTTTTATAGTGTCTGGCATACAGTAAGTACTCATTAAATATTAACAATAATAAAAAGAATATGACAGTATTTGTAAAAACCTCTTACCAGGGTATATAAGTCACTCTCTTTTGATTGTGGACTGATCTCTCGGTCTTCATTAAAATAGTGCTGCTGGGAATGATAGCCCAGCTCTTTCAGGACAATGTCCTCAGGCGTCACACTGGATTTAGTGTATAAAGCTAAAGGGTTGAGGTCTCTGAAACCCTAGGATAAGAAAAAGGAGGAGGAAGAGTTTAGTTTCTCAGAAAAAAATGGAAACAGCACTTCATAATCCTCAAATGTTATGGAAATGTATTACCTTCTAAAATTTAATAGAATTTTCCCCATACTGATAGTGCTTGCTAGCCACAAAAATGATCAACACCAATATTAATGTTGATGTAGACACTATTATCAATTTGAAAATAAGAGAGTGTTGCTCTTCTCTAAGAAAACTTCAGAGAATTAAATACTTACTTGGGAGTAAGACAGAATCCTCCATTATTTAAAATAAAAGCACTCACATTCTAAAGGACAATAAGCCAAATGTAATTTTCTGTGGTCATGTGAAAATTAAGAAAGTGCTGTGCACTCAGTAAGCCAGGCACCTCACAGATGTCTCTTAAAGAATCAATCAAATAACCTTCTGTATTAAATTCTCTTATACCTTGAAGGGTTGAGATTAAACAAAATACATTACAAAATACATTCAGACTGTTCCACCTTAGAAGGGACATTTTCTCGGCATACAATAGCATGACCCTCTGTCCTCAAAACATGGTGGAAATAGACATCTTCATTTGAGGACGTGTCACACAGGAAAATGTTCAGGATCCCATCTACATATTCATCCACTACCCCTACTAATGGCTTCAAGCCACACAACTTCTGGAACTGCAAAACAGCTCTGGATGTCCAATGTTCCTGAAATACAATCAAGATGTGAGATTCAGATGACAGATTCAAACATCAATTATAAAAACCAAACCACAAATACAAGTGAATTCCTAATGAACTAAAGATTTTAGTGGAAAAATCAAACCATGAAAACAGAATAACACATTTGAGGATATTTATGATTTGGGGATGAGAAAAGGTAGAATAAAGGAAAAATGATGAAAATGGGATTATGGGGAAAACTTATCTTAATGTGATGAAAAAATTCCATGTTTGGAAATGATTGAGTTAGATTATTGGACCAACCCTCTCACAGAAACTAAAAATTTTAGATAAAATATTTTAAAAACATGTCCAAAAAAGCATCAGAGAACGAACAAAAGAGTAACAAATTACCAGGTCAAAATTAAAGGGAAAGTGGGAACTATTTTCGTCTTAAGGTTATCTGCTAATCCAGACTAATCTGAACTTCGGTTTCAATGATGTTACAGGTCAGAGGACAGAAATTCAAGCCAGTATCCACCCATGATAGGGAGTGGAGAGGAGTTTATTAAGTTGAGTCCCTAGGGATACATGCTCAGAATAAGGCAAAAAAAGAAATAAATTAGCCTTCACATGGATTTGCAGCTCAATTTTCACACCAATTGGGTGGTACACAAATCTTCACGTTGTTCATCTGGATTAACATGGTTCTAGACTGCTAGGTGCGTGCCAGAAGAGAATGCAAATCTTTCTGGAGGCAGGCAAACTCAATCTATATTCCAACCAATTTTACAAAAAATGTTTTAAAAGTCAATGAGCAGGACATAGGCAAAGATAAAAGTATATAAAGAGACAACAAATCACAAATACAATATAACTAATACAAAACCTCAGAAACTTTAGATATCTGAATTTCCAGATGAATTACAAAACAACTAAACTTACTACACGTAAAAACAAACAAAAAATGAAATTAACTTGAAAGCTTCTGCAGAGATCTGCAATCTATTAAAAATCGATCTAGCAGAATTAAAGAATCAAGAGAACTTTTAGAAAGTAAAAATATAATAATAATAATATTAGAATTAGAAATTAGAAAGTAAAAATAGAGTAATAATAACCAAAAGTAAAACCCTAATGAAAGTGAAAATGAAGTCGCTCAGTCATGTCCGACTCTTTGCGACCCCATGGACTGTGGCCTACCAGGCTCCTCCGTCTATGGGATTTTCCAGGCAAGAATACTGGAGTGGGTTGCCATTTCCTTCTCTAGGAGATCTTCCCAATCCAGGGATTGAACCCTGGTCTCCCACATTGTAAAGAGATGCTTTACCGTCTGAGCCACCAGGGAAGTCTCAAAACCCTAACGCTGCTGCTGCTAAGTTGCTTCAGTCATGTCCAACTCTGTGCAGCCCCATAGACGGCAGCCCACCAGGCTCCCCCGTCCCTGGGACTCTCCAGGCCAGAACACTGGAGTGGGTTGCCATTTCCTTCTCCAATGCAGGAAAGTGAAAAGTGAAAGTGAAGTCGCTCAGTCGTGTCTGACTTTTAGCGACCCCATGGAACTACAGCCTACCAGGCTCTTCTGTCCATGGGATTTTCCAGGCAAGAGTACTGGAGTGGGGTGCCATTACCTTCTCCCAAAACCCTAATAGGTGTATTCAATAACAGATTAGGTAGAAATAAAAAATAAACAACTATGGCTGATTCATTTTGATGTATGACAGAAAACAACAAAATTCTGTAAAGCAATTATCCTTCAATTAAAAAATAAATTTCTAAAAAATTAGTAAAGTGGAAGATAATTTAGAAAAATTACCCAGAATGCAACACCGAAGACAGAAATGTATATAGATTACAGAACAGAGGTTAAAAGATATGGCAGGTAAAGTGAGAAGGTTTAACATATTTTTAATTATGGTTCTACAAAAAGAGAGAAACAGAAGGGGGGCTATAAATATGAATATAGGGAAAAGACAGTAACTGAGGAGACAATGGCTAAGAATTAGACAGATTTAACGAAAAGTAACAATGCACAGATAAAAATTCCAATCAACCACAAAGTAGGATAAATAAGAATAAATCGACACATAAACATATTAAAACTGAAGAACACGGTTTTCAGACTTCAGAAACATGGTAGAGTAGTAAAGACTACCTTTGCCTCGCTCCTTCAATCTATATCCAGTGAAACAGCCACAACTCAAAAAACGTACTTCTGCCCAGCACAACAGGGCACTGCAGAATTCCACACATCTGCACACCCAAAGGGAGATGGACTGAAATGCACAGAGAAGCGGGGGAACTGCAGAGTCCATGCTGGCAGTCCTGGCCCTCTGGGTGAGGTAGTGAACACACAGCTGCAGAGAACCTGGGAGCCACAAGGAAGGCGGTGCACGCAACTGTGGCCACCTGACCGTTCCTGGCACCCACGGCCGCAGGCGGGAGCGGCAGCGGGGCCTGGGACCCTGTCCCTCCAGCATCTGAGAAGCCCACTACCCCACCTGCACCCCCTTCATCACCTCTCCCCACAGCAGGTCCTGTGTCTCAAGAGGAGCCCTGACACAAGGGAAGAGCCCACAATCCAGATGACAACAGCAGCTATGGCAGAAGCAAGTCAGCAAAGACCCTGGCACAAAAAGCAGTGACAAACAATGCATGGAGCCACACCTCTTACAGGGAAGGTGGAGGCTGGAAAGTGCCAACTCTCAAATACAACCAGAGGCTGCTGCTGCTGCTGCTAAGTCGCTTCAGTCGTGTCTGACTCTGTGCAACCCCATAGACGGCAGCCCACCAGGCTCCCCAGTCCCTGGGAGTCTCCAGGCAAGAGCACTGCAGTGGGTTGCCATTTCCTTCTCCAATGCATGAAAGTGAAAAGTAAAAGTAAAGTTGCTCAGTCGTGTCTGACAACCAGAGGCAGCTCAGGTAAAAAAACCAAAAACTTAAATGATTGCGCCACCTACTGGAGGAAACCGAAATCCTACTCTGTCATTCAAAACCAGCTCAGGAACACTTCATCAAACACCACCAAGACTCACAGCGACACTGTATCACAAAAAGACAATGACAATTCTCCAGAAACCAAAGTCATGGAATACTTCAATTTAACTGTTAAAGAATTCAAAATAGCTGTTGTGAAGAAATTCAATGAGCAGTGAGAAAGGTAGGTTAATGAGCTCATGAATAAAATTAATGAACAGAAGGAATATTTCACCAAAGAGATTGAAACGCTAAAAAAGAAAAAAAGAAACAAACAGGACTTTGTTGGTAGTCCACTGGTTAAGAATCCACCTGCCAATGCAGGGGACGTGGATTTGATCCCTTGTCCTGGAAAATCCCACATGCTGCAAGGGCAACTAAGTCTGTGGGTCACAACTACTGAGCCTTCATGCTGCAGCCACTGCAGCCTGTGCACCCTAGAGCCCAGGCTCCGCAACAAGAGAAGCCAAGCAACGAGAAGCCCACATATTGCAACTAGAGGACAGACCACCATCTCACACCATACACACAAATTAACTCAAAATGGCTAAAGATGTAAACGTAAGTGAAAGTCACTCAGTAGTGTCCGACTCTTTGTGACCCTATGGACTATATAGTTCTGGAATTCTCCAGGCCAGAGTACTGGAGTGGGTAGTCTTTCCCTTCTCCAGGGGATCTTCCCAACCCAGGGATCCCACCCAGGTCTCCCGCATTGCAGGCAGATTCTTTATCAACTGAGCTATCAGGGAAGCCCAAGACTAAATGTGAGACCTGAGACTAAATAAAGCTCCTAGAAGAAAACACAGGCAGTATGCTCTTTGACATTGGTCTTAGTAATATCTCCTTAGATATGTCTCCACAGGCAAGGAAAACAAAAGCAAAAATAAATAAAAGGGACTATACCAAGCTAAAAAGCTTTTGCACAGCAAAGGAAACTAGCAATATAACAAGACTGTCTACCAAATAGGAGAAGAAAGATTTTTGCTAATGATATATCTGATAAGAGGTTTATCCAAAACATATAAAGAACTCATACAACTCAACAATAACAAAAATAGTCTGGTTTGAAAATGGGTAAAGAAATTGAAGTGACATTTTCCAAAGACAATACACAAATGGCCAACAGGTACATGGAAAGATGCTCAACAGCACTAATTATCATGGAAATGCAAATCAAACCCACAATTTGACAGCACCTTACACCTGTAAGAATGGCGATTATCAAAAAGGTAAGAAATAGAAGTGTTGGCAATGGTGTGGAGAAAAGGGAACTCTCATATACAGTACTGGTGAGAATGTAAATTGGTAGATAGACAGAGACAGTATGGAGATTCCTCAAAAACTTAAGAACAGAACTACTATATGATCCAGCTATCTCACTTCTGGGTATTTATCCAAAGAATATGAAAACGCTAATCTGAAAATATATCTGCACCTTCACGTTCTTTGGCATTATTTAAATAGCCAAGATATAAATCAAGTGAAGTGCCCACCAACAGAAGAATAAAGAAGATGTGGTATATAAATATAATGGAATACTGCTCAGCTATTAAAAAAAAAAAAAGATGTTACCTTACCATTTGCAACAACATGGATTGAACTTGACCATTTTATGCTAAGTAAAATAAGTCAGATGGAGAAAGACATATATCACATGATTTCACTCTTGTATTTAAAAACTATTAGACAAACAAACAAAAAATAATGAACAAAACAAACACACAAATATGTACATACGGAGAACAGAGTAATGGTTATCAGAGGGGAAGGAAGGGGGGTGGGCAAAAATGGGTAAAGGGGGTGGGGTCATCTGATGGAAAACAAACTTTTGGTAGTGAGTATGTGGTAGGATATATGTACACAGAAGTGGAAATACAATGTTGTACATATGAAACATAATGTTATAACTCAATGTTACCTCAATAATATAGTTTTGTTTCCTAAACAGTAAATTTGTAAACTTCAATTTCATTAGCAGATGGTTCTAATACTATATTGAAAGCAAAAGGAGAAGAGGGTGGCAGAGGATGAAATGGTTAAATAGCATCACCGACTCAATGGACATGAATCTGAGCACACTCTGGGAGATAGAGAAAGACAGGGAAGCCTGGTGTGCTGCAGTCCTTGGGGTTAAAAAGAGTGAGGCACAACTTAGCAACTGAACAACAACACAAATGGAAGCTACTGCTAAGTTATTTAAACAGACCAATATGGGATAATAAATGTGTACAGTATGTATAATTAAGAGTTCTGAGGGGGAAAAAAACAAAACTGGGTGCATAATTACAACTACACAAACATATGTATCTATATGGATGAAAATGGCTCCTGTTCCATCCCATGCCAAACATCTTCTACAACAATGTCACTAGAGAATTCTTTAAAAAATTTATTTCTGCTTGTGGCAGTTCTCTTTAGTTGCTCCCCAGAAACTAAAGGACAGCATCCAGCATGTACACACTGCTATATTTAAAACAGATATCCAACCTAACCTAAGATAATTGAACTCTGTTCAATGTTATGTGGTAGCCTGGATGGGACGGGAGTTTGGGAGAGAATGGATACATGTATATGTATGGCTGAATCCCTTTGCTGTCCATCTGATCTATCACAACATTGTTTGTTAACTAGCTATACGCCAATACAAAATAAAACGTTTTTTAAAAATAAAGGACAATGTCCAGACTCCTGCACATGGCTGCAGGTCTCCACCTTAGCCTCCTATTTCTCTGACATCATTTGCCATGCACCAACTGCAGCACCCCACTCCAGTACTCTTGCCTGGAAAATCCCATGGACAGAGGAGCCTGGTGGGCTGCAGTCCATGGAGTCGCTAAGAGTCGGACACGACTGAGCGACTGCACTTTCACTTTCCTGCATTGGAGAAGGAAATGGCAACCCACTCCAGTGTTCTTGCCTGGAGAATCCCAGGGACGGGGGAGCCTGGTAGGCTGCCGTCTATGGGGCCGCACAGAGTCAGACACGACTGAAGTGGCTTAGCAGCAGCGGCAGCAACTGCAGCTCATCCTCTATTACATAGCCAAACAGAACCACTTAAAATTCCTCAAATTTGAGATATTTCATGCTACTCTTCCTTTGCCTGGAATGCCTTTCTTGTTTGTTCAGTTATGATGCTAATCTTCCTTCAAAATTTCATGCAAATGTCACCTCTTTTAAGACACTGTCTCTGATTACGTTGAACAGAAACGAGGGCTGTTCCTTCTGTATTTCTATCATACACTATAAAATTCCCTAGGAAATCTGACACAGTACAATTATTTTTGTCTACATGCCTTTCTCCCATACTGTCTACAATGACTTTCTTTTTCATGTTTTATTTTTTTATCCAGAGAACTTAGAAGATCTTGGCATCAAATGTTTGCTTATTAAATGGGAAGCAAACAAACATACCTCTACTGGTCTCACCCATGCCAAAGAACAAGGGATAGCCTGAGCAGGAAGCTTTGTGTAGCAGCACCTGCAACAGACAGATACATGAATATTTAATCATATTTTAAAACTGCAGTTTATGGAATCTCTTATCCCTTTCTTTAAAAAAAATTATGCATTTTTGGCTGCGCTAGATCTTCTTGCTGCGTGTGGGCTTTCTCTAGTTGCAGCAGGTGGCGGCTACTCTTCACTGCAGTGCGCAGGCTTCTCACTGAGGTGGCTTCTCTTGTTGTAAAGCACGAGCTCCAGGCATATGGGCTTCAGTAGCTGTGGTGCAAGTCTTATCCACTTCTTGATTTCAGTTTTTCACACCATTTCAGAGTATTTAATGCATGCATTTTTAAATGAAATGTCTTAACACTTCACAGTAATGTCTAAGAAAGAAATTTGTAAAACATAACAGTCTTTGAAACCATCAAATTAACATATAGGTGGAAACAATCCAAACTTCATGATATATATATGCAACACTTAGCATGACCCAAAGCATCATTTTCTTAATAAGAGAATGAAATTTAGTCTCATGGTCCATTCAGATTCACAGTCATGTGAGAGAAAACACACGCGATTGTAATCTAACTGTGAAACTAAATGACCATTTGCCAAATCTGCACTACGAAGAAAGGGGTAGAAAGGAGAGAGGCAGGAGAAAAGGAAGAGAGGTCCTAACTCCCCCACAGCTCCAGCATTGTGGTTCAAACCTAAATTGTTCTTAAGGAATTTATTAACTCACTTGAGGAACCTCAGGGAAGACTTCTGAACAGTTCCAATGTTTCCAAAATCTGGATAGAACACTTCAACTTCCTGTTTCCCGAGAATTCGATGGATAATGACCCGATACCACCACTTATCCTCAGAAATCCTTACACAACAGAGATGTCCTGGCTGGATAAAACATTCTGGCATGGCATATCGATCAGAAACCAACTGATTAGAATAACAGCGCCTGCAGAATTCCATAAAAGAAATCCATAGAAAAAGAAAAAAATTAAAGATCATTTTTACTGATGTATCAAGAGCAGGAAAGTCTTGGCAAAAGGCAAAGAAAAATTCTCACTTTTTCTGATTTGGTAATGCTTATTATGATACCAATTAATTTTCTTTTTCATGTCCAAATCCTCTCTTTTTACCAATAAACTTTTTCAAATAGAAATTTACTAAGTGATCATTATGTAACATTATACCAAGTATTCTTAGCATACATATATATAGTGATACAGTATATAATATAGTGATATATATATAATATATATAATATAGTGATACAGTCAACTTAGAAAAAACAAAGTATGCTTTTGGAGAGATACAAAATAAATTACTCTTATATGTGACACCAATGTAAAAATCAGATTGCTGCTCATGAATAAATCTAGTGAATGAAAACATAAACATTTTATACAGTGTTTACTAACAAAAGACATTATTCAATAGAGAAAAGATAATTTAGAGTGGTAATTCTCTAAGTGCAGTTTACAAATTCCTGGGACCCTGACACACTTTCAATAGTTCATAAGATCAAAGCTATTTTAATATATTGTATTATTATGAAAATAATTATCTGCCCTTTTCACTGGGTTAACATTTGCATTGATGGTATAAAAGCAACGGTGCCTTTGCTTTTACAAAGTTTTACAAAAGGGTAAAACTCCAGGTGCCTTTGCTGAATCAAACCAGTGGCATTCAACTGTACTGCTGCTGCTGCTAAGTCAGCTTCAGTCGTGTCCAACTCTGCGATCGGACAGACGACAGCCCACCAGGCTCCCCCGTCCCTGGGATTCTCCAGGCAAGAACACTGGAGTGGGTTGCCATTTGATTCTCCAATGCATGAAAGGGAAAAGTGAAAGTGAAGTCGCTCCGTCGTGTCCGACCCTCAAGCAACCCCATGGACTGCAGCCTTTCAGGCTCCTCCGTCCATGTGATTTTCCAGGCAAGAGTACTGGAGTGGGGTGCCATCGCCTTCTCCAATTCAACTGTACTAGCAGTCATTCATTTTTCACTGCCATGCATTCCAATTAAAATTTTTTTAAAGGAAAAAAAAAGGCTAATTTCACTTGAGAATGTCCATGATAAAGCAATAAAAATTATTAAGTTTATTAAATCTCAAACACAGAGTGACTATCTTTTCAATATTCTCTGTAACAAAAAGGGAAGTACAAGTAAAATACTTCCTAAATTGCCTTAAGGAAAAGCACTTATGGATTTCAGTTGTGAACTGAACTAGCTGTTCTGTATGTATGTATGTGCGTGTGGAGTATTGTTTTTAGTTGGAAGATGAATAAGACACTATTAAACACCATTTTTGCTTGAAAGGTCCACTAAGAAACTATGTTTATTCAGATTTGGGTATTTGACACACACTTTCTCAAGAATGAAGTGGGCTTGTCACTTCCAGGAAAATATTTACAGTATTTATTGTCAATGATAAAATTCAAACCTTTCCAATTAAAATTAGGATTTTCGAAATGTTACATCTAGCACTATGAGCTTGACAGCTTTCTAATACATAATACTCTCCTGATGATATCAGAAATACTAATGAGTGTGATTTTTAAAAAATATATGTGTGATGAAACATCCACATTTGGAAGATGTATATAACTCACTGCACCAGTATTTTCCAAAAGACCAATGCATGATGTTCCATTGAGTCTACACTTAGAAGGTCTCTATGCTTACTTATACAGTGGAAAGTGACAAACACACTCAAGGGATTAGATCTCATGGTTAAGAGTGCCTGAAGAACTACGGACGGAGGTTTGTGACACTGTACAGGATCCCAAGAAAAAGAAAGGCAAAAATGTTGTCTGAGGAGGCCTTACAAATAGCTAAGAAGAGAAGACACGCTAAAGGCAAAGGAGAAAAGGGAAGATACGTCCATTTGAATGCAGAGTTCCAAAGAATAGCAAGGAGAGATAAGAAAGCCTTGAGAAAGTGAGTGATCCATGCAAAGAAATAGGGGAAAACAATAGAATGGGAAAGACCAGAGATCTCTTCAAGAAAATTAGAGATACCAAGGGAACATTTCATGCAAAGATGGACACAATAAAAGACAGAAACTGTATGGACCTAACAGAAGCAGAAGATATTAAGAAGAGGTGGCAAGAATAAACAGAAGTATTATACAAAAAAGATCTTCATGACCCAGACAATCATGATGGTGTGTTCACTCACCTAGAGCCACACATCCTGGAGTCCGAAGTCAGGTGGGCCTTAGGAAGCATCACTACCAACAAAACTAGTGGAGGTGATGGAATTCCAGTTGAGCTATTTCAAGTCCCAAAAGATGATGCTGTGCAAGTGCTGCATTCAGTATGCCAGCAAATTAGGAAAACGCAGCAGTGGCCATGGGACTGGAAAAAGTCAGTTTTCATCCCAATCCCAAAGAAAGGCAATGCCAAAGCATGTTCAAACTACTGCACAATTGCACTCATCTCACATGCTAGCAAAGCAATGCTCAAAATTCTCCAAGCTAGGTTTCAACAATACATGAACCAAGAACTTCCAGATGTTCCAGTTGGATTTAGAAAAGGCAGAGGAACCAGAGATCAAATTGCCAACATCCATTGGATCACAGAAAAAGCAAGAAAGTTCCAGAAAAACATCTACTTCTACTTTACTGACTACTCCAAAGCCTTCGACTGTGTGGATCACAACAAACTGTGGAAAATTCTTCAAGAGATGGGAATACCAGGCCACCTTAACTGCCTCTGGAGAAATCTGTATTCAGGTCAAGAAGCAACAATTAGAACTGGACATGGAACAACAGACTGGTTCCAAATTGGAAAAGGAGTACATCAAGGCTGTATATTGTCACCCAGGTTGTTTAACTTACATGCAGAGTACATCATGTGAAATGCAGGGCTAGATGAGGCACAAGGTGGAATCAGGATTGCCGGAAGAAACATCAATAACCTCAGATATGCAGATGACACCACCCTTATGGCTGAAAGCGAAGAGGAACTAAAGAGCCTCTTGATGAAAGTGAAAGAGAAGAGTGAAAAAGTTGGCTTAAAGCTCAATATTCAGGAAACTAAGATCATGGCATCTGGTCCCATCACTTCATGGCAAATAGATGGGGAAACAGTGGGAATAGTGTCAGACTTTATTTTCTTGGGCTTCAAAACCACTGCAGATGGTGACTGCAGCCATGAAATTAAAAGACACTTGCTCCTTGCAAGAAAAGCTATGACCAACCTAGGCAGAATATTACAAAGGTTTGCCGACAAACCTTCGGCAAGGTTTCCCTGGTGGCTCAGATGGTAAAGTGTCTGCCTGCAATGCGAGAGACCCTGGTTTGATCCCTGAGTTGGGAAGATACCCTGGAGAAAGAAATGGCAACCCACTCCAGTACTCTTGCCTGGAAAATCCCATGGACAGAGGATCCTGGTAGGTTACAGTCCACAGGGTGGCCAAGAGTTGGAGACGACTGAGCAACTTCACTTGCCGACAAAGGTCCATTTAGTCAAAGCTGTGGTTTTTCTAGTAGTCATGTATGGATGTTAGAGTTGGATCATAAAGAAAGCTGAGTGCCAAAGAATTGATGCTTTTGAACTGTGGTGTTGGAGAAGACTCTTGAGAGTCCCTTGGACAGCAAGGAGATCCAACCAGTCCATCCTAAAGGAAATCAGTCCTGAATATTCATTGGAAGGACTGATGCTGAAGCTTAAGCTCCAATACTTTGGCCACCTGATGCAAAGAACTGATTCACTGGAAAGGCCCTGATCCTAGGAAAGACTGAGGGCAGGAGGAGAAGGGGGTGACAGAGGATGAGATGGTTGGATGGCATCACCAAGTCAATGGATTTGAGTTTGAGCAAGCTCTGGCAGTTGGCAATGGACAGAGAAGCCTGGCATGCTACAGTCCATGGGGTCACAAAGAGTCAGACATGACTGAGAGACTGAAATGAACTGAATGCTCACTCTAATAATGCTCTGCTACTGCTGTTTTGAAATTCTTCATTTTAAAACAAGAAGTCTTGCATTTCAAGTTTGCACTGGAGCCTGCAATTATATAGCTAATACTGGATCCATTCAAAGTGCAAAGTTAAAAAATGGATTTTAACATAGTAGAGTTTGAAAAGTTCAAATTCCACATTACATCTAACCTTAAGAAACCACTACTTGTCAACGTTTCATATACTTTCAAAAGAGTATTCACAATTTTCTGAAAAGGCTGTTAAAATACTCTTTTCCCCAACTATGTACCTATTTGAGGCCAGATGTTTTCATAAACTTTCACCAAAAGAATGTATCTCAAGAAATTAAAAACAGAAACAGATACTGAAATACAACTTTCTTCTAGTAAGCCAACTACAGCTATTTGCCATAAAAATATTATATTCAGAAAAATGAACTTATCATGATTTTTAAACAATATTTTACATTTTCGCAGTTTCATTTTTGGTACAATAAATACTGATAAGCAAAGGCTCTTCTGAGTCCTTAATTTTTAAAACCCCTGAGACCAAAATGTTTGAGAACTGATTTAACAAGGTACGTGAAAAATACATTGAAAATAACAGATTCCTACCGCATTTCAATCATCATGTCCTCAAGTAATTCTGATGAATCCCTGCTGTAGATTCGGATGTAGAATTGACTAGGAGAGAGGATATACTCCACAAAGACACCCACGAGGGTACTGGTATCTAATGGGGGCAGTCTGCATAATTTCTTGTCCCGCACAGCATCTGGTGGGATGTCATGATTTGCCACTGCCAAGCTGAGCTGGGATTTGTTAATTTCTACTTGCTACAAATTAAAAACAACAACAACAAAGAAACCACTATAAATCTTTGAGTAACATGTCAAACTTTGACAATGTTTCTTAAAGTATATTTCATGAGTTACCTTTACTAGAAACATCTGGCAAATTATAAAAATGAAAATTCTTAGGCTGTAGCCCAGATTCAGTGATTCAGAATATCTGGAAGTGAGACCCACAGTTATGCCTTTAAAACAATTTCCAAGATGATCCTTACCTACCTTAAAGTACAAAAAGTACTGTCTTATATTACATAAAGAGAGTTAAAAGTGTGTCGCACACAACTGCTCTGCACAAAACTGAAAACATGGTGCTTCAAATACTTAGGGTGAACTAAGTTACAGCCTAAATAAGACACAGCCTCATCCTAACCAATCCTACCAACAAAGGCAACTTTAAAGAATGGATTAAATTTCAGACTACTTTTCCAACCAAAAATGGGGCTTCTCAAACACTTTCATTCTAAAATATACTATTTTCCTTTAGGCTTTTCTATCATCCTCTAGAAAATACAGCAGGCTCTCCAAATAAAATGTTTTCCTTCCATGAAAGAAGCCAGGTGTAAAGGGCAAAAGGGAATAAGAGGAAGCAACTCATTTCTTAATAATGACAAAATAACTAACAGGAGATGAGAACACAAAAGCGGAGAAGTGTGTGTGTGGAGATCAAATAAAAGAGAAAAGCACCCTACAACTGAGGCTAGGTGCAGGGGCAACGTGCAGCAGTACTGAGAATACAGTTACAGCCAAGCTTCTCAGTTCTTCCCTCTGAAGCCCTGAAGGGTTTTCAAGCCTACAGAAACACATGGACAGAGAATCAATGTCTGTCAAGCAATGTCATCCTCACACAATAGTCAACTCTTCAAAGCCAACTGAAAACTTTGAAATGAGACTCAAGGAAAGCTAGTTATATAAAAGGCTGAAAACCAGAATAAATGCTATATAAGATGACTTCAGATCAAAGTTCTGGTCTTGTCTAAGAAATCATATTTCCAGAAATAACTTTTTCTCAAACAGAAATTTTGTCTAAAGAAACACTCATTCAGTTACTTTTCATAATGCTGAATCTCCAGTACATGAAGACAGACATCAAACCATACTCACCAGCTGCAAAGGTTTTACCACCAGATTAGGCTTCTTGAAAATCTTCTGTTCTGGTTCCTTATGGTTTTTTGAAGGGCAATCCCAAGTAGTCTCCTTGATAACAGCAGTAGACAGTGAATTTCTAGGGGGACTGGACACACAAGCTTTGGCTTCTGTTTTCTTATCTGGTTGAACTAAAAATGAATTTCTGACTGATGACACAGCTCCATCTGAAATGACCAATAGAGAAGCCCATGTGTATCTATTAAAATAATCTGTCAACTATTACTGAGCACATTCTATGTGTCAGGCACTGGGCAGATAATGATAGATATGAACCTGTCCTTGCAGACCTTTCAGTATGGAGAGACACAAGGGAAGTTCCAGATGGGAACAGATCTTACATTATTTATGTTGAGGGCGGAGGTTGGAAGAGGAGTCTGGTAAGGTTTTTTAAACTTTGGTGAAAGGTTTTATTTTTCAACATCCTGATTTCAATTTATTTCTTGTTCAACTCTAGCTATGAACAGTCACTGTTGCTTAATGTACAATATAACTACTTGTACTACTAATGTACAATGGAACCTCAATGTATGTAACCACTTAATATTCCATAATACAATCTCTTACTTTTTAGGGAATTCCCAAACCAATCACATATTTTGTTCAAATTTATATGTTTATGACAATTATAAGAGGTTGACACACTAAAATGGATTCCAGATAGACATAAAACCATAGCAGCTCCTACAGAAATACACTAGTAACTATACAAAGATGTAGGCACAAGGATACTGAACACTGTATAGTTTATAATACAAAAAAAGGGATACTCTCTACATGTCCATTGATAGGAGACTGGTTAAATGGACTATACTGTACTTACATAAAAGAATTACATGGCCTGCTCAGTGCTCAACAACCGGGTTAAGAGCCACTGAACTACCTAGTGTTTCCCCGTGAGAGCATCATTTCAGAAAATGTATTTCTTCAGAATTATTAAAAACTCTAAACAATGAAGAAAGCAAACTTTAAAAACTCAGATTTTAATACAGCAGCATTATTACAACATACATCATCAGGAAGGAGGTCATTATATACAAAACATTTTCAAGGCTAACAGGTGATCTGTTTGGTTGATGTGGTTACAATTAAGGTTGTTACCTAAATGATGCTTTCCTTTTCCTTGTCCTTACAGAGATAATTAAACACCAGGTTTGCATCATACTGTAATACAACTCACCAGAGGCTAGAGGCTTCATATCAGCATCAAACACCAGCAAGTCTTGTTCTCCTTCCCTGAACTCAACATGGAGAATGTCACTAAGAGCTCCAACAAGCTCTATTACATTTAAGAAGCCCAGTTTTTTGGGTGAAAGTTGCTCTTTAAAAATTAACTGTCACAAAAACAAACAAGAAAACAAAACAGGAATATAACATATACAGATGCTTCATGGACAATGCTTTAATTTGGACTTGGACTCCAAACTACATTTGTAGGAGTAAATTCAGGCATTCAATAAACATTTGCTTCCATGTGAGTGTAACACAAACCAAGCAACCTATAATCCCTCACCATAAACTTCTAGGCCAGCTTCAAGTTCCTTTTAGAGCACATGGTAATTAAAAAGAAAATTAGAAGACATTTTTACCTCTCATGTTTCACAATGTATGATTATAAAGCAAAAGTCTTAAAAAAGAGGGGAACACACAAAATACAGAAATCATAATAAAACTGTTGATATTTCTCTATGTTCACAGAAAGAATATTCACGACCACTTTTCACATGCAATAAAATAATACTATTTTTAAATGTTTCCTTAAAACTATGCTTATTATTTCACCCTTGAAGTTGGGATAAATAGGCAAGTGTATTTTCTACAGCACACTGATTTTCTTACCCTGGAAAAATGAAGAATTATACCAAATAGAGACAGAAGAGAATATATGTAGAAGAAATAACAAGTACGTCTGGTTTAAACTGCACAGTGAATTAGTTAAGTTTGTCCTTGCTAATAAAGTGTGTGTGTGTTCAGTTGCTCAGTCGTGTGGCCGACTCTCTGTGACTCCACAGACTGTAGAGTCCACCAGGTTCCTCTGTTCATGGGGTTTCTCAGGCAAGAATACTGGATTGGGTTGCCATTTCCTCCTCCAGGGGATCTTCCTGACCCAGAGATTAAGCCCACGTCCCTTGCTTCTCCTGCATTGGCAGGAGGATTCTTTACCACTGCACCACCTGGGCCTAATTAGATGTTGGTAGGAAATAAATCCTTGCCCTGACTCACTCACCTTGGAGAAGATCAACAGGAACACAGTGCAAACACTTTTAAAGGACCGCCCCTTGACAAAGGGTGGGATGTCTTAGTTTTAGAGGCATTTTATTGAGACAAGGCACAACAATTAGAAGTAGTGTACAATGAAAGAGATGTCAAACCCGTTGCTTTCTCATGTATTCCCTCTTCTTTACAATTAAAGCAAACAAACAAACCCAACTTTCTGCTTTAAGAGAAGAGTCAGAAAAATAAACCAATACATTTCCCCTCTTCATAATAACAGAAACAGCTACCAGAAATCTAACTGTAATAAGAGAAATTGAATGTTGGCTTACATATATTCATTAAAAAGACAACAGACCATCAGACTACACGAGTATAACTCCATCTGTCTTAATCTAATACTCTTATGTTTTCACTCATGGGTATCACCGAGTTGGCAAGTTCTAGCACTGGAGCTTCTTCATATTCCTCATTATTTACTGCTCATGTTTGCCTTAAGCAGAGAGTAACTCGGAGGCTGATGCTTCTCTCTGCTTGTTTTAGTCTGTAAGTTGTGTACTATCTGTGGCATCTGTCTGACACTCAGGCCATAACTTCAGGAGTTGAACTCTAGATGGAATCTGAATTCTCTGAAGCAATTTCTTCTATCTCTTCTTCTGTTGTCTCTGAAAAACTGATCCTCAGCTTTGCCAGCTCACGACTATCTTCAGGAAGCACACCTTTTCAAAGACTATAGGTTTTCCTACCATAATCTGCCACAGTCTCTATGTTCCATCTTCAGAACCACTGGCATAGAGTTCTCCATCAGACCTAAACCTCACAGTGAATGGGACCAAAGTGTCCTTTGTAGGATTCTAATTCATCTTCACTATCATAATCATATTTATAAGGTTTAAAACCTTCACATGCTGCTACAAGAAATTCTCAGGGCAAAGAGATGCAGAATTGATGGCTGCAGGAGCTTCATACGATTTGAGTCCAAACTCACCGCACCATGAAAAGCAACAGATGGTCCATACATCATTACCAGGCACTCCCTGGGACTACATCCCATACTACTGAAGACATCAAAACTTAGAGAGTTCACCTCTGTCATAGTAGTGTGATCCCGAAGTAGAACGGTTTTATCGCCCGCTGAAAGGATCTGTTTATCACCACAGAGCCTTTTTAATACCAGAGGTATGACCATTGATTTCCTTAGGTTCTGTCTGGAAGACCATCTTGTCATCGTCCTTGGACCTGAAGAACATGGACACGAACAGCACTCCGCAGGCATCCTGAATGCGGAACACCGGCCTGCTGCATCATATGTCTGCCAGCATACCAGCCAACTCAGTTACCCTCAGGGGCTCAAGGGGCTTGGTGCTCAGTGGCCCTGCCAGTTCCATCTCCACCTTCTCAGTCACTGCCTCCAAGCCCAAAGGGTGGGATTTCTGCAGTGCCTACTTCTTGTTGGTGTAATGCTCTCAGGTCCAAGTCAACTCTTTATGACTTCTCCCAGGACACTTGCAAATGTGGTGCCCTGTATCAGTCAAGTCATAGTTTAAAACAGTCATTATATAGCCAATCATGAATATCCTGAGAGAGAAAGAACTGGTAGAGGACAGAGGAAGGGTGGTAATGAATTAGATTTGGTACCTCTACTTACTTCTTTGTACATTACATACTATGGCTTCTTTCCTTTTTATGTTCATTAGTCTCTTTAAGGGTTTCTTTACCTTCTCTATAAGTGCCTAGTACTATGAATGTGCAATTCAGCTGAACATAAGACTAGGCTGGGAAGGATTTTTTAAAATATAAGTTATCAATTTTTTTTTGAATAAGTGATATTTGCAAGTTTTTTAAAGGTATATAGCAAAAAGTAAGTCTCCAGTCCACTCTCACTTCTCAGCTGACCAGGAGAGCACCTCCTTGGAGGTAAGCACTACTAATAGTTTCGTGTGGAAACCATCACCAGCAGATTCTTGGGTGAAACTTGCCAGAAACTGTCAACACTTGAATATACATCATCCTTCAGCATAATAGATTACACCTGTTGTATTTTTTAATGAGTTAATACAGAGATATTTCCAAATCAGTACGAAACATAGTTGAGTTTTGCTTTGTGATCCTCAGAATCTTTTAGTACATTAGTTTAGTCCATCAACTGATATATCAGACACATTGCCCTAATACCTGTGTTATGCTATCTTCTCTATATACTCCCACCATAAGGAAGCAATTGACGTTTATTTCTACTTCCACTCTCTTCCATCTCCAATCCATTTTAGTTATCTTATGTTTTTCTAAGAGTTTATGTTTTCAAATATATTACATGATTTAATTTTCTCAGAGTAGATTTTGCAGATGACACTTTCATAGTACAAACTCTATTTTTCGCAAATTGGTAGCTGGACCCAGAGGCTTGATCAGACTCATGCTCCATCCCTTTAACAAAACTATTGGTGATGTCGTATTCTAAAAAGAACACATAATGTCTGGCTATCTCTATGTTGGTGCTGTTATAGTAGCCATTACTGGTCAATGCCTGATTTACTATTCATTCAGAGTTTTAATACAGTGATATTCTAACTCTATCAATTCTTTTTTATTATTTAGTTGGAATATTTTATAGAGATATGGTCCCCTCATCTGTTATTTGGTTACCCAGTCCTACCAGTTCATTCAGGAAAGACAGGATAAGTAACTGGCTCTTTCTCTTTACCATTTTTTAAGAAAATGAATTAGTTCTCCATCATCTTCCATGATAACCAATTAGTTTTTAACATCATATGAACTCACAAAATTAAACATATTGGATGGGCTTAAGTTCAGTTCTGTTCAGTTCAGTCACTCAGTCATGTCCGACTCTTTGTGACCCCATGAATCGCAGCACACCAGGCCACCTTGACCATCACCAACTCCCAGAGTTTACCCAAACTCATGTGCATCAAGTCAGTGATGCCATCCAGCCATCTCATCCTCTGTCGTCCCCTTCTCCTCCTGCCCCCAATCCCTCCCAGCATCAGGGTCTTTTCCAATGAGTCAACTCTTCTCATGAGGTGGCCAAAGTAGAATTGGAGTTTCAGCCTCAGCATCAGTCCTTCCAATGAACACCCAGGACTGATCTCCTTTAGGATGGACTGGTTGCATCTCCTTGCAATCCAAGGGACTCTCAAGAGTCTTCTCCAACACCACAGCTCAAAAGCATCAATTCTTTGGTGCTCAGCTCTCTTCACAGTCCAACTCTCACATCCATACATGACCACAGGAAAAACCATAGCCTTGACTAGACGGACCTTTGTTGGCAAAGTAATATCTCTGCTTTTGAATATGCTATCTAGGTTGGTCATAACTTTCCTTCCAAGGAGTAAGTGTCTTTTAATTTCATGGCTGCAATCACCATCTGCAGTGATTTTGGAGCCCAAAAAAATAAAGTCTGACACTGTTTCCACTATTTCCCATGAAGTGATGGGACCAGATGCCATGATCTTCGTTTTCCGAATGTTGAGCTTTAAGCCAACTTTTTCACTCTCCTCTTTCACTTTTTTTCACATATTGTTTTTACTGTTAATCTATATAATTAATACAATATATATTTTTAATATTTTATCTTTGACCTTAATAAATTCACTCATTAGTTCTAATAGGTTTTCATGGATTCCTTAGTATATTCTATGTAGACAATCATGCTTTCTACAAATAATGAGAGTTTCACTTCTTCAAGTTTTTGTACCTTTTTTCTTATTTTATTACACTGTCTAGGACCTCCAGTACAACAATGAATTAAAGCAGTGCAAATGGACATAGTAGCCTTGCTGATTTTAGAGGGAAAATCTCCCCTATTTCACCATTAAATATGACAAGTACAGGTTTTTCACAGCTATCTTTCATCAGACTGAAGAAGTTCTATTCCTATTTTTGTAGAGTTTTATTGCAAATGGATATTAAGTTTTGGTAATTCTTTTTCTGCATCTACTAAAATGATCCTAAGACTTTCTTCCTTATTCTGTTACCATGGTAATTACATCAGTTCCTTTTGAGATGTTACTCCAACTTTGTATTGCTGGGGGGAAGATATCCTCTTGTTTACATACTGCTGGATTAAATTTACTAATGTTCTGTAGTATTTTTTATTCTATGTAATCATAAACATGATCTAATTGGGGGTTTTTTGGTAATGTCTATGTCAAGTTTTGGTAGCAGGATAATGTATTTATGGAAAATACTCCCAACTCATTCTATTTTATGAGAGAAAGTATGTATGATTAATAAAATCTCCTCCTTAAAAGTTAGATGGAATTCACCAATGAACCATATGGGCCTGGAATTTTTTTCTTCTTCTCCCTTCCTCTGTGGAGAGGTCTTTTTGTTTTTTATTGTTTTTAAATAACAAAAATTCATTTCTTTGATACAGGGATATTCAGATTTTCTATTTCATCTTGTCTCAGCTGGGTAATTCGTGTCTTTTGAGGAATTTTTCCATTCCATTAAGTTGTCAAATGATAGGCACAGTTGTTCATAAAATTTTATTGTCCTTTTAACATCTGTTAAGATGATAATGATATAATCTCTTTCCTGACATTGGTATTTGTATCCTCTTTTTTCCTAATTTAACTAGCTAATGGTTCATCAATTTTGGGATCTTGCAATGAATCAATATTGGCTTTCTTAATTGCTGCTATTGTATTAATGTCTATTCTTAATTTTATCATTTCTTTTCTCCTACTATTTTGACTTTACTATTTTCTCCTACTATTTTGTAATTCCTCCTTTTTCTTTTTTAAAAAATGAATTTATTTATTATAATTGGAGGCTAATTACAATATTGTGGTGGGTTCTGCCATACATTGACATGAATTAGCCACGGGTGTACATGTGTCGCCCCGTCCCGAACCCGCCTCCCACCTCCTTCACCATTCCATCCCTCTGGGTTGTCCCAGTGCACCAGCTTTGAGTGCCCTTGTTTCATGCACCAAACTTGGACTGGTCATCTATCTCATATATGGTAATATACATGTTTCAACACTATTCTCTCAAATCATCCCACCCTTGCCTTCTCCCACAGAGTCCAAAAATCTGTTCTTTATATCTCTTTTGCTGTCCCTTTTGCTGTCTTACATATAGTATCATTGTTGCCATCTTTCTAAATTCTATATATATGCGTTAATATACTGTATTGGTATTTTTCTGACTTACTTCACTGTGTATAATAGGCTCTAGTTTCATCTACCTCATTAGAACTGACTCAAATGCCTTCTTTTTAATAGCTGAGTAATATTCCATTGTGTATATGTACCACAACTTTCTTATCCATTCATCTGCCAATGGACATCTAGGTTGCTTCCATGTCCTCGCTATTGTAAATAGTGCTGCAGTGAACATTGGGATACACGTGTCTCCTTCAATTCTGGTTTCCTTGGTGTGTATGCTCAGCAGCGGGATTGCTGGGTGGTCTGGCAGTTCTATTTCCAGGTTTTTAATGAACCTCCACACTGTTCTTCATAATGGCCATACTAGTTTGCATTCCCACCAACAGTGTAAGAGGGTTCTCTTTTCTCCACACCCTCTCCAACATTTATTGTTTGTAGACTTTTTGATAGCAGCCATTCTGACCAACGTGAGATGGTACCTCACTGTGGTTTTGATTTGCATTTCTCTGATAATGAGTGATGTTGAGCATCTTTTCATGTGTTTGTTAGCCATCTGTATGTCTTCTTTGGAGAAATGTCTGTTTAGTTCTTTGGCCCATTTTTTGACTGGGTTGTTTACTTTTCTGATATTGAGCTGCATGAGCTGCTTGTATACTTTTAAGATTAATTCTTTGTCAGTTGCTTCATTTGCTATAATTTTCTCCCATTCTGAAGGCTGTCCTTTCACCTTGTTTATAGTTTCCTTTGTTGTGTAAAAGCTTTTAAATTTAATTAGGTCCTATTTGTTTATTTTTGCTTTTATTTCCATTACTCTGGGAGGTGGGTCATAGAGGATCCTGCTGTGATTTATGTCAGACAGTGTTCTGCCTATGTTTTCCTTTAGGAGTTTTATAGTTTCTGGTATTACATTTAGATCTTTAATCCATTTTGAGTTTATTTTTGTGTATGGTGATAGAAAGTGTTCTAGTTTCATTCTTTTATAGGTGGCTGACCAGTTTTCCCAGCACCACTTGTTAAAGAGATGGTCTTTTCTCCATTGTATGTTTTTGCTTCCTTTGTCAAAGATAAGGTGTCCATAGGTACATGGATTTATCCCTGGGCTTTCTATTTTGTTCCATTGATCTACATTTCTGTCTTTGTGCCAGTACCATACTGTCTTGATGACTGTAACTTTGTAGTATAGTCTGAAGTCAGGCAGGTTGATTCTTCCAGTTCCATTCTTCTTTCTCAAGATTGCTTTGACTATTTGAGGTTTTATGTGTCTCCATACAAATTGTGGAATTATTTGTTCTAGTTCTGTGAAAAATAGTTGGTAGCCTGATACAGATTACATTGAATCTATAGATTGCTCTTGGTAGCATATTCATTTTCACTATATTGATTCTTCCAACCCATAAACATGGTATATTTCTCCATCTATTTGTGTCATCTTTTATTTCTTTCATCAGTGTTTTATAGTTTTCTATATATAGGTCTTTTGTTTATTTAGGTAAATTTATTCCTAAGTGTTTTATTATTTTTGTCACAATGGTGAATGGGATTGTTTCCTTTCTCATTGTTAGTATATAGGAATGCAAGGGATTTCTGTGTATTAATTTTATATCCTGCAACTTTAGTATATTCATTGATTAGCTCTAGTAATTTTCTGGTGGTGTCTTTAGGGTTTTCTACACAGACATTCCTCCTCCTTTTTCTGGCTTATTCAGGTAGACCTTTAGGTCAATGATAATTTTATACCTTTCTTTTCTTCTAATTTAGGCATTTTATTTTAATTTAGGCATCTTAAAGCTATAAATTTCCCTTTTAGCACTGCTTCAGCTGCATCTCACAATTTTTGATATGTTATATTTCAATAGCATTCAATATTTCAATAGCATTCAATGGAAAATACTTTCAAATTTCCCTTATTCTATCTTTAATAAACTGTTTAGTTATATTTAATATTTTACCAACAATAGAAAAGAAAATGAAAAAGAATATATACATATATATATATATTTGAATAACTTTGCTATACACCAGAAACTAACACAACTTTGCAAATCAACTATACTTCAATTTAAAGCAGTAAGTTATTTGGAAGAGAACTGTTTAATTCCCAAACTTTCTGGAGGGTTAATACTTAGGGAACTCACTATATTGATTTGTAATTTAATTCCAATTAAAGTATTGGAATATACTTTAATTGGAGTATCTTAAAGAACATACTCTAAGATTTCAGTATTTTGTTTAGACTTATTCTATAACCAACTACATGGTCTGTCTTGGCAAATGTATCTTCCAAGTATACTTGAATACAATGTGTATTCTGCAGTTGTTGGGTACAGTGTTCTATAAAAGTCAAAAACAGATCAAGATGATAGAAAGTATGGCTCAGATTTTCCATGTCCTTATTCATTTTTTTGACTATTTTATCAACTGCCAGAAAGAGAAAATCCCTATAATTGTGGAAGTTAATTCATAATTAATTCTGTTAATTTTTAGATCATTTATCTTAAAGCATTATTAGGTGAATACACATTTGACCACTCTGTCTTCCTGATTAACCCTTTATAATTACAAAATGTCTCTCTGTCTCTGATAATACACTTTTCCTTGAAGTCTCCTTTACCTGATTTTTTTTAGTCAATTTTTTAGTTCTTTTATGCTTATTATATATATATCTTTTTCACCTTTTACTTTCAACCAATTTATGTCTTTTCTACTAATAGTATATTTCTTATGCATAGCATTTAGTTGCATTCTGCTTTTTCATATCTCATAACTTCATTAATTTTAATATATACTCCATTATATTTACGAAATTATTAATATAAGTGGATTTACAGATACCATTCTTTAAATTGAATATAGTTGCTTTACAATGTTGTGTTGGTTTCAGGTGTATAGCAAAATGGTTCATTTCACATATACATATATATTTTTTTCAGATTCTTTTCCTTTTTAGGTAATTACAAGATATTGAATACAGTTCCCTGTGCTATACAGTAGATCCTTGTTGTCTACTTTTTTCATATATATTAGTATGCATCTGTTAATCCCAGATATATCCCTCTTTCCCTTTCCCCTTTGGTAACCATAGATTTTCTATGTCTGTGAGTCTGTTTCTGTTTTGTAAAGAAGTTCACTCATGTCTTAAGATTTCACATAGAAGTGTTATATGATATTTGTCTCTGACTGACATCACTTGGTATGATAATCCCTAGGACTATCCACATTGCAGCAAATGGCATTATTTTATTCATTTTATGGCCAAGTAATTCCATTGTGTGTGTATGTGTATATATATACACCACATCTTCTTTATCTATTCATTTGTTGATGGACACTTAGCCTGCTTCCATGTCTTGGCTATTGTAAATAGTGTTGCAAAGAACACTGGGGTGCATGTATCTTTTTGAATTATCATTTTCTCTGGATATATGTCTAGCAGTGGGATTGCTGGATCATATGGCAGCTCTATTTTTAGTTTTCTAAGGAACATCCATACTGTTTCTCCATAGTGGTTGCACCAATTTACATTTCCACCAACAGCACAGAAAGGTTCCCTTTCCTCCACACCCTCTCCAGCATTTATTTATAGATTTTTTGATGATGGCCATTCTGACTGGTGTGAGGTCATACCTCATTGCATTTGCATTTCTCTATTAACCAGTGCTGTTGAGCATCTTTCAAGTGCCTGTTGGCCCTCTGTATGTTTCTGAAGAAGTATCTGTTTAGGTCTCCTGCCCATTTTTTGATTGGGTTGTTTTTCATATTGAGCTGCATGAGTTGTTTGTATATTTTAGAAATTCAGCCCTTGCTGTTCATACTGTTTGCAAATATTTAATCCTATACAGCTACCATTTTTGCTATTTAATTTCTGATTCCATCTGTATTTTATTTCTCTCAAAATTTGTTCCTCTGTTGTCTTTCAAGCAAAAAAGCTGAACAGTAAACCCATTCTTTCTTTGAGTTTATTAGGTATTTTTATACAATTCCATTTTAATGTATCTAGTGGCTTTATACCTATAACTCTGCATTACTTATTGTTCTCTACACCCTTAACTTTTCAGTATTACTGTACTACTTCACGAAAAAAACACAAGAACCTTGCAAACTATACTTCCATGCACTTATTGCCCCTTTGTCTATTCAAAGCTATGGTTTTTCCAGTAGTCACGTATGGATGTGAGAGTTGGACTATAAAGAAAGCTAGACCACTAGTTAGACCACTTGGTACTGTCCTACAGGTCTCTCCAATTCTCCGTTTGTTTTTCTTTCCAGCCATGCTGCACAGTTTGTGGTATCTCAGTTCTCCAGCCAGGGATCAAACCCAAGTCACAGCAGAGAAAGTGCCAAATTCTAGACACTATGCCAGCAGGGAACTCCCAGATTCTGCTATTTATTTTTTTTTTGGCTGCACTGGGTCTTCGCTGCTGTGCATAGGCTCTCTTGGGTTGTAGTAAGCGGGCTACTCTCTAGTTGTGGTGCACAGGCTTCTCGTTGAGGTGACTTCTCTTGTTGCAAAGCATGGGCTCTAGGGCTTCCATAGTTAAGCTTAGTTGCCCCACAAGAAGTGGAATCTTCCTGAAGCAGGGATCAAACATGTGTCCCTGGTACTGGCAGGTTGATTCTTAATGGCTGAACCACCACAAAAGTCCCCAGGTTCTGCTTTTTAAAAAAATTTTTTTATTTTCTCTCTCTGTTCTTCAGATTGGATTTCTACCAATCTGTTGGGGTTCACTGATGCTTTCTTCTGCCATTTCCAATTTGTTCTTAAGATACTGTAGTGAAATTACTTCAGATATTTTATTTTCAGCTCTAGAAAATTATTTGGCTTTACAGTTTCTTTTTCTCCACTGAGGTTTCTTATCCATTTGTTCAATATGAATACATATTGCATTATATTCTTTTTAATGTGGTTTTAAGAATTCCTTTAAAACCTTTTTGCTAACTTCAACATCTGCATCATCTCAGTATCAGTTTCCATCGATTACTTTTTCTCTTCACCAAGAGTCACATTTTCTTATTTATTCAGTAATTTTCGCTTGTATCTGGGACATCATAATAGGTAAGCTGTAGACTGTGGAATCTTTTATGCTTCTTCTGAGAGTACTGCTTTTCACTTAAATTTAATAGGGAGTTAACCTAACCTTAAACTCAAAACTCTGACCCCCTGTGTTGGGCCACAGCTGAAAGAGATTCAGTTCTTTCAGCCTTACTAGGCTTCTGCTGGTCTGCCCCAGGCATGTGTAATTCAAGAATCAGTCAGAGATTTGAGCAGAATTTACGTGCAGAATTTGATGCTCCCTCTCTATCCCATGACTTCTTCCCTCATCTTCCAACTGCTTGGCTTCCCTGGTTGCTCAGATGGTAAAGAATCTGGCTCCAATACAGGAGACCAGAGTTTGATCTCTGGGTGGGGAAGATCCCCTGGAGAAGGGAATGGCAATCAACTCTAGGATTCTTGCCTGGGAAATACCATGGACAAAGGAGTCTGGAGGGTTACAGTTCATGGGGTCGCAATGATTTCTTTCGTCATTTTTCAACTGCTTATGTAGCTCCAACTCAGAGGCAGGTAAAACTTTTGATTTCTATCCAGTTATCAATTCCAAACTATGTATGGAGCCCAACATTGGGCCCAACTCCAAGCAAATAAAAAAGGTGCTATTCTCTCCTCTCTGGGTGCTGACTCCTTTCCAATTTCTGCCTGCTTTTGAACAATTTCTAGTACCTTCAGAGAGTAATTTTGTATATTTTGTCCAGAATTTATAGTAATTATCATCAGGACTGTTCCAATGTAGGCTACTCAGACATATTACCTTAATTTATTTGCATGCCTAAGTTTCTCACTAGATTTCAAAAATCTTAGTGACAGAGCCTTTCATACCTGGATACCCAGTGCCTCCCTCATTTCCTTTTGACTTTCACAATGTACCTCATTTTTATCTACTGGTTTTCTTAGGGCATCAGCTGTTCTATTTTTTGTTCTTGTAATCTTTGAAGTTTAGCCTTCATTTCTGAAATTTTTTTTGTTTTATTTATAATTCTTTCCTGAGTACTTTCCTGAATACCCTTCACTGTATTCCCAAATTTGTATAATTCAGATTTATGCTGTTCTTTCATGTTTTGTATCACTTTATATTTTTGAAAAAGGTTTCAGTTTTTATCTGTATTAGGGACATGTATTTCTGACATGCTCCTATTATCAGTAGATATGCTGTTCTGTTATTTAATCTCTTTTTTAATTCAAACAACAATGCAATTTGACCCAGAACCTCTTCTGCTGCATATTTTACGTGAAATTCATTTTCCTGACTTGTAGGACATCATTCTGGATTACTTTCTGCTTCACAGAGCTCCTCCTTCCACTGTTTTTGTAAATTGTTTAAAAATACAGTAGGTTAATTTAGAAATTTCTTGGCTCTTTTCCCTTAATACTACTTACACCTAAGACTCCTCTTTTTCTTCTGTTTGTATCCTGCTCAATTTTTCAATAGTGTCTGTAAGGGAGCTCTGGCTGGTCAGTTTCAAGAATTCACAGGAGCTATGGTGCTCCAGCCCCATTCAACTCTTACTATGAAGCACTTTCTGCTATTAGGTCAAAATAACACACAGTTTCAGTTATAGTTTTCAAAATGGCTTGCTGTACATTCTAGTGAATGAAGTAAAATGAAGTGAAAGTCGTTTAGTCGTGCCCGACTCTTTGTGATCCATTGGATTATACAATATATGGAGTTCTCCGGGCCAGAAGTGAATACCTGATGGCTATTTTGTAGTTCTTCTATCTCATAGATCCATTAGGGCTCCTGTTTTCTCCTGGCACAGACACTGATATCATGAGGCTTTTGTGGCGGCTGCTGATTACTCTCCAGCAATTATTTGCAGAGATATATTACCTAATTTTGTTATAAATACTGTCTTTGGATTTTCTGTTTGGCCATCTAGTTCTCTATGTGGCTTCTAGCTCTCTATGGGCTTCCCTGGTGGTTCAGATGGTAAAGCGTCTGCCTGCAATGTGGGAGACCTGGGTTCGATCCCTGGGTGGGGAAGATCCCCTGGAGAAGGAAATGCAACTCACTCCAGCATTCTTGCCTGGAAAATTCCATGGAGGGAGGAGTCTGGTAGGCTACAGTCCATGGAATCACAAAGAGTCAGACACGACTGAGCAACTTCACTCACTCACTCTGTATAGGTGGCACTTCAGGAAGATCCAAAACCTACGCTGCCTCTGCACTATCTTCCTTCAAGTAGCAATTTAACAAAAGATCCTTAAAGAATGGCAGACTGTTGTCCAAGTATTTCAAGAGGACAAATCACAAGGTAGCTTTTATATCATGTTGGATAAATAAAGGCTTAGTATTTCTACAAGTTAAAATAAAGATTAAATTAAATCTATACTTATTATATATTTTTAATAATAATGTTGAATTTCTGCAGAAGTTTGTTTACTAAGAAAGGTAAAGAGCTTTCCTGTAACATTAAAAGGTTTGTTTTACAGACTCACAGAGAACAAACTTATGATTACCAGGGGCAAAAGGTATGACTGGGGTGGGGGGAGAGATAGGGAGTTCGAGATTGACATATACACACTGCTGTATTTAAAATAAGTAACCAACAAGGACCTACTGTACAGCACAGGAAACTCTGCTCAATATTCTTTTATAACCTAGATGGGAAAAGAATTCGAAAAAGAACAGATACGTATATATATATATATAACTGAATCACTTTGCTGTACACCTGAAATCAAAACAATATTGTTAATCAACTATACTCCAATATAAAATAAAAAAACAAAAAATCCTGTTTAAAAATGGTTTGCTTTAATTTCTCCAAAATTGTTGACTTGTAACCTTAACTCCATGAATCTTTAATACAGGAAGCTACTTTTGCTAAAACATTCATGGTAGGAAACTATTCACTTTGAGTTGTGAACCTGGCATAGGAAGTTTATTTTTACCCATAAATTTTGTAATAATTAAGTCATATACTATTACTTTATTACTCTATTTTACACTTTATTCTGTAATTTCATTATTAGATAAATGACTTGACTTCTTAATCCAAAAGATATCAAGACTGTTTAAGCTTTCTCTCATGGGCCTATTTGAAATAAACTTTGAGGCTTTAAAGGAGTCATTGCTTTCATTCATAATGTGAAATTAAATTTTCTGCATTAAGGAAAGCTGCGTGCCGAAGAATTGATGCTTTTGAACTGTGGTGTTGGAGAAGACTCTTGAGGGTTCCTTGGACTGCAGGGAGATCCAACCAGTCCATCCTAAAGGACATCAGTCTTGAGTGTTCATTGGAAGGACTGATGTTGAAGCTGAAACTCCAATACTTTGGCCACCTGATGCGAAGAGCGTACTCATTTGAAAAGCTTCTGATGCTGGGAAAGATTGAGGGCAGGAGGAGAAGGGGATGACAGAGGATGAGATGGCTGGATGGCATCACCGACTTGATGGATGTGAGTTTGAGTGAACTCCGGGAGTTGGTGATGGACAGGGAGGCCTGGCGTGCTGCAATTCATGGGGTCGCAAAGAGTCAGACACGACTGAGCAACTGAACTGAACTGAACTTGCGGGGTGATGTGTATCTTTTCTAAAAAAAGCTTTCTTCTTTTTCTTTTACTATGACTTTTAACATTTACCAAACAATTACTATGCAGCAGGCACCGTTCTAATTATTTTAAGCCATTTAAACTTCTTTACAAAACTGTATCAAGTAGATAACATTATACACATCATCTGTAAAATGGCACATAGAGTTGATCTATCAATCATTACGCTCTATAGTATCTCAAACAAACTTGTTCATATGTACAAATATATGATAATGTTCATGGTATAGCAGTTAAGAGTTAGGATACTGAAGTCTGAAGCTAGGCTCCTAGGATTTCAAACCCTGGCTCCACTCATTACTGGCTACCTATTTGGTAGGCAAGTTACTTTTCCATGCCTCAGTCTGATGTGAAAACAAATGGACTACTATAAGAAAGGCATTCTGAATAGAGCCCACCACACCTACCCCTTTTTTAAAATTAGGCATATGGCAGTATCTTAATTGTCATTCTGCAATGTGATTTTTTTTCACCTAACATGATGGGTTCCAAAAATGATCCATGTTGCATGGGTGAGCTAAATCTTGACTGCTTATTTTTTCTACTACATATTACTCCATTATCTCAATTTATTTATCCATTCTCCTATTGATAGACATTTAATTTATTCCCAGTTTTAAACCACGCTGCAATGTATGTGTCATATGTATGTCTTCATGTGCACCTTTAAGAGTTTCTCTAAAGTGCATCTATAGTAGTGGAACTCCAGAATTATCAGGGGTGCATTCTGTCAAGTAAAGTCATATTGCCAAAGAGGTTCTGTCCCACAAGCAGCACATGAGGTATCCTATTTCTCCATATCCCCACTGACACCTGGTATTATCAAACATGAGAAACAAATTAACTCTTATACTAATTATATAAAAATAGTGGCAAAGATATTCTTTCTATGCATAAACAAGTATTTATTAAAAATCTTATTCTTAACTCTTTGAGTAAAAAAGCAGCTACCAAAAGGCAAAACAAAATGTTTAAGTTCTAAAGCACAGACTTGGAGGATCCAAGGAGTAGCAAGAAAATTTCCATCAAGCATGAGAAATATATGCAAGCCATAAAAAACCATGATTAGTGAAAAAGAGCTCACTCACCTCAAACTCTCTAAGCAATTTAGAAATAAGCAAACCCTCTGGAAACCTGGATACAACCTAATAAATAAAAAGTGAAATACAATATAAATAGACACAATGGGAATGCTCGGTGACAAAATATCAAAATAAGAAAGTATAAATTTACATAGCAACAAAGGCAAAAATAACATTATTATTAAGTGAATGAATTAAAAGGCACAGTAATTTTTAAAAATCAGCTTCTAGTTTTAAAAATAACAACTCAAAAAAGGCAGTGAATTCCAACATTTCCAGAGTTGAGAAATCATTCCTGCATAGAACAGCAGTGCCACGACTCCTCAGGAATTCCTAGAGTTCTTAGCTCAGCTAACATATTTAGCTTTAGCTCATGTAAAATAAATATTCTATGGCATAATTTCAAGCATTTTAAAGAGCAGAAAAGAAATACCATGGACACTACAGAAACACTGGAAAACACAGTTAAGCAAAGATACTGGCCATTGTTGTCCACATGCACACAAAAATATCTTTAATATGAAAATCAGGTCATTGCTTCTCTAGATTTTTAATATCATCTCGTAGACTTCTTTCCATACCAGTAAATATGGATCAACATGTTTATTAGTGAAACTCAACTGGCGACTGTGGGGCTCTTGGGCACAGAAGTCTTTCCACGTCCCCCATTTCTTGTAGGGAACAGACTCTGGCCTCCATGACCTTCCCTGAGTTCCAAAGAACAAATCTGAACAGTTGTCAATCCAGGAAGGGACAGGGTAGATGCAGAGTCAAGGGAGGAACAGTCAAGAAACAAAAATTTTAAGTGTTAATTCCACCAAAAATGTAGGATATCTCTGTAGAAAAGTGTGCCAATTGCATTTTCTTCTTATTATTAACTTTATTGACGTATAATTTACATTATTAAAATAAAGACATATTAAGTGCAAAAAAAAAAAAAGAAACAATAATGCAGCCTTGAAACAGGGTCCTGGTTTCTTCTCAAGGGACATACATAACAATGTCTTTAAGCTCTTTTTAGAATTAAAACTATTTCAGTTTCGTTGACTATGCCAAAGCTTTTGACTGTGTGGATCACAACAAACTGTGGAAAATCAAGAGATGGGAATACCAGACCACCTGACCTGCCTCTTGAGAAACCTGTATGCAGGTCAGGAAGCAACAGTTAGAACTGGACATGGAACAACAGACTGGTTCCAAACAGGGAAAGGAGTTTTTTTCTTTTTTTTAATGTTCCAATTAAAAGCTGTCCCTTTATTAAATACCCACAAAGTTCCAAACATTGTACAAAATGTTAAAACATTTATTCATACTCTTTTGAAGAAAAGTTGCCTGTTCTGCCACACTCATTTTTGCATGATGTTGACATTTTAGCTGTATATGTCAAGGCTGTATACTGTCACCCAGCTTATTTAACTTATATGCAGAGTATATCATGAGAAATGCCGGGCTGGATGAAGCACAAGCTGGAATCAAGACTGCCGGGAGAAATATCAATAACTTCAGATATGCAGATGACACCACCCTTATGGCAGAAAGTGCTAAAGAGCCTCTTGATGAAAGTGAAAAAGTTGGCTTAAAACTCAACATTCAGAAAACTAAGATTATAGCATCTGGGCCCATCAATTCATGGCACATATATGGGGAAACAGTGACAGACTTTATTTTGGGGGGCTCCAAAATCACTGCAGATGGGGACTGCAGCCATGAAATTAAAAGACGCTTACTCCTTGGAAGAAAAGTTATGACCAACCTAGACAGCATATTAAAAAGCAGAGACATTACTTTGCCAACAAAAGTCTGTCTAGTCAAAGCTATGGTTTTTCCAGTAGTCATGTATATATGTGAGAGTTGGACTATAAAGAAATCTGAGTGCCGAAGAATTGCTGCTTTTGAACTGTGGTGTTGGAGAAGACTCTTGAGAGTCCCTTGGACTGCAAGGAGATCCAACCAGTCCATCCTAAAGGAAAGCAGTCCTGAATATTCACTGGAAGGACTGATGCTGAAGCTGAAACTCCAATACTTTGGCCATCTGATGCAAAGAACTGACGACTCATTTGAAAAGACCCTGATGCTGGGAAAGATTGAAGGTGGGAGAAGGGGATGACAGAGGTTGGAAGGCATCACCGACTCAATGGACATGAGTTTGGGTAAATTCTGGGAGTTGGTGATGGAGAGGGAGGCCTGGTGTGCTGCAGTCCATGGGGTTGCAGAGAGTCAGCCACGACAGAGCGAGTGAACTGAACTGAGAATTAAAATTCAATATATAGAAGGTGTCAGCATTCTTCATACCAGGAAAGACCACCTAAGCCAAACTAAAACAACTAGAGAAGCTCATTAAGATTAACCAAGATTAAAGGAAGAGCAGGACCTTCACACACCCCTATCTTATCAGCAACCCCACCCTTGAAGCACTGCCTTAAAACTCCTCACCAAACTCCCTGGGTTGGGACACGGTTTCCAAGGCAAAAGCCCACACTGTCTCCCTTTGCCTGGAAAAGCCATAAAGCTGTGCTTTTCTACTTCACCCAAAACTTTGATTTGGCACAGGTGTAGAGAGGCTGAGCTTTTGGCAACACTAGCTATAGTTTTTCAAATATTCAGTATAATTAAATTTATTTAATCAATTATTTATGGTTATTTCCTATCTCTCATCATCACAAATACCACATAATTATCTTCATATTTGCATTCTGCACACTTATACAAATATTTTTAGGATAAATTCCTAGGAGTGGACTTATTCTATCCCAGTAAGGTACAAAAAGCTTTATGTTTTCCAAGACTTTTCCAGATACTATATATCTTATTAAAAATTCTAACTCAAGCTTCAGGAAAATATAAAGTAAAAACTATTTCAAAATCCTGTGACCCAGAGACAGTTATTTGTTGCATTTCAGAAAACATCTTTTCAGAAACCTTTCTATGCCCACACACACTCACATTATTCATGATTTTACATGAAAATACAATACTAAACAAATTATTCTATAAATCCTGTTTTTAATGTCCAACAATATGTCAAGAAGATACTTTCTTGTAAATTAATCAAGATAATATAGAAACTTTATGAGCTGCATGATACTCCCTAGTTGAGTGGATAATGTAAGCAATCCTTTTTCAATGAACACTTAACTTTTGTCTAATTTTTTGTTACCATAAAAAAAGTCATATTGGACATTCTTAAATTGTTGGACACTTAGTCTAATGTCGAAACAAAACAACAGGGGCCTGAATGCACCAAGGTTTTTGCATTTCTAATAAAACCACAACAGCTGAAACAGAATAAAATAAGGCAGTAAAAGCTGTAATGATACTCTGACCATTCAAATCACAATTAACAGCTCCCACCAAAATTTTGGGCTTCCCGCATAGCTCAGCTGGTAAAGAGTCTGCCTGCAATGCAGGAGACCCAGGTTTGATTCCTGGGTCAGGAAGATCCCCTGGAGCAGGAAATGGCAACCCACTCCAGTATCCTTGCCTGGAGAATCCCATGGACAGAAGAGCCTGGCAGGCTATAGTCTATGGGGTTGCAAGAGTCAGGCACCACTGGGCGACGCACACACCAAAATTTTAAGTTTACATACTCTTTGGCCCAATACAAAACTGCTAAAGAGCTTTCACAAACTAATAAGGAAAAACAATAAATTAGGCCAAGGGCATGAACAGGCAATTCACATAAGAAACATAAATGGCTATGAAGCACACGAAAAGATGCTCAATATAAAAATCAAGAGGTATTAAGTTGAAACAAGATGATTAGATAGTGTCATTTCATTGTCAGTGGGAATGTAAATTTGATCAAACCTCTTAGAGGGCAATTTAGCAATATTTATCAAAACCTAAAATATTCAATACCTTTGGCAACTCTACTTCTAGGTAAATGTTCAAGGACATTAACAGTATTTTTTAATAGCCAAGACTAGAAATAACCCCAAATGTTAACTGATAACAGATTATACAAGTGAAATATGGTATATCAACACAATGGGATACCATGCAGTATTCAGAATAATATTTGGCATACATACATATAAAACTGGTATTGGAAAGACCTTGAACTGCAAACAACGATTTAAGGGGAAGAAAAGAGAATTTATGGAGGAATTACAATAATTACATTAAAACTTTTAATTAATTCTTTTTTTATGATCTTAAAAGATTAGCCACTCCATTTGCAGTATATATGAAAAGATCAAGAATAAATATAAAACTAAACTACTTGTAAGCAAGTAAAATTAACCATAAATGATACCTAAATGTATGATCAATTATTCCTATCCATTTCCCAAATACAAAAAGTACTTACAAATTTTATCTTATGTTTTAGTTCTGGATTAATAGTCCCTCCAGGTCCAATTTGTGCAATAACTGATTTGAAGGTATTCTCCAACTATGAAAAAAGGGGGGGGAAAGTTCAAATTATAGTCAAAAAAAATTTTTTTAAGTCAAAGTTAATCTGAACAGTAAATAAAGGAAACATCTATCAAAGAAAACATGTTTCAACCAAATAGACTACTGTTATTAAGAAACACTGTAACATTTCATACTCTACAAAATATATTCAGAGTAGGTGGACTCATTATAAGACTAAACATTGACATTTTCCAGGATAATTAGCATTCTCCATACGTTTAGAATCTTCAAATACAAAATCCCACACTCTTACCCAGAAAAGATTCTTGTTACTAATTTTGTTTATAAAATTATTCAGTGTTTATTAAACACATTAATGCAGGGAAGAGATGGGATGAATGAAGGTCCCTGGGAGCCAGGGTAGTGGCAGAATGTCTCGCCCTAAAGAGCCGGAAGGTGAGCTCTTCCACTGTCACAAAAATAAAGGAGGAAAGGACCAGTACGGATTCAGAAAGGCTCTGTAAACGTAGGGTCAGGAGGTGGAGAGAGTCACCACCTGATAGCTTCAGCATTCCCTTTTTGAGTTCAGAAGCAAGGCCCACTCAACAGCATAAAAGGGAAGGGAGCTCAGATAGTCGAGAAAGTAGAAAAATAAAGCTGAGGAAATAATGGATGGTTATTTAAACTCATCAGGTAGGGAGTAAAGATAGGTGAGGCCTGAGTTAAAACAGTAGGGGTCAGAGGATTTTAGTAGAAAAAAGTCAATAGTATAGAGAGGTCCCAATGTGGTAAAAAAAAAAAAAAAAAAAAAGACAATGCATGGGAATAATTGAAAAAATAAGCTGGAAACACAGCAGGCTAGGAGTAGACAGTATTGTAGAGCATAACCAGACACCAAGGTCCAGTGAAGAGCCATGGAGTGGAAACCTGTAACAGAATGAAAGATCATGAAAAGAGGAAAAAAAAAAAGAAAGACCATGGAGTTATATATAAGCTGCTAAGTAAATTAAAAAAAAAATACATATACATATATATACACACACGTTAAAAAAGACACAAAAGTATAAAGAAAACTACCTAAAATCCTATCACATAAACACAATCACTATTTGTTTTTTCCTTTTAAACTTTTATTTTTTAATATTTCTTCTTATTATCTCTTGGCCTGCCATTACTTACAAGGTATATGAACTTATAAGGTTTCTTCATCTGAAAAATGAAGATAATCTCTGTCTCCTAAGGTTGAGAGGAAAGTGGGATCTGGGAAGGGGGGATTCCTAAGACTATATAACTAGCTTTCACAAAATGCCTCAGCCTTTGGTCTTAGGTTTATATTTCTTCCGGAACTGTCATGAGATAATTCTCTAAAGCTCTTCCAGTGAACAATAAAAGAATCTAAAGATAACTGACTCTTCACATCTCAACATACTCCCACCATTTGAAGATTCAATACAACAACTTATTATCACCAAGCCAGGTATTTCAGGTGACAAAAAAGTGTCACCTTTGACAGCGTCATTCCTCTCAAGCCACTTACAATTAAGTAGAGAAATGAGATAAATGCATAAACAGCTATAACCTTAAGGCTGACTCTGTGTGTGTGTGTGTGTGTGTGTGTGTGTGTGTGTGTATGCTCAGTCCTGCTGGACTCTTATGACCCCATGGACTGTAGCCCACCAAGCTCTTCTGTCCATGGATTTCCTAGGCAAAAATATTGGAGTGGGTTGGCCATCTCCTCCTCCAGGGAGTCTTCCCTACCCAGGAACCGAACCTGTGTCTCTTGCACTGGCTGACTGTTAGCACCATTAAAGTACAAGAATGCAGAAGGACATATTATACCAAGTCATACAGAAGGCTTCCTTTTAGGAAGGGCTTGAAGGATGGAGGATATTGTAGAAAAAGGTGGCAAGGCTGGGCAAGGAAGGTAAAGGAACTTGATAAACAAAGGAGAAAAGAATGTTACAGTTTGCCTGAAGGCATCAGAGAAGTAGTAGAAAACTGAAGAAAGCAGGCTGAAGCCATAGTGTAGCAACTCCTCAAACGCCAAGCTAAGGAGTTTTTCTTGGTGACAAGACAAAAACTGGTATCAGAGATTTTTAGCAAAGGAGAAATATTTTCAGAATTTTAATCTGGCAGCAGAAAATTAGACTGGTGCAGTGCATGACCAGTTAAAACACCACAACTCTCAGGGCAAGAGTTTTAACCAGGGTGCCAAGGGAGTAAGAAGAGAAGGAGGAGATAATCAAAAGAGGATTCCACAGAAACTAGGGAAGAATATAATAGGAAGGAACCGATGATTCTACAGGGATGAAAAAAAACAGACCAGGGAAACAGCCTCAATGACCTCAAGTTTTATGAAGAAAACTAAAGGATCTTAAAACACAGAGGCAGATTTTTGATGGCTTTTAACCAATTCCAAGAGTTTGGGAAACTAGGAGGGAAGTAGCAGGACAGTGATTATAAGCATGAGTTTTCTCTATGGAGCGTGGCTTGTGACACAGTCAGCAAACTATGGCCTGTGGGTCAAAACTGGCTAAGAACTGTTTCAGCATTTTCAAACTGCTGGGAGGAAAAAAAAATTAATTTTTGTGACACATGAAAATTTTATGACATTCAAATGTCAGTATCCATAAATAAAGTTGTATTAGAACATGGCCATATTGACTCATTCATATAGCTTTTTAACTTACTTTTAATTGGGCAATAATTGCTTCATAATATTGTGTTGGTTTCTGCCATATATCAACATGAATCAACTACAGGTATACATATATGGCCCTTCCCTCGTGAACTTCCCTCCACCTCCCATACCATCCTACCCTTCTAGGTTATCACAGTGCACTAGATTTGAGTCCCATGTCATTCAGCAAATTTCCACTGGCTATCTAATTTCACATACAGTAATGTGTATGTTTCAATGCTACTCTCTCAGTTCGTTCCGCCCTCTCTGTATTCACAAGTCTGTTCTCTACGTCTGCGTGTCCACTGCTGGTCTGCAGATAGGTTTGTCAGTACTGTCTCTCTAGATTTCACATATATGCATTACTATACAATATTTGTCTTTCTCTTTCTGGCTTATCTCTGTATAATAGGCTCTAGGTTCATCCACCTCATTAGAACTGAGTCAAATGGGTTCCTTTTTATGGCAGAGTAATATTCCATTGTATATATGTACCACAACTTCTTTATCACTCATTCACATACTGTCTAAGGTTACTATGAGGGCAGTGATTAGTAGTTATAATGCAGATCATTAGGCCCTAAAAGTTTCAAATACTACCTGGTCCTTTTGAGAAAGTATTTGCCAAGCTTGGGTTAAGATGTCAAAATGATAGACTCTTAGCTAAGAACAGAAAGCATCTCAAGATAAGAAAAAAAAAGTTTTTTTGCCTCAAGCTAGAAGACTAAATTCTGCTGACTTTATACTGAATGGGGTGAGGTAGATCTATTAAAGCCCAAGTAATCTTGGAAATATCTGTAAGGAGAGGTTAATAGTTACAATGTGCAAGGACGGGGAGTTAAGAGTAGAGGTAGCGCTTCCCTGGTGGGTCACTGGTGAAGAGTTAGCCTACCAGTGCAGGAGACACAGATTTGATCCCTCATCTGGGAGGACCCCACATGCTTCGTAGAAACTAAGCCTGCGGGCCACAACTATTGAGCCTGTACTCTAGAGCCTGGGAATGGCAGCTACTGAAGCCCACGAGCCCTAGAGCCCATGCTCAGCAACAAGAGAAGCCACCACCATGAGAAACCTGAGCATTGCAACAGGGAGTAGCCTCTGCTTGCTACAACTGGAGAAAAGCCTGTGCAGCCAAAAATAAATTTAAAAAAAGAGTGAGAGGCAATCAGTGATTAACATGAAGAAAGTAGTCAAGAGGGGACCCTGAATTCAACAATGCTTTAGTCTCAGATGCCTACACACCAAACAGAAAAAAATGGACAATAAATCAAGTGAACAAAGGATTATAAAAGGGGATAAAGATGGAAAATAACCCATTTTATATATATATATATTTATTTATATATATATATTCAGATAGGAGCCTACAGGACCCAAGAAGAAGCAGAGAAGAGCTCTGAATAAAAGATACACTCCTCAGAAAAATGGACAAAGATATGAAAAGGCAATTGATTTAAAAAAATTAACATGAGCTAGCCAATAACAGAATAAAAGTTCAACCTCTAATAAACAGATATTAATAGTCAGATATGGCTATTTGCCTATCAAATTGGAATATTAGTTTTACAATAATGCTCATTTACTCACTCAACAAATATGTACTGAACACATACTACGCACTTCACATTGTACTCAGCACTGAATATACAGGGGTAAATAAACTAGGTATGATCACTGCCCTCATGGAACTTTCAGTCTAGTGATGAGAGACCACCAGTCATATAACTACATAATTACAATTATGATAAAGATTATGAAAAACCCACAGACTTGTCATAGAATACTATATAGCGTCAAAGTGTCAAATACTTTGTCAAATATAGTGTCAAAGAATACTATACTTGAAAGTATTAGGAAAGCAATGGGAGATCTAACTTAGACAAGGGTTGGTAAGGAGGGAGAGGTCAGGGGACAGTGTTTGGATGAAGCATCAATTTATACTGAGTACTAGCAAAGGTACAAATTAAAGCAATCCATTCACAAGCATGTGAATGCTAACTGAAACAAGTTTTATGGAGGACAATTAACTACATACATCATGAGTCATAAAAGTACACATTTCTTTAGATATAGTGATCAGTGGTGGTGGTTTAGTCACTAAGTTGTGTCCGACTCTTAGAATCCCGTGGATTGTAGCCTGCCAGACTCCTCTGTCCGTGGAATTCTCCGGGCAAGGATACTGGAGTGGGTTGCCATTTCCTTCTCCAAGATGCAGTGATTACTTATCTAGAATTTTATCCTATGGAGAAACTGAGGATTTGTACAAATTTGAGTAAGATTTTCAACAACAGGTTATGTTTAATAGCAAAAATAGCAACATCCTAAATCCCCAAGTTAAAAAATTATGGCATATCCATACTGCCATTAAAAATTATGTTGTACTGCAATATTTAACAATGTGGAATATTCATAATTCATAATCCTGACTTTAAAAAGCAAGTCACAAACCTGGACCAGAATAATGCTAATTTTATTTCCTTTAAAAGAAAAAGTCAATGTTTCTGGGTGGTAAAAGAATAGGTGATTTTCCCCACCCCTCAAAAAAAAAAGAAAAAAGAATAGGTGATTTTCATTTTCTTCTGTGCTTTTCTGTATTGTAAATCTTTTGCAATCAATCTGTATTACCTTTGTAATAAGAAAGTTTTGTAAAACATAAGACACCTGGGTGATATTTAGAAACTTGAGGGTGGAAGCATTTTGGAAAGAAGATGCATGAAGCTAAAAGCAGAAAGAACAGAAGTAACATCTTTAGAAGAATATATTGCAGACCGTTCGGCCATATGGTAAAACATTAATACATTTCTGATTAAAATCATAAAACTGGCACAGACACACACACAGAAGTGACGCTTTCAACTGCTCAAATATTTGCTAAGTATCTCAATTGACTAAAAACTAGGTAAGTATGGAATCTGACTTGCCATACTAAAAATTTCATCTGAATTCATGGAAAAAATAGGCAGGGAAAAGCTACTCTACGTTGACCAGAAAATGTATGTTTCAGAGAACCACATAACTGTGTAACATATCCAGTTACTTGTTGAGGTTACTCTTTCAAGACAGTTGAGCCAGGTCACCAAGTAAAATTTTAAAAGTTTCTTTTCTTAAATAAATTTTAAAAGAGCTTCTATTCTTATATACAACACCAATCACAGAATCTAATTCATGTAAAAACTATCAATTGTTTGAGTGCAAAAGTCAGTTGCAAACTAACACCCAGCCCTGATTTTCAATTCACTCAAGACCAGAACTTTGTTTATAATTCCAGGTTTACCTACTTTAAATCTCATGTTGAATATTACAATGAAGTTTTCTAAATGTGGGGTAGGACAGGGTACTGTGAAGTAAAATTATTTTAAGACAGGACAGGAAAATTAAACATAAAATCTCTCTCTGCCCATTTGAGCTATTACTCGCTTTAGTGTGTACTGTATGCCTGAATTATACATTAACTAGATTCCCTTAGAAGACACAGGAATGCCCACTTTGGAAAAAAAAAAAAAAATTTCCTTCTGGCTCCAGCAAAGTAACTCCCTAGGAGACAACATTCCTTTCTCAATCCTCTAGGTGGTCACAACAACCCACTATTCACCTTGTTGGACTGTGTAAACTTCGATGTATAACTCTTGGTCTCAAAAACTGATTTAACTGTGCCTTGACCTCTAACAAGTGGAACAGTCTTCAGAACTTTCTGAAAGACCGCCTCGTGGGTTATAATCCTCAGGTTGGCTCCAATAAAATTTCCCATTTCATTCTTAGATCAACTATTGATTCATTTTTTTTCACTGACAGTACTCTTGATTGTAAAGCTAGAGAACAAAGAAATACCAGATCCCTGTACTTGAACCAAACACTCTTTCAGTCAATAACCTATTAACTAACATCACTGTTAGCTGTGCTCTAGGCTTACACACTCATGCAGAGAATTCTGAAGAGCTGGACTGGCTAGAGTATCTGAGGCTTCATTCACTAGAGTGATAATGGCTAACCCATACTTGCCAATTCACATTTTCATCTCCCATCTAAACTTACCCTAAAGAGATCAAAATAAAGGAAATTGAATAGAATGTGGTAAAAAGATATCCATGTCTTACAAAAATAGTTTAAATTATTCTAACCATTTGCTTTTGTGAAATAAAACAGGAAAATAGGAAAACATAGGATACTAATGAACAAGTTGGCCTGTTCCTCTTGCAGGTGAAAAAAATGAAGAAACTCCAGTCCTCATTTTACAAAGGAGAAACTGATTTAATAATATTTTTTTCTTATAACAAAAATAATGTATGCTCACTACAAAAAAACATAAAACAAAGATGATCAAAAAATTAACAAATTTGTTATAAATGTATCTATTATTTTTCTATGAATATAAAAACACATACATATACTTGTTCTGAGGCAATACCTGTCGAATTTATAGATCTACAATTTTAAGGAATTGAAAGTTGTACTTTTTATAAATAGAATTATGTGGGATCTGATAATTATGTAGAGTCTGTCCCACCAGGAAATTAAAATATATGATTTAGGAATTAAAGCCTACTCCTTAGAAAAAGATTTAAATAGTTTTGGTGGCAAAAAGCTCCAACGAGAACTGAAATGTTGTGATCAGGTTGTATCTATGAAGAATTCTTAGGGCTGCAAAACAAAGGATGAAACTCAAAGGAAAATAAATATAGGAAAAGTGTCTCTGTGTCTAACTCCTCTCCTTGGAGCCATACCAGGCGCAAATGTCCTAAACTTGGCATGTCCTAGAGCCCGCGCTCTACGAGAGAAGCCACCTAGATTCCTAGCCGCAACCACAGAAGACCCCGCAAAGCCTGTGTGCCAAGTCAAGAGTCCATATACCGCAGCAAATCTTTTTAATAAAAGAGGAAGAGTCCAACAGTTCGTTCATTGTAATCTTCTGAATTTCAAAGATAAAGATAGGCATTGACAAGCATATAGCAAGTTTACCTACAAAGGAAGATGAGTAGATTGGTGCGAGGTCTCTCCAGCACAGGAAATGCCAAGAAAAATAAAAGATATCTAAAAAATGGGGAAGTCACTAGGAAAGGAATGGAGTGAAAACTATCTTTTGGCAGTAGGACTATGAATAACTTTTTTAGGCTGAGTTTTCCGTATTAGAAAGTATCACTTGAACCAAAGTTATGACCCCCACCCTCCTGCCATAAACAACCTGAGTTACAGATGAGTTACAGATGTTAAATAACAGTGCACAACTGAGTGGAGAGCCCTAAGCTGCCCCACCTGGCAGCCTGGAGAATTTTCAGTCTGCAGCCCAGAAAGAGGTAATAGAAACATGAACTGAGGAGACAAATTCAAGTTTGGGAAGGACAAGCATGCTAATATATGGATAGGTATGGAGAAGAGGGACTGGCACAGACAGTGATAGCCCTGGCGATCTGTAGAGGGACCCCGAAGTTTCTGGATGACGAGTGATCTATACATAAGGCAGGGGAAGGGGATGTTCTCTGAAACTGGTGAAACAAACAAGAAGCAACAGGCCACACAACACCCAGAGCTCACATGGAGCTGAGAAAAATTAACTGTTCCCACTAAGGCAGTGGTCATGTATGGATATGAGAGTGGGACTATAAAGAAAGCTGAGCACCAAAGAATTGATGCTTTTGAACTGTGGTGTTGGAGAAGACTCTTGAGAGCCCCCCGGACTGCAAAGAGATCCAACCAGTGCATCCTAAAGGAAATCAGTCCTGAATATTCATTGGAAGGATTGATGCTGAAGCTGAGGCTCCAATACTTTGGCAAAGAACTGACTCATTGGAAAAGACCCTGATGCTATGAAAGACTGAAGGCGGGAGGAGAAGAGGATGACAGAGGATGAGACGGTTGGATGGCATCACTGACTGGATGGACATGAGTTTGAGTAAGCTCCAGGAGTTGGTGATGGACAGGGAAGTCTGGCATGCTGCAGTCCATGGGGTTGCAGAGCCAGACATGACTGAGCAATTGAACTGAACTGACTAAGGCAGAATGGAAGGACCTCCTCTTAACACATCCAGATGACTCCTCAGAAAGGAACTACCTCAGTGGTGGAGCCAAATTAGCCCTAGACTGAAGGTTTTCTTTGGACTAGAAGTCTTAGTCTACTAAGGGTTCCATAGCAAAATAACAGACATTAGGTGGCTGCAAACAACAGAAATTCATTTCCTCACAATTCTTGAGGCTGGAAGCCCAAGATCAGGCTTCTATCTGAAAAATAAAATTGTTCCTGTTGTTTAGTTGCTCAGCCACGTCCAACTCTTTGCAACCCCACAGACTAGCCTATTCCTCTACAGGCTCCTCTGCCCATGGGATTCTCCAGGCAAGAATACAAGAGTGGATTGTCATTTCCTTCTCCAGGGGATCTTCCAGACCTAGGGATCAATCCTGTCTCCTGCACTGGCAGATAGGTTCTTTACTGCTGAGCCACAAGGGATAAAATATTGCTTGCCATATCAGTAAATAAAGGATGTTGCAGTCATCAGCAATTTGCAGCCACCCCCAACATGAATCCTAAGGGAGAAATAAGGAATGCCCACCATCTAGCAGCCATCAGAACACAGCTACACTCGACAGTACGGCCTAAGAAAACACAGAACACTGGGCCCAGATAGCTGAGGTACGTATCAAAGGAATGATTTCAGTGAGCCCAGACTCTTGAATCTTCCCCTATGCAGAAAGATCCTAACTAAATTCCATAATTTGAGCTATCTAGTTTTCTTTTATTAACAGTAGCCTTTTGTTCCAACTACCTGGTATTATTATAAAAACTCCTATATATCCTTCCAGTCCCCCACCCTGCACCTTCCTCTTCAGAACAGTTTTCTCGGCATTTATCTGAAAGGCTGTCTCCTGGGCTTGAAATACTAAGAATGTCCACTGAATAAAACATAACTCTCAGCTCTTGGGTTGTGCATTTTTTCAGTTGACACAGCACAGTTGGATCCTGGCAAGGATTCTCTTTCTGACTTGCAGATGGCTGACTTCTTGCTGTATGCTCCCACAGCCTTTCCTTGTTCTATGCACATGGAGAAGGACAGCAAGCTCTCTGGTTTCTCTTCTTACAAGGGCACTTAACCCTGTCATGAGGGTTCCACCCTCACAACTTCATCTAAACCTAATTGCTGCCCAAAGGCTCCATCTCCAAATACTAACACATTAGGGGTTAGGGCTTCAACATATAAATTTTAAGAGAACAAAATTCAATGGATAGTAAACCCTCTAACCTAACCATAACCCTCTAGGGCTCAGTAGTATCTGACTCTTTGCAACCCCAAAGACTGTAGCACACCAGGCTCCTCTGTCTGTGGAATTTTCCAGGCAAGAATACTGGAGTGGGTTGCCACTTCCTACTCTTGGGGATCTTCCTGACCTAGGGATCAAACCCACGTCTCTTGCATCTCTTGCATTGGCAGGCAGATTCTTTACCAACTGTGCCACCCAGGAAGCCCCAGTACTTGCCCTAACAAGTCTTAAAAGCAAAACTCAAAATAATCAATTGAGTCCAAGTAAATTAACTGAGTGAAGCTCAACAATGAAAAATTCATAATGTCTAGCAGCTAATCAAAGTCGCCAGCCATGCAAAGAGGTAGGAGAATATGACCACATCAAAAAGGAAAACGGGATTCCCTGGCAGTCCAGCAGTTAGGGCTCCACGCTTCCACTGCAGAGGGCATACATTCGATCCTTGGTCAGGGAACTAGGATCCCACATGCTGTAGTGCATCCAAAAAAAATGATTACATATATAAGTAAAGTATGAACAGAATAAAGAGATAAAGGATATAAAAATGATCTAAGTGGAATATGCAGAAATGAAAAATCTAAAATGAAAAATAATCTGAATGGGATTAAATGCAACAGAAGATCACTGTTATCAAAATAAATACTTTAAAGCAAAACAAAAATGTGTTAAGGAGCATATAACATATATACAATTAAAATGTATAACAGCACAAAAGATGGGAAAAGTGAAATGTAAATCTATTGTTCTAAAGTTCTTAATCTACATGAAATAGTATAATATTACACGAGGACCAACTCTGATAAATTAAAATATATGTTGAAAGCCCTAAAGCATCCACATCCACTAAAAATGTTTTTTAAAGAGTTACAACTAATAAACAAATAACAGCAATAAAATAGAATCATAAAAAATAGTTAATTGGGAACAAGGTAAGAATGTCCTCTCTCACCGGTGCTTCTCAACACTGTTTTAGGAGGAAATGGAAAGCACAGCTGACACCTGAACAACATGAATCTGAACTGCACGGATTCACTTACAGATTTGTTTCAACAGTATATAAAAGTATGGAGATTTATGAAAATTTGAATAAACTTGTAGGTGAACTGTGTAGCCCAGAAATATTCAAAAAACTTTAAAAACATATGTCATGAACGTATAAAATACATGCAGATACTGGTCTATCTGTACACAGGCATAAGATGAGTGACATTTAAGATAAAATTAACAATGTGTCCATTTTCTTACTGTTTTATAACTGTACTTTCAAAGAATTATATTAGTGTGCAATATACCTTTCCTAATTGGAGAAACTGCTCATCAGCCTATAGCTACAGATAAGTGGTTTTTTAAAAAATGTAACAATGTTCCCAAAACTGTATTATGAATGTAACTATAATGCTGTATGTCATAAAAATTTTATGACAAGTCATAGTGTTGTGTATAGGCTAGGCAACCATGAAGCAGTCATATCAAGTACTTTAGGCTATCATAAAACAATCATATTGCTGCTTCTACAATATCAATGTATGAATCACTGTACCTATAATTAACATTAATTTGTTTCACATTATCTTTTCATTTTTGACATCTAGTGTTAATAATATATATAATACATACAGTGTTTTGTATCATGTAAGACATTATTGATATAAGTACTGACAGATGATTCATCCTATACAGTGTAAACTTATGATATTGATAAATATAGTAGAGTTCTGTAAATATATTTTTTTTATGCTTTTCTTTAAAACTTTTTTCTCTAGCTTCCTGTATCATAAGTATGTGCTTAGTTGCTCAGTTGTATCCAACTCTTTGAGACCCCCTGGACTATATCCTGCCAGGTTCCTCTGTCCAGGGGATTGTTCAGGCAAGAATACTGGAGTGGGTGGCCATGCCCTCCTCCAGGGATCTTCCCAACTCAGGGATCGAACCCAGGTCTCCTGCATTGCAGGCAGATTCTTTGCCGTTGGAGCCACCAGGGAAGCCCTGTATCATAAGTATACAGTATATAATAACATTTAATATACAAAACATGTTAATCGACTGTTTATATTATCAGACTTCTGGTCAACGGTAAGCTATTAGGAGTTGTTTTGGGGGAGTCAAAAGATATATGCAGATTTTTGACTATGCAGGGGGTGGGTGCCCACAATCCCCACAGTATTCAACAAGGGTCAACTGTATAATAATTCAGAAGGAAGAAATATAACTATCTCTGCTTGAAGATGACATATTTGTCTATACAGAAACCCCGAAGAATCAACCAAAAAAAAACTAGAATGAATATGCAATGATAGCAGTGTTGCAGAATACAACATTAATAAGACAAAAGCTAATCACTTTCTTATATACCAGCAAGGAAGAAGTGGAACTCAAAAGTAAAAACACATGACCATTTAAGTCAGTGCACCCAAAATGAATATGAAATACTTTGATATAAATGAAATGAAAATACTTTGGTATAAATCCAACAAATTGTATGAAGAATAATTCAAAACTCTGATGAAAGATATCAAAGAGCTATTAATACTACTAAACAAACGGAGAAGTATTCCATGTTCATGGATAGGAAGACTTAATGTCATCAAGAGGTCAGTTCTTCCCAACTTGATCTACAGATTCAATACAACCCCAATCAAAATCCCAGCAAGCTTTTTGAGGGATATCAACAAACTGATTCTAGAATTTATATGGAGAGACAAAAGACCCAGGATAAGTAACTCAATATTGAAGGAGAAGAACAAATTTGGAGGACTGGACTTTCCTGGTGGTACAGTGGCTAAGACACCACACTCCCAATGCAGGGGGCCCAGGGTCAGTGCCTGGTTGGGGAACAACAAGACCCCACCTGCCAAAACTAAAAGTTCTTATGCCCATCTAAAGAGTTTGTATCAAAAGAATCTGCGTGCCAAAACTTAAAAAAGAAAAAGATCCCACCTGCCACAAACAGAAGACCCCGCATCCCACAAGAAGGATGGAAGATCCTGAGTGCTGCAGCTAAGACCCAGCCAAATAAAAATAAATTTTTTAAAAATTGGAGGACTGACATTATCTGACTTCAAGACTTACTATAAAGATATAGTAATCAAGATAGCTTGGTAATGGCAAAAGAATAGACCAACAGACCAATGGAACAGAACAAAGAATGCTGAAATAGATCCACAAAAATACAACCAACTCATCTTTGACAAAGAGAAAAAGCAATACAATGGAGTGAAGAGAATCTTCAACAGTGGTGTTGGAACAACTGGACAGCCACATGCAAAAAAAAACTGACTGGAGAGAGACCTTACACCTTTCACAAAAATTAACCCAATGTGGATCAGAGACCTAAGTATAAAATACAGACTGTTAAAATTCCTGCTGCTAAGTTGCTTCAGTCGGGTCCGACTCTGTGCGACCCCACAGACGGCAGCCCACCAGGCTCCCCCATCCCTGGGATTCTCCAGGCAAGAACACTGGAGTGGGTTGCCATTTCCTTCTCCAATGCATGACAGTGAAAAGTCAAAGTGAAGTTGCTCAGTCATGTCCAACTCTTAGCGACCCCATGGACTGCAGCCCACCAGGCTCCTCTGTCCAAGGGATTTTCCAGGCAAGAGTACTGGAGTGGGGTGCCATTGCTTCTCCTAGACAATAACATTAGAGAACATCAAGATGACCTTGGGTATGACAATGACTTTTTAGATACAACACCAAAGATATGATCTATTAAAAAAAATAACTGACAAGCTGGACTTCATTAAAATAAAAAGCTTCTGCTCTAAGACAGAATATAAAGACAGTGAAAAGAAAAGTCACAAACTGCAAAAAAAAAAAAAAAAAGAAATTACAAAAGATATATCTGATAAAGACTTGTCAAACAAAATATACAAAGAACCATTAAAACTCAACAATAAGAAAACAAACAACCTAATTAAAAACAGGGCAAAATATCTGAACAGACATTTCACCACAGAAGATATACAGATAGCAAAGTAAGCATATTAAAAGATGTTCAACATGATGTCATTAGAGAAATGTAAATTAAAACAACAGTGAGGTATCACCACACAGCTAGTGTATATCAGTTGTTCAGTTGTGTCCAACTCTTCGCAATCCCATGGACTGCAGGCCACCAGGCTCCTCTGTCCATGGGATTCTCCAGGGAAGAATACTGGAGTGGGTTGCCATTTCCTCCTCCAATACAGCTAGTAGAATGATCAAAATCCAAAACACTGACAACACCAAATGCTGATGGGGATGTGGAGCAACAGGAACTCTCACACTGGTGGGAATGCAAGATGATACAGCCACTTTGGAAGACAGTTTGGCAGTTCCTTGTAAAACTAAACTAAACTCTCATCATATAATCAAGCCATCAGGCTCTTTGGTATTAACTCAAAGGAGCTGAAAATTTATGTCTACACACAAAACTGCACACATACTGTTTACAGCAGCTTTATTCATAACCAAAACCTGAAAGCAAACCAGATGTCCTTCGGGAGGTAAATGGATAAACTGCAATATATGCACACGATGGACTATTACTCAGCACTAAAGTGAAATGAGCTAAGAGGCCATGAAAACACACGGAGAAACTTTAAATGCATATCATTAAACGAAAGAAAGCAATATAAAAAGGCAACATACTGTATGATTCCAACTATATTACATTCTGGAAAAGGCGGGACTATAGAAACAGTAAAAAGATTAGTGGTTGCTATGGGCTAGAAAGGAGGAAGAGAAGAGCTGATAGAGCACAGAGAATGTGAGGGGCAGTAGAACTATATAGTGTGATATTACAATGATAGATATATGTCATTACACATTTGTCAAAATCCACAGAATTTACAGTATCAGGAGTGAACCCTAATGTAAACTATAGACTTTGGGTGAGTATTATGTGTCAGTAAGGTTCAACTGTAACAAAGGTATCACTCTGCTGCAGGATGCTCATGGTATAGTGAGAGACGCCACCTGAACATAGGGGCAGTGAAAATATGGAGACTCCATATGCAGAGACATTACTTTGCCAACAAAGGTTCGTCTAGTCAAGGCTACGGTTTTTCCTGTGGTCGTGTATGGATGTGAGAGTTGGACTGTGAAGAAGGCTGAGCGCCGAAGAATTGATACTTTTGAACTGTGGTGTTGGAGAAGACTCTTCAGAGTCCCTTGGACTGAAAGGAGATCCAACCAGTCCATTCTGAAGGAGATCAGCCCTGGGATTTCTTTGGAAGGAATGATGCTAAAGCTGAAACTCCAGTCCTTTGGCCACCTCATGTGAAGAGTTGACTCATTCATTGGAAAAGACTCTGATGCTGGGAGGGATTGGGGGCAGGAGGAGAAGGGGACGACAGAGGATGAAATAGCTGGATGGCATCACTGACTCGATGGACGTGAGTCTGAGTGAACTCCAGGAGTTGGTGATGGACAGGGAGGCCTGGCGTGCTGTGATTCATGGGGTCGCAAAGAGTCGGACACGACTGAGTGACTGATCTGATCTGATGTATTTTCTGCTCAAGTTTGCTGAGAACTTAAAACTGCTCTATAATTTTTACTTTTAAAAATTAATCCAGAAGAAAGAATAGGGAAAAACCTGCAAAAATCAGATTTAAAACACAAAAATCAGATTTAAATCACTAAATATACATGGTATAAATATGCCCATTAAATTACAGAGACTGACAGAGTAAATAATAAAGCAAGATAACCATACACTGTCTTAAGGAAACACATTTGAAATATAAAAGAAGTATGTTAAAAAATAAAAGTATATAAAAATATACAGTGTTAACATCTAAAGAATGCTAGCATCACCATGGCAATATAAAACAAAGTAAACTTCAAAACAAGGAATATTATGAACAATAAAAAGGGGTGTTTCATAATGATAAATAGGGCAATTCATCAGGACACATATAAATCCTAAATATTGGACTGACTAAAATAGTTCATTCAAGTTGTTCCATAAGATGCTATGGAACAAACTTTTTGGCCAGCTCAATATATATGCACCTAACAGATTTATATCTAAGGCTAAAAAGTAAAATAAACAAATCCACAACTATATTTAAATATTTCAACACTGATCCTGCAGCAATTAAAGGAAAAACTAGGAAAACATCAGCAAAAATAAAGAATTCCTCAATGGTGCTATAACCAACTTTACTGACATTTATAGAACACTCTACCCAAATATATTAGGTCAGTGCAAAATTAACTGCAGTTTTCCATTGTTGAACTTTGCTATTTGATATTGGAATATATTTTTAAATACATCATCTTAATGTATACATTGCTTTATGTTTTTTTGCTAATGACTTATTATTTGCTGTGTATCCTACAATTCAACTCAATTCTTACACTGGAGATAGCATTCAGATTCCATGGCCAAGTTCTGCAAGACTGAACACCCATGGCATCCTCTGACTTTAGATGACAATTCCAAGTCCAGGCTGCCACCTGAGCAGTGGCTATAAACAAGGTTTCCATAACCCTCTCCTTGGGTTCAATTTAATTTGCTATAATGGATCACAGAACTCAGAGAAACATTTCAATTACTAGATTACTGGTTTATTATAAAAAGATATTAGAGAAAGAAATGACAACCCATTCCAGTATTCCTGCCTGGAGAATCCCATGGACAGAGGAGCCAAGTGGGCTACAGTCCATGGACGTCACAGGGAAGTTGGACACGAGTTAGCAACTAAACAATGACAACAATAAAAGGGCAGAACTCCACACCACACACAAAAAGTAACTCAAGGTGAATTAAAAATCTGAACGTAAGACCAGAAACCATAAAAATCCTGGAAGAAAACTTAGATAAGCTCCTGTCCTCAGTCTTAGAAATGACTTTTTGGATTTGACACTGAAAGGAAAGGCAGCAAAAGCAAAAACAAGGAGGACTACAATCAAACTAAAAACCTATGGCACAAAAAAGAGTATCAAAAAATGAATGAGAGAAAATATTTGCAAATCTTATATTTGATAAGGTATTAATGCCCAAAATATATAAAAGAACTTCCACAACTCACCATCAAAGAAAAAAACAATCCTAAAAACTTCAACTGAAAAAATAAGCAGAGGATCTGAATAGACATTCCCCCCTACTCCCGCCCCAAATGTACAGACAACCAACAAGTAAATGAAAAGGGGCTGCTTGATACAAACAATCATCTTCCCTGGTGGCTCAGATGGTAAAGAATCTGCCTGCAATGCAGGAGACCTGGGTTCGATCCCTGGGTTGGGAAGATCCCTTGGAGAAGGGAATGGCTACCCACTCCAGTATTCTCAACTGGAGAATTCCATGGACAGAGGAGCCTAGCAGGCTACAGTCCACAGGGTCGCAGAGCTGGATACTGAGGGACTAACACAGGGAATGCAAACCAAACCACAATGAAATATCACCTAACACCTGGTAGAATGACTATTATTAAAAAGACTAGAAATAACAAGTACTGATGAAGATGTAGAGAAAAAGTAATCCTTGTGCACTGTTGGTGGGAATGTAAATTGGTGCAGATACCATACAAAATGGTATAAAGAAGCACCATATCATCCAGCAACCTCTGGGTATTTATCTGAAGGAAACAAAAATACCAACTCAAAAAGATATCTGCACACCCATGTTATCTGCAGCATTTACACAAACAATTTAAGTGTTCATTGATAGACATAAAGAAGTTGTGGAATATGTGTATTAGCCATAAAGCAAGGAGGAAATCCCACAATTTGTAATAACAATGAATGAATCTTGAGGGCATTATGCTAAGTAAAACAAGTCAGACACATATTGCACAATCTTACTTACATGTTAAATCTGTTCAACAAAAACAATAAAGAAAACCAAACTCACAGAAACAGGATAGATGGGTGGTTGCCAGAGGCAGCATGCAGGGGGTGGGCAAAAGAGGTAAAGGTGCTCAAAAAGTACAAACTTCCAGTTATAAACTAATTAGTCTTGGGGATGTAATGTACAGCATGGTATTTCTTTTATATATAAATATATATACACACATAGGTATTAACTGTATATTAATAATACTGCATTCTATAATTAAAAGTTGCTGAGAGTAAATCTTAAAAAGTCCTCACCACAAGAAAAAAAATTTTAACTCTGTGTGGTGATGGATATTTACTACACTTATTGTGATCATTTCACAATACATACATATATCTAATCCTGTTTTAATCCTATTGTATGAAGCTAATATAATGTTATACATCAATTATATGTTTTGTTAATGAATGAAAAATAAATAAAAAGATATAACTCAAGAAAAAGTCAAATGGAAGAGATACAGAGGGCAAGGTATGTGAGGAGGAGTGCAGAATTTTCACGCCTTTTCCTAGCATGCCACTCTCCCCAAATCTCTATATGTTCACCAACCCAAAAGCTTTACAAACCCTCTGGGGTTTTCATGGAGTTATCGTTACATCAGCATGACTGATTAACCATTGGCTATGAATGAAATTAATTTCCAACTGTTCTATGCTCCTAGGAGGTTTAGAGCCGGACTGAAGCGTTCTAACCTTCCAATTACATAGTTGACTCCATTAGGTTGCTAATGGAGTCAGGTTGAACCTAACTAAGAATTAGCAATTCTTAGGTGCTTTCCAAAAGTCACCTCATTAAAATAACAAAGCCACCTTTATTGCTCTCTTTACTTAGGAATTTCCAAAGGTTTTAGGAGATCTGTGCCAGAAAAGGATGAAGACCAAATATACATTTCTTATAAAATCAGTGTCTTCCAACTCAATACAAAGAAAATTTGATTTTTAAGAATGAGCAAAAGATAGGAAGAGACACTTCCAAGAAGATATACAAATGGTGTGTTCATGTATGCTCAGTTACTTCAATTGTGTCCAACTCTCTGCAACTCCATTGACTGTAGTTGGTGAGGCTCCTTTATCCATGGGATTTTCCCAGCAAAAAGACTGAAGTGGGTTGCCTTGCCCTCCTCCAGGGGATCTTCCCAACCCTGGAATTGAATCCATGTCTTCTGCATCTTCTGCACTGCAGGTGGATTCTTTACCCCTGAGCCACTGGGCAAATATACCCAATATTATTCATCACTAGAGAAACTTCCGTTAAAGCCATAATGAGATACTACCATGCTGCTGCTGCTGCTAAGTCACTTCAGTCATGTCCGACTCTGTGCGACCCCATAGACGACAGCCCACCAGGCTCCCCCGTCCCTGGGATTCTCCAGGCAAGAACACTGGAGTGGGTTGCCATTTCCTCCTCCAATACATGAAAGTGAAAAGTGAAAGTGAAGTCGCTCAGTCATGTCCGACTCTTAGCAACCCCATGGACTGCAGCCTACCAGGCCCCTCCATCCATGGGATTTTCCAGGCAAGAGTACTGGAGATACTACCATACACCCACTTAAATGGCTACTGTTTTTTAAATTGGTAATACCAAATGTTAACAGAGATGCAAGTGGAACTCTTATACATAGCTCACAAAGTAAAACTGTACAGCCACTTTGGAAAGAGTTTGGTAATTTCTTAGAAGTTAAACTTACTGTTTGACCAACAATCTAACTTTTAGGTACTGACCCAAGACAAATGAAGTCAATGTTCACACAAAGTATAAGCAAATGTTCATAGCAGCTTTATTCATAATACCTCAAACAGCAAACAACCCAAATATCTAATGATGAATGGAAAATAAATTGAGATTTATCAATACAGAGAAACAATACTCAATAAGAAAAAGGAACAAACTACTGATACATATTGGATGAATCTCAAAAGCATCCTGTTAAAGAAACTAGACACGAAAAGTTAAGCATTATTTAATTCCATTCATATGAAACTCTTGGAAAGTCAAAATTATAGTAAGTATTGGTTGTCTGTAGCTGTAGTTGGGGAAAGAGATCAACTACAAAGTGGCATGAAGGAATTCTGTGGGGAAGACTGAAATGCTGTTTCTTGACTTTGATGGCAATTACACATCTAGATACATATGTTAAAACTCAAGCTGTACATTTTCAATGGATAGATTTTACTATATGTAAATTAAGTTACTAAAGCTAATTTTTTAAAGTTATAGAAAAAAGGACTTTTTATTATTTATTATTTTTTTATTGGGGTATAGCAAATTAACAATGTTGTGATAGTTTCCGGTGAACTGTGAAGGACTCAGTTATACACATTACATGTATCCATTGTCCCCCAAACTCCCCTTCCATCCAGGCTGCCACATAACATTAAAATAGTTTCATGTGCTATGCAGTGGACCTTGTTGGCGATCTATTTTCAATATAGCAGTGTGTACATGCCCATTCCAAATTCCCTAAGTATCCTTTACCCCATTCTCCCCTCCTGGCAACCATAAGCTCAGTCTGTGAGTCTGTTTCTGTTCTGTAATAAGTTCATTTGTATCATTTCTTTTTAGATTCCACATATAAGGGATGTCATACAATACTTCTCTGACTTACTTTACTCAATATGACACTCTCTATATCCATACATGTTGCTGCAAATGGCATTATTTCATTCTTTCTAATGGCTGAGTGTCATTCCATTGTATACATGACAAAAATTCAGCACCCATTTATAGTAGAAACTTTTCAGAAAGTAGGCAAAGAGGGAACATACCTCAACATAATACAGGCCATATATGACAAACCTACAGTTAGCATTATAGTTAATGGTGAAAAGCTGAAAGCATCCCCTCTAAGATCAGGAACAAGACCAGGATGTCAACTCTTACCACTTTTAGTCAACATAGTTTTGGAAGTCCTAGTTACAGCAATCAGAGAAGAAAAAGAAGTAAAGGGAATCCAAACTGGGGAAGAAGAAGTTAAATGGTCACTGTTTGCAGATGACATGATACTACACATAGAAGATACTAAAGATCTACCAGAAAACTACTAGAACTCATCAATGAATTTGGTAAAGTTGCAGGTTACAAAATTAATACACAGAAATCTATTGCATTTCTATATACTAACAACAAAAGATCACAAAGAGAAATTCAAGAAACAATTCCATTGACCACTGCATGAAAAAGAGTAAAATACCTAGGAATAAACCTACCTAAGGAGACAAAAGATCTGTACTCCAAAAACTATTAAGATACTGATGAAAGAAATAAAAGATGATACACACAAGTGGAAAGATACACCACATTCATGGATTGCAAGAATCAATATTGTCAAAATGACTGTAATGCCCAAGGCAAGCTACAGATTCAATGTAATCCCTATCAAATTACTAATGGCATTTTCCACAGAACAAGAACCAAAAACAATCTCAAAATGTATATGGAGACACAAAAGACCCCCAAATAGCCAAAGCAATCTTGAGAAAGAAAAATGTAGCTGGAAGAATCAGGCTCCCTGACTTCAGGCTATACTACAAAGCTACAGTCATCAAAATAGTATGATACTGGCACAAAAATATTAATAGAAATATAGCTCAATGGAACAGGATAGAAAACCCAGAAATAAGCCCATTCAACTGTGGTTAATTAATCTATGACAAAAGAGGCAAGACTATACAATGCTGGAAAGACAGTCTCTTCAATAAATGGTGCTAGGAAAACTTTACATGTAAAAGTTACATGTAGAAATAAGGCACTTTTATGTCTTTAATTTCCATGACCTTATTTTGAGCTCTACTTGTTCATCTTGCAAACTTAACTGGGTTTTTGCTGGTTCTAGTCTAATAGTTTTTACTCAAAGTCCTTCAGCATTACAGTCACATTACCAGGACTGCAGTGTCAGGGCCAACATTCAGGTGAAGATACTCATGAGGTAAGTTGCAAATATGCTTCTATAACTTTGATGAGAAGATGGAACTAGAGATACAGATTTGGGAATCATCTGCAGAAAATAGTAGAAACCAAGGAGTTGATAAAATTGTACTCTTTTCTCACTGCCAGGTCTCACTTCTTACTAAACCACAAAGCCACAGAAAATGCTTAAGTTAAATCTGAAATAAGTGAATGACTTGAATTTCAAAAGGGCAATTTTTCCATGAGAGTTAAGTAATAACCACTAAATTTACAGACAGTTTTGGTGTATTTACAGCTCCAAACTCAGACATCTTACCTGGTTTAATTTTTCACTGTGATTCAGCCTTGAAGTCTCCATTACATTTGATCTAGAATTCCTTTCCATGCCCAGTATTTGCTTTGGTGGTTCCATGTTTGAAGTGGGTTGTGAAAAGCATGCCTTTGCTACTGGGAAGCCTATGGGATATGACCCTTGTTGCTTCATTCTAAAAGGCTGGGTGAAAATCTTACCTTTTGCGAATAAAAGAAGAGGAGAGAAAAATTATCACTACCAATTTCTAGTTTATTTTCTAGTGGCTATATGTAGAGGTTAGGCCCTTAGAACTAAAAAGTCAGCTTGCATTTTCATAGTATGCCAATAAACTTTACATACAATGGAAATGATTAGTCATCTACAGAACAAAACCGAAAGATAATAAGGTGTTACTGAAAGATTGGGGGTTTCTAAAACTCTACTTAAGGACACCTGAAAATCATTACAGAGGCAAGACTCAATAGGTAAAAATCAAAAAAGCTGTATTTTGTTTAGGAGACCATTAAGTCTTCAAATAAAGAATCTGCTTGAATTATGCTTTTCAAACTGGATAACCATCTAGTGGTTATGAGGGGAGAGGTGGAGAATGAAAAGCTACAGAATAAAGGATGTTATCCTAGAGTTTAGATTCTTTTCTTCAAGATTAGTAGGTAGGGAAACACCACAGGAGAAAGGTATATTGTTAAAAAACATGAAAGATAACTGAACCCCAGCAAGGCCTAGCTCTTTCTTTACCCTAAAATCAAGCTGACAAGAGAAAAAAATTACTTCCAAGATATCCTGATGAGGAATAATGGACTATGGGTGGAGAAAATCAACAATTCATTCACTGGGAAGGAATATCCACCCTCTACAATTCATTAAATTGTCAAACTGCTTTATACAACTCAAATTCATATAAGTTGAATAGCATGAGTTACTCTCCCAAAGTTTAAGCACCTCACGAATACTGACACAGGGAGTTCCCAGGTGGCCTAGTGGTTAGGATTCAGCACTTTTCACAGTTGTGGTCTGGGTTCCATCCCTGGTCATGGAACAGAGATCCCACAAGTGGCATGGGACAGCCAAAAAATTTTTAAAAAAAGAATACTGATGCCGTTGAGGTTTAGATACAAAGCACTCAGTGGCCCCCATAGTCTTCCTTGACTAGAACCTGTAAACCCCCTACCATATCCTTGTCAAATTACACTTCCCATCACAATTTAAATATTGGTTTTATAAATTCATGATAGTCTCATGATTTTTATATATTAATCTAAAAACACAGATTTTGAGAAAAAGAAAAATCACTGAAATGGGCATAGAGTTCCCCGAATAGGCAGTGAGTGAATGGATTCTATACTGTCAAGGGTCTAGAGAGACATTATATCAATAATCATATTAGTCTTCTGAGCCTTTAAGAGAGACAGTAATTGGGTACGCAAAGCACTGAATGAGCAGTAATAAGAGTTCAGTACCTAACTTTAGCTGTACCACTTTTCTAGCCATGAAATTTCTGAAAAGTCATTCAACTTTCTTGAGTTTTAGCTTTCTGATCTGTAAGACAGTTACTCACCCAACCTGTCTATAGTATGAGAATCCAAGGTAAAATGCTATACAAATACGGTGGTTATCATTACACTACATAAATTAATACAAATGCCTGCTAGGGTATCAAAGATTCAGTGATAGCCAAGATCAGATAGCAAATGCCACAGATCAGTATTATTTTTTTAAACTTTTAATTTTCTATACTATATCTTCTTTACCTGAACACACATAACTGATGTTCATTTACAGCACTCCAGAGAGAGCTGATCTTATGTTTTCGTAATAGTAGCCAGGCAGTTTACAGATCTTGTCTCATTTAATCCTCAGTATGACTCCAAGAGCCAAGTATAATTATTCCTATTATAGAGATGAGGGGACTAAAGGCTTAGCCATTTTAAGTAACTCGCCTGAGATAACACGGCTATCAAGTGGTAGAGCCACGATTCAACTTCAACAAACTAATGGAGCTTAGCCATTGCATGTATACATATATACACATATGTACAACAGCTCCAAAATTTGCTGATCTGCAGTATGGTTACTTGTGCTAATGTGCTTACCTGCAGGCCATCCTCTCTGCTTTTCCTCTGATACACTCTTCTTCAGCGTCAACAAAGAACCTGCTCTGGTCTGCTCCACAGAAATAACATCTGAAGCAGCATTCAGCACTTCGAACATAGAGAGGAAGCCATACTGCACATACTGGAATGATCGTCCAAATCGATTGGCAAATGCATTTTCAAAATCAGAAAGGAGAACAGGAGATAACGCCAAGAGATCTTTCAACTCACTCTTCACAACAGCTGGAAGAATAGGGGGCACCCTTCCTCGGTAAGGTACTCGCCGGCGAGAGCTGGGACCAGAGCAAACACTGGCCCTTCCCTTCTGCATAGAGTTTCGAACCTTATGGTTGCTCTTCTGTTTTGCAACTAAATTTGCTATTCCTTTGGTGGACTCATCTGGGATGGCTAAGGAGGTGTGAAGAAAAAAAAAAAAAAAGAAATCATATTTAGGTGAAAACTGACTCCCTTCTTCATTCTTTGCACCTGTGGTTATATAATTTTTTGCTCTCCAAGGAGCTTTGTATCTAGGTGGCACGATAAACATGAATCCCTGGTTACTCCACTTCTTGCATTTTAGACAACAGCTTGTTAGCTTCTCTACTGGAGGACGGAGAACAGTGGAACCCAACTGGTTAACACTGCTACTAATTAACTCCTGAAAGATCTGAAACTCTAGAGATGAACAATAAACTTCCCTACAATGATGTTTTTGTGCTTCATGAAATTTAAAACAAGATTCCATAATTAAAAAGTCCCCTTGTTTAAGTTTCTCCTGACATAAGATGTTAAAACATGAAATCATACGCAAAACGTAGTTTTTGTGAAAGCACAGCATTCTGGGGAGGGTTTCCTGATTGTGTTAAAGATCTAACTCTGCCCACAACCTCAAAGGTGCCTATGATCTCTCTTCTCCCTCAAGAAAGTAAAATCCCCTGCCTGGAATGCACGATACTTGCAGAGCTAGAGCAATTCTTTACCAAGTGATTATTATTACAAAGTTCATAGACCTCCAAATCTTAAACCTACCTTTCAGTATTACAGTACCATCCCCACAGGGGCAGACACTGACAACATCAGGCATATCCAACACCAGCTCCATTGTGGACCGATACCCAAGGATTCGGAGCGGTAAATGGTTGCCAACCATCAAAAGGTACTCCTTTTCCAACTGCTGTGGGGTCAAACCATCTTTGGTGGAAATGAGAAGTGACCTTATTTCCTTCCTCAGGCATTCCTGTATACGCTCTTGTTCAGACATTGCACCTACAAGATTTAAGACAGAATCATTGCTCATGAAGAAAAGCAGGCAAACCCAAGAGGAAAAATAATAATAAAAAGTTTAAAATGGCCCAAAGTGGAATATAAACAACCGAGATGCGGCTTTTAAAGGTAAACGAGGCAGAAACAATACCACGAGGGTGCTCTGAAACTTGGGTTTGGGAAAGCTCCTATATAATCCAAAGTCTAAATCCCAATCTGTGATGATTAACCCAAGTGTGCCTCAAGAAATCCCTGCCGCGACCTAACGTGTGAAAAGTTTAAGTTCCTGGCTCGTTTTTTTGGTGAAGCCTTAACTCTGCTTGTCCCGGATCTCACTCTACACTGTAGGCTTCGTATCAGAGACTCTCTCGCCCACTCTTCCGGAACCAGGACTGGGAAGGAGGCAAACGCAGCACGCCTTCCTCCGCAGCGCGAGCACTGGGCTCCGCGGAATCACGCTCAGACGGCAAACTTTCTCCAGAGCCCAAACCTACGGAGAGGCTCCCCGCGTTGTCTTCCAAGTCAACCACCTTGTCGTTGCCCGCCCTCTCCCAACTGTGCTCGGCTTGGGCGCGGGGTGTTGACCCCTCCCAACCCTACCTCCCAAAGTCCCTCAAGGGGACTGCCCACGGCCCTGGGTAAAAGAGGTAGTGGGGCGGGAAGCAGGCGGAGCACCCTTCAGCTGCCCGACCCTGCCCGGCCGCCCCTCACCCTGGCGCTGCCGCTGCCGCTGCCGTTGCGGGCCTGGCAACGTCAAAGGTGCACACGAACTACCAGCCACAGACCCGCAGCTGTGAGGCGGCCTGCGCGCCTGCGCACTAGTGCCTGAGGGCCCGCGAGGTGCGCTCCGGGCGCCGCGCTCCGGGCGCCGCGTTCCGGCCCCGAGGGCTCACGGCCGGTGGGACGGTTAGGTAGGACTGGTGGCTCCGGAATCTGGCCTGGGTTCGGTCCCAGTCCTGGGGCCGCCTAGGTCACCTCCCAGGCAGCTTCTGGGATGGCCGGCGCCTACTTCTTGCGACGTGCTTGGGAGGCACGAGGTGAGGCAGCGCGCACAAGAACCCCTCCAAACACCTCTAGGCCGGAGGAGAAGGAGGCTGTGAGGTTCTTAGCCTAGGTGTGCCTCTCAATCGCCCGTGGAGCTTCTTTAAGAAGTGAAAAAGATGCTCGGGTCTGATCAGCAGATACTCTGATTCTAGCAGGTCTGGGTCTATTGGAGGAAACTTCAGGCAATTCTGATGCTTGGTGGAGAAGCGCTCCTGAGCTAGACAGATGCAGCTCCCAGCAGAGCGGAATGGGTGGGGCAACGAGGGCTTCCTGAATGAGTGGAGAACTTCACTGGAGATAAAAGCGCTGGGAAACTAAAGAAGAAGATGTATTTGAGGAAATAACCTGGGGTGTATTTTACTGGATAGGTGGAATAAGCCAGTTGTATAAGGGCCTTGAAAACCAGATAATGGTAGTTTAAGAGGTATAGACTAGAAAGGCAGAGTATGGAGACTTTTACCTTAAAATATACAATCTAATTAAAGGAACAAGAAAACCAAAAGATAACCGAGGATGAGTCAAGAAAGAAACCAGAGCGCACACATCTACTTGGACCTAAAACCCCACGACATTAAGACAGAAGCTCTAAGGAACAAAATGTTCCATCACTGAACCAAGAATACTGAGTAATCTCAGAAACACAGAAAAGATTTGTGGGCTGGTTGATAGCAAAACGGACAGGGCTAAATAGCAAATTAACTAAAAGGAAAGTGATGAAGCATAAAGAATGGATCCAGCTGGATACTACTCCAACATCTGAATGACAGGTATTACACAAACAACAGATCGGTGGTGAGGGTTGGAGATTTGGAAAAAAGAAAATGCCTCAGATTTGAAGAAAATCACAAATTTTCAGATTAAATGGTTCCACTGAGTCCGTAGGATGACTAATAAACTTAAGATCCCATTCTAGACAACATCCAGAAGAAAGAGAAGAGCTTTTATATAGAAATAGGTTACCTAGAAAGCAATGGAAATTATATTGCAATTGGATTTCTCAATGGAGCAATGTCTTTAAAGCTGAAACTGAAATCCTTACCCTAGCCAAATCAGCATTTAAATGGAACACCTGAAAATTCTGAAAGTTTACCATCTCACTAAACAACCTGAGAGCAAAATGAACAATGAATTGAAAAACCATATCCCTGATTTTCACTGTTATAGGTAACATATGGTGCACTTACTACATGCTCTTAACGTAGATTATCAAATTTTAACAATCTGAAAAAGTACAATTATGATCCCCACTTTAAACTGAAGAAACTGACAGAAATGAACAAGGATATAAAAAAGTGATAGGCAGTAAAAACAAAACTCTTGATCGAATCTAGAAAGTTATTGGCACATAATGTGAAAATAAGAGATTTTTACCAAGATATTCTGGAGCTAAATCTCAGATCAATAACTGCAACCTGAGTGTCAGGGGCTGAGTTGCTTCAATAAGGGGACCCCATTTGGAAGAGTTAAGCTACACTTGAAGTCATCACTTGCTTGGGTTTATAATGGACTGTCATTCTCTGAAAACTGTCAGACTTATGTAGTGGCTAAACTGGAATGAGGTGGGAACCATCACCTTAGCATCTTTCTTGCCTTTGATGGAGACACTCTGCAGGTATGTAGTAATGCTTTTGATGTACTATTTTGGCACTTGACTTGGCATTTTCTACCAGAATAGCCCTTACTCAATGAGTGAAGGTGCCCATGTAAGAATTCTGTCAGTTGCTAAGATTACCTACTCCAGCTATTCACTTGGCGAGTAGGGTACTAACCACAGGATGAATTCACAGTCCTACTAGCCCTGCCCAAAGGTGAACTTGGACCAGAATTTAATTCATTTATCACCTAACCCCTATATTCTCAGAATGTTGATAGCACACAGTGATATTCGTGTTCTTTTGAAATTAGTGACAGGTACTAAGAAGTTTGAGTTCCTCCTGTTTGCCAGAACATTTATCCATAAGGGGTTCCAAGGCCTTTGGGGAAAGGCTAGAGAAAAGGTTTGCAGTACTTAGGTACAGTGTTTCAGCAGCATCCTTCTTTAAGAATATTTAGGCTACACTCCTGGAATCTCATTTAGTTCTTGGAACAGAACTGACAAGTCATGTTTCTCATTCAGAGTCCTCTGTTCCCCAGACCTAGAACTGTGTTTTGTTGGTTTGTTTGCTTTTGTAATTACACAAATCAAAAAGACTTAGTGAGTTGTTTGTTGATTTCATCCCTGGGACCCTACAATTAATTACCACAACCAGACAACTCTGTGAGTCAGACCAATGTGTTTTCCATCCTGCCCATTATCATGACCAGAGCACACTTTTCTTCTATTAATTAACTGTCTCCACCTGGTCTCCTCCCATCCCCTGCCTGTATCTGGGAGTATATTTCCATTGCAGCTGCTCCTACCAGCATTCCTACCTTAAAAAACAGCCAATAACGAGTTTTGTGTGGTGGTGTGTGTATGTGTGTTTTAAGCTTCTGAAGCTTTAATATATGCCCCATGACAAGTATGAGAGAATCTTTTGAAAACACTGTCCGTGAAGGAGGAGGTGAGTTAGAAGCTCATGATAGAACTTGGGCAGCATTCCAACCTCCCAAAGTTTAACATTATGCCCAACTTGGGGCCATTTGATGTCTGTTCAATTCTATTCCTCACAACAATTACGCTAAACCTTTGCCATCCCTATTAAACTTTTTTACATATTCCTGCCTCACCACTAGAAAATGACTTGGCTCTGACTCCCAAAGACACACACAGAGAGAGGGAGAGACAGAGAAAGAAACACTTTCTTTCGGACATCCTCCAGCCATTCCTTCTTGGCCAAATCCTTGAATAAACAGTCCACGCTCACTTTTCCCCACTTTTTCATCCACCATTCCCTCCTCAATCCAAAGCACTCAGCCTGCTACTCTGAACATCTTAGTTTTATCAAAACCACCAATGACAAATCTGACAAATCGTAAGAACTTTTCAATCTTTCCATGGTAGGTGACTGCTTCCTCTCTGTGTCCCCTCCCTTTCTGAAAATCTCTCCTCTCTGGGTGTCTGTAATGCTGCTGCTTTGAGCTTGGCACCTAGGTTTCTGCCCTTATTTCCTATTTCTGTTTTCCCATTAAATGTCCACACCTACCAGGGTCTGTCCTTGGCTTCTCCTTTTCAGTCTTCCCCCTCTTCCTGAGTGACCTTTTTCACTCTCACACGTTCAGCTTTGACTCATGCCTTCCAAAACGCATGTTCATTCAAATAACACAGATTTTCTAGTTCCTACCATGTGCCAGGCACTACTAAAATATGAAACTACAAGAGCAAGACAAAGTTCTGTTCTCCTGGACCTAACTAAGGACAAACAAAAAGCAGATAAATATATAAAACGTCAAGTAACGATAACTTAAGAAAAATAAACCAGGGTAAGCCGGAGTGAGAAGGGGCTGCTTTAAACAGAGTATTTAGAAAACACTTTGTTTAACCTCTAAGCTAGGGATTCCCGACTTGTAGTTACAGAGCATCAAAACAATCTAGAAACTTGTTACAAATCATCAGACCCAACCCCCGACTTGCTCAACTAGAACCTGGGGAAGGGGCAGGAAGAGCCCGACAACGCAGTTTAATTACCCTCCAGGTGATTCTGTGCTGCGCTTAGACGCTCAGTTGTGTCCGACTTTTTGTGACCCCATGAATTAGAGCCCACCAGGCTCCTTCTGCCATGGGGATTCTTCAGGCAAGAATACTGGAGTGGGTTGCCATGCCCTCCTCCAGGGGATCTTCCCAACCCAGGAATGGGTTCCCAGAAACCTAGCTCTCCCGCATTGCAGGCGGATTCTTTACCGTCTGAGTCATCAGGGAAGCCCAAGAACATTGGAGTGGGTAGCCTATCCTCTCTCCAGGGGATGTTCCCGACCCAGGTTATGGGACAGGGGTCTCCTGTATTACAAGTAGATTCTTTACCAGCTGAGCTACCAGGGAAGCCCCAAGTGATTCTGATGGCCGCAGTGAGAACTGCAGTTCCTACCCTACCCCCACCCCGATTCATTGTCCTGAATAGATTACTGGTGTGCGGTCTATCGGATTGATTTTCTCAGCCCGTAAGGGTAGCTTGAGGGTTGGGGGGGAAGTCTGAGATGCTGGGGACCCCTCCGGTCAAAAGACTCCACCCAGACTTTTCAGAAGGCGACCAAGTGGGGTCAGCTGGCATGCTCACAGGCCTCCAGGAAGGAAGGTAAGAGCCAGACACTCACTGAACTGCTGCAAGAAGCTGGGTGCCGCCAGTTTTCTGAGTTCAGGAGCGCCAGACGAAGCGCTTCCGGTTCGCAAGGAGGCTGCGCAGCTTAAAACTAGGCCCACGAAGGGCCGGGAGCGAGGTGGGGGTTCCTGCGCAGCGGGCGTTAGCCCTTGCGGCCAATTCCATGCCTGAAGTTTTATCTTTATTTTGAAATACTGGTTTGGAAAAAGTTTGGTTGAATTTGAAATCCATTTGTACCATACTCCGAAAGAAGAGAAACCATTACAATGAGCCTGCCCACTGCAACTGGAAAGTAGCCAGGGATCGCTGCAACTAGAGAAAGCCTGTGGGCAGCCACCAAGATCCAGCACAGCCATAAATAAAATAAATCTTTTTTAAAAATTGAGTGAACACATTTCTCATCCATGGTAACAAAAAATATTTAAAGCTTATCAAAAACCCTTGATTAGGAATTTCATGTAGTCGTTTGATCTGCTGGAAGGCCCAGTTCTTGAAGCCCTCTGAGAATCACCTGCCCGCCTCTTAATATGGCTTAATCTAGGTTTTCTCTGACTTTACTCAGGATTACTTGTCCTCTCCTTTGGGTCCCCATGGTAACATATAGATATCTGTGGTTCCCACCAGGAGCAATTTTGTCCCTTTGGGACACTTGACAATGTCTCAGGATTGGTACTACTGGCATCTTGTGGTGGGTAGAGGCCAGAGATGCTGCTAAAGATCTTGCATAGGAAAGTCCCCTGCAACAATTATCTGGTCCAAAAGGTCAACAGCGCTGAGGCCGAGAAACCCTGCTGTAGATCCTTCTGTCATAACATACACACTTTATCACACCTGTATGTTTACATATGTTTCTCCCTGTTAGACTCTGTTTCTCAAGAACATGGCTTAGCTTTACATTCTCAGAGGTGAGCAATGCTAACATACGGTAAGCGCTCACTATGTATCTATGAAGTGAATTCATGAGAGAAAAGTCCAGGCAGTCTTACCTACACCTAACAAGTAGACAACTGCCTCTCCAGGCAAAGAAGGCCAGAACTTGAAACACTTGAGAGCAGAGTAATTAGAGGAAGTGGGTCTAACAGAGATGCCTGCAGTTATTTACCAACTGCTCAACCTATAAAGGTAAAAATCTCTCGAGTCTTCTATCCCCTCACCCCCACTACCCCCTTCATAACTCCATGCAGTCACTAAATTCTGCTATTTCTCTACCTCAGAAATAAATCTAAGCCATCCCCACTGCCAAAGCCAGCTTTCATCAGCATCGCTTTCCTAGACCACTACTGTGCCCTCCTGGTTGGTTTCTCTGCCACCTACAAATTGACAAAGTTAAATTTAAGTCCCTGTAGTTTCTTCCAGCTTTAAAGTATTTGCAATTTTATCTAGTGATAATGAATTCCAACTTTTCCATTAAATAAGATGTATAAATATTCACTCTTAATTATAGATATAAAATTTCAAGCTGCTAAATGAGAATAAGTATATTAACTTAGAAAGCCTTGAAATCTTTCATGACCTTTGTCTTAGAAACAAACTCAAAGCCAGCAAGTTTAATTGGTCCTCTCCCTCTCCTGATAACTCCATTCCCACAGAGGTCAGGCTCATAACAAACCCAAACAAGGGCTAATGTATTAAGAGATAAAGCTGTGCACATATATTTTCAGCAAAGGGATGACTGACACACTTTCAATTAAAAAGGAATCTAAAAGAAAACAGCATCATCATTTTAAGAAGAGATGAGGCCAGCCAGCTAGAGACTAGTGCTGCTACCTCAGCACTCAGCTGTTGACTTTTTTAACACGGAATGTTACCCCCTTTCTCAGATATTGTCATTGTCATTCATAATCCAAAGAGCCTTGTGATATAAGCAGATGCTTGTGTTAGTGTTATAAATGGATATAGAAAATGAAGTAGTGATTATATAACAGCAGAGGAGACTGAGAACAAGTACCCAACATGGGCTGCAACAATCAAATATGGCTTTTTCTCATCAATTTTTCTCCTACAAGAAATCTTATTGGGGGAGAAGGTACAGCTTTGAGAATGTAATTTGGCCAGATATCCCGCCAATTCTTGGTTCAAAAATTGAGGTACAATTTTAGTTTAAGAGTCTACAGCTAGGACTCTAGGTCAAATTAATACATAACAGAACCAAAAGATGAGAAAAAATTAATAAATGCTACAGTTTCATGCTTTTGCAAATAGGAAAATCTTTAAAGATGATAAACTAGCTATGTTTAATAGCAACTATTAATTTGTAATGAATACTAAATAATCATATTTTTCCCCCTTTGGGCCAAATGCAACTTCAAAAATTTTTTCAGTATACTGTTATGGGGAAAAAATACTGAGTCAGGCACTTGAAAAGAAACATTTACTCTCCCTATGTAGTCCACACAATATTCAGGTTTAGACAGTAAAAAATAAATCTATTTGACTTTTTTTACAAATCTTTTAATTATTATATTCCCAGTGACCTAACTCAGAATATATGGAAGAAAATAATGGAATGGTTTTTCCAGAGTCAATTTAAGTTACTTCAGAAACTGCAGTCCTTGCTTTGGAAACATGGAGTCTTACCCACTTACCAGGAAAGTCTCCCAGTCCTCATTCTTTAATAAAGTTTTTGAGAAAGAAAAAAAGCTATCACTATGTGAACTCAATAAATATTGGAAAATTAAAACTAAGTGATCATTATCTCTACCATACTGTAATGAACTATTTGAGTAGAATCATAAATCTTGAGTTTGGTTATCCAGAACAACCCCTTATTCAGTGAGAAATTATTAATAGAGAATAAAAAAGAAATAGATCCATTCAATGTTTCAAATTCCTCAGATGCAGGTGGGGCAGCTACCCCAGGGTACTGCCAGGGTACTGCTGAGTGGAGATGGCCAGTAAGGCTTAAAAAAGCAAAACTCTTGCCTTCATGAAGGAAGAATGGGAACAGGGTTTAGCCAAAAACAAAAGTAGCCCTTTCCCTAAAAAAGTTAAATCAGATCCCTGCTCTTCTGATTCTTCAAGAAGCAACATCAGCAGGCTTAAGCATTAGTAAAATAATAAATTAGTAAAAGAGAAATATAAATAAGAGAGCATGTGTGAGTGTAAGCAGAGGTCTGGGAGAATTTTCCTCACCCCCACCCACTCCCACCCACTTCGCCCCTTTTAAAATGTGAATCTTCCCAGGAGTAGTCAGCCAACACCTTTACCTGTGAATTTCGGCAGAAAGAGTAGGGCCAGGACATCAAGTAAATTAGGAGAGGAAAGATAGCCTTGAGAAGATCTTAAGGGAGAGGTGGGGGGAGGGGTGGTGCTTGCAGAGAAGTTTCTAATTTTACCTTAAAGTTACCCTCATTGGACAACCTTTTCTGTCCCTTAATCTCTCTAGCCTTACGCGGGGACCACATATTCTAATTCATACAATATTAACAAATCGTAAAGCAAAGTGCCATCACACCTTCAGCAGTTTGCGGGCCTGCGTGATATTTCAGTTCAAATGTTCGTCTCTAGAAACACATTTTAAAACGTTTTAACCTGGCACACGGGCTCTCACACAAACTCACTGCTGAAGGTGGCACCGAGTCTCAAGGGCGGCGCGCCCGGACCCCGGCTCCTCTGAGAAACAGCTGTCGGGTTTCACCTTGAGCAGAGCCCCGCCCGCACACCTCTGGTGTCCCGCCCCCGCTCACGGTCATTATATTCTCCCCCAGGGATGCGCCTGCATCACTGCCAAGAGACGCCGCAGGAACCGCACTCCCGGGCCGGGTCGCTCTGAGGATGGAGAAGAGGGCTCGCAGCTCCTCCAGAGACGCCCACAGGAGAGGCAGCGGCTCCTCGCACAAGGAGAGCAAAAGGGCGAAGACAGACAGGGGCGGCCGAGGCCGCGGGCGCCGGGATGCCGAGCCGGAGCAGCCGGCCCTCGGGCGGGCAGGGAGCCCGGGCGAGCCCCGAGCGCCGGCAGCCACTGTGGTGGACGTGGATGAAGTCCGGGGCTCTGGCGAAGAGGGCACCGAAGTGGTGGCGCTGCTGGAGAGCGAGCGGCCCGAGGAAGGTACAGCGGGCAGGCTGAGGCCCCGGGAGAGGGTGCGGTGTTTCCAAGTGGTACCCAAGAAATGTTAGTTAGGGTGCAACGAGTCACCTCCCTGAGAGCTACAGAGGTAAGAGCAGCCGGTTGGACCTGCTCAGATTCCCAGGAAATGAAAGCGAATTAGGACCCGCTGACCCACCAGTGGTGAAGACCAAAATGCATCAGAAGAAATACAAATAACATCCACCAAATACCATTGATGGCAGGGGTCAGCCACGGTTGGGAGGTGGGAGGGAGTGTGGTCCAGGTTGGGGACCAACATGCCAAAGGAACCTTGCAGCTGCTCCTGTGTCTGGAAGAGTATGTGGGCCCCTAGTTTAAGAAATGCAGGAGCTGATGATTCAGGGTAGTTTGTAGCTTATTCTCGGCTCTTCATCAGACTTAACCTAAAAGCATTTTACACTTTCTTTGTGCTGATCGGTCTTTCTAAAAAGTAGAGACAGCCAAGTACAGAAAAGCCAGATCTCAACTAACCATTTGATCATAGGCAGAGCCTTACCCATCTATCAAATGGGGATACCAACAGAGAGTACCCACCACAGAGGGTAATTGTGAGGATAAAATGAGCTAACATAAACATTAAAATGAGCTAAGATAAACACTCAAAGTGTGCATCTTACACAAAGCCTGGAAAGAATAGACATATAATATAAATGCTCAGAGCAGAATCTTTGCAAGCTAAAAGAGGCAAGTTAGACCAAAGGGAGGGAATCACAGGGAAAAGCGTCACTTTGGCTTCTGCAGGTGAAACAACTCTTAGGAACAAATTTATCTGCTTCCAATCCTTTTTTTTTTTTTTAATTTAATTTTTGGCCACACCCTGTGGCATGTGGAACCTTAGTTCCCTGACCAGGAACTGACCTCATGCCTCCTGAAGTGGAAGGTGGAATCTTAACTACTGGACCACCAGGGAAGTCCCTGACTTCAATCCATCTTATAATGAATGAAGCAAAAACTCACTATCATAATTATAGGATGAAGGGGGTTTAACTTTAAAGGAAGGTAAATAAGGAATAGTGTTATACTACATTCTGCTGACTATGAAATTTTAACATTTCCCAGCCAGCAGCACTGCCCCATATGCTGTAGCATTGAAAGCTATGACTTGAGAAAGATTCCAGCAGTTGGGCTGTGGTTTATGTTGACCGTGTTAAGGCTGTTTTTCCTACCTGGTGCCTTTTCATGGATCAGAAATTTCTGATTATTAAAGGGTTATTGGATTCACTGCTACATTAATGCTGAGGTTAGAGATCTGGTAAGTCTTGTGCTTCAGATCATATGGGTGGGGTAGGAAAAGAAGGGAGCTCCATTTTTTGGACCCCTTACTTTGTGCCAGGCACAAGCTAGGTGCTTTACTGAGTAGTATCATTCCTATGGCACAAATAAGAAAAAATGCTGAGAAATTGTTACTTGCCCAAGACCTACAGGTGGAAACTAGAGAAGCCAGAATCTCAGAATAAGTCTTATTGAAAAGCCCATCCTTGCAGGGTGCTCTGCCTGATTTCTGGTCATGGTTCCAGCACTGCCACCAGCTAGTGGTGGCCTTGGGCCAGTAGCTTCACACTGTGGGCCTCATTCCGTCTGTTCAGCTATAAAGTCACTAGAGCTCGAGGCCCCCCAAGTAGGGGATGAGTCACCTTAAGGATGAGACTCACTTGCTGAGTCCTTGACTGGGAGCTTTCTGTGGTTCCCAGAGGAAAGGGGAGCAGACACAGCAATACCCCCTCTCCTCCTCATGTAGCACCACATTTCTACCAGGCTACCTAAGACTGGGAGAAACAAAAAGAAGCTTCACTTCATTGAAATGTTGGGGATTCTCGCACTAAGGCATATCTAAAGGCTCTTTTGACTTTAACATGTGATGTTTCATTTAAACCTAACAAACTGGATGTTCAAGGAACTCATTTTAAGAGAAAAATACTTTGATAGTAAAACTTCTAAGTTATATTTGGGTATAGATATTAGTTTTCTGTTCATATCCCTAACTATTATATGAAGGAATTTTGAGGGCTTTCTTCACTTACAAAATGTACATTTTGTCTGTATGTGCATTTATTTATTTTTACTTACCATGCTTATCACTGGCAAATGAAATATTATTTTAAACATGGCAAGAACACTACTATTGCTCTCAGGAAAGAATATTGTAAAAACCAATGTGATGCTGATAGAGTCATCTCTCCCCAAACAGGTTGCATGAGAAATAAATTCTATGGAACATGAATTCGTTTGGAGAAAATATCACCTGGTCAAATTTTGGGAAATACTAGGTTAAACAAAGTTAAGAAGGCTTCTTTGCTGAAGGGATTCTCCTAGCTTCAGCATGCCCATGACTGTTGGGAGCTCCAGGAGGGGAACACTACACAGTATTTTCTAAACTCATTTATTCCGGGAACTCTTGATCTGTGGGGCACCCTGTGGGATTAGTGTTCTGTGGGACACCATTTGGGAACCACCACAGATTGGCATTTAGCACTGAGCTTAGTTTTGTGCTGATGCATCTTGTTTATCTGCCCTCTTCAATTAATCTGCACATCAGTTTGGTGATGACCTTTCCAGTTACTTTCCCAGCATGGAAATAAAATTTTAAGGCCCACTAATTAGTTATCCATTTCTATCCCTTCTCTTAAAAATAGGCTTCTTACCATTTGTAATCTTTAGTCACCTTCTAGTTCTCTATGAGATTTTTTTAAACTGACAAATAGTGTCCCTTTGGCCAATATTCTAGTACCTAAAGATTAAAATTCTTGAGATTTCTGTAACTATTGCATTTAAATCATTTTCACTATCCATTTCGCCTTCCTTTCTACATTCAAGAATTATTTGCTGAATGTATGTTTCAGGCACTACTCTAGTCCTGGGACACAGTGTAAATAAGACAAGGCCCTAAGAAGCTTGTGTTCTTGAGATGAACTTTCCCTGATATAAATACCATTTCATTTATCACTCAAGCAACCTGGATGGTCTGTACTCCAGTTCCTTATCACCTTTTTATAGGCACAGATGGGCTAATATTACCCCACAAAGGTGATTTTCAGAGATTGTCTAAAGATCCACACCTTTACCCAAAGAAGGGGCTCCCAGGAATTCTCTGGCACTCTAGTGGTTACGAGTTGGAACTTGCCCTGTGGGGTCCCTGGTTCTGTCCCTGGTCAGGGGGATCTAAGATCCCACAAGCTGTGGGTTGCAGCCAAAAAAAAACAAAACAAAAAGCAACTTAAAAAGAAAACAAGAAGGGGCTCTCATGCAGAAATTTCAGTTATTGGGGCAAGTGATAGATGGGGTTGTAATTTCAGGGAAGATAAACCTCTGGACACATGTGTTTTGAATCACTTCAAATAACAACACCACACACACATACAGACACACACAAAAAAAGTTTAGTGCTTGTGTGTGTATATGTCATTTCATCCTTATGCCAGATATGAAATATCCCATGAGACAGTTATTATGAAATAGTCAGGTGATGAAAGTATTTCCTTGAATAGATGAGGAAACTGAGAGGTTGTGTGCCTTGCTAAGGCCATCTGAACAGAAAATGGTGGCACCAGAACTGGAGCCCAGACCACACGTCCAGATGCTGTGCTTGTTGCAGGGTGCCCACCGCTGCCTTCCCAGGAGCCTATTCCACCTTCCGTCGGCCCCCAAAGCCCGTCGCACAGACAGGCTCTGGGAAATGACCACACTGATGTTCAGCTCATTCTACAAACTGTCCAGCAAAGTCTACAAACTGATCCGACCCTAATATCAAGGACTGAGCTAGAGGTGCTAGTCAGTAAATGTGGTGAAGTTCCAATATAATTTTTCTTTTTCTTTTTTCAAGGTACCAAGTCTTCCAGTTTAGGGGCCTGTGAGTGGCTTCTTGTCCTCACATCCCTGCTCTTCATCATCGTGACCTTCCCTTTTTCTATCTGGTTCTGCATAAAGGTGAGATTCCATGAGGACCTAACAAGTAATTCCCTGGTGTCTCTCACTCGCCACCCCATGTCCACTCTCATTTCTGTGTTTTGATACTTGCTGTCTGCTCTGCAAGGAATGTGCTCACTCCCACTCACTTTGCAGAAAAGCTGTTACTCGTTTATACCTGCTCAAAGAGAATCGAGAAGCTTTCCCTGACTCCTCCAGACTGTCATTCCCTTCCTTGTGCTCACATCTCCCCCACCTTTCTCATCCATTCTAGCAATTACCACAAGTATAATGTTTGTGGATACCCAGTCCACATCAGTATTCTTGGGCTTCCCTGGTGGCTCAGCTGGTTAAGAATCCACCTGCAATGAGGGAGACCTGGGTTTGATCCCTGTGTTGGGAAGATCCCTTGGAGAAGGGAACAGCTACCCACTCCAGTATTCTGGCCTAGAGAATTCCACGGACTGTATAGGCCATGGGGTTGCAGAGTTGGACTTCCCTGGTGGCTCAAACAGTAAAGCGTTTGCCTACAATGCGGGAGACCCGGTTTCAATCCCTGGGTGGGGAAGATGCCCTGGAGAAGGAAATGGCAACCCACTCCTGTATTCTTGCCTGGAAAATCCCATGGACGGAGGAGCCTGGTAGGCTACAGTCCATGGGGTTGCAAAGAGTTGGACACGACTGAGCGACTTGACTTTCTTTCTTCTTTGCAAAGAATCGGACAGGACTGAGCGACTTTCACTCACTTCAATCTCTGCCATTAGACTGAGAGCCCCTTCAAGACAGGACCTATATCCAGTTGATCTACACTCTATGCTAACACAAAGGCCAGCCCAGTATAGGTCATGATGCCTATTATTAACACATCCAGGAAACCTCAGGCAACTTCAAGAGATCACGAATGACAAACATCTTGGGCCCATAGGTGGCACTAGTGGTAAAGAACCTGCTGCTGCTGCTGAGTCGCTTCAGTCGTGTCCGACTCTGTGCGACCCCAGAGACGGCAGCCCGCCAGGCTTCCCCGTCCCTGGATTCTCCAGGCAAGAACACTGGAGTGGGCTGCCATTTCCTTCTCCAATGCATGAAAGGGAAAAGTGAAAGTGAAGTCGCTCAGTCCTGTCCGACTCTAGCGACCCCATGGACTGCAGCCTACCGGGCTCCTCCGTCCATGGGATTTTCCAGGCAAAAGTACTGGAGTGGGGTGCCATTGCCTTCTCCTCCTGCCTACCAATACCAGGCACCAGGAGAGGTAAGAGGTGAAGGTTCCATCCCTGGGGCCAGAAGGTCCCCTGGAGGAGGGCATGGCAACCCACTCCAGTATTCTTGCCTATAGAATCCCATGGACAGTGGAGCCTGGCAGGCAACAGTCCATAGGATCACGAGACACGACTGAAGCAACTTGGCATGCACACACAGGTGGTTTTACGTGTGTCTGAAGCTGTCCCTGAAGTAAATGAAGACTTGTGTCAGTTCAGGAAGAACATACCAAGATGGAATTAGAAGTGCAACGGATTTGTGGGGAGACATTGTAAGAAAGATTGAGATAGAAGTAGGGAAGGGAAAGCCTTCCGCGAATGAGGCAGATCTAACACTTGTGATCTGAGAAGGGGAAGGAAGGATTGGACAGAAGGAGCCTCAGACTGGGGGACACCTTCAAGAAAGTCTTGGACCTACTGAAAGGGAACTCCTGAGTGAAGTTTGTCTCGGAGATGAGTCTCACAATGGACAGAAATGGCCAGGCCCTTGTGTCCCTGCCATTCTTAGTCACTGGCCAGAGTGGCCAAGAAGAGCATGTGTTTGGCGGGAAGGCGGCAGATGCTGCTGAGGCTGTTGCCAATTTCACGCAAGCTCTCCTTCCCCCTGTTCTTCTCCTGCATCTTCATAAGAGTGTTGGATTTTGTCAAATGCCTTTTCTTCACCCATTGAGACGATGACATGATATTTGCTCTTTATTCTCCTAATGTGGTATATTGTATTCATTGAATTTTGGGTGTTAAATCAACTATATATTCCTAGGATAAGTCCCATTTGGTTAGAGTGTATAAACCTTTTAATATGTTATTGGAGTCAGGTTGCTTGTTATTCTTGTTGAGGAGTTTTGCATTTATATTCATGAGAGATATTGGTCTATAGTTTTCCTTTCTTGTGATGTCTCTGTCTTGTTTTGGTATCAGGGTAATCCTGGCCTCAGAGAATGAAGTGGGAGAATTTGTGAAGAACTGCTAATAATTCCTCTTTAAATGTTGGGCAGAATTTACCAGTGAGGTCATCTGGCCCTGGACTTTTCTTTGTTGGAAATTTTTAAACTACTAATTCAATCTTTTAATTCTGGGTCTTTTTCACTTTTATTTTTCCTTCTTGAATCAGTTTTGGTAGTTTATGACTCTTTAGGAATTTGTTTATTATACTTGTTATCTAATTTATTGGTGTATAGTTGTTCATAGTATTTTCATCTATAATCTTTTTTATTTCTATAAGGATAGTAGTGATGTCTCTGTCATTCCTCTTTGGCTCCTGATTTCAACATTTTAATCTTCTCTTTTTTCTTGGTCAGTCTAGCTAAATATTTGTCAATTTTGTTGAACTTTTCAAAGAACCAACTATGGTTCTTTGGGTCCAACTATGGTTTCAATTAATATTCTCTAACGTTTTTCTATTTTCTATTGCATTTATTTCCACTATAATCTTTTTTCTTTTTGCTTACTTTGGGTTTAGTTTGTGTTTCTGTTTCTAGCATCAAAAAATTAGTGTATTATTTTGAGATATTTCTTCTCATTTATTATAGATATTTACAGCTATAAATTTTCCTCTAAGCATTGCTTTAGTTTCATCCCATTCATTTTGGTATCTTGAGGTTTTGTTTTCATTCATCTCAAAGTGTTTTTCAGTTCCTTTTGTGATAAATTCTTTGACCTGTTGGTTAGAGTGTGTGATTTAATTTCCCAAATATCCTTTTGTTATTGATTTCTAATTTCATTTCATTGTTAGAGGAGAATATACTTTGTATGGTTTCAATCCTTCTAAATTTATTGAGGTTTTTTTTAAATGGCCTACCACATGGTCTATCCTGGAGATGTTCCATGTTTTCACGAAAAGAATATGTACTCGTCTATTGTTGAGTGGAATTATGCATAGATATCTGTCAGGTCTAGTTCACTTATGGTGTTGTTGAAATCTTTTCTTTCTTTGTTGACCTTGCGTCTAGTTCTTTTACCCACAGTTGAAAGTGGGATAGTAAAGTCTCTAACAATTATTGTTGAATTGTCTATTTTTATCTTCTTTTGGTTTTTGCCTTATATATTCTGGAGCTCTATTTTTAGGTACATACATGTTTACTGTTGTTATACTTTCCTAATGCATTGACACTTTTACCATTGCACAATGTCCCTCTTTATCACTGGTAACATTTTGGTGTGTTGGTTTTAAACTCCATTTTGTCAGATATCAGTGTGGTCATTCCTGCCATTTTTTGGTTACTCTGTGTGGTGTAGTTTTTTCTATCCTTTTACTTTCAACCTGTTTGTGTTTTTGACTAGAAAGTGTGTCACCTACAGACAACATATAGCAGGCTCTTCTTGAAGGGTGATCTGAGCACCTGCATGTCTGCCATAAAGTTTGTATGTAGCTAATAAGAGATTCATGTAAAAGCTATTAATGCATCAGTCACAGCAAAAACATAAGATTAAATATGCTGTGATTCCTTTGATTTGGTGGAAGCAATTATTTTTTAGACAATCATGAGTCCTTAATCAAAATTCTGTCCACAAGCTCAAAAATTAACATGGCCAATATATTTTTTCATTGGTTCCTATGTATTTTGAAAATGTAAGTTTTAAGGGAAATTTTTTCTTGGTTCTCAAAACAAGAGATTTCTGATACTTATAATCACTGTCATGCCAAGGTCTTTTGAAGACTTCATTTTTTTCTCTTAGTGTAATTCAAAAGTATTATATTTCCCTTTAGGTTGTACAGGAGTATGAGAGAGTAATTATATTCCGACTGGGACATCTGCTTCCTGGACGAGCCAAAGGCCCTGGTAAGAACAATCTTCTTTACACACCACCCCCCGCAAGAGACTTGCCAATTTCATCAATTCATGTTTATTTGCAATATGGCCCTCAGACTACATGAAGTAACTTGACTCATGATATCTTCATTTTTCAGTCTGTTATTTGTAACACCGGTTATTAAGAAATTCTTCAGAGAGCATTACTACCAGGTCACTAGCGACCAAAAGAGAGTGGATGCAGAGAGCCATAGGCCAGGGCCAGATTGGCTGGAGTAGGAAGTAGGTTAGGACCTATGGTCAGGCACCCTACACATTATACTGGGTGGGTGAGGACTAACTAGCCAACCAGAGGCTGGTATCACTATGCTGTTGTTCTGATTACCTCTGGGACTCCCAGTATAAGAAATACCACATGGAGGTTGCTGGCTCTAAAGTTTGTCACCTTGGTACACACATGGATTGAAAAACTAGTTTTGTACAGAGCACCATTAGTTCGGTACTAACGCTAACAATAATGCATAAGACACTCGTGTTAGAGAGTTTAAATCTGGTGAAGGAGACAGATGTGTAACCCAAGATCTGGACAGGTCAGCACCATGACCAAGCTGACCATACAGCCCATTTTACTGGGTATAAGCCCTGATTATGCCTGTTGTCCTGGTGTAGTCCTTTCCTTTTACCCTTAAACATGTCCCCCATGGAACAACAAATTATTTGGTAAACTTAGCAACAAAAAACACAACACAGGATGGAGGTGTGATGGCCCGATGGTCCATGCATAGACCATGGAGGCTAAGAAAAGTGATGCAGCATCAACTTGACACCGAAAAAGTGAACCCCAAACAGCCTCCATGCCAGCTATTCACCTGTCACTTCCCTTATCCCCCCCGCACCCACTTCTAGGCCTTTTCTTCTTTTTGCCCTGCCTGGATACCTACCACAAGGTTGACCTTCGTCTCCAAACCTTGGAGATACCCTTTCATGAGGTAAGTCAAGTGGGGGATTTTGCTTTCTGTCTACATTTTTCCTGGCTAAGCACTCTACCAATTCTGGCCTAGAAGAAAATGACTATCCTTGCTCAAAAGCAGGGAAAAGAGAGAGAGAGAGAGAGAGAGAGACTACATCAAAATTTAAAACTCCGATACATCAAAGGACACAATCAGCAGAATGAAAAGGCAACTTATAGAATGGGGAAAAATTGCAAATATCTCTTATAAGAGGTTAATATCCAAAATATATTAAACCTTATAACTCAACAAGTAAGCAAACAATCCAAGTAAAATGGACAAAGGCCTTGTTGCTGTTAAGTCACTTCAGTCGTGTCCAACTCTGTGCGACCCCATAGACAGCAGCCCACCAGGCTCCTCTGTCCCTGGGATTCTCCAGGCAAGAACACTGGAGTGGGTTGCCATTTCCTTCTCCAGGACAAAGGCCTTAGTGATAGTTAATTTTATGTGTCAACCTGACTAAGGCATGGTACCCAATAATTTGGTCAAATACATCTGGATGTTGCTGTTATGATATTCTCTAGATAAGATTAATATTCAAATTGAATGACTGAGTAAAGAAGATTGCCCTCGATATATGATATATTGTATATACTTTGACTTGAATGGACATATTTCTCCAAAGATGATATTTAAATAGCCAATAAACATGTGAAAAGATGCTCTGCATCACTAAAATCATTAGAGAAATGCAAATAAAAAACACAATGAGATACCACCTCACATCTATTAGGATGGCAATTATTAAGAAAAAACAAAATAATGTGTTGGCAAAGATGTAGAGAAATTGGAACCCTTGTATACTGTTGGTGGGAATGTAAAATGGTGCAGCTACTGTAGAAAACAGTTACTCAAAAATTAAAAATAGAATTACCATATAATCTACCAATTCTACTTTTGGGTATATAGACTCCAAAGAATTGAAAGCAGGCTAATTGAAGAGATGCTTATATACCTGGGTGCATAGCATCAGTTTTTCACAATAGCCACAAAGGTGGCAGCAATCCATGTGCCCGTCAATGGCTGAATAAACAAAATGTGGCATATACTGGCAATGGAATAATAATCAGCCTTAAAAAGGAATGAAATTCTGGCACATACTACAACATGGATGAACCTTGGGAAAATTATGCTAAGTGAAATCAGCCAGTCACAAAAAGACAAATACTGTGTGATTCCTTCTGTATGAGGAACCTCGAGGAGTGAAATTCAGAGCAACAGAAAGTGAAGGATGGTTGTGGGGACTGGGGGAGGAGAGAACTGACAGGTGTTCAGTGGGTTTCAGTGTTGCAGGATGAAAAGGGTTCTGGATGCTTGTTGCTCAACAGTGTGAATGTACTTAATCCTACTGAATTGTGCATGTCAAAATGGTTAAGATGGTGAATTTGATGTTCTGTTCATTTTACCACAATTAAAAGTTAAATGTTGAGTTTACATCTAGACTTTCCTGTTACTGATTCTGATTTATAAGGCTTTCCTAAAAGGTCTCCTACTTTCAGTTTGAGGTTCTTTCTCATTCTTTCTTCTGGCAAACAGAAATGTGAATAAAAATGATATTTGTTTAAAAGGCTTATTTTAGATAACAAAATGTAAAAAAGGAATAAAACATACACCTAATCCTGTTACCCACAGAGTTGATATTTTGGAATGTATCCTTCAAACTTTTCTATATATGTGGTTATACTTTCAGACAAGTATGTGTGTATATATATATATATATACATACACATCATATATACATCATATATATCAATCATACCATACATACTATTTGGTCACCTATCCTTTTTCACTCAAAAATATACTGTTACCATATTAGCTATGTTTCTACCTCTGTTTTAAATAGACACACAGCATTTCATTATGTGGATTTTACTCAATTAATTTACTTAACTGATTGAGTTTAATAACTGGAATTTACTCAACTAATTCCCCATTGTTGATATTATTTCTAAACTTTTTTGGCTGCTGCAGTGCATGGCATGGGCTTCCCTGATGGCTCAGTGGGTAAAGAATCCACCTGCAATGCAGGAGACACAGAAGATGTGGGTTCAATCCCTGGATCAGAAAGATCCCCTGGAGAAGGAAATGGCAACCCGCTCCAGTATTCTTGCCTGGAAAACCCCATGGACACAGGAGCCTGGAGGGCTACAGTCCAAAGGGTCGCAAAGAGTCGGACATGACTAAGCACACAGGCACTGCATGGGATATGGGATCTCAGTTCTCAGACCAGGAATTGAATCCAGACCTCCAGCAATGAAAGCGCCAAGTCCTAACCACTGGACTGCCAGGGAATTCTCTATTTCTCATTTTTTCTTACAATAAGCAATACTGTGAATCACATCTTTACAGTTAAATCCTGAAAATATATCCTTTTGTCTAAAAAAGGAAATGTTGTACACATACATCTCTTAGGGCTTTTGATACGTATCACAAACTGCCCTCTAAATATACACTCAATACACTTGAGTACTGGTTTCCCAGAATGTGTTGCTCTTTTAGCAGGTTTTTTTGGCATCAGTTTTAAAAGACCTGATATACAATCAACTGGATGTTTTCATATAAGAGAATTATTCCTGATTTTTCTACAAAAGGATTTGTAACAGGATTCCTTTAAATTGAGTTGTTTAGTATATTTAATACAAACTCCATATTTTTTTTCATTGTCTATTTGATTAAAGACTGAGCCAACTACTCTTTTTTTTTTTCTTACTATTATCTTTCTCTGAGAAAATACCCTTTGGACATATTTAACCCCTCTATCCTTATGTGGGAAAGAAGCCCAAGAATCAGGCCTGTAATCCAAAATTTTTTTTTCTGCCTAGATTGTAACCAAAGACATGTTTGTGATGGAGATAGATGCCATCTGCTACTATCGCATGGAAAATGCCTCTCTTCTCCTAAACAGTCTTGCTCATGTGTCCAAAGCTGTCCAATTCCTTGTACAAACCACCATGAAGCGTCTCCTAGCACATCGATCCCTCACAGAAATTCTTCTTGAGAGGAAGAACATTGCTCAAGATGTAAAGGTACTTAGATGAGTTTAACACCAAGTATGTTGAAATATTGCTTTGCCTTTTATTCCTTTCTTCGTTGACCATTTACTGAATCTTCCATGTGCCATGCATTCACTGTTAAAGGTACAGCCCCGAAAGGAGCTGCCAGTTAAGAGGTTGCCAATCAGTCCCTGAACCGGTCCTAGTCACCCATCTGTGCGATTAGTCAGTCATTGCCACACTTTTTCTTCTCACCCTCCCCCAGTGGCTGGAAGGAGGGGTTGGTGGGATGAAAAGATGATAAGGAATGAATCTGGGGACCTTACAGTCTAGTTGGGGAAACAAGCAAAGTTAAATAGTGATAAAGACTGAAAAACTTTATCAGGTTAAAAGAGGCAAAATATCACAGACCTTTAAGTGGTTAATTACCCAATCAATGATCCAGATTTGATTGAGTTGGGGCGAAAAGAGAGAAAAACAAGAACTGCCTCACAAGCAGCAGCATCTAGCCCCGCAGAGAGCAAGCTCAGCAACTTCGCTCACAACCAGGGTGGGTGTCCACGATTCTTACCAGGACAAGTTGGCAGAGGTGTTCAGAAGAGAGATGAGAAGAGAGCAGCATTCTAGGTAGCCGGCCAGTCAAGTGGTAATTACCATCAGTGATGGAGGCTGTCATTGAGGCCAAGAGGCGCCCAGGCCCTGAACTGAGTTAGGAGGTTACGATCAAGTCTAGCTAAAGGAAGACCTCCTACAGAAGCAGCAAAGGATTGAAGGCACTGATAATAATTATTCTTGATGAGGCCTAGGCAGACACAGCTGAGACAATGAGGTGTCCGAATATTTGTGGCTTATCCAATTCATCACTGATAAAACTGGGATTAGCATCCTAGTGAAAATGGAAGAATTCAGGAAATAAGAAAAGCTGCAAAGAGAGAAAGTTAGAACAAGAAGACACGCAGAAGTTGCTGCTCTGGAATTTAAAAACCACTCTTGTGTGCTTCCCTCTATCCTCCTTTCATCCCTCTCTTTCTGTTTATCCCTCCTCAAGGGATAATGGATAAGGTCCAGATGCTTGACATTCCAGCTTGCCCTTGTTATGCTGAATTATAATTTATGTATTTACACATTTGTTTCCCCAGACCTTGAACTCCATTCTGTCAGGGGTCATATTTTATTCATCTTTTTGCCCTCAGTACTTGGTCCTGGGCTCTTACACAGTAGCCAGATCCTGGGTTTTTGGATGAGTGAATAAATGACCCAACTGTTGTAGCCTCAGCTTTGCTGTCTTTCCTCTGGTGTGTCTGATATTCTAGGCGAGTGTTTCTCCAGCATTCAGTGACTATGCTTCCATGCCTCCTCTTGGGTTGTTCTTGCAGAGTTGGACATGGCTGAGCGACTAAGCACAGCACAGCACTGCACCAAATACTTCCCTTTTCCCCACCGGCAAAATTGTATTGTTCTTTAAGATGCCACCTCCTCTGTGAAGTCTTTTTCAACATTTCTTCCTCTCATCAACCCCTCAAATTAGTCTTCTCAGGGTTCCCAGTGTACTAAGCTAACTATCTAGTCCCCAAGAAATCATCAGAAATAAGTTAAAAAGGAAAAAGAGTATGGCCCACCTATTCCTCCATGCCTGCCCCTCCTTTCCAGTTCATTTTCTTCCCACTCCTGTGATGGGGAGGTAGGGGAGACGGGTGCCACCAACAGGAAGTGAAAGCTCCCATAAATGAATATTATATGGGAGAGAATATCCTATGAGAGAGAGACTAAAAATATTGGTTCTCTAACTGCATTTTAGAACAAATTTAACAAATGTGCTGTGTGCTAAGTTGCTTCAGTTGTGTCCAACTCTTTGCGACCCTACAGACTATAGCCCGCCAGACTCCTCTGTCCATGGGATTCTCCAGGCAAAAATACTAGAGTGGGTTGCCATGCCCTTCTCCAGGGGATCTTCCTGACCCAGGGATCGAACCTACATCTCTCACGTCTCCACATTGACAGGCGAGTTCTTTACCACTAGCACCACCTGGGAAGCCCCAGTAATAAATGTATTTTAGAGCAAATTTAACAAACATACCATCTCTATTATTTCTTATAGCTTTTGTAACAAAATACCACAAATCACCACCAGTTTTATCTTATGATTTCAAGGCCAGAAGTCCAAAACACATCTCACTGGGCCAGAGTCAAGGTGTCAGCAGGGGCTGGTTCCTTCTGGAGGTTTGGAGAGGAGAATCCATTTCCTTGCCCTTTTCAGCGTTGGGTGGCCGCCTGCATTCTTTAGATCGTGGCCCCTTCCTCTGTCTTCAAACCACAGCACTCCAGCCTCTGTTTGCACCATCACATCACTTTCTCCTCCTCTGTAGCCAGATGTCCCCCACCCCAACCATGCTTCCCTCTTATGAGGACCCTTGCAGTTGCTTTTTGGGCCCACTGGGAAGATCCAGGATAAGGCCTTCATTTTAAGAACCTTGAACTTATATTGCATCTGCAGAGTTTCTTTTAGGGTGACATTCACAGGTTCCAGAGATGTCTTTAGGACCCATTAGTCAGCCTACCACACCATCTTTAATTCCACAAGTACTTGTTGAGTTGCTGCTGCTGATAAGTCACTTCAGTCGTGTCCAACTCTGTGCGACCCCAGAGACAGCAGCCCACCAGGCTCCCCTGTCCCTGGGATTCTCCAGGCAAGAACACTGGAGTGGGTTGCCATTTCCTTCTCCAATGCATGAAAGTGAAAAGTGAAAGTGAAGTTGCTCAGTCGTGTCCAACTCCTAGCGAACCCATGGACTGCAGCCTACCAGGCTCCTCCTTCCATGGGATTTTCCAGGCAAGAGTACTGGAGTGGGGTGCCATTGCCTTCTCCGACTTGTTGAGTGGCACTGTGCAAACTAAACAGTGTTTTGCAAGGCCTTATAATGTTAAAATGAAAAAGGGAAGGACATAATGTCCTTTCAGAAGAAATGTGCTTTCTCAGTGCAGTGGCCATCCGTGCAACCAGAGGTTCCCACTGACGTCTCAACTCTTCCTTCCACAGGTTGCCTTGGATGCAGTGACCTGTATTTGGGGAATCAAAGTGGAGAGAACAGAAATGTGGGTAGGAAATTAACCAGGAAGAACAATACGATGAAGAGAAATATTTTGATTTTATTTAAAAACTTCTATTTGAAAAATTATTTTCATTGAATGAGTACTGTAGACGTCTATATTAGCATAAATTTGGAAGAAAGAAAAATTTGCATATTATAACTATAACACAACCACTATGAACATCTGGGTAAATAACTGTCGTATTTTCTATGGATTTAAACATTTTCTAAGGTAAAATTCACATAACATAAAACTCATCATTTTTAACCATTTAAAATTGAAACTCAGTGGTTTTTAGTATATTCACAGACACAAACCACCACTACCATATAATTCCAGAAGATTTTTATCATCTCCAAAAGAAAACCTGTGTCCATTAAGCAGGAACTCTTCATTTCTGCCTCAACCCCCAGCCCCTGACAACCACTGACTCCTCTCTGTCTCTCTAGATTTGGCTATTCTAAAAATTTAATATAAACATAATCACACAATCTGTGGCCTTTTGTGTCTGGCTTCCTTCACTCACCATAATGTTTTCCGTGTCCCTCCATGGTATAGCATGAATCAGTGTTTCATTCCTTTTTACAGTTGAATAATATGCCATCGTGTGACTGGCTATGCCACGCTTTGTTGATCTACTCTCAGTTGATGGACATTTGGGTTGCTTCCACTTTGGGGCATTATGAATCAGGCCGCAATGAACATTCATGTGCAAGTTGATATGTGAACATGTTTTCACTTTTCTTGGGTATATACGTAGGTGTGAAATTACTGGACCATCTGGTAACTCCATATTTAACTTTCTGAGGAACTGCTAAGTTGTTTTCTATGTACTTTTTATAGTTACCATCAGGGGAAAAAAATCCAATTTTGTATGTTTTATGCAGTAGATTAAGTACTTGGTCAGTTCTACCCTTTTTGATTCAGTCCTCTTTTGTCAACTTAGATGACTTCCCTCGTTATTAATAGCATGGCTCTTCAAGGCTGTTGTCATTATTTAGATTTAATAGCCAGAATTCAGATTAAACTTTAAGTGGGAAAATTATCATAGTGTTGTGTGGGCCAAAAAGTTCATTTACATTTTCTGTAAGATGCTATGGAAAAACCCGAATGAACTTCTGGGCCAACCCAATACAGCAACACAAAATTTGCTTTACTTGTAAAGAGAAAACCACAGCTCTACTACAGCATCAGTGATAATAAAAATAAAAATAGAAATTGGAGGCACTGATGCTTAAGCCCATCTTCTCTGCCCACTGTCTGTGCAGAGGTCTAGGGTGGCGCACTCTGCTTAATCAGAATCCACTGTATATCGTGAACCGAGCGTAGAGAAGGTGGTAGGTTTGTCGGAAAGCTCCGGCTGCTAAAGCTGCCCTGCACACTCACCTACCCACCTGCTTTCTCTTTCAGTAAGGATGTGCGCCTGCCGGCCGGGCTGCAACACTCATTGGCGGTGGAAGCTGAAGCCCAAAGACAAGCCAAAGTGCGGGTGAGCCAGCCCTGAGCATGCCATCCTCCCGCACAGTGGAGGAGCATCAGAGGAGCTCCAGAAAATGCAAAAGAAAGCCTCCTCATGGAGAACATTTCCCCTTTACTCCTCACCTATCCATCCAGGCACTGGGGGGAATCTGGCTTGTGCACATACCACACTATTAAAATTGTTCTCCTTGGGCATGCTCACAGCCTTCTAACTGACCAGTGCAACATCTCTTTCCCTGTTACACCCTCTCTCTAATGCTATTGGTAACAGTGACCTCCTCCTCCCTGAGTCTTGCCTTCACTCTCTTTCCAAGGTATCTCCCCAAACTCCATTCCTCTTCTCTCAACCGTCACCGGTCCCCTCTAGGTTAATGACACCCAGGCCTGTATCCTTAGCTCTGTGCAACCATGTCAGAGCACACTTCCCTCATCTCTAGAGCCCAGGGGAGGCTGTGCTATGCATGGCCTCTGCTCAGGCGTGCCAGTGAGAAGATGTGGCTACCAGAGGATTGGGTGTGGGTGGGAAGGGAGTCAGGAAGAGGAAAATGAGGGCTGGAGGGGAGGCAGATTTCCCCTTAAAGAACAGAAAGCAGGTAAGGATGGTATCCATCTACCAAGAGGGTGGATAACTTTGGAGCATTGGTGGACAAAGATGGGGAGGAAGGCAGTCCTCTGGGCAGAGCAGCTTCTAGATCTCTGAGTCTAATGCCCTTTGCTCACTTTAAGGGGACATTTGGGTGGTGACCTTTTTCGTGCTTTTTCTTCTGAAATGCTAACCTGAGTTGGGAGTCATTCTTTCAGGATTGCATGTCTTTGCCTGGAATGCTGGCCAACCTTTCCTCTAAAATGGCAAAACCCTACTACTCTTCCAAGGCCCACCAGACATAGTAATTCCCCTAACACTTCATCTCTACTTGTCATAGCTCTTAACAAATTCTGCACCAAGTTACAATGAATTCTTTGTGACCCCATGGATGGTAGTCCACCAGGCTCCTCTGCCCATGGAATTTTTCAGGCAAAAATACTGGAGTAGGTTACCATTCCTCGTCTAGGGGATTTGAACCTGAGCCTCTTGCATCTTCTGCACTTCCAGGTGGATCCTTTAACACTAGTGCCACCTGGAAAGCCCATTACAATCAACAGTGTCTCTCTCTCCCTAGATCAAGATCTTAAGAAAAAAGGCAGTCTGCTCCCCTGTGCTTAGCAGCACCTGTCCCACAGTAGATACTAGTGCTTGTTTGTTGAATCACCCTAAGTAGGATTAAAACCTTCATGGAGCAAAGAAGAAAAATCACACATTGTTTTTCCTCGCATACCCTGTCTAGATGATTGCTGCAGAAGGGGAGAAGGCCGCCTCCGAGTCCCTGAGGATGGCAGCGGAGATTCTATCAGGCACTCCAGCCGCTGCTCAGCTTCGGTACCTGCACACCCTTCAATCCTTGTCCACAGAGAAACCTTCCACAGTGGTTTTACCTTTGCCATTTGACTTGCTTAATTTCCTGTCTTCTCCAAGCAATAGAACTCAAGGAGGCATCCCCTTACCAAATCCTTCCAAACCTGTTGAGCCGCTGAATCCTAAAAAGAAAGACTCTCCCATGTTATAGGAAGAAACAAGGATCATGTGACTGCAAAGAGGGCTCCATATAACAGCTACATCCCCGAGCAAGGCCCTCAGTCCTCAGTTCCCGCTCTTTCTTTTGTTGCCATGTGAAATGCCCTTGGAATGCATGAAGCCCCAGTGCAGCAACACACACAGGAAGACAGTGAAATCATGTAATGACAGAGAAGCCATATAGCATGTTTAGGTGGATCATCGATCAGAGGAATTATGGGAAAGAGCTTTAGCCAGCATTCTACTTCGGAAAGAATTTTGAGTCTACATATGGCTGAATTTTGACTTCTGAAGATGTAGTTCAAATGTCCCTTTCCCTAGATGCCCTCTAGCCCCTTTGGGAAGGGTTCTTTTGCTCCCACAGCCCTTTCTACATGCCCCTATCATTTTGCTTATCACACTGTGTTGTAATCTCATACTTATGATTCAGGCTTCTCTCCTACTATGAACTCCTCAAAAGCACGTCTTAATAATTCCCTGTCATTCCACACTCTAGCTTGTATGCTCCACCCAAGGTTTTTGCACCTGACTCTGATAGCTGCACCACAGTGATGCTTCTGTATTTCTGAGTGAAAGAGAGATACTTGTGAGTACATATTCTAGTACTTGAGCTGGATATAAAATTATACCTAATTAAAGAATTTCAAATGAATTATTTTTATAGAGACTCTTTTTTAAAATAGAGAAATAAAAGGATAAAAACACTTATGTGGTACATGTTGCTTATAATCTAAGGAAGCATTGTGATAAATATAGGGCTGATGTACTTTCAGAATAGAATTTACCAGTTTTTGGCTTAGCCAAAAAATTTGTTTTGGTTTTTCTGTAACATCTTATGGAAAAACCCACATAAACTAGTTTGCCAACCCAATATTTATTCTTTAAATACTAGTAACATTATGTGATCTACACATGCCCTAATTTAAGTCTTACTATCCATTAACTTGTTCTATATAATTAGAAGTATAGAAGCCTGATGGGGGTCTCACAGAGTTGGACACGACTGAAGTGACTTAGCAGCAGCAGCAACTACAAAAAAAAATTAGCCAAGTAAATAAGAAAGCATAGTGAGGTTTATAGGAAATTTTCTAAAAACTTAAAAAAAGTAATAACATATAGAACATTACTAATTTGCCAAACTATAACAAATCATGTTAGTAAAATGCTACATATAATGGCAATTTCCATGCTGTTTGTACAGAGGGAAATGGTGGTAGCTCTCTTCAGTGGCTCACTATTTGGTGATTTCTTTGTCCTTCAATCTGCCTCTTTATTCCCCATGTTATTTGATGTTATTATTTTATATTGAGTAAAGGGGATCAGCTATGTGGTGACAGATGGAAACTAAACTTTTGATGGTGAATATGCTATAATATATACAGAAGTCAAACTTAATGTTGTACACACAAAACTTATATAATGTTATATACTAATGCTGCCTCAATTTTAAAAACTTCCTAACAGCACATTATAATAAAGCTGGACAAAATGATGCCAACCTTAGGGTCATCACTGTCATACATCTGTAAGCTGCCTCCTCATCTCCATTCACAGATGGGAAAACTACACATTCTCACCCAATCTTACTAACTTAGGATTTCAGCCAAGCAATCCATCTTCCCAAGGTTACACTGGACGTATTAGATGACTTCAAAACGTCACGTATTCCTACACCATGCCAAATTAACTTATTGATATAACAATCTGCTTATGTTTGCTAATTATCAAGACTATAACTTTCAATTTTGTTTCAAAAGACTGTTTCATCCAATTCTGAAAAATGTTTCCATATCTTCTTATTAAAAGTCTTTCCAGTCCTTCCTCCCAAAGATCAAACTAGTTCATGGAGGAGTGGCAGGGCTGAAAGTCACGGATTGAGTCACCTCTGCTGGAGGAAATGCAGGATTTTGAAGCCAAAGGAGCAAGAAAAGTTCTAAACCATGCAGAAGTGCCAAAATACAAAATGTGGGATCCAAATGGCTGTCAAATCCAAGTAAGCCAAAGGCAGCTAACAAAAATTGCCAGAACCAGGAATATGATGCCAGAGAGGAAACCAATCACTGATGAGGCAGTGATCGGATGAGAGTTGGAGCAGGGTCGGGGGGGAAGCTGCTGGGTGATTTCCTAGAATAGCTAATATATTAGGGCTTGCAGTTTGCTTTTGTGGACCAGCTAGGGCATGGTCATAGATGGTCCACATCGCATTTAAAGGCCCAATGGCAATTAGAGCCTCCTTGAAGCGGGAAGTATTTCTCATGACCAATGCCCATACCCATCCAAGTGTACTGGTTACTGGAGTTAAGGTGGCATCAAGGATAGTTGGTCACTTTTTGCCCCATACAGATGGTTCCTAATTTCAGAGTGGCAAATGTTGGCATGAGCAATGACAGAGGTGGTAAGATCATGCTGGTTCTTGTCTACAGCCATACCACCCTGAACGTGCCCGATCTCGTCTGATATTGGAAGCTAAGCAGGGTCGGGCCTTGTTAGTACTTGGATGGGAGATCATGCTAGTTCAGGCATAACCAGAGGCAGGAATAGAACAATAAGTGAATGCCAGGGTAATAATGCAATGATGACTTTTAGGACTCTTAATAATTCCTTAGAGCATGGTTCTTTTTGTCAATGGCAGACCTGTCTATATATCTGGGGGATGCCTACAGTATCACCCATTGGTTGGTCTCCTCTGATGTCTGTCTCGAGTCAACATTTAAATTGTTCACTGCCTTGCAGAGAGTACCTTCCAGGTCGTCTTGAATGATCTATGGCACCTTTAGGTATTAACCAACTTTTAGTTAGGGTAGGAAGGCTTGATGGGAAGGAATAATGGGGATAAGCTGCTACGAAACTGTTCTTGGTGAAAGGGCATAGTGAGTAATCAAAGGCAGGTTCTTCAGGGACTGCTTAGTGAGCTGATAGTGCTGCCCACAAGGTCTCAGCAGGAGAAGTTTTCTCTTGAGGCCCAGGTGCTACGTTCCAACTGTTACTGATCTTGAAATGAGAGTAGAGGACAAGCTGGACAGTAGAATCCAAAACTAGGATACATACTAGGGAACAGTTTTTCTCTGGAAATTTACTTTAATATTAACAGAGTAGCAGTGTCTTAGTTCAGGCTGTTACAACAGAATACCATAGATGGTGGCTTATAAACCACAGGAGTTTATTTCTTACAGTTCTGGAGTCTGGGAAGCACAAGATGGAGATAACAGTTTATACAAGTCAATATCCAAAACACAGGTCATCCTAACGGGGCTTAGCAGGACTTCCTTGGAACTTCAAGGGCAAGCCCCACATCACCATTATCAGGGCAAGCCTAGAACTCTGCAATTTGGACTCCCCTGTATCTGGGAGCATGGTAGGTCATTCTGCCAATGTTTCTGCATTCCACATCCTTGGGGACCATTTCTGGATGATAGAGTAAATATGTTCCTCCTCATTAGATTGCTCCTGGTTGCTGCAATGCTCTTTGGCAGAGTCTATCAGGACTGTGAAGGTTCTGATGTCCTCTAGAATTTTGATTTGTGTGTCAGTGCATTTACTCAGTATTTGAGCTGAACAGTATGTAGAGAATGTAGAAGTCAAATCCTTTTGAAGAGGGTTCATCAACAGCACTTCTAGTTTTTTTCTGAGCTCAGAGGGAAAGTAGCACTGTTAACTAACGGCTTGGACTCTGCTGTCAGATATACCAGATTTGATCCTGACTCTATAACTTATTAGATGTTTAACCTTGGACATACAACTTATCCTGACATGAATGGGGATAACAGTAGAAACCACCTCACAAAGTTGTTGTGACTAAACAAAGTAATTTGTATGCAATGCTTAGCCCAGCACTTATAAACTAGGTAAGTACTCAATAAATCATGACTATTATTATTTTTCTGATTTTAGCCCAGTAGATCTCAATGACAGTAATTGGGTCCATCTAAATAGGAGCCTGGCCCCTAATACAGGTTGTCCCCATGCTTCAAAGTTATCCCCCAATGGCCAGGAACTCATGTCCCCACAGAGGTTGTTCTTGGATAGAACCAGCTTAAGAATCTGCTCATGAGGTCTCCTGTATTAGAATCCTCCCACCCTGCAATATTTCAAGCATTTGTTTCAAAGGTGTAGAGCTCTTCTTTATGAAAGTAACACAAAAGCTAGACAGAAGAGAGGAGGTTCTCCTCTTGATCAGCAATAGTTCCAGCCATAAATCACACATGCTCCTCTTACCTTGGTTTGATTATTTGGGTGACCAGAGTGGAAAATGGGAGATGGGTTAATAGCTGTATCTTATAAACTCTAGGATCTGCTGGACATCTGAGATGGAAATATACAGTCTACCCAAAAGCACTTTGCCTTGGTGAAACAGATGATGGGAACTGTTCCTCTTACCTTTAGACTCTCAGAAGTTTTCTCACAGCTGGCCTAGAGGTAGCCTAAGATCAGGGGCTCATGGGACCCAACCCCTGCAAGTACAGGAGGGTGCTCTCCATACAAAAGCCACTGCAAACCAAAAAGATGTGCAGGAGCCCTTTCATCAGCCATTCCAGAACCACAGGAACACTGCCCAGGCCGATGGCACTGCTGTGTACTGGATTGTTTAGGAACCTCTGGAAGGCTGCCTTCGTTGGTCTTGCTCTTAGACGCCCCATCTTAGACAAGTTGCACCATCCACGAAGTCCTGCTTCTTGAAAACCTGTGCATGGCAGAGCTCATTTTTGAGGCTGGGGGATTAGTGGGCTTGCTCAACAGTCCTGAATAGGAGACTGTCTTGAATGAAATAGGCAGACTTGGCTGGAATGAACTGTCTGTTATCCAGAGTAGAAGTTTTGATGAACTCCAGACACAGCCTCAGGCTCAGAGAGCAAGCACCCTGGTTTTGGAAGTAAGCAGGCCCTAGGCCACAAGACTACAACAGTTATGCTCCTAATTTCAGAGCAGCTCCTCTGCTTCCTGTGGGAGAATGCTTGCTCATAGGTGGCAGGCTTATTTGGAATTCCAGAAGTGGGCACAAGGTGCTCTAGATTTGGGGCCCTCAAGCAGAATTCTCGGCAGTCTTTGAAAGTGAAATGCAAAATGTAGGTTACCCAGGCAACATCTGAGTCATTGATCTCCGGCTGGGAAAGGCCAAACACAAGAGGAAAGACTAGCCAACATGTGCCAGAAAGTACCGACAAGTGACTTGACCACGGTCAAGTGGGTAGAACCTTAGTGTAGAACCAGAACTCTTGGGAGAGAGTTGTACGGTACCCACGTGTGTGAAGTAGGTCTGGGTGTGTGGTGAAGAGCCAGGCCTGGTAGACTGGGGACTTGCTCACCAAACTTCCTGAGGTCCCTAAGACACTAGCATCTCGGCTCCCTAGGGATGTGGAACATGTCACCACTGAGATTGGGACACTGAGGAGTGTGATGAGGCCCATCCAGTCAGCACAGCTTTGTCTGAACAGCTGAGCACAGAGTGGCTGGTCTCCTTTGTCACATGCACAGGAGCCTCACTGCCAGAGAAACATAATTAGAGCTCCTCCCTCCACTCTGCTCAGGGGACCACCTCAGGGTCATCTTGAGAAGATACGGCAGTGACTCAAGGACTACCTAAAATTTCTCACAAGTCAGCTACTTGGGAAAGTGAAGATGCCCAAGACAACTTTCAGAAAGCCGTAGTGCAGAGGCCTTCTCTGTAGAATACTTTTTTTTTTAAACTACCAAATGTTCATTACACCTTCCTACCACCAGCCTGATTTTATCTGGGTATTTCCTTTCCCTGTACTGTGTTCTGTCTCAATTAAACAGAAGAGACAGGGGTCCTTCCTTCCCTTTTAAGAAGCTAGAGAGATCCCTGACGCCTTCTCACCATCCCTGGTACATCCATGGGTGGTTTGTGACTACAAGGTGGCCTTTCTCCCTCGTGGGACTTTAAGAATAATATAATGATGGAAGAAATGACTGGAGTTCAGTTGGTGGGTGAGATGGTAAAGCAAATTTTGCTTCTGATCTAAACTGCCTGATCCTATCTTATTCTTAGCCTGGTTCTTTAAGACTCTCCTTCAATCCTTCAATTTGAGCTCCCCAATATGCTTTCAATAAATTATTTTTTCATTTGGGGGTTGCAAGAATGGGTTTTTGTGACTCACAACCAAGCCACTGCAACTGGGTACCCAACATCTCATTCTAATTGTAGTGGCATCTGGCCTCACTCTGACCTTTAAGACAGCCTTCCACCTAACGGAGCTGACACATTCTGAGGGGCCAGACCCTTGTGTTCAGGCACGGGGGCTGATTTCTATGAAAACGACCGCTCATTCCTACAAAGAAGGGAATTAATTTTTTTCAAGTGTTCTAAAATTTCACCAAAAAACCTCAATTTGCTAGAATCATTCAAGAATCTCTCTAGGAAAGTGAAAAGGTGGGGCTTGCTCTGCCCTACCAAGTGGTACCTGGAAGTGTGAGCCAGTAGCTTGATCTGTGGCTTTCAGGTGGGCCATGTGCCTAGTCAATTGTCTGAAGAATTTCATGTTTTCTTTCCCCAGAATTAAGGAGTCATCTAGTAGGCCTAGATTGACCCCAAGCAATTTTGAAACCCACCCCACAAACACTTTGGTATGTGTGGGTCAAGGCAGGCCTGACCAGGGGTTGGGTTTAAACAGGGCTGAGGACTCTGTAGTCAGAGGGTTTCTGAGGCTTAAGGACCAGACAAAATCCTACAATTCCAGGAGATAAATCCAAAGGAACAGCAAATATGTGGAACCAAAGCAGGTCAAGAAATCTCATAGGTGTCTGGAGCCAGGGGGAGATAAAACAAATGCAAGAGAGCCCGGAGAAGTGAGGTAAGAGGGACTCCTTGCTGAGTGACCGGCCAGATGTCCATTTGTCATTTGCAACATACTTTGGAAGCTTGGTCCATCTCTAATGCCAAGATGTACCCAGGGTCATGAACAGAGCAGACAAATAAGGCAATAAAAGTGAAAAATGGAGATTCTGGGTGAATCTTCAATAACATTGGCCCCTGTGAAGGAAGTCATCTGAGCAATGGCCTGGTGGCCCATCACCATTGTCGGACAATCCAGACACAGAGCCAGCAAGCTGGGGTCTCAGCAATTAGCTCTGAGGTCTTGGCGAGTTTTTGCCCGTTTGGGGCCTCAATTTCATCTTCTGAGAAATGGGGCATAAACAGTCTCTCCTCCACCTACTTTGCAGGGTTATTGTGAAGACTAGATAAATCTTAAGAATGCCTGGAGTAAGGGTCTTCCCTCCTGGCTCAGTGAAAAATTCCCCTGCCAATGCAGGAGATACAGATTTGATCCTTAGTCTGGGAAGATCCCACATGCCGAGGAACAACTAAGCCTGTGTACCACAACTATTGAGCCTGTGCTCAGGAGTCCAGGAACCGCAACCACTGAGCCCATACGCGGCCACTACTGAAGCCCCCGCACCCACAGCCCTTGCTTCACAAGAGGCGCCACAACAATGAGAAACCTGTGCAATAAAGAGTAGCCCCCACTCACCTCAAGTAGAGAACAGCCCACACAGCAACGAAGACCCAGCACAACCAAAAATAAATAAATAAAATTATTTAAAAAGAAGAGAAGAAAAAAAATATTTAAAAAGGAAAAAATTATTTTAAAATTATTTTAAAAGGATTCTTTCTTATTTTCTGAAATAAGTAATCTGAAAATGCTGCAGAAACCTAACAGTGTTATTAGGATCCCCTCTTTTAAATTGAAAAAAATAATGCTTTTTATTTGCCATTCTCCTCTGCAGAGTTCAAAGTCCTCAGAAAGCATAATTTTCTTGACAGAAGCTGACACTTTTCATAGACTTCTGCTGGGAAATCAACTGAAGAGGCTAGAAAACCTTTACACAAACCATTTTTAATTTTGGAAATAAGCTAATTGATTGATTGCCTAGAGCCATCACTGTGACTTTTAACGAGAAGATGTTCCTGAGTTGTCTGCTGCAAAGGGAGTCCCGTCAGTTGAGCCACATTGTCAGTTCAAAAGTGCAGAGATATCTGGGATGGGTGTGGTGTGGTGTAGCCCAGCATCCTGTGGTTGCTATTTGGGTTTCGTCTTGGATTTAGTCCGGAGTTTGGATTTAGAACCCTCCTTGCGCTGTATCTCTGAAAAGACCAAAACAATTATTGTAATAATACCTTATATTCATTAAGGACTTTTGATTTTACAAAGCATTTTTAAAATTCTGTCTGCATGAGTAAGCCCCAAGCTATAAACCATGTGCCCAAAATTCGACTCCACATTGGTTACTGGGATTGAGAATGTATGTTCTCAAAGTTTATGGGTAATGAGGATAGAAGAGAAAGAACAATATGTCTTCCTTTCTTCCTTCCAGTACATACCCCAAACTTAGGGAAAAATTTTCAAATAGAGCTGGGTATCTAGAACCCTCCCATATCCATGGCTGTACCCCTGTGTGTCTCTTGGTCCCTGTTCCCTCCAATCTGTCATGCACAGATCCTACACAAGCCTGCTGTCTGACTGCACCATGAAACGAAGCTTCTCAGTTGTCTGAGAATCCTTCTGACTGGCTGCAGCCATCTTCCTCCCGCATTCAACGGTCCCCTTGTTCACACCCTGTCTTGTCCCCGTTCTTCATCACAGGCCTCACTTTGATCAGAGACTAAGCCACATTCATCTTTGTAAACACCAAGCTCCATTCCTTTCTCCATCAATAATTCAGAACACAGTGATTCGCTGTTAAAAATAATGACATAAAAATAAATGTCTTCCTACTCCATCCAAATCTTTTCCTTACTCAGCATTCACAAGGCTCCTTTCTTCACTGTATGATTTTCCATTCCTTCACTGAACAACAATTAGGAGAGAAGAGATCTCCCTGCACTAACTCATAAAATATGACCCAGTATGTTCCATATGCACGTCAGATTGCTCCAAGGTATCTGCATGTGTTGTTTTTTTTTTCAAAGGAGCTGCCTGCTAACTCTAAGGAATGTCTAACTTGTGGATTTTTCAGAGAAATGTTTAGGTCACTTGCATGGCATGGGGATTGCCTTGCTTAGCAGCCTGATCCCCTAAGCTTTGCAAGGCTTCTCATCCTCTACTTTTGAATCCCTAGCAGTGACTCTGATGAGGGGTGTGGAAAGGAGGGAGAAGAGGGGTTGTATCCTTGTTGTGTGGGTTATTGTTTGCAGGCTGGGACCTAACTGAATAGTTATCCTCCACCTAAAATTATTAAAATGTTTTATTTTTGTATTTAAACTAATCCCCAAGACTTTTATGGAAATGGACAAAACTAAAGTCACTCATCCCATGTTGTTAACACGAAGACCTTTTCTGTGATTTGCATATAGTAATTTACACCATGGGTGGAGGAACCTAATGGGCTACAGTCCATGGGGTCGCAAAGAGTCAGACCCAACTTAGCAACAACAATCTAGGGAAGGTCTAGTTTCTAGATTATTGGGATAAAATCACACCACAATAGAAGATAAATTTTTTTTTTAATTCATGAAAACTACCTCACATACATTCAGACCTAAGGCTAAAGGATCTTCACACCGGGAATGGTTAACATTTTACCAGTTCAGAGTTAACAGAAGGAGAGAAAATGGACTCAGATTCCTCCTGCTCCAGTACTGACAGGATACAGCACAGCTGGGCCAGAGACTGTGAGTGACCGGCCAACTTACTGCTTTTGCTGGAGGTAGAGACAGAGGTGACAGAGAAAAATAGATAATAGATATCTGCCCAGTACCACCCCTGGCACCAGAAGCTGTCCTGGGAACAGACTGCAGGTTGAAGATGAAAGCAAAAATCAAAAAATAGCCTCCAATATTGGGGATATTAAAAACTCTTTGAGGGAAGATTACAGATTAATTAGAGATAAGAAAATGAAGAGTGAAATTCCTCTTCTTGTTGAATAAAGATTATTTTCATCATAGCCAATCCACCAAGTACTAAAAACTAAAGACAACATTCCCCATAAACCTTTAGCAACCAGAGACAATGTATATCAATGTTTAGGCATATTTGTTCTGGTCTTTTTTTCTAGCTTTAAAAAATTGTGATTATTTCCTTTGACTAGATTCTCAAGAGTGAAATTATTAAGTCAAAATACATGTATATTTTTGAGGCCTACCCATATACACTCTCAAACTGCTTTCTCAAAGAGTTGTACCTGTCTGTCCACCCACAAGTATTATTTGTAAAACTACTTTGCGCCCTCTGTCCAGCACTGTATTCTTTGTTTTTAAAAAGCTTTGCCAGTTTTATAAGTTAAAATTGTATCTCATATTAGTTTATCAGTCACCATTGTTAGTCATTTGGATGTGTGTGTGTGTGTGTGTGTATGGATTCCTAGGAGAAGTATGAACTAGTAGATCACCACGAAAAATAGTAAGCTCTTCTAAAATATTTATGACCCAATCAAGTTTTCACTCATAAAGTGAAGTGAAGTCGCTTAGTCGTGTCCAACTCTTTGCGACCCATGGACTGTAGCCCACCAAGCGCCTCCATCCATGGGATTCTCCAGGCAAGAATACTGGAGTGGGTTGCCATTTCCTTCTCCAAATGAAGCAAAAATGAGAAAGCAATGCTCACCTTTCTTTGGAGATTTTGAGGATCTGTCTTGTGGTCTGATTTCTTCTTCTTCTTCTTTTTCTTCTTCTCTTTCTGCTTCATTTTCTTCTTCTTCTACTTCAGACTCCTTCACTTTATACTTCATCAATACTTCCTCTAATTCTTTCTCCAGTTCTTTATTTCTTATAAGGGTATAATGAAGTCTTTCATTCACATCATCAAACCTCTCCTCAGCTTGTCTGGCTCTGCTTTCGACCTCTCTGATGTTGACAAAGTCCAGAGAAACACAATAAAATGGAAAGGTCTGAAAAAGTATCTTTCAGATCTAGAAACTCATTGTCCAAAAAAGGTAGTGGGATGAGAAGAATATATATGAACAGCACAAACAAAGAAAGCAGCAGCATCAATGTTTAGCCAAGAATTGAGGGTCTAGGAGCTACTCTGGAAGGTAATGTCAGAGTTGCAGTCATGGTGTGATTTAAGAATATATTTATAATTTCTTAATGAAACTGACTTTTGGATATTTGGAATTCTCCACCAATAGCCAAGGAACCCTTTTCAGTGATTAAGCTTGGCTTCTCTATATTGATATAATCCAACAAGCAAACAAAATAGTGTCCCTTATTTTCCAGCACCTTTAAAACCAGATCTTACAGTAGCAAAAACCAGTTTGAAGTGTGCTTAAATAACTAGAACATGTATGTCTATATCTCTTCTTCTCATAGTTTCTTAGCCATCTTAACTCTATTGTCCTTCCTACCATTTGGGTTATGTAACCTTCTTTCTTGCACACAATAGCTTCTTCTAGTTCCATTTATTTCTCTAGCTCATCTTTTAAAACATACTGAGCTGGATCACTCCTCACACTCTGTTCCCACCCTATATACACACACACACACTGGACTTCCTCCATCTCCAATGTAGCTGAGGACAGCTGTCCCTACTGGAGCAGTTTAATTCATTGCCTCCAGACGATTTGATGGTACCCATCCTGCTTGTAAGGAAAAAGGAAACAGGAGAACGAAAAATAAGCCAAGAAGTGTGCATTTCTCAGCTAGATCTCCTGGACAACAATCTCTGTCTTCTTACCATTGTGGTGTCTCATACTTACATTAACTTCTCCTGTGTGCGATCAAGTATAGCCATTGCTTCAAGATACTTTGGGGCCAATGTACCTTGATGAGCTGATTCTCTCTGACAAGAAAAGTATGTATTATGAATGAACTGAAAGTCCCAACAGTAAATAGCCTCCTTCTTCAGGATGTTCTGGACCAAGCTATCTTTTTCTACTATTCATATTTATATAGTAGATGATTAAACACACTCTTAATATGAAAGAAGAACAAATACCATACCAGATTGCCAATTATTCATACTTAGGTGGATATAAAACTATATTAGAGTTGTAAAGAAGAAGCAGGGAAAACAATATCAACAAAAAGAAGCAGGGAAAGAAGAGAAAGTTTAAAAAATAAAGAGAAGGGCAAACATATTTCTCTAACCAAGTTAAATATCAAGGAAATCAATTATATTTCTCTCATTAATAATTTACTTCACTAAGCACATAACATTGCATAATCCAATCAAATCTTTCTGTTTCTTAGGAAACTTCAGATATCAAAGTAGAGAAAATATATTAAAAAAAAAAAAACCTCTTACTTATTTTGACTTTAAATATACTCCAGAAAACAAAATAAGAGGAAGACAAAAGAGAAAATTTAGAAGACAAAAACTATATGTGAAAATGAACATTATGAGGCATTTTTCCAGACCTGTGTACTTTAAAAAATCTCTTTTATCCACATTTCCCCAACAGAGACATGTAAAAGGTAAACCCCACCTTCTAGATGGAAAGGGGGACCTAAGAGGATAGGCAGCCTGCCATCATCACAGAAAGATCTAGTGGTTAAAGCAAAACCTTCATCTTGGCCTCTCCATCCTCAGTCACACATGGTACTGCACTACGCTCACTTTTTCTAAAAGCAAACCAGCAAAAATAAACTATCAAACGAGTTCACTTTTCCTCTAGCTCTTTTATTCTTTTGCTATTGTCTCAGTCACATGTTTTTCCCCTTTCTGTCTTGCCTCCTCTTTGGATAATAAATCTGTCCTTGTTCGGGCTGGACCAGCAATGTGGGTCACGTGGGCCTCGCTTATACAGCACATACTACTAATTTATTTATTCTTTGAATCCAAAAGGAAGGTTTTTCACAGAAGAGGCTTCTGGAACTGGAATTCCACATGATTTGTACAGCGACATGAAGCAGTTTTAACTACAGGTGGAAACCAAAGTAGATCAGGACTGTACTCTGTGAACGGTATCTTTCAGCCTTCTGACTCTCCTCATTCATTCAAAAGACAGATATTTAGTTACAATGTGCCAGCGAAGCATTCCTCTGTTTTGAAACCACCAAGTACAGATTAATGTTTTGTGGTCCTTTTCAAATCCTTCAGTAGGAAATTCCCATGGTCCAAAATGCTGGATGGTTGGGTTTCTAGAATTATGGCCTCCTCTATGTATGCCAAGGAGCAAACTTCCCTGCATCAGCCATATATATGGATACAGACTGTTGTTGTTTAGTTGCTAGGTCATGCCCAGCTCTTGTGCAACCCCATGGATCACGGCCCACCAGGCTCCTCTGTCCAGGGGATTTCCCAGGCAAGAATACTGGAGTGGGTTCCCATTTCCTTCTCCCGGGGTCTTTCCGACCCAGAGATTGAACTCACATCTCATGCTTGGCAGGTGAACTGGATTCTTTAGCAATGAGCTACCTGGGAAGCCCACTGGATATAGATGCCTCAAAGGAAATCACAGAGACTCTGCCTTGAGCCCTTTTTCCATATTTGAAGCTTCCTCTGGCTTTTACGCTCTTTCGCCCACTTAATAGAAACAAACACGGGCCACGTGGCCTTGGAAGCAATGGCATTGGGCTGTCCTTGTTTGTGCCAGCCTGCTGTGGCTTGCAGCTAGTCTCTCTGTCAGACTCCAATTATACCTTTGGCCTTTTGGGCTTGGTTTTCCTGAGGTCTGACTCTACTAATTGGCTTAATGAATTTTTGGCCGTGCTGGGTCTCCGTTGCTATGCAGGCTTTCTCTTGTTGCGGCGAGCAGGGGCTACTCTCCAGTTATGGTGCACGGGCTTCTCATCGCAGTGGCTTCAGTAGTTGTGGCTCCCGGGCTCTAGAGCACAGGCTCAATAGTTGGGGCGCACAGGCTTAGCTGCTTTGCAGCATGTGGGACCTTCCCTGACCAGGGATTCAAACTTGTGTCTTCTGCATTGGCAGGAGGATTCTTTAACACTGAGTCACCAGGGAAACCCACTAATGGGCTTTAGATTGGACTAACATCTTTAGCTTGAGACTATTTCAGGGAGGATCTGGCTTCAGACCCAGTTCCTTGGAATCCAATGCTCAGTACTGAATGCCTGGCCAGCCACAGTGACCCTGTCAGCTTTGGACATATTTTCCAGACCCACCAATTCCAAGAACCCTTCCCTGCTGCCATTAAAAGATGGATAATTTGGTCACTGCTGTTAATACCTATGCCGGGGATACACGGTACTGTGGAAGGAAAACACAGGTTTCTAAGCGCTTCCTTTAGCTCAGTGAAAGAAATATGGCTGATCCTCCAAGTCTGACCCCTACTCTTTCTTTCAAAGGAGTTTAGAGGTAATCAGCAAAAATCTCCCGTCTCCCTCAAATTTACAACTCTTTACAAACAGGCAGAACCTGTGGTTTGAAGGCAGGCCTAAAAGAGATTGTTCCTAACATCTTGCTCTTTAGGGTAGCTGAGCCTTAGGCAACCCAGTTCGTGCAGCAGGGGGCAGTGCCTGGGGTCAGCTGAACACTGAGGGTAGCCTCCGGGAGAGTTTGCTGAGTTTAGTCTTCCCATACCTCCACCCGTCAGCGAATTGTTACAGAGTTCAGGCTGCTTCTCCTCCAGGGACCACTTTGAAATGATTCGCATTCAGAGAGGGCCACAAGGGGTGCCCTGTGGCAAGTTCTCAGACTTGATTAAATCAGGCGGCACCTTAGGATGTGCAGAGGCAGAGTCAGGGCTGCTTACTGGGGTCACTTGATTCACCAGTGAAATCAGGAAGTGCCAGACAGGATAGTGCCTGAAACAGGCACAGCAGGCGGAGTTTTGTGCACGGTTCCTGCTTTGAGTACAGTCTTCAGGAATCCCACAAAGTCCTAATTTCCAGCTAAGTGAAGAGAGTTTTGAATAATTGATAGTCCATCCCTCTCCCTCTCCTAGTTATGGTGGACATGACAAGTTATACCTGCAAACCACAAGGTTTTTGCTTCTCTGTCCCTTCTTTTCTTTTCTCTTTCCTTCCCCAGTGTCAATCAAACTGCCTCCTGGGAGCTGTGTTTGCAGACCATAAAAAGAGAGAGCCACTGCCCAATAGAACCAGTGCCTTGGATCTGTAGCCCTGCTAAATGGTTGCTACATTCTTAGGGCCAGAGGCCAAGTGTCTGTCAAAAAGAAAAAAAGAAAGACAGGGGGGAAAAAAGGATAAAAGAAAAACAAGCAAACAAAGCAAAAGAAATTTCTACAGTGGAAGTTTTAAAATCTTAAACTGCCCTCAGGGAGCCCCGATGTCTTTATGAATGGAAAGAGCACAGAGCCAAGGCCCCTCCTGCCCCACCGAATCCACAGCACAGTCCACATCAAGACAGCACCCTTCCCCCAGGCTCCACCTCCCACCCTGAATCTCTGACCTCCTCCAGGTCAAGGATCTTCATTCTCTGGGTACCAACGTCCCCAAAGATCAACTTTGTCTTCACTTGCCTAGCACACAGGGCCCCTCTGTTTGAGCACCTGGTGATTCCTTTCTACCTGTGCAGTGGTCCAGTCACCACCCCTAGGATGAATGTGATTCTCCCTTATTTCAAGGAACTTGCAAGTACATCTGGATGGCATTTTAGTCCATTTTAGGCCTCAGGGTCAACGAGAACCTGGCCAGTTGGGTTTTCAGGGATCTATAGTAGAACATTAGCAACTTTTCAAAGCCGAGAGATAGACTTTCTGGACCGCATCGTCCTCAGGTGGGCTCGCCACACGGCACCACACTGTATCAGATGGAACTGTGGCATCCTGGCGCAGGAGCCCCACACTATCAAAGACAAGCACCGCACCCTCCATTTTGCCCCAGGCTACAGGCTTCTGTTTTCCTGGCTGCTTCTCGCCACACTGTAGGCCAGACCCTGATGCCTTGCCAGGCTTCCCAGATGGCACTAATGGTAAAGAACCAGACTGCCAATGCAGGAGACACAGAGACAAGGGTTCAATCCCTGGGTCAGGAAGATCCCCTGGAGGAGGACACAGCAACCCACTCCAGTATTCTTGCCTGGAGAATCCCATGGACAGAAGAGCCTGGCAGGCTACAGTCCATGGGGTCGCAAAGAGTCGGACATGACTGAAGTGACTTAGCACGCACACTGACGCCTTGCCAGGATAGCATAGCAGGGCTTTTACCTCAGGGGAGAAAATCTGGGGTAGGAAGGTTTTGGGTGGGACTGGTGGGGGGTTCTCATTATAGTGCTACCCTTTGTTTGCTTTTTTAGAAAATATGTCTCATGACATTGCATTTGCATCGTTTACCCCTACATCTTTGCCTCACAGTCTTCTCACCTGATATGTGTGCATGCTCAGTTCAGTCGTGCCGGACCCTGTGACCCCATGGACTGTAGCCCGCCAAGCTCTTCTGTTCATGGGATTTTCCAGGCAAGAATACTGGAGTGGGTTGCCATTTCCTCCTCCAGGGGATCTTCCTGACCTAGGGATCGAACCTGTGTCTCCTGCATTGGCAAGCGGATTCTTTACCACTGAGCCACCTAAGAAGCCTATCAACTGACATATTAACATATAATTTTAGAAACTTGTTAAAAAGGCATTACTTTGGAAGAATGTGATTGCAATCCCCCCAAACCCCCTGCACCACTCTTTCTCCAACTTCGCCTGCTCCTGCCTAACTCTCCACATCATTTCACCCAGTTCTTCCTCCCAGAGTTGGAGCCTATTTCCTACAACCTCCCTTCACTTACATCCCTGCAATCTGCCTCTACTCTGGACCATGCAGCCACTTTAGTGATCTAGCTGCTATCCACCAGTACCCTCAGCACAGCTCGCCATGCCTGTTCCTACTCAGACGGGTCAGACTCCTAGCAATGAAATGGTTCTTAACTTTGAGGTTGAGAAATTTGATGATGTCTATGGATTTCCAGCACATCCCCTTGCTCCCCAAGAAAATGCACAGTATGACTATACAGACAGAATGTTGCATACCATTTTCAGGGGGTTAGTGGGATGAAGCCCACCCAGAGATTCCTAAAGTCATGGCATCCTGTACAGAGAGATACAAATCTAGAGCTAACTTAAGTGTAAATAATCCTAGAACTTTTTGTGAAGGAGTTTTAACTTTGTTTTCCTGCTGAGTTTCCATAGCTACTGTCTAAAGGTTTCCAGTTCCTCAGGAATTCTTGTGGTTGCTGGTATGTTCTTATCACAGTTATCAATAGAGTCTGTTGAACAAATACATTTTTTAAATTGATCAAATATTGACCATAATATTGTTAAGTTAAAGAAAGGGATGAAATGCTGATTTTAAAATGAGTTTTAAGGAAGAGAATGAAAAGTTTTTGTGAACAAACAAGAGTTTTTCCAAGGATGATGCTGGGAGAAAAATAAATCTGGAAAATATATTACTTAAGCGTTCTCTTAGAAATGCTAAAAGTTATGTTAGATCCATATAATTTTTACATAATATCAAATTTTCTAGTTTTGAATTTCGTAGCTGAGTTGCAGATACATACCCAAGAAGACAATGCATCTGTTCCATATAGAGGTTGGGAATGAATATTTTCATCTTCTCCAATGACTCGAATGATTTTTTCCTTTTCTGTGGATGTCGAAGGTTTCTAGGGCATAGAAATACCACAGACCTATTAGTGAGCTGGTGTGTGACCCAGTGGCAGGGCAAGTTGCCTGGTACCATGTCTGAAGCTTTGGTTTTCCATTTGTTTTCATCATTCAGGAAGCATTTAGAAGACTTACAGGAAACACTGTGGGAAAAATTAGCGGGGATAGGGAAGTGGGGACAAAGGGAAGTAACTGTGGAACAAAGAGGATTTCTTTCAGACCTCAGGAACTCATAGGACTGTGGGAGAGATAACCAATAAAATAATTATGGTCTACATGATTACTGTGATCATAATGGTAAGTTCCAAGAGCTACGTGTACCCAGAAAAGGGCCCTGCATTTTGTCTAGACACCTTAGGTTTTTGTTTTTGTTTTTTTTTTTTTTTACAGTGAAACAACATTTGAAAGCTGAATAGGAGTTTGTAAAATAGGAAGGAAAGGGCCTGAACTCAGATGTCAGAAGAAGGGAAGGAGGAAATTTAATAGGTATGACAGATTTAGTGGCCAAAAAATAATGTATTCCATATATTTTGCCTTTTATGTGCCAAGTACTATAACAGAAGAAAAGCAGAAAATGCTGATCAAAAGAGGCATGGGTGTTATACAATATTGTTATTCTTTTGTACAGTACGTAAAGTGAGTAAAGGATGTATGTCATGGTCTGGGGTCATGCCAATATTTAAACTATTCACAGCAAAGAAACACCCCAGGGAAGTAAATTAAGACAAAATAGAGAGTAATCATGAGTTCTGAAAGAAAAAGAAAATAGTAGTCCACCCAGGAATTACAAGGGCTCTTATGGCAGACTAAACTAGGTCTGAATGTTGGTTCTGCCACTTAATAGCATATGGTTTTCAGTACATCAGTTCCTTTTTGAGCTTCAGTTTTCTTATCTGTAAAATGGGAACAATAATATTTACCTTGAGGTTGTATTATGTAAGTAAGAGATAACATGCAAAGCATATAGGCCATGGTAGGCACTCAATTATTGGTAGTTATCATTGTATTTTCATTATTATTATTATTACAAATGCCCCAATAAGGGTTATTTTTATTATTAATGCCATGGCAGGGGTGGAGACAGGATAAGGAAAAGAGAAGTGTGGATGGCCTGAGGGGAGTGAGAAAAGGCAGCTCAGAGTGGGAGCTGAGGAGTGGAGACCAGGAGTTTAAACAACTATTTGAAAAATATGGCAATGAAAGGATAAAGAAACAGCATCAGAGTGAGAGGTAGATTGTGTAGTTATCAGTTGTATAGGTGAATGAGGCCAGTTAGGAAAGGGCTGAATTTAGAAAGGAAGAGGGGCACCCTATCCTTGGAAAATAAAGACATAACTGTGCATGCAAGTATGGGTAAATCTAAATGAGGCTTCAGCAATACATGAACCGTGAACTTCCTGATGTTCAAGCTGGTTTTAGAAAAGGCAGAGGAACCAGAGATCAAATTGCCAACTTCCACTGGATCATGGAAAAAGCAAGAGAGTTCCAGAAAAACATCTATTTCTGTTTTATTGACTATGCCAAAGCCTTTGACTGTGTGGATCACAATAAACTGTGGAAAATTCTGAAAGAGATGGGAATACCAGACCACCTGACCTGCTTCTTGAGAAACCTGTATGCAGATCAGGAAGCAACAGTTAGAACTGGACATGGAACAACAGACTGGTTCCAAATAGGAAAAGGAGTATGTCAAGGCTGTATATTGTCACCCTGCTTATTTAACTTATATGCAGAGTACATCATGAGAAATGCTGGGCTGGAAGAAGCACAAGCTGGAATCAAGATTGCCGGGAGAAATATCAATCACCTCAGATATGCAGATGACACCACCCTTATGGCAGAAAGTGAAGAGGAACTAAAAAGCCTCTTGATGAAAGTGAAAGTGGAGAGTGAAAAGTTGGCTTAAAGCTCAACATTCAGAAAACGAAGGTCATGGCATCTGGTTCCATCACTTCACGGGAAATAGATGGGGAAACAGTGGAACCACTGTCAGACTTTATTTTTTTGGTCTCCAAAATCACTGCAGATGGTGACTGCAGCCATGAAATTAAAAGACGCTTACTCCTTGGAAGGAAAGTTATGACCAACCTAGATAGCATATTCAAAAGCAGAGATATTACTTTGCCAACAAAGGTCCGTCTAGTCAAGGCTATGGTTTTTCCAGTGGTCATGTATGGATGTGAGAGTTGGACTGTGAAGAAAGCTGAGTGCTGAAGAATGGATACTTTTGAACTGTGGTGTTGGAGAAGACTCTTGAGAGTCCCTTGGATTGCAAGCAGATCCAACCAGTCCATTCTGAAGGAGATCAGCCCTGGGATTTCTTTGGAAGGAATGATGCTAAAGCTGAAATTCCAGTACTTTGGCCCCCTCATGCGAAGAGTTGACTCATTGGAAAAGACTCTGATGCTGGGAGGGATTGGGGGCAAGAGGAAAAGGGGACGACAGAGGATGAGATGGCTGGATGGCATCACTGACTCAATGGACGTGAGTCTGAGTGAACTCCGGGAGTCGGTGATGGACAGGGAAGCCTGGTGTGCTGCGATTCATGGGGTCGCAAAGAGTCGGACACAACTGAGCGACTGAACTGAACTGAAATGAGGAAAGGAAGGAAGTTGAAGCGTTCACTCCAGATGATCTATTTCTACTTTCAATAGTATATATACACATGTATATACACACACTGCATTTGTTGCTGTTGTTTAGTCTCTAAGTCGAGTCTGACTCCCATGGACTATAGAGCCTGCCATTTCCTTCTCCAGGAGATCTTCCTGACTCAGGGATTGAACTCATGTCTCTGGCATTGGCAGGGGGATTCTTTACCACTAGCCATCTTGGAGGCTCAAATATATATATATTTTTTCATTATATATTCATTCTTTAAATATATATATTCATTATATATTTTCTTTAAAAATATAAAGGAAAAGGAAATAATACTAAATAATCTTACCTCTTCTGCACTCTCTTCTTTCTTTTCCTTCTCAAGTTTCTTGTCCTCCATGTTTTCTTCAATTTCTTTATGAATCTTTCCTGCTTCAGGCTCACTTAATCCTTTTAGAATATCCTATTAGACACAACAATACTATATTGTAGCTTAGTGGACATAAATATTTATGCAGAAGATTACCAATATTTCCATTCAAAAAATATTTAATGAGCATTAATTTTGTAACTGGGCACTATGCTAGTGATAAGGATACAAAGGTAAATAAGAACAGTCCCTGGCTTAAGCAGCTTACAATTTAGTGGACAAGAAAATACTATGGTGACATATAGTCAAAGAGAAGGAGCACCTAAGCCAGATCTAGTATTGGGCAGGGGTGAAAGAGAGGGTTAATCCAGAAGGTTTCTTGGCGGACACAATGTCTGCGTTTCCTCTTGAAGGATGGGTGAGGAGAAAAAAGATGGCACAAGTGAGTTCCAGACAGAGAATGTTATTTGCACATGACTGGCACTAAGAACAAAAGGAAGTCAATAGAACAAAAACTTAGAAGCAGATGGACAGGAGCACAGTCAGAGGAAGGACTAGGATATTATGCCAGGGAGACTGGATTTTATCCTGACATACCAATAATTTGACCTGTTTCGTATTTCAAAACAATCACTCTAGCAACTTGTTGTCAGTCACTCAGTCGTGTCTGACTCTTTGTGACCTCATGGACTGCAGCACACCAGGCTTCCCTGTCCTTGACTATTTCCTGGAGTTTGCTCAAACCCAGGTCTATCGAGCTGATGATGCCATCCAACCATCTCACCCTCCGCCACCCCCTTCTCCTTTTGACTTCAATATTTCCCAGCATCAGGGTCTTTTCCAATGAGTCGGCTCTTCACATCAGATGCCCAAAGCACTGAAGTTTCAGCTTCAGCATCAGTCTTTCCAGTGAATATTCAGGACTGATTTCCTTTAGGAATGACTGGTTTGATCTCCTTGCTGTCCAAAGGACTTTCAAGAGTCTTCTCCAGCACCACAAAAGCATCAATTCCTTGGCACTCAGCTTTCTTTATGGTCCAACTCACATCCTTACATGACTACTGGAAAAACTATGGCTTTGACTATACAGATCTTTATTGGCAAAGTTATGTCTCTGTGTCTGTTAATTTTGTGGCTGCAGTTACTGTTCGCAGTGATTTTGGAGCCCAAGAGAATAAAATCTGTCACTGCTTCTACTTTTTCCCCTTCTGTTTGCCATGAAGTGATGGAATCATGATCTTAGTTTTTTGAATGCTGAATTTTAAGCCAGCTTTTTCACTCTCATCTTTAACCCTCATCAAAAGGCTGTTTAGTTCCTTTTCACTTTCTGCTGTTAGAGTGTTACCATCTGCATATCTGAGGTTGTTGATATTTCTCCTGGCAATCTTGATTTCAGCTTGTCACTCATCCAGCCTGGCATTTCGCATGATGTACTCTGCATAGAAGTTAAATAAGCAGGGTGACCATATGCAGCCTTGTCATACTCCTTTCCCAACTTGGAAACAGTCAGTTGTTCCATGTCTGATTTTAACTGTTGCTTCTTGACCTGCATACAGGTTTCTCAAGAGACAGTTAGGTGGTCTGGTACGCCCATCTCTTATAGAATCTTCCACACATTTGTTGTGATCCAAACAGGCAAAGGCTTTAGCATAGTCAATGAAGCAGTTTTTCTGGAACTTCCTTGCTTTCTCCATGATCCAACAGATGTTGGCAATTTGATCTCTGGTTCCTCTCTCTGCCTCTTTGAAACCCAGCATATATATCTGGAAGTTCTCAGTTCATATACTGCTGAAACCTAGCTTAAAGGATTTTCAGCATAACCTTGCTAGCATGTGAAATGAATGCAACTGTATGATAGTTTGAACATTCTTTGGCATTATTCTTCGGGATTAGAATGAAAACTGACTTTTTCCAGTCCTGTGGCCACTGTTCAGTTTTCCAAATTTGCTGACATACTGAGTGCAGAACTTTCACAGCATTATCGTTTAGGATTTTAAACAGCTCAGCTGAAATTCTGTCACCTCCAATAGCTTTGTTTGGAGTAATGCTTCCTACTGCCCACTTGACTTTACACTCCAGGATCTCCAGCTGTAGTTGAGTGACCACATCATTGTAGTTATCTGGGTCATTAAGACCGTTCTTATATAGTTCTGTATATTCTTACTGTTTCTGTCCTTTATCATGCCCATCCTTGCATGAAATGTTCCCTTGATATCTCCAATTTTCTTGACAAGATCTCTAGTTTCCCATTCTAATGCTTTCCTCTATTTCTTTGCATTGTTCATTTAAGAAGGCCTTCTTATCTCTCCTTGTTATTCTTTGGAACTCTGCATTCAGCTGGATACATCTTTCCTTTCTCCCTTGCTTTTCGCTTCTCGTCTTTCCTCAGCTATTTGTAACGTCTCCTCAGACAACTACTTTGCCTTATTGCATTTCTTTTTCTTTGGGATGGTTTTGGTCACTGCCTCTTGTACAATTTTACAAACCTTCGTTCATAGTTCTTCAATCACTCTGTCTATCAAATCTATTCCCATGAATCTATTCAACATCTCCACTGTATAATCATAAGGGATTTGATTTAGTTCATACCTGAATTACCTAGTGGTTTTCCCTACTGTCTTTAATTTAAGCCTGAATTTTGCAATAAGGAGTTCATGATCTGAGCCACAGTCAGCTCTCTAGGACTTGTTTTTGCTGACTGTATAGAGTTTCTCCATCTTTGGCTGCAAAGAACATAATCAATCTGATTTCCATATTGGCCATCTGGTGATGTCCATGTGTAGAACTGCCTCTTGGGTTACTGGAAAAGGGTGTTTGCCATGACCAGTGCATCCTCTTGACAAAACTACCCTTTGCCCTGGTTCATTTTGTACTCCAAGGCCAAACTTGCCTATTATTCCTGGTGTCTCTTGACTTCTTACCTTTGCATTTCAATCCTCTATGATGAAAAGGATATCTCTTTTTTGGTGTTAGCCCTTGATGGTGTTGTAGGTCTTCATAGAACCGGTCGACTTCAGTTTCTCCAGCATCAGTGGTTGGGACATAGACTTGGATTACTGTCACGCGGAATGGTTTGCCTTGGAAACGAAGTGAGATCATTCTGCCATTTACAAGGTTGCACCCAAGTACTGTATTTCAGACTCTTTTGTTGACTATTAGGGCTATTCCATTTCTTCTAAGGGATTCTTGCCCACAGTATTATATCTATAATGATCATCTGAACTAAATTCGCCCATTCCTGTCCATTTTCATTCACTGATTCCTAAGATGTCAATGTTCACTCTTGCCGTCTCCTGCTTGACCACATCCAGTTTACCTTGATTCATGGACCTAACATTCCAGTTCCTAACATTCCAGTTCTTTACAGCATCAGACTTTACTTTCACCAGCAGACACATCCAGAACTGAGTGTCATTTCTGCTTTGGCCCAGCTGCTTCATTCTTTCTGGAGCTATTAGTAATTGCCCTTTGCTCTTCCCCAGTAGGGTACTGAACACCTTCAGACCTAGGGGGTTCATCTTCCAGTGTCATTTTTTGCCTCTTCATAGTGTTCATGGGGTTCTCAAGGCAAGAATGCTGAAGTGGTTTGAAGTGGTTTCCCTTCTCCAGTGGATCACATTTTGTCAGCACTCTCCACCATGACCTGTCCATCTTGGGTGGCCCTACATAGGGTGGATCACAGTTTCATTGAGTTACACAAGACTGTGACCCATGAAGGGGCGAAATAAGTAAGTAGCTGAATTTGTGGATCTGGAGTTTAGATTGGAAGGCTGTTGGTTATAGATAAAGATTTAACAGTTATCTGCATTTATTTCAAGCCAAGAAAGTAAATTATATTGCCAAAGGAGAACTTGTGAAATGACTAGGGGACAAGGCCTTATTTGGACAGGAACCTAGTCACAAAAAGGTTCAGGGAAGAAAGAGGAGACTGGAAAGGAGGCTACAAGTTGCCTCAGAAGTGTGAAAGGGTCACAAGGAAAAAGCGAAGAGAGAAGGAGTCAACAGTGTTGAATACCTCAGTGGAGTCTGCACAAATATTGACTAAAGACTGTCCTTCAGAAGTTTATTGCAGCAATATTTATAAAACAAAGTTATACATAAGCTTAATACCCACAATAGAAAAATGCCACTAAAAATATAGTATAAACCATATAAGATATTTTATAGCTATTTTAAATTATGCTGTAGCATTATGTACATGGTGTAGAAAAATAGTATATTAGGATATTTTTCCAAAATGAAAATACTTTTCCTGATAACACACTATTGCTATAAAATATTTGACCATTACAGAGAAATTAATAATCTCAACCCTCAGAGGTAACAACTTGAATCACTTTGTTGAGTATTCTAGTCTGCTTTATCCACATATAAACACATTCATACAAATGAAATAATAATAAATGTTACGTTCCTTCATCTGCTTTTCTCAATAGCATATCATGGGTGATTCTTATTTCACTATATAATCATCTATTTTATCTGTATGGAATTCTACTACTTGAACATACCATAATTTATGAAAGTAATTTTCTATTGATCAGTATTTATATTGTTTCTTATATTTTATTACAAATAATACTGTAGTTAATATCTTATATAGATATATGTTCAAATTATCAGATAGGCTACATAGTTATATTTAAACTTTAAAAGAAATAAGAGATCGAAACTATGAAAGATTACAAAAATAATCAGATTTGAAAAAGAACCAAATAGAACTTGAATAATTAAATTTCAAACTCAACAGAAAGCTTTAAGAGCAGATTAAACTCAGCTAAAGAGCAAATCAGTGAACTGGAAATTAAGTCAGAAAAAATCATCCAGGAATCAATGCAGAGAGGCAAAGAGATAGAAAATATGAAGAATTAAAAGACATTGGGGACAGATTCCAATATATATCCATTCAGAGTGAAGGAAAGGAAAGAGAAAATACAGTAGAGACAATAACTGAACAGTTGATGACTGAGAATTTTCCAAATCCAGTGAAAGATACCCAGCCAAAGATTCCAAAAACCAAGAGAATCCCAAGTAAAATTTAAAAAAGAAAAACTTCATCCACATTTATCAGAGTGAAGCTGCAAAATGCCAAAATAAAAAAGAATATCTTAAATGCAGCCAGAGAGATTAACTTCAAAAGATTTTTTGGATTTTTACTTATTGATTTGTGCCTGTGCTGCGTCTTCCTTTCTACATGGGCTTTTCTCTAGTTGCAGTGACTGGGGGCTACTCTTCGTTGCGGTGCACAGACTTATCGCCGTGGCTTCTCTTGCTGGAGAGCACGGGCTCTAGGGTGCGCAGAGCACAGGCTCAACAGTTGTGGTGCAAAGGCTTAGTTGCTCCGCAGTGTGTGGGATCTTCCCATACCAGGGATCGAACCCGTGTCTCCTGCATTGGCAGGTGATTATTTACCACTGAGCCACAAAGGAAGTCTGACAGCTGGATTTTCAATTGTCAGTTTGGTAACAACAAAACCTGGAAAACAGTGGAAATAGTATCTTCTATGTGCAGAGAGAAAATCATCCTAGAATTGTATACACAGCAAAAAATTTAAGAATGAGGTGAAAAAAAGACATTTTCAGACAACCAAAAATTGAGTTTGCCTTCAGCAGGTCCTCACTAATGAAAATTCTAAAGATTAAGGCAGAAGGAAAGACGAGAAGAATAATTCAATGCAATTAGACAAGAAAAAGCAATTAAAGGCATAATAATTGGCGGGGGAGGGAAAAGAGGTAAAACTATTTCTATGTGTAGGTGGTTTAATTGAATATCTGGAGAACCCAAAAGAATTTATTGAAAAGCTATTAAAATAATAAGATAATTTAGTAGAGTCACCATACAAAAAATTAAAATACAGAAATCAGTAATATATACACAGTAACCAATTAGAAGGTATAATGGAAAAGAAGATTCCATTTAAAATATCAAAAAATAAAATATTTAAGCCTACCTTACAAGAAATGTGCAAAATGAGAAAACGATAAAACATTATTAAAAGGCATACAGGTGGACATCCTGTCAGCCATATTCTTCACAGGACTACTCAACAGCATAAAAGTGTGTTCTAAGTGAGTATATAAATTTAATATCACCTGAGTTTTAAAGCATCATATATTTTCTAGAGGGAGATTATATAGAAGAATAAATAAACAAGAATAGCCATCAAACACCCCAAAAAGATTAGTGAGGAAGTGCTGACCCTGCCAAATATAAAAATGTATCATAAGGCCTCAATAATTAAAACACTGTGGTGATGACTAATGAACAGACAGATTAATATAAAATAATAGAAAACCCAGACACAGACTTAGGTTGAATATAGCTAGTTTCAAATGTTAGAAATACCGTAATATAGAATAGTGGGAAATACTATAATGTGGAGGACGTAACAGCCTTTTCATACAAACTCAAAGACTGAACTAGGACCAGAAGGTAGGAAAAAAGCTACAAGGAAATGTCTATCATTTTGTTCAATAAAAGAATAATGTTCTAATAGTCACTGCTCACCAAAAACAAATGGACTAACTCTGAAAGTTCTCTATCACTTCAGATACTCAAATATAGACCTAATGATCAACTGTGTAGGTATTACACTAAGATTCATGCATCTGATGGTTGGTTGAATTCAATGACATTTAAAATCCTTTCTGTTCTTAAGTCTTTGTGATTCTGTTTAGGTCTTGAATTTTTTCCTAGATCTGAAGTGCAGCCAAGATTATATCTATGGTACTTCATTAAGTTTCTAAAATTGTACTGTAATTTAAGATATATAATGTTAATGAAATCATTCGGTGGTTAATTCAAAATAATTCTGGCCAAGATCTGGGCAGCAAAGAAAAAAATGAGAATTTGTTAAGGGTGTACAACTTAGAAAGATGGTGTTTTTTTCAGTGTTTAAATGTAAAATAAGGAGTTCCCTGGTAGTCTACTGGTTACAATCAGAGCTTTCATTGTTGTGGCCCAGGTTCAACCCCTGGTTGGGGAACTCCCACAAGCCACATAGTACAGCCAAAATTAAAAAAAAAAAAAAAAATTAAATAAATGTAAAACAGAAGTCCTGCAAGTGTATAGACAGAAACTTCCTTCTTAGACCCAAGAGCATTGACATATATGCCATCAGATCACACCTGTATAGTTTATGGCTCCAATAGCAACAGGAACTTCTTCAGACTTTGCTGGAGACAAACTCCATCAGACTGAAGTAAAAATAAACGTTTGTGACTGACATTATGTGCTCAGTTGTGTCTGACTCTTTGCAACTCAATGGACGGTAGCCTGCCAGGCTCCTCTGTCCATGGGGATTCTCCAGACAAGACCTCTGCCCATGGGGATTCTCCAGGCAAGAATACTGGAGTGGGTTGCCATGCCCTCCTCCAGGGGCTCTTCCCAACCCAGGGATTGACCCAGGTCTTCCGCATTGCAGGTGGATTCTTTACCAGCTGAGCCACCAGGGAAGCCATTAGGTACATGATATTCATTGACTTGGGATCCTCAGTTAACAGGTGGTTAAAACTACAGGATTAACATAGCAATGTGGAGAGTGTTGAATGAGAGGGAAAATAAGCCAAGGAAAGAATATCAATATTTAAGAGGCAGGCAGAGGTGGAAGACTACATGAAAAGAAAGAAGTAGGAGAAAGACGGAGTTTTTGTCTTGCAAAGAGAGATGACCAAAAAAGTGAATGGTTAACAGTATCAAATGCTACAGAGAAGTCAGGTTAAATATGGGATTGGAGACACCTGAATCTGACAGTAAGCTCACTGGGGGACTTTACATAGAGTTTTAAGAAAAGTGATTGTGCTAGGAAGGAGGGAAAGAAGTAGTAAAGGAGGAGAAAAAATCAAGGGACATATTTTCTCAGATGGAAGAGAGACCGTGATTATAGATTGCTAATACAAGGAGGCCTGGCGTGCTGCGATTCATGGGATCGCAGAGTCGGACACGACTGCGCGACTGAACTGAACTGAATACATTGATAAAATGGAATCATTAGAGAGGAAGGCATTAAAGATACTAAAGAAAGAAGACAATGCACATGAGATTAAGTACCCAAAGGAAGACATAACCTTGATGGGAAGACTGAGGCTAAGTGGAGAAGGAGGGGTGTGGGCAGAAGCAGAGAAGTCTGAGGAGATGCCTCAGGGAGTGGCAGGCAGCTCCCCTCTGTAATGTGTTGTGCCTCGTTCAGTCACGTCCCACTCTTTGTGACCCTCTGGACTATGTAGTCTGTCCGGCTCCTCAGTCCATGGGATTTTCCAGGCAAGAATACTGGAGTGCGTTGCCATATCCTAGGAGGCAAAATCACCCTCCAAGAAAGTGAAGAGAGATGTTTGGGTGAGGACTCTCTTCTTTAGAAGAGAGAAGAGCTGCCAGTGCTCTTGGTCAGAACCCAAATTCTCATAGAGTAAATGAATGAGGATTCAAAACATTGGTTGGAAAAAGTCAAGGTGCTCTTATCTATTGAAATACAGGAAAAGCGTGAATGACGACCAGTGCTAATGTATGGCAAATACCTCTTCTCCAAGGAGCTGCTGTTTTTCTTCATGTGTCAGTAACTTAATTTTTCTGCCTTTGAGACCAGAAAGGAGGTGAGAGGATGTGGTGATCCAATCATAACATTCTTTCTGAGAAGAGACAAAAGATAATCACTAAACAGAAAAAATCAGATTATACCAACTCATTTATTCACTTACTCCTACTGAGGAACTGCCAAGAGTAATTCCTCTAAATATAACTCCATTCAATTAACTTTGTATCAGTTCAGTTCAAAGATTTGTGCAGAAGTGATTTTCTATTAATATAGACCTAAATCATATCATCTCTTATCAACAGGGTTTGGGATCTGGGTTGAAATGAGACAAGTAGTGAAGTGCTATAAAATTAGAGGCAGAAAGGCTGTTGGATTTACTAAGGCCTAATGACTTGTCCCAATAAATGTTATGCAACTGACCAGGGTCAATTACATGACAATAACAGCAGCAAACACTTATGTAGCAGTCTGTTCTATGCATCCACATTACTAACTCATTCGATCCTCATTATGAGACTATTACTAGCCTTATTTTTTAAGATGAGGAAACTGAGGAATAGAGCAGTTAAGTATCTCGCTCAAGGTCACGTATATATTTACGTACTGTGCTTAGATTCTAATCCAGGTGGACAGGGCTCTTAACCATTACAAAAGTATTACTTTTCCTGCCCCCAATAAAGTGAGTGAATAGAGTTGAAGCACTTTTTAAGAAAAGGAACTCATCTCTTATCTATCAAGATAACACGATTGGTCCACAGCAGGTCTTATTCCCACAAAGGGAACAGAAAAACTACCTTTACTAAGATCTCCTACCAGCTAAGCTTTGGATTCAGTGTTTAAAAGATGCATTATTCCTTATTAGTGAGGAAAAAGCAGAGGGAACTAGGAAGCATTATTTCTCTGGGGAAGGGGATTTGGTCATTCACACCATCAAAAAAAAAAAGAAATTTTACCATGTGGGGAAATAATCACCCACTTTAGGTCCTTGAAGCAAACCATGCTGCTGCTGCTGCTAAGTCGCTTCAGTTGTGTCCGAATCTGTGCGACCCCATAGACGGCAGCCCACCAGGCTTCTCTGTCCCTGGGATTCTCCAGGCAAGAATACTGGAGTGGGTTGCCATTTCCTTCTCCAATGCATGAAAGTGAAAAGTGAAAGTGAAGTCGCTCAGTCTCTTCGAAACCCCATGGACTGCAGCCTACCAGGCTCCTCCGTCCATGAGATTTCCCAGGCAAGAGTACTGGAATGGGGTGCCATTGCCTTCTCTGAAGCAAACCATAAAAAGCAGTAATATGCCTCATATTTTTCTCGTGATTAAACTTTTATTGTGGAATTATTGTGAAAAATCAGAGCCAAAAAATTTTTTTAATCTAATCCAAACCCTTGTGTTATAAATAAGGAATAGAAGCCTCTTCAGACAAATAAGTTTACCACAGCTCTGTTAACATCACTAAGTTTAAATTTTGCATTCAAAGAGTTAGGTCAATGTCTTACTGCATATCAGAAAAGAGGATCAAACAAGGGAGATGAAAGTATTGGGTTCTAGTCCTTAGTTCTTCTAATTGGTTGTGGCTTCTTGAGTAAACTCTCAATAGTCTTCATCTATTAAAAACAGATGAAGCTGTTGGTTTACTCTAGATGACCCCTATGTACTGGGGAGCTGGTAAAATATTTATTTGTGGGGGGGATCCCTAATTTGTAGCATTTGTTGAATTCCAAAATATATACTCTCATAGGGCAATTTCAATGGTAGTCATCAATTTAGTATGTTATCACTGAATGCGGAGTTGGGAAGAGGTCTGCACAGTCAGCTCTTGTGAGGCAGCCTGAGCCTCCATCATACCACTGCCCCTAAAGATCCTTCCAGCCACAAAATTTGATGCATATTTTAACTTTATCATACCTAGAACAAAAACATTTGTCAATTTTGAAAATAGTAATGACCTTTTAAAAGTTTTAGTTCTTCAGAGTTAGTTCACCATCCATGAGAAATAAACTATTTTTCAGCTGAATTGCATTCTATAAAGCAGACCCTAGTCATTTTCTTACAAACTTCTGAGACATTGAAAATACTACCATAGAACATCTGGTGGGAAAATATCACTACGAGTCTTTAAAAAATATGTATTTACTTAGTTGGCTGCATGGGGCCTTAGTTGTGGCACGCAGGATCTTTCCATTGTAGCATGGGGAATCTAGGTCCCTGACCAGGGATCAAACCCAGGCCCCAGCATTGGGAGTGTAGAGTCTTAGTCACTGGACTGTCAGGGAAGTCCCAATACGAATTTTTGATAAAAGTTTCAAGGCTACCTATAGAGTCAAGGAAGTTTTCCTAAAAAACCTTTAACACCACCTTTGATGAGCTAGATGGAGATAGCTCGGTTGCCAATCAATACACGTGGATCTCCTTCCATCAATACTCTGATTCTGATAACATCTGATTCAGGGCTGTTAATAAATGCTTCTGATGTGAAGTGAAAGACTAAAATTCATGTCTGGGGAGAAGGAGAAGGTCCTAAATGTAAAGCCTATTGTAGAGGATCAAAAACAGAAGAACAAAAGGCCACAGGCTATAAGTGGTGGGTCTACGGTGGTAATGCAGTTATTAAGAATCCATCATCTCCAGGTCCCCCCAAAAGGGTAACAAAGCTGAGATCTCTGAGTTTACCTGCTGGAACACTGCAAGAGGCAACTCTCCAGCACCACTCTTCAAAGTCACACTCTTTTCAGAGGCCCAAATCCTCAAACTGGCAGTAGCATCTTGGGCAACATAAAGGTTACTGTGGCCCAAGGTGGATAGCAGGGTCTTGATAGATTACACAGGGCACGACAAGAAAGAATGGCATCAACTGCAGCCAGAAGTCAGTGTGAAGGGCACCAGCCAGAAGTCTTCTCATTTCCACCATGGTAGGTATTTCTTTGGCATTGAAAGGATTGTTCCTTCCCACGTGTTCTCAGAACTATCAGGTGCTGGTCAGTGTGTGTCTTCCACCAGTCTTGGCCTGCTGAAGGTTATCTCAGAAATCTTTCCAGGTAATCTCCTGATTGCTCAGATTATGAACAAACCCCAAGGCATCAGTGACTCTAAATCTATACGCCTGGCACATTATAGATGACCAACCTAACACACTTGAAAAAAGACATCTATCTGGCTTATTCTAGGTTTTCAGCAGCTGCTTCAGCTGTAGTGGACCCGGTGTTGTAGTCTGACTGGATGCCAGGACTCTTTGATATAGTGCTCCTAAACAGCGAATGAAAGCATAAGCAAGTCTCACTCCCAAGTGAAGCAGCTGATATGCACTGAGATCATCTTTTTTTCAGAAATAGGCATAGAAGTAAGAATCCCAAGAACTGAGTCCTCTTGGAAGATGGCAGCCCAGCTGGGTGAGGTCCGAATGAATACACCAGGATCAGATGGGAGGCAAATAGGGTCATTAGTTGCTGCACTGCCTTCATGGTCTTGGGGAACTAGATCATTCCCAAGACTTCATGAAGTAGGGGATTATTATGGTAAAGTGGAGTATGAACCATCAGTAAGAGTGATCAAACTCCAGAGGATGCTGATTTAAGAGGCCTCCTGATCCAGAAACCAGTCCAGCATCATGCAACTCTCACATTTATCAGGAAGGAGCCCAAGAAATACCAGATTGTGGGAAACCATCATTAAGGTCAAATATCAGTCCTTTGGGTTGGCAAGATGTTCTTCTTCGAGGGCTGGAATGTGGCTGGGGTGTGCTACAAGCCACACAGCATCACAGTATGCCCACACTAGAGAAAGCTTCTCTGGAGAATCATCTTCTACTCTTCACCTTGTAGGATATGCATAAGGCCATATAAGTTCCAGAGTCTGATGTCATAAAGATTCACATACCCTTGTCCAGGAGACGAGGGGAAGACAGTAGTAGTCAGGATGGGGATGAATTTGAAATGAAGATAACCCTAATGAGAGGGGAACTAACCATTAATTTAAAAATAAAATAATGAGTACTGAGGCAGTTCCAGGGCAGGTGCATGGCTGTTAAGCCATAAACTAGCTTGATGCACCTGTTGAACGGCCTCAGCCTCAGGGTTAAAGAGGGGACAGATGCGTTTGGGAGGAAAAAAGGCCCGAGCATAGGACCAATTAAAGTCTTCTGGTGGAAGAGCAGATCCTCAGCCTTTTCTGATAACACCTTCCCAGTTTATTAATCTGAAATTGTTGGCAAAAGGATAGTAAATAAATGAGAAAGAGCTTAACAGAAGACCAAATTAGCCTGGTGGAAAGGATAGGTTCTCAGAGATGGTTAGGTGATGGACCTCCAGTCAGGGGCTGGGGTGAATTAGGCTGTGAATGGTCCACTACACAAAGCTCTCATAAAATCTCCTAATACGGGTTTTTTTTTTTTTTTTTTTGGCAGCACCATGCAGCTTGCAGGACCTTAGTTCTTGACCAGGGATCAAACCCAGGACCCTGCAGTGAAAGCACCAAGTTGTAACCACTGGACCACCAGAGAATGTCCTGGATGACTTTATATAAGTCCCCAAGATCCCCTCACCATAACATCTCCCCCATATTGCTATAGCTTTAACATTTTTTTAAAGATTTTTTTATATGTACTAATTTTAGTCTTTATTGAATTTATTACAATATGGCTTCTGTTGTTTATGCTCTGGTTTCTTGGCCTTGATGCATATGAGATCTTGAGCTCCCTGACCAGGGATGGAACCCACATCTCCTGCATTGAAAGGCAAAATCTCAACCACTGGACTACCAAGGAAGTCCCCTCTATAGCTTTAACTTTAATGAGGAGATATACCTCAAAGTACCCTGAATCTTCATTCTAAAATTGCCCTTATCTGAAAATGCGGTCTCATCACATAGCTCTATCCCATTTAAGTAAATGAGAAATAAGGTGTATAACAAAACAGGCCAATGAGTCCCTACTAACATCTATGGCAGATCCAGCCTACCAAAACCAGGATATTCACTACATCTGGGTGGGTAGCAGCAGGCCTGAGAACATGTGAGCACACTTCAGATGCACAGTATAAGGGTACAAGATCCAAGAGACCGTTCAGTTCAGAGGCACACAAATCTGCTGAAAACAATGCCTCTGAGGTCTTCCCGGAAACAAAACTAAAAGACATTTCAGTTCCTAGATGAGAAGTAAAATATACCTATAAAAACATATTTCAAATACTAAAATATTCTTACTCTCCTGACATGTATGCCAGTTATTCATAGTGTTATTATTTTCAGTTTCTACTGAATGGAATTGCTATTTTAAAATTTGGATTTAGCATCTATATTTATGAAGTTTATTTCTCCTAAACTTCATTTGTAGTTTCATTTGACTTCCCTTGTACCTCAGTCAGTAAAGAATCTGCCTGCAGTGCAGGAGACCCAGGTTCAATCCTGGGTTGGGAAGATCCCCTGGAGAAGGAAATGGCAACCCACTCCAGTATCCTTGGCCTGGAAAATCTCATGGACAGAGGAGCCTGGTGGGCTGCAGTCCATGGGGTTGCAAAGAGTCAGGGACAACTGAGCGACTAACACTAACACTATTTCTCCTATAATTTACTGGGGTTAAAAAAAACTTTGCCAGCTATATGAAATAAACTGGGGAGAAGTTCAATCATTACCTATGCTCTTAAACTGGCATGGGGATTACCTGCTCCTTCAAAGTCTGAACACATCTATGGAGTCCAGGCAAAATTTTGAGGTTCATTTTCAACAAATGCATCAATTTCTTCTCTGAAAACTGACCAGTTTTATCCTTCTAAAATTAATGTTACTGTATATTTTCCTAAAATTCTCCATTTCTTAGAGATTTTTAAATTAGTAAGATATTACACATAAAATTTTGTTATAATCCATTTTTTAAAAAACTGTGAGATCTATTATACATACAGAAGAGCATAAAATCACAGAATTTAAAGAGAACAGCCATTTAAACATCAAACAGACCAAAGAACAGAAAACTGACTACATTCTATACACCAGTCCTGATACAGCATAATACAATATCCATTCTACTGTTTATGGGCGGGTCTCAAAATCATAAGCTCAGCTATACTTTATGTGCATGTACTCAGTCGCTTCAGTAGTGACCAACTCTGTGCGACCCCATGGACTACAGCCTGCCAGGCTCCTCTGTCCAGGGATTCTCTAGGCAAGAATACTGGAGTGGGTTGCCGTGTCCTCCTCCAGGGGATCTTCCCCACCCAGGGATCAAACTACAGTTCCTGCACTGCAGGCGGACTCTTTACCCAACTCAGTCACCATACCTTATAAAACAAGAAAAGGAAGAGTAAATTAAACCCCAAATAAGTAGAAATAAGGAAATAATAAAGAGCAGTGTGGAAATTAGCGAAACAAAAAAATAGAAAAAAATTTGTAAAGGCAAAATCAAGTTTTTGAGAGCAAAAAAATAGACAAATCTTTTTATAGACTGATGAGGAAAAAAAGAGAAAAAATACAAATTTTCAATAACAGGGACAAGAGTGGACATCCTATAATTATTAAAAGGATAATGGGGAATAATGTGAGCAACTCTGCATCAATAAATTAGACAACTTAGATGAAATTACAGATTCCTTACAAGACCAAAGCTAAGGAGCTCTCTCAAGAAGATATAATAGCCCTATATGCAGTAAGGAAATTTCCTTATACCCAGTAAAGAAACTGGCTAGCCTTGTATCTGAATAGCTCTATCTTTGTAACTTAAAACTTTCTCACAAACCTAAATGACTTCACTGGTGAATTATATCAAACATTTAAGGAAAAAATAATTTATAATTCTATACAAATTGCTCTATAAAATAGAAGAGTAAAAAACACTTTCTAACTCATTTTAAGAGACTAACATTACCCCTAATATCAAAACCAAAAATACTAAAAAACAAAGTAAACTACTAATATATAATCAGTATCTTCAAGAACATCAATGCAAAAATTCTACACAAAACTTCAACCAATTGAATTTAGTAATATATAAAAAGATAGTACACCATGATCAAGTGGGGTTTATACCAGGAACTTAAGGTTCATTTAATATTCAATTCAAAAGTCAATCAGGGACTTCCCTGGTGGCCCAGTGGTTAAGAATCTGCCTTCCAACGCAGGGAACATGAGTTTGATCTCTGGTCAGAGAACTAAGATCCCACATGCCCATGGGGCAACTAAACCCATGCACAACTAGAGAACCCAAGCACTGCTACTGACCCTGTGTGTCCTAAAGCCTGTGCTCCACCAAAGCAGCCTGTGCGCTGCAACTAGAGAAAGTCCACGCACACAATGAAGACCCAGCACAGTCATAAATAGATAAATAATAAAACATCAATCAATGTTAGTGGTCATGTTAAAAGACTAAAAAAGACAACTCATCGACTGTCTCAGTAGAGGCAGAAAAAGGATTTGATAAAATCCAACATTCAACATTCACTCCTGACTCTAAAAAGATTTTTAACAAACATGGAATAAAAATAAAGCTTCATCAATATGATAAAGGACACCTAGGAAAAGCCTACACCTTCCATCCTTCCATTATACTTAAAGACGACAGGATAAATACTTTCCCCCAAACTATAACAAGGATGTCTGTTCTCACCACTTTTACTCAGTCTGGTACTGGAGACTCTAGTTAGTCAAGAAGTCAAGAAGAAGAAATTAAAGGCAGGTAAACTAGAAAGAAATAAATAAAACTGCCCTTATCTGCAGATGATATAATTATGTACATAGAAAATTCTAAGGAATCTAGGGTAAAAAAAAAAAACTTCTTAGCAGGGATAAGTGAGTTCAGTAAGGTCACAAGATATGAAATAAATATATTTTAAAAATCATGATACAATGCTCATTGTAGCACTGTGCTCAATAGCCTAGACATGGAAGCAACCTAAATGCCCATAAACAGAGGAATAAAGATGTGATACATATATATATACACACATATAACAGAACAGTACTCAGTCATAAAAAGAATGAATTACTGACATTTGCAGCAACATGGAAGGACCTAGAGATTATCATACTAAGTGAAGCCAGATAGAGAATGATAAATATCATATCACTCATATGTGCAATCTAATTAAAAAAAATTTTTTTAATCATTCTTAAAAAATGATACAAATGAACTTTTACAAAACAGAAAGTCTTAAAGATATCAAAAACAAGCTTACCAAAGGGGAAAACATGGGGGGAAGGGATAAATCAAGAGCTTGGGATGAACATACCCAAACTATTATATACAAGATAGATAATGAACAAGGACATCCTATAGAGCTCAGGGAACTCTACTCAATATTCTGTGATCACCTATAAGAAAAAAGAATCTAAAAAGGAAGAATAGGGACTTCCTGGTGGTCCAGTGGATAACAATCTGCCTGCTAAAGCAGGGGACATGGGTTTAGTCCCTGATCTGGGAAGATCTCATGTGTCACGGAGCAACTAAGTCCATGGCACCACAACTACTGAATCCCGCATGCCTAGTACCTGAGCTCTGCAGCAAGGGAAGCCACCACAATGAGAGGCCTGTGCACAACAAGGAGTAGCAGCTCTGCTCTCCACGACTAGAGAAGGCTTGTGTGTGCAGCAACATGGACCCGGCACAGCCAAAAATACATAAACAAACACCTAAAAAGAATGAATACATGTATATGCATGACTGAATCACTTTGCTGTACACCTGAAACTAACACAACATTGTAAATCAACTATACTCCAATAAAATCAAAAATTTTAAAAATCAATGATAATTCTGTTACAAAAGAATAATAAGAAATTGAAATTACAGAATAATATAATTTGTAACAGTACCAAAATATAAAATACATAGGAATAAACCTTACAAAGACCTATATACTGAAAACTACAAAACTTTGCTGAAAGAAATAAAGAACTTAAGTAAATGAAGAGATATATAATTTTCACAGGCCCAAAGACTCAATACTGTTAGGATATCAGTTCTCCACAAATTAATCAATAGATAAAATGTAATCATAAGAAAAATCCTAATAGGTTTCTTTGGAAACATTGATAAGCTAATTCTAAGAACTTCACATATGGAAAGCAAAGGACCTAGAATAGCCTGGGCAATCTTGAAAAAGAACAAATTTGGAGGATTTACATTACTAATCTCAGAACATTATAAAACTATAGCAATCAAAACAAAATTGATAATGGTGACAATGTTGACATACAGATAATAGAACATAGTAGAATATCCAGAATAATATCCATATATACGATCAATGTGCTGTGCTTAGTCGCTCAGTCGTGTCTGACTCTCTGGGACCCTATGGACTGTAGCCTGCTGGCTCCTCTGTCCATGGGGATTCTCCGGGCAAGAACACTAGAGTGGGCTGCTGTGCCCTCCAGATTTTTAAAAAGATGAAAAGGCTTCTGAATAGAGAAAGGGTAGTTTTTTTCAACACACGGTGCTAAACAACTGGATATTCAAATGCCAAAAAGTGAACTTCAACCCATATCTGGCACCAGAAAAGAAAAAAACGGGTCATTCAAAATGGGTCACAGATCTGAACCCACAAAGCTTAAAACTATAAATCTTCAGATGTTACTATACAAAATTTTTCTTAGATAACAATACCAAAAGAAGACCCATAAAAGAAAAAAAATGATAGATTGGACTTCATCAGTTAAGAAGTTCCCCTTTTTCAAAGACATTGTTAAGAGAAGAAAAGGAAGTCACAGACTGAGAGAAAATATTTCTAAATCACACATCTGATAAAGGACTTTTATCCAGAATATATAATATACTTTCAAATTCAATGATAACAAAACAAACCAATAATAAAAGGCCAAAGATTTGAGCAGATATTTTGCCTTTTTTCCATGAACAGTTTATTAATTTTATTTCACTTGTAACGACTTAAACATATCAAGTAACCAGTAACCAAATTATAAAACAATTGTATTTTTTTAGCACTTTTCCAGTTTTACTGATATATACTTGATGTATAACACTGCACATGTTTAATATGTACAACATAATGATTTGATATATGTATGTATTGCAAAATGATTACCACAACAAATTCAGTTAACATCTATTACCTCAAATAGTTACATTTTTTTTTCTTGTGATAACTTTTAAGATCTACCCTCTTGGCAGCTTTGTACCTTTCACCAAAGGAGATGCAATGCCAAATAATCCCATGAAAAGATGTTCAACATCACTGATCATGAAGGAAATGCAAATTAAAACTACAATGGCATGCCACGAGCCACTTACTGGAATGTCTAAAATTGAAATCACTGTCTGAATCAAATTTTGGTGAGGGTGTGAAACAACTGGAACATTCATATACTGCTGGCAGGAACGTAGAAGACAGTTTCTCAAAAAGCTACAAACGCAAGCCATATGACCTAACCATTTCTAGATACTTATTTAAGACAAATGAAAGCGGTGCATATGTATGTGCATATCCATTGAAGCTTTACTTGTAATAATAAAAAAATGGAAATAATTCAAACGTTCATCAGCAAAGAATGGTTGATAAATGGTGTATTTCCATTCAATGAGATACTGCTCAGCACTAAAAAGCCATTTTGACAAAAGCAACAGTGCAAATCTAAAAATAATTCTGCTTGGTCAAAGAAGTCAGACAAAGAAATGTATATATTCTGTATGATTCAATTGATATAAATTCTAAAACTTGAAAACTCATCTTTGAGGTTAGAAAGTGGATCAGACGTTGCCTGGGACAGGACAAGGCTGTAAGGAGAGATTATAAAGGGGTACAAGGAAACTTTGAGCTTGTTGGATATGCTCCTTTTTCAATCATAGTGATTATTTTACAAGTGTATGTACATTTTAGAAATTATCAAACTGCACATTTAAGTATGTGCAGTTTGTTGTAAAGCAATTATGCCCAAAAAGTCTACTTAAAACAAACAAAGCAAAAGTAAGGGGAGTATAGAGTTATTACCTTCATCTTCTCCAGTTCATTAAGCTCCTTATCAGGATTTTTTTCTAAGTGACTTGCTTTATTCACAGCCATAGCTACTACCAGCTCTTTGCAACAACTGAAAAAAAAAAAAAAACCACACACACACATACAGAGCATCACCTTTTTATTGCTGGTTTCTCTTATAAATCCAAATACAGTGGAAGTTTACCATAATAATTAAGCTACTGATTGACCACAGAATAATTTGTTTCTTGCTCAGTTTCTCAGTCCTATCCTCCTCCTCCCCTCCATTCAAGTCATGTTCAACCACTGGCAACACTGAACGGAAATGAAGGCAAAACTGGCTAAATTGTAAAAGCAACTTCCCAAATCTGAAGTAATCATAGTGACAGTATGCTTCCTAGTTAATAAAGTACAGTTTTATAGACATCTTCTTCGTTCGATGGGAATCTTCGAGCTTTTCAGATATAAGGCTTTTCCCCTCTTTTTAAAAAAATTTATTTGTCTGCATTGGGTTTTAGTTCCTGACCACAGGACCTAAGACACAGGTCTTAGATCCTGACCAGGGATCAAACCCAAGCCTCTGGCAATGAGAGCTCAGAGTCTTAGCCACTGGACCACCAGGAAAGCTCCTCACTTTTTGCTTTTTTAAAATATGTTTTGGTTGGTGTTTAGTAAAACATATAAAAGTATACATTCAATTTTGCATGGAATTACATATGCAAATTACACTTACTCCCCCCACAATAGGTGCAAAACTGTAATTTATTTATGCAGCTGGTTTGGTTTGTTGTTGTTTTTTGTTTTACTTCTCACTCCCACATACATATACACTTCCTATCCTGCTTATGCTAACACTGTTTTCAAAGGAATTCTAAAGTAATTAAGAAAACACCAAAATTTCACATTCCAACAGGACAGTGTTGAAGCTAGCTTAAAAACTGACCTAGTACTTCTTTCAGGGTTTTAAAACAATCCCTTATTGCTACTACTAACTGCCCTTCTCTCCTCTGCTTTTTTTTTTCAATTTTTATTGGAGTATAGTTGATTTTTCCTCTGCTTTATGCCATGTTTAATTTTCAACAGAAATAATACAATAACCAGATAGTTTCACCTGCTCAAATAGCTGGAATATTGGGACAACTTTTTTGCCAGGGCCATTGCATCTAGCTCTAACTTGGCAATTCCGAGGTCACGTTTTTCAGCACTATTCTCCAGACTTATGAGAATATCTGGATCAGGAAAGTCAGGTATCATTAAAATCAGCAAATTTACCATCCACTGGATCATGGGTATATGCAATTCATCCATCTGTTAAAAAAAAAAAAAAAAAGATTATAATATAAATGACCCACTTAAATCAAACAGCAAAAACCATATAAAGTTTAAAATAGAACTGTTTTGTAACGAATCAATTATCACATCAATCCAATCGATTAAATCCTTAGATCAGAGTCAGGTCTTTGTGAGGAACAGTGTCAGGCCTTACTGAGGACCATAGGCTTTAGTGAGGAGCTGATACAAATTAAATCAGTCAAACCAAACTAATGAATCTAATCTACTCAATCCAACCCTTCAATCAAATCAAGCCCATCAGGGGATTTAGTGAGGACCAGAGTTAGGGGGCACCCCACTCCAGTACTCTTGCCTGGAAAATCCCATGGACGGAGGAGCCTGCTAGGCTGCAGTCCATGGGGTCGCTAAGAGTCGGACACGACTGAGCGACTTCACTTTCACTTTTCACTTTCATGCATTGGAGGAGGAAATGGCAAGCCACTCCAGTGTTCTTGCTTGGAGAATCCCAAAGCCACTCCAGTGTTCTTGCTTGGAGAATCCCAGGGACGGCGGGGCCTGGTGGGCTGCCATCTATGGGGTCGCACAGAGTCGGACATGACTGAAGTGACTTAGCAGCAGCAGCAGTAGCAGCAGAGTTAGGGGAAGGGCAACTCTTCCTGAGAAAGAGTTAAAATGACTACTACCTTTCACAAGTCAAAGATATTTTCCCCACAAAAACCCTGTTGCTTCTCAACTACACTAATTCTTCTTAGAGAATTAATTCTCTAAACTTTTCTTTCATACATCAATGGCCTGAATGATACTGTCATTTTTGCTTACATAAAATATTAATAAGTCCTTAAAGCATGCTTATGAAATAAACAGTCATATTTGTTATCTTCATTTCAAACCTATATTAAAGAGACTAAATGACAGAAACAAGGTCATGCAATACTTCACAGATGAATTTAAAATTAGAATAAATTAAACACAGAAGAATATCTTTTACTTTCACAAAGATACGGAATCATTCTCTTTAATTAGATGGAGAGTGAAAATGATTTTTATAATAAACCAGATTTATTGTGATTCGGATACCAAATTCTTAGGAGAAATTTTAAGATGAAGTGTTTTATAAAAAGGCACGCTTGTTTCAAATTTACTGATCTTTTCAGGGATGACAAGTGGCAAAACAGCCATCTCCTAGCTGATATTAAAAAAAAAAAATCACAATTCAACCCTTCAAAATATAATTGATGTTGGGATTTCCCTGGTCCAGTGGTTGAGACTCTATTCTTTCAAAGCAAGGGGCACAGGTTTGATCCCTGGTTGGGGAACTAAAATTCCCCATGCCTCATGGCACGGCCAAAATTATTTTTAATATATAAAATTGATGTTAACAATGAGTGAAAGAAATTTGGGCTTCCCAGGTGGCACTAGTGGTAAAGAACCTGCCTGCCAGTGTAGGAGATGAGGGTTCAATCCCTAGGTCAGGAAGATCCCCTGCAGGAGGGCATGGCAACCCACTCCAGTATTCTTGCCTGGAGAATCCCATGGACAGAGGAGCCTGGTGGGCTATGATCCACAGCATCACAAAGAATCGGACACAAGTGAAGTGATTTAACTGCACCCACACAAAATAAATTTATGCTATAGAGCAGTCATTTTGAAAATGGACAGTTGGAAGGATTTCCATCTTGGTTTGATTTTGTTGCTGAAAATGATATATGGCTCACTTTTTAAAACTCTCAAATTCATATACTTGAAAATCTGGAAATAAGTTTCTAATTGTTTTAAAATCTTACAAATAAAGTGTTTCAATTGATTGCCAATCTTTTGTTTAAAAAAAGAAATGCTGCATTGTCTCATGTTTATAAAAACAACTGACTGACATTATGGCAGATGGAAAATTTTACTATAATGAATTTCTTCAATTTGGATCGCTTCTTTGCAAGCTATTATTTTAGCAATGACAGTCCTTTAAAAAAAAAGTAACAAAGTAAACTGAACTTAGAAGCAGACCTTCAGATGGCTTTGTCACTAAGCATTAACCTGTGCTTATAAAAAAAATTATGAAGCCTGTTTGATCACATCAGTTTTTTAAAAAATCATTACTAAAAATAATTTTAAAATATTATTCATCTCATCTCTTTTGACTAGTCATATATATTTTACAATGTAGAAAAAAAGTCAATAGAGTAAGTCTCACATGTAAGTTAGAAATGAATTGTTCAATGATTTTTTGCTGATAGAGATACACAGTAAAAAATCTTTGAAGATTGGTTTTACTGCCAAGCAGCATAGATTAGATGAAGTAAAGATATAAAGAAAAAAACAAACAAAAAATATCTGGAAGAAAGTGGATCAGAAAGAAAAATGAATGGTGAATGAAATAAAGATAAAAATTTTCCATTTTTAAATACTTATACCAATTAATATAGATTAATATGGATATATACAATTTCTTGAGAAATATATAATCTTGCAAGTTTTATATTCAGTTTAACTACATTATAATCTTATAGCATCAAAATGGAGATGTATGGAGAAGTATATAAAGGTACTTTCTAAATAATCCTATATTATAAAAACTGAATTCCATAATATTAAAAATTGAGACTATGATTCCCCAGAGATAATCCCCAATAGTAAACTGAGTATCTCATCAAAGAAGGTGTTAATGTAGCAACACCATAAAACATTAGCAATGTTGGAATGTCCTTTCTTACTTCAAAGAAATATTTATTGAGTCTCACTATGTGACAGGCACTCTCCTACCCTTTTTCTTCTTACTTCTGGTTGTGTTCTAAATCAGAAATTTCTCATGGGTCTGGTGATCCCCTGTATCCATATTTCCAGTCTTAACATATTTGCTCCTCAACTCTTGGTGTTTCTATATTTACAACATGCTCACAGGCTGATATAATGCTTCATAAGTAGCATTCCCATATAACACACTGATCTCTGCCTTTCAAATTCCTAATTTAAGCAATATTAAAATTAGCTAAATTCATTTTACCAATTTTGTAACATCAAATATTTGCATATTATACTTACTTATAATAAGAGTCTCCTGTGTAAATTTAGATTATAATTAAGACTAGGAAGTGGGAGTAAATATAATAAACTAAGACATCCATCGGAAATTACTACTTCATGTTGTGATAGTTAAGAAGTCCACAGGTTCAGTTCCTCAGAATGGCAGGGCAAGTCCCTATTCTAATAACTATAAACCAATTGTATCGTAGCATTTTGTCTTTCTTCCTAGAAACACATTTCTGTCAGCCCTTCAGCTAGTCAAGGGCACCAACATAAATCCTTAAAATGATTAACACTATTGAGGGAAAATTTTTTTCAGTATACTGAGTAAAGAGAAAAGATAATAACTAGATCTCAAAAACTTTTGATCATTGCTGAAACTTCATTCCAAATGCAGTAACATACCTCATTTAAAAATCCACTGAAAATCATTTGAGTAATTATGTAAGTTCCCATTTTGCCCTCCCAATCTCCTACTTCAATTAGCCATGACTTGGTTTTTCCCTGGAAGAAAACTCGCAGCCAAGGCAAAAAACAATCTAATAAATTCCTGCAAGTACATACTTGGCGCTGAAGTTCCATGTTACCATTGTTAATCTCACCGCCTATCTTCAAAAGCCACTGTTGAACCATGTTAAATATATGTGTTTGTAGTTCCCTGAAGGGAAAAGCAAGTAAAATAAAGGTAAGTGACTTACTTAAGAGTATAAAAGTAAATATGAGATAAAAGAAAGAATTTCATTTGGCTGGGCCTAGTAAACTTTGGCGTGGATAATTGTTTGAGAACTCAGAGGAAGGTGAATCAAAGCCCTGAGATATTTGGTAGAAAGGCTACTCACTGACAACCTTCCTAACCTCACCTCACATTAGCCAGTCGTGAATAATGTAGACCTTACATTCTCTCACCCTCCAGCCCCCAGTCAGATGGCTTTCTTCCTGGGAGGAACAGGATGTCAAGGTTTCTCATTTGATCCCAAATACCCATTATTGAGGCTAAGTACTGAGAAATGGGGACTCCTTTCTCCCCAGCAGATAGCTATGAAAACTTACAGGCCAGAATCCATATCTATGTACTGCGGAACAGTGCCAATAATGTATAACGATGAATCCAACTGAGACTTCACCTCATTAATTTTTTCATTAAGTCCCTCCCATTCTTCAAGAAGCAGGTCAGGAAACTCCAGGAGGCTTTCCAACTTGAAAGAACAGAATTCAAAAGAACTAATCAAAGTTGGGAGAATTTTAGAGGTACCTGGAAAAGTGAGAAAATCATTAACTTTCGGAAGTAGTTGTAAGTCTACTATTTCAATAATAAATTATGAGATCCTAATGGGTAGGGCGGAAAAGGCAATGGCACCCTACTCCAGTACTTTTGCCTGGAAAATCCCATGGATGGAGGAGCCTGGTAGGCTGCAGGCCATGGGGTCGCTGAGGGTCAGACACGACTGAGTGACTTCACTTTCACTTTTCACTTTCATGCGTTGGAGAAGGAAATGGCAACCCACTCCAGTGTTCTTGCCTGGAGAATCCCAGGGACGGGGGAGCCTGGTGGGCTGCCGTCTATGGGGTTGCACAGAGTCGGACACGACTCAAGTGACTTAGCAGCACAATGGGTAGGGGCATGTCTTCTTTTAGTTTCTTATTACTCTACAGCTTGCCTAGCAGAGAATCTTGCAAAGAGTAGCTCCTAAACAAATATTTAGTGAATAAAAACTATCTAATCAGTACTTTTCTAACTGATGGACTATTTTTATTGATGATAGTTTTTACTTTGTCTTATCTTCTTGGTAGACAATAAAATGCATTAAACACAGAAACCATGAACTACAGTTTCTGTTAAAGGCATTAATTTACTGAGTTATCCTGTTAAGAAGACAATGATGAAAAACAGCTTCTTCATGATTACAGGATAGTTAAAACAGAAACAAGAACCGATAATAGTTCTTGAGTCATTTTTTAGCTCTTTGTTCAGGTTTACATATAGTTTTGGTCTGCTGCTGCTGCTGCTAAGTCACTTCAGTCGTGTCCAACTCTGTGAGACCCCAAAGACAGCAGCCCACCAGGCTCTGCCATCCCTGGGATTCTCCAGGCAAGAACACTGGAGTGGGTTGCCATTTCCTTCTCCAATGCATGAAAGTGAAAAGTGAAAAGTGAAAGTGAAGTTGCTCAGTCGTGTCCGACTCTTCGCAACCCAATGGACTGCAGCCTACCAGGCTCCTCATCCATTGTTCAGGTTTACATATAGTTTTGGTCTGCTGCTGCTGCTGCTAAGTCACTTCAGTCGTGTCCAACTTTGTGAGACCCCAAAGAAAGCAGCGCACCAGGCTCTGCCATCCCTGGGATTTTCCAGGCAAGAGTACTGGAGTGGGTTGCCATTGCCTTCTCCGAGTTTTGGTCTGAATAAGAAGCAAGTCTAGATCCTAATCTTTGATTGATTCACTGTGACATCACGGCAGAATACCCTTTCCAAACAAATGGTGGTGGTGGTGGTTTAGTCTCTAAGTCGTGTCTGACTCTTGTAACCTTGTAACCCCATGGATTGTAGCCAACCAGGCTCCTCTGTCCCTGGGATTACCTTTGTCTAAACTCATTTGCAAAATAAGAAATGAAAATACTCCCATTTCAAAGATATATAAAGAGAAATAATTTTTAAAAAACCAACTTTTTCTTGTCCTTGATGAAAATATTTTCACTGCCTTCATCAGTAATCTTTTAGGAGTTTTCAAAATGACTTGTTAATAAATGACTTCATTTATTTTAAACCATTTACTACCTCGTTGCACATGTTTATGAATACACTGAAAGTGAAACTCTTTGCAACCCCATGGACTGTAGCCTACCAGGCTTCTCTGTCCAGAGGATTTTTCCAGGCCAGAGTACTGGAGTTGGTTGCCATTTCCTTCTCCAGGGAATCTTCCCAATCCAGGGAGCAAACCTGGTCTCCTGCATTGCAGGTAGATGCTTTACCATCTGAGCCACATTAAACTCATCAAATGATATATTTAAATAGATGCATTGTAATGAATTATGTCTCAATAAAGTGATACTTAGTGCTTTATTTTGCTTGATTTTTAAAACTAAATGTATTATTTTGATTTTCAATATTAATTGTATTGAAACTAATAATTAGTATTAAAATGCTTTATACTTTCAAGCCATCTAATTATCATTACCATTGGTTTTTTCCTTACCATTATCCCCATTTATTCTTATTTCAAATTCTTTGTAGAGTCTTGCTATATTTTTCAAAATTTCCTCCATGAGCTTCTGCTCTGGTGGTATATTTCCCTCCATACTTTTATGGCGACCAAATATCCCAAGCCCAATATCTGTCCAATTTTCCTGTAACCGTTTAATAATCTTGAGAGAATCGTATTTTGACACTAGAAGATCCCCAGAAAATTTGTCTCTGTCTTCAGTCAACATCTGGAGAGCGAAAGGGGGATGAGGAAATTAGTACATTATTCACTAATGATTTCATCAAAGTCTACTCAGGTGACTCCCAAATATTCTGGAGTTATATATCTTATTTGTCATATCATTTCCTCATATGACATACATTCTATTATCAAAATTAAAATGAATTTAATTTTGATACTCTATAAGATAACCCATAGTTTACCAGGATGAAATAATTATATTCAATCCTATGTAGGTAAAAATATTAGTGAGAGGCAATTAAGCCTCAGAGAGCTGAGCATGTTTAATCACTATTTGCTTTGATAAGGATGTAATATTTCTGTTTATATGATCCCCACTATACTGGGAAAGTTCCTAGAATGTATAAGTTTTCGTTTGTTTAACCCGAAGTACAAGCGATATACCTGAAATATCAATAAGTATTTGTCAAAAAAATAAGTTACAATTTATATATAAAGTTTGCCATTATTCCAAGACTCAGACAGTGTAAACAAATCACCCACACTTATTAGCAACCAGTATTGGAAAGCATTGTAGCAGAGCAATTAAGAGACAGACTCGGCCATTTATCATTTATAGGTAACTAAGGCAAGTTACTTAACATTTCTAATCTTCAATTTCCACATCTGGAAGATGGGGGATTACAGAACCTGCCTCCGGTGGATACAATGAAGAAAAAGTATAATAACATATGGAAAGCACCTTCAGCCTGACAAGTTAATGAATGAAAATTACTACTATTTCTACTAAAAAAAAGAAGCATGATTTTTTCAGTTTTATCTATGCAATGTCAAACAGATGAACATTTAAAAAATGTAAGTCGCTGGTCTAATTATTTGTACCAACTTGCTGACCTCTCACTTATGAAGTAGCAGGCGAAAGTCAAATTTCCCAGGAATATCTAGGTTCCTTCTGTTAGGGGAAACAAACTGACTAAAACTGCCCACCCTGGCCAGGCACCATAGTAACCATCTGCATGAGTTGCTTTACAACAGGAGGTCCTGGTAAGGAACATGGAACTAATAAGCCATCACCAACAGGAAGAGTTCAGGAAAGGTCAAAAGGAGACACCACATGTCTGACCACCTCCCAGAATCCTTTTCTCTTGCATCCATCTTGGCTGAACAAGGAGTGCACCTCCAGGAAGGACTCTGAGTCAGAATGATTGGCTAAAGAGAATCCAGAAATTAACCCCAACATCATAAAACTGGAGACTGCGAGCCAAGTGGCAGAGCTGTTCTCCTGGGTTCCCTTACCCTACTGCTCTCCACCCGGGTGCCCTTTCCCAATAAAATCTCTTGTTTTGTCAGCAAAAAAAAAAAAAAAAAAAATAAGTCGCTAAACTAACTATACTGTATGTATGACAACAAACATTTTCAATTCTGCTCAAATCATTCCAAAAGAAAAGAAAATGGTTTCTTGGGATTGGATGAGATTTCATTAGGTCATGAGTTTGATGTTAACATTTGGAGGAATTCTTTGGCTACCTGATGCGAAGAGCTGACTCATTTGAAAAGACCCTGATGCTGGGAAAGATTGAGGGCAGGAGGAGAAGGGGACGACAGAGGATGAGATGGATGAATGGCATCACCGACTCAATGGACACGGGTTTGGGTAGACTTCGGGAGTTGGTGATGGACAGGGAGGCCTGGCATGCTGTGATTCATGGGGTGGCAAAGGGTCGGACACAACTGAGTGACTGAACTAAACTGAATATTATATTTTCCTTACCAGACTACTGTAACAGGATAGCAATTTGACTAGCAAAATGAAACCTATTTTCAAAGTTTGAAAATGTTACTTTAAAAAGACATTATTAATAAACAAAGTGTGTTCTATATATACAATGGAATATTATTCAACCTTAAGAAAGCAGCAAATTCTGATAAATGCTGCAATGTGGATAAACCTTGTGGGTAGTATGCTGAAGAGAATAAGTCAGTCACAAAAGGATTAATTCTACATGATTTCATTTATATGAGGTGCCTAGAGTAGTCAATTTATAAAGACAAAGTAGAATGGTGGTTGCCAGGGGCTGGAGGGAGGAGGAAATGGGAAGTTACTGTTTAACAGGAACAATTTCAGTTCAGGAAGATGAAAACGTTCTGGACATGGATGGCGGTCATGGTTGCACAGCAAAGGGAATGTACTTAAGGCTACTGACCTGTACATAAAAATGATGTAAATGGTAAGTTTATGTTATGTATATTTTACCACAATTTGTAAAAAGATGTTATTAATTTTGAAAGTCCAACGTGTCCTTAAGACAAAAGCCAGGCACATGAGAGGCACGGATGTTGTTTATGTCTGACAATTAGATGAGAGAATCAGAACTACCTTAATTGCCACCCAAGTATCTTTTCCTAATCTTTTTACTGACAACCTAATTTTATTTGACCCAAAAATCTAAAAAACAGAACTGAGAACAGAATATTTAAGAGTACTTTTAAAGCCTCTGGAGTTTTAATGTTTTCCTTGTCATTCATAAAACCTAGTACGGCATTTTTAAAGGATGAGATATGATTCAGTTGTAGGTAAGGAGTGACAAGTTTGCAAACAGCATTTTGATTACCAAGTTGTTTACTAGAAAGTCTTACCGTTAGCCACTGCTTGAAGTCTGGAACGATTGATTCAAGTGTCTTTTGTTTATGGGGGGATAAAATGTCTTTTTCACTGAAAGAAGGAAAAAGAGCAAGAGTGTGGTCTCAGGACAAGATATAAACAAAGAAAATCATGAATCCACACATAATATAACAATTAATAATATACTTCTCCCTAATGATTTTCCCAAATGCCTTCCAGGTTCAGCCTCTCCCTCACGGGCATTCATTTTTAAATTGACAAATACAATATAAATTCAGATCATAATCAGACCTGAGGAAGCAAGTTACAGGGTCAGAAGCCATGACAGTATTAGAAGGGTAGCCTCTGGGTCCTCAACGTCCAAAATTAGGTCATCATAGGAATAATTCCTGCTGAACACAGCGGCCAAAGCAATATATACAGAGAAAGGAAGCCTAAAGAATAATTAAGACTCAACATTTAGGCTAGGAGCCCCAACTTCTGGTTAAAAAATAAAAAAGTGTTTCCTTTAGTATCTTTTGAAGCCCCACAAGAAGAAAGCTATCAAAGTTGTTCCTGAGGAGAAAGGAGAAGAAAGCCATTGCCACCGGTCTCCTCTCCCAGCTGAGAGTCAACAAGCAGGAGGAGTTGCGCAATGGCAGCAGCAACCAGCTTGGATATATACCAGCTTCGGCTGCCACTTCCCAATCTACTAACTGGAACACCTCTTGCTGCTGCTGCTGCTAAGTCACTTCAGTCGTGTCGACTCTGTGCAACCCCATAGACGGCAGCCCACCAGGCTCCCCCGTCCCTGGGATTCTCCAGGCAAGAACACTGGAGTGGGTTGCCATTTCCTTCTCCAATGCATGAAAGTGAAAAGTGAAAGTGAAGTCGCTCAGTCGTGTCTGACTCTTAGCGACCCCATGGACTGCAGCCCACCAGGCTCCTCTGTCCAAGGGATTTTCCAGGCAAGAGTACTTAGAGGATATGAAAAACTGAAACTACTCTTCTCAGTTTGACATGGAAATAGTACCTAAATGTGTTTCCTCAACAGACAAAGCATCTTAAAGTTAAAAAAAAAAAAAACCAAAACTTTAGAAAACATCGAGTGCAGCCTGCATTTAAAGTATAGATTCCCACTAACCTTGGCTATGATTTAGTCAACCAGCCTCCACTTCACTACTTTATAGGCAGCTTCTTCCATTGAAAAATTTCTGTTACAAAGTATGATATCCAATCAAAACCAACCTCCTAGTAACTGCCAGTCATTGATTCCACTTCTCTGCACATGCACTATGCTGCAGAATTTGCAGATGGATCCGCATATGAAGTGTGCCAACAGACATTATGTTGACTTCATTTTAAAAAGAGAGTAAAGAAAAGAAAGAGTTGGATTTCAATGGAAGCAACAGCAGTTTGGTACAGGGATCAGTATGATCAATATGATGTAAGACCATTCAGGCTCCTAGAAGAATTGTGCCCTTGTAAGGCCAGCTGGTTACCCCACTAAAATCAATGTCAGAGTAATTACAGGGTAAAAGAGAAATGAGATATATAGAGAGAAAGATCTGGACTGAGTTATCAAACATGATGTCATATAATCAGAAAAACAAGATTCTTGAAGACCCACGAATTATTTCTGAAGAACTGCTGCCATTTGACAAGGCCGTCCTTCACGCTTTGCAATCTCTCCCTTGTAGCCTCTTCATTTCGCTCCACTTCCTGTTGAAATTTATTCACTAAAATTTTCCATTTCTGTGTCAACTTCTGCAATAGTGCAAGGTCTGAAGTGTCCTAGATAAAATGCATGGAATTGAACCACTTACTCGTTTATCCATGTAACAAATACTTACTAGCATGCACCAGGCCATTATTAATACTGTTAATACTAGAGACATTCATAGAAAATGGATCCAAAAATTGAACAGATATTCCTCTTTCAAAATATCAGTGATGCTATTATATAGTCCCTTTGGTGGTGAATTTTTCCACAGTAAAAAAAAAAAAAAATTAGAATCAAGATTTTTTTCCTTTGCAATATGAGCCCAGTTTCCTCACAGGACTTGGCAGGCTGGGCAGTACATTCAAAAAAACAGGAATTTCAAAGTTAAACAGAACGAAATGTAAATCCTAGTCATTTATTGGCTTGGGGGATATTATTTAATTTCAGATTAATTTTTCTTTTTCAAAAAATAAAGACCCTAATATATATCTCACAGGATTGTTGTAAGAATTAAACTAATTGACTAGTGTAAATGATTTGACTCTAGAAACATACTAAATGTCACTTCCTTTCTTTGCAACCTAATGTGCTCCCTGAATTTGCCCATCAGATTGCATAGAATACATCAATAATCCGATTATTTCAATGAACATAGTTAAATTTTTGTTTAAGCACTATAACTCTGTAAGTAACATCTACAGTGTTAACTTAGATAAATTACTGAAGTTGCTTGAATCAGAAGACAAATAAAAAGAAGAGCCTTTATTCACTTTTCCTTAGGTTTTTCATTCTGCCCCCAATAAAGCACAAATATAAACTATATTTAAAATTTAATCTATAAACTAACAAAGGCTTCTTGCAGTTTCAACCCTCAATAGGTGAAGTCTCTTTTTCCATGACTCAAGTGAATCGAGCTTTACCTTAGATGATAGCAGTACGATGAAATGCTTAGTATAATTATTCCAGCTTTTTTCATTGAGGTAAAGTCTTTTAGCCAACAGGACTTTATTTCTTTCAATTACCTATTTTTAGAAAGTACTAAAATTAGGAACCTAAAACATTAACAAACCATTGTAATTTATTAAACCCAAACCAATTTCACATTATCAATTTTTCATTGAATCATTAATTCGATTACAACTTCTTTTTTAAATCATGAACTAATTTGAATCACAAATCCATGTTTTCTTACACTACTGAACTGGAACCAAATTGAACATGGTATACAGCAGAGGCTCTCAAACAATTTTATCTCAAAACTCCTTTACACTTTTAAAAATTACTGAGAACACCAAAGAGCTTTTATTTACATGGATTATATAAACTGCTGTTTATTGCTTTGGAAATTAACTGAAATTATTTAAAATATACATTTGTTAATTCACATAAACATTAATAAACCCACTATATTTTTAAGTTTTTTCTGAAAAATAACTATGTTTTCTAAAACAAAAACTTGAAAAGAACATACAGTTTCACATTTTACAAATCTCTTAACGTTTCCTTAATATAATAGGGCTGTATTTTCATTTGTTTTTGAATTCAATCTGTTGTAATATCCCATACCATGTAGCTTCAAGAAAAATCCACTGTACATTCACACGAGAATGAGAGTGAAAAAGGCAAATATCAACAGTGTTACAATGAAACTCCTTTTGACCTCACAACGGGGTCTGTGGACCACACTTTGAGAACCACTGATATACTAAATCAATTATAAAGTCATTCAATGAATAACTGACTATTCAAGATACTGTGTATATAACGGTGAACAAAAGAGACATAGTCCTTATTTTCAGGGAGTTGACATTATAGCTGTTATTTCCTATTGTTCTTGTTGTTCAGTCACTTAAGTTGTGTTCGACTCTGCAACCCCATGAACTGCAGCACACCAGGCTTCCCTGTCCATCACTATCTTTCTGAGTTTGCTCAAACTCATGTCCATTGAGTCAGTGATGCCATCCAACCATCTCATCCTCTGTCACCCCCTGCTCTCCTTTTGCCCTCAGTTTTTCCCAGCATCAGGGTCTTTTCAAATGAGTCAGTTTTTCACATCAGGTGGCCAAAGTACTGGAGCTTCATTTTCAGCATCAGTCCTTCAATGAACATTCAGGGTTGATTTCCTTTAGGATGGACTGGTTGGATCTCCTTGCAGTCCAAGGGACTTTTAAGAGTCTTCTCCAGCACCACAGTTCGAAAGCATCAATTCTTCGGCCCTCAACCTTCTTTATGGTCCAACTCTCACATTCATACACGACTACTGGAAAAACCATTGCTTTGACTAGATGGACCTTTGTTGGCAAAGTGATGTCTCTGCTTTTTAATACACTGTCTAGGTTTGTCATACCTATTCTTCCAAGGAGCAAGCGTGATGATCTAATACAAAACCCTACTAGTTCAAGGTATTCTTCTATAGGAATCTCTTATCCGTGGTCAGTTAGTTCTCTACTGTTTAAATACTTCTAGATGAGGTAACTCCCTTGTTTTTTTTCTCCCACTGAACATACTAGTTCCCAGATTTGTTTCTTTTTTCTTTTAAATTAACATATAATTGAGACCCTGATGCTGGGAAAGATTGAAGGCCGGAGAAGGGGACGACAGAGGATGAAATGGTTGGATGGCATCACCTACTCAATGGACACGAGTGTGAGTAAACTCTGGGAGTTGGTGATGGACAGGGAGGCCTGGAGTGCTGCAGTCCATGGGGTCGCAAAGAGTCGGACACAACTGAGCAACTGAACTGAACTGATGTATAATATTACATGTTTCAGTGTACAACATAGTGACTGACAATTTTTAAAGGTTATATTCCATTTGTAGTTATTCTAAAATATTGACAATATTCTTTGTGCTATATGATATATTCTTGTGGTTCCAACCAGTCCATTCTAAAGGAGATCGGTCCTGAGTGTTCTTTGGAAAGAACGATGCTAAAGCTGAAACTCCAGTACTCTGGCCACCTCACTCAAAGAGTTGACTCATGGGGCAGGAGGAGAAGGGGTCGACAAAGGATGAGATGGCTGGGTGGCATCATCGACTTGATGGACGTGAGTCTGAGTGAACTCCTGGAGTTGGTGATGGACAGGGAGGCCTGGCGTGCTGCGATTCATGGGGTCGCAAAGAGTCGGACACGACTGAGCGACTGAACTGAACTGAACTGTGGCTTATTTTTCTATACATATTAGTTCATACTTCAATTCCCTGCCCCTACCTTGCCCCTCCCCCTTTCGCTCTCCTCACTGGTAACCACTAGTTCATTTCTATCTGTGAGTCTGTTTCTTTTACAGGTTTGTTTCTTATATCATATACCTACTGTCAGAATTGTTTCTCTGGACATATCAATGTCTCTTTTAAAGTTCTGCATCAGAATAGAACTTTCATGTCAGAGATGAGATCTGACTATTCCAGAGGAAAGTGGGAAAACATTTTGAATGTGTTTAGCATCATAATTTTCTGTTAATATTGTAATTTCCAGATGTGACATTAGGCAATCAACCAGGAAACACTGAATACTGTATTGTGGGACATTGCTATAATATTTTCCTAAAGCATCTTGTCATCGTCTACAGGCTGCCATATTTCAATTCAGTTGTCATCTTGGGTACCAAAGTATTAAATAATAGAACCAAAGTGACTTATCCAGTGATCGTAATACAGTTACATCATTTAAAAAAAAGAGCCACTTTCGCTAGTTTATTAATATCTAATTAAAGTTGAAAGTTTTAACACATTCACAAACAACAGAAATAGAATACCTGCTCATACTCATAGGTTCTGGTGAAAAAGAGCCCTTAATTGGGCAATAGGCAGGTACCCAGTAGAGAAGAAACAAGAGAAAAAAATACAACTTTTCCTTTTCAAGGTTTATAATAGAATAGTTGCATTATTCATCAATTAAATATATATCTTCATTTCTAAAGATTTTGTCTACATGAAAACAACCTAAATGTCCAATGATAGATGAATGGATAAAGAAGATGTGGTACACACACACACACACACACATACACACATACACACACACACATGCACACAAACACACACACATACACACACACACAAACACACATACACACACACATGCACACAACCACACACATACACATGCACACAAACACACACACACATACACACAAACACACACATACACAAATACACACACAAACACATATACACACTGGGATATTACTCAGCCATTAAAAAGAAGGAAATGCCATTTGCAGCAACATGAATGGACCTAGAAATTGTCATACCAAGTGAAGCAAGTCAAACAAAGACAAGTATCACATGAGGTTCATATGTGGAATCTAAAAAAAAAAAAGTGTACAAAAGAACCAATCTACAAATAGAAATAGAGTCACAGATGTAGAAAACAAATATGGTTACCAAGGAGGAAAGAGGGGATGGAAGGGATAAATTGAGACATTGAGATTGATATATACACACTAATACATATAAGACAGATAACTTGCAATGACCCATATTGGAATAGGATTTTTAAAAAAGTGGATATAGGTATACATATAACTTATTCACTTTGCTGTACAGCAGAACTAACACAACATTACAAATTAACTATATTCCAATACAAATTAATTTTTTAAAAATAAAAATTAACAAAAATTTTTATGAAGATGTGGTATGTATACATATATATATATATATACACACACACATAATGAAATATTACTTAGTCATTAAAAAGAATGAAATAATGCCATTTGCAGCAACACGGATGGACCTAGAGATTATCAAGGGCTTCCCTGGTAGCTCAGCTGGTAAAGAATCCGCCTGCCATGCAGGAGACCCCAGTTTGATTCCTGGGTTGGGAAGATCCGCTGGCAAAGAGATAGGCTACACACTCCAGTATTCTTGGGTTTCCCTGGTGGCTCAGCTGGTAAAGAATCAGTCTGCAATGCAGGAGACCCGGGTTCAATCCCTGGGTTGGGAAGATTCCCTGGAGAAGGGAATAGCTACCCACTCCAGTATTCTGGCCTGGAGAATTACAACTGAGTGACTTTCCCTTTCCCTTTCAGAGATTATAGTACTAAGTGAAGTCAGAAGCAAAGACAAGTAACATGATATCACTTACATGTGGAATTAAAATAAACACAAATAAACATATCTACAAAACAAAAATAGACTCAGAGATATAGAGAAAAGATATGTGGTTGCCAAGGGAGAAAGAGAGTCAGGCTGGGAAGGATTGGGAGTTTGGAATTAGCAAATGCAAACTATTATATATAGGACAGATAAACAATAATGTCCTATACTGTATAGCATAGGCAGCTCTATTCAATATCCTGTGATAAACCATAATGGACAAGAAGATGAAAAAAGAATGTCTATATAGGTATAACTGAGTCACTTTGCTGTATGGCAGAAATTAAATACAACATTGTAAATCAAGTATACTTCAATAAAAATTTTAAAATAAAACAAAATTTTTGTCTAGATTATTGAAAATTATAAAATGAAACTTTATCTAGCCAAAAAGGAAGTTGATTTCAGATGAAACAACCTTTACAGATAATTCATACGTAGCTGAGCTCCAGATATCTCTTTCCGCCATTAACTGTTTAATATCACTCTCCATCCTTTCTCTTTGTAATGTATATAAGTCATGATATTCTTCTACAATTCTAAAAGAAAAATTAAAAAACAGATATATAAATACATATCTCAAAAAAATAACTTTGTTCTAAAGCAGGCAATCTGTTCCTTTAAAACTCATCATAAGGTAATTATGGCATAACTGCTGGATATGTTAGTAACATTGATATACAGGGAAATAGAAGAAAAAATATTCACATTTTATGTATAAATCTTACAGAGGTCTTAAGGAAAAAGATTAATATATTGTTCCCTGCTCTAAACACTTTTCATCGTATTCTTCTTTATTCTCTAGAATTTTCACACCATGGTATTCCAGTGGTATAATAACAAGATATTTAATAAAAAATTCTAAATAAATGTAGTAGTAATATAACTGTTTTTAGCTTTTTAGAATTCTTTACTAAGAAGATACAAAGGCACAAAGCCCAATAATTGTGAGCTATATTTTTAAATTATATATAATTAGCATAAGATTTAAAGAAATTCTATACCAATCAAAAGCTTAAGTTTAATTAAGTACCTTTATCTTAAATCTTTTTTCTTCATGTTTACCAAAATATATCTTTTCCTTCTAACTGAATTAAAAGCCCTTCCAAGATTAAATACAAACACAGAAGTTATAAAGTGATTGGCAGCTTTTCACAAACCTTTTGAAACACTTCCTCCTAAAGAATATTAGTTATTCCCTGGTGGCTCAGTGGTGAAGAATCTGCCTGCCAATGTAGGAGACGCAGATTCTATCCCTAGGTGGGGAAGATCCCCTGGAGAAGAAAATGGCAACCCACTCCAGTATTCTTGCCTGGAAAATTCCATGGACAGAGAAGCCTGGTGGGATACAGCTCATGTGGCTTCAAAAGAGTTGCACGTGACTTAGCAACTAAACAACAACAAGGACACTAACTTTTCCGAAAGAATAAAAAGCTAGTGACATAAAATTCTTCTGATTTCATTGAAAGCCATTAGCCACTAACATCAGCTCCTAAAGCCTCCTTCTATTCGGAGGCTTCGACTTGTTCAAACTGCAAAAAAATTAATCACCGTAGATGTCACATACATGCAGATGAATATACACGTAAAAATTCAACAAGCTATAAGCTTAACAGCTACACACTAAAATTAATGCACTAGCTATGCACTAAAATTAATGACCCTTGTTTATAACAGCCAAAGAAAAAATGCAGAAATAACTTTAATGTCCAAAAACAATGGACTGGCCAAATAAAATACAGAATGTAGCTCTCTGATGAAAATACTCTGTTGCTAATTAAAGATCATGTTCTTAATACTGTATTAATACTTAATACTTAATTAGCATTAATTAATATTTTATATAATATATAATATAGTAACATAAGACTTAATAATTAATACTTAATAAAGTATTAATACTTAATACTGTAGGAAAAATGTTTGTGTAAAACATAAAACAAGAAAACCCAAATTATAATGGTCTATATTCAGCTTTATGATTTAAAAAAAATACATAGAAAAAAGAAAAACATAATGAAATAGTAATAGTAGTTAACTCTAAAAGAATTGTGAATGTTCTTTATTTTCTTATTTATGTGTGTCTGTATTTTCCAAATTTTCAACAAAATAATCATTATAAAAATATTACCTGTAATTTCTAATCACATGCAAAACATGAACCATCCTACTTCAGAACCATCAATGTTTAAAGAAAGTGAGACCTTTTTCCTCTCTTTTCTTCCCCTTCTCTTTGATTTTAGAAGATGTTTTGTTCTTATGATGGACATTAGCACAAAAGAAGGTCTAGTTTATTTTTTTAATTCATTCAACAAATATCTGTTTAGTGCCTGCTATATCCCAAGTAATATTCAAAACTAAACAAAAACTAAAAATAAATTTTGCCCTTATAAAGTTTATTTAGAAGAGCTAATAAATAAATTAAAGTAAAACATACTATATTAAGTAGTGATACTGCTGTGGATAAAAATAAGTCAGATAAAGGGGATTAAGAATATGAAGTGTATTACAATTTTAAATAGAGGGATCAGGAAAGACCGTATTGACAATACATTTGAGCAAAGGTTCAAAAGAAGGAGGGAAGAAACCATACAGCTGCCTGGGGGAGAAGGACTCCAGGACCTAAAGCAGGCCACCGTAGTGTGTTTAAAGAACAGCACAAAGACAAGCAGATTTAGAACAAAGTAGAAGTCAGAGAAATTCTGGTAGGAGGAGTCCTGTGATTTTTTTAAAATGGTCTTTTACTGTAAGATAGGGAGGTACTGAAGAATTTTGAACAGAGAAATGACATCATTTGAGTCAAGTGTTAAGAGATCACACTGGCTGATGTGTGGAGAACAGACTCACAGAGTGTAAAGCCAGAAGTAAAAAGGCCATTTAGAAGTTTATTGTAATACCCCAGGCAAGACATGAAGATGGTAGTACTTAAAGTAGTGACGATTCTGTATATATAATGAAAGGAGAGCTGACAGAATTTGCTAATGGAGACATGTGAGAGAAAAAAGGGATCAAGGATAATGCCAGGACTTCTTGCTGGAGCAACTAGGAGGAGGGAGTTACCATTAACTGAAAGGGGAGGAGAATGTGGGAAGAGCAGATTTGAGGGGGAAGAACAGGACTTCAGTTTGGAAATGTTAAGTATCTAAGCAAAAACGTTAAGTCTGTTGAATACATGTCTGGGATTCAAAGAAAAGACTGAAGCTAGAGATAAAAATTGGTGTACATGGGTGAAGCTGGAGATAGAAATTTGTGAATTGAGAGTATATAGATGATGGCATTTAAAGCCAGGAAACTGAATAGATTCTCCTAGGAAATGAGTATAGAAAGAAGAAAGATCCAAGAATGAGCACGCCAACACTTAGAAATTGGTGAGATGTAGGCAGAGAAAACAAACTTATGGTTAACCAAAGGGAAAAGGGAATGGAGTAAGGATAAACTGGGACTTTGGGATTAGCAGATACAAACTCCTATATATAAAACAGATAAACAAGATCCTACTGTATTAAACGGGAACTATGTTCAATATCCTATAATAAACCATAATGGAAAGGAATATGAAAAAGTATATTTATATATATATTCTATCTCCAGCTTATACATATATATATATATATATATATATATATGTACACACACACACACACACACACACACACAAAGCTAGTGGAGGCAAGAGAATCCCAGTTGAGCTATTTCAAATCCTGAAAGATGATGTTGTCAAAGTGCTGCACTCAATATGTCAGCAAATTTGGAAAACTCAGCAGTGGCCACAGGACTGCAAAAGGTCAGTTTCCATTCCAATCCCAAAGAAAGGCAATGCCAAAGAATGCTCAAACTACCACACAATTGCACTTATCTCACACGCTAGTAAAGTAATGCTCAAAATTCTCCAAGCCAGGCTTTAGCACTACATGAACCATGAACTTCCAGATGTTAAAGCTGGTTTTAGAAAAGGTAGAGGAACCAGAGATCAAATTGCCAATATCCGATGGATCATGGAAAAAGCAAGAGAGTTCCAAAAAAACACATCTATTTCTGCTTTACTGACTATGCCAAAGCCTTTGACTGTGTGGATCACAATAAACTGTGGACAATTCTTCAAGAGATAGGAATACCAGAACACCTGACCTGCCTCTTGAGAAACCTGTATGCAGGTCAGGAAGCAACAGTTAGAACTGGACATGGAACAACAGACTGGTTCCAAATAGGAAAAGGAGTACGTCAAGGTTGTATATTGTCACCCTGCTTATTTAACTTGTATGCAGAGTACATCATGAGAAACACTGGGCTGGAGGAAGCACAAGCTGGAATCAAGATTGCCAGGAGAAATATCAGTAACCTCAGATATGCAGATGACACCACTCTTATGGCAGAAAGTGAAGAAGAACTAAAGAGCCTCTTGATGAAAGTGAAAAAGGAGAGGGAAAAAGTTGGCCTAAAGCTCAACATTCAGAAAACTAAGATCGTGGCATCTGGTCCCATCACTTCATGGGAAATAGATGGGGAAACAGTGAAAACAGCGTCAGACTTTATTTTTCTGGGCTCCAAAATCACTGCAGATGGTGACTGCAGCCATGAAATTAAAAGACGCTTACTCTTTGGAAGGAAAGTAATGACCAACCTAGACAGCATATTAAAAAGCAGAGACATTACTTTGCCAGCAAATGTCCGTCTAGTCAAGGCTATGGTTTTTCCAGTAGTCATGTATGGATGTGAGAGTTGGACTATAAAGAAAGCTGACTGCCAAAGAATTGATGCTTTTGAACTGTGGTGTTGGAGAAGACTCTTGAGAGTCCCTTGGACTGCAAGGAGATCCAACCAGTCCATCCTAAAGGAGATCATTCCTGGGTGTTCATTGCAAAGACTGATGTTGAAGCTGAAACTCCAATACTTTGCCCACCTGATGTGAAGAACTGACTCATTTGAAAAGACCCTGATGCTGAGAAAGATTAAGGGCAGGAGGAGAAGGGGACGACAGAGGATGAGATTGTTGGATGGCATCACCGACTCAATAGACATGAGTCTGGGTGGACTCCAGGAGCTGGTGATGGACAGGGAGGCCTGGCATGCTGCAGTTCATGAGGTCGCAAAGAGTCAGACACGACTGAGTGACTGAACTGAACTGAACTGATACACACACACACACACACACACACAACTGAATCACTTTGCTCTGCAACAGAAACTAACACAACACTGTAAATCAACTATACTTCAATTAAATAAATAAATAAATAGACATTGGCGAGATGAAAGGAACCTGTAAGGGATATCAATAAGAAGGAGCCAAGAGTAAAGGAGTAAACTAGGACAGCATAATATACTAAAAGACATTGTTTTAAGTAAAAGCAACTGGTCAGTTATGACAAATGCTGCTGGTAAGTCAAGCTAAATGAGAATCGAGAATGGGCCTTTGGATATAATAATACAGAAGTCAATGGTGACTCTGACAAGTGCAATTTGGTGGAATGGTGTGGTCGAAAGCCTGACTGGAGTGGGTTCAAGTGATAATGGGAGGACAGAAAGTGGAGAAAAGGAGTATGACAACCTTTTGAGGAAGTCTGTTGTAAGCGGAACAGAGAAATGAAGCCACAGCTGGAAGGGGATTTGTCATGCTCAGAGACTTGGAAGTGTTTATGTATGGCTTTTGGGTCTAGGGAAGGGTGGTTTTCTTTTGTTATTATTGTTTTTAAGATGAGAGCAATTACGGCATATTTATATACTGATGTGACTGATAAAGTAGAGGGAAATATTAATATACAGGAGAAAGAGGGAACATTTGCTGAAAATATCAAGAGTACTTAAGAGCGGATGTAATAGGACACAAGTGGAGAGACTGACCTTAGAAAGGAGACAGTTTATCCATAGTGAGAAGGAAAGCATGAATGTATGAACACAGATGTAGTGGGGTGGGGAGATGTAGAGAGAACTGAGCTCTGTCTTCAATTTCCTTCTGTATTTAAGAAAGCAAGGTCATCAGCTCAGAAAGAGAATAGAGAGGTAGTACCAGAGATCAGAGGATAAAAGACAGAGTATAAGGTAGTTATTTACTAAGATAACAAGGATGACTCAGCTACAGAAAACAGTAGTACATTCAGCGGACAAAAGATGATCAAGGTACCCCTCATTCTAGCAAGCGATAAAACAGATTACAAGTCAGAAAGTTATTTTTGAATTTATATTTTGTATAAATTTGTGTTTTTCTTGACATTTAGAAAATACGGTCACTCTTTAACATGTTAAAAAAAAAGCAAAAGATAATGCTGGATTAAAAGGCACAGAGAATAAGATACAATGTGTGGTACTAGCTTGGGTACTGGTTTGGACAACCCAATGTAAAATTAATTTCGGGAATAATTAAGAACGTTCAAATAAGAATTGGGTGGGGACTTTTCTGGTGGTCCGGGGGTTAAGACTTCATGCTTTAAATGCAGGAGTCCCAGGTTCAATCCCTGCTCAGGGAACTAAGATCTCACATGCCACACAGTGCAGCCGAATAAATAAAGTTTAAAAAAAAAAAAACAGGTATGGATTATTGACTGAAAAAACAGGCTAATAGTATGTACAATACAATTTTGGTTTAAACAATGCACATATGCCCATATACATAGAAAAATAGATCCATAAGAATATACACTAAGGTATTTACAGTAGTAATCTATAGGGAGTGAAATTGTGATTTTTTTAAAATTTATGTTTGATTGTCTGTATTTATTGATTTTCTTAAAAGGCACACGTACTGTTTCTATGATAATATTTTAAATCAACTAAATAAGAAATTAAAATGCAATCAGATGTATCTTTTGATACATACCCAAGAGCTTCCTAGTAATCAGAACTCTAACAGAAAGTGAAATAGAATAGAAGTTAGAAAACTACAGCCTGTGGGTCAAACCTGGCCCATCGCTTGTTTTAGTATACCCCATGAGTTAAGAACTTTACTTTAAAAATTTTTTATGTATTTGATTTACTTTTTAACAGTTTTCAGTGGTTAAAAAACAATAGAATAATATTCTGTAGTAAATGGAAATGTTATAAATTCAGATTTCAGTGTCAGTAAATAAAATTTTATCGGAACACTGTGATGTTCTGGTATTGTCCACTACAATGGCACACATTTACAAAGGCAGAGTTGTATTAGAAACTGTATCTCACCATCTGGCCCTTTACAGAAAAAGTCAGCTAAGCCCCTGAAATAGAATAACAACATTAGGACCTCAGTAGAGTCACTAACATCTAAAAGAGAACTAGACGCACATTACTAACTACTAACTTGGAAAATGCAAACAAAAACTGGATACATTTTCATATTTATAAGACTATAAAAGATATGTGCAAAAGGGAAATCTCATACACTGATTAGAGGATACACTGGTACAACTACCTTGGGGAGTATCTGGTAACACCTAGCCAGATCCGGTCCCATCACTTCATGGGAAATAGATGGGGAAACCATGGAAACAGTGGCAGACTTTATTTTGGGGGGCTCCAAAATCACTGCAGATGGTGACTGCAGCCATGAAATTAAAAGACGCTTACTCCTTGGAAGGAAAGTTATGACCAACCTAGATAGCATATTCAAAAGCAGAGACATTACTTTGCCAACAAAGGTCCGTCTAGTCAAGGCTATGGTTTTTCCAGTGGTCATGTATGGATGTGAGAGTTGGACTGTGAAGAAAGCTGAGCACCGAAGAATTGATGCTTTTGAACTGTGGTGTTGGAGAACTCTTGAGAGTCCCTTGGACTGCAAGGAGATCCAACCAGTCCATCCTAAAGGAGATCAGTCCTGGGTGTTCTTTGGAAGGACTGATGCTAAAGCTGAAACTCCAATACTTTGGCCACCTCATGCGAAGAGTTGACTCATTGGAAAAGACCCTGATGCTGGGAGGGATTGGGGGCAGGAGGAGAAGGGGACAACAGAGGATGAGATGGCTGGATGGCATCACTGACTCAATGCACACGAATTTGGGTGAACTCCAGGAGTTGGTGATGGACAGGGAGGCCTGGTGTGCTGCGATTCACGCAGGGGTCGCAGAGTCTCAGACATGACTGAGTGACTGAACTGAACTGAACTGAGCAAGACAAGGCTAGAATATGCCATGACCCATAATTCCACTTCTAGGTTTTACATCCCTGGACAACTTTCATACAAGGAGACACAAGATGTGTATTACAACAGTATGTGAAAGAGTTAACATATACAGTGAGCTTTATGTATATTAACTCCTTCAGGAACTGCCGTAATTTTAAAAACCTTCAAATTCTTCTAAAAAATTTTATTTCTTGAAAGAAGGCGTGAAGCAAATATGACATAATGGCTAACATTTGGTAACTCACCTGGCATTCTTTTCAGCATCTAAAAGAGCTTGTGCCAAATCTCTGTGGGCCTTCTCTGCTTCCTTTGTTAATTTTATATCATGTGCCCGAACCAGACACAGTTCCCTGAAATAGAGCAAGCCAATTTTACAGTCATAGCTGAAGATTTTGAAAAAGTTTCTGCCTAGGAAATCAGATTTATACTCAGGAATCTTCTCAGTTATCATGTCTATATCTCTTCCCAGTTTTTCTACCCTATAAACCAAGGCAAGAAATCTAGTGTTCATTCAAGTGAACTCTAACCAGGTTTAGCCATGGAATCAGACAGGCTAGAAGAGGCAGAAAGAAGATGTGGAGAGCTCTCTAGAATGGAGTGAAGGCAGCCAAGGCCTTAAGGCTTGCTCTATCCTACCCTCTGGCATGTCTATTCTATTGTTTTCACTCCTGCCACTAACATCTTGCCACAAGGTTAGCCGATCACAAAATGTGATAGCTATTATACATACTGCTTATTCTCTTCGGGATTTGAACTTTAATATCCATAATCATGGCACTGCTCTGTAAACCAGATTAAGATAAGCATCTCTATTTTGGAAGGAAGAACAAGAGTCTTTTCCCTATCAAATACATACACACAGAGCCCTAGTTTTGTGTTAACCTATGTAACCCATGTCTCTACATCTCTATCTAGGCCTTTCTGTTGCAAAAAATGAAATGAGAGTAAGAGAGTCCTTTACTCATTCTACTTTCCCTGGGTATCTTTTACTCTCTTTAGAGACAAAGCTTTGATAAGCACAGCTGTTACCTGGTCAGTTCCTCAATAACATTCTTAAAATTGTACAATTCTTCTAAAATGCGCTGGTCCATCACTCGCTGAGTTACCATGTCTTTGTAGAAGTCAATCATCTGCCGGGCAATTTGGTCAAGCATTTGTACGTACCGCTCTCTGCGTGAGAAAAAGGAAAACAAGACATCAGGCAGAAAGGAAAAGGAGCCAGAAAATATGTGAGATAGAAAAATAATTTTAAGGAAAGAAATAGTGAACAGACACTCATAAAAGCTATGTGCGAAGAACAAGCTAGAAAAAGAACTAGGCTGTGAATTCTTGCCATGCTCCTGAATGAATTTTGAATGCCGAGTGAATGAACTATGGAACATAATGTCTGAGATGTAAAACAAAATAACGACTTCTTTTATTTCTTCTTCTAATTTAGAAACTCTATGAGGATAAAAATTACGTCTTACATATTTATTCATTTACAACATCTGACAGTATCTTGAATACAGTGGGACTTTTATAAATTAAATTCATGAATAAAACCACTTTTCTCAAATTGACCAAAATGTTAAAGGACACCAACTGTAAGTCCCTAAGTACAGTAAGTAATTTCTCTTGCTTCTGAACAACATCAAACAAAATATTTGGAAATGATTCTAGATGATAAACTATGAATACCATAACTGAGAAGTCTTCATTTATTTTAAGTGATCTAGGTATTATATTCTAAACACTGAGACCCCAGGATTATAATATCTTTGAGTTGGAATAATCATTTAGTTGAATCTCTCACCCCCTGACAAAAAGAATTATCTACCCCTTGCTTACACACTTAAAGTGACAGGGAGTTCATCAGCTCAGTGTGCAGCTCATTCATTGGGAAGCATCAATTTTTAAAACACTTTTTTTAGGATTTTCCCTCATGGCGATATAGGAACAACACACTCTGAAGGGCTTTTCCATTAAAACACAACTACAGGATGAACCTAGAGCCTATTATACAGAATGAAGTAAGTTAGAAAGAGAAAGAGAAATACCATATATTAACGTATACATATGGAATCTGAAAGACAGTACCAACAATCCTACGTGCAGGGCAGAAAAGGAGATGCAGACATAAAGAACAGACTTTTGGACACAGTAAGAGAAGGAGTGGAGAATGCAATGGCACCCCACTCCAGTACTCTTGCCTGGAAAATCCCATGGATGGAGGAGCCTGGTGGGCTGCAGTCCATGGGGTCGCTAAGAGTCGGGCACAACTGAGTGACTTCACTTTCACTTTTCACTTTCATGCGTTGGAGAAGGAAATGGCAACCCACTCCAGTGTTCTTGCCTGGAGAATCCCAGGGACAGGGAAGCCTGGTGGGCTGCGGTCTATGGGGTCGCACAGAGTCGGACACGACTGAAGCGACTTAGCAGCAGCAGGAGTAGCAGCAGGAGAAGGAGAGGATGGGACGATTTGAGAGAATAGCACTGAAACATATGCATTACCATATGTAAAACAGACAGGCAGTGAGAGTTTGATGTATGACACAAGGAACCCAAAGCCGTGCTCTGAGACAACCTGGAGCGATGGGGTGAGGAGGGAGGGGGAGGAGGGTTCAGGAGGGAGGGGTTACATGTGTGCCTATGGCTGATTTACGCTGATGTACGGCAGATGCCACCACAATATTGTAAAGTAATTATCCTCCAATTAAAATAAATTAATTATTTACAAAACACACACACAATTATATCCATGATAAAGCATACTTTCTGAAGTATTACTTCACTCGCAGAAAGAAACACAAGCCTCTAGAAATAGAAAAAAAAAAAAAAAAAAACACAACAGCAACAAACTAAATACAGTAAGCTAACAATGGAGTGGGAAGTGTAACCAGTAAAAATTATTCACTAGGAAAACGCAAGATTAGAGGTAGCCCAGTACAAGTGCTAATGTTGGGCCCCAGAGACCAAGCCTTGGGCTTTCTTCAAAGCAGGCAACCTGGGAGTAGGAGGAAGCTAGGATTCCAGAAGAGAAAAAATGCAAATCATCTCTTCAGGAAGCATCCATCATTTACATCCTAAGGATTTCATGGTTAAGATTAGCCAAATTAAGCAAGCAAAGATTGGAAAACACTTATGCAATTAAACCATCATGAATGAGACTCAGAAGAAACAAAATGGCAAATAGATAATGAACTGATTCATGATATACATGCTGAAGTATCTAAGGGAAATACACTGATGTCTGCCTTTTACTTTTAAGTACACAAAATTGGTGGATAAATACCAGGATGGCTAGATGGACAGATAAGCGATAAAGCAAGAAAAGTATATTAATGGCAGAATCTAGATGTATGTGTGCTCACAGTAAAATTCTTTCCATTTTTATGTGTATATTTGAAAATTCCCATAAAATCCTGGAAAAAATAACAACCGGAAAAAAAGTCAGGTGCCTGCATGCAGAGATAAACATAGATAGTGTCAACCAAAAATAATTACTGTGGTAACCCTATTTCTGTGAGTCTTACTCAGCTTATAACCAATCTGTCAGTTATTCTTCCCCTTATAAAAAACAGCTATTATGAACCTCTGTTTCATATGAAACCCTCCTGCTACAGCAACAGGCCTGAGTTGCATGAAAAGACACACACACAAGCTGATCAGAAAGACATAAAGCAGGAAACTAGTGACAAAGAAACGGACAAGCAAACAGCTAGGGGCTGATACAGAGTATTTCTGGGGCATTCGACGTGTTACCATTTGCTGGGGATATCTATTGGATCCTCCCCAAATCTTGTGAAACAGGGAGGACTCTGTAAGATACCAGCCTGAGGACAACAGATGTCTTCCTCATTGAAGGTGAGCCCTAGCTCTTCAAAAAAAAACTCCTACCACAACAGAAGAGCGTACATTAGATGACGCTGAACCGATAAAGTGTTTCACTATTCCTCAAACACATCATGAATGTTTCCAGCAATCATCCTGAAACCTCATTGTTTATCCCCACCTACTTTGTATTCTTAACTCCAACTCTACCCTATTCTAAATGCTTAGCTTTGAAGCCCTGTGTGCTGTGTTTATTTGCTCAGCGTGTCCGACTCTTTGCAACCCCATGGACTGTTGCTCCTCTGTCCATGGGGATTCTCCCGGCAAGAATACTGGAGTGGGTTGCCATTCCCTTCTCCAGGGGACTGTCCCAGTCCAGGGATTGAACCCAGGTCTCCCACACTGCAGGATTCTTTACCCTCTGAGCCACCAGGGAAGCCCATTTCAAGCCCTATTCTGATCCTATTGCTGGCACTTGGAAGTTAGTATTTTTGTCTCCCTAGTGTCTGACTCAATTTTTGTTAAACAATTCTGGCTTTGATTTCCCTATCTCTTTCTGTCTAGACTTCCTGGAACAGGGCCCCACCCTATTTTGGCCTGTAAAAGCTAACTCCTAAAATCAGCTGGAAGAGTTCCACTCACATCAATCTCTCACTAAAGAAACTTTGGATACACAGTCATCTAGTTCCTCTCCAATTGATTCCTCATCTGTCCTTCCTGACTTTGTTCTTAGAGTGACAACTCAGCCTTCATTTGTCCCAATCCTCATTCTGATTTGGCATTCTGCAGCTCTTGATGGTGTTCCAACTACTTACTCCTTAGTATTCTAATCTCGATCAGTCTCCTATTAATGGCTTTGCTTCTAGTTAATGAGTACTGTCAGAGAGGCACACTCTGTTTCCACAAAGCAGACAGTGGACAAATAGGGCAAACGTATACTGTTAATTTCCATTCAGGAGATACAGATAATCAGAGAGATCTAATCATTTGCCTATGGTTCCAGGGCAAGTAAGCTGCAGATATGTAATCAGAACCCAGCATTCCACTATTCCTTTCAGCTTTTGGAAAGCACTATAGTCATAAGAAGAAGAATTATAGTACTTACAGTATTTATAACCATAATCTATAATAATCATTTGTGTTGAGCACCTACTTACTTCTGTGCTCTCATTTAAACCTCACCACAATTCTATGAAGCATCTTAATGCCTGACCCATAGTAGACACTCAGTAAATAGCATTCACAAGTGAACAAAAAGACAAATGAAAATTTTCACATAGCTATTATCCTCATTTACAGATAAGAAAACTAAGGTACAGATCTTTACCAAGGTCATACACCTAGATGATGATTTAAAACCAGACTGCTCTGTCTTCAGAATCTATCTTTTTCTACTTTTTCACATTTCATTCCCAATCCTAAAAGAGGAGGTGTCAAACATCCCAACAGAAATCAACTTAAAGAAGTTCTCAGATAATATACTTTTACTCTACAAAATTCAGGAGGAAACTGGGATACTCCAGTGACAACTCGAACCTGATTTTGGACAGTAGCTCTCCTCTATCTGCACAGTCCACACTGACTTGTCGAATCAGTTCATGAAATACTGTGTTATAAATGGTCTGTTCCTTCTTTAGTATATGAAGCAGTTTGTGCATCTGGCAAAAGATTAGTAAGACAATCAGTATTTATTAGAGTCTTGCCAGTAAAAGACATCTTAGGGGGTAAGCACTCTGAAGTTCTAGTGTAAGTTTTTGAAATACCTAGATTAATTTGTTCACTTACATTTTTCTTTATAAATATATATAAAAATGATACGTTAATAAAGTGTCTAATCATGTACCTCTTTATATGATGCACTGACAAAGTCACAATATTACTACTATGTTATACCTGCCAAAAATACAAAGCCTGAATTGAATAATTACACATCAGACAAACCAAAATTGAGGAACATTCTGTAGATATCAAAGTTAAGAAAACCAGAGAACAGTTTCAGGAACATGACAACTAAAAGTCCTGTGTGACCCGGGATTCTGAAATAGAGGGGGAAATAGCTATAAAAGCCATTACAGGTACAATTAATAAAATTTGAAACTTGAAAATGACCTGTATTAGATAACATTATCATACCAACATTAAATTTCCTGATTTTGATAACTATATTATAGATATGTAAGAGAATGTCCTTATTCATAGGAAACATACCCTAAAATGTTTGGTGATAAAGATGCATGAAGTTGCCAGCTTACTCTAAAATGGTTCAGGAAAAAACCCATACACATAGAGGATGTTTAGAGAAAGAGAAAGAGAATGATAAAGCAAACAGGGCACAAGGTAAACCATTAATGAATCTGGGTGAAGATTACATTGGAGTGCCTTATACTGAACTTGTCTACAAATTTCAAATTCTATAAAAATAAAACTTTACAAAACAGAAGAGAAATAGCCCCATAAAGAAAAAAATCTATATCTATGTAAGACTGAAAAAGCTCTTTCATTAGGTGCAAAATAAAAGTACAAGTGGTAAGAAAGCATGGCTTAATTGGCGTGTTTTTTAATGGAACATAAAATAAGGGTTTTATAATCAATGGTGCCTTATATTCGGTTAAAATGCAATAACAATAATAAACAATTATACAGTGTTTACCACATGTCAAGCACTGTCCTAAGCACTTTACATTCATCATGTCATTTAATCTCCACAACAACCTTATGAGGTAAATATTATTATCTGTAATTTACAGATGAGGAAATCAAGGCACAAATACATTAAATGACCTGCCCAAGGTCACCAGCTAATAAATGGCAGGGTCAGGATTCCAATCCAAGCATTTCACCTCCAGAGCAAATGCTCTTAACCACTAGTTTTCACTGATGTTTGCAATTACCTTGGTTGGCCCTGTATATTCCTGATTTTCCACACCAGCCCTCTCTAGCATAGTGTCCATCACATCATTCAGTTGGACTACTTCTATTCTTTTATTAGGTTTCCTAAAAGATTAAGAGGGCAGATTTATATAATGAATGTTACAAAAGGTCATGCTCAAAAGGCAAAAGGAACATAATATGTATGAATAAAATGTACATACTATGGAATATTAATGGCATTTTAAAGCATTATACCTGTATGTACTAATCTTGTGGGATATCAATAATACAGTAAAGCAAAATACAAAAACAAAACAAAAAAACAAAAACCAAAATAATACAAATAGTATGATCCTCTTTTTCATAAAAGAAAATAATGTTCTGTTCTCCTCCCTCAAAAAAAATTTTATATACCTACTGTGTAAGATTATAACACAGAAAAATGTAGAGTGATAAACATCATGCTGTTACTATTGGCTACAAGTTGTTAATACTGGCTAACAAGGTGTTAATACCAGATACTTCACAATCAAAAAGAAAATGATAGATAGGATAGATGCCTCCAATGTGGGAGACCTGGGTTCGATCCCTGGGTCAGGAAGATCCCCTGGAGAAGGAAATGGTAATGTACTCCAGTATTCTTGCCTGGAGAATACCATGGACAGAGAAGCCTGGTAGGCTATAGTCCACGGGGTTGCAAAGAGTCAGACACGACTGAGCGACTTCACCTTCACCTTCACAAGGTGTTAATACTGGCTAGAAGTTGAACGGTTCTATGAAGACCTACAAGACCTTTTAGAACTAACATCCAAAAAAGATGTCCTTTTCATTATAGGGGACTGGAATGCAAAAGTAGCAAGTCAAGAAACACCTGGAGTAACAGGCAAATTTGGCCTTGGAATACGGAATGAAGCAGGGCAAAGACTAATAGAGTTTTGCCAAGAAAATGCACTGGTCATAACAAATACCCTCTTCCAACAACACAAGAGAAGACTCTACACATGGACATCACCAGATGGTCAACACCGAAATCAGATTGATTATATTCTTTGCAGCCAAAGATGGAGAAGCTCTATACAGTCAGCAAAAACAAGACCGGGAACTGACTGTGGCTCAGATCATGAACTCCTTATTGCCAAATTCAGACTTACTGAAGAAAGTAGGGAAAACCACTAGACCATTCAGATATGACTTAAATCAAATCCCTTATGATTATACAGTGGAACTGAGAAATAGATTTAAGGGCCTAGATCTGATAGATAGAGTGCCTGATGAACTATGGACTGAGGTTCGTGACATTGTACAGGAGACAGGGATCAAGACCATCCTCATGGAAAAGAAATGCAAAAAAGCAAAATGGCTGTTTGGGGAGGCCTTACAAATAGCTGTGAAAAGAAGAGAAGTGAAAAGTAAAGGAGAAAAGGAAAGATATAAGCATCTGAATGCAGAGTTCCAAAGAATAGCAAGAAGAGATAAGAAAGCCTTCCTCAGTGATCGATGCAAAGAAATAGAGGAAAACAACAGAATGCGAAAGACTAGAGATCTCTTCAAGAAAATTAGAGATACCAAGGGAACATTTCATACAAAGATGGGCTAGATAAAGGACAGAAATGGTATGGACCTAACAGAAGCAGAAGATATTAAGAAGAGGTGGCAAGAATACACAGAAGAACTGTACAAAAAAGATTTTCACGACCCAGATAATAACGATGGTGTGATCACTGACCTAGAGCCAGACATCCTGGAATATGAAGTCAAGTGGGCCTTAGAAAAAGCATCACTACGAATAAAGCTAGTGGAGGTGATGGAATTCCAGTAGAGCTATTCCAAATCCTGAAAGATGATGCTGTGAAAGTGCTGCACTCAATATGCCAGCAAATTTGGAAAACTCAGCAGTGGCCACAGGACTGGAAAAGGTCATTTTTCATTCCAATCCCAAAGAAAGGCAATGCCAAAGAATGCTCAAACTACCACACAATTGCACTCATCTCACATGTTAGTAAAGTAATGCTCAAAATTCTCCAAGCCAGGCTTCAGCAATACATGAACCGTGAACTTCCTGATGTTCAAGCTGGTTTTAGAAAAGGCAGAGGAACCAGAGATCAAATTGCCAACATCCGCTGGATCATGGAAAAAGCAAGAGAGTTCCAGAAAAACATCTATTTCTGCTTTATTGACTATGCCAAAGCCTTTGACTGTGTGGATCACAATAAACTGTGGAAAATTCTGAAAGAGATGGGAATACCAGACCACCTGACCTGCCTCTTGAGAAACCTATATGCAGGTCAGGAAGCAACAGTTAGAACTGGACATGGAACAACAGAAACTGGTTCCAAATAGGAAAAGGAGTTCATCAAGGCTGTATATTGTCACCCTGCTTATTTAATTTATACACAGAGTACATCATGAGAAACGCCGGACTGGAAGAAGCACAAGCTGGAATCAAGATTGCCGGGAGAAATCTCAATAACCTCAGATATGCAGATGACACCACCCTTATGGCAGAAAGTGAAGAAGAACTAAAAAGCCTCTTGATGAAAGTGAAAGTGGAGAGTGAAAAAGTTGGCTTAAAGCTCAACATTCAGAAAACGAAGATCATGGCATCCGGTCCCATCACTTCATGGGAAATAGATGGGGAAAACAGTGGAAACAGTGGCAGACTTTATTTTTTGGGGCTCCAAAATCACTGCAGATGGTGACTGCAGCCATGAAATTAAAAGACGCTTACTCCTTGGAAGGAAAGTTATGACCAACCTAGATAGAATATTCAAAAGCAGAGACATTACTTTGCCAACAAAGGTCTGTCTCGTCAAGGCTATGGTTTTTCCAGTAGTCATGTATGGATGTTAGAGTTGGACTATGAAGAAGGCTGAGCACCAAAGAATTGATGCTTTTGAATTGTGGTGTTGGAGAAGACTCTTGAGAGTCCCTTGGACTGCAAGGAGATCCAACCAGTCCATTCTAAAGGAGATCAGCCCTAGGGTTTCTTTGGAAGGAATGATGCTAAAGCTGAAACTCCAGTACTTTGGCCACCTCATGCAAAGAGTTGAGTCATTGGAAAAGACTGATGCTGGGAGGGATTGGGGGCAGGAGGAGAAGGGGACGACAGAGGATGAGATGGCTGGATGGCATCACTGACTCGATGGACATGAGTCTGAGTGAACTCTGGGAGTTGGTGATGGACAGGGAGGCCTGGTGTGCTGTGATTCATGAGGTCGCAAAGAGTCGGACATGACTGAGTGACTGAACTGAACTGAACAAGGTGTTAATACCAGATACTTCACAATCAAAAAGAAAATGATAGGATAGATAGATACACAAAGATAGATAAGAAAAAAAAGCCTACAGCAAAACAGAGAAATACTAATAGTTAAACGTAGAATATAAAGGTATTTTATATATATTCAGTAATCCCACTTAAAAGACTTGAAACCAAGATCTCAAAGAGAGGGACTTCCTGGTGGCCCAGTGAACCCACAGTTCCACTGCATGGGGCACAGGTCTGATTCCCAGTCAAGGACCTCAGATCCTGCCTGCTGCAAAGCGGGGCCCCCTACCCCCAAAAAAGGATCTCGGTGAGAGATTAGCACTCCATGTTCATTGAAGCTCTATTCACAATAGCCAAGAAGTGGAAACAGCCTAAACGTCCATCAATGAATGAATGAAGAAGAAGTATACACACACATGCAGGAATATTATTCAGCCTTAAAAAAAAAGAAAACACTGTACTCTGCAACAACATGAATGTACCAAGAGGACATCATGCTAAGTGAAATAAGCCAGTCACAGAAGAACAAGCAGGGCTTGATTCCATTCACGTGAAATGGACAAACTCATAGAATCAGAGAGTTTAACAGCAGTCTGCAAGGGCTGTGGGGAGAAGGAAATGACAAGTTGCTAATCAAGGCCGTAATACTTCAATAATGCAAGGTTCTAGAGCTTTGCTGTATAACACTGGGCCTATAATTAACAACACTGTATTTCACCCTTACAATTTTATTAAGAGGGTAGATCTCATATTAAATATTCTTCCCATAATAAAATTTAAAAACAGGAACAAAAAAAACATTTAAAATGGTAGTTTTTAAAAAAGTGTTTTCTAGCACTTTGATGTTATTATAAATATGTAAAGAATCAATATGCAGTTGGACAAAGAAAGCACTGAATAAATGACAGAAATGTAGGTAATCATTGTCTTGGGTTTCTATGATAATTTTATTATTTTTGTGTAATAAACTACCAATAAAAAGGAAAAAATATATAGTTATTCTTTCTTAGAAACATTCTCAAAATAAACTGTACTTACATGGATGGGAAGAGCAATAGCCTATTTTCGCTGTCTGTGAGGAGAGTAGTATATTTGCTGCAATAAATAAGACAGGTAAATGCTTGGCCTATTTATCACATAACAAAACATGAAAAACTTTAGATCTCACAGAATTGAGAAGCTTGGGGACAATCAGAAAGGTCCATTGTTTTACACACAAGATCATACTTAAATGGCCTTAGACATCTACAGACACAGATATAATGATACTTAGATTTAAAACAGTTAAGTAAAAGAGCATTAATCACATTTTCCAATATATCACAATACAAAAATTTCTTTGATTCATTAAAAAAAAAATGACCTATCAAAGGTGGAAGAATGTTCTAAGAATACCGAAGTCAACAAAGTTAAGTGACTAAACAGGTTACAAAATTAATAAGAACTAGAGATGAAACCAAACCCAGTTTTCCTGATGCCCAACACACACATTTGTCGCCTGGAAGTACGTGCCTATACCTAAGTGGGTATCACAATGAGAACCACATGGCAATTCTTCAAATTTATTACTATTTATGTATCTTTTTTCTTCCTCCAGTTGAAAAACATTTACTTTGTTTCTGCCCCCTACTGGAACACAGTTGGTTAATAAGGTCCATTTTCAGAATTTAGATTCGTAAAAAATATTCAGGGACTATAAAGGCTCAAAATAGTTTCAAAAGTGAGTGTGTGAGAGGGACTAGAAGCAATGGTACCCTGGGAGCAATGAGCATGCCTAGCACCCAGATCTTGGTTGCTGAGAACTCTTCTCCACGAAAAGGAAAACAGTACTTCTCGAAGAAGTGACTCGTAGCTCATTTCAGAGCTGGAGCTGGGAAATCCAAGACGAACCTGAAAATCTCACTGAGCCTGAAAATAAGAGAACATTCAAAGAATGATGGGCACGTGCCTAAAGAACACAAGAGCCAGCTCAAAGGAGCTGGCATTAGCAAAATCAGGAAAAACGTGAACATCAATGATAGCAAAGAAATATGACTCACCAAAAAAAGGGAGAAATCCATGAATTTATATTGTAAAACAGCAGCTAGTACATACAAGAATGATGGAGCTAAAAAGTCATCAACAGGATCTATAACTAGTGCTTTGTAAGGAAACACACACTGAAGTATTCGGTGGCAAAAGGTCATGAGGGCCTCCAACTTACTCTTGAATAGTTTAAGAGTGTGTGTGTGTGTGTGTGTGTGTGTGTATTAAAGCAAATGAGGCAAAACGTAATTAATTACTCAGTGAGTCAGGAGAGAGTACATGTCTTATTTTTGTAAGACATGTACTCCTTGTCTTATTTTTGTAACATTTTTATAACATTCCTTGTCTTATTTTTGTAACATTTTTATAACTTTAAAATTATATAAAAAATTAAAAGTCATCCCCCAAAAGAGTTGCATTTAGTTCCCTTTGGCAAAATACTGTTCTGAAACCCACCATTATAAGGAAATGCCATATAACATATGTACTGGATAAGGTGAAATGAATGACAGCTTCTGGATATTTTACTATAAAAACTAGTCCAAAGTTTTAGTTTTTCAAATTTCAAATTATGAAACATTCAAGTATTGTTTCGGAAAATAAAGCCTTTTTCAACCTCATAAAGCAGGAATCAAAGAAAACTGGAAATGACTAGTTTGAAGTGTGGAGTTAAGCCCTAGAGCGTGCATTATGAGGTTTCAACTTAGAGGGCTACTTTCCTTTGTTATTGCTCAAAACCATTTCTAAAGAAGAAGCAAGCACTCAGAACAAAGATCTAATTTTTTTTCATTCAAAATTAAACAACAGGAAAAAGAAAACAATTTAATCACAAAAGTCTCAACTTTTTAAAAATCGAAATATAACTGATTTACAATATAGGTTACTTTTAGGTGCACAGCAAAGTGACTCAGTTATATATATATTTTTTTTTTCAGAATATTTTCCTTTATAGGTTATTACAAGATATTGAAGATATTACAGGATATTGAATATTTTATAATCGCACAGTTCCCTGCACCATACAGTAAATTCTTGTTGCTTCAAACTCTTTTAAGTAAGACATTTTTCATTAGTTTTTGATACTGTCCTTAAATTTTATTAGCATGGTAAGCCAAACATTTATTCATTTCATTGTAGATATTGACTAGAAAAAGGCTTCCCTGGTGGTTCAGTGGTAGAGAATCTGCCCGCCAAATGCAGGAGACACAGGTTCGATCCCTGGGTTGAGAAGATCCCTTGGAGAAGGAAATGGCAACCCACTCCAGTATTCTTGCCTGGGAAATCCCATGGACAGAAGAGCCTGGCGGGCTACAGTCCACGGGTCACAAAAGAGTAAGACACAACTCAGCAACCAAACAACTGCCTAGGAATGTGAGTGAATGCCTCAGGTTCCTCTATGTCTGGGAAGCAGGAAACAGCTCAACTTGTCAGATATTCAGCATATACCCCAGTACTCACTCATCGAAACACTCTAAACCTGAAACTCCGGTATTTGACACAATATGAAATTCTTCAGGAATCAATGTATCTGTTAGCTTCTTTGGCTTAAAAAGAAAGAACAAGAATAAAAACATTAGATGAGTCATATAAATCCTAATTCCTATCCCCAAAGGATACTATTTATTAAGAGATTTTGATTAGAGAAATAACACTTAGTAATATGGGTCATGGCAAGGAATAATAAACTTTTAGCAGAAAACAGGTTAAAAAATTAACCATGAATTAAAGAACAATCTTGGTTTTAGTATTAAATAACAAAGAAATCTATTGACTTGAAAATTCAAGAGTTATTTCAGATTTACCTTAGCAACCTGCCAAAAATAAGAATTCTACAACTTTTTTTTCTGCCTTTTCTTAAATTGAAATCTAGCTGATTTATGATGTTGTATTACTTTCAAGTACTCTACAACTTTAAACTGTGGGTTTCTTAAAAAAAAAAAAAAAAAAAACCTAGGCTCCTATACTGTATTTTCAAGATTAAATAGTTGTAATTTGGAAAACTGCTAAAGATACATTTGATCTTCTCCCAGTAAATTCCCTTTTCTAGAAAAAATTAGAAAGTGCCATGAAAAAACTAGAAAACTTAAACAATGCAGACCGTTAAGAGTTTTCACATGGCTTTATAGTTTGAGGATTTTTTTAAGTAGAGAGAGGGAGAGGAAGTTATTTGTCAAATACTTCATTTACCTTATGAGGGACAATGATACCATCACGTGCCTGCAGTGCATGGTCCGTTTGTGGGGGACAAACCACACTCTCCCTCGTCTCTCCTTTAACATATTTAACATCATACAGAAAAGAAATATCCCTAAGATTAAAAAATAAAAATTTACAAAATAAGTTTTTTGTTTGGCTACTGGATAAAAGTGGGTAATGCCCACACACATCCTTCTAGTGGGTAAAAAAGGACACAAAACTGGTCTCCTTACCTCCTATTTTACTTAGAAGGCTGAGGCATTAGGGTTTTCCCCCACATCCGTCCTCTTCTCCACCTCAAACTTCTTTCTCCTTTCCTTCAACCTCAGATTAAGATGTATTCTATTCCCCAGGATTATTTCCTCCACTTCAGTCCTTCATTTCATCTTTGCCCACATCCTTGGGGATCTCATTCCATCAATTATAATTTCTGTGTGTTTCCTTTTCTCTTGGAATATTCCCTCCGGTCTATAACTCAGGTCATTTCTGCTTCTAAAAATCTTCCCTTGACTGTGCATTGTCATTAAGTTACCTTGATCTACCTCGCACTTTCTGCTCAACATTAGACTTCTTAAAATTTCCCTGCAATTCTGATTTCATTCCCATCTCTCTGCTAAAATCATTCTCCAGAAAGCTGAGGATGACTTTCTACAGTTAAGTCACCAGTTCTCATCTTCCACTGTTCTTCTCAGGTATTTTCCAGGGTTGATCACCTCACTTTCTAAAAATACTCTTCTCTCCCCTGCCCTCTGTATGACTGGACTCCCTTGGTTCCCTCGTCCCACCCACTCCCTTTTGGACATCTCTGTGACCTCCTGCCTACCAAATGGAAATGTTCTCCAACATCCTAGCCTCATTCCTCTGCGCTTTCCCTACACTTTCTCCCTTGGCTATACTATCAAATCTCACCTTATCATACTTGTTACTTCTAGATGCTGCTGCTAAGTCGCTTCAGTCGTGTCCGACTCTGTGCGACCCCATAGACGGCAGCCCACCAGGCTCCCCCATCCCTGGGATTCTCCAGGCAAGAACACTGGAGTGGGTTGCCATTTCCTTCTCCAATGCATGAAAGTGAAAAGTGAAAGGGAAGTCGCTCAGTTGTGTCCAACTCTAGCGACCCCATGGACTGCAGCCAACTAGGCTCCTCCGTCCATGGGATCTTCCAGGCAAAAGTACTGGAGTGGGGTGCCATTGCCTTCTCCGAACTTCTAGATACGACTAAATAATTCTCCCGCCATTCTAACTTGTCATGCTTCTGTAATCCCTAATTCTGTCAGTTAGCACCGCCACTCTACTCATCAAAAATCTCAGCATCCATAATTGATTCTGTCCCATCCTTTGTCCTCAATATCTGTCACTAACACTTATTGATATTATCATCACCCTCCTCTTGTCTCTTGCCAATGCCAAATCAGGATAACCTTTGCCACGTAAGGTATGTATCCACAGGGTCCAAGGACTCCAGTGAGGACATTTCAGAGAGGCCACTGTCCTGTCTTGCCACACTACAGATCTTCACATTTTAAAAAATTCCTACTTAGATGACATTTGACATTAACATTTCAATGTCAGATTATTGCTGCACTCAGAGCTAATAATTTTTCAAAGTACTTCAAATATCTCATAACTACTAATTATTAAATGTTAATAATTAAAGTCATGGTCCACTGGCATAAAATAAAGTACCAATACTTATGACACCAGAGCCCCAGAACACAGAAGTCCATAGCCTAAATTTCTGCCACTTTTTCTAGCACTGAGACATAACTGAGGAATAACACCTTATATTTACACAGCAGTAACAGCAGTGTACAGTTTTACAAGTGCTCTTACATTCATTGACTTCCCTGGTGGCTCACACAGTAAAGCGTCTGCCTACAATGTGGGAGACCCGGGTTCAATCCCTGGGTCAGGAAGATCTCCTGGAGAAGGGAATGGCAACCCACTCCATTATTCTTGCCTCCCCACCCAAAAAAGGGGCTCAAAGAAATATATGAGGACTTCCCTGGTGGCTCAGACCGTAAAGCATCTGTCTACAATGAGGGAGACCCAAGTTCAATCCATAGGTCAGGAAGATCCCCTTGAGAAAGAAATGGCAATCCACTCCAGTACTATTGCCTGGAAAATCCCATGGACAGAGGAGCCTGGTAGGCTACAGTCCATGGGGTCGCAAAGAGTCGGACACGACTGAGCAACTTCACTTTCACTTTATATTCATTATCTCATTTGTGTTTTCTATATCCCTGACAGGTACACAAAATAGAGTAAGTCTATTATTCCCTTTTTACAAATAAGAAACTGAACTCAGAAAAAACAAATAATCTACCCAAGTATTAGTAACTGTAAACTCACTATTAAGTGGTCTTCCAATAAGGAGCATGGCAGGAGTGAGTTTTTTTTTTTGGAGGGAGTAAATTGATAAATGAACCACACACAGAAAATTAGATCACAATCTTCACAGGGAAAATATTGACAATTTGGATATTTTTAGGAATGATATAAAAACAACAAATATAACTCGCTGATTTGATCACTTCCTTGATGGTGGTGCAGTGGCAGAGAATTTGCCTGCCATGCAGGAGGCGCAAGAGACCTGGGTTTGATCCCTGGATCTGGAAGATCCCCTGGAGTAGGAAATGGAACCCACTCCAGGATTCTTGCCTGCAAAACTCCATGGACAGAGGAGCCTGATGCACTACAGTCCATGGGGTTGCAAAGAGTCAGACATGACTGAGCAACTGAGCACACACACGTGTAAAGGTTTAGGGTTTGCTCTGAGGAAAACCAGGGGCTAACAAGCACTTATTTTTCAAGTTTTCGCATGTCATAAAACTGTTACCTAGTTTTTCTCAGAAGTGCAAATAAAAGAGGCCCTAAAGACGTTCTGCCTGATACTGTCCCTCCCGCTAGGGTACAACAAGGGACAGGAGAGTGAGGGGACAAGCACACAAAGGCACAGCAAAGCAAACTTAAATGAGTGAAACGTCACAAGAGCCAGCTTCCGCTGCCTCCTACTGAGAATAATCATACACAAAAGGTAGACCCATGCCCTCTTCAGATTGTATGCTGGTTCATTAAAGATACTTCAAGCTTTAAAACCATGAGTCTGTGATTTTTCCAGTTCTGCTCCTCCCAAGGAAATCATACAAAATGAGATAATGACTCTGTTCATCTGCATCTACCCCACTATCTTCCTTCTTTACCTTCCAGCTCCCGTTAGGGAAACTGGATGGTCAATCAGGTATTTGAACTTATTTCTTCGGACAGGGTTATGCCAGACGTGGTCAACAGAGCGAGGAAGAGTACCCTGGGGAGAAAAAAAAAAACATGAATACACAGCAGAGGGCGCTCTAGTCAAATGAAATCTATTCTTAATCATTTTTTTGAGTACATTAAAGGCATTCGGATACTGTTTAGAAAAAATATAATTCTTATTGGATAACAAGAAGAATTATTAATGAAACTAGAACAACTTAATAGTGAAAGAAAAATATCAAGACTCCGGGCTTCCCCGGTGGTACAGCGGTTAAAAACCTGACTTACAATGCAGGGCACAAGGACTTCCCAGGCTAGGGAAGACCCCAGAAGCCTCAGAGCAACCAAGTCCGGGCTCCACAACTACTGAGTCCAGGAACCACAACTAACAAGCCCACATGCAGGAACCAGTGAAGCCTGGGCACCCTAGAGCATGCGCTCGGCTATGACCGAGGGGCCACTGCAATGAGAAGCCTGTGTGCTGCAAGGAGAGAGTAGGCCCTGCTCTCTGCAACTAGAGAAAGCCCATGTGCAGCAACCAAGACCGAGTCAGCCAAATAAATAAATAACTTTTTTTTTAAAAAAGAAAAACATCAAGACTAAGAGTGGTAACGATCATTTAGGTAAATCACACAGAAACAGGTTAATGGATATACTCAAGTATTTCCTTGAAAGTATTCATGCAAAATATTTTAGCTTTCAATGTAGGAATTAATTTTAAAATATCCTTAAGACAATCTGGAATATAAAACATATTAAATAAGTACTTAATGAACTGGATGTCAAGATAAATGTTCCTAAGTACTTTATACACACACATACACACACACACACCTTTGGAGTTTTAATTTTCTTAGGAGGCAGTAAGTTTTCAGGACAAGGACCAGCATTGGCCGCATTGGTCAGAGAAAGCAGAACTTCCTCAGGGATGAACTCATTTTGAAGGGAAGTAGGAAGGGGTTGTGACCGATCCACCAAAATTTTTTTCTCCTTTAGTTCAGGAAGTCCTAAGAAAATAATGGGAAAGAAAAGCTTACTGTAGTTTTTTTGTTTTAGTCAGTTAGAGATTTCCAGGCTGTCTCATCAATCCTATATATATGTTGCTGACAGAGAGAACCATTGCTTCTGGTTGTCAAAAATAGCAACAATATTTAAAACACTGAATCATCTAGTCAAGAAAAAAAAACAACTCATACTGTTTGCCCTACTCATGTTACCGAAATCACAAATCGTGTGTGTCCTATGCACAGTGAGGCCCATCAATATTAAACGTTAATGTTTGGAACAGAGAAAGGTTTATTACAGATTCACATGAGGAGATGGGTGGCTCATACCCTAAGAATCTCAAAGTTACTGAAAGCTTTCAACAAGTCCCTTTAAAAGCAAAAGGGGAGGGATGGGCGTGGTTAGTTGTTACAGACTTCTCAGTGTCAGATTCTTTGTTCTTAAGGTCCGGTCATGGTCAGGTAGTGATGTTCCTGTAAATCTCTACCAGATGAATGGTATTCTCTGTCCTGACAAGAAAGAGCAAGGTTCCAAGGTATAACTTTCACCCTCCAAGGTCCCGATCCCGGCCAAGAGGAGACAGAGCTCAGTTGGCAGGTTCCCACACCCTGCCCAGCTGTCATCCATGAGGGAGCCAGGCATCCAACCCAGATGGCCCTCTGCTTCCTTAGGCCGCCCAAGTGGGGTAGACCAGGTCTCACAGATTGCGACCTAGGCAGACAGCCATTGCTCTTAGGTCTCAGAGACAGGGAAGGGAGAATTTCACTGCTGCCTCAAGGCCTGGACCAAGGCTAGTGGAGGGCCTTAATGAGGGCTTTGGAGCCCCACAGGCTGTTCCCTGGACCCTCCAGCTCACCTAGGCCCAAAACTGGGTAAGCTGGAGAGCCTCCAGGAGAAGACCTGTATCTGTCTCTTACCTCACTCTCCACCTAATGACCACCACACCACTGATCCTTGATTGAATCACTTCCCCAATGATCCCTCATTGACAGTTATCAGCGGGCCACTGCGGTGTTGACCAATGGCTGAGAAGGACAACTGACAACCCTTCATTGGTTGCAAGTTGGTTGCTTGCAAGCGGGGCGCACTAAGGCACCAAGCATCAGCTGAGCAAGACCTGTTGCCTAGTAACAGGGTGTGGAGTAATGAGGCACAGTAATGGCTGGCTGCTAAGGGCTGCGCTCATTCTGCTCTGTTACACTCAGATCAGACATGAGTTAAAAAACTCATGTACAATGATAAACCTCCATTACTCCAAATTCAAAACTGAAAACAACTCACTTAACTTGATCAGTTAACTGGGACAGCATAAAGATGATGGGAATGTCTATTTACCCTTTGATATGAAAATCACAAAAGAAACCTCTTCAAAACTGTCAAATTACTTAGTAATTTTTTCTAAGTTCAAAGGTGAAAATTCAATTGGAACATTTACAGAGTGGAAGGGATTTGAGTTGGATTTAACAGTAGAATTGCGATTGTTAGAAATGAAAAGAGTAGAAACAGTTCAGTGCAGTCGCCCAGTAGTGTCCAACTCTTTGCAAGCCCATGAACTGCAGCATGCCAGGCTTCCCTGTCCATCACCAACTCCCAGAGCTTGCTCAAAAACAAACAAACAAAAAAAGGAGTAGAATAATCTGACCAAATTAGTAAGGTAACACTCAGTACAAAGAATGTTCTGCAGAGTTCAATGAGGGCAGATGATATAAAGAGAAGGTGAACACCTAATATAGGAAAAGTCTCCTATGTAGTTAGTCAAGGAGGGCTGGGCTGTCACTCTCCTTAAAGAACTCTCCACTAATCTATGCTTCTCACATAGCATGGTTTATTTTAATTTTTGTAAGGATGTATCATGCTTTAATGAACATCAGAACACCTAAAGTTCATATTACCAAATCTTTATCTCTTGCGAGTTTGGGATGGAGTCAGAATATCAGAAGAAATAAGAAAAAAAAAAAAGGTAAGTAGATTTTAGCAGAGTCTCTCCTAAAAACAAGATGTAGGTAAGCTGGAGGAGGCTTTAACATAACAAGGGGAGAAATGAGTCTGGCAGATTCTTATTCTAGAACAGATCTGCACATCTATATATGAATGAAAATCTTATATAAGTACCTTCATTCAGAGTAATTACTAAAACCTGATACAAACTAGTTCCTTAACAACAACACAAAAAACCCAAAACCCCAGAAAGTACTGTTTCAAACCACCACTGGTACTTAAAATAGGTTGAATTTAGAACAATATAAAACTCATCAGCATTTGAAAAAAAAAAAATTACAATCCTTATGCCGAGTAGGACTGCAAAATATTATAAAAGGCAAGGCTTTTGATTTTATTTAAACAAGTATATTGGTAAAACAAAATTAATTAAAGTATCTGAAATCTCAGATTAAGGAAAAAAGTGAATGGTTGTGATTTCTGATTATGGGCATGATTACTTATGCCTTGACGAACGTTACCTGTCTCTTCCTTGGATGCAGAGATTTTCAAGTTTTTGCCCTCAGGTGTTGACGTGGAGGGTGTTTTCGGGAGTGACATTATAAGCAAGGCCTAGCACTCTCTGTAATTAGTTGAAATACCCCTCCGGAAAGCTAATCTACAAACATATTACCGGCATACAGTACTTGGGTTTGGCAGAGCTGCAACACAGACCTGCAGGGAAAAAAGAGAGACACAGAAGGGAAGGGAGGGAGGGATACCCGATTAGTGTTCATGTTAAATTTGGAGTTTACAATTCATCTACCTTGGGTTTTCTTTGGGGAGATTTCTGGGCTCTCCCAAGATATCTGATGCAACTAAAATACCTGGGCCCAGGCCGGGAAGGACACCCTGGACCCACCCCTCCGACCACCGGCACCACCTAAGGGAGCCCCTGGCTCGAGGCGAGTCGGCTGGATCCCGGCTTCCCCACAGGCCGCCCTAGCGCTCGCAGCTTCACCGACTCGAGGTCGGGCAGAGCTCGACCTCGTTTCTGCCGTCAGAAGTGATGGGAAACGGACACTTGCAACCCGTACCCGTAAATTGTGTTTCCCGCCAGACATCTTGTCGCCACGCCTTCCCCCGGACGCCTTCGTGTTGTCATGGAAACCCAGGACCCCGCGCCTTGGCAACCCTCAATGGCGGCTGCCTTCGGCGGTGCCGGCGGACGACGGAGACGGCTAAGAAACAGTCTCTCGGGGATCGGATGTGTTTTAAATCCTAACTCACTTTCAGTTGCATGAGGAATAAAAACGTTTAATCGAGCCGTTCTCACGGAGTCAGAAAGTGGATCCCAGGGCTTCCGAAGCAGGTGGGCGCCAGGGCGCAGGCGCTAGCCAGTGTCGCTCCCCGCGCCCCACCCCCTCGACCTCCCCACTCTCTCACCTTGGGACCAAAGGCGGGGTCCGACTCGAGCGAGTGTTTCGCCGTCCCTTCATTCCACTTTTTTGTTTCCTCAGTTTTTCCAGAAGCCAAATTCAGGGGAAATGGGGTGATCAACAAGTACTGAGTTCCCATCAATCCTTTCAACTGAGGCATTATTGCGGATGCTGCCTCTGTCCTTGGCATTTCCATCGAGTCTTCCTTGGATACTTCAGAGCCACTTGCATCCGCGCCCCTCATACCCCAACCCCTACCACGACCCCCACTTTCCCTGCGGGCGGAAGGCATTCCTAGGTACAGAACTTTTTAGCTGGAGGTCGGTGGGGAAATTGCACCTCAGGCAGAAACAACCCGATCAAATCGTTGGGTCTTACTGCTTAAAAACCTGTTCACAGGAAGTTATGTGATAAATACATTGGAAGAGAGATGCTGAAACCCCCCTCTCAACACCACCATGATCGGCTCTGCTGTACCCGACCCACAGCAAAGCCAATTGACTGACATCTGATTATGATAAAGGAAAATACACTTTATCGCAAGGTGCTAAGCAAGGAGAGCAGGCTCAAAAGACCAGAATTCCCTGATGGCTCTCAGTGAGGTTTTCAAAAGCAAGGTGAGAAACTGGCCACAGGCACCTGATCAGCTTGTAGACATTTTTCTGATTCATTGCGGATTAGTGGTGAGTTAACCACGTGTTATTTCAACATCAACCTTACTGTTTCAAACGGTCTGGGGTCTATGTGCTTTCATGAGCATTCACTGTCTTCCCACTGGTGGTGGGGTTATTATCTATAAAACAACTGGAGGATATGGCTCAGAATATTTATCTATAGCCTTTGAGTAGGAACTAAGTGTCCTTGACTTGCTTAAACTGTTATTTTATCTCACTTGTTTTGTTTCTAAGTGTTCTCATTTTTCTGAATTTGCTCTTTGGAACTTGGGGAAGGCCTAGAAGGCTAAAGCTTTTCTACAAACAGGAGGCAGGGGATGTGGGGTGGGATGTCTGTCCCCTGGAAAGCCTCGGAGTTCTGCTGCCCAGATTCAGGATCATTTTGTATTAAGACGGAATCTTAATGCCAAGTAGTGCTGGTGGAATCCCTGCATTTAGATGAAGCTGTTTAGGTGTCATGTCAGGGGCTCTGAAGAGCTGCAGTACCATAGTCCTTTATGTCTCAGTGCAGAAAAGAATTTAGCAAGAGGCAAAGTGTTGGAGAAGACTCTTGAGAGTCCCTTGGACTGCAAAATCAAACTAGTCAATTCTAAAGGAAATCAGTCCTGAATATTCACTGGAAGGACTGATGCTGAAGCTGAAACTCCAATACTTTGGCCACCTGAATCAAAGAACTGACTCATTGGAAAAGACCCTGATGCTGGGAAAGACTGAAGGCAGGAGGAGAAGGGGACGACAGCTGAGATGGTTGGATGGCATCACCATCCATCTGGATGGACAGGAGTTTGAGCAAGCTCCGGAAGTTGGTGATGGACAGTGAAGCATAGCGTGCTGCGGTCCATAGGGTCGCAGAGTCGGACACGACTCCAAGTGATAAATGTGGGACTTCACAGGTGGCCCAGTGGTAAAGAATCCACCTGCCAATGCAGAAGACACAAGGGACTCCAGTTCAATCCCTGGGTCAGGAAGATCCCCTGGAGTAAGAAATAGCACCCCACTCCAGTATTCTTGCCTGAAGAATCCCATGGACAGAGGAGCCTGGCAGAAGTCTAGGGAGTCGCAGAGTGTGACACAACTGTGCACACAAGTGATAGATAGGAAATGATTTATTAGAATAGGATACTTGTGAGGTTTACAAGTGGGTGGGAAATTTCACACCAGGAAAACTTGCTGGGCTACCGTTTTACAATCAAAGGAAAAGTGGGGAGGAGAACTTCTTTGACTTTCTTGAGTAGACATCATGCTTCCATCATCAGCTCCTCCTCCAGGTTGAGCAGGGGAGTTTTCTTGCCCCTACATGGTCAGGCTAGGTCTGCAAGTTACTGTTCATGTGTGCAGAGACCATGTCCTAGGGATTATTAACTTACTGGGCTCAGGGGGCAGGATGTGGGTCTCATACCACCATTACTTTATTATTTGGGGCATGTCTCATGCTTTTGTTGCATGGTTTTGTTGCTAAGCAAACCTGCTCCATTGCATAATCATTAACTTACAGGGGCCTCCCACAATTTTTCTATTTACAACCCCCTGGTGGGATTAGTTTTCATCACTTATTGTTCTTTAGTTGCTAAGTCATTTCCAACTCTTCTGCAACTCCATGGACTGCATCCCACCAGGCTCCTCTGTCCATGGGATTTTCCAGGCAAGAGTACTAGAGTGGGTTGCCATTTCCTTCTCCAGGAGATCTTCCCAATTCAAGGATCAAACCCACATCTCCTGCCTGACAGGTTGATTCTTTACCACTGAGCCACCTGGGAAGACCATGTCTCTTTACTCTGTCCCTATCACGCCCTCCTCCAGGTGGTTTACCCTTTTATGCTTAAAAGCGGGTAAAGGGCAATGATTGAAAGGTGGTTACTTCCAGGTGAGAAGGGACATAGGCCTGCCTGGAGGAGGAGTAAAAACTTGGCTGAATGTCCATTCTCTATTGGGAGAACTGCAAGTTAATGTCATTCTGGTTAGCACCATCCTTTTAGCCCTCTTAGATGTTAAGTATTGGAGGATGAGTCTACAAAAAATTTAAGAGAAATACAGCAGTAAGCATTAGAAAATCATTAAAAGAAATTATGACCATGATTTTGAAGATTCAAACCGTTTTACCCCAAGCAGTTTCCAAATCTGGAAGAGGATCACTTAAGGCCTCAATCTGTTTTAGTTAGGCCTAGAATGTTTTATATTTGAGGGTCTTCTCAGTATAGATTTAATCTCTTTATTTTTTGTTAACATCCTTTGGTGATGAAAATGGCTTCCCTGCCCCTCGAGGGACAGAACTGTTTTTTGGTGTTAGTTATATAGATGGCATCTCTAGGCAAAGCCACTCGTGGACTTGGACCCCAGTGGCGTTTTGACTGTGAAAGCATCGAAGGCTGAGGGACCCCCATCACTCTCTGCATCTGAGGCATTTCCTCTTCCAATGCCCTGTTGGTCACTCAGTCGTTATCTAGTCTTTGAGGCCCCATGGACTGCAGCCCACCAGGCTCCTGTCCATGGAATTCTCTAGGCAAGAATATTGGGAGTGGGTAGCCATTTCCTTCTCCAGGGGATCTTCCCGACCCAGGGATCAAACCTGGGTCTCCTGCACTGCAGGCGGATTCTTTACCATCTGAGTCACCAGGGAAGCCCCTCCAAAGCCCTGGCTGCTTGCAAAGGGCCCATCGATTACAATCTTCGCTCCCGATGTCTTCTGTCCACCCAGGGCACAATGATTTTGTCTGGGTACCCATGGGCCTTGTGGCCCACCATGGCCAAACAGCACAGAAAGCCTGGTCTCCCCTTGGTTGTCCTAAGTGGACAAAGCCATTGTCAGCATTTGGGCCTTTTGTTTATCTCTCTGGGTGCACTCCACCTTTTTGGTCAGATCTCTGTTATTGAAAAATCAAATAAACCAGTTGGACCAAATTGCTCATAGGGGTCTGAGGACCAGCAATTGTTTCTTAAATTTTGTGTCTGATGTCTGGGGCAGACTGGGTATGAAATGCATAGCCAAAAGGGCCTGTTCTTTGGGAAAGGGGGATCCACATTTGTATACTTTTAAAAAGCTTTCACTAATCTCCCTTGAAAAAGGGCAGAATTTTCATCTGGTCCCTGTTGTACTTCTTCCACTTTTTTCCTAATTAGCAGGCTTCACTGTAACTTTTTTATACCTTATTAAAAACAATCATATGACCCCATCTATCCCTATCAATAAATTTAGTGATTTCATCGTGGATCTGCCTTGGGGACAGCTTTGTTCCCCACCTGGTGTACTGAATGGCCCTCGTGGGCTTGGGCTGTCATTTCGTCAGCATGGATTCTGGCTACCAGTATCATATGCTGTTCTTTCTCAGGGGTGTAGCAGTGAGATAAAAATCTGTAAATTCCCCCTGGTGCAATCAAAAGATCTGATTAACCAGGTGAACTCCTGTGTGAAATGATCAGGGTCCTCAGAAAAATTCCCCAACTTATCTGCCAGATTTAGATCAGACACTGAAAAAAGTGCATTTCTTGATTTTTATCAGAAATGTCTCTTGGAGGCAGAACCATAGGGGCACTTAGTGATAACTTGCATAGCTATAGGTAATAGCTAAACCGAAAATTACCCCCTTGGTTAACCTGGAGTACAAAGGTCTCTCCTCACCCTTGGGTGTGTTTCCCCTGGGATAATCGCCTTGGTTGGAACAGCCATTTCCATAAATACAGAAGCTTTCACCAGAGCAATAGTTAGCTATTGAAAAGTTTTCTTCTCATGTTAAAATCCACCATGTAATTTAATTAAGAATTCAATGACTTTTCTAATGCTTATTGCTGTATTTCTTTTCAATCTTTTTGTAGATTCATCCTCCAATGCTTAACATCTAAGAGGGGTAACTAAAAAGGATGCTGCTAACCAGAATGACATTTGACTTACAGTTCTCCCAACAGAGAAGGGACAGCCAGATGTTACCCCTTCACTAGGCTGACCTACGTCTCGTCTCATCCAGAAGTAGCTAATGATCGATTGCCCTTTACCCACTTTTAAGCACAAAAGGTTAAACAACTGGAGGAGGGAAATAGGGACAGAGTAAAGGGACATGCAGGTGATTAAACAGTTAGTCCCACTAGGGAGTTGTAAATAGAAAAAAAGAAGGGGGGAGACCCCTTTATGATTACTCAACAGAGCAGGTTTGCTTAACCACAAAACCATGTAACAGAAGCATGAGACATGCCCCCCAAATAATAAAACAATGGTGGTGTGAGACTCATACCCTGCCCAGTGAGCTCAGTAAGCTGATGGTCCCTAGGACATACTCTCTGCACACATTAAAAAACAGTAAGCTTGTAGATCTAGTTTGGTCATGTAGGGACAAGAAAACTCCACTGTTCAACCTGGAGGAGGAACTGACGATGGAAGCATAATGTCTGTCTACTCAAGAAGGTCAAAGAAGTTCTTCTCCCCTTCCCCACTTTTACTCTGATTATAAAACTGTAGCCCCAGTTAAGTTCTGGGATACAGCCTTTCTCACCTGTCCACTTGTAAACCTCACAGTGTCCTATTCTAATAAATCACTTCTCTCAAAATCTCTCACTTTGCCTCTTGCTAAATTCTTTTCAGTGTTGAGACATAAAGGACTATGGTACCAGAGCTGTTTGGAGCCCCCCCCAAAATGACACCTAACAGTTTTGTATATGCCTCTAGTCTGAAAAACCAATGTCAGAAGGGCAGAAAACTTCTCTTTTCAGTCGTCGTATTTCTCAATACCAAGCATAGTGCCTGGCACAAACACCTTCAATACGTGATGTTTCAAAATCAACTGGACAGTTCTATTGCTTCATTGCTTCTGTGTTTATATGCTTAGATCTCTGGGTTTGGGGCTAACAGCTGATAGAAATATGAGCAAAGGGTTGAAAATAAAAACAATATAATCTCTATGGCCCCTTTTAATTCTAAACACCTTGGATGTTTAGGCTACTTCATTAAGATAAACTAAAGAGCACCACAAAGCACAGTGATTGATGTATCTGCTAGCATAAAGGCTGGCCTTCTGTTGGGAGGGGCATATTCACTGCAGAAGTGTGAATGTAATAATGTAGAAATAAGGAAGAAAGCATTTAGAAAAAATGGAGTACAAAGATAGTTTTAGATTTTTTTTAAAAACTACCACTTCTGAAATTAGGCCTCTATTTTTCTCAAATCTAAATTAGCTATTCAGAATAAGTCTTTACAGGGAAGACAAACTTTATTAAGGATTTAGTAGATTATATGGCTTGCACAGCTTTCCTACTAACCTAAAGCTTATGAATTTTAGCATCTATTGACTTTCAAACTGGGCATTAAATTCAGGGTGGGGAAGAGCACCAGTGCACCAAGCAAGAAGGACTCCTCTGTTTCAACCAGTGTAGCCGTATTCTACCTTCTTTAAAAACTGGGTTCCAGCACTCTGTGACCTGACAGAGGCTTCAGTGAATCCTTACATAAGCTTCACTAATAATATTCATTTATTCTTCAAAACATTTATGTCCCAGTTCCTTCCATTTCTGAGCCATCAACATAAAAGCCTGGAGATGTGAAGAATATCCAAGGCAGAGCTTTCTTTGACAGTAAACACACACACACACACACAACTACTACATAAACCATATAAGTTACATGGAATTTTCCATTAGTAAATAAGTCACTTAAGCTTTATTAACAGAAGTATGAACTGTCTTCCATTTAGAGATTTATTCTACCTTCTAAGACTAGAAGTATTCTTATATTGGCACAAGAAAGGCCTAATAAGTCTCCTTTACCTCCACGATTTCTAAGTATTATATACACTAGTTCTAAACACTTAATACTTAGGTAAAAGCAGAAATACTTACATAATTCCACAGAAAACAAAAGTATTTTTTGCATAAAAGACCTCAAAAATTCATAACTTGTACCTTTTTTAGGCTAAGTAGGCCATGTGACCAACTTTTACAACATAAAATGTTCCATTATATTTCCTATGAAGACTTCAGGATTCAATTATTCAGGCAAGTAAAATTTCCTCTTAGAAGTTTGCCACCCTACCCTAATACTAAACAGATAAATCTGAAAGTAATTTTGGAGTTGGCAACAGGAATGCTTTTAGCAATCTTGTTACCAATTCTATTACACGAGAGTCTATTATATCAAGGTGCAAAGCCAATGCATATCACCCTGCGAATCTATTTAAAAGAAAAGTATATATTCTTGGGAGTGTGCAGGAAACATTTTCCTTGCCCAGGTCTTTTTTTTTTTTTTTTTTTTTTAAGGATTCCAATGAAATAATACTAAGGATTTAGGTTTGAAATTTATGGAGAGTAAGAAAATAATGAGGCCCTATTTCTACCAGGGCTACTTGTTTGTAGCAACCCTGTAAGGTAGTTATTATCCCCATTTTACAGAGAAGGAAAACTGTGGCTCTGATAAATTCAGCAACTTTGGGTCCCACTGCTGGTAAGTATGAGGTTATCTTAATTACAAGTCTGTACATGGACTTTTTTGTTTTTGCCACACTGGTGGTTTACAAACGGGGTATTCTGAGTAGCAGGAAATGGGTATAACCAAACAAGAAGGGCTCCAGCCCTATATCCCGATCTGAACCAGAAGCAGCTATATTTTATGTTTTATATGCTGGGCTTAAGCCTAACAATTTAATTTTTCTTAAAAGGTTTCAAAACTAACATATTTAAACTACTACACTGTATTATGTATTAGGCCACCTACTTACCACAGATATGCTAGTTTATCTTCGTCATTTTCCCCCGGAGAGAACAATGAACTTTATTCAAAATTACATAATTCTACACAAAACAAAAATATTTTTGTATAAAAGGCTTCAACAATTCATAACTTACATCTTTTTAGCCTATGTAGCCCATGTAACAAACTTTTACAACACACAATGTTCTGTTATGTTTCCTATAAAGACTTCAGGATTCAATTTTTCAGGCAAGTATAGTTTTTATATTATGATGAAAATTGCCCATACTAAATGAATTGCAGCCTTGGTTTTCTAATTAAGCTCTAACATGAGGAAGCAACTTTACCTAGGCAATTGCAGTAATTAATCCACCAAAAACCAATAAAAGCACCCTCCGTTTTCCTTCCCTATCCAGAACCAACAATAAAAGCATCTGACAAATGTATGACATTAGAGATCTTAGTTGTTCTCTTAGGTAACACACTCAAACTAATGATTAACTCTATAGAAAATTAATTAATTAATTAATACTTTATAGAAAAGAAATGTTAACCTCATTACTTTTCAAAAGGAAAAAAGTATCATTCCATAAGTGAAAATCATTTCCACCGCTATTAACAAAAGAAGGGAATGAAAAAACAAACTCAATAAATCTTTCTGAAACACATTAGTAAGAAGTTTTAGTTTAATTTATTTGTTTAGAAGAGTGTAAGTAGTTCTCTAAAGGCAAGACTTTCAATAAAAGCAGCTAATATTAAGATCATGGCTGTTAAACTAATGTCTTTCACAGAAAGTGGCTTTTCCTTTAAGTATTTCTCAAAATATCTTAGGACAGTCTTATCATTCTAAACAGTCTATAATTATATACATATTATTTGTTGTCACTTTAAAATCTTGGGTAGAAAAAAAAGTACTAATAAACAAAGGGAGGATGAGAGTTTAAAAACAAACAAACAAAACCCAGCCTTGATCAGTCTAATAAATACAGTATTCAGAATGAGTACACAGCAAAAGTCCTCTCAATGGAGTGTACATTCACAGTACTGAACAAAAAATACAGACCTAAGAATTCCATTCTCTCGCTTCAGTAGACTGGCTTACTCATAACCACATCTTAAACCAGTGTGCTTTTCTCAGCTCCCTCTTTGTATTTAAAATGTAGTTCTAAGTTCCAGTGATAGACTCATTTTAATTTTTAGAAAAATGCTGGAAATTGTGAGCTATATTAAAGCAGTCTTATTGGAATGTTATTCCATTACAACTACAATACCACTGTACAGATAATTACTGCTTAGGAACATGTGGAGTACCTTTTAAAAATAACCTTCCTTGAGGTACGGTTTTGTCTGTTGAGGTTGGATTTGCCTAAGCTCAGCTGGACCAAAAACATGGGAAATAAAAGCGGGGCCTTAGCTGGGCACTTGCAGCACACACAACAGTTATGACTTTCAAGAAATTTTACTTACCTTTCTGTGAGGTTCAGACTGACGTTACATCAGTTTGAAAAAGACTTCTCACAACTTTCTAGACAGCAATAGGGCTACCAGAATACCAAGATAATAGCTTCTCAAGTTGGCTGCTTTCCCAGTTTTGAGTAATTAAGTCTCCCTTCTTTGGGGTGGACCTACATGGTCTCCAAAGCTCCATCTTTACAGACATAATCATACCTCATATAAACAACCAAAATAATTCCTGCACACCACATTGTATTATTAGCCTTAGGCATCTTATAACATGGGAACATCACACAATAAAGTACATTTTCTTGAAAATGACCACCTATTATTTACTGTACCTAAAGTATACTACCATTAAGAATAATTGAGTGAATGCAGAAGCCAGCTTCTCTGGATCTTTAGTATTCCCTTTAATATTAATGGTTGTGATAATACTTATGATACAGACTCACTAGTCTGCAAAACAACGGAGGTCAGTATTCATTAGATAAAACAACTATACCAATGGTTACTTCTAAATAACTTCAAAGAAATTATTACCTGAAAGTTTAAACAACAACAAAAAATTTATCTTCCACATAAGTTCTACAATAAAATAGTTTAAACACGTGATTGATTCTGCAAGTTCTTTTTCAAAACTGCTTCATACATTAGAAAATATTTTTCTTTGTCCGGCCTCACTCCTTTTTCTCTTCCTGCTTTTGTCCCCCTCGATATATAATATTATGGATGCAAACTCAAGAATTCAAGGTGTAAGGGATAATTTTGCTTCACAGATATCATGACTACATAGTATAGCAAAAACAAGATAAAAATTGAATAGACCTGAACTTAAAAATACAAATTAGGATATGTAATAAGATTATATTTGGAAAAATAGATATTTTCTCTACTAGAAACAGGAAAACATTCCACATTATTTTCTTTCCCAATTGCATGGTTTATTAGCATACATTCCAATAGTGTGCATGAAAAAATTTCTAAGCCACAGGTACTTAAGTGATTTCTTCAGCAGCATTCTGGCTAATTCAGTGGCCAAAAAAACATGATGTTTGGTCTCTAATTAGATGGAGTTAAGAAACAAAACCAAATTTCTGAGATTTAAGCTGATATGACTTAGCAAAAATCTGTTGTTACATCAGCTACAAGTTTCCCTTTTCCCAAAAAGGAAAAAAATTGACTGCTTAAAAGTGTCCAAACTTCCAGTAAACTTTTAACAGCTCATTTTCAGGTGACCTAGGAATGGAGTGAGCCATCTGTAAAGCCTGAAGTGGTCCAAATAACACAGATAACTTCATGATGGCTGAAAACAGATGCTGGCTCCAAGTCAGGTAATACCCAATCTTCAGTGTCAAGGAAGGAAACAATATCCAAGCTTCTAAAACACGTAACGACAAGTCCAGGAACGTGGCCGGATATAATCCAGAAATGTGGGCTGCAAGGGGAAAAAAAAAAAAAAAAAGGAAGAGTAGTTTATTTGTATGCTCTGTACATATGAGGTATGGGGTAGATTAAGGGGGTGCTGTTACGTATTGTACTGTCTTTTTAAAAATTTTATTATGTATTTATTTGTTTATTTTTGGTTACACTGGGTCTTTGATGCTGCCTGGGCTTTTCTCTAGTTGCGGCGAGTGGGGCTACTCTCTAGTTGCAGCGTGCAGGCTTCTCATTGTGGTGGCTCCTCTTGTTGTGAAGCAGAGGCTCTAGGGTGCATGGGCTTCAGGAGTTGCAGCACGTGGGCTCAGTGGTTGTGGCTCCCAGGCTCTAGAGCAACGGCTCAATAGCCATGGCACATAGGCTTAGCTGCTCTGCAGCATGTGAGATCTTCCCAGACCAGGGATCGAACCCAAATGTCTCCTGCATTGGCAGACAGACTCTTTACCACTGAGCCACCAGGGAAGCCCACGTACTGTACATGTCTTAAATGCCTTCCAGCATTTAAGCTATAAGCAGCTCACTAATTCAAAAAAAGTTCATCATTTTTATCTACAGCACAGATTTACTTGATTTAGAAGCTTTACATGAGGCTAAGTCCAGCAAAATTTACAAAACTGCATGGACTCCTGACCAAATTCCAAATAGACATTACCCTTTTTCTGTATCTTGTGTTTTATTTTATGAGCACCACCCAAAATCTAAATGGTGGTGGGATAAGGATGATAATATACACAAATTACTATAATAATACAAAGTTTAAAATTACTGAATTATCTAAATGAGGAAGAGGAGAAAGTTCAGAAATAGAAAAGAGATGGAGCAAGAATTGGAAAAAGCTTCACGGATGACACTGCATCCAAACTGGATTTTGATAAAATCTGACAGGTGAAATCTGAGTGAGCAGCAGACTGACGAGAGACAGAGTTCAGAGCAACTGGTTCAAATGCACAAAGGGGATTCGTAGGAAATAAGGAGGGGTTGAGAGCAGCACAGCAAAATCAGGGTGGACAGCAGAAGCTTTGGAAGGGAAATGGATTGATTTGATTTCGGGTATCTTTAGTTATGGGCTCCCCAGGTAGTGCAGTGGTAAAGAATCCACCTGCCAATACAGGAGACACAAGAGACACAGGTTCAATCCCTGAATGCTGCTGCTGCTGAGCCACTTCAGTCGTGTCCAACTCTGTGCGACCTCATAGACGGCAGCCCACTAGGCTCCCCCGTCCCTGGGATTCTCCAGGCAAGAACACTGGAGTGGGTTGCCATTTCCTTCTCCAATGCGTGAAAGTGAAAAGTGAAAGTGAAGTCGCTCAGTCGTGTCCGACCCTCAGCAACCCCATGGACTGGAGCCCACTAGGCTCCTCTGCCCATGGGATTTTCCAGGCAAGAGTACTGGAGTGGAGTGCCATTGCCTTCTCCAGAACACTGTTATGAAGAGTTTATTACTTTAGGAAGGAAGAGGTAAAAGATAAATATTTGTGGGTTTGAATGGATATACATGCCACTGAGAAAACCCTGGAGAAGACCTGCATTTTCAGGGCACAGGAAGAATATTAGAAGGAGCTAAAGAAAAATCAGATGAGGAGGGAAAAAAGAGAGACAGAACCAAGAACTAGGAGAGTTCATGGGAAGAAAACAAAAGAAAAGTTCAAGGACAGTACAGTAAGATTAGATAAGTTACTGCTTTTATTCCACATTTCCCTCCCCTTAACATTAATTAATCACCGTCTCCACTACTCCCTTCCCCTTAATCCTGCCCACAACTCTCATAATCAGAGGACAAATAGGTTACTCTTCTACTCCAGTTTGATTGAAGACTCACATTTTTCAGAGGGCAGTGTTGACGTGCATACCACTCTTGAGAATAAAAACACAGGAGGACTGCATTGCCCGCAAAGAGGGAAGTCCACATCAGGACATTCCAAATTGGTCTTTTCCGACTGTCGTTGACAATAAAGTTGAAAGCCACTAAAGTTATGAAAACAATAAAAGTTACATACAGTCATCAAAACAATCTACTAGGAGTTTAGGAGACTCAGATGTTTGCTATAATCATTCAGTTACCATAAACAGCTTCAACTGTGTACATACAGTTCTATTCTGGCCACTGGTCATATAAGTAGAAACGAAGCTTCATTGTTAAAACTTATTAATCAGTGATTATTTAGAAATCAATCAGTATTCTGAATAGGTGAAAATATATATTCCATGAAAGCATTCATATTCTAACTTGTCCCTCTCCACCCCACCCAAAAAAAGGGTTAGTTTTTTTCAGAGGGTGAACACTGTGTTAAGAATGGCAAGGTTTTTTATAGTTTGTATGAGTCTTCAAGAGGTTATTTAGCTCATTTCCCAACATCAAAGTGTAAACATCTTGCAACAGAATTGTGTATAATTACTCAAAATGAATGTTCTTACCATCTGACAAACACTACCTTGATATGACTACTATCTAGTTTTCTACATCAGTGTTCTGTTTTCTTTTAGCATTATACTCAGTACTCACGAGACGCCAAGACACTCACTTCCAAAGAACATGAAGAGCACAAAGAGCACTGGATAGAAAAAGCTCAAGCTCACAGCCAAGGCGTACTCGTGCACCGTGGCCGACACGGCAAAGACAGCTAACATGGCCACTGCCCTGAGCCTCTTCGTGAAAAACTGCAGTGAAAGGAAAAACATAAGGGCAACTTTCAAAAAGTAAGTCGTCAAACGTGCACTGCACAAGACACACTGAAAACGTACCAAAGGCACCCATTTAATCAGATCTGTATTTGCTTTTCTAAGTTTACTCCTCGGAGTAATACACATGTACTAAAATAATGACAAAAAACATTTGTGCTTAAAAATCCTTATTTCACTACATGAGGCATTTCCAAAACTAATGCTGAAAGACTGAGCATATCTTCAAAAACATTAATAACTTACATCTGTAACACACTATGGTTGACAAAACCTAGTTTTCATTTATAAATGGACACAGAGTAACACTGTACGGTAGACTGGGCAGGTACCATTTGTACAGGTAACAAAACTAAGATTCAGAAACAAGGGACTTGCCTCATCCATAAGTCCAACTACCCTTACAAGTGAAGGACATTCACATACACTGTCATTTGTACCACAACACACTGTCATTCAGCCAATAGTGCCCTTACTTAACAATTCAAACCTACAATCCAGACATCAGTGTTAATCAGATACCAGTGTTAACTGTCTACATTTAAGTCAGTCTAAATAAATTCTGTTGTAAAGAATGTCTGGAAGACATACATTAATAACCTATACTGGAGAGTTGTAAATTCGACCATAGGAGCTTTCTCCACTTTTAACAAAAGGAACAGAAACAAAAAACAAATGGAGAAAGTAAGGGGGAGATTGGAGATTATCTGTTAGCAATGAGACTCCTTAAAAAAAAAAAAAAAAAATCAACCATTATGGGTGGATCATTTCAGCTTCTCCAAATGCCTCCATGCGTTCTTACATTGCAGCCGTGAAATCCAGAGTGAAGACATGGTCTTAATCCTAGCACCTGTACACACTGGTCCTCTATGCAGGACTACTCAAAGCAGAAGACTTCTGAGACCTTACGGGCTCACAAGAAAATTGCGGACAACTAAGGATAATTTCTTTCAGCTGTACAATACTAATACTTGTTGGAAAAGAATCTCTGTTTCTTCAACAATTTCAACTAAACCTCACTGCTCACCCAGAGAAAGTCCTTGTAAGCATAGTAATATAGCCAGTCATGGACCACCACATTCCAGGTCCTGTAATAGTTAGAGTACGATGTAGAGTTCCACCAATCCTGAGGAAAAAAAGCAAAGGTGTAAACACATAAACAAAGCCAAAGCAAAACCTCCTGAATCCTCCCAGAGAACATACGCACATAATGAGACATGCAGAGAGTGTGATGATAAATTGCTGGTCAAACACTGATGCAGAAAAATCTTCAAAGGCATTTTGGTTATTAGTGTTCAATGTGACATTAATCCTAATTCAACGGATGATTAAGTTCCCAGGTTCATTGTGTCTCATCGTCATCAAACAAGTTATGATGGAAGACACACCACATAATCATTAAGTAACCTAATGTTCATCTAAGTAACAATCACTTACCTTGCTAAAACACAATGAGAGAATTTGAAGGTCACAGACTCCGACTGTGTGATAACCCTCAAGATCAGTTTGCTGGTATCATAAACAGCAAAATGTAAGCTGCACAACAAGCGAGACAGCATAGGCGTATCTTGTTCCCTCTAAGATCAAACCAGTGGAAGAAGACATCTAAAACCTACACACTCACTGCTTTTTTGAGAGAAGAGTAGGGTAGGCCTAGAATGTTGTCAAAACATCAACAAACAAAACTCTAGAGGGCTTTGGGTAGGATTACAGAATACCACTGGGGGAGGAAATGGCAACCCACTCAGGGAATCTTGCCTGGAGAACTCCACGGACAGAGAAGCCTGGCAAGCTACAGTCCACGGGGTCAAAAAGAGTCGGACACGACTGAAGCAACTTAGGACAGAACACTATGAACCAATCTGCCTCAGCCTACAACTTAATACCAACTTTGGAAGCATAAGAATACTATCTGAAGCAGAATTAAAGCCTTTCAAAACAAAGGAGGGAAACGTTACTTCCTTCATGAACTGTTGAACAATCTTACGTAGAACAATTTGCTGACATCACTCCTACAGCACCAGACAGCCAATTTCAAATAAAATAAATAGTCAAATAAAAAGTCAGCAAAGTCTCAGAATGCCCTCTGGACACATGCTTTCCCACTATAATCACCAGTATGGGATCCAGTAGAAAGCAAATGTGGATCTAAGGGAGCAGATGTTAGAGGTAGCAGAAAAGACAAAACTATGCCACCTTTATCAGCAACAAAATTTCTGACTTAATATTCGTAAAACCTGTGGGGAAAAATGACTTCACAACATTTATGTTAAAAAGCTAGTAGCCAACAATATTCAAATACTTAACAACGAAGAAACAAAACGTGAAAAGGAGAATGATGGGTCCAAGTACATGTTACCTTATAAAACATCCTGTCACCAAAGCGTAACATCTCAGCAAAGGCATTGAGCCAACAGTGCAAAAAGGCAAAAAAAGTAAGGAACAGTATCAGCGCACCTAAAAATAAGATGAATATTAGAGTCTTTCTAAATAGCTCATATACTAGTAAGTTAATTTCATATTGTCATTTGCTTAGCTAAATTACTTTGTAAAATTAAAGTTATTATTCCCCTTATCCATTCCAGAAACGATATGGTATTTTTTGAAAGCTATTTCAACCCAGTAAAGAAATGACTTTCTTCCAAGTGGGTTTTATAGATGAAAATGACCCAGTTTGTTTTTAATGAAAATGCTTAAATGTATGGCTTAACTTGGTAGTAGACGTCTGTCATTCTAAAATACTCCATGCCTTTGAATCCATCCCACAACCTGGAAGCAACTTTCTAATACCTCTCTACCAGGCAAATGCCTGTTTATTTTTTAATACCAAATACTAAATAGCATCTCCACTATAAACAAAGTTCATCAGCACTTTATATACATTACACAGTATTTTAAAATATTCATTTATATGCCCATCCCTTTCAAAAATATTGTCTACTATGTGTAAGACTGTGTAGGAGAGACTATAACTGGCTGACCTGGCTATAACACACAATCCTTGAGCTTACGGAATTTGTAGCCTAGTGGGGAAGATATACGTAAGTAACACGTACTCTATCAGAAGGACAGATAGATTTATTGGAGTAAATCTTGAAGGGCAAGCAGGGAGTGGTACTAGAAAATGTCTCAGGGAGAGGGAAAGGAAGAGAGAACATGACGACAGGAAACAGTACCATTTAATGGGTAGAGAAAAGAGAAAGAGTAAGTAAAGGAAACTAAGCTGTTCACTGCTATGTACGGCATGGCCAGAAAGAATAAGAGGGGCAAGAGAGACTTTAACATGCGGTCAACAGCATTCAATGCTTCATGGAGATCAAACAGATTAAGAGCTAAACCAACTACTGGAGGAGGTCAGTGATTTTAATAAAGGCCATTTCAATGGCCTGGTCCAATCAGGAGCCGGGGTACAGTGACTGAACAGTGAATGAGAAGATAAAGCATAAATATGGACTATGTGCATTCACTACAGTCAGAGAAAGCAAAACTTGAGTGAAAGTGAGACGACAAATGGAAACAATAGCCAGAGACAGGAAGTATGCTTCATTTGTGGGATATATGGAAAGAGATCAGAGATGGGTATAGATGTGTAGATGAGTTTATAGTGAAAAGCAGGTCAGTCAAAGGTGCTCATATGCAATAGCTTTCTGCTTTCCTTGCAATTTCATGAATGGCCATATTAACCAGTACCCACATTACCTGGCAAGATGGAGTTAAATATACATAAGATCAGAACACGAGCGCTAAAGGGCTCCTGCTTGATATTCCGAAATAAGGGGGTGCAGATTCTTTCAAAGACGTAGTACACATAAAAAAGGCAACCAAAAACCTGGAACATAACAAAGATCATTATAATAATGGTGGCTTGATCAGGAAAGATAAAAAGTGATTTTTTTTTCCTTCAAAAGATACATACGTGATCCATACACTAATGTTTATATATATATATATATATATATATACACACACACACACACCATTTAACATGAGTGTATAGATTGCTGAACTTTAATCCTTCAGAGATAGTACTTAAGGCTAATATCTATCATACCCATTCTCTAGCCTTTACCAAATGGCATTTTTAAAAGATCAGACTTTGAAATCTGCTTTTCCTGTTACATGAAACCCATAACAAAAAAACCTATTTCATAAATGGGTATTTGACTGACACAAGATTTTAAAATTTGTTCTTCTGGGATTTATGATACAGATAAGGGGTTGGGGGAGTGTCAGACCACATCTACATATACATATATATATATATTAATAATAAAATAAAAAACAGAAAGGGAGGGGGAAATTAGTGTAGATGCAAACGGAAGTAACCACATAGAATTACTTTAATTACAGTAAAAAGTTTGATTATAGAAAATTACTTTTGATGTGTTGGTAAAGCAAATACCAGTTACTGTACTGGGAAGAGTTTCCACTTACACAAGATATCTAGAATAGTCAAATTCATAGAATCAGAAAGAACACTGGTAAATGCTAGAGGCTAGGGTAAGGAGAGGGGACGAGGAGTTAGTGTTTAATGGGTGAAGGTGAAATTTAGGAAGGTGAAAAATTTCGGGACATGGATGATGGTGAGAGTTGCACAATAACATGAATGTACTTGGTGCCACTGAACTGTACAGTTAAACATGGTTAAAACAGTATGTTGTACACTATGTGATTTTACCACAATATTAAAATACATACACACACACACACACACACACACACACACACACACATACATATACATATATAAGACTTCAGTAAGAGTTTTAGAGCTCCTGGTAGACATAAATTTACCAACATTTTAAATATATTAAGTTATTATTGTATTCAAATCCCCATCTACCAATCAACAAACCTCAGGCACAAAAAAATTTACCTGTGCAAACTGCATAGTCACATAACCCCATCTTACAGTGGGGGTCCTAAAAAGGAAGAAACAAAACAACTTTCTCAATAAAGTAAATAACTGAACTTTAAAAAAGATCCTCACAGTATTTTCCCCACACAGAACATCATTTTTGACGTAGGAAATACATGTATAATTCTGTTGAGAATTACTACAATCCAATCAGGTTGCTAGAATCACCATTTGGGATTTCCTACGCCAGTGGGACTCCTGCTCTGTACTCCTGCATGAACTGGCCCACCTAACCGCCTCACTCCTGGCACATTCTGGTGCTATCCCATTTCTGCTTCCTAGTGCCATTACCTGGGATAGCTGTCACGGTAGATGAGGGTAGGAGCAAACAAGAAGTACAAGTACTGGTTGACTGTGGGTACTGGAACAGTGCCTGGAAAAAGGAAACTATGTTAGACTGGAGGCTCTTCATTTTCTTTCAGCAAAACTGAAAGGGGAAAATAAGCACATAATAGGGAAGACAAATAGCTACCTCTCCTTAGCTCATGATGTTTCCTCTTGCTCTGTCAAAAATGATGACTTCTTATCCCTAAATTAACTGAATATTACCAATCCCTCTGTGGGCTTCCCTGGTGGCTCAGATGCTAAAGCACTTGCCTGCAATGCGGGAGACCTGCGTTCAATCCCTGGGTCAGGAAGATTCTCTAGAGAAGGAAATGACAACCCACTCCAGTACTCATGCCTGGAAAACTCTATGGACAGAAGAGACTAGTAGGCTATAGTCCATGGGGTCGCAAAGAGTCAAACACAAGTGAGTGACTTCACTTTTAATTCTTTTAAGTTATTCCTGTGGCTCCTTGATTTGGAAGGAGAAAGCACATAGGCATAATGAATCTATTAACATTCTACAGAGGCAGAACACTCTCTGACATAAATCACAGAAAAATCCTCTATGACCCACCTCCCAGAGTAATGGAAATAGAAACAATAAACAAATGGGACCTAATTAAAATCATTTGCACAATAAAGGAAACTATAAGCAAGGTGAAAAGGCAGCTTTCAGAATGGGAGAAAATAACAGTAAACGAAACAACTGACAAAGAATTAATCTCCAAAATATACAAGCAGCTGCGTGCTGCTCAACACCAGAAAAACAAACAACCCAACCAAAAAGTGAGCAAAGAACTAAACAGACATTTCTCCAAAGAAGACATACAGATGGCTAATAAACACATGAAAAGATGCTCAACATAACTCACTATTAAAGAAATGCAAATCAAAACCACAATGAGGTATCATCTCACAGCAGTCAGAAAAGCCACCACCAAAAAGTCTACAAACAATAAATGCTGGACAGGGTGTGGAGAAAAGGGAGCGCTCTTACACTGTTGGTGAGAATGCAAACTGGTACAGCCGCTATGGAGAACAGTGGTAGATTCCTTAAAAAACTGGAAATAGAACTGCCAGACGACCCAGCAATCCCACTGCTGGGCATACACACTGAGGAAACCAGAATTGAAAGAGACACATATACCCCAATGTTCACTGCAGCACTGTTTACAATAGCCAGGACATGGAAGCAACCTAGATGTCCACTGCCAGACGAATGGATAAGCAAGTCGTGGTACATATAAAATAGGATATTACTCATTTCCCATTGGAACGCATCTGAGTCAGTTCTAACGAGGTGGATGAACCCGGAGCCTATTATACAGAGTGAAGTCAGTCAGAAAGAGAAACACTAATACTGTATATTAAGGCATATATATGAAATTTAGAAAGACAGTAATGATGATCCTATATGCAAGACAGCAAAAGAGACACATATGTAAAGAACAGACTTTTGGACTCTGTGGGAGAAGGCAAGGGTGGCATGATTTGAAAGAATAGCATTGAAACAAGTATATTACCATATGTAAAATAGATGACCAGGGCAAGTTTGATGCATGAAGCAGGGCACCCAAAGCCAGGGCTCTGGGATAACCCAGAGGGATAGGGTGAGGAGGGAAGTGGGAGGGGGGTTCAGGATGCAGGGGACACTTGTGTACCTGTGGCCAATTCATGCTGATGTATGGCAAAAACCATCACAATATTGTCAAGTAATTATCCTCAAATTAAAATAAATTAAAAAAAAAAACAAAACATTCTACACAAATAATGCAAAGTTGCAAGAGTCTAATAATCAGTGTTTTTAAATTTGGGTTGCTACAAAGGTAAAACAGAAACAATCAGGAAACAGCAAGAAAGTCTTCCAAATCAATACAGACCATATATATATATATATATATTTCTCCTTCCTAACAAGTTGGGTTTTTTGTTTTTTGGATCCTTATATTTAAAATCAAACATAATGTCTACAGAATGTAATATACAATCAATCCCAGTAAATACCCTAAGGTTGAAATACCCTATGAACAATCCTTTGAATTCTGGAATTACATACTTGATTTCTCCTTGGCTGAATTGAGTACCCGAGGCACATTCTCTCTGACAAATGAGTGGGTCTTCATTATAAAACGAATCTGCAAAGGAGAGGGAAGGAAAGATGACTTTTCTATCACTGTCTTATCTCCTATAAGCAACCACTGAACAGCACAAGATTATAATCACATAAAGAGCTATTAATTTTGTATATGCCAATTCAAACTCACCTTAACGGACTAAAACAGTGAAGACCTCTAAAGAGGGATATGTTATTACTCAAATTATTTTGCATTTAACACCTCTATTACATGTATATTATGAATTGAAAAATTAAAAGCCTGTTCAAAGAAAGTCTCCTGAAATAGTCCTTTCCATCAAACAGAGCATTACAGACAACCAAGAAGAGCATTGTTGTTACTGCTGTTCAGTGGCTGTCATGTCCAACTCTTTGCCACTCCATGGACTGCAAACCGCCAGGGTTCCCTGTCCTTCACTATCTCCTGAAGTTTGCTCAAACTCATGCCAATTGAATCGGTGATGCCAAACAACTATCTCAACCTCTGATGCCCTCTTCTCCTGCCCTCAATCTTTCCCAGCATCAGGGCCTTTTCCAGTGAGTTGGCTCTTCACATCAGGTGGACAAAGTATTGAAGCTTCAGAATTAGTCCTTCCTAATGAATATTCAGGACTGATTTCCGTTCAGATCGATTGGTTTGATCTCCCTGCAGTCCAAGGGACTCTCAAGTGTCTTCTCCAGCACCACAGTTCGAAAATATCAATTCTTTACTGCTCAGCCTTTTTTATGGTCCAACTCTCACATCCGTACATAACCACTGAAAAAACCATAGCTTTGACTTGATGGACCTTTGTCAGCAGCGATGTCTCTGCTTTTTAATATGCTGTCTAGGTTTGTCATAGCTTTCCTTCCAAGGAGCAAGTGTCTTTTAACTTCATCGCTGTACTTGCCACCTGCAGTGATTTTGGAGCTCAAGAAAAGAAAATCTGTCATTGCTTCCACTTTTCCCCCTTCTTTTTGCCGTGAAATTATGGGACCAGATGCCATGAACTCAGTTTTTTGAATGCTGAGTTTTAAGCCAGCTTTTTCACTCCCCCTTTTCACCCTCATCAAAAGGCTCTATAGTCCTTCTTCACTTTCTGCCATTAGAGTGGTATCATCTGCATATCTGAAGTTGTTGTTATTTTTCCCAGCAATCTGGATTCTAACTTGTGATTCATCCAGCCCGGCATTTTGCATAATGTACTATGCATATAAGTTAAACAAGCAGGGTGACAATATAAAGCCTTAAGGTACTCCTTTCCCCATTTTGAACCAATCCATTGTTACATTACAGATGGCCAATATAAGTCAGAAAATTCTGAAGGGCATACAAGCAAAATAAATCTTTTAGATGGTTATATGACAAAACAATCAATCTGACACTTTAAAAGTAGAGTTTTTAATGACAAAAAAATTTTCTAATTTAGATGGCTTCTACAAAAAATGTTCAAAAACTGAATTTGAATTCACCCAGAATAGTTCAATTTATTTCAATTATCAAGAATTAGAGAACACTGAAGATAGAACAAATTTTAAAAGATGATCTAGCTAACACTTTAATTTTATAATTAAGAGCCTAAAGAACTAGATATGAAAATGTATCCAACTACTAAACAAAAGTAACTGAATTATTATTATTAACTCAGCAAATCATTGCACTAGGCACACTCAAAATCTTACCTGTTCTAATATAACAATGCACCGGGAAGCTGGTGGTAGTGTATATGCTAACACAACATAAAGTGGTCCCAAACCTAGAACTCCAATCTGGAAGACCACAAAAAGGAAGCAGTGTATGAAAGAATGGACCACTGGGTGAGAAGTCCTGTGATAGCCTCTGGCCCAGCGTTGAAACAGGAAATAAGGAACTGTCAGTGTACATAAGAACATGGTGAGCCACGTCCACAAAACAACAGTAAGTTTCCCAAAAGCATAAGACATGAGATTGAACTCAAGCACCAGCCTGGGGAGGAAAAACACAAAGAACACAGAAGTGGATTTTTTAATACACACTTATTCATAAAATTCAAAACTTTCAGACCCCAAACCCTCAACTTCAGGAAACAACACTAATAAACAGAGTCATGGATATAACATTTGTGCTCCTAAGCCTCCACTTCACAATTTATTTATTTTCTAAAAGCCATAGGATAATATGGTCTTTGAACATATGATATCTAAAATACTCAGAACTTCCCAATGAGTAGATTCTCACATTAATGTATTTTAAACTCTGAAATGTTCTATGGCAAAGTTAATATCTGAACTGTTCAAACAGCAATCAGTTATGTACAAACGATGGTTTTTCAGAAAGAAATAGTACAATCTGAAAATCTAATATACATTACATCATTATCTCAAATTTCAAACATTAAATTCCAATAAGCTACCCGATTTTTTGAAACAAAATATAACACATACCACAGTAGAAAAATTGATGTTATATATACAAAATTCTTTCCAAATTTTCCTAAAGGAAAATTACCTAGAAACAACTAATATGGCCTATTAAAACAGACCATTTAAAAAGTTAAAAGTAATAAAACTTTTAATATTCTTTTTGGTTGTACTTTTCAAGAGAGAGGAATCCCACTCTTGAACCAGCTGCTCTGGGATTTTCTGAAGCAATTTAACTGAATCTTTTTTTTTTCCAGAATATAAATACAGGGAAAACTCTCAACACCCCATGCATCCACTAAACAGGTATGCTGTCTTACCTTCCTTCATCAATGTAATCTACTGCAAGTGTGCTGAGAATGAAGAGAATGAGGAGGGCAATGAACATGTGATATATTGTTCTGATGTGGTCCACCTCAAACAGCTCACTATAAATACAGTTCAAATAAAATTAATCAGCTTTTAAAACACCAAATATTAAAGACTTTACTTCAAAGTAGTTCAGAAGATGCTTGATCCATGTTCCAAAACTATCTCAACAGTAATCATGAAACATTACTAATGAGTATCAGTATTCTTATAAAGAAATGAATAATAATTACCTACTCACAGAGCATTTCAAAAGAAATGCTCATTACCTACTCAAAATGCACTTTTAATTTTCAGTTCACAAATGAGGTTGCCACAATTAGTCTACATAGCCTATTTTTCCCCCATAAAATCTACATAACTGCTATGATTGATCCATATTGATACATGGCAGAAATTAACACAATATTGTAATTATCCTTCCATTAAAAATAAACAAAATAAGGAGGCTTCCCTGGTGGTCCAGTGGCTAAGACTCTGAGGTTCCAATGCAGGGGGCCTGGGTTTGATCCCTGGTCAGGGAACTAGATCTCACATGCTGCAGCTAAGAGTTTGTACACTGCAACTACGGATTCCATGTGCCTCAACTGAAACCCAGCACAGCCAAATAAATAAATATTAATAATTAAGGAAAAAAAATCTGTACAACTAGGGTTCTAAAATAAATAAATTTGAGAAAACTATCAAGTCTCAAAGCCTAGCCAAAGAGAGATGAAAAAAACTTATGTATCAAGAAGGCAGCAATACTCTCTCAAAAGTGGTTTACCTAATTGGGAAAGTTTTGTTCCAGCTCTTTGGGTAACCAATTCTCTGAAGCACAACTTCAAGGAATTTATCAGAGGACTTACGTACAACTTCTCCTTTGAAACCAGACACAGAACCAAAAAAATCAAAGGAGAAGCTGCTGCTGCTGCTGCTGCTAAGTCGCTTCAGTCGTGTCCGACTCTATGCGACCCCAGAGACAGCAGCCCACCAGGCTCCCCCGTCCCTGGGATTCTCCAGGCAAGAACACTGGAGTGGGTTGCCATTTCCTTCTCCAATGCATGAAAGGGAAAAGTGAAAGGGAAGTTGCTCAGTCGTGTCCGACTCTAAAGACCCCATGGCCTGCAGCCTACCAGGCTCCTCCGTCCCTGGGATTTTCCAGGCAAGAGTACTGGAGTGGGGTGCCACTGCCTTCTCCAAAGGAGGAGCAAGAGATGGCAAATGTACAAAAAGAAGTATCAAAACTAATGGATTATATGAACACAGAACAAACAAACATTCATAGACTACACAGTGATTCTAACAATCAGAATAGCTTGATTTTTAAAAATTCGAACAAATAACCAAAACAACTAAAAATACTTACTCTAAGACAGATCGCCTTGTAACAAAAATCTTTCCATGTTCCGGAGGTGCTCTCAGATCTCTGGGAAGACCAAAAATTAAAATAAAATATGAGTACTTCAAGTATTACAAGAAATTTAAACCTATGGCTAAAGAGAAGGAATAAATACTACCAACTATAGCTTGTAATATTAATTAACTGCCTTCTCACTATGACCCAGGTACTGTGTTAGGGTTTTATGCATGTTAACGCATTTGCTCCTTCTGAACAATGCTATGAGGTAGGTGCAGACACATCTGATTAGGAAGGAAGAGATGTTAGGCAAACCTAACCAGAGCAGCACTTAAAGCCTCCTGGAAATGCCCGCCCAGCCCCTATGGAGATAGATGCATTCCTGGAATGACAGGTTGACAACCACTCTTCCTTCTCCTAAATATTCCTAAGGACAAGACTCCAGCCATACTTTACTCAGTTCACATACTATTATTGATCTGTCCTCCAAAACGGCACTGATATGTATGATCCCTTGTGGCTCAGCTGGTAAAGAATCCGCCTACAATGGGGAGACCAGGGTTTTGATCCCTGGGTTGGGAAGATCCCCTGGAGAAGGGAAAGGTTACCCACTCCAGTATTCTGGCCTGGAGAATTCCATGGACTGTATAGTCCATGGGGTCGCAAAGAGTCGGACACAACTTTCACGACTCACAACAACAACCCCTAAGGTCTTCCAACAATCCCCAACAGCCTCATGATCTAAAAAAGTGCCTCCAGTTACTAAAACCTCCCATTTTAACATCTATCTCTATCATCTTCTTCAGGGTGTCTTGTAGTACCGCTAGCACTTCTCGTGACTCTCCAGAACAGCAGACTGTCAGAGACCAACGAGGCATAAAACCAAGGAAAGCACAAAATGGCCAATTAGCACACACTGGCCTTTGACAGCCCTCCCTTCCCTCTAAGGCTCTGGATGACAGACCAAAAAGAATAACTACGTGCATGGTACTTTATTACAAGTACTGTACAGAGTACAATAGGGAGGCAGGATAATGATATAGAGAAGAGTACTGATGCTGGAGACAGACTCTGGGTTCAAATTCCCACTGTGTTATCTTGGACATTTAACTGCTCTGTGCTTCAGTTTCCCAAATTTATAACATGCAGACAGTTAAAGTATCTGCCTCATAGGGTCACTGTTTCGTTTAAAGGTAAAGATTTCAGCAAGCGTTGGCCAGGTTATTTTATGAGTCAGCATAGTCTTAAATGAGGTATGCTGTTTGTTATAATCCACATAGTAAGATGAAGAAACCCACCCTTCAAGAGGTTAAAACAGCAATATACAGCTAACAAAAGGTGATGCTAGGGTGTGAACCCAGGCATTGTACCCACTGAGCTGTACTAGACTATATGTGTGCATTAAAAGAAATTATTTGTACTTACTTAGCTCTGTGATTGTTGTCTCCCTCAAAAATAGAAAAGGATGTGAGAGCACAACCACCATTGTCTAATGATGTGGATTTTTCAATGAGATTGGTCACAAAATCATCAAAGTGACTGCCAACTTCCTTCATAAAAAAGGGCTTCAATTCCTAGAATTTTAAGACAAAGAAAACCATTAGGAACTAACTAGTTTATGAGTTGTTAATATTTTTTAAAGGGTTCTATGGTTGTTTTTCTTTTTTTTTTTTTGGCTGTACGGGACGGGATGTGGGATCTTAGTTCTCCAACCCGGTTCCCTAAAGGGTACTCTTAAACAGAGCTGATGAAAAGAAATCCATGTTAAGTGAATTCACAGGAGTAAAAACAGAAAAGTGATTTCTATATACATCTGACTTATAGTTTCAGAAACTGCTACTGAAAAAGCAACATGATGATTTATGTCTACTAAATGAACTCCTCTGAATGACATATAAAACCAAAATGACAGAAATGCTAAAAATAACAGTATTTTCTTCTCTTCAAATTTTTATATGGAAAACAAAGTAAAAATCAGTATTATGTCACCATTATACAATTAAGTCCCCTTCTTTTCAATCAACCCCTTCAGCACCAAGTACCCAGTGTTTATAAGTCGTGTCTTTACTGTATGATACCAACATTTATACAATATTTATTCCTACCTCCATAGATATATATTTATCTACTCTATAACACATACATTTATAACAGAATTGTTATACATTTTAACACTTCAAAACTTACAAATTCAGAGTTTTCAAAAAGCACTGGCCAAAAAAATTTCTTCAAATTACAATAGGCCACCTACTGTGGATGCTCAAATTGTAAATTGTGGTATTTTTAAACTGGCAGGACTCATCTATACAAAGAAAAACAAAGTATTACTTACTAATTTCTACAAGAAAAAAAAAATGCTCTCCCTTCTAATTATATTAGTTAGGTTGAACCTAAAATATCTGAAGTGGCCTTTTTTCTGGATTCTGTTTTTGCTTTCTGGAATGTTTCGATTTGGGCTTAATATTTATTTGGCTGCACAGGATCCGGTTGTGGCACACAGGATCTTCTTCCTTTGCGTTGCGCAGGATCTACCGTTGCAGCGCATGGACTATCTAGTGGCACGCGTGCTCAGGAGTTGAGGAGCACTGGCTTAGTTGCTCCATGGCATGTGGGATCTTAGTTCCCCAACCAGGGATCAAACCCATGTCCCCTGCACTGCAGGGTGGATTCTTAACCCGTGGACAATCAGGAAAGTCCTGGACTCTTAACAGTTTGACCAAGTCCTTTAAAAGCAAAGCCTTAAAATATTAATGTATCTAATGAAACTATGTGAAAGCTTTTCAAACTACTTTCTCCCAGGGTTCTCAAATGTTGGGTTGGAGGGAGGTGGGAGAGGTCTTGGGCAGTGAGAATACACTGAAACCCCAGCCCTCAGGACAGTGAAACTGAGCAGGAGCCTACGGGGCTCCTGGGCACAAAAGTCTTTCTGTACCCTAGTTTCTTGTTTGAAGGAAATAGGCTTCATTCAGCCTCCCTGACCTTCCTTACAAAGGTTCAAATGGCGGCTAATCATCAAAGGAATGGAATGCAGAAACAAGGGAGGAGCACTGAAGAAACAAGAGTGCAGGAACTTCCCTGGCGGTGCAGTGGTGAAGACTCTGCTTCCACTGCAAGGGGCATGGGCATTCTTGGTCAGGGAACTAAGATCCCACAGGCCATGAGAAAGTGAGAGAGTGAAGTCGCTCAGTCGTGTCCGACTCTGCAACCCCATGGACTGTAGCCTACCAGGCTCCTCGGTCCATGGAATTTTCCAGGCAAGGGTACTGGAGTGGGTTGCCATTTCCTTCTCCAGGGGATCTTCCCCACCCAGGGATCGAACTTAGGTCTCAAGCATTGCAGACAGTCACTTTACCGTTTGAGCCACCTATGAAAACTTACCACATTAAATCATTATAACTAGGCTCATTCACATCTTTATTATCAAAATAGGAACCATTACAGTCAACACATTTTTGCCAATGAGAAAAGTTTATTCCTGTAGCGTAAAAATCTGTGCTTTGGGATTCGATGAACTCTTGGAAGGCATTTTCTGTCTCCTGCTGGTTGTAGAAGTGTTTTCCCTGCAAAAAGTTGTCCAGATGCTTGAAGAAGTGGTAGTTGGTTGGTAAGAGGTCAGGTGAATGTGGTGGATGAGACAAAGCTTTGTAGCTCAATTAGTTCAACTTCTGAAGCACTGGCTGTGTGACATGCAGCTGGGCATTGCCATGGAGAAGAATCGGGCCCTTTCTGTTGACCAATGCTGGCAGGAGGCGTTGCAGTTTTTGGTGCATTTCCTTGATCTGCTGAGCATACTTGTCAGCTGTAATGGTTTTGCTGGAATTCAGAAAGCTGTAGTGGATCAGACCAGCAGCAGACCACCAAACAGTGACCATGACCTTTTTTGGTGCAAGTTTGGCTTTGGGAAGTGCTTGGAAGCTTCTTCTGGTCCAATCACTAAGCCATCATTGCTGGTTGTCATATAAAATTCACTTTTTGTCCCACATCACAATCCAATCAAGAAACAGTTTGTTGTTGCTGCACAGAACAAGAGAAAATGGAACTTCAAAATGACGATATTTTTGATTTGTGGTCAGTTCATTAGGCAAAAACTTATCGAGCTTTTTCACGTATCTCCAATTTGCTTCAAATGCGGAAGGACCAAAGAATGGTTGAGTTCTTTGGCAACTTCTTGTGTAGTTTTAAGAGGCTCAGCTTCGATGACGGCTCTCTATTGGTCATTTTCAATTACTGATGGCCAGCCACTGCAATCTTCATCTTCAAGGCTCTCAATTCCTTTGCAGAACTTCTTGAACCACCACCGCACTGTACATCCGCTAGCAGTTCCTGAGCTAAATGTGTTGTGGATACTGTGAGTTGTCTCTGATTCTTATGACCCATTCTTGACTCAAGTAACAAAATCGCTCGAATTTGCTTTTTGTCTAACATCATTTCCTAGTCTAAAATAAATATAAAATACACAGTCCCAGAATGCCCACTCAAATCCGTCTTGGCTGAGTGTTACACGTACCACGAGGAAGAACCCTGAGTTAGAGACAACCTGGAAACTGATCCCACCCCATAAAACCTGAGACTTCGAGCCACACGGCAGGGCAGTTCTCCTGGGCTCCCTCACTCTCCTGCTCTCCACCCGGGTGCTCCTTCCCAATAAAGTCTCTTGCTTTGTCAGCACGTGTGTCTTCTCAAGACAATTCACCTCCCAGTGTTAGACAAGGGCCCATTCTTGGGCCCTAGAAAGGGTTCCCCTTCCTGCTACAGTTTTAAGGACAAAACATAGAGAACCTATGTCCCCTGGAAGAAATAAAGAGTTTTATAAAATTACTTGTTCACATTCAGATCAGATCAGATCAGATCAGTCGCTCAGTCGTGTCCGACTCTTTGTGACCCCATGAATCGCAGCACGCCAGGCCTCCCTGTCCATCGAGTCAGTGATGCCATCCAGCCATCTCATCCTCTGTCGTCCCCTTCTCCTCCTGCCCCCAATCCCTCCCAGCATCAGAGTCTTTTCCAATGAGTCAATTCTTCGAGTGAGGTGGCCAAAGTATTGGAGTTTCAGCTTTAGCATCAGTCCTTCCAAAGAAATCCCAGGGCTGATCTCCTTCAGAATGGACTGGTTGGATCTCCTTGCAGTCCAAGAGACTCTCAAGAGTCTTCTCCAACACCACAGTTCAAAAGCATCAATTCTTTGGCGTTCAGCCTTCTTCACAGTCCAACTCTCACATCCATACATGACCACAGGAAAAACCATAGCCTTGACTCGACGGACCTTTGTTGGCAAAGTAATGTCTCTGCTTTTCAATATGCCAACTAGGTTGGTCATAACTTTCCTTCCAAGGAGTAAGCATCTTTTAATTTCATGGCTGCAGTCACCATCTGTAGTGATTTTGGAGCCCAGAAAAATAAAGTCTGACACTGTTTCCACTGTTTCCCCATCTATTTCCCATGAAGTGGTGGGACCGGATGCCATGATCTTCGTTTTCTGAATGTTGAGCTTTAAGCCAACTTTTTCACTCTCCACTTTCATCAAGAGACTTTTTAGTTCTTCTTCACTTTCTGCCATAAGGGTGGTGTCATCTGCATATCTGAGGTTATTGATATTTCTTCGGGCAATCCTGATTCCAGTTTGTGTTTCTTCCAGTCCAGCGTTTCTCATGATGTACTCTGCATATAAGTTAAATAAGCAGGGTGACAAGATACAGCCTTGACGAACTCCTTTTCCTATCTGGAACCAGTCTGTTGTTCCTTGTTCACATTAAGGTTATTCAAATAGTATTTTTACTTTCTTTTGCTTGTTTCATTTCAATTACATGCCCCTCTTCATTTTCAAATTTTTCAATAGGTATGATGCTTCCCCAACCAAAAACAAAACACCAAAAAAAGTGGCACTTAAAAAAAAAAAAAGGTTCTTTTCTCATTAAACTCTGTAAATGCTTTTGCACTAACCTAAAAGAACTGAACTGCTTAATAAATCAAGGGTTTTTTCCAACTACAAAAATGTTGTCCAACGTAGAAATATACTGAAAGAGAAGAAAGGAAAGAATTCATTCAATCCACTAAGTGCTAGGGACAGTTCTGGGCACTGTTGTGGCAATGTTTGTAGCACTGGTGAGATATGACAATGAAAAAAACCTAGTCCCTGTCATCACGGAACTTAAAATTCCAATGAGGGTAAACAGGACATACAGGATGCCAGATGGTGTTAAGGCAAGAAATAAAGAGGGACTCAGGGAAAGAGGGTGTTATTTTTCATAGAGAGGTCAGGGAAAGCCTCAAAGATTAAGATGACATTTGAGAAGATCTGTATAAGGTAAAAGCACAAATTAGTTGATTTATTGGAGAAGGCAATGGCACCCCACTCCAGTACTCTTGCCTGGAAAATTCCATGGATGGAGGAGCCTGGTAGGCTGCAGTCCCTGGGGTCGCTAAGAGTCGGACACGACTGAGCGACTTCACTTTCACTTTTCACTTTCATGCATTGGAGAAGGAAATGGCAACCCACTCCAGTGTTCTTGCCTAGAGAATCCCAGGGATGGGGGAGCCTGGTGGGCTGTCATCTCTGGGGTCGCACAGAGTCAGACATGACTGAAGCGACTTAGCAGCAGTTGATTTATATGTGGGAAAAGTACCGGAAAGAAAAAAGCATACATGTAAAAAGGCTTGAGGCAGGAACAGCCTTGACATGTTTGGGAAATAGGACATCACAGTTGAAGCAAAAGAGTGATAAGAGTTGAGGTCAGAAAAGAAGGGGAGGATGGCAGAAGAGGGGCTAAACCATTTAAGGTCTTAACACTTTACCCCCTACTCATATCAGTTCACTGAAATCTTACTCAGCATTACAAAAAGAAGCCTGGAATCTTGAGATGTGGTAATGAGGAATCAAGCCATTTCATCATACCCTGGAATCAGTACCCTTCTCAATTAAGTACTGGGTTAAGTAAGCCCAGAAGCATGGGGGCTGGGGGAGGGGAGAGAACACAATGTGTGTTTGTACAAAGACATCGTAAAAGCTACTGAAATCAGGTCTTAATCTACCCAACTCAAACATACTCAGTCAGCTTTTCAAGGCACGAACTCTTCTTGTGCCTTAGTCTCACCCACACATCAGGTGTTGCCACACATGCCAAAAAACTTGCAATTCCCAAAGCCTACAGCAATCTCCTTATCCTCACCCTCCTTGGCAATCAGACCATTCTCGATCACCTTCCTTTTCCCCTCATACTCCAAAACTTCTACTATAAACAAAGAATGCTGCCCACCATTCCAGCTCTATAAGGGTCAAGCCACAGGCAGTGCAGTCATCCCATCCACAGTCCCCCGCTGCCCCCAGGGGAATTCAGAATGGAGAAAAACTCTGTGCTTTGGATATACAGACTCCTAGACAGTAAGCTGATTGTCAGTAATCTTTCTATGCTTGACTGTATGTTTTTTCCAGGCAAAAATCATATATATATATATATATATATATAAATCACATATATGTATGTGTGTGTGTGTGTGTATATATATACACACACACACACAAATCTGACTTCTCACCTGCTTCTTCTGAACACTCCCCTAAGAGTCACTGAGAGACTATATCCTGGGCTTCAGGGTCCCTGAATAAGGTTCCTGAAACAAACAAATCACTTTTACATTTTGAATTACTCTTTCAGTGGAAGTGAAACTGAGCAGGACCCTGTGGGGCCCTTCCAGGTATAAAAACCTTTCTGTGTTCCCTATTTCTTGTCTGCAGGAAAAAGGTTTGAGCCTCCTAAACCTTCTCTGCATTCCAAAGAATGGATTCATACTAATTAGATGTTACTAATGCAGAAACATGCAAATTAAAAGATGCTTGCTCCCTGGAAGAAAAGCTATGATCAACCTAGACAGCATATTAAAAAGCAAAGACATTACTTTGTCAACAAAGGTCTGTACAGTCAAACTATGGTTTTTCCAGTAGTCATGTATGGATGTGAGAGTTGGACCATTTCTTTAGAAAGCTAAACGTTGAAGAATTGGTGCTTTTGAACTGTGGTGCTGGAGAAGACTCTTGAGAGTCCCTTGGACTGCAAGGAGATCAAACCAGTCAATTCTAAAGGAAATCAACCCTGAATATTAATTAGAAGGACTGATGCTGAAGCTTCAATACTTTGGCCACCTGATGCAAAGAGCCAACTCATTAGAAAAGACCTTGATGCTGGGAAAGACTGAAGGCAGGAGGAGAAGGGATGACAGAGGACGAGATAGTTGGATGGCATCACCGACTCAGTGGACATAAGCTTGAGCAAGCTCTGGCACATAGTGGAGGACAGGGAAGCCTGGCGTGCTGCAATCCAAGGGGTCGCAAAAAGTCGGACACGACTGAACAACTGAACAACAACAATGCAGAAACAAAGAAAAAGCAGTCAAGATACATAGTTCAACAGTAAAACAGAATCCTGGTTCCTCCTCAAGGGATATTCTGAGGAGTAATGTAATGGCTCGGAGGGTAAACAATCTGCCTGCAATGTGGGAGACCTAGGTTTGATCCCTGGGTCAGGGAGATCCTCAGAGAAGGGAATGGCTACCCACTCCAGTATTCTTGCCTGAAGAATTTCATGGACAAAGGAGCCTGGGGAGGCTACAGTCCGTGGGGTCACAAAGAGTCAGACATAACTGAATGACTAACACTTCTACTACTATTCAACACTTAACTAACTGATACATATCTTCAAACTGTTCTTCAGAAACAATTCCAGGTGGAAGATGGTAACTTTAGGCTCACACTGCAGACTGGTCCAACCAGAAGGTTGCTGATTTGAGATTCCTAGAATAGCACCCTGTTACCTCTTTACCAATCAATCAGAAGAAAGTTACACTCTCTATAGTTATCTCCCTAAATGCTGCCCTGTCACCCCAAAAGTTGCCTTTAAAAATTCTTCCCTGAAAACCACCAGGAGTTCAGGTCTTTTGAGCACGAGCCACACATTCTCCTTGAGCAGGCAGGTACAGTAGAAAATCCCCAGAAAAAGAAAACTAGACATGGTTTTCTTGACAAAAGAGAAGCCATTTTTGGCCTCAAGAAATTTTGTGATCTAAGCCTGGTCACAATGCTTGCCTTTGAACAGGTCTCAGTAATTAAAGATATTAATGGAAGTAAGGGAATGCATGAAACAAAGGAAAAAAGAGTCAAAAAACAATTGTTCAGTGATTAATCAATCCTAGTTCCTCCTCAAGGGATACACAATAAATCCTCCAGTTCAGCAAGAACTAAGGTCCTCACCAAGGTAGAAGCTGGAATAATGATATTGACCTCCAATCAACGAAAGCTTCTGTTGACCTCTGGCCTAATTTTATGCTCAATTTTCTTCAGCTCAAGCCCCTTCATGAGTATGCAGGTACCCTTAGGTTAAGACTTTCCAAATTTTACTGTTGGAGAGACACTGTTTGGGGAAAGACCCCCAGAGTTTTCCAGGTAATAAATCATTCTCCCATTCTTTGCCCTAGTTGTGTCTTTTGGTTCAACAAACACCCACCAGGGAGTGAAGCCAGTTTTTGAGTAACACTTGCTTGGTCCTTGCAATACACCTTTCTCTGCTCTAAACTCTGCATTTCAGTTTGTTTGGTTTCACAGTGTACCAGGCACACAGACTTGGGTTTGATAAAGGCATTTCTTAATGCTGATGATGTAAAATGTATATTTTATGGCAAGAAAAGACAGATCAAACAAATCTTTTCTCTGCCTGTCCAAACCTTCTCCTTCCCCTTTAGCATATATTATGCACCTGACCTCCTTAGGAGATAACATACCTTCCTAATCTCCTCAAGGGTCACAACTCCTTCACAACAACCTGCCACCAAAACTCCTTCAGAGAAACCTTGTAAAGGGCCCCAATGACCCACAGTTTCCACGGGGACTGTGTAAGCTGTCAATAATGTCATTTAATGTACAGCCTCTGACTCAAAATTTAAGTGTCTATGACCTCTCGTAGGTGGGAAGGTTCTTAGAGCTTTCTGAGAGGCTGTTCCCAGGTTATAATCCTCAACTTGGCTCGAATAAAAATGTTCATTTCTTTTTTAAAAGGACTTTCTAATTTTTTTCATCAACAATGCCTTTGTCCTCTTTCTCTGAGAAATTAAAGTTGATAGAAGCTGCTGCCACTGGGACATAAGGAAGAACTCTATTATGGACACTATTAAGTTTCTTTAGCCTCCTTCTTTCACATATCCAAGTACTGATGAAAAATAAAGAGTGACTGCTTATTACTGTCATTCCTTTTGTAAGAGGAAACACAGAAAAACATAGTACAAGGAGTGTTCCACTTCAGCCTTCTTCCGAGTTCTTCTATTACACGAAATTGGTTTTAATAGGAATTTCAAAACATGACCACAATAAATTTGTCTAAAAATGTCTATCAATAATCTGAAAAGGAGACTGATGATTATAGGCTTTCTAATTTGTTTATCTTCTCAATCTCATCCCTATTAACACTCATTTCAGCCAGCCAAGGACTATGATGGTCCCAGCACAACAGATGGACAGAAGGGTGATGGAAGGAGGCAGACCATTAACTAGAAACTATCTAAGCACCTTGCTTTTCTAATCTATCAAAGAACCTCATTTTTTAAAACAAGCAGCTGATGAAGATAACCTCTAAGATTTTAAGAATCCAGAACCACCACCATGAAACAAAGATCCTATTGTTAGAACACAGTGAAGACATGCACTGGTGATCACAGACGAAGCTGGAGAAGCAAACGGGTTCATGACAGACCTTTCAGCCATTTTAAGATTTAATTCTTGGCCACAGCCACGAGGCTTGTAGTATCTTAGTTTCCCCAACCAGGGATCAAACCCGCACCTTCAGCAGTGCAAGTGAGAGGTGCTAACCACTGGACTGCCACAGAATTCACTCATTTTAAGGATTTTTCATTTTATCCTAAGGACAACTAGAAACCATGATGTTTTAATAAGCACAAAGTTTACAAACATATTCAGATTTGCACTTTAGAAGGAGAACACTTCTACAATTAAAAGCCTTCCAAACAGAGGTTACTTTGGACTGACTAAATCTTAAAATTAGAAAAGAGTAGGGTTGTTTTTGGATAAAGTAACAGTTACAGAGGTATGAAAAAAAAGCAGGCTGAGAGAAAGAAACACCAAGTAAAAATATATACTCTGAGCCCAGAGCACAAAATATTGTATTCCTGAGCTTCCGGGCTGGTGAACATATGACAATGCCGGGAGGATGGCACCCTCAGCAGGCATGGAAGCTCTGCGGCCTTTTCCCATATTTGCCCTGTGCATCTCTCCCACCTGGCTGTTCCTGAGTTATTATATCCTTTTCTAATAAAATGGTAACTTAGTAAGTACAAAAGAAATTTAAAAATAAATTATACTCTGACTCCATAAGGTCATATCACTAGTTCATGAATTACTTGTTTCTTGATTCACTGCCTGGCTTTGCACAGAGAATCTTTTAACCTCACAGTGGCATGGAACCAGAAACCTGACCGTTTCAGGCAAAGCCGGGAACACAATAGAAGAGGTTAATACAGTGTTTAAATTGACTCTCCAAGAGAGGTCTCCCCTGACAATTCACTCTAAAGTTACTGCATCTTATTCTTTTCCATCACTGCACTTAATGCAATCTGAAATGCTATATAGTTCTTTTTTGGTGTCTTAATGTCTACCTTCCCCACTTGGCTGTAAAACTATGTCTATTTGTTAACCACTGTACAGCCAGCTCTTAGCAAAGCGACTGCCAAGACAACAGGTGATAAACAAATTTCCTAACAGTTTTTGAAATCAACTCCTGCCACCAAAACTCCTACTCATACAACTGCTCACTTTATTCAATGTCTATTATTAATATAAAGCAGAAGGTAGATACTAAAAAAAAATAATACATAGCCCTGACTTCTTTGTGGAAACTATTAAGTGGAAGGGAGTAAAAATCATTATTGTCTGCAATGACTGTTAATTAAATGACTGCTTTATGCTAGATACTTTCTAAGGGGCTTTTATGTATTATTTCTAGTCTTAAAACAATCTCTGAAGTATGTAACAGAATGCCTATTTTACACATGAGAGATCTAAGCTTGAACAAGTGATGTGACTTACCCAAGGTCACCACTCATAGGCTACAGAACTAGGATCAGAACTCCAGTCTATGACCTAAGTTCACATTACATTACATTGCTTTCCACCATACTTTATATAAAATATTTTCTATATGATTAACGTAAGTCAAAAAAGTAAAACCTAAAAAGTCAATGATGTACGTACATGTAGCTGGAAAATGGCAGGTAATATAGTAAAAAGGTGTTGTTTAGCGTAAGTTTACAGTCCTAAGTTGTGCATTATAATAAATTCCTCCTCCAAAGGAAAAAAAAAGTCTTGAGTATAACTATTACACAGTCCTTAATAAGGAAGACAAAGTTCAAGGTAAACCAGGAACTAATGAAATCAGAGCTCTGAATTTTAATCCCTTTTTGTTTAAAATGAAATTCATCCTGGGCTATCTCCCAATGTAAGTAAGACTCTAATATTCTTGATATCACATTGTTATCAGCCTAAACTGACCTGAAATACACTTTTTAACCTCAATCTACTTAGGTAGTTCCCTCATCTTAACTATTCAAATGGTATACTTTACTGCTTCTCATCATCATTGCCTACCTCCTTCACTTCATTAGCCATTATTAAATGCCAGAAAATCAGAAAGGAGTAAAACTACACTCCCAGTAGTTACCAAATGATGTATCCATACAAATGACTATCATGAAATAATTTTTTTCTTAATCACATTTTCAAAGAATATTTTAACACACACACAAAAAAGCCCAAAAAATGATGTTAAGAAAAATACACAAACTGATTATATAGATTGATGCTGATTTTGCCAGTGTATCTATGACACAAATGCCCACATGTGTCTACTTGGATCTGCATGTATGATACAAGAAGGAAAACAAATTATTGGGAGGAAATAAACCAAAATATTATTTCCAAGTGATGGGTATATGGGTTGTGTTTCCTTTTTATACTTTGTCTCGTATAAATTTTCTACATTGAGCCTATACTACTTCTACAATCAGGAAAAAACCTACATTAAGAAAATATATTCCTCCTGTGCTTAAAACAATCCTCCTGTTGTTATAAGGTATCACAACATTAAAATAAAATCTGTTAAACTTTGTGCTTTCTTTTTTCTTTTGGAAGAAAGTATTTAATCTAATATGCCACTGATTTTTCTTTGGCACTAAAATAGAAAACAAATATTCGAAAAGAAAAGTACCTCAATCAGTGATATGCAGAACATTACTAATTTTGATATTTTGGATTCTCATTAACTACAAAACAGAGAGTAACCATCACCTGTAATCTTTTCAACAGAGCTCTAACATCACATAATTTCTCATCACATATACCAACTAATAGTAACATCACTTTATAGCTTTCAATGAACACTTCAAAGGTATCTAATTCAGTTGTTGCTCCTCTTGCATATCCATTTTATATGTAGTAGTACCAGCTACCATGAGAAATGACTTCTCCAAAATCTCAGCTCCTAACGTAGTACACGACAGACCAAGGGACCAAGTAAGTGTTGTTCACAGAACTGAATTACTGAACACCCCCAAAGGCAGTATACGGGAGGGACATTTCTTCATTTTGTAACTAAGTGATGAGATCACAAAGAACAATGACTTTCAAGTAGACTAAAGACTAACACATTTATGCATTTAAATAAAATAAGAAAAGGCAGAAAGGGAAACAGAAGAATGTAGTCACACTTACACAGCCAGAAGAAGGTAAGAAATGATCAGAAGACCAGGGGTAGTGAACTACAACAGACAGTTGCTGCAGTGACTGTTGCCAGTCAATCTATCATTTCCCACCCCGTTCCTTAGTATCAGGACCCTTAATTTGCTACCTGGGCACTTAAATCCCAGAATAAATAAATTTCCCAGTCTCCCTTTGCACCTTGGTGTGGCCAGGAGACTAAGTTCTTGCCAATGAGATACAAGCAAAATTGGTTTGACCAAACCTCCAGAAAACTTCCTTAAAAGACAGCTAGTGACTAAACTGAAATAAACTGGACTGTTCCAAGATCTTTAAAGGCTTGTTACAACACAATTACGAGGCTTTTAAAAGGTCATGACTGAGAGTTACACAATGCCGTATGATTCCACTAGCACCAGATTTTTTTTTTAATTAATTTTATTTTAAACTTTACATAATTGTATTAGTTTTGCCAAATATCAAAATGAATCCACCACAGGTATACATGTGTTCCCCATCCTGAACCCTCCTCCCTCCTCCCTCACCATACCATCCCTCTGGGTCGTCCCAGTGCACCAGCCCCAAGCATCCAGTATCGTGCATTGAACCTGGACTGGCATCTCGTTTCATACATGATATTTTACATGTTTCAATGCCATTCTCCAAAATCTTCCCACCCTCTCCCTCTCCCACAGAGTCCATAAGACTGTTCTATACATCACTGTCTCTGTTGCTGTTTCGTACACAGGGTTATTGTTACCATCTTTCTAAATTCCACATATATGCGTTAGTATACTGTATTGGTGTTTTTCCTTCTGGCTTACTTCACTCTGTATAATAGGCTCCAGTTTCATCCACCTCATTAGAACTGGGTGCTGGGAAATCTGGTCAACCACTTGTAAATGAAACTAGAACACTTTCTAACACCATATACAAAAATAAACTCAAAATGGATTAAAGATCTCAATGTAAGACCAGAAACTATAAAACTCCTAGAGGAGAACATAGGCAAAACACTCTCTGACATACATCACAGCAGGATCCTCTATGACCCACCTCCCAGAATATTGGAAATAAAAGCAAAAATAAACAAATGGGACCTAATTAAACTTAAAAGCTTCTGCACATCAAAGGAAACCAGATTTTTTTTAATTGAGTATTTCAAAGTTTTTATGACAGCATTTAGATCTAGAAGTGACTTTAAGAAATTCAATCAGTTCAACCCACTAATGCCATCATCGCTCTCATTTTTCTTCCCTTAGGACTAAAGAGTTTGCTTAATCTTCTTTACATCTTTACATGTTCAATTCCTAAGTTGGGAAGATTCCCTGAAGAAGGAAATATCAACCCACTCCAGTATTCTTGCCTGGGAAATCTCATGGACAGAGGAGCCTGGCTATAGTCCTTGGGATTACAAAAGAGTCAGACACAACTTAGCAACTAAGCAACAAGAACAAATTTGAATTTGATAAACAACTAACTTTGAGACTAGGTTATGTCTCAAATATTGCATGATGATTAACAAAACTATCTGTTGTTTGTCTGAAATTCAAATTTAACTAGGTATACTGTATTAATGGAGAAGGCAATGGCACCCCACTCCAGTACTCTTGCCTGGAGAATCCCATGGATGTAGGAGCCTGGTGGGCTGCAGTCCATGGGGTCGCTAGGAGTCGGACACGACTGAGCGACTTCACTTTTACTTTTCACTTTCGTGCATTGGAGAGGGAAATGGCAACCCACTCCAGTGTTCTTGCCTGGAGAATCCCAGGGACGGGGGAGCCTGGTGGGCTGCCGTCTATGGGGTCACACAGAGTTGGACACGACTGAAGTGACTTAGCAGCAGCATACTGTATTTATATCTGACAACTAGTTACACGGAGCTGAAAGAGTTGCCCAATACAATCTATAGATTATCTATTCTGTTTACAATAGGAAGTAGAGAATTAGGAGCCAAAGTTTAAGTTAGCTACATACATCACAATGATACATACTATTAGAGCTGAAGGGGCACTTGTAGATAACTAGTCCAGTGTTCTCACTTTAAACACTAAGGGAAAAGTGTGCCAACTGGATTGGAACATGACACCAAATAACAAATGACTAGAAAGATTGTTTATTTTCATTTGTCTTTAAAATTATTTCTAAGACCCACAAGGGAAAAGAACAAGTAAATTTCATGGCTCTGAAAAATATTCACATACCTGCCATCTTTAATGGTCATTTCACGTTAGTGAGTGTAATCAATAAAAGAAAACAACAAAAAAATATAACCAGTTAGACATTATTGTTATGAAAGGGAGAATTTAAGTAAATAAGGTTACATATATAAAACACCTAGTTTAAGGCCTAGCACACAACAGGACTTCTAAACGGGTTCCCTTCTCCTCCCTGCCCCTGTTTAGTCACTGCTGCTGCTGCTGCTGTTGCTAAGTCGCTTCAGTCGTGTCCGACCCCATGCGACCCCATAGACGGCAGCCCACCAGGCTCCCCCGTCACTATTAAAAATATTACAGGAGCTTCCAACGTGGTCTCATCTTCAAACTCAATAGTTTCTTCAACTTTGATATGGGTAGAGCATTCCTAATACATCTCCCTCAAAAACATTCCAATTCCTTAATAATGGCAAGATGTTCAATCTCATTTGATACCAAACTGCCAATCAAAACACTCTTAAGTTAAATTGCCTGTAAGTTCACCAGAGGAATTTTGGCGATTCATTCAGAACAAAGCAGTGTGTAACAATTATAGAGTATATGTTACGGGCATAAACTAAGAACTTAGACGTATAAAGTAGGACGGATAACATTTCAAGCTGGGGTTTCAGAAAACTTCAGAAGCACCAGCATTTGAGGGAGAATTTGAAGGATATATAGGATTTTGATTAGTGAAGGTAGGAAGTTAAAGAAAATTTCACACAGAAAGAGCTTCATGAATAAGGGCATGAAGGAAGAGGAAAAAAATGCCTTACAATCTAGCCCAAATTTTATTTTCTTATCATATCCCACCAGAGGCACAGATGTCAATCAAGTGTCGTTTCCAAGATACAGTTTAAGTTGCCTACCTCCATACCTCTGCTCAAGCTATGCCCTGCTTATCTTATTTATCTTACATATACTGTTTTACAAAATAAGATAAAAATATCTAAATTTAAAGTATTCTATATAAATGCATGCAAGTGAAAAAAGTTAAAAGTGTTAGTTGCTCAGTCATGTCTGACTTTTTGCGACCCTATGGACTATAGCCAGTCAGTCTCTGTCCATGGAATCTTCCAGGCAAGACTACCTGAGTGGGTAGCCATTTCCTTCTCCAGGGGACCTTCCCAATCCAGAGATCAAACCTGGGTCTCCTGAACTACAAGCAGATTCTTCACTGACTGAGCCAACAGGGAAGCCCACATGCATGTAAGCTGACTTCAAATACAAGGCAGACCCCCCTTTTAGGGGGGCTTCCCTAGTGGCTCAGTGGTAAAGAATCTACCTGTCAGTGTAGGACATGAGTTTGATCCCCGGGTTGGGAAGATCCCCTGGAGTAGGGAATGGCAACTCACTCTAGTATTCCTGACTGGGAAACCCTATGGACAGAGGAGGCGGCAGGCTATAGTTCACAGGACAGCAAAGACACAATTTAGCAACAATATAAATGTGTATATGCATGCATGCACATGTGACTAATTAATAAATGAAAACAGGGCTATTTCATCTACATCCCTGGACATTTATATATTCAGGTTGGCTAATCAATTTTGGAAGTAATCTTACTGGGAGAAAGGGATCTGTCTGCCTTGCATTTGAAGCCAACTTACATTCAGGCACACATAGTATTTGATTTTTTTAATGAATTAATTGACTATTTTTGGCTGCACCGGGTTATTGTTGGTATATGGAGGCTTCTTCTAGTTGCCATGAGCAGGGGCTATGCATCATTGCAGAGCAGAGGCTCCAGGCTCACAGGCTGCAGCAGTTGCAACACATGGGCTCAGTAGTTGAGGTGCATGGGCTTAGTTGCTCTGAAGCACGTGCAATCTTCCTGGACCAGGGACTGAACCCATGTCCTCTGCACTGGCAGGCGGATTCTTATCCACTGAACCACCAGAGAAGTCCTTCATTTTTTTAAGTGTTCTTTGTTCTCCAGATTTCCTGAAGGCGCTGGTGAATTCAAACTTGTAGAACTGTTTCCCTTGCCTGAAAGGTCTTTGTTTGTTTACTTACTTATTTATTGGTTGTACTGAGCAGCTTGCAGAATCTTAGTTCCCTGACCAGGGATTGAACCCAGGCCACAGCAGCAAAAGCATTGAGTCCCAACCACTGCATCACTAAGGAATTCCCTGAAATCTCTTAATGTGGTTTGCGAATTGATATTTCTATTTGTTCTATATCCCTAACAGGGAATCTCTAGTTTCAGATTCAATGTTTATTGAAGGCCCATTATTCACTATGAACCATGACAGATACTTTCATAAAGTACCTACACAAGCACTTATACAAGCATCAACTGTATCATGTTCACTAAAACTGAATTTTACTGGTGAAAGATGTATGATAGCAGAGGAAAAAAATGATAATCTGGTTCTTAGGCAGAATGACAAGATGGTAGATCTTATTTTCCTGTTCATCACAGTTCAGTTCAGTCGCTCAGTCGTGTCCGACTCTTTGCGACCCCATGAATTGCAGCATGCTAGGCCTCCCTGTCCATCACCAACTCCCAGAGTTTACCCAAATCCATGTCCATTGAGTCAGTGATGCCATCCAGCCATCTCATCCTCTGTTGTCCCCCTCTCCTCTTGCCCCCAATCCTTCCCAGCATTAGGGTCTTTTCCAATGAGTCAACTCTTCGCATGAGGTGGCCAACATACTGGAGTTTCAGCTTCAACATTGGTCCTTCCAATGAACACCCAGGACTGATCTCCTTTAGAATGAACTGGTTGGATCTCCTTGCAGTCCAAGGGACTCTCAAGAGTCTTCTCCAACACCACAGTTCAAAAGCATCAATTCTTCAGCGCTCAGCTTTCTTCACAGTCCAACTCTCGCATCCATACATGACCACAGGAAAAACCATAGCCTTGACTAGATAGACCTTTGTAGGCAAAGTAATGTCTCTGCTTTTAAGTACGCTATCTAGGTTGGTCATAACTTTCCTTCCAAGGAGTAAGCGTCTTTTAATTTCATGGCTGCAATCACCAGGCTTCTAAATTCAATTCAAGGCTTCTAAATTTCATCTGCAGTGATTTTGGAGTCCAAAAAAATAAAGTCTGACACTGTTTCCACTGTTTCCCCAACTATTTCCCATGAAGTGATGGGACCAGATGCCATGATCTTAGTGTTCTGAATATTGAGCTTTAAGCCAACTTTTTCACTCTCCTCCTTCACTTTCATCAAGAGGCTTTTTAGTTCCTCTTCACTTTCTGCCATAAGGGTCTGCATATCCTGTTCATCACAGGATAATGTCAACTGATAAGAAAAGTAAATAGTTCTTTAAACAGTTTAGCATTAAAAACTGCACTGAATAAAACCATTTACCCTAAAATCTACATTTTTGTTTCTGGAAGAGAGAATTACTTACCTCTGCCTCTGCTGTCAACTTTATCTTCTTTGATATCAACTGTTTTAAGTCAACCCGACCTAAGTAAAGAAAAAATGTAATTTTTAAGTAGATAGGAGAGCTACCCATCAACATTATTTAAATCATGAACTTAAAAAACAAGCAAAACATGACCAAGTACAAACTTTGGTAAAACCACAAAACATAACACAACTTTTAAAAAGGAAGCATAGGCAATATAAATAGAAGGAAATTTATACATAAAAATGGTAAGCTGAAAAAAGAACACTATTATAGGTACATACCATGCTTACAACTGTATTAATCATAAGATGCTACAAAATCCAATTCTGACAATAACAGGAAATTAGATTCTCTGACGGAGAAGGCAATGGCACCCCACTCCAGTACTCTTGCCTGAAAAATCGCATGGGCAGAAGAGCCTGGTAGGCTGCAGTCCATGGGGTCGCTAAGAGTCGGACATGACTGAGTGACTTCACTTTCACTTTTCACTTTCATGCATTGGAGAAGGAAATGGCAACCCACGCCAGTGTTCTTGCCTGGAGAATCCCAGGGACGGGGGAGCCTGGTGGGCTGCCGTCTATGGGGTCGCAGAGTCGGACACGACTGAAGCGACTTAGCAGATTCTCTGCATAGATCCTGTAACTATGACTAGTAAAATGTACAAGCAACAACAGAAAAATCAGATAAGTTGGATTTCACTAAAATTTTTAAAAAATCTTTTCTGCTCCAAGGGATATTATCAAGAAAGTTAAAAGACACAAAATAGGGGAAATACTTGCAAATCTGATCAGGAACCTGCATACAGAACACGTAAACAACTCTTACAACTCAACGGAAAAGACAAACAGTCCAATTTAAGTGTCTGAATAGACATGTCTCCAAAAACGATACACAAATGGTTGATACCATTTGAAAAGACGTTCAATATCACTGCCATCAAGAAAATGCAAATCAAAACCACAAATATTGCTTTTTTACATCCAGTAGGATGGCTGTAAGTGCTGGTCACTGTACACCTCAAGCTTATACAATGTTATGTGTCAATTATCTCAGCAAAGCTAGAAAGAGCTGCACCAGCACGAAATTTTGAGAAGGACTGGATGTGACAACTGTTCTGTTACGCAATTAGAGAAGTGTTAATACATGCTTGTAAAAATGAAGTTTGTAAGAGTGGAACTACTTGGTACAAATAAAACAGTTTAAGTGAGGAGGAAAAATTTTGACCACAATACGGAGAAATTAAAACCCTCTCACACTGCTGCTGAGAAGGTAGTGCTTTTGAAAAAGTCTGGAACTTCCTTAAAAAGTAAATACTGAGTTATTACCGTATGAGCCAGAAATTCCACCTCCTAGGTAAACACACAAGAGAAATGAGAACAGACTCCCTGTTTTCATTTATAGAAAAATTTTAAAAATCCAAACCCCCTGCCCCCACAAAACTCTAACAAAATCACCCACTACCCTATGGTGTTTGAGTAACTAATATTTTGGTAAATATCATCTGTTCTTTTACTTTGGTAAATATCAAATAGTAATATTAAATATTATAAATATACATATTATAAAAATGGAGTCATTACGCACACTGTTTTCATTTGTTAGACTGTTAATATCTGCATGTCTTACATAGTCTTCTATGTCAATTTTATTGGTCTACTATTTTTATGACTGAAATAAAACTTATTTAATCCTCTATTTATATCTTTTCACAATAATCACCTTGGAAAAAAGGCATGGAGAATGTGAAGGTCCAAAATACATCTAATAAAAGCCCTAAAATGAGAGAAAAAACTTGAAGCAGTAATGGCTGAAAACTTTCCACAAGTGTTAAAAAATGCCAGTCCTCAAAGGAAGATCAAAGAATCCCAAGTTGGGTAAAGATATATGATAGTAAAACTGTATAATACAGAGTTTTTTTTAATTTATCTTTTACACAAAGGTTTATTTTAAAGCAAACTACAAAAGGCCCTTGAAAGCAACAAGAAAGAAAATATCACCTTCAAGAGAACTGCGATTATGCTGGTATTGACTCATCAATACCAACAACAGAAGAAGCCAGAAGGCAGTGAAGTAATACCTTTAATCGTTGATAACAGTGGAATTTATGACTGGGAAGGAGGCTGGAGGTCATACCATGAATGGTCTGTATCACAACAGCTTTGAGGAAATTAAGAATTTTAAGCAAAAGAATAAATGATCTGATATTAGAAAAGTCCACCCTCTGGCAGGAGAGAAAGAAAGGATCACAGAAGTGAAATGCAATAAATCCTGACAAGAAATAATACTGCCATAAGTCAAAACAATGGCACTGGGAGTGGAAAGATGATAAGTTTTGATGATATGGTTCCTTATCAAACTGGTACCTTATTAGGCAAGAAATATGAAGGTGAAACAAATATCCACTTGATTTTTCTATCAGTTGTAAAAAATACTTTTATTTAGCTCTCTACTATGATCAGACCATGGATTCACAAATAAATGAATACAGAAGCTTCTTTCCTTCAACTAACGACCACAGGGAGATGGGGAAGAAGACACCAAAGATTAATTCTCACTACTGTGCATCACTTCCAAAAGGAATGTGTCTATCCATAAATAACATCACCACCATTTCAAACTGGTTTGATGAGTCAAGAGATTGGAAAGCTGGGAAACTTTTTCCCAGTTAGACTAGAATCTCTGAAGGCCCCACTCCAAGTAATAGTAACGTTCTATAAAGTCAGAGAAAAATACATTTAAAATTCATTTTCTTTCACCTTAAAATTAACCTCATATAACATTCAGAAGAAAATTACTTTCCTGCTATCCACCAAAACTTAACTGTCATAAAAATCAAAAGAATAATGCCATAAAAGCGAATATCCAATGATTTAAGGATCTATATACAGACAACCAACCACCTGAGTAAACTCAAGGCTTCTAAATTTCTAAAATGTTGACTCGGAAGTAGTGATAAACAAGGTCTGAGTGCCTTGCAGTGTCTGAAATATCTGTCTAAATCATTAATATCACTGTTAACTGATCATTAACTGTTAATACCTACTAGTAGACCTAAAGATAAATCCTTAAAGAACACTACTCTCGATTTTTTTTTTCCTAACCTACTGATTTCTAAGAAGTCAGGCTTGAGACATTTATCTTCATTAATACTACCTCACACTTGTAGAATCTACGACATTGAACTGAATATTTAAAAACGCACTCCCTGAAGTATCAAAAATCTAATCTGAACCAGTTTTAATGAAGACCTGCCTAAAATTAGCACCTTTTAAAAAGAGAAAAAGACTGTACTATACATAATCTTTATGTTAAATAAAAGATTACTGTACTGTGCTATTATAATACTTTTATTGATATTAAAATGTAAATGAGAGCAATGGGGCCTATACTAAACAGCTCCAGAAAGTTATGCTTTTCTACCTGGGCTGCTTCTTCACGACTTTTCACTAAATCTGACTCCTGTAAAATCCTATACTTATACGACTAGGCCAAATTTATTGCCAGTGTTACCCAGAAGGAAAAGACAAATAACCAAACTTATTAAATTAGTAACTCACTTGTTCATTCAATTATATATTTACTCATGATGTAAAAATCCTCTGAGAACCCAATATATTCAGGGTATTAGGCATGTATTTCAACTGCCCCCTCCTTTAGGCTCTCAGTAGAAATATGCAAACACAGATAATTACAATACACAGAAGGGCTGTGGAATCGTGAGGGTGGAGTGAGCTTTTGCAGAGGAAGTCAATATTTGATATTTGAGTCTCAAATGATAAGGAAAATTCACAGTGAACAGGTACTCGGAAAGATTATCTCAGGCAATGGAAACAGCATGAAGACTTGTAAGGACTTGGGTCTTCTGGGACTTGACCGTGAGTCAAATGCCTCCAGGTGCCAAGCTCTCTTAGCTTTACAATACTGTACTTACGTCTCCTGCACTGGCAGGTGCGTTCTTTATCACTAGTACCACCTAGGAAGCCCTACTGTACTTAACAGAGGCTTGTGCTAAAGGGCAGCTTTTAATTCCTTACTTTCTAGGTTACCAGTTACTGTCTAGATCAAAGCTGTCCAACAGATACATAAATGTGAACCACATATGTATTTTAAAATTTCCTAGGAGCCACGTGAAAAAGGAAAAACAGATGCAAGTGAGTCTTTGAAATGTGGTATGTATTTTACAACTATAATATTAAATCAGTTCAGACTAGCAACAGTTCAAGTGTTCAACCACACCATACTGAACAGTATAGTCCTCGATCAGGGATCAGCAATTTTTTTTCTGTAATGGGCCAGAGAGAACTTTAGGTTTGGGGGGCCACATGGTCCAGAAGCGCTACAGGCATAAATGAATGAAAGTGGTTGTGTATGACAACTTCTGTTCTAGATGGCTAAATTTACTCTAAGTCTGGCTGACATACACGCACAGTTTCTTTTTATAATCTCATGGGACTATGGTGAACAAGGCTGGTGCTTCCCTCACAAGGGTATGTGTCTCATTCCCCTTGCCAGAGACTGCTTCAAGAATGGGCACGAGTACTCAGTTAGAGATGGCCCACTTATAGTTACTGAGAAGAGTTTAGAAGGAACTTTTTTATAAATGTGTCAACAAATTTAAGAAAAACAACAAAAGATGGTGTAGATTTTAGGGCTAGTAACACACAACCAAAAACTGCTACTATCCTGAAAAGCCAAGGAAAGCCAAAGAGAACACTTTGGAAAGAACTGAATAGAAGTGATGGTTACCCAGCCCAAAGGAAACTGACATTACAAAAACACTCCTTACTCTCTGCCCTTGGATCTCCTATCAGGGCTGTCCAACCCAACCATGACCAAACCCTCCCAGAAACAAGAGGGCATGGGAGCCATTGGATTGATTGTGCCCTGGGAGGCTGACGCTATGGACTCTAAGTAGGGCAGAAAAGAATAAAGAGGCAAAAGGAAGACAGCCTAATTTATAACCTAGTTCTGGCCAATGAGATATGAGAAGTCTGTTGGGCAGTTTCTAGAAAAGATTTCATTGCTCTAAAAAGAAACATAAGGAAACAGATTTTCTTCTCATGGAAATTATTCTTTTGCTTTCCCAGTTTTCTTACCCAGCCAAGAGTTACTAACCCTCTGTCATTATTTCCATCCTTCCCTCATCACCACCACCAATTTCCTGAACCTGCCAAGCCATATCCCAATCCCAGATATTGCCTATCTGCTTTTTCTGATTCTGAATTGCCACACCTTGCAGAAATAATATAGAAAATAGGCCCACTATATAAACTGATGCTGTCAAGTCTTAACCAGGCCTACAATAAAAAATGTAGTATCTGTCTTTGCCTCTTGATGAATTTCTGTAACATTCATCACAAGCATAGATCCAAACATTTTCCACCTTTTTCAAGTCCCAAGCTTACCAGGCAACCTTACCTTCAATTGATCATTTTAGGTGCCAACTCCTAAAATATCTTGTATTTTAATGTTCACTATCTTTAATCCTCTTCTCCACTACTCCTGTGTCAGAGAAAGGGGTAGCCCATCTCTTTTTCAAGACTAACCCTTTAAACTATTGCCTTGATCCTTTTTAAGTCTTTTGAGAAACTGTTCAAATCATTCAACACATTGAGTAGTTTATAGCACCCACATTACACTCAGAGACAATGCAGTCTTTAAAATTTTGCTGAAATTATATGGATGTCATCAGTGGTACTCAAAATCAAATCTGTGAATTTTTGTCCAGTAGTACATGTTTACTTATCATTTTAGAAACAAATATGTAACTAAAACAAGCCTATGACTTTACAGAATTTATTGCTTAGGAGGAGGACTTTTCAGTGATCTTTATAATAGTAAATAGAGTACAGAGATAATGGCAAAATTAAAAATAACTGAAATTTTGGAAACAATGCCCTTTGGAAACAAATGGCAGCTCTTTCCAACGAACCTCATCTTTTGTGACCCATGCTGTTCTTTTCAATAAATGTCCTAGAAAAATGATTTATACTTTCTATCTTCACTTTCTCACTAGTAATTCATCCCCAACCTGTTTTTGTAACTCCTTCTTTTCTGGAGTCACTATGGTCTCCAAATTTCCAAATCCTCATCCTTGTTAAACTTGCTGCAAGAAGTTCCCTGGAGGCCTAGTGGTTAGGATTCTGGACTTTCACTGACAAGGCCTGGGTTCAACCCCTGCTTGGGGAATGGATATCCTGCATGTCACGTGGTAGGGCCAAAAAAATAAAAACTTGCTGCAAAATTTCAATATTTATAAAATGTTGATCATACCTCATCACATTTATTCTTTATAACAACCCAGTGAAATAAAAAGATAGCTAGGGGCTTCCCTGGTGGCTCAGTGGTAAAGAATCCATCTGCCAATGCAGGAGACATGGTTTGATCTCTGATCTGGGAAGATTCCACGTGCAGAGGCGCACCTGAGCCCATGCGCCATGGCTGCTGAGCCTGTGCTCTGGAGCCCAGAAGCTGCAACCAGAGAAGCCACTGTATACAGAGGCCCACGCATGGCAACTGGAGAGTAGGCCCTGCTCACCGCAACTAGAGAAAAGCCCGTGCAGCAACAAAAACCCAGCACAGCCAAAAATAGATAAATAAAGGACAGCTGGTGTCATTTCTATTTTCAAAACAAAGAAATCAGATTCAAAGACACCAACCATCTTGCCCACAGTCTCATGACCAGTAAATAAATGAGCCTGGGGGAGGGAGGAGGGTTCAGGATGGGGAACACATGTATACCTGTGACAGATTCATTTTGATATATAGCAAAACCAATACAATATTGTAAAGTTAAATAAAATAAAATTTAAAAAAAAAATGAGCCTGAAGTAAAACCCATCTTCTGATCTCTAGCCATAGAGATCAGGAAAAAAAAATATTGATCAGTCATAAAAAAGAATGAAATTATTCCATTTGCAGCAACATGACTGGACCTAAAGCTTATCATACTAAGTCAGAAAGATAAATATCCTATGGTATCACTTGATGTAGAATCTAAAATGTGATACAGATGAACTTACTTACAAAACAGAAACAGGCTCACAAACTTTCGGTTGTGGGGGGAAATTTCAATCCGGGGAAGGGACAGTTTGGGAGTTTGGAATGGACACGTACACACTGCTATACTTAGAATGGATAACCAACAAGGACCTACTGTATGGCACTGGGAACTCGGCTCAATGTTATGTGGCAGCATGGATGGGAGGAATGCTTGGGGGAGAATGGATACATATATATATACATACATACATACATACACACACACACACACACACGCACACACACACGGCTGAATCCCTTCCCTGTTCACCTGAAACTACCATAACATTGTTGATGGGCTATAGCTCAAAACAAAGTAAAAGTTTTTAAAAATTCATTAGTTACAATTTAAAAAATCAAGTGCTACTTATAGTGACTAAATTCTTAAAGATGACTAAGGACTACATGGTAGTGACTAATAACCATGTTTCAAGTTTCACTTCTTTTAGCTAGTGTTTCTTTGTATCTTTGTGGTAAAGTACAGAATTAGCTAATGCGTAGGCACTGACTAGCAAGTTTTTACTTCCTAGAGAATTTCAAACTCATTTTAAAATCCTGGTTATTTTCTAAAAAATTCTCATTGACTATACCACAGAAACCTTCATCCCAACTTTACCTTGCTCTCCACATAGATATATATAATCTAAAACCATCATGGGAAAGCCATCTCTATGTCCATAGGATGGATGCGTTTAGGAGTAGTCCTTGAAAGAATCAATCATTTATCAATCTTAGAAGCAAAAGGGGAGATTAAAAAAAAAAAGTATAATCCATCTAAATCCTCTACTGTTCCACTGACCTCAAAAAACCTTTCAAAATTCTCTACTAGTCACATCTACACTACTGCAGAGAAATGGAATCTGAACTAGAAATGAGGGTGATAAGTATTATACAGAAAAGGAGATTTAATAAATAATGTTGAAACAATTGGGTAGCCATTTCAAAAAACTGTAAATTAGATCCCAGCTGACTTATTATTAAAAATAAATTCCAGATGGATCAAACATTGAATCTTAAAAAACCCATAAAGGTAAAAAAAAAATCATCCATGTTCCTTTTTCATAATTTTGGATGATTTCTAAGCATGACAAGACATCTAAAAGCAATACAAGAGCTATGTGATCACATAAAAACTACACATGCACACTATCAGCAAAGTCAAAAGATAAACAGTTAAAAATACTCATAGTGTATGATAGTCAAAGGGAGGAACTGCCTTAACATAGAAAGAACTCTTCACAAAAACAAAAGAAAAATAACAGCCATCTGATAGGGAACAAAAATGGGCAAAAAATAATGGACAGGGCTTTTGAAGAAAAAATATAGTATATATATGGAAAAAGTTTTCTGCCTCATAAGTCATAAGAACAAATTCATGCTATATGACACTGTTTTCCACCCTTCAAATTAGCAAGCTTAAAAAAAGATTAGCAGACATATTAACAAGAGTACAGGGAAACAATATAGATGGCAGGATAAACTGGTATAACATTTTTAAGAAAGACAGTAATATCTAAATTTTAAAAGAAAAAACTCTTTGATCCTGCGATTTCACTTTAAAGAATGTATCCTACAAGTACAAGTAAGCAAGGACATGGTTTCAAGGATGTTCTCTGCAGTACTTTTTATAGTCTAAATTCGTGGAAGCAACCCAGATGTCCACCCAAAAGGGACAAGTCAAATTACTAAGCATTTATGCAACAGGGTTCTTTTGTAGCTCAGATGGTAAAGCCCCTAACAGCAATGCAAGAGACCCACTTTGATCTCTGGTCAGGAAGATGCCCTGGTGAAAGGAATAGCAACCCATTCCAGTACTCTTGCCTGGAGAATTCCATGGACAGAGGAGCCTGGCAGGCCACAGTCCATGGGGCTGCAAAAAGTTGGACTGAGCAATTTTCACTGTGCAACAGAAGTGCTACACAGATACTTTTAAGACAACTTCACTTACATATATTGAATTTAAAAGTTTAGAAAAAGCAAATTGCAGAAAAGATCCCCAATATGATTCCACAAGTAGGAAAAAACAGAAAAGCAAAACAGAATTACTTAAGGGAAGAATTATTACTTTATAACCTTCCACAATATTTGATTTTTTTAAAAAATAACATACATTATTTAAAATTTTAAAATTAATAAGCACAGTTCAGCCATTTGTTTCTTAATTAAATCAAACTGTTTTTACTTCTTCAACAAGGACAACTGAAGAGGAAATAGTCCCAATCTATCATGAGGACAAAAGTAAGTTCATCTATATCTTAAAGGTATAATATTGGTAAACTGCAAAGGCAATAAATGGACATACCAATCTCACCTGGTCTATAATTTTTAAGCTATAAACAGATTTCTATCCTACAACTGAAATAACCCTGAACTACACTACTCAACCAGAGCTAACTTTGATTTATTTTTTGTCACCACACCTGCATCAACTGTATGTGTTGCCCATATACGCAATGAGAGGAATTGGTCCTATTACCATTAAACTTTTACAATATCATATAATCTTATTTTAAAATCAACAGAGATAACTTTTAATAGAAATGTTAGAAGGTTTGTCATAGATTAAAAAATTCCCAGCTAGTGTATTATATAGCAGGGAGTTCCTAAATCTACTTCGGATCTGCAACAGAAGAGCTGCCAGCACCATCAGCAAGAAGATAAACGAATACCTTTCTGAACTTAGTGAAAGAATGCTTTAACAGCTGCTCTCCTTGGTTTTGCCTAAGGAAAAAAAAATCTAAGTATGTCTGACGGCTATAAGTCATCCATATAGGTACTGGGTTGGCCAAGAAGTTTGTTCAGTTTTAAATAAAAATAAGACATATTTTTCATTTTCACCAAGAACTTTATTGAACAACCTATTCACTAACGGAACCAACCCAGTAAGCAGTCAGTCAATGACTGCATATATAGTTAGACTCCAAACCCTATCCGCTTATTTCCTTCTGCCTTTCCAATTTTGTCCTCTTGTCTGTAAAAGAAAAATAAAAACAGCACAAATCCATCTCTGAACTACCTTCTCACCCCACAATCCTCTACAAAAATGAACAAAACACCACACACATAACACTGTACAGTCTTAAGTCTATGCCTTTGAAACCCATTCCTTTCTACCTGGCTTTCTTAAAAGCCCCTTCCCAGTCTCCTCCTCAAAGATCAAAGTGAAATTCTACCTCCTCTGTGAGACACTCCCCTTCATTCTAAAGCACTGTCCCCCCTACTCCCACTGCAGGTGGTCTCCTATACCATTTAGTCACTGTATTTATTTAATTCCTTTTTTTAACATAGGACTGTTAACTCACTCTTTTGACCTTAAAAGCTATAAAAAGTACTAATTAATATTCAATAACTTTATTGCTGCTGGTAATTATGCCTCATTGTACAAAGCCTTTTTTCAAGTAAAGTGGAATCTGTCATCTCTCAAATGCCATAGAGTTTATTCAAAAGGTTACATAACATCCATGACTGAAGAAAGGCTGAAGAAATAAAATAAGCACTCTCATATTGCTACTTGGGAGTGCAATATTTCCGGAGGGCGATTTGGCAATACTCAGCCCCAAAATCTTACAGGCATTTATTCCCACTGACCTAAAAACAATTTCTAGAGGCTTCTCTGGCAGTGCAGTGCTTAAGACTCGGTGCTTTCACTACAGAGAGCATAGGTTCAATCCCTGGTCAGGGAACTAGGACCCTGCATGCTGCCTGATGGGGCCAGTTCAGCCAAAATAAATAAAAACCATTTCTAGGAATACAGCCAAGGAAAAAATCATAGACACATGAACTTCTGTTTATCTGTACTTTCTAAAACAAACATGTTTTGGTTTTACCCTAAGGGGAAAAAATGTGTTCTCAATCTACTTAGTTGATTAAAGCTCTACCTAGACCAGTCAGTTTTATGATTAGATGCATAAACTGAATGAAGGTGCCAAATTACACAAGAACAATGATATTCACTTTTTTTCATCTATTTTTGCCAAGAGACTCTCAATTTTTACATAAGGCAGGTTGTTCTCTCTGTTCAAACATTTATGTACGTATCACAAAGAACCCTAAAATCAAATAACTAGAAGTCTACTAACCAAGTTAATATTTGTTAAACACTTAAAATAGTGCCTGGTATATGATAAACTATTAGTAGTTATTATGATGTATGCTCAAGTCACTGAGTCATGTCCAACTCTTTGCGACTCCACGGACTGTAGCCTGCCAAGCTCCTCTGTCCATAGAATTTTCCAGTCAAGAATACTGGAGTGGGCTGCCATCTCCTCCTCCAGGGGATCTTCCAGACCCAAGGACTGAACCTGCATTTCCTGCATTGGCAGGAAGATTCTTTACCAATGAGCCACCTTGGAAGCCCCATTTATCATCATATTACCTTTACTCATTAATCAGCTATCAAATGAACAATGTAGCAAAATAAAAGGCAGTGAAAAATAGGTATTATCTGTAAATTAATAGACAGATAGACAATGTTCTCAACCTGATAAAGGGTACCTGCAGGAACCAACTGGAGAAGGCAATGGCACCCCACTCCAGTACTCTTGCCTGGAAAATCCCACGGACGGAGGAGCCTGCTTACTCCCCCAAAGTGAATCATTGTTAAAGTAAATGGAGAAACACTATTTTCAGATCAGCATTACTTACATTAAAACAAGGAGAAGCTCAGACTTCTTGTTTCAGGCTAAATAATTCAATTTTCATTATCTGCACTAAAATCTGAACCGATTAAAACTTAATGAACTAAGACAATAAGGAGTGCTGAAAACATGTAGAAGTTATGCATGTTTAAATACATGTATAAAGTATTTTATACATGTGAAAGAGTGAAAGCAAGGTCCTTGTAAGCCCTGCTCAGGGGCCCATGACTGATCAGACTACTTCACTACAGGGCAAGAAACAAGCTTCTGTTGAGTTTTACTAATTACCAGGACTCTGCTAGGTGCTTTAAGTTTTCTGTCTTTATATTAAAAAAAAAAAAAAAAAAGAGACACAGAGAGAAAATCATCCGATAACAGAAAGTTTCAATAAAAATAATGTGATTTAGCACCCAGTCCCTAAATCATGGAAGGGGAAGGTTTCTAACCAATGTTGGCTCACCATTTTGCACAATTTTCACATTTCTAAAACTAGCTCATGTGCAAATATAAGTATTTCATAAATAGCTAATTAAGAGTCCAACAATCAATAAACTTCATTATGCAAACTTAAGCAACAACATTTATATTCTTGATCCAGTGGCTGCATTTAATTTACAATTAAATTTGAACAGGAAAAGCAAAAGCTTTTCTTTATGAAAAAAGTCTTAGGATGCCAAAGATAACCTATCTCAAAAAGTTCCACACCTATCTGTTAACCAAACAAGCTTCAAATTTCAAATCCTCACTGAAATCAAACCTATACAAATGTCACAGCAAAAATAAATAGCCTGATGCAATAGATGACAACAAGTGAAGTTGTGTTTACCAGTCTATCAGTCTTAAGCATAAACCTTGACCTTAACAAACAAGTACTGTGTCAGTCTTCTTTGCATTCATGTTAAGCAAACCTGGACATGAGAACTAACACAATTTCCTCATCTGTCTCTCCCAAGATTTTTACCTAGGTTATGTACCCTGCTAATTATGCTCATTATGCTAATGTCAGCTATTAAAAGAGTAATTAGTAGCACTTATTTCTAATAATCTAATTATGTTAAAGCGGAGAGAGGGGTTCTCATGCACTTAACTTGGAGCTTCACAAGGGCAAACACATCTGTACCGATCACTGCTGGAGCTGCACCACTTAGCAGAACACCAGTAAATACTGATAGGAATCAGGCAGTTGAAGAACTGAATAAGATGAATGAATGATGTCTAAAACATAGTAGATACCCACAAAATGTTCAATGAATCACTTTAAAAGGGCTTATTTTTTAGTTTCTTTGTTATCAAATACATAAAACTAAACCATACACTGCAAACTCCACTTTCATCAGTAAAGCTCACCTCTATTATGAGAGGTGCAGCGATTCACATACCAGTATCACAAGCAGTATCAAAAGCGGCTCTGACTGGTAACGAAACCGAAGTGTTCCTTTCTATTCTCTTAATTTCTTTCTCTCCTCTGCACTTTACAGTGCCTGCCAGCATATCCATTTTTAAGAGCTTAAGAGGGACTTTCCTGGTGGTCCAGTGGTTAGGGTTCCAAGCTTCCACTGCAGGAGATGCAGGTTTGATCCCTAGTTGGGGAACTAAGATCCCGCATGCCTCACACCACAGCCAGTTAAGAGCTGCTGCTGCTGCTGCTGCTGCTAAGTCGCTTCAGTCGTGTCTGACTCTGTGCGACCCCATAAATGGCAGCCCACCAGGCTCCCCCGTCCCTGGGATTCTCCAGGCAAGAACACTGGAGTGGGTTGCCATTTCCTTCTCCAATGCATGAAAGTGAAAAGTGAAAGTGAAGTCGCTCAGTCGTGTCCGACTCTTAGTGACCCCATGGACTGCAGCCTACCAGGCTCCTCCGTCCATGGATTCTCCAGGCAAGAGTACTGGAGTGGGGAGTTAAGAGCTAAAGAGATGGTAATCCTTGTTCAGGAACACTGAACTTGCTCCCGATTTCATTAATTCACCTCAGAAAAAGTAAAAGCCTCACCATTACTAAGCGCCTCTTGGGACTCCTCTGCACAGTCTCTCTGGTCTTCTTCCTCTTCCTCAGCATGGTTACTGGACTTCGATAGCCGTTTTCGTACAGACATCTTTTCTTCACCCACTACCATGCTGTCTAGGAAAGAAGATATAAAAAGCTTTAAACTAAGGATATGGCATAGGTAAATTTCATAATATCACCATATTTAAGGGGAGGTGACGAATGATATATTTTCTTCCTTTTGTTATACTTTTAATCACGTTTAAACATTTTCTGAGTACAAGATACTGTAACAAATAATGAAGAAATCAGTCTTGATAAAAATCATTGGCTGGTTTCAAAACAGAGCCCCCATTCTTAAAAAAAAAAAAAAAAAAGGTTGAACAAACAAGGCATAAGTACATAAAAAATTAAGAATTAAGTAAAGGGTAAGTTAAAAGATGCCACAGGAAAGAACACGATAAATAGTCAAGTGGGTGGTAAGAATGATACATACCTGAAGTGCAGAGACAGAAGAGATCATTAAGAGGTGCAAAGGTTTCATAGGAAAGAAGGTATGTGACCTGTGTCTTGAAGGATGAGAACGGAGGACTCCATGGGTGAGAAAGGGTGAAAGCAAGGTCCTTGTAAGCCCTGCTCAGGGGCCCATGACTGATCAGACTACTTCGTTAGAGGACAAGAAACAAGCTTCTGTTGAGTTTTACTAATTACCAGGACTCTGCTAGGTGCTTTAAGTTTTCTGTCTAATCTTCAAAATTCTGTCAAAAAAAAAAAAAATCCTATTATTACTCCTGGTTCACATATGAGAAAAAATAAGGTTCCAGGTAGTTATGGTCAATGCCTTCCACACATACACCAGGAACATACCAACAGCTGGACTAGTTTATTAGGAATGTGTATCATGGGAAACTGTGGGGCATCCCAGGGAGAGAATATTTGAAGCGATTTATTTAGGGCTTGGGATCTGACTAAGTGATTTTGGGCAGAGTCCAAAGAAGCAGGGGTTCACTCTGGCTTGAGGGTTATCAGAAAGTGAGGACAGTTTGATGATTGGGTATACCAACAAATCTTCTCTATAAGGAGGCAGAGTAGAGGGTGGCTAAAGCTGCGACTGGCAAAACAGCAACAATCATTCCCAGTAGACTGGGGAGACAGATGCTAGATTCTTTGTGACTTGGGCAAGCATTGATGATTACATGATCTTATTCTTATCTTGATCCATCATGTTGACAGAATGGTCTTGTCTAAAGCTCACGTTCAGTGAAACCATTTATGTTCAACAGAATAGCCTGAAGACCTGGCTGTCAAGTGCCAGGCTCGCCCAGAAACTCCAAAGCCTAGTTGATTGCACCAGAGCAGCTCCAGGACTATTTGCTTCTTCTCATGACAGTAACTTGTCCAAGACCACAAAGCTAATGGCAGGGTCAGATCAGAACCTGGATCAGATCCAAACTACAAACATCACCTGCTGTTTGGATTCTTTTTTCTTAAGTCGATAATAGAAAAAGATTTGAAAAAAGAGCTGGGGTCAAACTGTAAAGACCTAACAAATTAGGACTTTTTTAAGGCAGTGGTAACCCACTCCAGTACTTTTGCCTGAGAAATCCCATGGATGGAAGAGCCTGGTAGGCTGCAGTCCATGGGGTCACGAAGAGTTGGACAGGACTGAGTGGCTTCACTTTCTCTTTTCACTTTCATGCACTGGAGAAGGAAATGGCAACCCACTCCAGCATGCTTGCCTGGAGAATCCCAGGGACGGGAGACTGGTTGGCCGCCGTCTATGGGGTCGCACAGAGTCGGACACGACTGACGTGACTTAGCAGCAGGCCATTTTAAGCACTGACAAACATAATCAAAATCAAATTTTAGGCAGATCAATATCAAGACTATAATATGCTTACTCCAAAGCAGTGTTTAACTATACAGAAGTTTTTGGCAGTCTAAAGCAAAACATAATAAAGTATTCACTACATTATTTTAAAATCGTAAGATTATGGTCTTTTAAAACAGTTATGTTAAAATGCCCTTTACATACAAAATGGAGTACATGGTGAATTTGATTGTTTTCTTAAATACCAATGCTTGGCAAAGTAAAAATCTGACAAATCTAGATCACTTCCCTTCTATTTTTTTTTTTGTTGTTGTTGTTGTTGAAATCAAATGAAGCAGAATTATGGAATAGTTCCAGGTAGAGCTCAGTGGTAAAGAATCCACGTGTCAAGGAGGAGACATGATCCCTGGGTCGGGAAGATCCCCTGGAGAAGGAAATGGTGACCGCTCCAGTATTCTTGCCTGGGAAATCCCAGGGACAGAGGGACCAGGTGGGCTACAGTCCAAGGGATCATGGATACAATTTGGAGACCGACATATCAAGTAGAAATTTTAGGAGAACAATAGATCCAATTAAGAAGAGAAACCTAGGGAAGAGGTCAGGGTTACTGGTAAATTTAAAATAATTTGTGTAACACTGACAGAGGAAGCCAGAAGAACATCTAATTCTTCAACGCGAAAGATTAGAGAACTGACAATTAAACTCTGAGGGATGCCCTCTATCTAGTAAGACAACAAGAGATAGAAAAGAAATCAGGGACAAAGAAGAGAGAAAGAAAAGATGCAAGAAGAACCAAGATGTTTCAAAAAGGAATTATACAGGGGTTAACAGTGTGGAATTAAAAATAGGGACTCTTACTTTTGAGTCCTTACATGTTTTACATGTATTATTATTTTAATTTCAATATAATCTTTAAAGTAAATACAACTATTTTATTCCCACAGTATTGTCTTTGGTCACCATGTCTTCCTATATACTCCTTCCTGTCTCAAAATATAGTTTAGGGAGGTGATTTAGTTTACTCCAAATCATAAAGGGATTCAAAACTGCAGAAAAGGGATTCAAAACCAGAACTACTGGATTCCCCAGCCTCTACTCTAATCAGCAGGTGGCCCTGACTCATCTCCTCCACTAAGGTTTCTTTGATCACTCACCTTCCCCTGTGGTCCAAACGCACCTTGTGTGTCCTGTCACACTAATACACTCAGTGGGCAATACTATCTGCCTCTTCCACTCAGCATAAGCTTCTTAAAGACCGGGACTAAATGGGATTTTCTCTTTGAATTCCCCAAATCTAGTGGGAAGTATTAATACAGAAAGTGATGTATCAGTTAATACCACAACCAATTATTCTGAGTAATACAATACAGTTCTCTAAACTTAAGAGAATAAAGAGGAAAATCTACAATGGAAGAACACCAATGAGCACCACCTTCACGGTTAACAGCTTTACACCTTCTACTCAACAATAAGATTGACAACTGTTCTTGATTGGGGATGGGGGCCCCATAGACTAAGGGTCTGGGGAAGCTACTTTGGATATTTCAAATATAAACTGAAATAGACAATTTTACATTTGTCACATAAAGCAAGCAACACAGGCTATGTCACTTTGCTTGTGGCTTGAGACTGTATCAACTCCCTGAGAAATCAGTAAAAGAGGTTAAAGAAAAAAAACAACAACCAAGTTTGACAAACAAATGCTGTTAAACTGATCAAAAGGGGAAAAAAATCTAAGCCTGAGTACACTGTAGCAAAAACTTACAAGGAGTCCTTGGTGATGAGACTGGGAACCATCAACCTAGCGAGTAAGGCCTAACTTCACAAGCTGAAGCACAAGTACTGAGTTTGCACAATTACACTGCCACAGATCAATGGAGTGAGCCAAAGAAGAAAACAGCAACTCTTCATAAAGACCTTTATGTCGTAGTCTATACTAGTATCTTTGCCCTCAGTTTCCTCCCTTAGCAGGAAAAGAGAACCATAAGACAGCAGGGAAAACTCAAGATGTGGTATCACAATACCAAGAGGCAGTCAATGTCTCTGCTCTATTACACTGCATCTTCACGTAAATCCTCCAACCCCTGAATCCTACATCTAGAAAGTTAACTACTACTGCACACACACACAAAGATAATAAAATGTTGGCACTCTGCTGTGTATTAACAACCTAGTTTAAAAAATTAACTAAGTGAATGCAATCCCTACATATCTATGCCCTGTATGCTACATGACACAAATATAAAGTTGCATTGTCCCTCAAATTCTACATGTTTGCTCTTAATAGGTGTTAGATGATGGCAGAGTTCCATAATTACACACTTTCTCAAATGCAGCTCAAGCATCATATGGCTTCCAAGAAAACATTAATAAATTCTGTTACTGTCATACACACAGAATTTAGGAAGGAAAACTATCACCTATGCTTCATCTCAATTTTGACCAAATCCAAGATTATGACAAGATGTCTGAACTGAGTCCCTCCTGCTATCCATGTCAGTAACAGTACACGACTGTTGTGGCAGAAAACGGAAGGAAATTACAGTAACGCTCAGTTCAACTGTTCCTTCCTTACAAAGGTGGATCCCTTCAGCCTCTGTGTGGAGAGCAGACCACAGGAGGGCAAGAGTGTAAGCAAGGGAACGCCTTGTAACCAGGTGAGATGAAGGAGAGAGATGAATTTTTGACTATTCATTTAGATGGGACTGTGAATCCACTCTTACCAATCTAGACACAGGCAAACTACTTCAGCTACTGCAAAGTTAAAAATTCAAACTGTCATTAATTCTAAGTGGTTTCTAGGTGCTGGCATGAATCACTGCCCTTATATGTGAGATCACAGTCTTTTCTTGCCCTTCTATTATTAACAATAATAACAAAAGTTATCCTCCTCATTTCCTGTTATTTCCAAGTTACTGTTCCTCCTTCCCTTCCTTAAAATAGGTCAGTCAGATTATCACACCTGATACTTCTCTTTGTATGTACTGTCTTCCTGATCACTCCCCTCGTTTACTAAGAATATGAATACATCACTCACTCCTCCTGTCTCCCTTTCAGTAACTCTTCCACACTTTTTTTTACTTCAACATCCATGTTCCTAGATCCAAGCTCCTGGTCTCCAAGTTCCTAGACTTCCTTCTTTCTCCAAAAAGCTGTTCTTATGTCCCAGTCAAATCCTCCCCTAGAACTTACTGATACCAACAAGTGCACCATGTCCATAATTCTAATTTCCAGTGGCTAACCCTCTGATCACCACCAGTTCACTCACTATGATACCCTTCTCTCCTCACCAGACCCAGATTTCCCTGAGCTCCAGACTCCTATCCAAAGGCCTACCGGACCCCTTTATGTAGGCAGATGTCTTATGGGCATCTCAAACTTTAACAGGACCAAAAGTGAACTACTGATGTTCCGGCCAACTCCATTCTTCCATCTTTCTTAATTCAGTTACTGGAACTAGCAGTCAGTCTTTGCCCAGATTAAAAACAAAAAACCCCATATTATCCTTCTTTACTTTCCCTTAACCAAGCCAACAGCGGGCCATTTTACTCTGCCTTCAAAATATATATCCCGTTCTAACATCTTTTTACCCCATCCACCACCTTCAGCACAACCTAAACCACCGACCCTTCTCACTGTAGTGGCCTAACTGGTCCCTCTTCATCTTCTCCCTTCTGGTCACACAGGGCCCAGAGTAAACTTTTTAAAAGGTAAATCTCAGCAGATCATTGCCCTACCTCAAAATCCTTTAAGCACCGAATTGTTTCAAGTCCTCACCACTGTCGAGTAACTCCTCCACCCATGATCTGCCATTCCCCTCCCTGGCCTTCATCTCCCTACCCTCCACCTTCTACTACAGTTCTCAGTTGCTCTCCTCCTGTCACTTTGGCCTTTTGCTGTTTCTTTGAAAATCCAACCTTACTCCCACTTAAAGGTCTCTGCTGTTGCCGCTCTCTGGCTCATCTCCCGCAGAACCCTCAAAGATTCCTCCTTTACTTTGTTCAAGTTCTCAAATGTCCCCTCCCCAGGGACTCCCTACCTACCCCCAACTAAAATAAACACTCACACCCACTTTAGTCTTATTTCCCCTGCTTTATTTTTCTTCAGAGCATGTATGGGCTAATACATTATAGTGTTAATTGCCTGTCTACACCATGAAAAGACTAATCCCCATGAAAGGCAGAATTCTGTCTTTTCATCACTTTATCCAACTATCTAGAACTCTGCTTGAACAGTCGGTACTTAATACGTATTTGTTGAATGAGTTAATAGATATCAAGCATTTTCACACAGTAAGAAAATAAAACAACTTCCTTTCACATGTTCATGAAACAATCATCAAGAGGCTAGAATGAGAGCTGAAACTCATGTTCATTTCTAACTGTACCTTTTAATACTAAAAGATAAATATAGCAACTAGTTTGGGGTTTTTAAGTTGTATGAATATACCTAAAAATAATCTGTTCTAGAGCTTAAGATTCTTCATCAACATCTGCCATTCTGGACCCAAAAACAAACTTAGGCTATGAAAAAAATCTGCTAACAAATGCTATGATTTTTACTTCACTGGAAAACCTCTCAAACTTGAGAGACTGTTCTCATGAAATAACTCAAATAATTAGAACAAACATTACTTTCTGGTAAGACCTTTGTGTATATTACCTCCTTTAAACTTAACAATAACCCTGAGGTAGGTAATCCTGTCCCCATTTTCAAAAAGAAAAAAGTAGTTGACATCCAGAAACAAAATTAGAGACAACAATAAAGAAAACTTTAAAAGTAGGAAGAAGAAAAAAAAATAAATAAATAAAAGTAGGAAGAAAGGAGAAAGCAAGCACAGGTTTTTCCTCTGAAGGTTAAACGGCTTACATTTCTTATGAGTCCCCAAACACATCACTGCATCAAAGCAGACCTACTTCCCTGGCCACAGCAGTGAATTCAAACCACTAGGCCGACAGAACGCCCCTGAAGTTCATGCTTTAATGACGCTGGCACATTTTTTAAAAGGCTATGGTCATTTAAACACAGAAGGCAAGGAAAAAAATCTTAATGTATACTGAAAAACAATTTTTTAAACTTTTGACACAAAATATAGGTGTCAAGTATCTGAAAATTCAGGTATTTTAAGCATCACTTTCTACAATGATGTGAGATTTACTGTAAATAATACAGAGGTCTACCCCATTAACTGTTCTAGCACCCTTCTGTGTGTGCATGCGCACGCGCGCACACACACACACACACACACACACATAAGAGAAGGCATAACCAAACACTTGGAGAAGTTGGGTAAGTCCTCATAAAGGTGACATTAGAGCCAGAGTTCAAAGAAGAAACAGAAGTTTGCCAGGCATTCAAAACGGAGCCAGATGAAAAGCACTATGAAAACACGAACAAGTACAGACCTTGGTGATAGATCTATTATTTCAAACATTTTATTGATGTCTACTACACACCAGGCCCTGGGATACAACGATGACTGCCAACAGTCTGAACCCTCAAGGAATGAAAAATCAGTGGGAGGAAGATATAAAAACATAATTACAGGAGTATTACAGAATAGTAACTCAGATGTACGTACATAATGAACAGAATATAAGTCTGATGCCCAATAGACTTTAGGGGCAATTAGGAAAGGTTTCCTGAAGTAGGTAAAATCTAGGTTAGATCTAAAAGGAAGGAAAGGAAAAGACTGGAACACAAGGGAAATGGAAGGGCAAGGACAAAAAGTCAAGGGCCCTCAGAGGATTCTAAGAAGTCTGGAACTTAACACAAACAAGGAGTTGATAGAGGCTTTTAAACAAGAGAGTGACTTAATATCTGTCTGAGGTAGTATTTGTTTTTTAGTAAGAATTAAGGCAGCAAGGTGGAGGATGTGTTAAGAGAAAGGAGAGCTTGGCAGTGCTGGGGCCCAGGGCAGGCTGCCCCCAAATATGCCTCAATGGCACACTGACTGTATTGAAGAAAGAGCCGTTGTCAAGACAGACTTTGACCCTCCTCTCTGTCCTGCTTTCCTAAAAGCAGGAAATAAAATCTCCATGTAAAAGGTGCCCTCCCTGTATGCGGAAGTAGAAAGACATCCTTATCACCAGAGATGGGGAATGCAGGGCCCAGAGGCCTATATAAGGAAAACACCCGGCACTTCTTTGCTAATTTACTACCCAAGCCCAAACTTTGCTTAAGATTCTTATTAACTAAGCACCCAAACCTAAGTTTCTTTGTCCAGTCAATTCTTAATTTATTGTTGGTCTAAAATATGTAAGAGCCGCCACCTTCACTCACTTCTTAGGTCCTGTTTCTATGAGAGATCCATGCCCATGAATCAAAGATTCTTTTTCTCCTGTTAATCTACCTTGTATCAAGAACTCAAGAGGGGTTCAATCAACTATATACTCCAATATAAAGTTTTTGTAGAAGGTTAATTTGTTATGTATTATTTTATCAAAATAAAAAAAGCAAATTCTAGCGGGGGGGAAAAGAACTCAAGAAGGGTGAAGGGGGAAATTTTGCCCTCCTGGACCACAGGAAGAACAATGAGCTCTCACAAAATGATACAAGCCTAAAGTAAGGCTCAAATGACATGCGTTTCTTAAAAGAACAAATGATTTTATGAAGAAGAGATAAGAGAGACCAGATTAATTTACAAACATTAAGCTGAGGCATCTACGAGACACCCAAGTGCCGACATCCAGAGTGCCTGCGTGCTCAGTCACTAAGTTCTATCTGACTCTGTGACTCCATGGACTGTAGCCCACCAGGCTCCTAGGTCTATGGGATTTCCCAGGCAAGAACACTGGAGTGGGTTGCCATTCCCTTCTCCAGGGGATCTTCCAGACCCAAGGACAGAACCCGTATCTCGCATCTCCTGCATTGGCAGACCGATTCTTTAACACTGAGCCACCTAGAAGATACTACATCCAGAGGGCAGGAAATACAGATCCCAAAAGAGTTTCTGAACTAAGCCTCCGAGTGTGCCATTAAGCTAAGTAACTACAGGAGAAGAGAAATGAGTAGTTAAGTTCATATGATACGCCTATGAGTCAGTCAAGTGATGACGGTTGACAGGAAGATGAACATACAAAACTGGACTGAAAACAGATGTACGATTCATTGGTATACAAGCAGCAGCTAAGGCCAAGCACAGGCAGGAAGTCTCAGGAGAAACCATAAGTCAAGAAAAGAGATTACTTAGAAAATAATAAAGCTAACATTTGCCATAACTTTGGCTAATTTAAGCCTCACAACAACCTATGCAGCAGGATTTTTTTTTTTTTTTGGCGAGCTACACAGCTTGCGGGATCTTAGCCCCCTAACCAGGGGTTGAACCTGGGCCACAGGCAGGGAAAAGGTCCTAACCACTGGACCACCAGGGAAGTCCCACTATTATCCCACTTTAACAGTGATTTATGATTTTCCCAATACTACAAGGCAATTAAAGAACTGTATAAAACAAAGGCCCAGGAAAGATGAGAGGAAAACCAGGAGCAAGGAATGTTCCAAATCAAGTTAGAGGATTCAAGAGGTAACCTACGGTCAATATCATGGAAAATTTACATAAGACCTTAAAAAGAGAGCAGAAACAAACAAACAAACAAAAAGAGGGTGGGACATAGGCTATTTCACAATCTGGGGACATTAATAGGTACGATTTACTTGCAGTTGGTTTCAGGAAGGACAAAAATATATTGAATTGGGTTGCAAAATGAGTTTTGAGGAAGTAAAAATCATGATCATAAGACTAGACTCACCAGAGGTCCAGCAAGAAAGGAACCAGGCACTCCTGTTTACCATGCCAGTAACATTTACAGGGCTGGGTGGCAGCGTCAGGTCATACCTCACTTAACATTTCTGTTTAAAAGATGCAAATGATTCGGAAATACTACTCAACTCAAAGTCACATGCCAGTAAGTGGCAACAGAAACATTTACACCCAAAGTGACATAAAGCTGACTAAATAGCTATTTTAAAAACATAACACACTGAACAATTATTCCTTAAGAATCCAATCAATTCAATGGTTTTGGTATGTTCAGTGTGGTAGTATCTAACTTGTCTTACACAAGCAAAACAGAAAAAATTGGACTGAACCGCTAAAACGTACTGTGCCAGAAAGAAGTATTCAAGTGTTCTCGGTTAGCCCGTCTGCAGTGTTCTTATTAATTAAGCTTTCAAAAGAACCTGTAAATCTATAAAACACTGAACACCTACTCTAGGTAAAGACTTTGCTACAACACTCCCAGATTGAGTAGTGGTAAAGAGAAACACTTTACAGATCAATGTAGCAATTCAAAACAGAAACTTGCTCTTCCTTCCTCCTAAAGGCTGGCCTCAGTACAACTCTGTATTTACATATCAAAGAACTAGGTCATTAGGTCAATCAGCAAAACTAAAGAACACAAATTCTCATTATAGGATCAGTATAAGCACTTACCCTGTGGTAAATTCCAAAAATAAATTTCTCTAACTACTCTTTGTTAAGGGGCTTCCCTGGTGGCTCAGATGGTAAAGTCTGTCTGCAGTGCTGGAGACCCGAGTTCCATCCCTAGATCAGGACGATCCCCGAGAAGGAAATGGCAACCCACTCTGGTATTCTTGCCTGGAAAATCCCATGGACAGAGGAGCCTGGTGGGCTATAGTCCATGGGGTCGCAAAGAGTCCAACAGGACTGAGCGACTTCACTCTGAACTTGCTGCTGCTGCTGCTGAGTCGCTTCAGTCGTGTCCGACTCTGTGTGACCCCATAGACGGCAGCTCACCAAGCTCCCCTGTCCCTGGGATTCTCCAGGCAAGAACACTGGAGTGGGTTGCCATTTCCTTCTCCAATGCATGAAAGTGAAAAGTCAAAGTGAAGTCGCTTAAGTAGCGTCCAACCCTCAGCGACCCCGTGGACTGCAGCCCACCAGGCTCCTCCATCCATGTGATTTTCCAGGCAGAAGTACTCGAGTGGGGTGCCATTGCCTTCTCCGCTCTGAACTTTGAGCCTTTGTTAAAAACCTTTTCCTTTTCCAAGGAAACAGATAACCTTCTCTAGAAAATATTTTTCATTCAAAAGTCCTCTCCTCTGTCCTCCAACTTTTTCATTGTGCAAGGTGCTAAGTCTTGAGAATTAAGATCTAAATAAGATGGACCAATCCAGCCTTCATGAAATGCTAGTAGAGGAAACAAGCGTTGAAGTAACTAATGCAGCTCATTACAACTGATAATGAACTGAAGCAAAGGAAAACAGAATGCTGGGAGGTTTTAACCAGGACAGGGTGAGTTTCCCGAGATATTTGGGCTGATACTGGAGGAAATTAGAGAATTAGAGGTAGAGTAAACCCCTAAAGACTAGGAGATAATAAAGAGAAACTTTCTAAAAACAAAAATAAAGCTGGTATGGCTTGAGCCCAGAGAGCCAGGAGAACACCGGCTCAAACTGAACTGGAAATGAGCATGGCAGTAGTGTTTTGATCTTTATCCTAAGAATGTGAAATCCTGGCGAGCTCTCAGCAGGTGATGCAGCGACACACGTGCATTTTAAAATAATTACGCATTAAAATTCCTTGCAAAATCCGTCCTCATGCCTAGACAATCTACAACTTCCCTAATAAGCCATACATCGATACTGTCCAAGTTAAAACAATGGGGGGGAAAATGCTTCAAGTTGAATTCTACTCAACAGACTCTGAAAAAATAGTAGCTTAAACAGCTAAGCATCCACTTTAATATTAAGTGACCAATACACTTAACCCATATACAAACGTGGAATATAGAATGTATCGTTGTTTCTCGCTTACAAATAATTCCTGAATATACATATCACTTAAACTGCATGCCTATTAACATTTAAGAATGTCAGAAAATTACATCCTAATACTGCAAAATAAAATATGAGCTACATTAAACTCTTTGGCACCCAGATTTACCACACTTTCTTCCCCCAAGTCAATTTGAAGCTGAATCTGATTGAGTTCGTGGTATCGCTTTTTCAGGAATAAAATGTTTTCTAATTCGTAACTTTCTTTACCACTGGCTTGATAAAGGCCACAGAATTTGAGGGTGGACACCAAACAAACCTCTAAGATTTAAAAGGTTGCCAGACACCCCTGCGCCCCCAGGTAACTTTCCCGCCCGCCCCAACCCCCAAAATGACCAGAACCCACGGAGCCTCTCCCTCCCCCGCAGCCCCGGGGCAAGGCCAGGCCCGCGGGGCCGGAGTTGCAGCAGACACGTCTCTCCCCTTCCTCTTAGGCAGAGGTGGGCGGACCCAGGCGGGAAGGGAGGAGGGGGACAGGGAAGCATGGGCCGGTGGCCGGGGAACCTCACCACGGAAGGCAAAGCCGAGAAGCTGTCCCAGACCCGATGGCAGGCTGGTCGGCTCCGCGCCGCTAGCTCTTCTGATGCCCCAGGCCGGCAACACAGCCAGCCCAACCGCAGACGAAGATAAAGCTCCCGACCCCTCCCCCGCCTCCAGCCTCTGAGCCCGCTACGCAGCGTCACGCGCACGGCCAGCGCCGGCTGAGGATTTCATTGGTAATCCCGCTCCAGGCTCCGCCCACCGCCCACGGCCGCCCCGCCCCTTCCCGGGCGCGCAAGGTGCCCAGGGCTAGAGCTCCCGGCTAACCTCGGCCAGTTGACTTGGTTAGCTTCTCGCAAGCAGGTCTTGACTCTCACGACAGCAGCTTGCTTTCCATTTCTGCCCCATTGATCGAATGTGCTGCAGAAATGGGACCGAGCCAATTTGGGACCCGTCTGAAAAGGCAGCTTTTGCCTGATAGCGCGGGACTGGCGAGTTTCAGTTCAGTCGCTCAGTCGTGTCCGACTCTTTGCGACCCCATGAATCGCAGCACGCCAGGCCTCCCTGTCCATCACCAACTCCCGGAGTTCACTCAGACTCACGTCCATCGAGTCAGTGATGCCATCCAGCCATCTCATCCTCTGTCGTCCCCTTCTCCTCCTGCACCCAATCCCTCCCAGCATCAGAGACTTTTCCAATGAGTCAACTCTTCGCATGAGGGGCCCAAAGTACTGGAGTTTCAGCTTTAGCATCATTCCTTCCAAAGAAATCCCAGGGCTGATCTCCTTTTGGTTGCCTCTTATAGAGACTCGAGGAATCCGCCTGTAGAACTGTGGACCATTGCAGTTTGAACCGACACCACCACCCCCACCGCCCGCACTAGCCCGAAGCGTTTGTCATGGGATGCCTTAATACTTTTTAAACAGTTAAACAGTTCTTAACTGTGTCTTCCGGGAACTGGATAAGGATACGGTAAGATAAATGAAATAACGAGGCAATTAAGAAATTTAAAAGGGAATTTCACAATTAAAAAATGGTGCAGAGAGGTTTGGGACATAGGTTAGGTTGCAGGCGGCTGCGACCGGCGAACTAAGCGCGCCCGAGAGGAGCTACCCCGCGTCCGAGGTCAGGGGCGGCTGGGAGGAGCTACCCCACGCCCCCAAGCCCGAGGCCAGGGGCGGTGGCCGGGAGGACCAACTCCACGCCCCAAAGCCTGAGGCCGGGGGCAGCGGCCGGGAGGACCAACCCCACGCCCCCAAGCCCGAGGCCGGGGGCGGCGGCCGGGAGGACCAACCCCACGCCCAAGGAGCCGTGGCTGCGCGGGCGCAGGAGGGCCTAGAGGAGCTATCCCACGTTGAAGGTCAGAATGGGCGGCGGTGAGGAGATACCCCTCCTCCAAGGTAAGGAGCAGCGGCTGCGCTTTGCTGGAGCAGCCGTGAAGATATACCCCACGCCCAAGGTAAGAGAAACCCAAGTAAGACGGTAGGTGTTTCAAGAGGGCATCAGAGGGCAGATACACTGAAACCATACTCACAGAAAACTAGTCAGTCTAATCACACTAGGACCACAGCCTTGTCTAACTCAATGAAACTAAGCCATGCCCCTGGGGCAACCCAAGATGGGCGGGACATGGTGGAGAGATCTGACAGAATGTGATCCACTGGAGATCAGATCAGATCAGTCGCTCAGTCGTGTCCGACTCTTTGCGACCCCATGAATCGCAGCACGCCAGGCCTCCCTGTCCATCACCAACTCCCGGAGTTCACTCAGACTCACATCCATCAAGTCAGTGATGCCATCCAGCCATCTCATCCTCTGTCATCCCCTTCTCCTCCTGCCCCCAATCCCTCCCAGCATCAGTCTTTTCCAATGAGTCAACTCTTCGCATGAGGTGGCCAAAGTACTGGAGTTTCAGCTTTAGCATCATTCCTTCCAAAGAAATCCCAGGGCTGATCTCCTTCAGAATGGACTGGTTGGATCTCCTTGCAGTCCAAGGGACTCTCAAGAGTCTTCTCCAACACCACAGTTAAAAAGCATCAATTCTTCGGCTCTCAGCCTTCTTCACAGTCCAACTCTCACATCCATACATGACCACAGGAAAAACCATAGTCTTGACTAGATGGACCTTTGTTGGCAAAGTAATGTCTCTGCTTTTGAATATGCTATCTAGGTTGGTCATAACTTTCCTTCCAAGGAATAAGCGTCTTTTAATTTCATGGCTGCAGTCACCATCTGTAGTGATTTTGGAGCCCAGAAAAATAAAGTCTGACACTGTTTCCACTGTTTCCCCATCTATTTCCCATGAAGTGATGGGACTGGATGCCATGATCTTCGTTTTCTGAATGTTGAGCTTTAAGCCAACTTTTTCACTCTCCACTTTCACTTTCATCACGAGGCTTTTGAGTTCCTCTTCACTTTCTGCCATAAGGGTGGTGTCATCTGCATATCTGAGGTTATTGATATTTCTCCCGGCAATCTTGATTCCAGCTTGTGCTTCTTCCAGTCCAGTGTTTCTCATGATGTACTCTGCATATAAGTTAAATAAGCAGGGTGACAATATACAGCCTTGATGAACTCCTTTTCCTATTTGGAACCAGTCTGTTGTTCCATGTCCCGTTCTAACTGTTGCTTCCTGACCTGCATACAAATTTCTCAAGAGGCAGATCAGGTGTTCTGGTATTCCCATCTCTTTCAGAATTGAGAAGGCAGTGGCAAACCACTTCAGTATTCTTGCCTTGAGAACCCCGTGAACAGTATGAAAAGGCAAAATGATAGGATACTGAAAGAGGAACTCCCCAGGTCAGTAGGTGCCCAATATGCTACTAGAGATCAGTGGAGAAATAACTCCAAAAAGAATGAAGGGATGGAGCCAAAGCAAAAAGAATACCCAGCTGTGGATGTGACTGGTGATAGAACCAAGGTCCGATGCTGTAAAGAGCAATATTGCATAGGAACCTGGAATGTCAGGTCCATGAATCAAGGCAAATTGGAAGTGGTCAAACAAGAGACGGCAAGAGTGAATGTCGACATTCTAGGAATCAGCGAACTGAAATGGACTGGAATGGGTGAATTTAACTCAGATGACCATTATATCTACTACTGTGGGCAGGAATCCCTCAGAAGAAATGGAGTGGCCATCATGGTCAACAAAAGAGTCTGAAATGCAGTACTTGGATGCAATCTCAAAAACAACAGAATGATCTCTGTTCGTCTCCAAGGCAAACCATTCAATATCACAGTAATCCAAGTCTATGCCCCAACCAGTAACGCTGAAGAAACTGAAGTTGAATGGTTCTATGAAGACCTACAAGACCTTTTAGAACTAACACCCAAAAAAGATGTCCTTTTCATTATAGGGGACTGCAATGCAAAAGTAGGAAGTCAAGAAACACCTGGAGTAACAGGCAGATTTGGCCTTGGAATACGGAATGAAGCAGGGCAAAGACTAATAGAGTTTTGCCAAGAAAATGCACTGGTCATAACAAATACCCTCTTCCAACAACACAAGAGAAGACTCTACACATGGACATCACCAGATGGTCAACACCGAAACCAGATTGATTATATTCTTTGCAGCCAAAGATGGAGAAGCTCTATACAGTCAGCAAAAACAAGACCAGGAGCTGACTGTGGCTCAGATCATGAACTCCTTATTGCCAAATTCAGACTTAAATTGAAGAAAGTGGGGAAAACCACTAGACCATTCAGGTATGACCTAAATCAAATCCCTTATGATTATACAGTGGAAGTGAGAAATAGATTTAAGGGCCTAGATCTGATAGATAGAGTGCCTGATGAACTATGGAATGAGGTTCGTGACATTGTACAGGAGACAGGGATCAAGACCATCCCCATGGAAAAGAAATGCAAAAAAGCAAAATGGCTGTCTGGGGAGGCCTTACAAATAGCTGTGAAAAGAAGAGAAGTGAAAAGCAAAGGAGAAAAGGAAAGATATAAATGTCTGAATGCAGAGTTCCAAAGAATAGCAAGAAGAGATAAGAAAGCCTTCTTCAGCGATCAATGCAAAGAAATAGAGGAAAACAACAGAATGGGAAGGACTAGGGATCTCTTCAAGAAAATCAGAGATACCAAAGGAACATTTCATGCAAAGCTGGGCTCGATAAAGGACAGAAATGGTACGGACCTAACAGAAGCAGAAGATATTAAGAAGAGATGGCAAGAATTCACAGAAGAACTGTACAAAAAAGATCTTCACGACCCAGATAATCACGATAGTGTGATCACTGACCTAGAGCCAGACATCCTGGAATGTGAAGTCAAGTGGGCCTTAGAAAGCATCACTACAAACAAAGCTAGTGGAGGTGATGGAATTCCAGTTGAGCTATTCCAAATCCTGAAAGATGATGCTGTGAACATGCTGCACTCAATATGCCAGCAAATTTGGAAAACTCAGCAGTGGCCACAGGACTGGAAAAGGTCATTTTTCATTCCAATCCCAAAGAAAGGCAATGCCAAAGAATGCTCAAACTACCGCACATTTGCACTCATCTCACACACTAGTAAAGTAACGCTCAGAATTCTCCAAGCTAGGCTTCAGCAATATGTGAACCGTGAACTTCCTGATGTTCAAGCTAGTTTTAGAAAAGGCAGAGGAACCAGAGATCAAATTGCCAACATTCACTGGATCATGGAAAAAGCAAGAGAGTTCCAGAAAAGCATCTATTTCCGCTTTATTGACTATGTCAAAGCCTTTGACTGTGTGGATCACAATAAACTGTGGAAAATTCTTCAAGAGATGGGAATACCAGACCACCTGACCTGGCTCTTGAGAAATCTGTATGCAGGTCAGGAAGCAACAGTTAGAACTGGACATGGAACAACAGACTGGTTCTAAATAGGAAAAGGAGTTTGTCAAGGCTGTATATTTTCACCCTGCGTATTTAACTTATATGCAGAGTACATCATGAGAAACGCTGGACTGGAAGAAGCACAAGCTGGAATCAAGATTGCCAGGAGAAATATCAATCACCTCAGATATGCAGATGACACCACCCTTATGGCAGAACAGCCAGCGTTGTTCACCCCAAAGCAGAACCTGGCCTCAGCATTCAATCAATTCATGACTCCCAGTTGTTGGCAGACCCACCCAGTTTACGTCTTCTGATAGGAACAGAATGAAAGGACAAAATAGGGGATTAAACAGTTAATCCCAGTAGGAATTAACTAGAAAGTAGTTAAAAGTACTAAGTAGAAAAAATATGAGAGACCCCCTTTAAGTTAATGATTACTCAAGAGAAGCCGATTTACTTAGCAACAAAACCATGCAGCAGAAGCACAAGCTATGCCTCCAAACAGTGAGACAGTGGTGGCACGAGACACACACCCTGCCCAGTGCTAATTGTCAGCTGGATGACAGTAGGATCTGATAGATCCCAATGGCTTTTGTCCTGCACCTCTCTAAGTCTCTTCTTATCTATCATTTTTCCTCAAGCAGAATTCTTGCTAAGACCTAAAGGACTGTGGTACCAGAGCTCTTTGCTGTGTATGTGCTCCGTCACATCCGACTCTTTGCAACTGCATGGACTAGATTCTGCCAGGCTCCTCTGCCCATGGAATTTTTTTAGGCAAAAATGAGTAAGTTGGCATTTCCCGATCCAAGCAGCTCTTTGGAGCCGCTAAAACAATTCCCAAACGGTTTCACTTCTACTGTTGCAGTTGCTAATTGTCTCAACTGGATGACAGTAGAGTCTGATAGATCCCAATAGCGTTTGTCCTTCACCTCTCCCCTTCTATCAGTTTAAGAGCAGTAGGAACACAGCGACTCCTTTCTTTGAGACTCAGCTCGCCACTATATACACACTTGTTTGACTCGTTTTCTTCCTCTGTTTCATTTATTCATTCAAAAAATACTGCATTTTGTTGTCGGCACTAGGGATACAGTAGTGAATATAACAGAAACCCAGCACTTACGTGTCTAGTGCAAAATATAAATTTTTTTATAAAAGTAAATATGATAATTGCAGGCAAAGATAAATGCTAAGAAGAAAATAAAATAGGGAGTTTGTTTGTGGTCCAGTGGTTAGAACTGCAAGCTCTCACTGCTGGGGACATGGGTTCAATCCCTGGTCAGAGAACTAAAATCCCACAATCTGAGCAGTGTGGCCAAAAAAAGAAAAACAAAACAGAAGAGTCACTAAAGGACTTTATGAGGAGATGATCTGAACTGAGACTTAAATGAGAAGGAGCCAGCTATGCCAAGTAGGGGAAGAAAACCATGCTAGACAGAGGATATGGTGTGGAATGCAGATGCTGAGCAACTTTGGCTTATTTGAGGAACCAAAGACCAGGAGGCTTGAAGCACTGTGTGAAGGGTATGAGACTGAGGTTGTCAAGAAAGTGAAAGTGAAGTCGCTCAGTCATGTCCAACTCTTTGCGACCCCATGGACTATAGCCTACCAGGCTTCTCAGTCCATAGGATTTTCCAGGCAAGAATACCGGAGTGGGTTGCCATTGCCTTCTCCAGGGGATCTTCCCGACTCAGGGATCGCACCCGGGTCTCCCGCATTGTAGGCAGACGCTTTACCCTCTGAGCCACCAGGGAAGCCGAAGCCTAATCATGTTGTTTTTATTTTGGGGCGTTATGTCTTGTTTTTAATAATTTCATTTATTATTTTATTTTTGGCTGTGCCGGGTCTTCATTGCTTCAGACTTTCTCTAGTTGTGGTGAGCAGGGACTTACTCTCTAGTTATGATGTCCAGGCTTCTCATTGTGATGGATTCTCTTTTTTTTTTTTAAAAAAAGAGTATTTATTTATTTGGCTGCCCTGGGTCTTAGTGTTGACATTTGAACTCTTAGTTGAGGCATGTGGGATCTAGTTCCCTGACAGGGATTGAACCCAGGCCCCCTGTGTTGGGAACATGGACTCTTTAGCCACTGGACCACCAGGAACGTCCCAAGATGGCTTCTCTTGTTGCAGAGCATAGGCACTGGAGCATGGGCTTCAGTAGTTGCAACAAGTGGGCTTAGTTGCCCCACAGCACATGGGATTTTCCCTGACCAGGGATCTAACCTGTGTCCCATTCATTGGCAGGTGAATTCTTAACCACTGGACCACCAGGGAAGTCCTTGTCTTATTTTTTAAGTCAAGATGTTTTGGAGAGAATGACTTGCAAAGTGTAGAAATGGGACAGGGAAAATCAGAGAATGATAAGGAGCTATTGGACAAGTCCATGGGATATATGATGGTGACCTGGATTGTGTTGGTTGCTATAGAAATAGAAATGAAAGGATCTCAAGTTATTTTCCTGAAGTGCAGGTGTGAAGAAAAGTAGTAAACAAGGTGACTCCCAGGTGGTTTTCTTAAGCGAGTGGGAGGATGCCGTTTAATCCAAGGGGGAAGGTCATTTAATATGACTGAAGTGAAGTGAAGTGAAAGTCACTCAGTCGTGTCTGACTCTTTGTGACCCCATGGACTGCAGCCTGCCAGGCTCTTCTCCAAGCCAGAACACTGGAGGGGGTAGCCGTTGCCGTCTCCAGCGGATCTTCCTAGACCAGGGATCAAACCCAGGTCTCCCTCATTGCAGGCGGATTCTTTACCATCTGAGCCACCAAGGAAGCCCAATATGACTAGAGGGACCCTGAAAGCCTCTGCCCAAACTCTCCCACCACTGGCCTGAAAATCTCATATCACTCACTCCTTGGGGTCAACCCTTGGTTAAATGTGAATGTTGGCTTCATCACGTTCCAAAAACCACATATACAGAACTTCTATTAGTTGCTAGGGATATAAAGATGAATAAAAACAAGTATATATTGGGGAAATTGATCATAACTAAGCCATTTCAAGACAATAAGACAAATATGTATTATAATAAAAAGAGGTAATAAAAGTGCCTCCCTTACAGAGTCACCAAAATGAGTTAATGCCTATAAAGCCCCAGGCACTGACACTGGATTATAGAAGTACTCAATAAATATTATTTTTTTTTATACTTGTCTACACTGAAGTATATCATTATTGTTGATGTTATTATCTTCTGGATTCAGTGGGAGCAGATGAAAGAATGATCACAGTCTGCTACTTTAGGAGAAGGAAGTTTGAATAGAGAAAGTCTGCTTGACTCTAGCTTTCTGAATCAGTAGGAAGAAAGAGGAGTTTAGTTGGCAAGCAAGGGAGAAGGGACATTCCAAGGAAAAGAGGGTCAAAAGCTAACAAGATGAGAGCAAGGAGACAGGAAAGTAGCTGAGTATAGTTCAAGTGTAGGGTACTTACCAAGAAGAGGCAAGAGATAAAGCTGGTGTCGGAACTTAAGAAATGTGTAGACCATATTGAGACATTCGAACTCAGACTCCCATAGACAGCGGGGAGCCAGTGAAGGACATTAAGTAGGAAAGAGTCCTGATAGACTGTATGAGGCTTCCCAAGTGGCTCAGTGGTAAAAAAAAAAACCTGCCTGCAAATGCAGGAAACATGGGTTGGATCCCTGGGTCTGGAAGATCCCCTGGAGAAGGAAATGGCAACCCACTCCAGTATTCTTGCCTGGAGAATCCCTTGGACAGAGGAGCCTGGCAGGCCACAGTACATGGGGTTGCAAAGAGTCGGACACGACTGAGCAACTGAACACACAGATACACAAGAGGAAATGCAACTGGAAGTGGAGAGACCAACTAAAAGGGCCTCACAGTAACAGAGGTGAGAGACGATAAGGGCCTAAACTGGGGCAGCAATAAGTGTAGTGAAAAAAAAGGGGCATATTTGAGAGGTATTTAGAGAGACAACTGACAGAACTAGGGAGTGTTTAGATGTGGTGGTTCAGTATGTATTCAGGATTTCCAACTTAGCAGACTGGGTGGCCAAAGTTAACGCTGACTGAAATAATAAAATGCATCCTGGAGAAGGAGGAAGAATAAGCTTTACTCAGATTAATATTTAAGCTGAACTAGTTTGCCTCCAACTGAGACCTAAAGAAACTGAACAGGAAATAATCAAGTTTTGTTTAGTTTTACAATAAAATAGCTTTAAGTTTCTCTCTTTTGACTGCGCATGTGGGACCTTGGTTCCCTGATCCAGGATCGAACTCGTGCCCTCTGTAGTGGACACACAGAGTCCTAACCACTGGACTGCCATGGAATTCCCTAACTTTAATATTTTTTTGTTGATTATATCAATAATATGTACATGTTGCAGAAAATAAAATCAAATACAGAAAAGTACAAAAAGACATGTAATGTCCTACCACCCAGGGATGCTGCTAAACTTTTTCATGCAGGGAAAGAAAAGGACAGTTGGTCCGAGCCTGAGGACTGAGCCCTATTACAAGAAGACATTGAGGTCTACAGGGAGCCAGAAAGGGAAATTAAACATGAATCAAATCGAGTTTTAAAACAAAATATCTCAGTTCTTCAAAGGCTCACATCTCCCTTAATGATACCAAACAAGCAGTAAATAATTATTCCATTGCAAATATGTGTAATTTCTCAACTGGCACTCAGGCATAGTGAAAATATAGACTCATCCAGAGTTAAAGTTTCATGACTAAGGTAAGAACAATGAAGCAAGAGTGTAAATCAGCATGACCTTGATTGGTATGTCCCTGAAAAGTCTTGGAGAGCTGAATCCTCTCTTGTTTATGTATTCTGGAAGTACCCCGCACAGTATGTAAAAGAGTACCTGATGAACATGTTGAGTAAATTAGTGAGGTCAACTTAAAGAAGTCAACTGAAGTATAGGATTGTGGGCAGATCCCCAACTAAAGAAAGGTCAGATACAACTTCACTCCTTCTCTTAGTGATTCAGTCATCTTGCATGTTGTCATCACTTGTTTATCTACTAACAGATTTCTTTAGAAACAAGGGAGAGAACTACCAATCCCTGTTAAGTAGACTGCGGCTATATAGATTGCCTCTAGCTCTAAATAGCACAGTACATTTTAGGCACTGCCATAAAATAATAGAATAATAATATCAATAGTTCAAGCAATATACACACGTAAGAAAACACCCTCAAGGGGATTCTTAATGGCCCAGTGGTTAAGAATCTGCCTTGCAATGCAGAGAACATGATCCTCGGTCTGGGAAGATCTCACATGCCACACAGCATCTAAGCCCGTGAGCCACAACTACTGAGCCTGCACTCTGGAGCCCACGAGCCCAACTGCTGAGCCCACGTCGGGCAGCTACTGAAGTCCTCCTGCCTAGAACCCAGGCTCCACAGCAAGAGAAGCCACTGCAACGAGGAGTCTGTGCATCTCAACAAAAAGTAGCCCTTGCTCTCTGCAATTAGAGAAAGGCTGCGAGCAGCAACGAAGACCCAGAGCAGCCAAAGATAAATAAATAAATGTTTTGTTTTAAGAAAGAAAACACCCTCAAAGTTTCCTGAATCACCAGATGGGTTTTTTTAATCTCACTGGAATTAAGTTGGTATAAATCTAAAGAAGATTCTGGTCTGTTAAGATGATATGGAAAGCCCTAGAAAAACCACTAAGAAATTAACTCCAAAAATATAGGGGAAAAATCATTCAAGGAATTTAAATGTTACACTAGGAAATATTCAGTTAATGAAAAAAGAGTAAAATAGAAAGAGACAAACAAAAAAGACAAGAAACACAGAAAACAAAAATTTCAATCTCAGACATAAATTCAACTATATCAATAATAATAATGTCGTGTGAATGGATTGAACAAACTATGTTAATAAGCAATATCCATTTATATGCTATCTATGGGAGCACAGTTTGGAATCAAAGATACACATAGGTTGAAATTTAAAGAATGGAAACAGATATACCATACAAAAAGCAATCACAAGAAAGCTGGAGTGGTGACAGTAATATTGGATAAAATAGACTTTATAGCAAAAATATTTAACTGGGTGCAACCACTTTGCAAAAAAAGTAGTATTACTGCCATTGTGACCCCCACTCCTAGGTATATATCCAAGATAAATGTCCACACAAATACTTGTACAAAAATGTTCATAGCAGCATTATTCATAATGACCAAAAAGTAGAAACAACCTAAATGTTTATCAACTTGTGAATCAATAAACAAAACATGGTATATCCATATAATGAAATATCATTCATCCATAAAAAGAAATTAAGTAGTAACAAAAGTTTCAACATGGATGAAACTTGAATATATTATGCTAAGGAGAACTAAGATTGTCACAGAAAACCACATACTATAAGACTCCATTTATATGGAATGTCCAGAATAGGTAAACCTGTATTGACAAAAAGAACACTGGGGTTACGCAGAGCTGGGAGAACTGAATGGAAATTAGGAGTGACTGCTGAGACATACAGAGTTTCTTTGGGGGTGATGAAAGGATTCTGAAACTGATTGTAGTGACGGTTGCACAACTCTGTGACTACACTAAAAACCATTGACTTGTACGCTTTAAATGGGTGGATTTTATCTAAATAAAGTTATTTTTAAATACAGGTTAAACTAATACCTAATTCTGAATATTCATTGGAAGGACTGGTGCTTAAGCTGAAGCTCCAATACTATGAACACCTGATGCGAAGAGCTGACTCACTGGAAAAGACCCTGATGCTGGGAAAGACTGAGGGCAAGAGGAAAAGGGGGCAACAGAGGATGAGTTGGTTGGATGGCATCACTGACTCAATGGACATGAGTTTGAGAAAACTCAGGGAGATAGTGATGGACAGAGAAGCCTGCCATGTTTATGGGGTCGTAGTTCATGGGATTACAAAGAGTCTAATACGACTTAGCGACTGAACAACAACAACAGAAACTAATATAGAGGTCTGAATGGTGGTTACCTTTTGCCAAGTTGTCCGTTGAGAGAAGGCATGAGGGAGACCGCTGGTGTGTTAGGAATATTCAGTGTCTTGATTTGGGTGGTGATTACTTGAATGTACACAAATGTAAGTTCTTCAAACTATATACTGAAGAATTATCAGACAAAAAGAAAAACATTTTAAAATATTATCTTTATTTAAATAGTTTGACTTAAAATAGTGATATTCATTAACTATATTTTATTTTTCCATTTAGCTTTAATAGAATATTTTATAAGTGAAATAACTTTTAAAACAAAAATTTTATTTTACATGTTTTACATGTATTTCTTAATTAAAATATATTTAACACATTCAATTTTTGTGCACTTTAAATTCTACTACATTTTGTGTACTAATGCTTTGGATCATTACTGTAGATGTGTGTGTGTGTTTAGTCATTCAATCGTGTCTGACTCTTTACAGACCCGTGGACTGTAGCCCTCCAGGCTCTTCTGTCCACAGAATTTTCCAGGCAAGAATACAGGAGTGGGTTGTTTTTTCCTATTCCAGGGGATCTTTTCAACCCAGGGATCTAACCTGTGTCTCTTACATATCTTGCTTTGGCAGGCGGGTTCTTTACCTCTAGCCCCACCTGGGGGGCCCATTACTGTAGAGAGGACCTAAAGAATGAAAACCTGAATGATTATAACATAATTAATGCTTGTGCTGATGGTGGCAAGATGAAAGTTATGAATAAATCCATGATGATATATGAATTACATGTGTTTTAATTTTACTCCCCATCCAAATATCATTGGATCATCAGTCCTTCAAATCTAGATACAAGCAATAGCATTTAAACTATAATATTTCACATTTTACTTCTCTTTCACTCATATAAAAACTATAATTTTTTATAAATAAAATGTATTTACATATATTTTCCCATTTGACTGTTGTATTTGTTTGATATATTAATAAGAAGTTATATTTTATTTAATAGTCCTGTATTAACTTGATAACTTTTAAAGACTTAAACATAGGCACGTGGGCCTCAATTTATTCTTTCAGCCTCAATCCCACATATGTTATTGGTAGGGCTTGCCTGGTAGTTCAGTGGTAAAGAATCCGTCTGCCAATGCAGGAGACACAGGTTCGATCTCTGATCCTGAAAGATCCCACGTGCCACCGATGAACTAAGCCCGTGGGCCACAACTACTGAGCCCACGTACCCTAGAGCCCATGCTCTGCAACAAGAGAATCTACAGCAAAGAAAAGCCCGTGCACCAACTCGAGAGTAGCTCCTGCTCATGCAACTGGAGAAAAATATGCGCAACAATGAAGACCCAGCACAGCCATAAGTGAATAAATAAATAAAAATTTTAAGAAGAAAGTATAAAAAATGTTATGGGTGGGCCTACATATAGCATGTGTGACCTGCTTTGTTTACAGTAATCTATATACTTTTTAACCACCTACTTCAATTTCTTGCTTACACACACAAACATAAGCAAACACACACACAATTCTCTATTGTTCCTGAAGATCAGAGATGGTCTTACCCATTCCTGATTCGCCATGTAGTGTGTATCACAGTGATTATAGGCACCAATGAATAGGTTTTGAATTTAACCAAATCACATTTGGTAAGAAGTGGGAGGTAGACTTCAAGAGATTTCTCAAGAAGTTGTGGATTTAAGAAATCCAAAAATAAGCAGGAATGATAGGTACGAAGAGTCGAGGTGTTTGCCTTCAGGACACCTAAAGCATAAGCAATAGAGAGCAAGTTAATTCAGTGTGCTTCGCTAATGTACATCCTTTGGCACGATGAACAATTTAGGTAGGTGTGAGAGCTTCACTGACAAAGAGTTGGACTGGGAAATGTGTGGCAATGAGATATTCATCTTCTGGTATGTTGCTTCAGAAGGAGATGTAGAAGGACATTAAACTTACTTAAGGATAAAAAGTCATTCTCCAGAACTATGTAAGATCCACTGGAATCTAACGCTGTAGAAACTACCACTAAAAATTCAAGCAAAGATTATGATGGTTTTAGCAATATAGTAAATAGCCATCTGTTGGAAATTTAAAATTCCCTGCATGAATTTTAAATAACAAAAATAATATTAAGCAACAATCAATTTTACCAAATGGCTATTAACTGGAAACAACCACCTTTATTGGCTGAGTTGGTACAGTTGCAGGATCAGTATCAAACAATGGATCTAGGTCTTCAAATTTTAGGTCAAAGGCAGACTTGCATAAATGTTAGAGGATTGTTTCCCTTCTGTAGGAACACAGAATGCAAATCAAAATTTTGGTGGTTCTGGGCACAGGTTGGTTTGTCATCTCCTCCATCTTGCAGGAGCAAAAGCATGCCAAAAGATACAATATGTATTCAGGAAATGAAGTGTAATCAAGTTGGCCAGGAAACGCAGAGCTTCTCAACTTTCCTGCCAAATTAATCTCCTTACAGAGAAAGAATAAATTTGAATGTCCCATTCATCAAAAAATTTAAGCGTTTGTCCCCATGTCTCCTCTCAATGTATTGGAAATTTCATGTTTTATCTTCAAAATGAATGCAAATACTGCATACCAGTCTATCAGGTGAATGATGTTTTGTAAAAATGCTTCAAAGATCTATCATCAGAGGAGAAACAAGTTTTCTATTTCTAAACTTGGCTAACGTACTTTCTTGGAAAAGAAGTTTCTTTATACTTGTGGCAAAGCCCTTTATATAAATGTATATTTTTTGAAATTTTGTGAGAAGTATGGTGAATATATACACATATTTTAAATATTATTATTAACTATTTTGAAATCTAATTCAAATTCAAAATCTAGTATTAATAGTTTGTTACTAAACTGAACATGAAGCAACTACCACTCAGCTTAAGAAATAAAACAGCCCTTAACCTTAAAGCCCCAGTATACCCCTCTAAGATTATTCTCCTGCTTGTTTTCCCTCCAGGAAATTTCATGAATTTTATGTTACCCATTCCTTTGTTTTTTCTCTATAATTTACTAGTTTACCACAAATGTAGATATTCCTAAACAATATAGCATAAAGTAGCATAAATAAATGGCCTTGATATAAATGATATATATTTGCCTTTTCAGTTTCAAGTTGTTGTAATTCTTTCACATGCGTGCATGGCGTTCATCCACTTTCACTTACAAAGAGTACCTTTGTATATTTATCCTTTCCAGCATTGCTGGACATTTTGATTGTTTTCAGTTTCTTTGTGATTACAAAATGTTGTGTCTTCAGATGCATGTGGGAAGGAATTTTCCTAAGGTAAATATCCAGGGGGGTGCTTCCCAGGCGGCTCAGCAGTAGAGTCTGCCTCCCAATGCAGGAGACATGGGGTGGATCTCTGAGGTGGAAAGATTCCCTGGAGAAGGAAATGGCAACCCACTTCAGTATTTTTGCCTGGGAAATCCCATGGACAGAGGAGCCTGACGGGCTAAACAGTCCATGGGATCACAAGAATACAATTTAGCGACTAAAACAGCAACATCAAATATCTGGAGTGAATTCAATTTTAGCAAATGGTGCCTATGGCACATAATATTTTCTAAAGATAGCAACAAACATATCTTCCATCCAAATGCTCTTTTTACAATGTGAATTTGACATATCTCCCATCAAGAAGTGGAATCTGTATTCCCTTTCTTTGATAGTGGGTGAACTTTTATGACTTTCAAATAGAGAATGGCAGAGGTTACTCTGTGTGACTTTGAAAGCTAGTTTATAAAGGGCCGAACACCTTCTCAATTGTTAGCTCAAATACTTACTCTTAAAAGACTTTAGCTTCTTTATAAGGACTGACCACCCAGAGACCTGAGGGCACCATACTGTGAGCTCAATCTACCACCCAAGTGGAGATCCAGGGAAGGGTGCTGAGACAACATGAAGAGTGATTGCAGGGAATTCCCTGGCGGTCCCCTGGTTAGGACTCTCTGCTTTCACTGCCATGGGCCCAGGTTCAATCCGTGGTCGAGGAACTAAGATACCACAAGCCATGCAAAACAAATAAATAAACGAGAGTAGTTCCAGACAGTTCCCTTAACTCCAAACCCCAGATGACCGATTGTAATTGAAGGAATGATTTCAGAGCCACCCAACCAAGCCATTTCCAATTTTCTGACCCATAGGAACTGTGGAATTTTCTTTTTTTTTGGCCACACCACTCAGCATATGGGATCTTTTTTTTCCCAATTAATTATTCTAATTGGAGGATAATTACTTTACAATATTGTGATGGTTTTTACCATACATAAACATGAATCGGCCACAGGGATACAAGTGTCGCCCCTCGCACCTCCCTTCCCACCCTGTCCCTCTGGGTTGTCCCAGAGCACCAGCTTTGGGTGCCCTGCTTCAGGCACTGAATTTGCACTGGCCGTCTACTTTACATATGGTAATATACATGTTTCAGTGTGCTGCTGCTGCTACTGCTGCTAAGTCGCTTCAGTCGTGTCTGACTCTGTGCGACCGCATAGACGGCAGCCTACCAGGCTCCCCAGTCCCTGGGATTCTCCGGGCAAGAATACTGGAGTGGGTTGCCATTTCCTTCTCCAATGCATGAAAGTGAAAAGTGAAAGTGAAGTCGCTCAGTCATGTCCAACTCTTAGCGACCCGTGGACTGTAGCCCACCAGGCTCCTCCGTCCATGGGATTTTCCAGGCGAGACTACTGAGTAGGGTGCCATTGCCTTCTCCGATGTTTCAGTGTGGTTCTCTTAAATCATCCCACCCTCACCTTCTCCCACGGAGTCCAAAAGTCTGTTCTTTACATTTCTGTCTCCTTTGCTGCCCTGCATGTAGGATCGTTGGTACCATCTTTCTAAATTCCATATGTATAGCATTTGGGATCTTAATTCCCCAACCAGGGATCAAACCTGTACCCCTTGCATTGGAAGCACGCAGCCTTAACCACTGGACTGCCAGGGAAGTCTTGGAATGTTATTTTAACATTGAATTTAAATTTACTATTTAGCTCACTAAATTCGGGGTGGCTTGTATGAAGCAACAAAACACCAGAAAAATATCAAATTGCCTTCCAGAGTGATTGTATCAATTTTCGCTGGTAGTGAATGCAAGCACCTGTCATTGACACCTTTATCATTCTTTATGTTTTGAATGGTACGTATGGTATGAAATATGATTACAGTTTTGGACCGACTTTGATTGCTAAGGACTTTGAGCATTTATACATTTGTTAGCCCTTTGTGTTTCTTCTTTCATAACATCAAGACTTTCGCTTGTATTTCCATTAGATTTTCATTGTAGAATTTAAAAATAGTATGAGTACTAATACTTTGTCAGTTATATACATTACAAAGTCTTCTAGATGTTTTATTGAATTTTCCACTGCTCCTAAGTGTATTTTGATGGACAGAAAGTAGCAGTATTTAATTTTATGGTTTCGGTTTTTTCAGGTCTAAATTCTTTCGCCATGGTATCACAGAGAAGGTTTTCTGTAATTTATTTTAGAAATTTTACAAGTTTTGTTTTTCACATTTAAGTCTTTAATCATCCACTTGGAATTTATTTTTGTTTGATATAAGGTGAATTTTTTAAATAGGTCCAATTAAGCACTTTTCTCATCTGAAAACTATTGTATATCAAGTTCCCAAAGCATGTTCTATTTCCGGGCTTGTTAGTTCCATTGGCCTATTTGTTAATCCTTTTGTCAACAACACATTGTTTCAATAATTACAGCTGAATGGCAACTGTAATTTCCCAACAAACAAAAGTCCAGGACCAGACGACTTCACAGAGCATGTATTCCTTTTTGTATGCAGAAATTTATTTTTTAAAACTATTTACTAGACAAAGAAAATCATTAAAATGTGAGTTTAGGAACTAATTACAACAACATCTTTTAATATTCTAGATGCCTGCTAGGTACTCTTGCTAGGTGGAGAAGTAGCAATCCAAGTCTACTTTAAACTATACTTTTAGTTGGAATCTTTTGTTATTTTGTCTTTTGCATAGTTCAGAAATTTCACCAAAGTCAAGTTTTTCCTTCAACAAAACTTATGTTGAGATCGACAAGAGTCACTGATAAATCCTTCTCTGTGGTATTTTTTTTCCCCTTGTTTACAAGCTGAAGTAAAGAATCTCCTTAGGATTCTTAGATCTAAATAGGGATTTCTATCCAATCTTTTACTATAACGGGACAAATCTTAGTTTTCTCTTCTGCTCACTGCATCTGTTAGCAAGTTTTTAGGCCATCCATGTAGTTCATTCTGTTACTTCTTTTTGCCTCTGGACATTCTCACGTCAATCATTGTTTCAGGAACACAGTGGAGGAGGGAAGGAGTAGATTGAAAAGTTAAGTTGGGGTCACATTTAAATAGTCTTAAATGTAAACATAGGAATAGTCAGATTTCTAAATTATCACTTTCTGATACAATAGGTTGAAATTCCATGACAGGCATACTTTCAACTGAGAGTTTTTGTTTTTTTTTCCCAAATAGCTTCTTTCATTCAAACTATTGATGAAAGCAATTTTCACATGGGGTATGGGGGAAAATGAGGAAGTCAGTCTGGTTCATCCATGAGTTAACCTGAATTTTTTGTTAACTAAAACAGCCTGTTTATGGCCTATCAAACATACATTGTGCATCTGCTTTAACTCTTAAAGGAAAGGGTGCATTGACCAGAAGTAAAGACTGTGCATGTTAAAAGTAAACATCAAATGCCTCCCTTCCTGGGATGCCAGTGCTGGTATTCCTTTGATGGTAAGACTCCCTCCCTAGATGCCAAGGCCATACTGACTGGCTGTGTATATGACGATCTTTTCGAAACTTTGAAAGAATGTATCCCTTGTTTGATGTTCTTTGTTCTGACAAGATAGGAAACTGCTGAAAACCATCTGCTCTGGAGCAGTTCCTCAGAGTTACCTGAGAGGCTATCACCTGGGCTATAGTCCTTAGTCTGAACCAAATAAAACACTTTGCTTTTCTATTCCTATCACAGATTATATCGACATTGCTTGGTGTAGTTGGCAGGATATCAGGAAAGCCCATCTGAGGTTACCTTGCATCAGCGCTGGACCAGTGCTTGGTACCAAGCACAGGCCCTTGAGCACCCCCTGGCTTCACAGAACCCTTCATGTGCTTTTGTGAGCTTTTCCTGATACCTAGATGTTCTTGCATTAAGTGACAGTCCAAGACTTTTATCTGGGCTGTTTTCTTAAGACTTGGAGTCTTCAAGGGGTACTGGTACGTTTCCTAGGTGGAGAGGACCTAGGGGAAAGATGCTAGACAGAGGGCCTAGTTAAAATTTGTGAATCACTTTCCTGTACACCTGTGACATGTAGTGTATATCAGCTATACCTCAAGTTAAAAAAAGAATGATTATATATTACGGTCTGTGTGCCAGAAAATAGTTTCTCCAATTTTTAATAACTTGAAACTTTGTTGTTTAGTTGGTAAGTTGTGTCCAACTCTTTTTGTGAACTGTAGTCTGCCAAGTGCCTCTGTCCATGGGATTTCCTAGGCAAGAATACTGGAGTGGGTTACCATTTCCTTCTCCTGGGGATCTTCCTGATCCAGAGATGGAACATGTGTCTCCTGCATTAACAGGTGGATTCTTTACCACTGAGCCACTAGGGAAACCCTACTTTAAACTTAAGAGTTTTGCTAAGTTAAATTAAATAATGAGAATTCATTGAATATCCAGATCATTTCCAATTAAGACAAAATACTGAAATATTCATTCCTAAGCAAGTCTAAGTTTACCTACTTTTATCTTCTTATTAAAAGAAAATCTAAAGATGTTTGGATTTATTAGACCTATAGCTTATACAACATTGAAGGAAGATTGCTATGAGAAAATGTACATTGCTAGAGGTTATAAAATATGTTCACAAATTTGCTGATCAGGAAGTGCTGATATGACAGTTTGCATAGCTTGCTTCTCGAGGGGTTAAGGTTTCTTAAGAGTTAAAAATTATAAATGTAATTAAAACTACTAAAAACCATAAGGGAAACATTTCAGTATACAAGGAAAGTAAAATGTGTGTTCTCAGTACAAGGAGATAGCAAGAATGGAAATGCATTTTGTTAAGGGAAAAGAAAATGATTTTGTCCTGAAGCATCTCAAAGAGAGATATTAAATGAATTAGACTTATTTTCTATATTAAATTACATGGGGAGCATTGTCAACTAAAAGATAACATGAAGATTTCTTTATGTTATACTTTTATAGAAATACCATAATTTATTATAAATAATTATATAAAGTTCATGGAAATTATATAAACTTCATGGGAATCTTATATATCTTGGTGTAAAATCTAATCTGTCATCATAATGTAGGCTCACCTTGAAGGAACTGAACCTGAATATTACAGAAATGTCCCAGCTGGCTTTCATACAAAGATAGCAACAACAGACTCTGTAAAGGTTATGGCACATGTAGATAAAGTCCATTCTGTTTTTTCAAAAATTCTCCTTTTGCCTCCAGTGTTTCCCAGCATCAGGGTCTTTTCTAGTGAGTCGACTCTTTGCATCAGGTGGCCAAAGTATTGGAGCTTCAGCTTCAGCATCAGTCCTTCCAATAAATATTCAGGGTTGATTTCTTTTAGGATTGACTGGTTTGACCTCCTTGCTCTCCAAGGGACTCTCAAGGGTCTTCTCCAGCACCATGATATGAAAACATCAATTCTTTGGTGCTCAGCCTTTTTTATGGTCCAACTCACATTCGAACATGACTACTGGAAAAACCATAGCTTTGACTACACAGACTTTTGTCAGCAAAGTGATGTCTCTGTTTTATAATACGCTGTCTAGGTTTGTCATAGGTTTCTTTTCAAGAAATTTAAGGGCTGCAGTCACCAGCTGCAGTGATTTTGGAGCCCAAGAAAGAAAATCTGTCATTGCATCTACTTTTTCCGCTTCTATTTGCCATGAAGTGATGAGACCAAATGCCATGATCTTAGTTTTTTTAATGTTGACCCTTAAGCCAGCTTTTTCACTCTCCTCTTTTACTCTCATGAAGAGATTCCTTAGTTCCTCTTCACTTTCTGTCATTAGAGTGATATCATCTGTATAACTGAGGTTGTTGATATTTATATCCAGCTTCTGATTCATCCAGCACAATATTTCATATGATGTACTCTGCGTATAAGTTAAATGACCAAGGTGACAATATACAGCCTTGTCTTACTTGTTTTCCAATTTTGAACCAGTCAGCTGTTCAATGTAAGGTTCTAATTGTTGCCTCTTGACCCCATATACAGGTTTCTCAGGAGACAAGTAAGGTACTCTGGTATTCCCATCTCTTTAAGAATTTTCCACAGTTTGTTGTGATCCACACAGTCAAGGGCTTTAGCATAGTCAGTGAAGCAGAAGTAGTTGTTTTTCTGGAATTCTCTTGCTTTCTCCGTGATCCAACAAAAGTTGGCAATTTATTCTCTGGTTCCTCTGCCTTTTCTAAATCCAACCTGTATGTCTGAAAGTTCTTGGTTTATGTAATGCTGAAGCCTAGCTTGAAGGATTTTGAGCATAGCCTTACTAGCATGAGAAATGAGTGAAACTGTATGGTAGTTTGAACATTCTTTGGCACTGCCCTTCTTTGGGATTAGAATTAAAAGTGACCTTTTCTAGGTCAGTATTGTAGGGAGTCTATATTAGAGGTCAAGTCTAGAATTAGAAGGAAGTCTGCTTAGAAGCATAAAATGGGTCTTCATTTGAATACAGATTCTCACAAGCAAGGGTTGGCTTACTTTAAATTAGAGAGGAAAAGTGTTCACCTATGTGAAATATTGTAAACCAACGCTTCTCAAACTTTAATGTGCAAAGAAACCACCATCTCTTCGTCCTATCTTGTAAAAATGGCAGATTCTGCCTAGTGGGGCTGGGAGGACCTGAGATTCTTAACTTTTAATAAACCTCCAGTCGATTCCATTGCTGCTTATCCTAGTACCATACTTTGGGTAACAAAGGTTGTAAAGCAGAAAGACCCTTTCTGACATTTGTCCTTGCCCAAATTTCCCGATTCCCTAAAATTCTTTTACATTGCTGGTGAGTCTGAAAGTCCACCAATTATTCTAAGTTGCAGATATATTCAAAATGTAATGTTAACTCTTAATCAGATAGTTTTCCTCATCATATGAACTGAATTAGGAATAATCAACATCTATGTTGATTTCTGTGGGTCCATGGGGTCTCAAAGAGTTGGACACGACTGAGCAACTGATCACACACATGTGCACAGAAACGAATTTAGTAATGAGGTACTGTATAAAAGGGTGAACGTAAAGTTGGAACATGAGGTTAGGAAGAGCCGTGGGCATTGGGCACCTGCAGAGTATTATGAAAGGGGACTACTTGGGGTTATGCTAAAGGCCATATTAGCAAGTAGGAGGAGGTGAAGAAAGAGGTGAGAGGCTACTTATAATGAACCTCGTGGTTTTAAAAGCCTTGCCACGGGCCATTCTGAGGAAACCTGATCCTAATAAAAATAGCATTAGTCTATTCCTAATTTTGCATAGAAAGACAATATGATGCCTGTATGTATCAGTGAAGATTCACTGTTTTTTCTGTTTGCTTATGCAGTTGTGAAGTGCAAGAAGTTAGCCTGTTAAATGCACATGCTAGTTGAAACTATAGGAAATATCTTCTAATAAATATTGAAGATTCCAAGAAAGGATTTAGAGCTAAAATTATGACCAGTGACTGACAACACAGAATGATAGCACTTAAAAGAGTTGGAGATCACTGAGCCTCTTTAATTCTATGGATGAAGAAACTGAAAGCAAGCAGGTTTAAATGGATTTCTCAACTTCATTCAGGTAGTTAATGCAACAGTCTGAACTTGAATATCACAACTCTTGACTTTTAACCAAGGGCTTTCTATAATATGGTGTAAAAGTCTGAGAAACCAGGTTAAATTTTCCTGAAAGTTTTCACATTTTAATTTCAATAAGTTTTTTTTTTTTAATGTAAAGAAGTATGTTTGTGCTTAATGATTTTATACTTAGTAGTTCAATTACTTTTGACAAATTTCCAATTTTTTGAAAATTTTTCTTTCTTTCTGTCAAGGGTTCCACTTTTTGGATAACCAACAAGGACCTTCTGTTTAGCACAGGGAGCTCTGCTCAATGTTATGTGGCAGGTTGGATGGGAGGTGAGTTAAGGGGAGAATGGATACATGTGTATGTATGGCTGAGTCCCTTTGCTGTCCACCTGAAACTATCACAACATTGTTAATCAGCTATAATTCAATACAAACAAAAAGTTTAATAAAAAAAAATAAAGAGCTTTATTTTTAAAGAAATTTCTAGAAGACCTATGCAATTTATTATAAGGTCAACACCAAGATAAATCCATTTATTTTCTGAATATATTCCAGATGTCGCCAAGAGTCCTCCTTTTGATAAAACAATAAAATCTACTTTCCTATCCTGAACGTAAGCCTGGTTTTCTTCTGAAATTCCTCTGTCTACTATACACATTTTCCCATGTCTGGACATGGATAGCCAAAGGCAGAAGCGAAGTAGAAGTTCAAGTCAAATGAGATATACTTGTGAGGCCTGACCTCTGAGGTTGCTCCACCTGTCAACTTAGTCTACTTGTTCAGGACACACATCACAGCATTTGGAAGGTAACTAAACAAATAAAGGTTAGTATGTTCAACTTCACAATGCAGATTGTAAAGCAGCAACATTTCTCACCAGGAAAGACACAAACTAATACATTACTTTCCCAGGCTCCATCCTCTCCCTTATCAAAAATGCACTGTGAGGAACTTCCCTGGTTGTGCAGTGGTTAGGACTCTACACTTGCACTGTTGAGGTTCAATCCCTGATCAGGGAATTAAGATCCCAGAAGCCATTCGTCACTGCCCCTCCTCTAAATGCATTATATCAAACTTTCACACTCGAATGTAAATTTTAGCTCAACTTACTGCATTTCCTAAGACAGTTTGGATCTTATACCTCAGGGCTTCCCTGGTGGCTCAGTCAGTAAAGAATCCATCTATAATGCAGGAGATGTGGGTTTGATCAGTGGGTAGGAAAGATCCCCTGGAGAAGAAAATGGCAATCTATTTCAGTATTCTTGCCTGGAGAATCCCATGGACAGAGGAACCTGGCAGGCTACAGTCCATGGGTCACAAAGAGTCAGATACTACTCAGCGACTAAATTCAGCCACCTCAGCTCTACTGTAAGTAAGAGTGACAAAAAGGTGAGGTTTCCAATCTCATCTATCACTGACTTTGGTAGAGAACAATAAAGCATTGTGGAGAAGCTGTCTATAACCCCTGAAATTTCACTTGGTAGAGAACAGGCTATTCTGGCATTACACTATAATCCACACGCCTGTGCCTGCAGGTTAGTTCATTGGGTAATAACAGAGTTCACTACAGTTTGCTGAAAAGGTGAATGCGAAATTTTGGACTCAACGTCTCTGAAAACAAGAGCATATCTTTTCAGAGGAGTTTTAAAAATATAAGTGAATTTATGTTATGCCAGCAGGACTTTCTTTTTAGTGCCCCATTCAATGCAATTTTAATTGGAATACTTCTGGATGTCCATTTAAATTGTCTTCAGGGTTTATGTTTAAACAACATGTTTTTAAATAGATTACCTTAGAGGCTGATGAATCAAAATAATAGAAATAAGAAACATATACCTTCATCTCTCAGAGGAAAAGCAATGGATAAACCCACAGTAATGTCGTTATTGTTTTAAGATTGCTCTTTCTTTTCCTAGCTCAGGAAAATCTATTTAATAATTTTCTGAAAGTCTCTAAAAGTCCAAATGTCATCTCTTTATGTTGAAATTTTGTCTGTTTTAATGAGATTTAATTTATAGCAAAACTCACCCTTCAGAGATAGTTAATTATCCTGTAAATTGATTTGATAAGCTAATCCCTGCTAATGTTTTAAGAAGTATGAACTTATCAATGTGTTCTCTAGTAGAATTACACTTCTAGAAACTTTTTAAAATAGTATCCTATCCAAAGGCAAGATTCTACTGGACATAATTCCAAGGACACTGGCAGATCCATAATCAGGGTATTTTGGAGCAGGCAGATCTCAAAGAAGTTTTACTGCACAGACCTTTGACTAACAGTCTAATTCTTTATACCAGTTTTACTGGACTGCCCTATAAAAGTTTCCCCTAGAAATGCAGAGGTAAATGAGAATTCCCCTTTCTGATAGTGTATGTAAAACCTTTTTACAGGTCAAAGATGAAAGAGTAGAAAATAAATCCCTTCAGTGTGAAAGCCAGACCATAGCATGTTGATATCTGTGCTTTAAAAAAAAAAAAAATAACTAGCAGACATCCCTCTGATAATTTTTAACCAGAATATCTTCAAATACAATTACTTGGCAAATGAATAAACATTTACTGAATACCTGTTATGTGTCAGATACTGTGCTGTGTGGCATTAAATGTGCATGAGCACATTTCATTATTCTTACTTTTATAAAGCCTTCCTTTTATAAAGCCAATCCAGCGTTTATGATGTTTACAATCAAGGCTCTAAATTTCATATGAAAGTGAAAGTCACTCAGTTGTGTCCAACTCTTTGCAACCCCGTGAATTACACAGTCCATGGAATTCTCCAGGCCAGGATACTGGAGTGGGTAGCTGTTCCCTTCTTCAGGGGTTCTTCCCAACCCAGGGATCGAACCTAGGTCTGCCGCATTGCAGGTGGATTCTTTACCACCTTGAACCACCAGGGAAGCCCCCAAATTTCATATGTGTAAATCTAAATAAAATGGTTATATGGTTTATATATCCATTAGGCCACATTCCTTGAGGTAGAAGACTACCTGTTTATTCTTCTGTCCTCTGAGCCTGAACCTAGTCCAATGCCTGGCACTTAGTAACAGACTCTCGTTAAATCTTTTCGGAAAAATAATTTTTAAAAATACTTATTTATTTGGTTGTGCTGGGTCTTTGTTGCGACACTTCGGATCTTCAGTCTTTCTTGCAACATATGGAATCTTTAGTTGTAGCATTCAAACTCTTTGCTGCAGCATGTGACGTGGAATCTAGATCCCTGACCAGAGATTGAATGGGAATGCAGAGTCTTTGCCACTGGACCACCAGGGAAATCCCTGGAATAATTTCTCAAAGAGATTATGGAACATTTTAGTGGACAGATCATTTTGATTAGTTCTTCATAAGTGTGTTACTGATAGTAACGTTGTTTTGAGTAACTGGAGTAAAAGGAATTGATATGTGACCTTGTTCTCCCCAACAGTGCTTTGTAATAATGAGCACCCAAATGATGCTTTTGAACTATGGTGAAGACTCTTGAGAGTCCCTTGGACTGCAAGGAGTCCAACCTGTCAGTCCTAAAGAAAATCAGTCCTGAATATTCATTGGAAGGACTAACGGTGAAGCTGAAGCTCCAGTACTTTGGCCACCTGATGCAAAGAACTGACTCATTGTAAAAGAACCTGATGCTGGAAGATTGAAGGCAGGAGGAGAAGGGGATGACAGAGGATGAGATGGTTAGATGGCATCACCAACTCAACAGACACAAGTTTGAGTAAACTCCGGAGTTGGTGATGGACAGGGAAGCCTGGCGTGCTGCAGTCCATGGGGTCGCCAAGAGTTGGACACGACTGAGCGACTGAACTGAATACAGATTTAGTTGAATGAGAAGCTTTTAAAAAAAAAAAAAAAGCATTGTGAGGGATACAGAGCTGTATATGACATGGTTTTATAAAAAATTTTAAAATGTCATATATAGCTCTGTACCCCTCACAATGCTTAAAAAAACAACAACAAAAAATAAATAGGGCTTCCCTGGTGGCTCAGACAGTAAAGAATCTGCCTGCAATGTGGGAGACCCAGGTTCAATCCCTGGGTCAGGAAGATCCCCTGGAGAAGGAAATGGCAACCCACTCTAGTATTCTTGCCTGGGAAATCCCATGGACAGAGGAAAGTGACGGGCTATGGTTCATGGGGTGGCAAAGAGTCGGACATGACTGAGCGACTAACTTTACAAAAATCTATGTAACCAGAGACTCCACTTCCCTAGTCCCCAAGCTTGGGGTTTACTAGTGCCCTCATTTTTCCTCAGAGTGTGGATACTGGATCCTAGTAGTCTAGGATGCTTAGAGAATGCAGGGTAATCAGTACACAGAATTTCTTGCTGCTCTCACATGAAATGGAATGCTGACAGTAAATGGCAGCTGGCTTCTACAGAGTGCTGGCTGGTCCTCTATCCTGACTTCTGCCAAGGCTTTGGCAGGATGCTTGTTCATAACAAGCTCTGCTAGCCGCCTGCACTGCTGCCTTATGGGCCATAATCTGGCCCTTGACCCAGAATCAGGATGTGCTGAAGTGTTTGCCCCTTTACGGACCCAAGGCTCTGGCTAATTTTACTCTTTTCCTCTTTAGAAGCCTGGCAAGTTACTTCTAAATTTAGCTCCAAATAGAAAGAGACATTGTTTTTCTAGCCCGAAATTCCAGCCAAGCCTTCATCCTCAGAGTTATGACCATCTCCTAAGTCTCTGGGCCCCACAGGAGAGAAGAAACAGCTCTTTATTTATATTTATGGGCTCACCTTCCCGTACTCTCCTTGGTTCCCGCCATAGGAGTCAAAGAGGGGACAGCAACCACTTTTTGGCAGACAAGTAGGACAGAGTCTAGCTTGAATATGACTAGCCCCCAGACTGCTGTTTTCTACTGTTTTGTGAGCCTTCCAGCCTCTTTTCTCCATCTTGGGTCCTCTGAGACAGAGTTTCTATCAGTGTTGGGATACTCTTTTCTCTGGGTTCACCTTTGTTTCTTGAAAACTTCAAAATATGCCTTAGCTTTTATGGTTCATCCTTCTATAAATACCCACCTTTTCCAGAGCAAATAGAAGCACAGACATAGCTGGGCAGTTCCTTCTGGCCTTAAAAGTCTTTGATGATAACTTCCAAAGTTCAGAGCTGCTGACATTCCCAGTTGATTGCAGGCACCTTAGAGTGAGTCTTGATGGCGCTTTCAAAAGGATTATGTCTTCTTTTCCTCTTTCAAAAGTAGTGTGCTTAATTCTAGAAATCATGGAGGCAATGTTCACAGCTTTAGCCTACATCTCTGCCCTTCCCTTGGAGAAGGCAATGGCAACCCACTCCAGTTCTCTTGCCTGGAAAATCCCATGGGCAGAGGAGCCTGGTAGGCTGTAGTCCATGGGGTCACGAAGAGTTGGACACAACTGAAGCGACTTTGCAGTAGCAGCTGCCCTTCACTAAGAGCAGTGTCTCTGATGACTTGATTTCTCCATGGCATCCATTGGAGATAAATTTTTGGAGCAAAGCCCCCAAATGTGTATGCTATCTTAGTAATTTTGAATCTGGAGGCTCCCCTTCTACTAAGTCTAGTCTTAAAAACTTTGTGAACAGAGAGATCTGACGAGTTCTATATTCTGAAAAATAATTTTTTTTTTGGTCTTAATGATCACTTCATGTCAAATAGATGGGGAAACAGTGGAAACAGTGGCTGACTTTATTTTTCTGGGCCAAAGAATTGATGGTTTTGAACTGTGGTGTTGGAGAAGACTCTTGAGAGTCCCTTGGACTGCAAGGAGATCCAACCAGTCCATTCTAAAGGAGATCAGTCCTGGGTGTTCATTGGAAGGATTGATGTTGAAGCTGAAACTCCAGTACTTTGGCCACCTCATGCGAAGAGCTGACTCATTTGAAAAGACCCTGATGCTGGGAAAGACTGAGGGCAGGAGGAAAAGGGGACAACAGAGGATAAGATAGGTGGATGGCATCACCGACTCAATGGACATGGGCTTGGGTGGACTCCGCGAGTTGGTGATGGACAGGGAGGCCTTGCGTGCTGCGGTTCATGGGGCTGCAGAGTCGGACACGACTGAGCAACTGAACTGAACTAAACTGAACTGAGAGTCCCAAATCCTAATACATGCAACCAAGTAGATGGATTGCAAAAGCATTATCTGAAGTGAAACAAAGTTGCATGCTATATGATTACATTTATATGTCATTCTAGAAAAGGCAGAGATAGTAGGGACAGAAAACATGTCAGTGGATGCCAGGGACTGACAAGGTTCAGGGGAGGGACCGATTATAAGAAGATAGGGCAGTTTTTGGGAGATGGAAAGAAATGTTCTATAACTTGATTTAGGTGGTAGTTCAATGACTCAGAACTCACAGAACTGTACTAATGTACAGTGTTAGTAAAGAATGTTTTTTCATATATAATTACGATTTTTTTTTAATGGAGAAAACTGTTTTGCCCAACTGCTTTTAAGAACCTACAAACACTTCACCACATTATAAAGACATTTCCTACCTGGGGTCATCAACAATGTTTAGGGCACCATTGCTGGAACATTTTGTTGATATCTAGTCCCTTTCTAATATCTGCTTCTTTTGTAAGACTTTAGCAATTTGTTTAAAATTTTATTTTTTCCCGGGAATGGAAAGGTCATTACAGACAATACCCTCACATTCTAGAAATCATTATTTCTATAACAAGCTAAATGGCCTTTCCCATAGGTTATTATAACATGGGCATATCTCTGATGGCTTGTCCAGGCTTGGGGTATTTGAATTTTCTTGTATATCAAGACTTGCCACAATCCATGCAAGGATATCAAATCAGTCCATCCTAAAGGAAATCAGTTCTCAGTATTTAAAGGAAGGACTGAAGCTGAAGCTCCAATACTTTGGCCACCTGATGCAAAGAATTGACTCATTAGAAAAGACTCTGATGCTGGGAAAGATTGAAGGCAGGAGGAGAAGAGGATGACAGAAGATGAGATGGTTGCATGGCATCACCAACTTGATAGACATGAGTTTGAGCAAGCTCTGGGAGATGGTGATGGACAGGGAAGCTTGGTGTGCTGCAGTCCATGGGGTCGCAAAGAACTGGACATGACTGAGTGACTGAACCGAACTGATGTTTCAAGAAGAGTGCTGTTATTTTTTAGAAGTCTCAGGGGTCTGAGTTAGAAACTACCTTCTGTACATTACACAAACTCTCCAGGGATGGGGATCACAAAGAAGAAATTAATATCATGTCCTCTCTCCTGCATATTCTGCCAAGCACTCTGTATTTGTCTGGTTTTAAAGGCAAATAGCTTATAATCCTCTCAAACTCAGACTAATCACAAACTCTAGTCTCTATCTACCATAGTAGCAGGGACTTTAAGTATCTCCCCCATCCGTGTGCTCTAACCTATCTGTAGCATCATAGTCATTGTCTAAAAAACACTCAATACTTCCCGCTTTGGGAATTTCAGTTGGTCCATTGTACAAGTATATGCTAAATGGAAATTCATAAATATCCTGGGATAAGGCCACTGGTAATATAATTTATTGTCTCCATGAAGACATGATACAAAGATTGTCCTACTTTTTCATCTTCCAAAATAAATTACACTAGTTCCAAACCCCTTACCAGGAAGTCTAGAATTGCTGTCTCTTCAGGCTTCTTTCTCCTTCTGAATTTTCCATTAACTCAAGGCCTTAAGGAGTTCAAAAGGTCAGTCTGACACTGTTCCTGTGACAAAGACTGTTAGCTGATCATCAAAACTAGGATTATTAGATCTGGCATGTAAAAAGTATAAGATGCCCAAATATTACACGGGACATAGTTATACTAAAAAAAAATATATATATATATATATTGTTTATCTGAAATTTAAATGTAACTGTATTTTATCTGGCAACCTTACAATAACCATTTCTTCTCTCTGGATATACAGTACTACTATATTTCCCAGCTTCCCTTGCAGTTAGGTGGGGTCATGTGACTGAGTTCTAGCCATAAAAGCCTCTTAAGCACAATCCTCATTTCTCTTTTTCTTTCTAGCTGGCTGGGGAATCCATCTGGTAAAGATGATGGAATAGTAGGATGGAAGGAATCTGGGTACCTATCACAACTTGGGTAGGAGCTGCCCAGGAGAATCACCAAGGACAGCCATGTGCCATGAATCCTGAACACTGCATAAAATGTTGTTTTTATTGTTAAGCCACTGAAATCGAACATTTATTTATTACAGCAGTTTTACCTTAACCAATACAGATCTATAGTATCTTGAAATGGATGAAATGCCACTGTCATCTGCTCAGCTGCTATAACAGAGGACCATAGACTAAGTGGCTTAGAAACAACAAAAATTTATTTCTCACAGCTTCAGGGACTGTGAAGTCCGAGATCAGGGTGCTGGTAGATTCTGTGTCTGGTAAGGCTCTGCTTCCTAGTTCATAGAAGGCCATCTTTTTACTGTGTCTTCACATAGTAGAAAGGGGAAGGGATTTCTCTGGGGTCTCTTTTAAAAGGGCATATATCCCATTCATGAGCACTCTATAGCTGTCATAACAAAACCCTAAAATTTGTGATGAGCTTAGTGAATCAGCAGTGGGAAGTAAGAAAACAGATATTACAAACCTAGGAAAATAGAGATGCATATTATGCACTAACAAAAGATTTGATAAGGTGTCACTTGAAATAACTTAGAAGGATGACTGTGTGATTTAATGAATTTATAATTCCAGGGCAGAGAGGTTCAATCTTTTCATCTGTTTCTCTTTTTTTGCTTTCTTCTTTCCGTCCTTCCTTCATTTTCTCCTTTTGGTACCATGTACCCCTTTGGCAATTTGGTGAAGCTGACAGACCCCTTTTCAGAGTAATATTCTAAAATTTTATTTAGTTTTTTGGCTGTGCTGGATCTTCACTGATGTGTGGGCTTTTCTCTAATTGTGGTGACTGGGGGCCACTCTCTAGTTGCAGTGCATGGGCTTCTCATTACAGTGGTTTTTCTTGTTGTAGAGCATGAGCTGTAAGGCTGGTTGCCGGGGTCCAGCCCCGGTGGATCCAGGGAATTTGAAGGGGAGACGGCGTCGGTGATCAGGCGACAATAGCTTAATTAAGTGTTAATTAGAGATATAAAGAGTGGTTAAATAGGGATAGCTCAGTGAAAACATTCAGTGGAGAAAAGAGGCTGAATAACTTGGTTTATGTGGAAAACCAATAAAACTCCAAGACAAGGAGATTGCACCACCTACATAGGCCACAGGGGTCCTCCTGTTCTCCCGAAGGAGAGGAGACACTAAGGCCTCCCTGGTCAGATCTTAGAAGCCCAGGCAAAATTAGTAGGCTTGGCGAGCCTCCAGGCTCCAGATGGGAATTCAGCCAGAAGGTGAGAGAAAGAACGACATGGGGAGACCAAGGTTCGGTGAGCGAGGCCCACTTTATTCTCAAAGTAATTTTTATATCTTAAGTTGTGCATAGAGGATAATGGGGGAAGGGGTGGAGTCATGCAAGGTCAGCAGTCCTTGATCCTTATCGAAGCCAGACTTTCTTCCTGCAAACTTATCATATGCAAAAGTTCAGGTGATTTACATCATCTTCTGGCCAGGAGGCCTGTCAACATTTTATGACCCTTTCTTCAGAAAACTTATTTTTCTCTAAAGGTGATTATTCTAAAGTCAGGCGCCACCCTCTGAAAGCATTAGATAAAGTTGCATTCCTATAGGGCAAAGGTGTGGTGGACTATATAACAAGAGAAGAATTAACTCAAGGGTCCAAGGTTACAAACATTAAAGCTACTACTTACATTCCTATACACCAACTATATTAATCAATACACTCCCAGGGACACAGTAGGTAAGGGATATGGAAACTTAGCAGCAAACATTGGCCCAATAAATGAAAACCCTTCACCAATATAATTTCTAATCAACCCACTATACTATACTAATAATCTTCTAACTACTCAAAGGAATCTGTATTTAGAAAATTTAGAACATCTCACGCCTCTCACGGTTGGGAGGCTGTGAATGATCACATGTGGCCGGAAGAACCTGTTCAGGCAGGCTAGAGAACTTCCAAAGGAGTTCGTGAACTAAAACACTTTTGTCACGCCCAGGAACTTTATTAACTGGAGCTGTAAGTTAACTCTTCTTCAGAGAGAGAGAGATGGTGGTGGGGGACAGCCCCCTGTAAAGTCAGAGGTGTAGGTGAGAGCACAAAGCAGTAAAGTAGGCAGACTCTGGTTTTGGGGGTAGATGCTCGAGAATTTCCAGGGGGACTCCTGAGGCTCGATCCCGCCTTTGCATATGCCGAGCCTCCTTCCTCATGACCTTTGCCACGGGTGGAGTTCCTCACGCTGGCTCCCGGCAGCTGGTGGGCTTCGGTAGTTGCAGCTCCCGGGCTCTAGAGCTCAGGCTCAATAATTGTGGCTCACGGGCTTAGTTGCTCCATGGCATGTGGAATCTTCCCAGACCAGGGACTGAACCTATGTCTCCTACATTGGCAGGTGAATGGTTTACCACTGAGCCCCCAGGGAAGCCCCAGAGTAATATTTTTAAATGTATAAAATAAAATGTGTACAAGAATACCAAGTGTATTGATAAATGCTTATCAAAATACTTTCAAAAAACAAAGATATACTGTGTCATATCTTTGACACAGTAACATATTTGCATCTTTCTTAATCCATTAAGTATCTAGAAAGAGAAAGTGAGAAAGTGAAGTTGCTCAGTCATGTCTGACTCTTTGCAACCCCATGGACTGTCACCTACTAGGCTCCTCCATCCATGGAATTTTCCAGGCAAGAGTACTGGAGTGGGTTGCCATTTCCTTCTCCAGAGGATCTCCCCGACCCAGGGATCGAATCTGGGTTTCCCGCATTGCAGGCAGATGCTTTACCATCTGAGCCACCAGGGAAGCCCATCAGCAGGCGCTTGAACAGGACTTGAACCCCGGACCCTCAGATTAAAATTCTGATGCTCTACCGACCAAAGTATCTAGGTACCCAGATATTTGATCAAACATTCTGGGTGTGTCTGTGAGGGTGTTTCTGGATGAGATTAGTATTTGAATCAGTAGACAAGCAAAGCAGATGGACCTCCCAATGTAGGTAGGCCTCATCCAATCCAATGGAGGCCTGATTAGAACAAAAATGCTGAGTAAGGGAGAATTCATTTACTCTCTGCCTGACTGTCTTCATGCTGTGACATTGGTCTTTTGTCTTGGGACTCAGACTCAAGCTGGAACTTACATCCTTGGCTCTCCTGGACCTCAAGCCTCCAGATGCAGAATAAAACTATACCATTAGCTCTCCTGGGTCTCCATTCTGCCAACAGCATTTCTTGGGACTACCGTAATTTCAAAGTAGTGATGAGTATAAACAATATCTTGAGATAATGTTACAACATGTATGCAACAACTATAATATTATATGAAAATGTTGTTGTTCAGTCACTAAGTTGTATCCCACTCTTTGTCCTTCACTATCTCATGGAATTTGCTCAGACTCATATAGATTGAGTCAGTGATGCCATCCAACTATCTCATCCTCTGTGATCTTCTCCTGCCCTCAATCTTTCCCAGTATCAGGGTCTTTTTCAATAAGTTGGCTCTTTGCATCAGGTGGCCAAAGTATTGGAGCTTTAGCTTCAGCATTAGTCCTTCCAATTCATAATCAGTGTTGATTTCCTTTTAGGATTGACAGATATGATGTCCTTGCTGTTTAAGGGACTCTCAAAGTCTTCTCTAGCACCACAGTTCGAAAGGATGAATTCTTCAGCACTCAGTCTTCTTAGCCAGCTTTTTCACTCTCCTCTTTCACCCTCATCAAGAGACTCTAGTTCCTCTTCACTTTCTGCATTACAGTGGTATCATCTGCAGACCTGAGGTTTCTGATATTTCTCCTGGCAATCTTGATTCCAGGTGTGATTCGTCCAGTCTGGCATTTCACATGATGTACTCTGCATATAGGGTAATTAAACAGGGTGGCAGTATACAGCCTTGACATACTCCTTTCCCAATTTTGAAACAGTCCATATTATATGATCCAAGTATTATGTGAAAATACCTGGGACATAAATCACAGGTGCTGCTAATACTACTGTGATTTGTTGCCTACATTCATAATAAATAAAGGAAATGCTAACTTTCAGTTGAGGGTTAGTGATACAGCCACTATGGAGAACAATATGGAGGTTCCTTCAAAAACTAAAAATAGAGCTACCGTATGACTGTACAATCCAACTCCTGGGCATATATCAGGAGAAAAACATGGTCCAAAAGCATACATGCACCCCAATATTCCATGCAGCACTGGTTACAATAGCCAAGACATGGAAACGACCTAAATGTACACTGACAGATAAAGGAGTGTAATACATACAACAGAATATTAGTCAGCCATTGAAAAGAATGAAGTAACACTATTTGCAGCAAAATGGATGGGCCTAGAGATTGTCATACCAAGTGAAATAAGTCAGAGAAGGAGAAATATTGTATAACATCCCTTATACATAGAATCTAAAAAAAAAAAAATGATACAAGTGAACTTATTTACAAAGTAGAAACAGACTCACAGACTTAGAGAATGAACTTATGGGGGTGGGGGAAGGATGGGGAAAAGGGATAGTTAGGGAGTTTGGGATCAACATGTACACACTGTTATATTTTAAATGGATAACCAGCAAGGACCTACTGTATAGCCCAGGGAACTCTGCTCAATGTTATGTGGCATCCTGGATTTGAGGAGATTTGGGGGAGAATGGACACATGTTTATGTATGACTGAGTTCCTTTGTTGTCCTACTTGAGACTATCACAACACTGTTAATCAGCTATACTCTAATGTAAAATAAAAACTTTAAAAAAAGATATAATTTGTTTCTCATGTTGGTGGACACTGTTGGTGCTCTGCCCAATCTCCCCAGATCCTTTTCAGGGGTTCCATCTGCTAATTCCACAGTTTCTATTACCTTTGCTTTACCAGTTTTCACCTGAGATTTATTTCAGAGCACCATCCTTGGGCTACTATAGCCCTTTGTATACAGATGTAGAAATTTGGAAACACTTGGGTGTTCCAGTTCCTAAAGGGTGAATCATAGTCATTAACAGGTGAGGATGTAGGGCAGCCCAGTTTCTTTGCTTTGGGAATGTAACATATGCTCCAGTGGGATCAAGCTGAGGCTGGAACTTTGCCTAAAATTTCATTCTATTGTTATTCTGATTTTCCCTCATTCCTGGTTCAGTTCTGTTCAGTTCAGTCGCTCAGTCGTGTTCGACTCTTTGCAACCCCGTGAATCGCAGCACGCCAGGCCTCCCTGTCCATCACCAACTCCCAGAGTTCATTCAGACTCACGTCCATCGAGTCAGTGATGCCATCCAACCATCTCATCCTCTGTCGTCCCCTTCTCCTCCTGCCCTCAATCCCTCCCAGCATCAGAGTTTTTTCCAATGAGTCAACTCTTCGAATGAGGGGGCCAAAGTACTGGAGTTTCAGCTTTAGCATCATTCCTTCCAAAGAACACCCAGGGCTGATCTCCTTCAGAATGGACTGGTTGGATCTCCTTGCACTCCAAGGGACTCTCAAGAGTCTTCTCCAACACCACAGTTCAAAAGCACCAATTCTTCGGCGCTCAGCTTTCTTCACAGTCCAACTCTCACATCCATACATGACCACTGGAAAAACTATAGCCTTGACTAGACGGACCTTTTTTGGCAAAGTAATGTCTCTGCTTTTCAATATGCTGTCGAGGTTGGTCATAACTTTCCTTCCAAGGAGTAAGCGTCTTTTAATTTCATGGCTGCAGTCACCATCTGCAGTGATTTTGGAGCCCCCAAAAATAAAGTCTAACACTGTTTCCACTGTTTCCCCATCTATTTCCCATGAAGTGATGGGAGCGCATGCCATGATCTTCATCTTCTGAATGTTGAGCTTTAAGCCAACTTTTTCACTCTCCTCTTTCACTTTCATCAAGAGGCTCTTTAGTTCTTCTTCACTTTCTGCCATAAGGGTGGTGTCATCTGCATATCTGAGGTTATTGATATTTCTCCTGGCAATCTTGATTCCAGCTTGTGCTTCTTCCAGTCCAGCGTTTCTCATGATGTACTCTGAATATAAGTTAAATAAGCAGGGTGACAATATACAGCCTTGATGTACTCCTTTTCCTATTTGGAACCAGTCTGTTGTTCCATGTCCAGTTCTACCTGTTGCTTCCTGACCTGTACTCATTAGTAAGTCACTTGCACATGAATCCTCATTTCAGGGTTTGCTTCCAGAGAACTTGACTTAATACACCATCCAAGTTACGAATCCCTGGGTCAAGAATCTCTGCTCTGGGGAGAGTGGTTGGAGTTTGAATGCTAGTGTATTTTGAGTTATAACTTTCTACTCTTGGCAAGTTATTATTCTTGAGAGAGATGGGTGTAGGTTAGAAGTGAGCTGATCTAAATTCAAGCAGTGGTCAAAGAGGATGAGGAAAACCCATATATCATGAACTTTATCGGGCTGGGAAATCCTACTGCTTTTAGATTCCAAATATCAAAGGATAAGGTAGAAAAAGCCTTGAGCGAAAAAGGCTCAGTGAGACTGTTGAGTAAATAACATGACAGCTGTGTCGCAACTAGGTAATTAAGGATGTGGTCTTCTCTGCCAACCCTTAAGGTGAAAGGTGAAAGAACAAATCATGAAGTAAAGAAGCAAAGAAGATGACCCTGAAAACTGCATCTAGATATGGTTGCCAAATTTAGCAAATAAGAACACCGGAAACCCAATATTTTATCTGGCAACCCTAGGTCAGGTAAAAACTTTGGAAGTAATTACTGGCACCTGAGTCTTTCTGAAAGCAAATAGACCAGAACATCCAAGTTTTTGAGGGAATTATATTGATAAAGAACACACAAGCCTAGTCTATAAAGCCTTTGCCTATCCAGGAAATTTTATTTTTTAAATTAATTTCTATTTGAGTATAGTTGATTTTCTTCCCCAATGGCTCAACGGTAAAGAATCTTCCTGCATTGTAGGAGACTCAGGAGATGTGGATTTGATCCCTAGGTTGAGAAGATCCCCTGGAGGGATGTTGGAGATCTGCCAACCCACTATTCTTGCCTGAAAAATCTCATGGACAGAGGAGGCTGGCAGGCTACAGCCCAAAGGGTCGCAGAGTCGGACATGACTGAGTGACTGAGCAGACAAGAATATTTGCTTTATAATGTTGTGTTAGTTTCTACTGTACAGCAAGGTGAATTAGCTATATGTTTACATGTATCCCCTCTTTTTTAGATTTTCTTCTCATTTAGGTCACCACAGAGCCCTGAGTAGAGTTCCATGAACTATGGTTCTCATTAGTTATCTGTCTACTTTATACATAGCATTAATAGTGTGTATATGTCAATCCCAATCTTCCAGTTCATCCCACTATCCCTCTTTCCCCGTTTGGTGTCCATATGTTTTTCTCTCTATCAGGAAATTTTAAAACAACCCTCAAGCCTCCTTATTTGCATGGGCAGGGAGCACACGGTGAAAGCACCTAAAGATGACGCATTCTTCAACGTCGCCTTCAGATGTGACTGTGAAGGATAATGGGAAAGGGAGAGCCTTGCAGAAGAAGGAACCAGTAATTATAGAGAAAAATGGTAACAGGAATCCCACCCAAGAGCAGGACCATAGTCTAATCAAGGACAATTTTTTCCACCCCAAGATAGATATCTGCACAATGCCTGTCCAGCTGTTTTCCACAATTGCAAAAAAACAGCAACTGTATCTCCTGTTCTTCCTTTTCCTAAATGGGGGTTTGTTTGTTTTACTGAGGGTAGTAATGTCCCAGCTCCACCACTGAATGTAGGGGAGGGAAAAGGACAATTTACAGAAAACTTGTTTTTCTAATTCAAAAATCCTCAGATCATGAGAACCTATATCCAGACCCAGTGGAAAATACTGTGTCACCCAGAGATCCTGGATTTTGAGATTGATGTGATAACTGAAAGATTATGCTAAACCACGGAGATTCTGAGGATTCATCTAAGACTAAGGCTAAATTGCTCCCAAAGTATGGTTCCAGACCAGCAGCATCAGTATCACCTGGCAACTCGTTAGAAATCCAAGGGAATTCCCTGGTGGTCCAGGGTTAGGACTCTGGGCTCTCATTGCCAAGGGCACAGGTTCAATCCCTGGTTGGGGAACTAAAAATCCCACAAGTAGTGCAGAAAAAAAATTAGAACTCTAAATTTTCAGCCTCCACCCCAAATGAGAAGTCTGGAGGTGGGACCCAGCAAGACCTTCCAGTAGTTTACTACTAGTCCAGTAGTAGACTAGTCCAGTAGTGGACTTCCCTGATGCACGTTTATGTTTGAGAACTATTGACTAAAGAAACAGCTAGTGTTAAGTAGACAAAACTAAGAATATTTACTGTCTAGATTCTGTGGTTCACCCACTTTCTCCTTGGCTACCATAGGAGCTGTTCCTCCTTCAGAGGGCTTTGGAAGCCATGAAGATGTGACTTCTGCTGTCAAAGTCACTGGGGGCCCCGGTCACTGGCAGGTGTGAGGTACACCCTGATTTATCTGACTCTAAGGATACCACTGTATCAGGCCAACTCCTTCATTCAGTCACTGGACAAAGATTGTTGTGCTCTTATTATGTTCTAGGAATTGTGCTAAGCACAGAAAAAAAAAAAACAAACAGCTAGTGTTAACTAATATAAGAAAAAAGCTGGTATTAACTAATAAAACATCTGAGTGGGCAATCCTTAAAGTGGATCCTTCTACTGTTCCTATTGTTTCACAGGAATACTACTGACCACTGGCCTAACTCTACATAGTCAAAATTATGGTTTTTCCAGTAGTCATGTATAGATGTGAGAGTTGGTCCATGAAGAAGGCTGAGTGCCAAAAAATTGATTTTATATTATAAAATGTTAAATATTTTATACTATATTTTAATAGTTTATTTGATCTGTCTCTTTTCTTTTGGAAATCATCATTTTAGAGTAGGATTTCTCAACCTCAGCAATACTGACATTTTAGGCCTGATAATTTTTTGTTGTGGGAGGAGGCTATCCTGTGTTTACAGAATCTTTAGCAGCATCCCTGGCCTCTACCCACTAGATTCTCATAGCACCACATCCTGAGTCATGTCTCCAGACAATGCAAAACCCAGAGGTAGGATTGCCAGAAAAGCTACAATATGCAGGACATGTACATGTATGTGGGACATACTTATGCTAAAAAAAATTCACTGTTTATCTGACATCCAAATTTAACTGGACAGCCTGTATTTTTAATTGCTAAACTTGGCAACCCTACCTAGAGGGCAAAATTGCTCCCAGCTCAAAAACACCACCTGGGAACTAGGCTGGAAATGGTTATTAAAGTCATAGATAAAAATAAAACCAAGTATAATTAATATCCCTTTATTAGAGACACATTTTATTTACTAAAAAAATGTTTATTTATTTATTTGGCTGTGTCAGGCCTTAGTTGCGGCACAAGAGCTTAGTACCCTGGCGATGTGTGGGATCTTAGTTCCCAGGTGGCACAGTGGTAAAGAGTCCACCTGCCAATGCAGGAGATGCAGGAGATGTGGATTCAATCCCTGGGTCAGTCAGAAAGATCCCCTTGAGAAGGAAATGACAACCCACTCCAGTATGCTTGCCTGGAAAACTCCATGGACAGAGAAGCCTGCTGGGCTACAGTTCATGAAGCTGCAAAGAGTCGGACACGACTGAGCACACACACAGAGTTCTCTGACCGGGGATCGAACCCAAGCCCCCTGCACTGAAAGGTGGATTCTGGACCACCCGGGAAATCCTAGAGATACACGCTTTAAAGAAAGACACATTTGTCCATATATTCCTCAAATAAACAGCCAGACAAAAATTGTTTGAATGATAGGGACTCAGAAATGTAACTGGAACTCAGGAAACAATATATAGTCTATGAAGGCAGGGATCCTTGTTTTTGTTTACTGATACCTCCCAGCTGCTTTGAACAGTGCCTGGCACATAGTAATCAAACAATAAATATTGTTGAATGAATGAATGAAAGCATTGGGAGTGTTGAGTGTGGGATCAAAATGTTTGTAAGACTGTATGCATGTGTGCGTGCTAAGTCATTTCAGTTGTGTCTAACTCTGAGACCCTATGGACTGCAGCCCGCTGGACTCCTCTGTCCATGGGATTCTCCAGACAAGAATACTGGAGTGGGTTACCATGCTCTCCTTCCAGGGGATCTTTCTGACCTAGGGACTAAACCCACAACCCATGTTTCCAGCATTGGCAGGTGGGTTCTTTATCACTAGTGCCAGCTGGGAAGCCCAGTAAGACTGTATGCTGCTGCTGCTGCTGCTGCTGCTAAGTCACTTCAGTCGTGTCGGACTCTGTGTGACCCCATAGACGGCAGCCCACCAGGCTCCCCCGTCCCTGGGATTCTCCAGGAAAGAACACTGGAGTGGGTTTCCATTTCCTTCTCCAATGCATGAAAGCGAAAAGTGAAAGTGAAGTCATTCAGTCATGTCCGACTCTTCCCGACCCCGTGGACTGCAGCCTATCAGGCTCCTCTGTCCAATGGGATTTTCCAGGCAAGAGTACTGGAGTGGTAAGACTGTATACTTCCTTGTAAATAATATATACTGATATTCTTTCTCCAGGAAAAAGATAGTTCTATCTCTGCCATGTTCAGGACATTCCAGAAACAGTTGAAAGGACTATAGTCTATGCGAGCTATGTGTGGGAAAGGGATGAGAAGAATTGGAGTTGATCCAGTCCTTCAGTCTACCTAGCCTCTTTTCTTCTAAACGAGAAATGGAGATCTAAACAAAGTATTTTGCTTTGACTTAAGTACAGCAAATTTTTTACTTTGAGACTTTAAAATATTTTTATCAATAAGGGAATGAATTCAGATGCATAAATGGCAGTTCAATCAGCTCTGCCTCATTCCAAGCCTCTTCTTTCCCATTTTCCTGGAGTCCTCCCCTTTAGTGAGGTGGTACAGAAGTGCTGATTGGCCCTTAGATCCTGTTTACTTCAAATTCATAAAAAACCTGGGGTTGGTTCCAGGACCAACTTCAGACTGGGGACCAATTCCATTTTAAATAAGAACCTTAATGTTCAAACTCATATACAGTGACATAAAGTTTTAGCAGCTTAGGAAAGGAAATTCTAAAATGAACTCAAATTGTTCGGATTGCTGTAGAACATGAAGATTAAATGATCTCTTGCACTATTTTCATCTTATATTATGACCTTGTTGTAGTATCTGTGAAGAAAAAGAATGATAACAATTGAGATGAACTCATTTCTTTGTAATGGCTTGATAGCATTGTGAAAAGCAGAAGTTCATGGACTGTGAAGCCAAACCACCTGAGTTGAACGTTAACTCTGCTACTTACTAGATGTGTGATCTTTAGGCAAATAATTTCATTTCTCTATGCCTCCATTTCCTCTGCCCATTTAACTGAGGAGTTATAAAAAAGGCACAATATTGAGCAATAAAAATACCCTTTTAAATAGGGATGGACCAGCACAACCAAACATGAATAAATAAATACACAATTTTTTTTGAAGGGATGGAAGTGGGGGAAACAAGTCTGAATATTTACCCTGGCTTATTTTTGCCCTGTGACTGATTTATTATCCTCACATCTCCTAGTATGCAACCTAGTTCATGTGTGCCAGATGTTTCTAGAACCATATAAACTGAGCTTTATTTATGTTCTGTTTAGAATTCTGAGGCATTATTACACTCTTTGATCTATGTTGACCAAAGAAAAATGTATGTCTTCAAATGAGTGCTCTGGAAAAGTCCTCAGTAACAAATAGCTACAGATTTCTTCTATCCAAGGAGGACACCTAGAGGCTACTTTTGTGATGTGATCGCCAATCCTGAAATGCTTTCCAAATTCTTTTCTTCACAGATCCAATCATAAACCATTCATTGCAGATCCAGTAAGTCCAAATAGAACAATGAATAACTAATCTTTAAGGAGAGGAAAAAGGCGAAAATAAGTTATTTTCCAGGCACAGTAGAAGTACATTACAAGGTACAGAAGAACTCTTAAATGTGATAGTTGGGGGGAACAGTTATAAAGGACATTTGGTGAACACTTGGGAAAATTTGAGTGTTAACTAAATGTCGGGTGATGTGATTGAATTCATGATGATATTCTTAGGTGTAGTTAGGGCATTGTGTTCTTGTAGGAGAATATTTCAGTTCTTAGGAAATTCAGACTGACATTTTCAAGGGTAATGTAGAATGCCTGAAACCTAGTTTCAGATGTTTTGGCAAAAGGGAAGCGTGAGTACACATATGGAGAGAGATGAAGCAGGTGTAGCAAGATATCAACAGTTGGTGAATCTAGGTAGGGAGGAATATGGATCTTCATTATACTGTTCTTCCAATTTTTATGCACATTCATTTTCCTCCAAAAGTTTCAAATTATAATGTAGAAGCATTGAGCTAAGTCACTTAAAATAGTAACTGTAGGATGTGACATTAATACACAGAAATCTCTTGCATTCCTATACCTAACAATGCAACATTAGAAAGATAAATCATGGAAATCATCCCATTTACCATCACTTCAAAAAAGAATAAAATATTTAGGAATAAAGCTACCTAAGGAGGCAAAAGACATATTTTTAGAAAACTATAAGATACTGATGAAAGAAATAAAAAGATGAAACAAACATACGTGGAGAGACATACCATATTCTTGGATTGAAAGAATCAGTATTGTGAAAATGACTATACTACCCCAAGCAATCTATAGACTCAATGCAATCTATCAAATTACTAATGGTATTTTTCACAGAATTTGAACAAAAAATTTTACAATTTTTATGGACACACACAAAAGACCATGAATAGCCAAAGCAGTCTTGAAAAAGAAAAACAGAGCTGGAGGAATCAGTTTCCCTGACTTCAAGCTGTACTACAAAACTAGTCATCAAAGCAGTTTGGTACTGTAGGCGCAAAAACAGAATTATAGATCAGTGGAACAGGATGGAAAGCCCTGAAATAAACTCATATACCTAATGGTCACCTAATCTATGAGAAAGAAGCAAGCATATACAAAGGAGAAAAGACAGTCTCTTCAGTAATTGGTGCTGGGAAAACTGAACAGCTACATATAAAAGAATAAAATCAGAACACATCCTAACATCACATGTAAAAATTAACTCAAAAGGATTAAAGACTTAAATGTAAGGCTGGATACAATAAAATTCTTAGGGGAAAATATACAAAGAACACTCTATGACATAAATTGCAGTAAAATCTTTTTTGATCTACCTCCTGAAGTAATGAAAATACAAGCAAAAATAAACAAATGGGACCCAATTAAACTTAAGAGCTTTTGTGAAGCAAGGAAAACCATAAAAAAACAAAAAGACAACCCTTAGGATGGGAGAAAAGATTTGCAAACCAAGCAACTGATAAGGGATTAATTTCCAAAATGTACAAACAGCTCCATATCAAAAAAACAAACAATCCAATCAAAAGGTGGGAAGGTCCAAATAGACATTTCTCCAAATAAGACATGAAGATGATTAAAAAGCACATGGAAACATGCTCAACAACACTATTGCTGCTGCTGCTGCTGCTGCTAAGTCGCTTCAGTCGTGTCCGACTCTGTGCGACCCCACAGACGGCAGCCCACCAGGCTCCCCCGTCCCTGGGATTCTCCAGGCAAGAACACTGCAGTGGGTTGCCATTTCCTTCTCCAATGCATGAAAGTGAAAAGTCAAAGTGAAGTTGCTCAGTCGTGTGCGACTCCTAGCGACCCCATGGACTGCAGCCTACCAGGCTCCTCCATCCATGGGATTTTCCAGGTAAGAGTACTGGAGTGGGGTGCCATTGCCTTCTCCCAACAACACTATTAGAGAAATGCAAATTAAAACTATAATTAGGTATGATCTCACACCAGTCAGAATGACCATGATCAAAAAGCCTACAAACAGGGACTTCCTTAGTGGTCCAGTGGTTAAGAATCTGTCTGCCAATGCAGGGGAAGGTGGTTTTGATCCCTGGTCTGGGAAAATCCCACATGCTTCAGAGTAACTAAGCAGGTATGCTGCAACCACTTACCTGCACTGTAGAGCCCGCGAGCTGCAAATACTGAAGCCTGTGTGCCTAAAGCCTGTGCTCTGCAACAAAAGAAGCCACTGCAATGAGAAGCCTGTGTACCGCCACAAAGAGCAGGCCCCACTCCCCACAACTAGAGAAAGCCCTCACTCAGCACTGAAGACCCAGCTCAGCCAGAAAAAATTTAAATAGATAAAACATCTACAAACAATAAATGCTGGAGAGGATGTGGAGAAAAGAAAATGCTCCTACACTGTTGATGGGAAGGTAAACTAGTACAGCCACTCTGGAGGTTCCTTAAAGCACGAAAAATATATAGCTATAGCTATCATATGATCCAGTAATCTCACTCCTGGGCATATATCCAGAGAAAATCATAATTTGAAAAGACAGTGTTAGTCTCTCAGTTGTATCTGACTCTTTGTGACCCCGTGAACTGTAAGCTGCCAGGCTCTTCTGTACATGAAATTCTCCAGACAAGACTATTGGACTGAGTAGCCATTCCCTTCTCCAGGGGATCTTCCCAGCCCAGGGATCGAACCTGGGTCTGCTGCATTGTAGGCAGATTCTTTACCATATGATCCATCAAGAAGATCCCAACCTGAAAAGATACATGCACCCTAATGTTCATTGCAGCATTGTTTATAATAGCCAGGACATGAAAGAAACCTAAATGTCCCTTAAAAGAGGAATGGAAAAAGAAGATGTGGTACATATGTACAATAAATTATTATTCAGCCATGAAAACAATGAAATGCTTTTTGCAGCAACATGGATAGATCTAGAGATTGTCATACTGAGAGAAATGTCAGATAGAGAAAGACAAATATCATATGATATCACATGTGGCATTTAAAAAAAAGGCTACAAATGAACTTACTTACAAAACAGAAATAGAGTTACAGATGTAGAAAATGGACTTATGGTTCAGTTCAGTTCAGTTGAGTCGCTCAGTTGTGTCCGACTCTTGTGACCCCATGAATTGTAGCACGTCAGGCCTGGAGAATCCCATAGACAGAAGAGCCTGGTGGGCTGCAGTCCATGGGGTCGCAAAGAGTCGGACATGACTGAGCAACTTCACTTTCACTTTTCACTTTCATGCATTGGAGAAGGAAATGGCAACCCACTGCAGTGTTCTTGCCTGGAGAATCCCAGGGATGGGGGAGCCTGATGGGCTGCCATCTATGGGGTCGCACAGAGTCGGACACGACTGAAGTGACTTAGCAGCAGCAGCAGCAGCAGGCCTACCAGGGGGTAAGGGAGACAAGGGGTAAGTTGGTAGGCTGGGACTGACATATACACTCTGCTATATATAAAATAGATAACTAATAAGGACCTACTGTGGGCTTCTCAGGTGGCGCTCATGGTAAAGAATCTGTCTGCCAGTGCAGGAGACTTAAGAGACTCAAATTCTATCCCTGTGTCAGAGAGATTCCCTGGAGGAGGGCATGGCAACCCTCTGTAGTATCCTTGCCTGGAGAATCCCATGGACAGAGGATCCTGGCGGGCTACAGTCCATAGGGTCACAAAGAGTCAGGGAGGACTGAATGGACTTAGCCTGTATGCATGCACACAAGGACCTACTGGTAGCATGGGGAGCACTACTCAACACTCTGTAATGGCCTATATGGGAAAAGAATCTTAAAAAAGAGTGGAGATATATATATATATATTTATATATATATATCAGATTTACTTTGCTGTACACCTGAAACTAACACAACATTGTAAATCAACTATACCCCAATAAAAATTTAAAAAGTAAAGAAGAGGCCAGGAAAAAAGTTAACTGAATTTATATCTTAACTTGTGACATCTCTTGTGCTGCTTTGTTCTCCTGTGTTAATATTTAACTTTTTATGTCTTAGATTCCCGCTGTATTGTAACCACTCACAGGATTATCCACTGCTGTTTGTATCTCTCATAAGGGACACAGCAAATATGGATATTTGCTGATGCTAGAAAAAAAATTGATAGGAAACTTCATAGTTCCCTACTTGTGCTCTCTCTGACCTCATTTAGGGACTGGAGGATGCTTCTCTCTGCCCTTTCCCCAACCCCCAGCTTCCTCTGGCTGATTCATATTCATCTTCCAGATTTCCATTCTAGTGGAAGCCTTCCTTGCTCTGCTTCTGTGCTCTTAGGTCATTTCCTTTCTCTTAGCACTCATCACACAATATATTACAGTGTCTGTTATCTCAGCTGAATACCCCTTTAGACTATAGTTTCCCTGAGAAGGGAAATTTGTTTGCCTTTTTACAGCTGTAAACTTAGACACTGACACAGTATCTGGCATATAGCAAGAATTTAGTAAATATTTAGTGAAAGAATGGCCAATGCTAGAGTGACTGACTAGAGTCTCCTGACCAATGCAGGAGACAGGTTCCATCCCTGGGTTGGGAAGATCCCCTGGAGGAGGGCATGGCAACCCACTCCAGTATTCTTGCCTGGGAAATCCCATGGACAGAGGAGCCTGGAGGGCTATGGTCCATTGGGTCGCAAAGAATCAGACACTGCAGCGACTAAGCATGCCAGCATGTAAACTATACACATGTGTTTTATTAATTTTATATAAAATATTTTAAAATGGATTTCTATTTTATATAAAAGGGTTTAGAAAAATATAATGCATTTATTTATTATTGGAGTATAATTGCTTTACAATGTTGTGTTCATTTCTGCTGTACCAGGAAGGGAGTCAGCTAGGTATACATATACTCCTCCTTCTAAAGCCTCTGTCTCACCCCAAATAATGCATATTAATCCTTGTTAGCTTGTTTACCATGGCTTAACTAACAGCTCAGTCTATTTTAAACTGAGTATTGATGTCTTTGGGGGAGAGGAGGTAACTTTTGATGAATTTAGAAGTTTTTGCCTTTCTCAGTCTTGATTGGTGAGACTCTCAGAGTCAGAGCTTTCACTTCCTCTTCACCACGTTTAATCTCAAATTCTTTTCTGCAAATTGTGTAGTATGCTCTGTTTTTGTCATTTACTTTTTTAGTCCTGCTACATGGCTCCTTTTATCTGTCTCTTATTAAAATAATCACAGTTGTTTAACTTTTTTTTTTCAGTGATGTTTAGGTCATACTGGTGTAGGTATTGTCATTGTTCATTCTCATTATCTGAATTCTTAGAGAATATGGTCACAATATACACAATACTGAAAGTTAAACTAATACTATCTTTTTTTAATTTATTTTATTTATTTATTTTTTAAAATTTTATTTTTAAACTTTACATAACTGTATTAGTTTTGCCAAATATCAAAATGAATCCGCCACAGGTATACATGTGTTCCCCATCCTGAACCCTCCTCCCTCCTCCCTCTGGGTCATCCCAGCGCACTAGCCCCAAGCATCCAGTATCGTGTATCGAACCTGGACTGGCATCTCGTTTCATACATGATATTTTACATGTTTCAATGCCATTCTCCAAAATCTTCCCACCCTCTCCCTCTCCCACAGAGTCCATAAGACTGTTCTATACATCAGTGTCTCTTTTGCTATCTCGTACACAGGGTTATTGTTACCATCTTTCTAAATTCCAAATATATGCGTTAGTATACTGTATTGGTGTTTTTCTTTCTGGCTTACTTCACTCTGTATAATAGGCTCCAGTTTCATCCACCTCATTAGAACTGATTCAAATGTATTCTTTTTAATGGCTGAGTAATACTCCGTTGTGTATATGTACCACAGCTTTCTTATCCATTCATCTGCTGATGGACATCTAGGTTGCTTCCATGTCCTGGCTATTATAAACAGTGCTGCGATGAACATTGGGGTACATGTGTCTCTTTCCCTTCTGGTTTCCTCAGTGTGAATGCCCAGCAGTGGGATTGCTGGATCATAAGGCAGTTCTACTTCCAGTTTTTTAAGGAATCTCCACACTGTTCTTCATAGTGGCTGTACTAGTTTGCATTCCCACCAACAGTGTAAGAGAGTTCCCTTTTCTCCACATCCTCTCCAGCATTTATTATTTGTAGACTTTTGGATCACAGCCATTCTGACTGGTGTGAAATGGTACCTCATAGTGGTTTTGATTTGCATTTCTCTGATAATGAGTGATGTTGAGCATCTTTTCATGTGTTTGTTAGCCATCTGTATGTCTTCTTTGGAGAAATGTCTATTTAGTTCTTTGGCCCAGTTTTTGATTGGGTCATTTATTTTTCTGAAGTTGAGCTGTAGGAGTTGCTTGTATATTTTTGAGATTAGTTGTTTGTCAGTTGCTTCATTTGCTATTATTTTCTCCCATTCTGAAGGCTGCCTTTTCACCTTGCTAATAGTTTCCTTTGATGTGCAGAAGCTTTTAAGGTTAATTAGGTCCCATTTGTTTATTTTTGCCTTTATTTCCAATATTCTGGGAGGTGGGTCATAGAGGATCCTGCTGTGATGTATGTCAGAGAGTGTTTTTCCTATGTTCTCCTCTAGGAGTTTTATAGTTTCTGGTCTTACATTTAGATCTTTAATCCATTTTGAGTTTATTTTTGTGTATGGTGTTAGAAAGTATTCTAGTTTCATTCTTTTACAAATGGTTGACCAGATTTCCCAGCACCACTTGTTAGATTGTCTTTAATCCATTGTATATTCTTGCCTCCTTTGTCAAAGATAGGGTGTCCATATGTGCGTGGATTTATCTCTGGGCTTTCTATTTTGTTCCATTGATCTATATTTCTGTCTTTGTGCCAGTACCATACTGTCTTGATAACTGTGGCTTTGTAGTAGAGCCTGAAGTCAGGTAGGTTGATTCCTCCAGTTCCATTCTTCTTTCTCAAGATTGCTTTGGCTATTCGAGGTTTTTTGTATTTCCATACAAATTGTGAAATTATTTGTTCTAGCTCTGTGAAGAATACTGTTGGTAGCTTGATAGGGATTGCATTGAATCTATAAATTGCTTTGGGTAGTATACTCATTTTCACTATATTGATTCTTCCAATCCATGAACATGGTATATTTCTCCATCTATTAGTGTCCTCTTTGATTTCTTTCACTAGTGTTTTATAGTTTTCTATGTATAGGTCTTTAGTTTCTTTAGGTAGATATATTCCCAAGTATTTTATTCTTTCCATTGCAATGGTGAATAGAATTGTTTCCTTAATTTCTCTTTTTGTTTTCTCATTATTAGTGTATAGGAATGCAAGGGATTTCTGTGTGTTGATTTTATATCCTGCAACTTTACTATAGTCATTGATTAGTTCTAGTAATTTTCTGGTGGAGTCTTTAGGGTTTTCTATGTAGAGGATCATGTCATCTGCAAACAGTGAGAGTTTTACTTCTTCTTTTCCAATTTGGATTCCTTTTATTTCTTTTTCTGCTCTGATTGCTGTGGCTAAAACTTCCAAAACTATGTTGAATAGTAATGGTGAAAAAGGGCACCCTTGTCTTGTTCCTGTCTTTAGAGGAAATGCTTTCAATTTTTCACCATTGAGGATAATGTTTGCTGTGGGTTTGTCATATATAGCTTTTATTATGTTCAGGTATGTTCCTTCTATTCCTGCTTTCTGGAGAGTTCTTATCATAAATGGATGTTGAATTTTGTCAAAGGCTTTCTCTGCATCTATTGAGATAATCATATGGTTTTTATTTTTCAATTTGTTAATGTGGTGTATTACATTGATTGATTTGCGGATATTGAAGAATCCTTGCATCCCTGGGATAAAGCCCACTTGGTCATGGTGTATGATCTTTTTAATGTGTTGTTGGATTCTGATTGCTAGAATTTTGTTAAGGATTTTTGCATCTATGTTCATCAGTGATATTGGCCTGTAGTTTTCTTTTTTTGTGGGATCTTTGTCAGGTTTTGGTATTAGGGTGATGGTGGCCTCATAGAATGAGTTTGGAAGTTTACCTTCCTCTGCAATTTTCTGGAAGAGTTTGAGCAGGATAGGTGTTAGCTCTTCTCTAAATTTTTGGTAGAATTCAGCTGTGAAGCCGTCTGGACCTGGGCTTTTGTTTGCTGGAAGATTTTTGATTACAGTTTCAATTTCCGTACTTGTGATGGGTCTGTTAAGATTTTCTATTTCTTCCTGGTCCAGTTTTGGAAAGTTGTACTTTTCTAAGAATTTGTCCATTTCTTCCACGTTGTCCATTTTATTGGCATATAATTGTTGATAGTAGTCTCTTATGATCCTTTGTATTTCTGTGTTGTCTGTTGTGATCTCTCCATTTTTGTTTCTAATTTTATTGATTTTATTTTTCTCCCTTTGTTTCTTGATGAGTCTGGCTAATGGTTTGTCAATTTTATTTATCCTTTCAAAGAACCAGCTTTTGGTTTTGTTGATTTTTGCTATGGTCTCTTTTGTTTCTTTTGCATTTATGTCTGCTCTAATTTTTAAGATTTCTTTCCTTCTACTAACCCTGGGGTTCTTCATTTCTTCGTTTTCTAGTTGCTTTAGGTGTAGAGTTAGGTTATTTATTTGACTTTTTTCTTGTTTCTTGAGGTGTGCCTGTATTGCTATGAACTTTCCCCTTAGGACTGCTTTTACTGTGTCCCACAGGTTTTGGGTTGTTGTGTTTTCATTTTCATTTGTTTCTATGCAAATTTTGATTTCTTTTTTGATTTCTTCTGTGATTTGTTGGTTATTCAGCAGCGTGTTATTCAGCCTCCATATGTTGGAATTTGTAATAGTTTTCCTGTAATTGAGGTCTAATCTTACTGCATTGTGGTCAGAAAAGATGCTTGGAATGATTTCTATTTTTTTTAATTTACCAAGGCTAGCTTTATGGCCCAGAATGTGATCTATCCTGGAGAAGGTTCCATGTGTGCTTGAGAAAAAGGTGAAATTCATTGTTTTGGGATGAAATGTCCTATAGATATCAATTAGGTCTAACTGGTCTATTGTATCATTTAAAGTTTGTGTTTCCTTGTTAATTTTCTGTTTAGTTGATCTATCCATAGGTGTGAGTGGGGTATTAAAGTCTCCCACTATTATTGTGTTATTGTTAATTTCTCCTTTCATACTTGTTAGCATTTGTCTTACATACTGCGGTGCTCCCATGTTGGGTGCATATATATTTATAATTGTTATATCTTCTTCTTGGATTGATCCTTTGATCATTATGTAGTGACCTTCTTTGTCTCTTTTCACAGCCTTTGTTTTAAAGTCTATTTTATCTGATATGAGTATTGCTACTCCTGCTTTCTTTTGGTCCCTATTTGCATGGAAAATCTTTTTCCAGCCCTTCACTTTCAGTCTGTATGTGTCCCCTGTTTTGAGGTGGGTCCCTTGTAGACAACATATGTAGGGGTCTTGTTTTTGTATCCATTCAGCCAGTCTTTGTCTTTTGGTTGGGGCATTCAACCCATTTACGTTTAAGGTAATTACTGATAAGTATGATCCTGTTGCCATTTACTTTATTGTTTTGGGTTCGAATTTATACCCCGTTTTTGTGTTTCCTGTCTAGAGAATATCCTTTAGTATTTGTTGGAGAGCTGGTTTGGTGGTGCAGAATTCTCTCAGCTTTTGCTTGTCTGAAAAGCTTTTGATTTCTCCTTCATACTTGAATGAGATCCTTGCTGGGTACAATAATCTGGGCTGTAGGTTATTTTCTTTCATCATTTTAAGTATGTCTTGCCATTCCCTCCTGGCTTGAAGAGTCTCTATTGAAAGATCAGCTGTTATCCTTATGGGAATTCCCGTGTGTGTTATTTGTTGTTTTTCCCTTGCTGCTTTTAATATTTGTTCTTTGTGTTTGATCTTTGTTAATTTGATTAATATGTGTCTTGGGGTGTTTCGCCTTGGGTTTATTCTGTTTGGGACTCTCTGGGTTTCTTGGACTTGGGTGATTATTTCCTTCCCCATTTTAGGGAAGTTTTCAACTATTATCTCCTCAAGTATTTTCTCATGGTCTTTCTTTTTGTCTTCTTCTTCTGGGACCCCTATGATTCGAATGTTGTAGCGTTTAATATTGTCTTGGAGGTCTCTGAGATTGTCCTCATTTCTTTTAATTCGTTTTTCTTTTATCCTCTCTGATTCATTTATTTCTACCATTCTATCTTCTAATTCACTAATCCTATCTTCTGCCTCTGTTATTCTACTATTTGTTGCCTCCAGAGTGTTTTTTATTTCATTTATTGCATTATTCATTATATATTGACTCTTTTTTATTTCTTCTAGGTCCTTGTTAAACCTTTCTTGCACCTCCTCAATCCTTGTCTCCAGGCTATTTATCTGTGATTCCATTTTAATTTCAAGATTTTGGATCAATTTCACTATCATTATTCGGAATTCTTTATCAGGTAGATTCTCTATCTCTTCCTCTTTTGTTTGGTTTGGTGAGCATTTATCCTGTTCCTTTATCTGCTGGGTATTCCTCTGTCTCTTCATCTTGTTTAAATTGCTGAGTTTGGGGTGTCCTTTCTGTATTCCGGCAGTTTGTGGAGTTCTCTTTATTGTGGCGTTTCCTCGCTGTGTGTGGGTTTGTACAGGTGGCTTGTCAAGGTTTCCTGGTTAGGGAAGCTTGTGTCAGTGTTCTGGTGGGTGGAGCTGTATTTCTTCTCTCTGGAGTGTAATGAAATGTCCAGTAATGAGTTATGAGATGTCTATGGTTTTGGGGTGACTTTGGGCAGCCTGTATCTTGAAGCTCAGGGCTGTGTTCCTTTGTTGCTGGAGAATTTGTTTGGTGTGTCTTGCCCTAGAACTTGTTAGGCCTTGTGTGGTGCTTGGTTTCAGTGTCAGTATGGAGGCGTTTGATGAGCTCCTGTCAATTAATGTTCCTTGGAGTCAGGAGTTCCCTGGAGTCAGGGTTTGGACTTAAGCCTCCTGCTTCCAGTTATCGGTCTTATTTTTACAGTAGTTTCAAAACTTCTCCTTCTATACAGCACCATTGATAAAACATCTACATTAAAGATGAAAAGTTTCTCTATTGTGAGGGTCACTCAGAGAGGTTCACAGTGTTACATGGAGAAGAGAAGAGGGAGGAGGGAGTTAGAGGTGACCCAAATGAGATGAGGTGGAATAAATAATGGAGAGAGTGGGCTAGCCAGTAGTCACTTCCTTATGTGCACTCCACAACTGGACCACTCAGAGATGCTCACAGAGTTATACAGAGAAGAGAAGAAGGAGGAAGAAGACAGAGGTGGCCAGAAGGATAAAAGGGGGGAATGAAAAGGGGGGAGACAGATCCAGCCAGTAATCAGTTCCCTAAGTGTTCTCCACCGTCTGGAACACACAGAAATTCACAGAGTTGGGTAGAGTAGAGAGGGGTTAGGGAGGAGACACAGGCGACCTGGTGGAGAAAAAGGAGAGTCCAAAGGGAGAGAGAGCAGTCAAGCCAGTAATCTCGCTCCCTAGTGAAAAATGGGTCCTGAAGATTGGGTTCTTAAAGGTACAAAATTGGTAACAAATACATAAAAGCAAAAATTAAAAATCTAGAGTAGAGTTTGGAATTTCAAAAATACGGTGTTAAAGAAAAGAAGAAGGAAAAGAAAGAGAGAAAAATGAACAAAGAAAAACAAACAAGGTCGCGAAAATTATAAAGAAAATACAGGTACAAAATTGATAACTAATACCAAAAAGCAAAAATTAAAAATCTAGAATAGAGTTTGGAATTTCAAAAATACAATGTTAAAAAAAAAGGAAGAAGAAAAATAAATAGAGAAAACAAACAAACAAACAAAAAACAAACAATGTCGCAAAAATTATAAAGAAAATACAGGTACAGAATTGATATCAAATACCAAAAAGCATAAATTAGAAATCTAGAGTAGAGTTTGGAATTTCAGGTATACAATGTTATATAAAAGAAGAGAAAGAAACAGAGAAAAAAAAAAAAAGTCACAGAAATTATAAAAAAACTATAGGTACAAAATTGATAACATATACCAAAAAGCTAAAATTAAAAATCTGGAGTAGAGTTTGGAATTTCAAAAATACAATGTTAAAGAAAAGAAGAAAAACAAACAAACAAACAAAACAAAAAAACAAGGTCCAAAAATTATAAAATATATATATATGAAGTTTGCTGAAGAAGAAAAAAAATAGGGTTTTTTTTTTTTTTGCAAAGTAATATGTTATAAAAGTGAAAATTGAAGGAACAATAGAGGACTTAAAAAATTTTTTTTTAAATTAAAAAAAAAAGAAAAGAAAGAATGATTGTAAAAATAGTAAAAATATATCTAGGACTTTCTCTGGTTTTGTTGTGAGTATTGTGGGTTCAGTTCATTTTTGGCTAGTTCCTTGGTCCGACTTATATTTCTCAAGATCTATAGGCCCCTTCCTATGTAGTCCATAGTAACCATGGGGTTTTAATCTATTGCCTGTAGCTTCCAAGGCGTTTCCCTCTGTTATAGCTTCTTCTGTTTGCTGGTCTCTTCAGTGTCTGGTTTCCGCCCTGACACAAAGGGGACGGTGGAGGACACTTTTTTTTTTTTTTTTTTAGGCTCACTTGTTCAGTCGCGCTGTGGGGAGGAGGGAGGGATGCTGCAAACAAACAACACTGGCGTGGGCTCGCAGTGCCTCAGCCACACTGGGTCTGCCCCCGCTCACGGCGCGTGTAGCCTCCCTGCCCACACTGCTCGGGCTCTAGGTTGTTCCGCCGGGAACAATCCGAGGCCGGCCCTGGGCTGCATGTACCTCCCAGGTCCAAGCCGCTCAGGTTCAGGCACTCGGGTAGTCCTCAGAGGCGCAGACTCAGTTGGGCCTGCGTTTTGTGCTCTTCCCAGGTCTGAGCAGCTCAGGTGATGAGGTGTTTGGCGAGCGCCAATGCTGCGACTTATCGCCTTCCCGCCACTCGGTTATCTGGGTGTAAAACCGGCGCACCTTCTCAGGCAGATGTTGACTGTCCAGAAACCCAAGAAGTTTTAGTTAGCAAAGAAGCCTGCTTACAGTTTTATAGATAATGTCTCTCTGGGGCTGCGATTGCCCCCTTCCGGCTCTGGCTGCCTGTCACCGGAGGGGGAAGGTCTGCAGCCGGCTATCTCTGTTCAGTCCTTTGTTCCGTGTGCGGGCCTGGCGGTGTCTCAGGTTAGGGCTGGCTTTTTGCGAGGTAGATGTCCCACAGTCTGGTTTGCTAGCCCAAATTATTTCACTCAGATAGCGCTCAGGGTATTCTGGCCAGATTCTTACTCTAAGCGATGCAGCCCGCGCCGCGCCTCCCTGCCCAGCCCCCGCTTGCTAATGGCGTGTGCAGGCGTCTGTGCTGCTTCTCCGCTGGGGGAGTTACCGTAGGGCTTGCAATCTGCGAGTTTTAATTGTTTATTTATTTTTTCTCCCTGTTATGTTGCCCTCTGTGCTTCCAAAGCTCGGCACAGATTCGGCAGTGAGAAGGTTTCCTGGTGTTTGGAAACTTCTCTCTTTTTAAGACTCCCTTCCGGGGCCGGAACTCCGTCCCTCCCTCTTTTGTCTCTTTTTTTTTTTGTCTTTTATATTTTTTCCTACCTCCTTTCGAAGAGTTGGGTTGCTTTTCTGGGTGTCTGATGTCCTCTGCCGGCGTTCAGAAGTTGTTTTGTGGAATTTACTCGATGTTTAAATGCTCTTTTGATGAATTTGTGGGAGAGAAAGTGTTCTCCCCGTCCTACTCCTCCGCCACCTTGGTTCCTCCCCCCCAAACTAGTACCATCTTGATACGAAGCATAATAAGCACAGCCAAAAGTGAATCGTTACAAGGCTTTTAAATTGCCCACTTAAATTGCATCAGAGTAAGGCAACAATGCTTCTGGGCAGGAAAGCTATGACAAACCTAGACAGTGTGTTGAAAACCACAGACATTACTTTGCCAACAAAGGTCCATATAGTCAAGGCTATGGTCATCCCAGTGGTCATTATGGTTGTGAGAGCTGGACTGTAAAGAAAGCAGAATGCCAAGGAACTGATGCCTTCCAACTGTGGTGCTGGAGAAAACTCCTGAAAGTCCTTTGCACAGCAAGGAGATCAAACCAATCTTAAGGAAAATCAACCCTGAATACTTGTTGGAAGGACTAATGCTGAAGCTGAAGCTCCAGTATTTTGGTCATCTAATGTGAACAGCAAACTCATTGGAAAAGTCCCTGATCCTGGGGAAGATTGAGGGCAGAAGGAGAAGAGGGTGTCAGAGGATGAGATGGCTGGATTGCATTACTGATACAATGGACATGAACTTGGGCAAACTTCAGGAGATGGTGAGGGACAGGGAGGCCTGGTGTGCTGCAGTCCATGGGGTCTCAAAGAGCTGGACACGACTGGGCAACTGACTGAACAACAACAAGGCAAAATGAATGATCCTTACTGTGAACTGGTAATCAGTGCTGCAAATATCAGCCTAGGAGTAAAAACAGCCATCAGTGACTACATAGATGGGGTAATTCGTGTTGGAGCCATTTGACACTAAAACAGTCTTGCTTTCAGTATTGTTTCCATCCTATGGAGGAGTTTCCTATTTAGTGGGATTTTTCAGTGCTACAACTCCAACAACCTAGAAAGGTTGATCTCTCTAGTTCTGGCAGCAATCCCTAAAATGTCAAGAGAGACATAAGAGATTGGCAATGCTCAATTTTCAGAAATATATTCCTCTGAGACTATAATCAATTCCTAACTAGTAGATGGAGCTTCCCTGCTGGCTCAGTGGAAAAGAATCCATCTGCCAATGCAGGATATGCAGGTTTGATCCCTGGGTTGGGAAGATTGCTGGAGTAGGAAATGACAACCCACTCCAATATTCTTGCCTGGGAAATCCCATGGACAGAAAAGCCTGGTGGGCTACAGTCCATGGAGTGGCAAAAGAGACATGACTTAGCAATTAAACAACAATAACTGATAGATAACTTATCAGTATACATCCCAAAAAAGCAGTATTCACTGAAGACAGCCATTGTTCACTGTTTTTACAATTCTAATATACTGTTGTCCATTTTATTTTATTATCATTTTTTAAATAAATTATTTTTATTTATTTATTTGGCTGTGCTGGGTGGGTCTTAGTACACAGGGTCTTTTGTCTTTGTTACTAATACAACACTGTAAATCAACTATACTCCAATAAAATTAAAATATAAGAAAGGAAAAAATAAAGTACCCTTGTTTCTTTTCTTGATAAGGTTATTAGTCAATGAAGTTAACTTCATAGACCTATATATTTTTTTTGGTAAAGCACTGAAACTTTCGACTGAAAAAAATTCGCAACCTAAAAACTGAGAATATGCTTCACTCGAGGACATTAATTGAGGACTCTAGCTTGGGAAATCAGCCTCTCAGACAGCTTTGATGACTCTCCCAAAGAGGTAAGGGAGGAGCCAAGATATACAGGAAATTTTGCGGAAAAAAATGTAGTCAAACATTAAAAGATTACTGCTAATCACACAGGAAAAACAGACATATCAGGTTAATGAGTGTGGGCTTTTTCTATGTATGCAAGAGTCTTGGCTTGTTAAAATTATTCCTTTGATATGGATCTTAACAATCTAGGGCCAGTTTTCTGTATTTCTTCCCCTCAGGAAGAAATACCCCTCAGGGTACACCTTTGGGTATTGTTGCAGTGACTGATGGCTTTATGGCCACAATATTCTCTTTGTTTACTGAAACGGTAGGCAACATTCTCTGTCCATCGAACTATTTGAGAGTAAGTCGCTGATGCAATGTGCCATTTTTCCTTAGATGTGTCATTATTCCCTAGTATATGCATGTATGCAAAATTGCTTCAGTCATGTCTGACTCTTTGCGACTCTATGGTCTGTAGCCCGCCAGGCTTTACTGTCCATGGGATTCTCCAGGCAAGAATACTGGAGTGGGTTGCCATGCCCTCCTCCAGGGGATCTTCCAAAACCAGGGATGGAACCCGCATCTCTACGTCTCCTGCATTGGCAGACTTGTTCTTCACCACTAGCACCACCTGGGAAGCCCATTCCTTAGTATATTCGTGTGCATTTCCTATAAACATTCTCCTATGTAATCACAATACAACTATCAAAATCAGAAAATTAACACTCGTGCATAGGGATCTTCTATTTCAGAAGCTATTGAAGTTTTGCCAAATGTTCCTTAGAATAAACAGAGCAATCCAAGATGATATTGTCTTTAGATTGTGATGCCTCTTTCTTCTCTTATTCTGAAATAGTCTTTCCTTGATTTTCATGATGCATTTTTGCAGATTAAAGAATGTAGAATGTCTCACATTTTGGAATTTCAATGTTTCCTCAGTCAAACTCATTTTTGGTAGGAATATCCATGTTCTCTATTTGTAACCTGTCAGCGGGAGCAGGATTCTGATTAGTTATGGTGATGTTATTTTATTTTGATCACTTCATTAAGATGGTATCTGTTTTCTCCATTGTAGTGTGTCTTTATTAATAATTACTTATTAATAAGTGTTTTGTAGGGAGATTCTTGAGAATGTATATAACTCATGATGTCAAACTTTCAAATTATTTATCTATTAATTCATGTAAATATGGACTTACAGCTTCTTATTTTATTCAATAGTTTTCTCCATTTCCTTATCTCTAACATCCTTCTCAAATAGTGAGCAACCTGGCTCTCATTATCTTGAATGTATTTACTTTTTTCATAATGATTTATTTTGATGCTCAAATTTTCCAGGTTTGTAAATGAGAGCCCATTCACACCAACCCTTGTGTTCTTTCAACATGCCTCACTTTCTCTGAGCATTGCCTTCTGGCATAGATCTAGAGTCATCTATTTTCCTGCCCCAGGCTTGTTTCAGACCATTTTCTAAGGAACTCTTGTTCTTTTTAGTAGAGACTGGTGTTTAGAAGCCAAGATCTAGGTACGAGATGTGCTATTGCTATTGGGGTGTTTCTGATCTCAAATCGTTTCATGGTCAGAGTAGGGAATATTATATATTTTAAATTATATATCATATTTCATAATTACTAGTAAATACAGATTTACATTTCAATCTATGTAGATAGAAAAACCATGAATACACCCAGAGCTGGCATCATGGGTATGAGACCTGTGTGGTTGCACTGAACCCCATACTTAGAAACACAGCTGAAACTTGGTTTAAAACTCTGCTTTCACCATCTTGAAATTTTAAATTTTGAACAAGGAACCCTCCATCTCCATTTTGCACAGGGCCCTACAAATTAAGTAGTCAGTTCTGAATACACAAAAACCTTCCAGTATAGTGTAACACCATAGGGTTCCTTTTAATTTTTCTCTTTCTGTATTTGTAGCTCCTTCCCCTGGTAGTGAGAAACCTGGTTAACATTCTGAATAAATTATAAATTTACTTATTTGATTATGCCCCTTGTATGTAACTAATCTCCCATGACTGCTGCTTCCTCCCTTATGTGGATACTCTCCTCATAGCATTTAGACTCTGACACCCCAGGCTGAGTTACCCCTTCCACATGGTTGCACTTCTCACAATATTCAGGTTCTGACAGTTCATGCAAGACTGTTTCTCCATGGAGACACCCTGCTCAACCTACTTGGGCTCTGACACTCCCTCTCCCCACTGGCTGGCTGTCTTCCCAACATGAATTCTTCTTCACCCTCCTGGGGCTCTGACAGCTCAGAATGAGCTCTGGAGGTACAGTTTTTATACAAAGAAACAAATGGATATAGACTAGACTAGAGAATATGAGTATATCATAAGAGTATATATTGTTTCCTGAAATGTTTAAATTTCAGTCATATACCAATGTGTGAGTATGTGAACATACATCCATGTATGTGTGTGTATCACTGGATTGTAATGTAAAATATATGCTTTTACTATGGAGCAGGGTAAAATAAAATTCAAAACCACTGATACATGCAGTATGATTCCAGTTTTGCTTTAAAAAAATGGAATCCACCCCCACACACAAAATAAAAACATTATAACACAGGGTGCCCACCCTAGGACACTCTGTGATGACCTAGAGGGGCAGGATAGGCAGGGAAGGAGGGTGGGTAGGGGAGGGAGGCTTAAGAGGGAGGGGATATGTGTATATATATAGTTATGACTGATTCTCAATATTGTATGCAGAAGCCAATACACCACTGTAAAGCAATTATCCTTCAATTTTTAAAAAAGTAACAATATGAGGCGATGGATGTGTTAACTTTATTGTGGTAATCATTTCACAGTATATATGTATATCAAATCATGTTGCATGCCTTAACCTTGTGTAATGTTATATGCCAATTATATTTCAATAAAGCTGGAGGAAAAAAGTGAACCAACTGTTAGCAATTGAAGGAAGGCTTAAAGGACAACTTTGAGTTTTTAATCTATGTTCTGTATAACTCTAATTCTTAGGACAGCAGAAGTTATTATTTATTTTAAAGATAAAACTAACAAAAACATACATGTATGTGGTGTATCTATACACAGAAAATTGAAAAGAAAAACATCAAAATATTTATCTTTTTGGTGTTATAGACATGGTACTATAGGCAATATTTGGTATTATAGACAACATGGTGGTATTATAGACAACCTTTGTATTTTTCTGTATCATTTTCCACATTTTCGAAATCTCTTGAAATGAGAATTTATTACTCTGGTAGTTTTCCATTTACATTTTCAAAAGAAATGTACTTGATAAATTATTTGTAGGAAAGATAGAAAGTAGAGATTTCTAACGGAGAAGGCAATGGCACCGCACTCCAGTACTCTTGCCTGGAAAATCCCATGGATGGAGGAGCCTGGTAGGCTATGGTCCATGGAGTTGCTAAGAGTTGGACACGAATGAGAGACTTCACTTTCACTTTTCACTTTCATGCATTGGAGAAGGAAATGGCAACCCACTCCAGTGTTTTTGCCTGGAGAATTCCAGGGATGGGGGAGCCTGGTGGGCTGCCGTCTCTGGGGTCCCACAGAGTGGGACACGACTCAAGCGACTTAGCAGCAGCAGCAGCAGCAGAGATTTCTAATGTTCTATTTTACTTAAAGGCCACTTTGCATAAACCAGACACTGTACTAGAAGCTGGGATACACTGGTAAATGAGACCAACCTCTGCCCTCATGGAGCTGAGAATCTAGTGAGGAAGACAGCTACTAGACAAGTAATTACAATAATGGGGGATAAGTGTTGGTAGTGGGTAATGAATTGCTTTGGAAGTGCATAGGATTTTGAAGGCAAGATAATCTAACCTAGATTAGGGGTTGGGAAGTCTTCCCAGGGGAAGACTTGGGCTAAGAGACAAGTAGGACTTAGCCAGTCAACCTGAAAAAAGTACTACATTTTAGGCAGAGGGAACATTGAGATATAAACTCAGCTTGCTTCTTTTGCAGAAAGCAGAGTCACGAGAGATACAGTTAGGAAGCTGGAGAAGAAACAAGGAAGCTAAGGAAAGTCTGTCAAGCCCTCTTATGGAAAACCTGTGAAAATATCTTTGCAGCTTCTTCATCTGCACTTGCAGCCTTTCTACATAGCTCAGGGGGAAATACAGTAGTTTTGAAGTCAATAATCACTTATTCACTAAAGGAAGACACTTGTGTGTACAATAAAGGATGGCATTTCTATGAAATTGTCAGCTTTTTTTAAAAAAAAGTCTTCATTTATTGCTAAAAGTTTATTATCAGTCACTTCAAAACATTAACATGTTGGGAAAGATCCTTTTTTTTTTTTTTTAACATGTTGGGAAAGATCCTAATGGAGTATCATTTACCTGCTTTATAGACGTCATTTTCCAGCATACCATTTATGTATGAGTGTGCATTTCTTCTCAGTCATGTCCAACTCTTTGCAGTCCCATGGACTATAGACCATGAGGCTACTCTGTCCATGGGATTTTCCAGGCAAGAACACCGGAGTAGGTTGCCATTTCCTCCTCCAGGGGATCTTCCCAACCCAGGGATAGAGCCCTTGTGTCTCATACACTGGCAGGCAGATTCTCGGCAGACCCATGTATGAATGATATACATTAAATAAATAAGATTGAAGCACAGCATTTGTATTGGCTGTATTGATTAGGGTCACAACAACAACCAAAAATCTCAAACTAGCGTTAGCAAAAAATGGATTATAAATATAAATGCTTGCTTTTCACTCTGCTTATCAATTCCCTGTTCTTCTCTGCTCCAAATGAGGGGAAACATGGATGCCAAAACATCTTGCACATTACATCTCACAGTCCAAGTTCTCAAAGAAAGGTTGCTGCTGCTGCTGCTGCTGCTAAGTCGCTTCAGTCGTGTCTGACTCTGTGGGACCCCAGAGACGGCAGCCCACCAGGGTCTCCCGTCCCTGGGATTCTCCAGGCAAGAACACTGGAGTGGGTTGCCAGTTCATTCTCCAATGCATGAAAATGAAAAGTGAAAATGAAGTTGCTCAGTTGTGTCCGACTCTCAGTGGCCCCATGGACTGCAGCCCTCCAGGCTCCTCCATCCATGGGATTTTTCAGACAAGAGTACTGGAGTGGGGTGCCATTGCCTTCTCCCAAGGAAAGGCTAGCCCCTCTCAATTTCAATTCCAAAATGTTCGGGGAAGGATTGTAATTGGCCACGCTTGGGTCAACTGATCATCCCAAGACCAATCATTTTGGCTGGGGGTGAAGAGTGAAGCAATTTTGTTTTATTCTGAGAGATTCACATATATTAACTCCTCATACAACCTCTGAAGGTATACATTAATATTAACCTCATATTATAGATAAGGAAATAGAGCGAGGAGTCTTCAGAAGGAAGGCATCAGTTCAGTTCAGTTCAGTTCAGTCTCTCAGTTGTGTCCGACTCTTTGCGACCCCATGAATCGCAGCACACCAGGCCTCCCTGTCCATCACCAACTCCTGGAGTTCACCCAAACTCATGTCCATCAAGTTGGTGATGCCATCCAGCCATCTCATCCTCTGTCGTCCCCTTCTCCTCCTGCCCCCAATCCCTCCCAGCATCAGAGTCTTTGCCAATGAGTCAACTCTTCCCATGAGGTGGCCAAAGCATCAGTCCTTCTAAAGAACACCCAGGACTGATCCCCTTTAGAATGGACTGGTTGGATCTCCCTGCAGTCCAAGGGACTCTCAAGAGTCTTCTCCAACACCACAGTTCAAAAGCATCAATTCTTCGGTGCTCAGCTTTCTTCACAGTCCAACTCTCACATCCATACATGACCACTGGAAAAACTATAGCCTTGACTATAGCCTAGACGAACCTTTGTTGGCAAAGTAATGTCTCTGCTTTTCAATATGCTATCTAGGTTGGTCATAACTTTCCTTCCAAGGAGTAAGCATCTTTTAATTTCACAGCTGCAGTCACCATCTGCAGTGATTTTGGAGCCCAGGAAAATAAAGTCTGACACTGTTTCCACTGTTTCCCCATCTATTTCCCATGAAGTGATGGGACCAGATGCCATGATCTTTGTTTTCTGAATGTTGAGCTTTAAGCCAACTTTTTCACTCTCCTCTTTCACTTTCATCAAGAGGCTTTTTAGTTCCTCTTCACTTTCTGCCATAAGGGTGGTGTCATCTGCATATCTGAGATTATTGATATTTCTCCCGGCAATCTTGATTCCAGCTTGTGCTTCTTCCAGCCCTGCGTTTCTCATGATGTATTCTGCATATAAGTTAAATAAGCAGGGTGACAATATACAGCCTTGACGTATTCCTTTTCCTATTTGGAATCAGTCTGTTGTTCCATGTCCAGTTCTAACTGTTGCTTCCTGACCTGCATATAGGTTTCTCAAGAGGCAGGTCAGGTGGTCTGGTATTCCCATCTCTTTAAGAATTTTCCACAGTTTATTGTGATCCACACAGTCAAAGGCTTTGGCATAGTCAATAAAGCAGAAATAGATGTTTTTCTGGAACTCTCTTGCTTTTTCCATGATCCAGCAGATGTTGGCAATTTGATCTCTGGTTCCTCTGCCTTTTCTAAAACCAACTTGAACATCTGGAAGTTCACGGTTCACATATTGCCGAAGTCTGGCTTGGACAATTTTGAGCATTACTTTACTAGCGTGTGAAGGAAGGCATACATCATAGCAAATGCTGAAGTTAGCCCAAACAAACTGGTAGCACTTCTGGTACCCCACACCCACCATTTCCTTTCTGACAATTCTTCCCATTACCCATCCAGAGAAACTTTCATGATATTCTGCGTCTTGCTGTTTTTTTTTTTTTCCCAGATAAACTTTGGAGATCTTTTTAAGCACTGTGTACCAATTTCATTGTTTTGTTTTTTTTTTTTCACCCACTGTTTAGTATTACATTAACTATTTCTATGTTGATGAACAGTTACTCTGGGTTCAATTTTTCACAATTAAAAACAATACTGTGACGATACTTGAACATGTATTTTTGTGTAATTTTTAGGAATTGCTGGGTAAAAGAATATATAAATTGTATACACAGTATGTATACTGTTTTTAGGAACCAAGTATATGTATTGACAGGTACTGCTTCAAAAATGGGTTTCAATTTACACACGGCCCAGTTTGTCCTTCATACTAACCTCAACAACTCTAAACAGGTAACTTGTAAATCCTGGGGCATAGATAGGGGTTAATGTGGGCTCAGAGAAGGGACATCTATTCTAGTGTGTCAGTTAAGGCTTCTAGGAGGAAGTGACTCCTAGGCTGAGATGGGATGATGCTAGGTGCCAAGGAACACCAAAAATTACTAGGAAATCACGAGAAGCTACGACAGAGGCAGAGAACAGATTCTCCCTCATAGTCTTCAGAAGAAACCAACCCTGCCGACATCTTGATCTCGGACTTTTAACCTCAAGAACCATGACAATAAAATACTGTTAAGTCATCCTTTGGTACTTTGCTACAACAGTCTTAACCTCATTCTCCAGTAGATTAGATTGTTTACATTAGTTTGCTAAGACTTTGCCCTAACAAAGTACCACAGAATGGGTTAGTTAACAGATATTTATTTTCTCAATCTTCTGGAGGCTGGAAGTCTGAGATCAAGGTGTCAGTAGGATTGGGGCTTTTTCTTATTCTTTACAAAAAACTTTTTTGTTGTTGTTGTTGTGCTGTGTGCCATGGGGGATCCCAGTTCCCTGACCAGGGATCAAACCCATGCCAGCTGCATGGGAAGCATGGAGTGTCAACCGCTGGACCACCAGGGAAGTCCCAGGGTTGGTTTCTTCTGAGACCTCTGTTTGGTTTGTGAATGGCTATTAAGAAATGAAATATTTCCTGCCATATCAGTAATCAGGGATGTCACAGTCATCAGCAATTGCAGCCCTCCAGTGTGAGACACTCAGGAAGGAAAGAATACCTGCCATTTAGCAGCCATCAGACTGCAGCCACTCCCTCTGGTGAGCCCTGAGGAAACTCAGGATGTGAAAACACAGGATATTGGCCTCAGATAGCTAAGGTGCATGTCAAAGGAATGATTTCAGTGAGCCCCGCCTCTTGCATCTTCCCATACATAGGAAAGCGCTAAATTCCCTAACTTGGGATATCTGATTTTCTTTAATTTACAAAAATCTTTTGATTTTCATACTACCTGCCCTTTGTTGCAAAGCTTCTATATATCCTGGCTCCCCTCCCCTCTCACCTCTTCAATGCAATTCTTTCAGGGTTACTGGAGATGCTGCCTCTCAGGCTTGAAGTCCTAAAAATTCCCACCAAATAACTCTCAACTTTTGTGTTGTGAATATTTTTTTAAGTCTACACTGTCTTCTCCCTGTGTCTTCACATACTCTTGCATTTGTGTGTCTGTATTCAAACTTCCTCTTATAAGGACATCAGCCATATTGAGTTAGGACCCACCCTTAGGGCTTCATTTTGAGTTGTTAACCTCTTTAAAGACCCTATCCTGAACCTTTGGCTCAATGGTAAAGAATAAGCCTGCCAATGCAGGAGACATAGGTTTGATCCCTGATCCAGGAAGATCCCATATGCCATGGAGCAACTAAGCCTGTGTGCTACAACTACTGAGCCTGTACTCCAGAACCCAGGAACCCCAACAACTGAAGCCCATGTGCCTTAGAACCCATGCTCCGCAACAAGAGAAACCATTTCAATGAGAAGCCTGCACACCACAACTTGAGAGTGGCCCCCACTTTCCGCATCTAGAGAAAAGCCTGTACAGCAATGAAGACCTAGCACAGCTATAAATAAATAAATAAAAAGTGTTCTGACCCTACCCTCAAATACAGTCACTCCGTGAGGCACTGGGGGTAGGGCTTTAACATATGAATAGGGAGGGAGGTGTAATTCAGCCCACAACAAGAGGCCAGTGGGAGAAAACTGATACAGTAGCACCAACTGCCAGACACGTGAGTGAGGCCATTGCCAACCTTGCAGCTCGGCTGAGGCTCTAGCCAAATGCTCCTACGTGAGTGAGCTTAGGTGAAATCAGCAGAACTATTCAGATAGTCCACACAAATCCAAAGAAGTCAAAAATCACTGTTGTTTTAAGCCACTGGGTTTTGGGATAGCTTCTTATTCAGCAATATATAACTGAAAAAAAAAACAAACCCATTTCATGTAAATTCTAAACTGGGCTCAGTTCCACTACACTAGTTAGTGATAGGCTACCTGTTAAGTGGATTGTTCAGTCAGCTATTTCATTATTACCATAGAAAAGAAGTGGTGCTAATTTCTTAATTTAAAATGAATAGACATTATTGCTACTAGTTTATATAGCATTTTGCCCATTGTTCGAGATAGTCTCTTAATAATTTATAAAGTTTTTAAATCAAAACAATATTGAATTATAGACCCCTGGGACTGAAAGGAACAAGAGGTCATTTACTCCATCTCTTTATCTTCAAAGAGCGTGACAATTCTATTCCAGCCAGATAAGAATCCTCCTCCTCACTGACATCCAAAAAAACTTTTAAAATGTCGATCTGTAAATGGAATGATATTTGGCACTCTCTAGGCCTTTAAAGATTTAATACAGTGATGCAGAGACAAACCACACTTAAAACTCAAAGTGCTGCGTGCATAAACAACTTAAAAAGAACAGATAAAAGAGATGTGATGGATATAGGCATACTTGAGCATATTGTGGGTTCATTTCCCAACCACTGCAATAAAGCAAATATTGCAATAAAATGAGTCTAACAAATTTTTTGGTTTCCTAATGCATGTGAAAATTTATGTTTATATTCTGCTGGTGTCTACCAAATGTGCAATAGCATTATGTCTTAAAAATGCCACAATGTACATACCTTAATTAAAAAATACTTTGTTACTAAAAATGCTAATCATCATTTATGCTCTCAGCAAGTCAGAGTAGTAACATCAAAGATCTGAATCACAGATCACCATAACAAATATGATAATAATGAAAAAAATTGAAATGTTGCCAGAATTACTAAAGTGTGACACAGAGACACAAAGTTAGCAAATGCTATTGGGAAATGGTGCCAACAGGCTTGTGTGATGTAGGATTGCCACAAACCTTCAATTTTTTTTTTTTTTAAACAATATCTATGAAGCACAATAAAGTGAAGTAGAATAGGTTTGCCTGTATATACAATGGAATTTCATTTATGAAAAAGAAGAAAATCGTGCTATTTGCAGCAACATGAATTGACCTTGAGGGAAGTGTGTTAAGTGAAGTAAATCAGACAGAGAAAGAAGATTATTGTATGGTATCATTATATGTGGAATCTTGAAAAGCCAAACTCATAAAAACAGAGTCTAGAATGGTGGTTAGCAGGGGCTGGGGGTAGAGGGGAGAGGAGGATTGTTATTGGTCAAATGTACAAACTTCCACTTCAGTTCAGTTTAGTTCAGTCGCTCAGTCATGTCCAACTCTTTGCGACTCATGGACTACAGCATGCCAGGCTTCCCTGTCCATCACCAACTCCCAGAGCTTCCTCAAACTCATGTCCATCGAGTTGGTGATGCCATCCAACCATCTCATCCTCTGTCGTCCCCTTCTCCCCCTGCCTTCAATCTTTCCTAGCATCAGGGTCTTTTCCAAAATAAGTCAGTTCGTTGCATCAGTTGGCCAAAGTACTGGAGCTTCAGCTTCAGCATCAGTCCTTCCAATGAATTTTCAGGACTGATTTCCTTTAGGATGGACTAGTTTGACCTCCTTGCAGTCCCAGGGACTCTCAAGAGTCTTCTGCAAGACCACAGTTCAAAAGCATCAATTCTTTGGCGCTCAGTTTTCTTTATAGTCCAACTCTCACATCCATACATGACTACTGGAAAAACCATAGCTTTGACTAGATGGACCTTTGTTGGCAAAGTAATGTCTCTGCTTTTGAATATGCTGTCTAGGTTGGTCATAGCTTTTCTTGCAAGAAGCAAGCATGAGTAACTTTCACCTACAGGGTGAATAAGTTTTGGGATCTAATGAACAGCATGGTTATTATAGCTAATAATACTGTATTATATACTTGAAAGTTGTGAAGAGGGATTTTAAATGTTCTTATAATAGAAACAGAGAAGGCAATGGCACCCCAGAAGGCAATGGCACCCCACATGGGGTCACTGGGAGTCGGATACAACTGAGCGACTTCACTTCCATTTTTCACTTTCATGCATTGGGGAAGGAAATGGCAACCCACTCCAGTGTTCTTGCCTGGAGAATCCCAGGCACGGGGGAGCCTGGTGGGCTGCCATCTATGGGGTCGCACAGAGTCAGACACGACTGAAGCGACTTAGCAGCAGCAGCCTGCCGGTGCCAGCCGGCAAAGTCAATCAGGTCCCGAGAACATGCACGGCGGGGCTGAGAAAGAAAATTACAGCAAAGGATTTCTGCAACAAAGATGGGGTTGAGAGGTTCAGACACGTCTCCACAAAGGGAAGCGGTCTGACACCAACTTTATTCAGCATCTTATATTTATACAGAAGAGAGTGAGAAAGACAAGACAGTTGACATTTTTTCTTGGTTGGCCTATACATCTTACAAACAGTCGCAAGAAATCTTGAGAGCATGGGAATGGCACCCTGTTATTATTTCTTACACCAGATAACATTTCTCTGTGCGTGAGAAGTTTGCACAGAACTCCATGTGCCTGCAGTAAATAAGCGCCTAATCTCTGGGGTGGTGGGACAGAGAGCTATGTTTGCAAGCAAACCCTCAAGGACTGAGGCAGCTCCCAGAGCTGTGTCCTTCGGACAAAGGACCCTGTTCTCACGGGCAGCTCCCTGCAGCAGCCAGTACTCTTGCCTGGAAAATCCCATGGACGGAAAAGCCTGGTAGGCTGCAGTCCATGGGGTCACTAAGAGTTGGACACGACTGAGCGACTTTCCTTTCACTTTTCTCTTTCATGCATTGGAGAAGGAAATGGCAACCCACTCCAGTGTTCTTGCCTGGAGAATCCCAGGGACGGGGGAGCCTGGTGGGCTTCCATCTATCGGGTCACACAGAGTCGGACACGACTGTAGTGACTTAGCAGCAGCAGCATAACAGAAAAGAAATGGTAGGACTTCACTGGTGGTACAGTGGATAAGAATGCACCTGCCAATATAGGGGACATGGGTTCCATCCCTGATTCGGGAAGATTCCACATGCCACTGAGCAACTAAGCCCAAGCACCACAACTGTTGAACCTGTGCTCTAGAGCTGGGCAGCCACAACTACTGAGTCTGTGTGTTGCAGCTGCTGAAGCCTGCATGCCTAGAACCTGTGCTCTGCAATAAGAGAAGCCTCTGCAATGAGAAGCCCATGCACCGCAGCAAAGAGTAGCCCCCACTCAGCACAACTGGAGAAAGCCCACACGCAGCAACAAAGACCCAGCACAACCAAAACTAAATAAATAAATATTATATAAAAAGAGAAATAATAATAGTATTAACTAACTCCATGGTGGTAATCATTTTACAATATACGTGTATCAAATCCACACACTGTACACCTTAAACAATGTCGTATGTCAATTAAATCTCAATAAAGCTGAAAAACTGGAAAAATCCTGCATATGAAATTATATTTTTCTTCCAGTTTATCTACATAAACATTTTGAGTCCATGTAGATAATATAGACAGAGGTTAATATAACTATACAAGTATATGCATTGTATAGGTAAAAGAAAAGATTTTGAGAAACCTGATAGCTGCCAAATATTTGAAGGGCTGTTATGCAGAAGAAAAGTGAAAAGTAATCTGTGTAGTTACTGGGTAGAACTAGGAATAAGGGTGAAACAGATGGAAATTTCAGGGTGGCATGTATCATTTTATCTCTGCTGCTGCTGCTGCTGCTGCATCGCTTCAGTTGTGTCCAACTCTGTGCGACCCCATAGATGGCAGCCCACCAGGCTCCCCCGTCCCTGGGATTCTCCAGGCAAGAACACTGGAGTGGGTTGCCATTTCCTTCTCCAATGCATGAAAGTGAGAAGTGAAAGTGAAGTCGCTCAGTCGTGTCTGACTCTTAGCAACCCCATGAACTGCAGCCTATCAGGCTCCTCCGTCCATGGGATTTTCCAGGCAAGGAAGAACTTTTTGACAATTAGAATTCTTGGAATTAAATGGGCACCCTCACTGGAATTACTGTACAGGGAATTCCAGAAGATTATCCTAGATGATCTCTGAGGTTCTTTCCAACACTATGACATTGAACCATGTGTCAAAATTAAACACATTTCGGAGATATGCGTGCATGTGTGCTAAATCACTTCAGTTGTGTCCGACTCTGTGCGACCCCAAGGACGGTAACTTGCCAGTCTCCTCTGGCCATGGGATTCTCCAGGTAAGAATACTGGAGTGGGTTGCCATGCCCTCTTCCAGGGGATCTTCCCCACCCAGGGATCAAACTCACAACCTGCATCTCTCACATCTCTGGCACTGGCAGGTGGGTTCTTTATTACTAGTGCCACTTGGGAAACATTTGGGGGAATGTAGAAAAAGCTAATTGAATTTTACAGGCAAATAATCATTATCAGCTGTGGCTGTTTTAGGTATAGGCTGAGTAGAGTACAGGGGAACTATTGTGTGTCTATGGATAAGTCTGAGATTTTCCTAAGAAGGAGGCAAGATCTGAGTAGATTTTGTAGATTGTAAATTCAAGTCCTGAATACTGTAAAGGGAGTCACTTCGGTACCGTATTGGGGAGAATCTGAGTATTGCAAAAGTGAAGTGAAAGTCACTCAGTCATGTCCAGCTGTTTGTAACCCCATGGACTTTACATTCCATGGGGAATGTCGGCCAGAATACTGGAGTGGAGAGCCTTTCTCTTCTCCAGGGGATCTTCTCAACCCAGGGATTGGAACCAGGTCTCCTGCATTGCACGTAGATTCTTTACCAGCTGAGCCACAAAGGAAACGCAAGATGAGTAGCCTATCCCTTGTCCAGGGGATCTTCCCAACCCAGAGATCGAACTAGGGTATCCTGCGTGGCAGGCAGATTCTTTACCAACTGAGCTATTAGGGAAACCCTGAGCATTGCAAAAATCAGAGCTAAAAAGGAAGAAATCCTAAAGTAGGCTTATTGAATAAAATATACATGCCTACCATAGAAGGGGTGAGAGTTTGAGCAACAGGAGTTGATGAACATTAGGCAATTATAATCCAGGGTATACTGGGAAATAATTTTAAAACATCAGGTGAAAGTTTTAGACCTTGTACATTATGAAGGGGAGGGGAAGCACAGTCAAAGCAATGACAGGAAGAGGTATTTTTGTTTTAGTGAATTGTTTGGTGCTAAAGGTGAGGAATCTCAAAAGAAAAGGCTAGTAGCAGGAGAATTCAGCAGAAAGATGACCTGGATATCCATACAAATGTAGAGAAAGAAATATGGACTAATATGGGAGATAATGTAAGACTGGCAATACCCTGGAAATCCAGATGAGTCAAGACAGGGATCAGTGAAGCACCGCTTACCTGTTCCTTGCTTCTGAAAATTGTGGTATTACTTCTATTACAGGGAAGGTAAAGATGATGAGTATCTTTGTCTTCATTGTGCCTCATTGATGACGATGGGTTTGATTTTTCATGCCATCCCCTGGCCATTGCTCAGGTGAGGCTGTCCCTATGCTACTGTGCACCATGCACTCTACCTTTTTTTTTCATCTGGTTTCTATACCTGCCTGGTCTTCATCTGGCTTTTGCTCCTGCCTGGAGTTCACAGCTGCCCTCAATTCAGCTTGAGCTAGTACTACTTGGGATTGTTTTAAGTGTTTCAATGGTTTCAAGTGTGTAATTCTCAGGTGAGTCACTTGGGCTTGATTTTATTGAGATGAAATAGTGTCCCACACCTAAGTAAGTAGTTTCTCCCTGGTCTATTGCCCCTCACTCCCATTCTGAAAATTCCCATTTCACTTTGAAAAATATATCTTATATTTGCCTTAGTTTTGTGCTCCATCGTGTCTGACTTCTTGCAATCCCGTGGACTATGGCCCGTTAGGCTCCTCTGTCCATGGGATTCTCCAGGCAAGAATACTGGAGTGGGTTGCCCACTTCTCCACCGGCATCTTCCCAACCCAAGGATCGAACCCACATCTCATGCATCTCCTGCATTGACAGGCAGATTCTTGACCACTGGGAAGCCCTTGCCTAAGTCTAGGCAGGATCTTAAGAATCCATGGTGGAGGAATCTTCATATGCTAAACAAAAGTAGTATTTCACATATAATAGTTTGCATGTGCAGGTACTGGTGATGACCAGGTAGGGATGCCTAATAAAGTGATATGATTCCATGTGTTTTTATTGGTAGATTGGTGTTTTTCTTTTTAGTTAAATGCAAGGTGTCAGGTGGTGGTGGTGCATGGCTCACCTGAATAAATACTGTAGAATTTGTTCCATGATCTAAGCATATTGCATTTGAAAAAATTAGGCCTGGAAATTTGATGAGCTTCTGAAAAAATTACATTTTTTTGGTACTAATAGTGCTTTTTATATACCAAATACTGTTTTAAGTGCCTTATTTTACATTAGCCAATTTAATTGTCACAACAGCCCTATAAGGTAGGTACTATTGCTATCACCATCACCTCACAGATGAGGAACTGATGCACAAAGAGGTTAAATATTTGCCTAAGAACAAATAGCGAACATGTATGTAATCAGAGCTCAGTTTTGAACTTAAGCAGTCTGGCTTAAGTGCCTGTCCTTAACCACTGCACTATGCTATACCCATCCATTGCATACTGTTAAAGAATTAGCAGAGAACCCAGATCTGTTTCCAAGTGACATTCTCTCAGATAATAAAATCAAACAGCAAAACCAATTCTGGCTCTATGATCACCTTTATCCCTTATCAGTGATTTCTATTTTTTTTGCAAACACTTTGGGAATTAAAAGGAAAAAAAGTATTTAAACACAGGAAAACTTTGATCCAAATGAAAAATTCATATTGTATCCAGTGCTAAAGCACAGTGTTTCTTTTGCCATTTGGTGGGCAATTTCAGTTATTTCTGATGATACCCTGGATGGCAATGGAATAATTTCATAGAGCTTTTATTGTAGTGAATACTAATGGTTCATCTTTCATCCTGAGATCTTTCATCTCTCCAAAGGAGAGCTCATCCACCTTTTCTCCTGGACCTTATCTTCCCAATGGTTGTTTTGTTGGTTTTTGCAATGGCTCCTATACTGTGCTTTCAAGCAAATTTTCAGTAAGTTACCTCCAATAACTGATACTTTTAATAAAGGACATAGGGAAGCTAATTGAATAGCTAAAAATAATTATCAGGTTAAGAATGTAAAAAACTGAATATTAAGATGTGAGAGTGTGCAGTGAGGGGGAGATAAGTGAATATACAAATATATGTCTGTGTGCTTGCGCTTTAAAAACATTTCTCTTTTCTGCCTGAGTCACTGTCTTTGGACAATACAGGCAAAAGTAAGTTCTGACTCAGAAACAGAGTCAAAGGTAATTTTATTTTTCTGTCATCAAAAGAAGACCTGACCACGTGCACTGTATATAAAGCATGCCGGTGTGAAGATTAGCTTTACTGACAAGCGACGTAAGAGTAACAGAAACACATACGTAGTTAGATGGTAAAGAAGTTCAAGAGGACTTCATGATAATATAATAGGAGGAATCGGGTTATAACTGCTTCCCCAATGAGATTGTAGAGTACAGACAACCAAGGTGGGTGCAATTTCCCATCATGAAATAATTTCAAAAAATTACCATGAAATAATGTACTTTATTATGTTCACGTAAATTTTATATCATTTAATTTTGACTGTATGTCTGCTGCTGACACGGGTGTTTAAAGGAATCCTCCAGGGTATTTTAGATAGCCTCACCTGGATGGCAAGCACCAAACTTCTTGTGCTTTTCCGTCCCAGCTGAGTCGGCTAAAGAACTGTGCGCCCTGGGCGCTCAGCGCAACTGATTGATTTGACAGGTGGAGGTGGGACAGGGAAACCTTTAAACCGACCGACCCCCCAAAAGGCGGTAAGCGCGTTGAACCGAACTTGGGAGGGGTCGGCTAAGTGGATTCGGACGTGGGAGGCCGAGCTGCCGCGAAGGAACAGAGGGCGGAAAGACCTAAAGCAGCTGTAGACGTGCCAACGAGGTGGGTACCGGGGGTGGAGGTGGGGGTTGACCCACCCTGCGAGGAGGCGGGGGCGCGCGGGAGGGGCGGGGGCGCGCGGGAGGGGCGGGGCCGCCGGGAAGCCCGCCCCCTGAGTATAGCGGAGATGACTGGTCGGGTTGCGGGCAGGAGACGCTCTGTCCCACGCTCTCCCAGTGCTCGGTGGTTTAAAGATGGCGGCGGCGGCAGCAGCGGCAGCATTGGGGGCGCGGAGCCGCGGGATGGGAAGGGAAAAGGAGAACCTGTGAGGCGTCGGGAGGCAGCGCGGCGCCTGCTGTGAGGAGTCGGGTGCGGAGCCGCAGGCTGCCGGACCGCTCAGGGCCGGGGCCTGGGTTGGGAAGGAGAGGCCGGAGCAGCGCCTGGAACCCCGAGGCCAGAGCCGAGGAGGAATGTGACCAGGGGTCGTCGGAGGCGCGGGAGTAAGCTAGCGCAGGGATGGGGCAGCAGGTGGGCCGCGTCGGGGAGGCTCCGGGGCTTCAGCAGTCGCAACCCCGCGGGATCCGGGGCAGCAGCGCAGCCAGGCCCTCTGGTCGCAGGCGGGACTTGGTGGGGCGCACCGCAGAGGCCGGCTTCAATATCTTCACCCAGCATGGTGAGTGTGTCCGGGAGCCGGCGTGAGGACGTGGGGGAGGCCGGAGGTGGAGTTGGGGCGGGGTGGGAGGCAGACAGGCAGCCCTAGGGGGTCGAGCGGGTGGAGGGGTGCCCGAGAGTGGGGGCGGAATCGGCTGCCATCTGGGCCAGTCACGGGAGGCGAGTCACACCCCTCCCCCCTCCCGTCTCCATCCTGGCTGGCAGCTCCCGGGGGCGGAGGAGGAAAGAGAAGTGGTCTTAGGGATCTTGGATGGACTGTCGTCTACACTGGACACGACTGTGCGGCTCGGGGGGGACGGTGCATGGTATCCTCAGGGGAGAGGAGACTGAGGGAGGTGTAAGCTTAATCCAGGTGTTAGCATAAATAGGTTGTTATCGAAGGGACCGTGAATTGTGCCTGGAGGGATTGGGAAACAGGAACTGAATCTCAGGACGTAGTGGTTTGTGAAGTAGACGAACAAGCCAGGCAATGAGCGGTATTAGGATAGTGAACAGTGCCCTGAAATACACTTCTATGGGAAAGGTAAGAATAGTAACTCAGCATTTGAATTTTTTTCTTTTTTCCCCAAAGTGGAACTGAAGGGTTTTGCTAAACCATCCTCTGTTCTTCTCTTTTTGAAGTGAAAGTGAAGTGGCTCAGTCGTGTCCGATTCTTTGCGACCCCATGGACTGTAGCATACCAGGCTTCTCAGTCCATGGGATTTTCCAGGCAAGAGTACTGGAGTAGGTTGCCATTTCCTTCTCCAGGGGATCTTCCCGACCCAGGGATCGAACCCGGGTCTCCCACATTTGTAGGCAGATGCTTTACCCTCTGAGCCACTAGGGAAGCCCCTAGTGGGGCTTTTGTGTAGGACACAATTCTGAGATGGCTGGCAGGGGTTTGACGTGGGTGGGCATAGTTAGGACTTTGGGTAGGAACAAGAGTTTTTCTGCCAGTCATGTGTACATGTATACAAACATATATCCTCTCTATGGTCTGGAACCTATTACTTTGGCCTCATATAAAGGTATTTTTAAGTTGTCTCCATCTCCAGTTTTTAATATCTGTTGATCATATAATACTCCAAGAATTTATGTATATTATATGCTTGTCCCACTGTACTAATGTGTAACTTACAAATGTACACAGAAGCAGAATTTAAGAAAGGATGAGATGAAAAAATAAACAACAAGAGTTCTAATATATTCTTTCCTGCAGTCCAGGGAAGAATGGACTTTTTTGCACTCCTCTTAGCTGCACCCACACCTTTTGAGGCCACTTGTCTAAAGGAAGAAGGGAAGAAAACTGACCTTCATGGAGTTGAGATACCCTAAGATCTGAGGGAGGCTGAAGAAATAGATGTGACTTGTATATAAAGGACTGGATAGTTGAGGTTGGCTGAGCAGCAGCAAACTGGACTTTCACTGAAGAGGCATAAGGAAAATAATAAAAGAGAAAAGAGGGTGTTCTTTTCTGCATAGTGTAGGGAAGAAGAGGAAGGAAATGTGAACTGTTCCTTAGAAATGGAGTTTTGGAGGAAGTTAAGACAAATGGTCTTATGCAGAGAAAGAGATGGTGAGTTGTATCAGAGTTCTGGGTTTGGACTTTGTGAACAAGCTGAGTTTCTTAATGGAAGAGAGGTGATTTGGGCCATTCGAGTGTTATATGTCTTACTATTAAAGATGCGAGTGAGCCTCTCTTCCAGAGATAGGAACATTTTATGAAGGTGCCATATAAGTTAGTCTTTATTGAAATCACTTCCTGCATTGCAGGAGGAAAGAATGGGTAAATAGTTTTCAGGGAAGAAGTGATCCAAGTAGCTTTGCGTTGTGGAAGGTGTTAGTATGTATTAAACTTGGCCTGGTGGGCAATGGTGATCCTCTTCGTTTAGTCTCTATTCAAGACCTAAGATTTTCTGAGGAGGAGGAGGTCATGAAGAAGGGAATAGGAAGAGATTTTGAAGGGTGGATAGGATTTGGATCTATGGAGCAAGAAAAAGGGCAGGCTGTGCAGGAGAAACAAGTGTGGACAATTGAAATGAACTTATTTTGTTGATGAAATAATGAGCAGACATCTGTCATGAATGAAGTAAATCTTGCAGGAGTGAATCCTTGAACAAAAATTGCAGGAATCAAGTTCTGATCCTGGCTTCACCTGGCTGGATGATTTAGCTACTTACTGTCTTTGGGTTTCTTGTTAAATGTTAGATTGGATGATCTCTAAGGTACCTTCTGACTCTAAGATATTATGATTCTAATTGAGAAGCAGTGGGAAGAAAACTTTGATTACGTTGGGTTATGGACTGAGTTATCGAAAATGTGGCAGAGGAGTTTATATCCTTTCACTTGATTGGTTAGTAAATAGGATATGTAAAGAAACCTAAGTATGAGGTGCTCAGAGACTTGGCCTTGAATGGAGGCAATGGAAACAGGTGGGGTTGAGTTTGAGAGATACTTCATTCAAACAAACAAGTTTTTTGAGCACCTATTATGTACTGGGGATGCTGCTGTGAACATAACAAGGTCCCTGTCCTTTGTGTATCTTAAGGGACTTTATGATCTGATGTAGAGGATGAAGGAAGAGAGATGACCCTGAATACTTAAGGTTATGAACTCTGGAGCCATTCTGTCTGGATTTGAAACCTGACTTGACTGCTTATTATCTGTAACCCTGGGCAAGTTATTTAACCTTTTTGTGCCTTGGATTCTTCATTTGTAAAATGAGGATAATAAGAATACCTGGTAATAATAGTACCTAGATTAATGAGTTAATGTATGCAAGGCACTTAGAATATGCTTGGCATGTAGTAAGGGCTGCATATGTTTTGGTGTGGCCATTACTCCTCCTCCTCTTATTAAAAATAAGGATGAATCAAAGACAAAAAGATTTTGAAATTGCTTTTATTGACAAGTTTGGAAGTTACAAGTTGATTGAAAAGATGGGAACATGGTAAGTTTGTTGCCAGAGACTAGTTTGTAAAGAATAGAATTGGCAAATAATACCTAAACAAAGGAGAAGTGAGTACTATTTTTAGACAGATGGGTATTTATAAACTTCTATAGCTCAGAGTTTCTCAACTTCTGCAGTATTGACATTTTGAGGTGGATAATCCTTTGTTATGGGAGCTGTCCTGTGCTTTATAACGCGTTTAGCATCATTCTTGGCATCTGCTAAGTAGATGCCAGTAGCACCTCTTTCTGGTAATCCCCACCCTCTCCTGTTGTAACAACCAGAAATGTTTCCAGACACTGCTACATTGCCCCTAGGTGAGAACCAGTGCTTAGAAACACATGGTAAATTCTGGTTTGAATGAATAAATTGAGTTAGAAGCTTCTTAGTGGACCTATTGTTTGACATTTACACAAAAAACCTGGCAACTAGTGTGCAAATCAGTCTTGAATTTCAGTATTGATGTATTAGCACATAATTTCATATATTAAAGCTAGGCCTGACAGACTGAGTTTACATGTAGGTTTAAATGTAGATTAAATATTGTATGTAGTCAGAAATTATGCACGTTATAGAAATGCTTTATCAGAGTCCATGATTTTTTGGTATTTTCTCATTGAAAATGAGAATAGTATTTTTTATTAAAATGTAAGTTGTTATAATAACTTGCTTTGCCAAAAATGCTTTTTGTGAATGTAATGTAGAAGGAATAAAAATAGTTGGGCTGTTTTTGGTGTGAAAGAGGTGAGTGCTGTGACTTTTCTGAACTCTGTTATTGAACCTTTTCGGTGAGCTGACATTTCATGATTGGTAATCTAGGCTTGAATACTTTTTCTTTTTAATATCTGATATACCTCACAACAATTGAGTGATTTCACTTCAACTTTACTTTCTTCTCTCACTCATTTGCTGTAAATGCTATTAAAAATAAACCTTAAGTTGTGAAGTTTTGAATAATAAAATTTTTCCCTTTTTAAATCAAGCTCATCATTTTAAGTGGTCTCATTTACTTATTTAGGATCTGTAGTTCATGTTTTAATATTGCAGAATGAAAGACGTAGGCACCACAGGTTGTAAATGATACGGTAGAAAAGAACAGGAAGGCTGTTTGCAAGGGAATTTTAATTATGGTGACCTAGTGTAGTGGTCACTGATTCTTACGAGAACTAAACTTTTACAAGTAAGTCAGCTGTTATATTTTTATTAACCTCCATATCTGTGTAAGACACAAGTATATAGTTGTGTGTGTGTATTTTTAGAAGAGTAACAATAATTTGTGGCACAGATTCTTTTATTACAGCCCAATTGACAGTAAGGTCACAGGTAAATTTTGAAATCTGAAGTTTCTCCTTAAGGGTCTTCAACTTGCTTTAATAAGGAAATAAAAGCCAAACAAAAGAAAACCCAGTATCTTTACCCCTTCCTATCCCTATAGTGTAATCATTGTTTTCTTTCCTCTCTGCATTCTTAACTATCAATGTCAGTAATGATGATAATTTATATTTGTGTAGTTTTTTAAAGAGCTTATGAATACCTTTTATGTCCTTTATCTTATTTTGATTTTTTCAATTATAATTGACCCTTGAACTACACGGGTTTGAACTTCAAGAGTCCACATGTAGGCAGATTTTTTTTTCAATAAATATGTACTGTAGTTTTATTGTAATAGGTTGAATCCACAGATGCCAGCCCCCGATGTGGAGGACCCACCTGTAAAGTTATAAGTGGATTTTAACTTCTTGGAGGGTAGGCACTCCAACCCCCAAGTTGTTCAGGGGTCAACTGTACTCTGAAATAGGTGAGGACAGATACCAATCTTCCCATTTTATAGATGCAGAGTAAAGAGAATTGAGTGACTTCTCAAGTATTTCAGCACACAGCTCTTTAAGTTATGTGCTGAAACTCAAGCCTTTGTCTCCACATCTTGCCATTGTGTAGAGATTTAAAGAACGTAAGTTTTAAAATTAGGTAGAGTTGGATTCAGATGTTGCCGTGTCTTACATTAGTAAATGGTTATAACGCCAACCTCAACAGTTGAATTAAATAATAAAATTTTGTAAGGCTCGTAAGTAATAAATAGTAGTGTTGTTGGCACTGTTATTTACCTCAAAATGATTGTGAAAATGACGAGTCTCATATGAAAATGTTGTAAGCTATCGTAAAAGCATTCTGAAATGTAGCATTGTCTTAGTATTTACATTTTAAATCTGTTTTCTCTAAGTCTATTTTTCTCTCAAGCTACTCTTGATTATTAAGGGACTTTAAGAAAGCAGCAAAAAGATAGGGGAATTTTGGGACTCTGAAATCACCTTAGGCCTGCCTTCCTTGAGGTTAAATGTTATCCTTTTAGGGTGATTGGTTTTATGGTTCTTTTGTACTGGTGTTTTTCTTCCTTCAGAGAAGTTGAACCAGAAATACAAGGCAAGGCAAATGTAAAGTTTAGGTTGAGACCTCATTTTAAGCTGGCACATTTATTCGCTGCTGCTGCTGCTAAGTCACTTCAGTCGTGTCCGACTCTGTGTGACCCCATAGATGGCAGCCCACCAGGCTCCCCCGTGCCTGGGATTCTCCAGGCAAGAACACTGGAGTGGGTTGTCATTTCCTTCTCCAATGCATGAAAGTGAAAAGTGAAAGTGAAGTCGCTCAGTCGTATCCGACTCGTAGCGACCCCATGGACTGCAGCCTACCAGGCTCCTCCATCCATGGGATTTTCCAGGCAGGAGTACTGGAGTGGGGTGCTATTGCCTTCTCCGAGATTTATTTGCCAGTTAATATATAATGACTTTTTATTTTGTAATGTCCTTCATTTAACATCCTTTAAGACCTTTTTGTGTCTCCTTACTTAATGTTAACCTCATGAATCTTAACAGATTTCTTCTGCAATAGATAAATTTGAAGTTTCACTGTTGATACTTCACCTAATTATATAGAGCTGTTCTCAAACTTTTGTGTGGAGACCCAGATTGCTGGGTCCTGCTCTGAGTTTCTTATTTAGGTCCAAGGTGGGATTTGAGATTTTGCATTTCTAACAAATTTTCGGTGTTGCTGGATGCTGCTGGTTGGGGCCCCACGTTGGGAACTGTTGGTAATGTGAGAATAAGAGGAGTGGTGGATCAAAAGTAATTCAAAGATTGTCAGTTGTCAGAAGGCATAATGTATTGACTCTTCTACTTAAAATTGGTTTATAATTCCCTTTGTTCCAAGTCTGGTGTCCACATGCAAGTGTCCACTGGTCTTACACCACCTTTTTGTGTCAGGAAAAGATGCTTTGGCCTCAACCTTTTTTTTTTTTAAATCTCTGAAAGTTTATATGTTGAAATTCAGTTGAGAGATGCACTTTTTAAAGAATTTTGTGTCAGGAAAAATGGAGGGAAGAGACATAGGGTTCTGCTGATAGACCTAGAGTGGGCCCTAGTCCCTGGAAGAAGCCGTGAAGAAGTAATTGCCACTTATTGAGTGCTGCTGTGTTGGCAAGCATGTTCTAAGTACTTAATATCAGGGTTTTTTTTTTTTTTTTTTTCACGTAAACTCCATAAAATCCTGCTGTCCAAATTGAAAAAGATTATAGGCCAAAGATGGGATACCTGTTTGTGATTCTACAGGTATGGTATGATGGTGCCTAGTTTCCTTTTGAGGTTTGTGTTTATGTATTTGTATGTGTGTGTATATGGGAAGATTACTAGTTTTTTCTTTTTACCCCATCTCTCTTGAGACCAATGATGAGGTTTTCAGCATGGGAGACCAGGGTTGGGCTTCCCAAGTGGCTCAGTGGTAAAGAATCCACCTGCCAGTGCAGGAGACAAGGATTTGATTCCTGGGTCAGAAGGATCCCCTGGAGAAGAGAATGGCAGCCGATCCCAGTATTCTTGCCTGGAAAATCCCAGGAACAGAGGAGTCTGGCAGGCTATAGTCCATGGGGTCGAAGAGTTGGATACGACTGAGCGACTGAGCACACAGGAGACCAGCATTAGATCTGTATATTGACTCTGTGACTATGGATTGAGACTTAGGTACCATGGTCTAACACAGGGAGCAGTAGGCAATCACAGTGCAGTTTGAAATCTCATGATAATGTTGAACTACTGGCTTAACCTCTAGATTTAGTATTACTAACACTTCTTATTTAAAGACTGACACCCCTACCCCCGTTGATAGATTATACCTTTCCTTTTCTCTTTGTATTGGTGTGTTTATAGCCACTTAAAGTGATCTGTTTATCATTGCAATATGCAACTTATAAGGATGTTTCTCCTTTTTAGGTAACATGACAATCTTTTTGAAAAAATTAATGTGACATTCCAGAGTATTTTCTGTATTTCTATGTTCAATTAATAGTAATTGCCTGTGTTAATGTTGCAAAGAGAATTTTTAGGTACAATTTAGGCAGAATTGCTGTCTCAAAGAATGATGCTGTTTTAGATACTGATTAAGACGCTGATGAAACAGTTGAAAAACTAGCCTTGTTTTGTGTGTCTATGTGTGTAGAAGTACATGTTTTGTATAATAACTCTTGGTTATTAATCTCTGCATTTTTGGGTTGAGGGCATAACTATAAAATTTGATTATTATACTAATTATAGTGATTTCTCAGTTCAGTTATTTTCAGTTGAACTTTCACTCAAATGTACAGATTAATATACCCATTAAATATAATACCATGGCAAGTATAATTTTGGTTGCTTAAAAAAAGAACTATATCGAGCCTTTTCTGTCTCTTTTCTTCATGGTATAACTGTGCTGAGTCTATGGTGGTGGTGCTTCAGGCTCCTCTGTAGTGAACTCTGCCAGTATTGGCTTTTGATCCAGCAGAACACAAAGCTCACCAGCAGGCCCAGGCAATTTATATTCCCTGACTTGCTTTCCAAGGAAGGGGAGGGTCTAGAAACCTTTCAGTTGATGTGGTCAAGGTCAAAGAAAATGTTCTGTTCTGGCTTAATATACAGTATGTACACAGATAATTTTGTTAACACATTCCTTTCTCTATGCTAATTCCAGCAAATTAAAATAATAGTTAGGACTAAAGAGTGCCACTTAGCGTCTTGTGGTTCCAAGTAATTACTAAGAAAACATTTTCTAAAACTAACAGTGCTAACCGGCACAGTTCTTATCACCCATCTGTTTCTTATGGGGAAGAAAGGTTGACACTTGAAGGTATTTGTTATAGTAGCTTTTTTTTATTTTGAAATTTGCATTTTTAATTGTATAAAAATCTCTAAAGAGGTATGTGTGTGTGCTCAGTCGCTTAGTTGTGTCTGACTCTTTGTGACCCCATGGACTTAATGTGCCAGACTCTTCTGTCTGTGGGATTTCCCAGGCAAGAATACTGGAGTGGGTTGCCATTTCCTTCTCCAGGGGATCTTCCCAACTCAGGGATTGAACCCGTGTCTCCGGCATTGGCAGTTGGATACTTTACCAGTGAGTCACCAGGGAAGCCTATATGTAGTACATATATCTGAAGCATATATAGGTGTTATTTCACACTGTTATTTCTCCATGTTTTGCAGAAAGAAATGTCATTTGTGACTAGCATCTAGAATAAAGCATGTAATTTATTGTATATGTATGCAGTGAGGAAGGTATTAAGTTTGGTAAATACATTCCTAACGTTGACAATTCATAGTCACAGTGCTACATCAGTGGTTGAGACCTCTGAGCATTGATTTTTGGTACATGTAAACCTTTTAGCTGTGAAAAAGATGTGTTCTATGGATACTACAGAGGAGTTCCAGATTCTCTCCAGATTGCTTTGGGACTTGTGTCTAGCTTCTGAATCAAAATATGTATTTTTAATTTTGATAATCCATTAGCTAACTCTAAGACCAGATTCTTATGCTATGTTTAATTCTGTGAAACTGAGATTTAATTTTTAAGAAGGTATGAGGAAAGAATATTTTCTTTGATAAATATGTATTTTTATCAGAAGTTAACTTTCTGATACCAATAAACTCTGGTCTATTCAGAAATAGAAATAAAATGTGAAGAAAGCATTTTTTTTTTTAAAAGAAGTATTTCAAACATACAGAAAAGTTCATATAGTAGAATGTCCAGGTACCCATCACCCAGATTTAACAATTGTTAGTTATGTCACATTAAAAAAAATTATAGAGACAGTTGAATACGCTTTGCAGACTTTCTCAAACCCATTCTTCTCTCCTTATCCTGAGGTTAACACTACCCTGATGGTGTTTATCCTTCCCTTCCACATAGTTGGATTTTATTCCACTTGTAATTATCTATAGAGTGTATGTGTGTGTGAACACCAGTTTGTAACTTTGTATGTTTGAAAGATTTACATAAATGCTATGCCAGACATATCATCTTGCAGCTTTATTTTTTATCCTGTGTGATTGAGATATATCCGTGTTGAAATCATATAGTTCAGTATTCCATTGTATACCACAGTTTATTCAGTTTTCATATTGATGGTAGGTTGCTTCCAGTTTTGCATAAAATAGATGGTTGGAGCTGCTATTTGTTCTGACCAGAAAGCTCTTTTTAGTTATTTTTATCAGAGAAATATATGCAGACAGTTTATAAATAGTCAAAGAATATGACAAGTTTTGGTGGGGGGGTGGGCAACAGCCCCATCCCTCTTCCCAGGTCAGCAGTGTCCAGGATGGCAGTTACTAGCCACATGTGACTGTTCAGCAAATGTTCTTTGTCCTAATTGAGAAGAGCTGTGTTAAAATAACATTACATTTTGAAAACTCAGTACGTAAACAAGAATATAAAATATCACATTAGTATTTTTATGTTCATTACCTGTTGACATGATAGTGTTTTATATGCCAGATTAAATAGATTATTAAAATTTAATGATTAAAAAATTTAACTTTGCTGCCATAATATGTAAAATGACATATTTTTGCTTACGTTTGTGGCTCCCATTTCTGTTGGACAGTCTTGTTTTAAATAAGCTCTGTGAGAGCAGGAACTTGATCTTGCCCACCACCAGAGCAGTGACAGGCACAAAGCTGATGCTCGATAAATTTAAATGAGTTGATACATTCAGCAGGTGTAGAGAGGGTTTTTTTTTTTTTTTATTGTTCACTTAGGGTGCTTTGAGTTTTCTTTGCAGTTACTGATTGGTATAAAAGTTACTTTGAATTTGGCTTCATTATCCAGTGTATGTTTTTCCTTTTACTACCCTATTTTTAGCTTAACTACACTTTCAAGTCTTAGGATATCATAAAGTTTTCATTCTGTCTTTATCATTATATTTGTAATTTTCTATTTTGAAGTGAAGTGAAAGTCACTCAGTTGTGTCTGACTCTTTGTGACCCCATGAACTATACAGTCCATGGAATTCTCCAGGCCAGAATACTGGAGTGGGTGGTCTTTCACTCCTCCGGGGGATCTTCCCAACCCAGGGATCGGACTCAGGTCTCCCACATTGTAGGCTGATTCTTTACCAGCTGAGCCACAAGGGAAGTTAATCCTGTTGTTTGGGAAAATTCTAATGGATTTGTAATTTCTTTGATTTAATTATTTCAGATTACCGATTTCTTGAGATTCTTAGCTGTCTTCAAAGAGAAAAGTCATCTTGGCCATGGCATGTGTCAGGATGGCTTTAGCTCTGTTAAATTTTCTACCAAGCTATTGCTTTCTCAAGTCCGGGGTCACGGTTATCCTTTTATATTTATGTTTATTCTTTTTTCTTAACATATAAAATCTTTTTATTTTAAAAATTCTTCCTCTTTTTTTCCTCTAGCTTATTGGGATATAATTAACATAATATTGTGGAAGTTTAAGGTACATATACAGCTGTTTGATACTTTTATATATTGTAATGTGATTACCATTATAGTATTATCTAATAACACTTCCATCAAGTCACATAATTATTATTTCTTTTTTGTGGTGAGAACATGTAAAATCTACTCTTAGCAGTTTTCAAATATATAGTATGGTGGTGGTATAATCACTAGTCCCTGGTGGCTCAGAGGTTAAAGCGTCTGCCTGGAATGCAGGAGACCCGGGTTCGATCCCTGGGTTGGGAAGATCCCCTGGAGAAGGAAAATGGCAACCCACTCCAGTACTCTTGCCTAGAGAATCTCATGGAGGGAGGAGCCTGGTAGGCTACAGTCCATGGGGTCGCTAAGAGTCGGACACGACTGAGCAACTTCCCTTTCACTTTCATGCTGCTGTATATTAGATCTTCAAAACTTGTATAACTGGAAGTTTGTACCCTTTGACCAGTGTCTCCTCATTCCCCTACTTCTTAGGCCCTGTTAACCATCACTTTTCTCTCTCGCTTCTCTGAGTGCAGCTTTTTTAGATTTCCACATATAAGTGATATCATACAACATTTTCCTTTTTCTGTTCGGACTTACTTCACTTAGTGTAATGCCCTCAAAATTCATCCAAGTTGTTGCAAATGGCAAGGTTTCCTTCTTTCTCATGGCTGAAATATTCTGTTGTGTGAATGTATATACACACGTATTTATCCATTCATCTCTTGATGGACACTTAGGTTGTATTCTGTCTTGGCTATTGTGAATAATGCTTAGTGAACATGGGAGTGCAGATGTACCTTCAAAATCTTGTTTTCAGTTCCTTTGGATATAAACCCAGAATAAGATCATTGGCTCATATGGGACTTATGTTTTTAATTTTTTGAGGAACCTCTATACTGTTTTCTGTGGTGGTTGCACCAGTTTACATTCCCAGTAACAATGCAGAACAGCTCCTTTTTCTCCACATTCTTGCCAATCCTTGATATCTCTTGAGGTTTTTTGGTGGCTTTTCCCCCCCTTTGGTTAAATGATAGCCATTCTAACCAGAATGGGGTGATAGCGCTTTGTGGTTTTGATTTGCATTTCCCTGGTGACAGTGATATTGAGCGCCTTTCCACATACCTGTTGGCCACTTGTATGTCTCCTTTGAAAAAGTGTGTATTCAGATTCTCTGCCCATTTTTAATTTCTTTCTTTCTTTCTTTCTTTGGCCTCATGGTGCAGCTTGTGGGATCCTAGTTCCAGGGATTGAACCCAGGCTCTCATCAGTGAAGCACAAAGTCCTAACCACTGGGACCACCAGGGAATTCCCCGCCCATTTTCATTTTTTCACTTTCTCACTGTTTTTGGTTGCGCTGCATGCATGTTATTGCGTGCGGGCTTTCTCTGGTTGCAGAGAGTAGGTGCCACGCTCTAGTTGTGGTGCATGGGCTTCTCACGGAGGTGGCTTCTCGTTGCCGAGCACAGACCAGCTTCAGGAGTTGCAGCGCTCGGGCTCGTTAATTAAGGCGCACAGGCTCAGTAGTTGTGGCACAGGGGCTTAGTTGCTCTGAGGCATGTAGAATCTTCCTGGACGAGAGATTGAGCCTGTGTTCCCTGCCTTGGCAGGTGGATTCTCATCCTCTGTGCCACCAGGGAAGGCCTCTGCCCATCTTTTAACTGAACTGTTTTTATGCTATTGAGTTCTATAAAATTTTTCCTCCTTAAGATTAAGAGCTTGGTACATAGATGCTCGAGAAGTCTGTCTTAAATGATTATTTCTCAATTTTTGTGTAATGCACCACCTGTCTGTGGTTTTTGGTTATCCTTCTAGTTTAGGAAATTTTGACTCATTTCCCTGGTTTCCACATTATTTGCCCAATTTTCCCTGTTTTCTTTATATTTATATATTAGTTCTTACTGATCTTTTTTCAATACCTCACCTTTTTTTTTTTTTTTTACTATTATAAAGTTTCATCAAATTTATTTTGATTTACTTATGTTGAACTATAGGTATTACATACTCTCTGTAGTTACTTCTTTTCCCGTAGCAGTTTTCTGTGGTTATAATATGTGTGAGTAGGACTCTTGGTTACAAGTGGGAAAGACTAACTCTAGATTATGTAATACACAGAAAATTTGTGTGGAGATAGTGGAGACTCAAGGACAGGAATGTAGTTAGGCCGGCCCAGAAACAGGAAGTGGAAGGCTGCTAAAATCTCAGGCAATATTTATTTATTCTGTCTCTTGTTTTTTCTTCTGTTTGCTCACTTTATTATCTCTTAGACATTTAATTCATACCACAATTTCCTTTTTTTTTTTTGGTAATCTTTCCTGGTCAAAAGGATGGTCGATATTAAACTAAGGCTCTTAGTCTCAGTTGCATATTCTCAGGGTTGGAATCACCGCTGTGATTGGTGGTCAGATCACCTCTGTAGCATTGACATTTTAGGCTGAATGATCCTTTGTGGAAGTTGTCCTGTGCATTGAATTTAGCAGTGTCTCTGACCCTATCAGCGAAATGCCAGTAGCACTCACCATCTAACTGTAACAACCAAAAAATATCTCTAGATATTGCCAAAATTCCCTTGGAAGTAAAGTCACCCCTGATTGAGAACTCTAATCTAGAGTGTACTTGACTGCTCTGGGCTTACCACTGTGTGAGAAGGATGTTTCAGAAAAGCCTTGTGAGCTAGACAGGTCCTCAAAATGTCTGAAAAGTGTTTCCAGTTTTTTGTAGCAGCTATAAATTTAACACTGTTTTTCATTATTTTAGGTGTTTCTTTTTAAAATATTTTTTTCTCATTTAAAGTATTTGATATTAATATGTTTCTTATTAAAATCTTAAACTGGCACTGTAGAACTTGCTGTTTTTGGTCATTACTCTGAATCTCTAAATTTCTCAATCTCCTGCTGATTTGTTTCTTTTCCTTGAGGGTGAGTGTATATATATGTGAGGATGTTGGTTGTTTTAAGATAAAATTTATGACTTTGGTAGCCAGACAGGCATAGGTAGAATATACTGTTTTTTTTTTGGGGGGGGGGGGAGGGGATGCTGCATGGCTTGCATGATCTTAGTTCCCTTATCAGGGATTTAAACCTGGAGTTCTAACCACTGGACTGCCAGGGATTTCTCAGTTATCTGATATATTTAATTTACAGGTAAGTAAACTAATGCTTAGGTACATGAAACAAGTTGATTATGGACATGTAGCTTAGAAGAGCACAAAAAATTAGGGTCTAATTTTTATTATCTTTCTAGGTTTAGTTTGTAGTTAATCTTTAGTAGTATTTATGTAATAATAATCAGTGTTTATGTGCCAGGCTCCATGCTTCAGATGTTCTCTCATTAGTCCTTGGCAAATAATGAAAACGGGTCTCATAATAAGACATGTCTGACTCTTAATGCTATTCTCCTAACCATTGTGCTTTAATAGTAACATCATAGCATTGGGAAAGGATTGGGTGCTTGTGTCCCAGACTCTTTATTCTATGATATCACTTAATCCTCAGCACAGCCTTGGAAGCTATACATACTAACTGGTTTTACCTATGAAGGCGTTTAGCTGAGAAGGAGTAAGTATCTTACTTACCTTAAGGCCACATAACTTAAGGAAGTTAAGGCTTAACTTCCTTAATTAAGACAGGAAGCAGAGCCTGACTTGACTTGTGGTTTTCCCAAGTTTCTGCTGCACCTAGGGGGAAATATTACACTGATGCTCCACTGTCTTCACAGAGCTTTCATGATAATAAAATAGAAGGAAAAATATAATATAATGTATATCAGATCAGATCAGTCGCTCAGTCATGTCCGACTCTTTGCAACCCCACGAATCGCAGCACGCCAGGCCTCCCTGTCCAACACCAACTCCTGGAGTTCACTGAGACTCAGGTCCATCAAGTCAATGATGATATAGTTCACTTTATTAAGGATAATAAATATTACCATTTTGTTTATTTTGAGACTAGTCTTCGTGCACTTGTTTGTGACTCTTTAGGAATTTTATAAAATTGAGTTTAAAAGAAATACTAATAAAAGAGAGCTAGATAATTACTGTTAACAGGAAAATAGTTTTTAAAAAAATCATATTTAAGAGATCATTTTTTATCCTACCAGGAATGACTTTTTGTTTGCTCCCTCATCTTGATATAAACAGTTTTCACACTTTGTAGTTCTTGAAGCTTTTGGGTTTTCTAGTTGAGTGCTTTTGATTATAACAGCAGTCAGTGCCATTTATAAGTATGCTGTTAATATTGTGGTTGCTGGTGTTAGACTATGTAGGTTTAAATCCTGGATTAAATTTATGATTTAACATACCAATATTTTGACGTGAGTGGAAAATAAATAGCTTGCTGCGGTAATACATAGTTGCTAAGGTCTCTTAAGGTTCTGAATTTTTTATATGTATCTGTTTCCTCATCTGTAAAATAGTCATGTGAAATATTATAGAGTTATGAGAATTAAATAATTATTATATGTAAAATGCCTCATAGAGTTATGAGAATTAAATAATTATTATATGTAAAATGCCCAGAGGTACGTGATAAATCTTAAGTCCTCAAAAATTGGGTTTCCCTGGTGGTTCAGATGGTAAAGAATCCACCTGCAATGCAGGAGACTTGAGTTTGATCCCTAGGCTGGGAAAATCCTCTGGAGGAGGGCATGGCAACCCACTCCAGTATACTTGCCTGAAGAATCCCCGTGGACAGAGGAGCCTGGAGGGCTACAGTCCATGGAGTTACAAAGAGTCGAACACGACTGAGTGACTAAGCATAGCATAGTATGTTTTTTTAAAGTTGCCTTTCTAACATGTTTGTTGGTTAATATACTTAACAATTATGGTAATATTAAGACTGAGATAATTTTGATAACTTAATACCAAGCAGTATATTGTATTTAGGTTTCTTCTGTGTCTAAGTGTAATTCCCGGATTTCAGTGCTTCTGAATATATAGGTAAGTATAATGTATAGTTTTATTTTGGTACAGTTATCAGCATTCTGATTGGATATTTCTAGCTCTTCAGTTAGATCAGTCTTCTCTTTCACAGAGGGCACTTCGAAAGTATCCTGAAATGCCTTCTCATTCATATGAATAGAATAATTGTAGGGGCCTTAAGAAAAAAAAAGGAAATGGTGAAGCAGTGGAGTGAACGCCAGTAGAAGTGTGTGTTATATGTGGGTACTCTGGGGATCATGACTCTCCATTGATGGGAATCATTGTAGATCTGGGCCTAATGGAAACTAGAGCTAGTAAACCATTAGAAATCAAGACTGCATACTCCATCTTTCTCTTTTAGGGGCTGTAAGGTTTTAACAACTTTTTTTTTTGCTCTGTACATCTGTTCGGTTTTTCTTTCTTCCAGCTGGCTTTCTCTGTTTCAGCTTGTGGTATATGGAGTGTAATGGCTGCTTAGCTTCTTCAGCATGACAGCTCACAGTGTATTCTTTTGGCATTTATCCCTGCTGCTAAATGGCTCAGTCTTTTTCTCTTGTAAAATTTAAGACATTTATTTATTTACTGAATGCTCAGTACCTTTGTATAGTTCAAAAATCAAATGGTGCAGAAGTGTTTCTGCGACCATGTTTTCCTTGGCCAGTCAGATTTGGGCAATCCAAACCACCAGTTTCTTGGGTATACTTTCGGGGGGGGGGTAGTGTGTGTGTGTGTGTGTGTGTGTGTATCCCCCCAGTCCCCCAGTCCTTTTTTTCTTTAAGACCAATGGAAGCATATTGTGTAGACTGTTTTGCATCTCACTCCTACCCCTCCTACTTAATTTGTCTTAGAGATTCTTCCATGTTAGTAAATAAAGAACTTGCTTTTTTTTTTTTTAATGCATGGCTTTTCATTGTATGGATGAATTATTTGTTTTCAAAAGGTACTGTGTAGTGAAAAATGTATCATTTTAAACATATGCTAGGAATAGCTATAGAATAAAAGCCTTGAATTGGAATTGCTGACAGGATATAGGGATTTCAGAATAGCCATTTACTGAATAACTGTCTTTACCTTTTTGTATACTAAAATTCTGTGTGCATTTGGTTTTGTTTCTGGATTTTCTGTTCTTTCTGATTTGCCTAATTATGTGTCAGTATCACACTGTTTTAATTATTGTGTTTTTATGATGTGCATTATAGCATGGCGGTTAATAATATATAGACTTCTGTGCTAAACTGCCTTGCTTTAAACCTTTACTTCCTTAGCTGTGTGATCTTGGGCAAGTTACTTAATATCCCTGTAGTTCAGTGTCCTTATTTGTAAAATGGAGATGATAATACCTATCTATAAGGTTGTTATAAAAAAATAAATGAATTAATAAACTGCTTATAGATATAAAAGCAAAGTGCTTAGGAATAATGTTTGGCATGTTATTAGTGCTATGTAAGTATTAGCTCTTCATTGTTTCTACCATCCAGTCTGGCTAGTTCATTTCTCTGTATTTGCAGAATATTACTGGCTATTCCTCCTTGCCTTTTTTTTTTTGTATTAACTTTAGAGTCAGTTGGTTTGTCTAGTTAGATAGAATAGGTTATGGGTTAGTAACAATAGCTCCTCCCCACCCCAGTCTTAGGGGATTAACATGTCAAAAGTTTGTCATTCACAATACCTGTTCAGTGAAGATCACTGTGTGTATTGGGGGAGGGGGGTCTTGGCAGAGGTGGGAGAGGGATTCTGCCTATTTGGAGCTTCCCTGGTGGCTCAGACAGTAAAGCTTCTGCCTGCAATGCAGGAGACCTGGGTTTGATTCCTGGGTTGGGAAGGTCCTCTGGAGAAGGAAATAGCAACCCACTCCAGAACAGAACATGCGTCCCATGGAGGGAGGAGCCTGACAGGCTACAGTCCATGGGGTCGCAAAGAGTCGGACACGACTGAGTGACTTCACTTTTGTCACCCAGAGACCCAGGCTGACAGTCTTACATCATCATTCTAGAATGCTGGCAATTGCATTGCAGAGGGAAGGAGAGATTGTTGAATCAAGTGCTAGTGGAAACTTTAAAAACCAGAAGAGGCATCAGATCAGATCAGATCAGTCGCTCAGTCGTGTCCGACTCTTTGCAACCCCATGAATCGCATTTCTTATATTTCATTGACCAGAGCAAGTTGTTTGTCATCACATCATGCCATGGGGATGAGGAAAGTGCAGTTTTGCTATGTGCCTGGGAGGATGGAGAGCAATAATTAACTACCTTAGTTTGCTCTGTTGGTTGCTAAGTATTAGGTCATTCTTTGTGTTATATGCAACACACTTTTTGTTGTTTAGTCGCTAAGTCGTGTCTGACTCTTTTGCAGCCCCATGGACTGTAGCCCGCCAAGCTCCTCTGTCCCTGGGATTTCCTAGGCAAGGATATAATGCAACACACTAAGCCTTTCCTTTAGAGAGAAGACCCAAATTCTATCAAGTAACTATGCTGAGCTCAAAATCTTTAATCTCTGAGTCTGTCAGTCAGATTCAGGGGAGTGTTCCTTGGTCCAGACAGCTGTGAATAAAAGATGTTATCAGCTGGTCTGTTAGAAAAGCATCTTAGTATCTTCTCAGGTTCTTTGGTTGTGGGAATGGAGATGTAAAAATAACTTCCACTTTCAACTCTATATATGTCTATATTATTTGACAAAATTTTTTACAGTTAGCAGATACTGTGTAAAGAGAAATATCTTAAAGACAACCTACCACAAAAGAATCCTCTTACATCCTATTTATGTTAATTAAATAATGTTTAAGTGACACAGCCAGAGCTGGACTGTAATGTAAGACTTATTCTAGCCCACTGTGCTTTCCAGTGTACCAAGCTGTCTCTCTTAATGCATGGACTTTGGTGTTACAGCTTTTTAACAATAATATGAATGTAGTTTTTGTTGTTGTTGTTATTTGCAATGCATACAGAAAGGAAAAAAGTTTACTTTGAGGAGGATAATTTTGGGGAAGATAATGAAAGTGAAGAATTATCTAAGACAGTTCCCTGTGTTATTTGTACAAGTATAAAATGTTCATTTATTACAGAGATCTTGCTTCATCTTTAAACTAGAAAAGGGGGTGAAAATCCATATATTTACTACTCGTTTCCTTCATTTCTCTAAGGGGAAAGGAAAAAAATTAGTTTGTTTTACTGTAAAAGTGGCATATTTCATTATAGAAAAGAAAGAAAATGAGCAAAAAGTAAAACAAACCCCAAACCCACCTTCCTGTTCTGGTGTGTATCCTTTTAAACTTTGTTTTCATAGTTTGTGTTGTTAACTAAAAAGTATATAAAACGTGTGTGTTTAGTCACTCAGTTGTGTCTGACTCTTTTGTGACCCCATGAACTGTAGTCCACCAGGCTTTTCTGTCCATGGGATTTCCCAGGCAAGAATATAGGAGTGGGTTGCCATTTCCTTTTCCAGTGATCTTCCAGACCTAGGGATAGAACCTGGGTTTCCTGCATTGGCAGGCAGATTCTTTACCACTGAGCCACCAGGAAAACTGTGTATAAAACATTCATGAAGTTTTTTTGTTAATTATTTTTTTTACTTTATATATTTCAAAACTTGTAAATTTCTCTTTCTAGAACTTCTGTTTTATTTATCCTCATTACATTATTTAACTTTCATGCTTTTGTCTTAGATTTTTGTTATTCATGTTTCCTTAGATAAGTTCTTCATTGAAGCCCTCTTCTGTATTCTTTGGAGCTCATATTAAGTATATTTAAGGCCAGAAAACATTAATGGGAGAGACTAGAGAAAAAAGCAGAAGGCATTTCAGCAATTATTTCGGGGTACTGATCAGGATACAGATCAGTCACTAAATCACGTACAGTCCAGCGTTGCTTAATTTGCTGATATAAACCAAAACTAAGAAAGTGTGACTTTCTATATGTGTATTTAAAAACCTTTCCCCTTTTTCAGTTCAGTCGCTCAGTCGTGTCTGACTCTTTGCGACCCCATGAATCACAGCACACCAGGCCTCCCTGTTCATCACCAACTCCCGGAGTTCACCCAGACTCATGTCCATCGAGTCAGTGATGCCATCCAGCCATCTCATCCTCTGTCGTCCCCTTCTCCTCCTGCCCCCAATCCCTCCCAGCATCAGAGTCTTTTCCAATGAGTCAACTCTTCGCATGAGGTGGCCAAAGTACTGGAGTTTCAGCTTCAGCATCATTCCTTCCAAAGAACACCCACAGCTAATCTCCTTTAGAATGGACTGGTTGGATCTCCTTGCAGTCCAAGGGACTCTCAAGAGTCTTCTCCAACACCACAGTTCAAAAGCATCAATTCTTCGGCGCTCAGCTTTTTTCACAGTCCAACTCTCACATCCATACATGACCACTGGAAAAACCATAGCCTTGACTAGATGGACCTTTGTTGGCAAAGTAATGTTCCCCTTTTTAAGCTGAAGTAAGATATTCCTATGGTCTTAATTTTACTTTGAATAGCACATACTTAGTCTGAGGAACTGGCTCGAAAATAAAAATGTGGAGGAGGACAGCAAGGTTATGTTCTATTCCCTTTAAAATGTCATGAGTTGTTTAACTTCTTTCAAGAAGAAGGAAGCGTGGGTTTACTGTCTAGTTTTTAGGTGATGATTTATAAAAGAATGGAGAAGGCTGTGGAGCACTCCTACAGGGCTAACAGCTAATTTGTTACTATACATAGCAATGTGTAGAAATGTAATGGAACCGAGGCTTCCTTTTTTCTTTTCCTTTTTAAAGTATTACAGTTTACTGGGTCTGTTGCAGTATAAACAATCAACAATATCAAATTGCATCGAATAATTTTATCCCAATGTGCTAAGATTAATTTAACTGTCTTTAAGTCTTAAAAGGATTTTTTTTCCTCACAAATATTCTCCTTTAGGATAGATACAGAATTTAATCATAACATTGTGTATCTAGTATACTTGTGGCTTGTGAAGGAATTTTAAAAGTTGGGCATAGGTAGCTGATATTAAAAAAATATAAATCTCAGGAAAGGAAATTTTAGTTAAAATGATAGGAAATGGGGACACATTTTGGATAGAAAGCAGGGATCGCCAAAAACAAAACAGCAAAACATTGTTTCCAAAGAGAACATCTAAGTGGTACAGAAAAAACTGAACATAGCCAACCTGAGATGATAATCCTTAGAACCCCCTGCTTACAAGGTTGGCTCCTGACTGGCATCTGGTAACTTGGATTTTGAGAGGGTTTATTTCCACCATTCCCAGAACTGTGAAGAGTGGTTCACTGTCTAAACTGTTAGCACAAACAATGTGGTTTATGCTAAACACCTACTTTCCTTCTGGGAGTCCTACGAAGTAGGTAGAGGGTGTCTACATGACCAGTCCTAAGAAAAACCTTGGATACTGAACCTCTAAGGAGCTTATTACTTTGTGGACAATATTTTCACATATTGTTAAAACTCATGACTGGAGGAAGCGTGTGTCTTTTGTGACTCCCCTGGGAGAAGACTCTTGGAAACTTGTCCCTGGTTTCCTGCAGCCTTCACTCCATCTGACTTTTCACTTTGTTGATTTCGCTCTGTATCCATTCACTTCAATAAATCATTACTATAAGCACAACTGTGTGCTAAGTCATCCTAGTGAATCATTGAACCTGGGTGTGATCTTGGGTACCACTGCCCACCCTCCAACACAGCAGTGGATCCAAGGAATTTAAACTGGGTTGTACCGTGCTCATGGAAAAAGCTTCTACATGGAAGCGAGCAATAATGTTTTTTTTTTTTTTTTTTATGTCTAAATAGGGCTTCCCTGGTGGCTCAGTGGTAAAGAATCCGCCTGCCAATGCAGGAGATGTGGATTTGATCCCTGGGTCAGGAGGATCCCCTGGGGAAGGAAATGGCAACCCACGCCAGTGTTACCTGGAAAATCCTGTGTACAGAGGAGCCTGTGGGGTCACAAAGAGTTGGACACGACTGAGCAACTGAGCACACGTCTAAATAGGGTAGTAGATAGAATAAGTGAAATTAAAAGTAATTTGGGGGTCTGCAGGAGAGGGAAAAAACTCTTAATCTATGACTGAGAAACTTCAGTCCAAGGTTCTATTATTGTGAAAATGGATCTTGATGGCAGGCTATCTGCTAAGGTTCTGTACCTCATAGAAATTTTATTCTAAAAAGAGAACTTAAAATGAGACAAGTATGACGCAATGCACTGTGATATAAAAAGCACAGGGATGTTGGAGCTAGACAGGTTTCAGTCAGAATTGGGGTTTATTAATTGTGTGCATTGTTTGAACTTGCTTATCTCTTCATCATAAAATGAGGATGATAACACTGGCCGTGCAGGCGGCTTGATCGTTAAACAAGATAATGTGTACAAATCTCCTACCACTATGTGTCGCACATAAATGGCTTTACAAGTTGTTAGTCTACTTTTCTGTTTTTCAAGATTTAGAGAGATTGGAGAAATTTAAAGGAGAGAAAGAGAGTGAAGTGAAGGGTGAAGCTTGTTTTTCTCTTATTGGTTTGATGGGAAATTGGGTAGGAAGGTTAGTGAGGAGAGAAGAATCATTAAGTTTTAGAACATGGAATTTTAAATTTATCTTCAAAATCACCCAGGAACTTTTTATAGTTTAAAAACTAAGAATATTTTAAGTGCAAACTCAAGAAGGGATGAGAGGAGGCATAGCAACTCGATGAATGTGACACTTGAGTGTTAGCAAGTTTCGGTAACTGATTAAACACATCCAACCTAATCTCTCATGAGGAATACTCCCTGGTGATAACGGGACAGTTTTGACTAATTTATAGGCATGATTTCCTATTAGAATTTTTAGAACCAGTGTTCAGAAATAATGGCATCTTAAAATAGAATTGTGTAATTCTGGTATATATGTGTTTTTGTTCTTTTTATAACTTTTTATTTTGAAAGTTATGATTATAGAATAATTACAAGAAAAAATGAAGAACTCTTTTACTCTTTGCCCTGTTTCCCTCATTGTTAATGTTTTCTGTTTCTTTTTTTAAAAATTACTTATTTATTTTTGGACGTGCTGGATCTTCACTGCTGCTCAGGCTTTTCTCCGGTTGTGGAGAGTGGGGGCTCCTCTCTAGTTGTGGTACTCGGGCTTCTCATTGAGGTGATTTCTCTTACCATGGAGCACGGGCGCTAGGGCACACAGGCCTCAGTGGTTACGACACATAGGTTCAGTAGTTGTGGCTCCAGGGCTCTAGGGCACAGGCTCATTAGTTGTGGCACACGGGCTTAGTTGCTCCATGCATGTGGGATCTTCCCGGATCAGGGCTCGAACCTGTGTCCTCTGCATTGGCAGGCAGATTCTTTACCACTGAGCCACCAGGGAAGTCCATCCCAGGTTGTTAATGTTATATATCAGTTGTTTTATTATATTGCCTCCTTCCTTTTCTGCCTTTTACTCCTTTGCTTCCTCTGCTTAACTAGAAGTGTGTGTCAAAATCACCTATAGAATATTAAAAAGAAAAAAATGTGTTCCTGCTAAACCAAGGAAAAACACCCTGCCTGGTAATTTGGATAGGTACATCAGATTAAGAATTAGTTCACTGTAATATGATAATAGGGGCTTCCCCGGCGGCTCAGTGGTAAAGAATCCTGGCAGTGCAGGAGATGCAGGTTCAGTCCCTGGGTTAGGGAGATCCCCTGGAGAAGGGAAGGGCAACCCACTCTAGTATTCTTACCTGGAAAATCCCATAGAGAGAGGAGCCTGGTCAGCTACAGTCCATGGGGTTGCAAAGACTCGGACACGTCTGAAGTGACTGAGCACAGCACAGCCATCATAATAGATGTGAGGTGCTGATATCATTGTGGCTTCAGTTTGCACTTACCTAGTGATTAATGATGTTGAGCATCTTTGCATGTGCTTATTGTTCATTTATATATCTTCTGAGGAGAAATGTCTATTCAAGTCTTTTGCCCAAAAATAAAGCAGGTGTTTTTGTTGAATTGTTGGCCTTTTAAAAAAAATTTATTGATTGATTTTTGGCTGCACTGGATCTTAGTTGCTGCGCGTGGGCTTTCTGTAGTTGTGGCAGGTGGGGCTACTCTTCATTGTGATGTGTGGAGTTTTCATTGCGGCGTCTTCTCTCGTTGCAGAGTGCAGGCTCAGTAGTTGTGGTGCATGGGCTTAGCTGCTCCATGGCATCTGGGATCTTCCCAGGCTAGGTACTGAACCTCTGTCCTCTGTGTTGACAGGTGGATTCTTAACCACTGGACCACCAGGGAAGTCTCTGTTGGTCTTTTTTTTTTTTTCTGTTGATCTTTTTTGAAATGTCTTTTGTTTCTTCATTTAGAATCATTACTCTTACTCACTGGAAAAGACCCTGATGCTGGGAAAGATTGAAGGCAAAAGGATAAGATGAGATGGTTAGATAGCATCACTGACAGAACCTCCTGAGTTCTTTGATCATCTTTATGATCATTACTCTGAACTCTTTCTCTGGTAGATTGTCCCTTAGTTCTTTGGGTTTTTCTCTTGTTCCTTTATCTGAAACATATCCCTCTGTTGCCTCATTTTGTCTAAATTGTTTTGTATTTTTATGTATGTAACAGGTTAGTTATTACATATGTATGTAATAGGTGTGTAATAGGCTTGTAACCTGTGTAATAGGTTTCTCGACCTTGGAAAGGTGACCCTCTGTGGGAGATGTCCTAAGTGTCCTAGCAGTGCACGTCCCTTGCAGTGTCACCCAAGGACCAGGCACCAGCTGGTTTCAGGGTGTTGTCTGGCTTGAGTTTATGGATTCCGTCTGCAGGCTGCTGAGATGTAGTTTTCTTGGCTCTAGTGTCTGCCCCCTGGTGAGTGAAGCTGCTCTTGTGCAGGCTTCCTGGCAGGAGGGGCTGGTGCCTGCCCACTGGTGGGTGAGCTGGGTCTTGGCCGTCAGGTGGGTAGGGCCATGTCTAGGGGTGTGTCTCAAGGCACTTGTGGGCTTAGGAAGTCTTAGGCAGCCTGTCTGATGATGGGTGAGACTGTGTGCCTGCCCAGTTTGTTTGGCCTGAGGTGTTCTAGCACTGGAACCTAAAGGCTGTTGGGTGGAGCCACGTCTTGGTGCCAAGGTGTCAGCCTCCAGGAGAGCTCACTCAGATGAATTCTCCCTGGTATGTTTGCTACCAGTGTCTATGTCCCTAGGATGAGCCACAGCTGGCTCTCCTGCCTCTCCAGGGGACCCTCCAAGACCAGCAGATAGGTCTGGTCCAAGCTTCTATCAATTTACTGCTTTTGCCCTTTGTTCTGGTGCATGAGATATTTACAAGTGAAGTCTTAATTTCCTCTCATTCTGTGGAGCTCCTGCAGTCAAGCCCTGCTGGCCTTCAAAGCTGTATGCTCTGGGAGCTCCTTTTCCTGGTGCTGAACCCTTGGGATGAGTGGTCTCATACGGGACTCAGAATTCTCACTTTTGTGGGAGAACCTCTTAATTTCCAACTTGAGGGTTCCCCACTCAGGGGTGGGAGGGTATGGGATTTAATTATATTGCAGGCCCATCCCTCCTACTTGTCTTGTTGCAGGCCCATCCCTCCAACCACTTGTTGTGGTTCCTTCTTTGTTTTTAGTTGTAGAGGATCTTTTCTGGCAGGTTCCTGTTTTTGTCATTAATGGTTGTTCTGCAGTTGTGATTTTGGTGTGCTCCTGAAAGATGAGCTTAGACTCCTTCTACCCTGCCATTTTGGCTGCTCTCCTTTTTATGGTATCTTGAATTAGATTTGTTCTATGTTGAAATGCCCCACAGACACTTAGGCTATGTCATGGGTTACTCCCATGAAATCACTGCAGAATACTGCTGAACACAAAGCCTGAGGCTTCAGATACCCTGCTTGGCCATGGGCTTGGCAATCTCCTTCCAAGTAATTTTCCTAATAAACTTCCTTTGCATTAAATTGTATTATTAGAAAACTGTTAAAGGAGATTGATTTTGAATTTCTAAATTGATGCTCATTTTATGTAACAGTTCCTGGAGGAAACTATACTTGAAACAGTGGAAACAATGTTTTATCAAGAAACAAATTTGATTCTGTCTTTCAGGGCCCCCATTGAATTCACAATTATGAAATTTTAAAAAAAGTTAAAAAGTTTTGCTTTGACCGTGGGAAAAAATACGCTTTTCAGGTAGGATTGTTAGTGAATTTGTTATGATCAAATACATAAAAATTCAATTTAATAACCAAAAAAAACCTGTTCCTCATCAGTCCACTAGGGGATACTCCAGTGCTTAAGAAGAATATTGAGTTGCTACGATAGTTTGAAAATTATCTCTTAATAAAATTATTACTTTCCTGTTTGCTTACATTTAAAAAGAATACACTTTTTAGGACTGGTTTGGGTTATTAATTTGACAGTAGTAATCATCTTTGGGAGAATTTGCAGCTTTATTAAAGTATAATTGACAAATAGAAATTGTGCAGATTTAATTAAGGCATCAAATTGTATGTTTGCTGTGTTTTAGTGTATGTTCATGATACAGCATGCATGATGTTTTGATGTTTACATTGTGAAATGAGCACTCCAGTCGAGCTGATTAACATATCCAGCACCTCACGAGGTTATTTTCTTTCTCTTTTTTTTTGTGGTGAAGTCACTAAAGACCTACTGTCCTAGCAGATTTCAAGTATACAAATACATTTTTAACTCCAGTCCCTATGCTGTACATTAGATCTCCAGAGTTTATTCACCTTGCATAATTGAAATGTTGTACTCTTTGACCAGCATCTCTCTATTCCCTCCACCTTGCCTGCACAACGACCATTCTGTTCTCTGCTTCTGAGTTTGACTATTTTAGACTCCATGTATAATTGAGATTATGGGATTTCCTGCATTTTTTATAGTGTGCAAATTCATAATATGATTTGTCAGCTGCTTTTTCAGATGGTGTTGTCTTAGATTTCAAGCACTTTAGAAAAACTGGTTATTTCATCCTTAGTACAGGAAAGTAATGGTTCTAATTTATTTTGTAAGTTGTGTTCTTCCTTGGAAGATCAGAAAAGCTGATACATGGTTTTAATTTGTTACAATTTTCTCCGTTTCGTTATAATAACATACATCTTAGCAAGTATAAAATACGACCTTAGTTGCACGTAATGCAGAGGATAATTTATGCTACTGTTAAAGGAATTCAGCAGTGTTTAATATTACCTTGATTTCTTTTTAGTAATTTAAGGAGACTCGATGCAGTTACTTATTGCCTTAAAGAAAAATGTATAAAAAGTTGAGTTCCATTTTTAAGTTAGCAAAGACTCAAGAAAATAATTTAGACTCTTTGTGTTTATTAGGAAAAGGTTATCACACTTAGTATTTCAGAAAATACTTTAGTTAACCAAAAATTTATTGTTTTTCCTAAGCCATTTTTTGATTTTTGTGTGATGTGATTGTATGAGTTTTCTACAAAGCATAAAATTCATTCCTATGTACCTTGAACATAGATTCTTTGATAGTTTTTTTCAAAGAATTTTTTTTTTTTTGATGTGGACTCTTTTTAAAGTCTTTATTGGGTTTGTTACAATATTGCTTCTGTTTTATGTTTTGCTTTTTTCGCCCTGGAGGCATGTGGCATCTTAGTTCCTTGACTAGGGATCGAACCTCCACCTCCTGCATTGGAAGGTGAAGTCTTAACACCTGGACCACCAGGGAAGTCCCTGAACATAGATTCTTTAAAGTGACTTATCAGATTTAACTCATCAATTCATCTGATTCCTGCTATTTATAAGTACAACAGATGGATGAAATCGTGATAGCATGATTTGAAAATAGAACGTCAGGCAATCTGGAATAAGAGCAAGTATATATATTTCTCCAATGAAATTGAAAGTGGTATAGGAATTACTGAGAATTTGTTTTAATGTGAGCTTGGGTGATAATTTGATAGGATATTATGATGATAACAGTGTTGTATAGAAGGATTGCACTGTATTTTCTTTTATCTTTATACCCCTGGCAAAATGAGGAGAGAGCTAGAGAGTGTTGGGGTAATCCAGCCTTTTAGTTATGCATCTGGTTAGCTTTCCCTGGTGGCTCAATGGTAAAGAATCCGCCTGCCAATGCAGGAGACATAAGAGACACAGGTTCGATCCCTGGGTTGGGAAGATTTCCAGGAGAAGGAAATGGTAACCCACTCCAGTATTCTTGCCTGGGAAATCCCATGGACAGAGGAGCCTGGTGGGCTGTAGTCCATGGAGTGGCAAAAGAGTCGGACCTGACTTAGCAACTAAGTAACAATGCTGGAGCATATCTTAGAATATTCTTTGTTACTGCTGTCCTGGTGACAAAATTTCTGGTAACAGTGTCCTTGGCAAACAACCTCATAGTTACTTAGTACAGATGTTACCACACTTGGTGTTTTGATGGCTGTTTTACCTTGTCTGAATGAACTAGTGAATGTAGTTAACAGCTTGCTAGTGATACTAGAGTAAGAGAATTAGTTATTATGATTCAAGAGTAAGGGAACATTTAAGAAGGAACATAAAACTTCTTGTTGTGCTCTGAGAAATTCCTGAAGAATCTTACTAAACTATCCAGGACAGGAAGAACGTCATGCTTTTACCATTAGTGTCCCATGTCTTGAAAATAAGAATGAACTGGGAAGGTTATGTTATTCCAGCATAAATATATGTATTTTTAGTTAATTTATTTTTTAATTGAAGGATAATTACTTTACAGAATGTTAATTTCTGCCAAACATCAACATGAATCAGCCATAGGTATACATAGTCCCCTCCCTCTTGAGCCTCCCTTCATCTCCTTCTACCTTCCACCCCTCTAGGCTGTTACCTAGCTTTAGTATTACTATCAACTTTTTAAATGTTATTAAAATTAATAGAAAGTTAACATATTAATATAGTTCAAGATTGAAATTAATGCATTAATATAATAAGTGAAAAGTTAACACACTAATATAGTATTAACACGTTAATACAGTTCAAGACTTAAGAGACATACATTTAATCGTCCTGTATCTCTCTCTCTTCAGCCATCCAAGTCTCTTCTCTAGAGGCAATCAATATTCCCAGTTTAAATATACTTTTAACATTTATTATTTAAAGGACTTCTTTGGCATGCATGAATAATTAAAGTTGATAGCATGGATTTTAGACTCAGATGTTTAAATTTTTCATTTACAGTTATCCCTTGGTATCTGCAGGGTTTTAGGACCCTCTGCAGATGACAAAATCGGAGGATGCTTAAGTTTTTTTTATAAAATGGTGTAGTATTTGCATATAACCTACACATACCCTCTATATACTTTGAATTATTTTGTGATTAGTTATAATGCCTATACATTGTAGATGCTATGTAGGTAGTTGTAAATACTGTGTACAGTATTTCCACCCTGAAAGCCTTTGCTGCAGATAGTTTTGCTGCAGTTTTACCACACAACTACTTGACCATAAAATAACTTTGCCTCAAATGCTAAAATAGCAAAAAAAGAAAAGAGACATTAAAAAGGGCCTAATGAAATGTGAAAAATTGAAAACAAAAATTTTAAAGCAGTAGTACTCCTATTATGAAATGTGAAAATAGAAAAATACTTGAATGTTATGTGAAATGAGATAAGATTCATTGTTATAGTTGTATTCAGATATATTGAGAAGAAAGCAATACTTCTTTCTCAAAGTCAGTCACTAAGGATATAGGATATAGTGTTGAATGTAAGTTCTTTACACTATAAAAAATTTTGCTGTTAAGTCTCTTCAGGTCTCTCTGGAAGTAAAATGGACAAGGGAGATGGCTATTTCTTTACATGTAACATAGAACTGGTAATATTCATCTGGACTACATCTAACCATTCCATCACATGTCCATCCTTATATTTTGCCAGATCATTTAAGCTAGATTAAGTGCCAAATACCAGAATTCTGTCTGCGTCACATTCTTCACTATTAAATAACAAGAAATTTTCACCATTTTCAAGAAACTTAAACTCATCAAGAATCACGTAACCATTTCTTTTTGGGGGGATAGGAGTAACTTGAGTCTTCTTTTGTGTCCAACTTCTAATATCAAGTGATAAAATTGGTAAAGATGGTGTTACAGAACAAGCTGTTGTGTCTAAATTAGCTGAAGAATCAATAATTAATGCTCTTGAAGACTAATGTGAATTATTAACCGCCTCTTTTGTAGTTGCCATAGCTTGGTAAACTTTTGGTTTTATTGGGTGGAAAGGATGACTGTGTCCACCAAAAGATTGGGAAGAACCGATAGGTTATCATTTTTTAGTGTAATAAATCCAGAACTGTTGATCAGTTTATCTTTTAATGCAGAATGGCCTTCTGGCCAATTAGTTGTTTGGCCAAACTGCTTGCCACAAAGTGTGTCATGGTGAAAATACCTAGAACCTATAAATACAGTGTAAATGCTATGTAAATAGATGCTGGCATGTTGCAGATTCAAGTTTTACTTTTTTGGAACTGTATGGTTCACCCTTTTCATTTGAAAAGACCCTGAGGCTGGGAAAGATTGAAAGCAGGAGGAGAAGGGGATGACAGAGGATGAGATGGTTAGATGGCATCACCGACTCAATGGACGTGAGTTTGAGGAAGCTCCGGGAGTTGGTGATGGACAGGGAGGCCTGGCATGCTGCAGTCCATGGGATCGCAAAGAGTCGGACACGACTGAGAGACTGAACTGAACTGATGGTTCACCCCTCCCCCCAAAAAATTTCCATCCATGGTTGGTTGAATCTTGTCAATGTCTAACCCATGGATATGATGGGCTGACTACATTTAATATTTGCACTATCTTGGTACTGGTAATATGGCATTGAACAAGTGAAACTACCTGCCTTCTTGGAGATTGTATTGTAGTGGGTAGAGACAGGCTCTAAATATTTATTTACTATATCATGAGTTCTGAGAGAAAAATAAAGCTGGGTAAAAGGACAGAGTGATAGGGGAGATGCAGGTTTGGATAGAGTGCTCAGAGAAAGCTTCTGGTAGTGTTGATACCAACCAGAATTGTTGGCCTTTCCCTATCAGTAGAAATCAACTAGAGAGGCCAGACCAGAGCCTTTGTTGAGGGCTCTGTTGCAGCAAGGGGGAATGAAAACAAAAGGTTTCCTGCTTGGTTACTCACTGGTGGGTGGTGGTGGGGAGTGGTGGGGAGGTGGCAAGAGCATAGGGACTTGTCCAAGGATCGGGTCAGAGGGGTGGCTTAGGTGTTTTGCTCCCCACTCTGGTGTTGTTGGGTGCAGGGGGGCATGCTCAGTCCCCTGCTTTTGCTCCCAACATCCTCTTTTAGCTCTTGGTTCTTCAGAAGTTTAAGTAGGGATATGGGGCCTTTTTGCATCTTTTGTCCAGAGTTTGCCCCCACTGGGCATGAGTGCAGTTATTGGTTTGTCCAGGTACAAGCATTGCAGCACTGCAGCAAAGGGTCTCAGGTCCCAGCCTGTCTAAAGATGATATTTCAGTAGAGAATTGAATGATCTGAAGGACTGAGACTTAGGACTTCCAGGAGAAGTATTTCAGAAAGAAGACCATCGGAGACAAAATTCTGAAGGATATTTGTAAAGCAGAGGTTTTTGTCCATCAAGTATGGCAGAGGAGGCTAAACTGGCTAGAGAGGACTGGCATTGGGGGAGAATGCTAGGAGATACATAGAGGGAGAAGGGAGGTAAAAATTATATGAATTATATGTAGGATGGGAATCTATTGTGGTAGGTTAGATTTTAAAAGATTCAGTCTGGGGACTTCTCTGGTAGTCCAATGAGGCTCCATGCTCCCAATGCAGGGGGCCCAGGTTCCATCCCTGATCAGGGAACTAGATCCCATATGCTGCAACTAAGATCTGGCACAGTCAAATAAATAAAAATAAATTTTTTTCTTTTAAAGGTTCAGTCTGTCTGTTCTGTGGAGAATAAACTCTTGGGGGCAGAGGTGAAAACAGACTAGTTATGAGTCTGAAATAGCCATAGAATAAATCTGTGGCAATGTGCTAGATACAGTGACCTTTATCAAATTAGTCTGGTATCATTTCTCTCTAGGATTTGACTTCTAGGTTGAATAATAGGGTAAGAAAAGAAAAGTGAATTCATAATGAATGATTATTTTTAAATGGTAACTTTAGATATTATAGTTAAACTCTGTAATAATTTAAATTTGTTTGTATAGATCCCCAAGCATCACTTGCATCTTAAAGAAATATGGTAAGATTCCACAAAGAACCTCCTTTTATAGTAATATTATAGTATATAGTAAGTTTTTTCTTAAGCCTTCCAAAAAAGGCTGTGTTGCAGAGTTTTGCCAAATATCAAGTGCTGTTTTTTCCTCTCCAATTTGACTAGGTGACATTTTGAATTTGAAGTTGTTTTGGTTTCTTCAGCATCTATCAATATGCTGAAAAGTATTTAAAAGTCAAAATTCTTATAAGACTTTAAGCAAGTAGGTTGCTGGTGATGAAAATAAATGGAGTATAAAAATGTCAACTTGTAAAATTTAAACTTTCAAGTGACTGAGAAATATCTCAATTTGCTGGCAAACCTGCCGTGTTTGATATTGTGGAAAGGAGTTGCATCAAAGGAGATTTGAGGATCTCAGAACACTTAATATCTAACTGGATGAATAAAGGCACTTTGAATCAGAAGTGAAATCATGGATAACGGAGACGTAAAGATCAGACATGGTAAAGATGTAGGAAATACAAAAGCAATACAGACATTGTGAAGCCTACATAGATAGTTAATGTTGGAAGGAGAAGAGGAATAGAGTATGAGAGTTAAAGGGAAAGCCAGTATATTGAGAGTTTATGAAAACTTTTAAATAAGGAATTGCTGGATCCAGTCAAGTTTAGGGACTATGTTGAAATTGAGATATGAGATAGATGGAGCCGCTGGGCTAGATAGCTGGTGTTTGTCATGTGGAATAAAACTGAAACTTTGTTCTCACAGGCTCCCCAGGTTCAGTTCCCGGCCAGTGAACTAAGCTCTCTCTTCTTCTGGACAGCTCACTGCTGTCTCTCTGAATGATCTCTGTTTCCAAGGCAAACCATTCCGTATCACAGTAATCCAAGTCTATGCCCCAACCAGTGAGGCTGAAGTTGAACGGTTCTATGAAGACCTATAAGACCTAGAACTAATGCACAAAAAAGATGTCCTCTTCATTGTAGGGGACTGGAATGGAAAAGTAGGAAGTCAAGAGCTACCTGGAGTAACAAATTTTGCCTTGGAGTACAGAATGAAGCAGGTCAAAGGCTAACAGAGTTTTGCCAAGAGAACGCACTGGTCATAGCAAACACCCTCTTCCAACAACACAAGAGAAGACACTACACATGGACATCACCAGATGGTCAATACTGAAATCAGATTGATTATACTTTTGTAGCCAAAGATGGAGAAGCTCTATACAGTCAGCAAAAACAAGACCGGGAGCTGACTGTGGCTCAGATCATGAACTCCTTATTGCCAAATCCAAACTTAAATTGAAGAAAGTAGGGAAAACCACTAGATCATTCAGGTATGATCTAAATCAAATCCCTTACGATTATACAGTGGAAGTGACAAATAGGTTGAAGGGATTAGGTCTGAAGGGATTAGAGTGCCTGAAGAACTATGGACAGAGGTTTGTGACATTGTACAGGAGGCAAGGATCAAGATCATCCCCAAGAAAAAGAAATGCAAAAAGGCGAAATAGTTGTCTGAGGAGGCCTTATAATAGCTGTGAAAAGAAGAGAAGCTAAAGGCAAAGGAGAAAAGGAAAGATATGTCCATTTGAATGCAGAATTCCAAAGAATAGCAAGGAGAGATAAGAAGGCCTTCCTCAGCGATCAATGCAAAGAAATAGAGGAAAACAATAGAATGGAAAAGACTAGAGATCTCTTCAAGAAAATTAGAGATACCAAGGGAACATTTCATGCAAAGATGGGCACAATAAAGGACAGAGGTGATATGGACCTAACAGAAGCAGAAGATATTAAGAAGAACTATACAATAAAGATCTTCATGATCCATATAACCACCATAGTGTGATCAGTCCCGTAGAGCCAAACATACTGGAATGCAAAGTCAGGTGGGCCTTAGGAAGCATCACTACAACGAAGCTAGTGGAGGTGATGGAATTCCAATTGAGCTATTCCAAATCCTAAAAGATGATGCTGTGAACATGCTGCACTCAGTATGCCAGCAAATTTGGAAAACTCAGCGGTGGCCACAGGACTGGAAAAGGTCAGTTTTCATTCCAATCCCAAAGAAAGGCAATGCCAAAGAATGTTCAAACTACCGCACAATTGGATTCATCTCACACTCTAGCAAATAGTGCTCAAAATTCTCCAAGGCAGGCTTCAACACTGTGTGAACTGTGAACTTCCATATATTCAAGCTGGATTTAGAAAAGGCAGAGGAACCAGAGATCAAATTGCCAACATGTGTTGGATCATCAAAAAAGCAAGAGAGTTCCAGAAAAACATCTATTTTTGCTTTATTGACTACGCCAAAGCCTTTGGCTGTGTGGATCACAACAAACTATGGAAAATTCTTCAAGAGATGGGAATACCAAACCACCTGACCTGGCTCCTGAGCAATCTGTATGTCGGGCAAGAAGCAACAGTTAGAACTGGACATGGAACAACAGACTGGTTCCAAATCAGGAAAGGAATACATCCAGGCTGTATATTGTCACCCTGCTTATTTAACTTATATGCAGAGTACATCATGAGAAGTGCTGGACTCGATGAAGCACAAGGTGAAATCAAGATTGCCGGGAGAAATATCAATAACCTCAGATACACAGATGACACCACCCTTACGGCAGAAAGCGAAGAAGAACTAAAGAGCCTCTTGATGAAAGAGGAGAGTGAAAATTTGGCTTAAAAACTCAACATTCAGGAAACTAAGATCATGGCATCCAGTCCCATCACTTCGTGGCAAATAGACAGGGAAACAATGGAAACAGTGACTGACTTTATTTTCTTGGGCTCCAAAATCACTGCAGATGGTGACTGCAGCCATGAAATTAAAAGACGCTTGCTCCTTGGAAGAAAAGCTATGACCAACCTAGACAGCATATTAAAAAGCAGAGACATTACTTTGTCAACAAATGTCCATCTAGTCAAAGCTATGATTTTTCCAGTAGTCATGTATGGATGTGAGAGTTGGGCTATATAGAAAGCTGAGCATCAAAGAATTGATGCTTTTGAACTGTGGTGTTGGAGAAGACTATTGAGAGTCCCGTGGACTGCAAGGAGATCCAACCAGTCAATCTTAAAGGAAATCAGTCCTGACTACTCATTGGAAGGACTGATGCTGAAGCTCCAATATTGGCCACTTGATGTGAAGAACCGACTCATTGGAAAAGACCCTGGGAATATCGAAGGCGGGAGGAGAAGGGAAGGGGATGACAGAGGATGAGATGATTGGATGGCCTCACTGACTCAATGGACATGAGTTTGAATAAGTTCTGGGAGTTGGTCATGGACAGGGAAGCCTGGCGTGCTTGGGGTCCATGGGGTCGCAGAGAGTTAGACACAACTGAGCGACTTCACGTTCACTTTTCACTTTCATGCATTGGAGAAAGAAATGGCGACCCACTCTCTAGTGTTCTTGCCTGGAGAATCCCAGGGACGAGGGAGCCTGGTGGGCTGCCGTCTATGGGGTTGCACAGAGTCGGACAAGACTGAGGCAACTTAGCAGCAGCAGCAGAGCGACTGAACTGACTGACAAACACTCAAAAAAAGATCTCTGAATGTGAGTTCCAAAACTGTTACATTACACATTATGTAGTTATAGCCTACAAAGACATTGATAAGTTTCTCTATTCTTAATTTCTAGTAATTTCATCTCCTTGTATAGGATTCCTATAGTAATTTCATCTCCTTATATAGGATTCTTTATATAGGATTTCCTTTGAAAAACCCACTGAAGCATTCTTGCCTGGAGAATCCCATGGACAGAGCAGCCTGGCTGGTTACAGTTCATGGGGTCGCAAAGAGTTGGATATGACTGAAGCGACTTAGCAGTATAGGATTCCTAAGACTTATAAAGTAGTTATTGAGAGTTTCGAGTTGATGTTTTAGAAGATAACTTCAGATTTTTTATAAGTACTTACAGAAGGAACTTTATCTAGAAAAGTAGTATATATTTTTATTAGTAAATTCTCATGTGTTTTTATGAGTTTTTATTTTTGACATAGTCTTTATCAACAGCTACTTACTATCTTTCAGATAGTAAAGGCTACCCTTAACTCCAATTATGTAATAATTTATTTTTATTTCTGCTGCTGCTGCTGCTAAGTCATTTCAGTTGTGTCCGACCCTGTGCGACCCCATAGACGGCAGCCCACCAGGCTCCCCCGTGCCTGGGATTCTCCAGGCAAGAACACTGGAGTGGGTGGCCATTTCCTTCTCCAACGCATGAAAGTGAAAAGTGAAAGCGAAGTCGTTCAGTCGTGTCCGACTCTTTGTGACCCCATGGACTGCAGCCTACCAGGCTTCTCCGTCCATGGGATTTTCCAGGCAAGAGTACTGGAGTGGGGTGTCATTGCCTTCTCCGTTTTATTTCTATGTAAGTTAAAACAAAATAAGACATAGCTTCAGTTTGGTTCATGGTATTAATAAGGTTTGAGCTGAAAATAACCTTAGGATGATCTCTTCCTTTTGCCAGCCTTAATTTTGCAGATGGGAAAATGGAAATAGTAGATTTTCATATCTATGACAAGAAAAGATTATACCTGAGGTCTTCTGATTTTTGATTCAGTGCTTTTCTGTAAGTTTTACTTCTGTTTGTTTTGCATTACGATTTTTGACTATTTCAATTGTATATTAATAAAGACAGTTATTTTTTGTTGTTAAATTGCTGCTTTATGATTATCTTGAGTGGTACTCTCTTTACATTGAGATGCTAACAGCCTTAATTATCTTCCTCTAAGAGGAAGTCAATTGGACTTTCTAGGAATATAGTATCGAAACCTTTTAATCTTAATTTCCAGCTTTCTGATTGTGTTTATTGCTTTCTTACTTATTTTGATTTGAATTAAATTTTGCATTGCTGAATTTATTTAGAAGAGTTAAGTTTGCAGTGTATAAGTAGAAATTTTTTTGTTAAAAACTTAGAAGGCCTTACTAATTTTAATAAGAAGGATCAGTTTAGCTTTATAGGTGGATTTATGGCATATTTTAGGAGATGCATTATTATTTTTTTGAGGTATAGATAACTGCAAGTAGATTCAATCGTTTGGCTCATAAGAATCATTGAAACACTTGATTTGACAAGTAGCTAAGAATGTTTTTAGTAGTAGTTTAATGTGCTTGTTTAAAAAATTGAGAATGTATCTTTATAATTTAAAATTTTAAATACCTTTATCCTTAAAATTTTGTTGATATTATTTAGCAAGTCAAATATTTGTAGATATGTAGAAACAAACTTTATTAATTCCTAAGAAAATATTTACAGTTTCCAAAACTTTGAGGTAATGAGGCTGTTAAAATACGCATAAATATTGAACCCTAAAGCTGCCTGTTGTATGTAAAATGGTATATCTAATGATTCCAGCCAAAGTGGAGGGAAAAATGGAAGCTGGTTATAACTGAAATGTGCTCTTTATGGAAGTGTTGTGAATTAAATTGCTTTCTTGAGCAATATTTGCATAGCCAACTATACTCAACATTGGTTATAAAATTAATGATTGGTAGGAAAAGTCACAACTATTAAGTGGCAAAGGAAAGATCACCTCAACTCCTTCAGTGCCCAGCACCCGCGTCCTGAAGGTGATGCGCACTGTTTTCCTTGATTGTGAATTTTAACCAATAGCTGTATGTAATGGGCTTCCCAGTTGGCTCAGTGGTCAAGAATCTGCCTGCAATGCAGGAGGCTCAGGTTTGATCTCTGAGTCCAAAAGATGCCCTGGAGAAGGAAACGGCAATCCACTCTAGTATTCTTGACTGTGAAATCCCGTGGACAGGGGAGCCTGGTGGGCTACAATCCATGAAGTTGCAAGAGAGTCGGAAATGACTTAGCGACTAAACAACAACAGTAAATTCTATGTGATACAATTGTTTTCCTCAATTAGTTGTATCCAGTTTGAGTTTTGAAAACTGTAGGAGAAACACCTGTGCCTGTCCCTTTTACTTGAAAGATTTTAACTGGAAAGTATGCTACAACAATAAGTTGGAATTATTAGTAGATATAGTCAAATATTGTCCTGTAGGTAGTTTCCAGTAAAAACAACACATAACAAATATGTAGTCAAAAGTTTCTGAAACTAAAAAAAGGATTGTTTGTTACACAGTAAATCAGTTTAATGGCAGAGTGGTTATATTTAGCATTAGTGGTATTATTAAACTAATATCAGTTTTAATGGTTTAAAAATATAGTCATTCTATTACTTTCTTTTGAAACATCTTTCCTGGCCCTTACTTAAACATTTTGATGCATTTTGATGCAGTGGTTTTCTTATGGTAGCATATTTAAGAAGCTGACTTAAATGTAATTTATATCTTTTTGTTTTGTAAGTTTTATCTTCTCAATTCTGAATGTAGTGTAGTGGGAACAGTGACTTGGGCGCCAAAATCACTGTGGATGGTGATTGCAGCCATGAAATTAAAAGACGCTGCTCCTTGGAAGGAAAGCTATGACAAACCTAGACAGCATATTAAAAAGCAGAGACATCACTTTGCCAACAAAGGTCCATCTAGTCAAAGCTGCTATGGGTTTTCCAGTAGTCATGTACAGATGTGAGAGTTGGACCATAAAGAAGGCTGAGTGCCAAAGAATAGATGCTTTTGAACTGTGGTGTTGGAGAAGACTCTTGATTGTCCCTTGGACAGCAGGGAGATCAAACCAGTCCATCCTAAAGGAAATCAGTCCTGAATATTCATTGGAAGGACTGATGCTGAAGTTGAAACTCCAATACTTTGGTCACCTGATGGGAAGAGCCAACTCTTTGGAAAAGACCCTGATGCTGGCATAGAATGAAAGCAGGAGGAGAAGGGGGCGACAGAGGATGAGATAGTTGGATGGCACAGTCGACTCAATGGACATGAGTTTGAGCAAACTCTGGGAGACAGTGAAGGACAGGAAAGCCTGGCATGCTGCAGTCCATGGGGTTGCAAAGAATTGGACATGACTTAGGGAACAACAACTGGAAGGAACGAGTTAAAAAGATAGAATCTGTATTCAGAAGTGGTTGCGTGAAATTGAGATTGCTGAGAAGGGTGTATTGCAGGGTGTGACTGAGGTAAGGTTACGTTTAGTTCTTTGATCTTCACAGCAACCCTATGATGTGGATAGTGTAAGCATGTTATATGGATGAACAAACTGAAGTTCAGAGAGGCTGGACAATTTCCCCAAGGTCACAAAGCCAGTCGGCTGCCTAGGACTTAGACTGTATTACTCTGACTCTCACTCAGTACTCTCTCCTCTACCATACTGTATCAATTTTCTGAAAGTTGGTGACTTGTTATTTTCGCTTTGAACATAAATGGCAGTCTTGAGTGAAGATTTTTGAGAATATACATAAAAAAATTATTTTCCTCTTCAGGAATCTTCAGAGACTAACTTAGGCATAAGGGTGATGTTAGAGGGGTTCGTTGCTACTGTTAAGCACTTAAACACATTAAACACTTAAATAAGACAGTTTTTGTTTAAACTCCCTTTTTTAAGGGGGTTTAAGGTGGGTGGGGACAGGACAAATAGGAATGTACTGTTCTTTCAGCAGCATGCCTGGACAGACAGCTGTGCTCTTAGAATGTGTCTGCCCAAATCCATGTGCATTCTTTATGGTGGCAGCTTGCACCATGGCAAGTCTATAGGAAAGGATAGTGGGCTATTGGATGGGGTCCATTTGCGATATGATTCTCTTCTCTTTCGCCGTAAGATAGTAAATATCGTATTTTTTTTCTTTGTGGTCTTACACATTTAGCTTTGTGGTGGGGTCCAGACTTTGAAGAGTTTTTAAACTTTGAAAGAAGAATGAGGGAATTAAGTATAATATGAACTCATACATTTATACATTTTGTAAAAATGTTTGCCAGAGTAGAAAAAATTGGGTGTCTAAATTGCAGATTTTTTTCTCTTCTTTAAAAGGTTGTTTAAATTGTGGCAAAATACAACGTAAAATCTACCATCTTATCAAGTGTTTTAATATGCTCTGGTTGTATTTTGTTAATACGATATTCTGTTTAAAATGAATAGTTCTCTGTGGGTAACTCTTAATGCACTTTGGCCAGAGGGACTCTGCTTTTCTGTTACCACTCTTCTATCTGCTACTGGTACGGAAACTTTTTACCCTATCAGAGTGGAGTCTGGTGACAGAGTAAGAGAAGAGGTAGACCTTAGTTAGCTCCTGGTGTTCATATGGTATCTTTGAAACATGGATCATATCAGCTCCTTTTTTCCCTGTGAAGCCTTCTGCCAGCTCTTCAGAGAGATAGTATAGGAAAGCCTGAATCAGAGTATATCGAAGTCTGATCTTGTCAGTTCCTTAGCTTTTTTCGTTTCTTACCATCTTCAAGATGAGGTCTGAACTCCTTAGCAGAGCATCCAAGGCTTTCATAACCTCGTGCCTGCCAAGTTTCGTGCATGCTCTCTAGGCTTCGGCCATGCTAAAATACATGTTGTTCTTTAAACATGGTCTATGCCTGGCAAGTAGTAGGTAGTCTAAAAATACTTCTTGAAAGAATGGGAAAAAATACACGTATGTGTACATATGTATATATGCATGTCTCTCAGTCGTACTTTTCTACATGCCAACGTGTAACTTTTATTCCAGAGCTGACTCGGCTTTCCTTTTGAGACTCAGGCTAAGAATCCTCTTTTAAGAGGCTTTCTCTGCTTTTGGCTACACTCACTAGCCAGCACTCTTGCTCTGTGGTACCAAAATATTTAGGCCACATCTCTGTATATAGCCACTGAGTTACTTTTTTATTTCTCCCACTAACGTGAGATTGAGGGCCAGAGATCATGTCTTATTTACCGCATTACTCCCTAGCTCTTTACTTAATCTTCACAGGTACTTTCTGTTACAGAAAGTGTATAAGATAGCTGTTGCTCTTGTTTCCTAATATTTACATTTTGTAGCATTATATATTGAATATTCCTGGCTTTTAAATTTGCCTTTCCAAAGTGAAAGGGAGTGGAATTGCTGGGACATGTGATAAATCAATGTTAAGCTTATTGAAGAACCACCAAAATGTTTTATTTGGAAGCTGACCATTTTATATCTCTTCCTGTAGTGTACTGGGATTCATTCTTAGGAGATAGTTCTACTTATAAGGCCTTTGCTGTGCCATTCCTGCTGCTCTGTCATGTTCGACTCTTTTGTGACCCCATGGACCGTAGCCCACCAGACTCCTCTGTCCATGGGATTTTCCAGGCAAGAATACTGGAGTGGGTTGCCATTTCCTTCTCCAGGGGATTTTTCTGACCCAGGGATTGAACCCATGTCTCTTGTGTCTCGTGCACTGGCAGGCATATTCTTTACCATTGCACCACCTGGGTATGCCATTTAACTAGTAATATATTACCTTGGATGAGTCTGTTAATTTCTGTTTGTATTTCAGTTCCTTCATCCTTAAAAATGGTGTTTGAGTTAGATAATCTTTAAAATTTCTCCTGGGGATTCTCAGGTGGCTCAGTTGTAGAGAATCCACCTGCCAGTGTAGGAGACCTGGGTTCTATCCAGGTCTTAGATACTTCTCGCTGTATTGAGTATTTTATAAGTATTTTTTTTTATCACTGATAAGAAAGCAGGTTACTTTTAAGAATGTAGCATCATTTACATGTAGATAATTATCTCTAGATGCCTAATAGAAGCTTGAAATAAAGGGGAGAAAGGCATCAAGGAAAACTGAAAACACACACAACTACGGTTACATGTAGCACTGCAGTTACATACCAGAGTGTGTCACACATATAGTGAGTAGGGAGGCCAGAAGTCTTGGATCCTGTGTGAGGGACACTCTGTTAGAAGGCCATAACACTAATAGGCCATAATGAGTTAAGGTAAAGAAGTTTTAGGAAGAATTTTTCCCTTGGTTACTGATGATTGAACAGGGAGAACAGTCTGAGTAGCTCTTATTCCCTGACCAATAGCTTTTAAAGTGGTTATGTAACCTGTTAATATACAGTTTACTTCAACTTTGCAGGAAAAGGGCTGTCTTGTACACTTAAGTATTTTACAAGTTGATTTTTAGTACCTATTTTCCAGGTAGCCCCAGAAAAACAGAATTTGTGAGAGAGGTAACAATTTTAGTCTATTCTTGCTTCCCCAGTGAATTACATGAAGTAATTGCTATTCAATTAAATGAATTAGGAATTCCCTGGTGGCTCAGTGGTTAGGACTCCATACCTACATTGCTTAGGGCATAGGTTCCATCCCTAGTTGGGAAACTAAGATCTTCCAAGCCACATGGTGCAGCAAAAAAAAGAAAAATAAATTAAATGAATTAATTGCTATTAAATCCAAGGTTCCTTATTTTCCTGTTTATTTGGGTTTCAGTGGATAAAGAAGGAAGCAGTGTTAACAGCTCATTCCCCTTCTGATAATGCCCTTTGTCCCAGGACAAGATACCCCCAAAGACTGTAGTTGGAAGGGGATGGTATGTCATAACTATTCTCGGAACTTGACTTGGCTGTTTCTGTGCTGCTTTGGCAGAAGCCAAAGGGTTGGGTTGGATCTCAGGGTATCTTTGAAATAATCAAGATACTTAGTGTAGCAGCCCAGCCTGCAAGCACTTTTTGTTTGTTTGTTTGTTTTCAAATCTCTCTAAATCCTTGTTCTTCTTGATAGTAACATAAACCTGCACCTCACTAGTCCCTGCCTTTTCCCCAGGGTGTTTAGTTACAGATTTTTTTTTTTCCTATTGCTATACTCACTCCTAAATTTGGTTCATCAAAATCTAGAGTTTTACTTTGAAAAAATGATCAACTACTTGTATTTTTTTTTTGAATAGGAAAATGTAGCAGCATTAAAAATGAGCTGCTTTTAATAATAGCCTAATAAGGGTTTTGTTTTTGTGAATAGCACTTGGTTATCCAGATATTTGCCATCATCTCCCAAAGTAACAGATTCAGAATTTTAAGAACTCTTTAATGCATATAGTTAAAAAGGAGCTATGATTGATTTTAGTCTGTTTCTTATAACCTCTTTTGATTGTGCAGACTGGTAAGAATTTCTAGCCTGTAATCTCCTTTATTAATTTGCTTCATCATTTCTTTCATCAGCTTTTATGTTTTACTGGCTAGGGCATGAGCTCACATTCTCATTTATTAGATTTACAGGAGAGCATGCCAGACAGTAGTAAAGCTTCCTAGGATGTTTGTCTGCTGGGAGATTAAAATTAAGAGCTAGATTCCTTAAGGACATCCATCTAGGGAGAGTACCTCTCCCTTCCCATCAAATAACTAATTTATTTCTTTTAGGTAGCTTCAGATTTGTCTGTTCTTATGTTCTAAGTAAGCCACCAGATATTCGCTAAGCTTTTACTACTGAAATATCCTTGGCTGTGGAAGTCTAGCTTTTACCAGCTCCAAGTGACTGATAGTAGCTTTTCTTTTCTGAGGCTAGTCAGGAAACAGAAGGCTGATTCCAAAGAGTAAAGGAAAAAGGTAAAGGAGCTGGCTCAACATCTAATATCAGTCTGGCCTAGCATTCTGTCCTTATTCTTCTCTATGGTTTTGGCATCCCTAACTTCCTGTTGCTGCTGTGGCCATGCATGTTTTCTGCTTTGCCTATTCGTGCCAAAACCCACAAACAGACAAATCCCCCAAGAACCCCTTATCCTTTATATTTTCTAAAAGTGCTCTAAGAAATTTCACAGGGAGTAGCCAAAGGGAAAGGCACTAAGAGAAGGTCGAGAGATAACCCCTCTTTTACTTCTCTGCCGTCTCCTTTTTGCTTAGAGTCAATAGAAAAGTTGAGGGACATCAAAAAAAAAATTGTAGAAGGTTATAAGACTATATCTGGACTGAATAAAGTATATTTATGTATATTTAAAAATTTTTCAAACTGATTCTCAGGTGTACATAAGCAAGGGATTTCAGGGGGGAATATCAAAGAGAAACAAACTTGGTATTGATATAGAAATATCAATAACCTCATATATGCAGATGACACCATCCTAATGGCAGAAAGCGAAGAGGAACTAAAGAGCCTCTTGATGCAGGTGAAAGAGGAGTGTGAAACGCTGGTTTAAAATGCAACATCCAGAAAACTAAGATCATGGCATCCTGTCCCATTGCTTCATGGCAAATAGATGGGGAAAAAATGGAAGCAGTGACAGACTTTATTTTCTTGGGCTCCAAAATCACTGCAGATGGTGACTGCAGGCTTGAAGTTAAAAGACAGTTGCTTCTTGGAAGGATGACTAATCTAGACAGCGTATTAAAAAGCAGAGGCATCGCTTTACCGACTAAGGTTCGTCTAGTCAAAGCTATGATTTTTTCAGTCATGTACTTCTGTGAGAGTTGGACCATAAAGAAGGCTGAGCACCAAAGAATTGATGCTTTTGAATTGTGGTGCTGGAGAAGACTCTTGAGAGTCCCTTGGACAGCAAAGAGATCGAACCAGTACATCCTAAAGGAGATCAGTCCTGAATATTCATTGGAAGGACTGATGCGGCAGCTGAAACTCCAATACTTTGGCCACCTGATGCGAAGAGCTGACTCATTGGAAAAGACCCTGATGCTGGGAAAGATTGAGGGCAGGAGGAGATGGGGACGACAGAGGATGAAATGGTTGGATGGCATCACTGACTCAATGGACATGAGTTTGAGTAAACTCTGGGAAATAGTGATGCAGGGAAGCCTGGTGTGCTGCAGTCCATGGGGTCACAAAGAGTCGGACAACTGAGTGACTAAACAACAAAACTATAGCACCAGAAAGGTTTTGGGTGTCTGCAAGTAGTAGAGATGGGCTAAGTTGCTTATTCCTTGATCTAAGATGAGGAGGGTGGGAGTAGGGGTTCCCAGGGCATGCAGGGGATGGGAGGGAAAGTCAGAAACAGAGGGACAGAACATGTTGGGAGTGAAGAGGTGCTCCACAGCTGTGTCTAAGGCATATACCTAGGTCAAAATACAAAACAAAACAAAACAAAACATAAAGGAAATTTTTTTGTTTTTATTTGAAATTTGATATGAATACACACAGGCACACTCACAAATGATTACTAAGGGGAAACCATAATAAAAATTCCATTTTACTAATATATTTGAATCTTTTATCCCCTTGTAAATAAAAGTATCATGCTTCAGGGTGTTTTTGAGTGTCACTGTAATTTATTCTTTTGAAAAACATTTGTTTTGCTTCTGTATAGTCAGTCACATATCCCGTTAGGTTCAAATGTCATTCTTTTTTTAATTAGGATCCAGATAAGACCTATTTATCTCAAGGATATTTTAAATAATTGATAGAACACATCATATCTAATGTAATTGCTATGTATCTTTAATCTTCTTATGATCTATAGGTTCTTTGCCTTCATTCTCAATATTATTTTGTGCAAAGGAAAAGGTTATTTCTAAAAAGTCACTGAAGGCTTTGTAGCTTTAAACTTTTAGATACCCCTCGTCCAAGGTAAGGAGCAATGGCTGCGCTTTGCTGGAGCAGCCGTGAAGAGATACCCCACACCCAAGGTAAGAGAAACCCACGTAAGATGGTAGGTGTTGCAAGAGGGCATCAGAGGGCAAACACACTGAAACCATACTCACAGAAAACTAGTCAAGCTAATCACACTAGGACCACAGCCTTGTCTAACTCAGTGAAACCAAGCCATGCCCCTGGGGCAACCCAAGATGGGCGGGTCATGGTGGAAAGATCTGACAGAATGTGGTCCACTGGAGAAGGGAATGGCAAACCACTTCAGTATTCTTGCCTTGAGAACCCCATGAACAGTATGAAAAGGCAAAATGATAGGATACTGAAAGAGAAACTCCCCAGGTCAGTAGGTGCCCAATATGCTACTAGAGATCAGTGGAGAAATAACTCCAAAAAGAATGAAGGGATGGAGCCAAAGCAAAAAGAACACCCAGCTGTGGATGTGACTGGTGATAGAAGCAAGGTCCGATGCTGTAAAGAGCAATATTGCATAGGAACCTGGAATGTCAGGTCCATGAATCAAGGCAAATTGGAAGTGGTCAAACAAGAGATGGCAAGAGTGAATGTCGACATTCTAGGAATCAGTGAACTGAAATGGACTGGAATGGGTGAATTTAACTCAGATGACCATTATATCTACTACTGTGGGCAGGAATCCCTCAGAAGAAATGGAGTGGCCATCATGGTCAACAAAAGAGTCTGAAATGCAGTACTTGGATGCAATCTCAAAAACAACAGAATAATCTCTGTTTCCAAGGCAAACCATTCAATATCACAGTAATCCAAGTCTATGCCCCAACCAGTAACGCTGAAGAAGCTGAAGTTGAATGGTTCTATGAAGACCGACAAGACCTTTTAGAACCAACACCCAAAAAAGATGTCCTTTTCATTATAGGGGACTAGAATGCAAAAGTAGGAAGTCAAGAAACACCTGGAGTAACAGGCAAATTTGGCCTTGGAATACGGAATGAAGCAGGGCAAAGACTAATAGAGTTTTGCCAAGAAAATGCACTGGTCATAACAAATACCCTCTTTCAACAACACAAGAGAAGACTTTATACATGGACATCACCAGATGGTCAACACCAAAATCAGATTGATTATATTCTTTGCAGCCAGAGATGGAGAAGCTCTATACAGTCAGCAAAAACAAGACCAGGAGCTGACTGTGCCTCAGACCATGAACTCCTTATTGCCAAATTCAGACTGAAATTGAAGAAAGTAGGGCAAACCACTAGACCATTCAGATACGACCTAAATCAAATCCCTTATGATTATACGGTGGAAGTGAGAAATAGATTTACGGGCCTAGATCTGATAGATAGAGTGCCTGATGAACTATGGAATGAGGTTCGTGACATTGTACAGGAGACAGGGATCAAGACCATCCCCATGGAAAAGAAATGTGAAAAAGCAAAATGGCTGTCTGGGGAGGCCTTACAAATAGCTGTGAAAAGAAGAGAAGCGAAAAGCAAAGGAGAAAAGAAAAGATATAAACATTTGAATGCTGAGTTCCAAAGAATAGCAAGAAGATATAAGAAAGCCTTCTTCAGCAATCAATGCAAAGAAATAGAGGAAAACAACAGAATGGGAAAGACTAGGGATCTCTTCAAGAAAATCAGATACCAAAGGAACATTTCATGCAAAGATGAGCTCGATAAAGGACAGAAATGGTATGGACCTAACAGAAGCAGAAGATATTAAGAAGAGGTGGCAGGAAAACACAGAAGAACTGCACAAAACGATCTTCATGACCCAGATAATCACAATGGTGTGATCACTGACCTAGAGCCAGACATCCTGGAATGTGAAGTCAAGTGGGCCTTAGAAAGCATCACTACGAACAGAGCTAGTGGAGGTGATGGAATTCCAGTTGAGCTATTCCAAATCCTGAAAGATGATGCTGTGAACATGCTGCACTCAATATGCCAGCAAATTTGGAAAACTCAGCAGTGGCCATAGGACTGGCAAAGGTCAGTTTTCATTCCAATCCCAAAGAAAGGCAATGCCAAAGAATGCTCAAACTACCGCACAGTTGCACTCATCTCACACGCTAGTAAAGTAATGCTCAAAATTCTCCAAGCTAGGCTTCAGCAATATGTGAACCATGAACTTCCAGATGTTCAAGCTGGTTTTAGAAAAGGCAGAGGAACCAGAGATCGAATTGCCAACATCTGCTGGATCATGGAAAAAGCAAGAGAGTTCCAGAAAAACATCTATTTCTGCTTTATTGACTATGCCAAAGCCTTTGACTGTGTGGATCACAATAAACTGTGGAAAATTCTTCAAGAGATGGGAATACCAGACCACCTGACCTGCCTCTTGAGAAACCTGTATGCAGGTCAGGAAGCAACAGTTAGAACTGGACATGGAACAACAGACTGGTTCCAAATAGGAAAAGGAGTTCATCAAAGCTGTATATTGTCACCCTGTTTGTTTAACTTATATGCAGAGTACATCATGAGAAACGCTGGACTGGAAGAAACACAAGCTGGAATCAAGATTGCCGGGAGAAATATCAATAACCTCAGATATGCAGATGACACCACCCTTATGGCAGAAAGTGAAGAGGAACTAAAAAACCTCTTGATGAAAGTGAAAGTGGAGAGTGAAAAAGTTGGCTGAAAGCTCAACATTCAGAAAACAAAGATGGCATCCGGTCCCATCACTTCATGGGAAATAGATGGGGAAACAGTGGAAACAGTGTCAGACTTTATTTTCTTGGGCTCCAAAATCACTACAGATGGTGACTGCAGCCATGAAATTAAAAGATGCTTACTCCTTGGAAGGAAAGTTATGACAAACCTAGATAACATACTCAAAAGCAGAGACATTACTTTGCCAACAAAGGTCCATCTAGTCAAGGCTATGGTTTTTCCTGTGGTCATGTATGGATGTGAGACTTGGACTGTGAAGAAGGCTGAGCGCCGAAGAATTGATGCTTTTGAACTGTGGTGTTGGAGAAGACTCTTGAGAGTCCCTTGGACTGCAAGGAGATCCAACCAGTCCATTCTGAAGGAGATCAGCTGTGGGTGTTCTTTGGAAGGAATGATGCTAAAGCTGAAACTCCAGTACTTTGGCCCCCTCATGCGAAGAGTTGACTCATTGGAAAAGACTCTGATGCTGGGAGGGATTGGGGGCAAGAGGAGAAGGGGACGACAGAGGATGAGATGGCTGGATGGCATCACTGACTTGATGGACATGAGTCTGAGTGAACTCCGGGAGTTGGTGATGGACAGGGAGGCCTGGCGTGCTGCGATTCATGGGGTCGCAAAGAGTTGACACCACTGAGCGACTGATCTGATCTAATTTGATTATATCAGCTGCTTTCTAGATATGCGTCAAACTTTCTTGATGGTTTTGAAAGAATGCGTGTTGAAGTTTTTTAACTAAAGTTTTTATTTATAATTTATAATTTTTTTTAGTTATTTGTAATTTTTAATACTAGTTGCTAAATGTCCAGATTGGACTTGTTATATACTTATTTTACAGTGTACAGTTTTCCATAATATTCTGAGTAGACATTTGTCTGAGCCTTTAACTCAATATTTTTAGAAGACATTTGCTTGCTTTTTGGCCAAAGTTAAAACAGAGCTAGTCCGTGTGTACTGAATATTTTTTAATAGGGACAGGTGAAAAGGCTTTATGACATGATTTTAGGAACACCAGCAGTCTTTTTCTGTCTATGGCTAAAATTCTTTGGGTTATTTCTTTCATTTTTAACTGCGTAACCTATTAAGATGTAGATATCACTATTTAGGGAGGTGGTGGGATTCAGTGCCATTATTTGTGCATTAGCATCTTAATAGAAGTTACTTATTATATCATCTTTAAATTCTAATTTTTCTAGAGGCTTTGCCTGGGGGAGTGAAAAAGTGAAAGTGTAGTCGCTCAGTCGTGTGCTGACTCTTTGCGACCCCGTGGACTGTAGCCTACCAGGCTCCTCTCTCCATGGGATTCTCCAGGCAAGAGTACTGGAGTGGGTTTCCATTTCCTTCTCCAGGGGATCTTCCCGACCCCAGGGATCGAGCCTTGGTCTCCCACATTGCAGGCAGGTGCTTTAACCTCTGAGCCACCAGGGAGGCCTGGGGGAGTAAACACCCTGAAGTTGTTGTTTAGTGAAAATAAATGGAGGCCATTCTCTTCCCCTAATACCACTCTCCAATCAAAGATAAAAGCACTGCAGTCCTTCAGATAGAAAGAGATTTACCTGGCACAGTCTATGTGCATTCATGTATGTGTGCATACAGAAAATAGTAGAAGTATTGTGAGGGGTAAAGTCCTTGGGAAAGAAGGAGACATTCATAAGGGAAGTCAGGGAAGGCATAAGGGAATGTCTCTGGGGACCAAATAATCAAGCAGTCAAAACTGAGTTGGTTAATATAGTGACTCAGGGTTCACTACAGTTGAGACAAGTTTTTCCACGTAGTGACAGTGCATGACACAGATCAACGTAATCTGGAAATTGTTCTTATCTTTAAACAGGTTTGCTTGCTGATACTAAGTATTAAAATACCTCTGAGTTAGGAAATTTTCTATTTTCTGCTTGCCTTAGTTTTTCAGAAAATTGAGACTTAGATAAATATCACTTCAAAACAGCGATTTCAGATGAAAATCAAAGTATAATACAAATGAGAATAAACCCTTTTGCACACATACGGAATCCAACCAGTCTCTCAAAACACCAAGCATCTCAGGAGAAGGATCAAAAGCCAAAACCAAGGGACTTTAAACAATTATGAAAAATATAAGCAGGGAAAAGTCAAATATAGAAAATAAAGTAGTTCCTGTTGAATCACTTAAGAACACTAATTTCATTCTAACTCTATAGAAAAATCTGCTAATAAGGTAATTATTTTATTCATTAAGACCAAACATTAAATAGTACCTCTTTAAAAAAAAATAATACAAATCCCCAACATAGTTGTATTTGAGAACAAAGAATTAAGTGCAGAGTGGAAACTTCAGTAATCTGTTAGCATTGATTAATACATACAGAAATCCTCATTCACTCAAATTTTTGTATTATTCTGTTCAAGGGACTATAATTGTGATATAACTGCTGACTGGCAATGTGCGCAGAAGCTCATTGATAATTCTACTAACCTCTTCATAACACACATTTTGGACCCACTTACAGCAGGTTTTACCATTGGCAAGATACTAAGGGGTATACAAAGATGAAAGAGACTGCTCAAGGAACTTGACATCTAAGCTAGAAATCTGGTTAGAATAGGTTCATTTTACACTGTTAGGAAATAAACTGCATGTACTTAATAGTACTACACCTACATACAAAGAAATGCACATAAAATTCAATAAGGAACTCTGTCAAACTTCACAGAATGAGTTTTTATGTACCCAAAAAAAGAACAGTAAAGTCACCCAACTAACGACTCTTGGTCACAAATGTTCCTTATTGATGCTAAGAAACTTCCCCACAGTGGGGGAAATCACAACACAGACCACACATAAATACCTTTCTCTTCACTAAAAGTAATCATAGAGCAAAAGCTTAAAACAATTCATGACAAAGCAAAAAGCAAATCAACTCACCTTAAAAATAATAATGTTATCAGCATTTTCGAAGAGCAAACAAAGACTGAATTAAAAGTTAGTATATGCTGCACTTCAAGAGAAGGTAGCTCCTTAGCCAGGTCTTATTCTAAGCAAAGTCATGAAGTAGTCCTTGACATCCTTTTCCTGACTTCCCTTATGAATGTCTCTTATGAATGTTTTTACCGTTACTTATTGGATATTTTTGGCGTGGTTAATATTACTAAATGAACTAGAATTTGGCTGAAAACTTGAAGCCAAATTTTACTGGATGAATAAGTCATGCTAGTTACTCTCATATAGCAGTGTTTTCATACTTTTTTGTTCACATGTTTCCTATAAGGACTTTTGGAGAATCTAGGTTAGAGAATGTAACTGTAAAAGAATAGTATGAGGGAGACGTATGTATCTAATACAAACAGGTGTTGGTCACATGAATCTAATCATGTATTAAATTAATAGAACTGTACCCCAAAAGAAAATAGATGTGTACTCTCTTGCACATATTTTGGGTGACATCTAAAAAAGTTTTCATCCCAAGTTTAAATAGTTGCTGATTATATGATTTTTGATGTGTTATAAATAATATTTTAAAATAAAACATTGTTAAAAAAAGTAAGAATCTAAATATCACAGTGATTTATCGCTTACCATTACCATCTAACTGCTGAAAGGTGTTGGTTATTCTTGTTTTCTCTGGATTTGTGTTTCTGTCCTACTTCCCTCATTGAATTTTATCCTAATGTGGCATTTTATTGACCGTCCAAACTCATATCATAGTTCTCTGCATCTAAGATAGGTATATAAATTGAAATTGAATGTCTTTTAGTTTCTCTGTGTTTAAAAAATTGTATGCTTGATTTAGGATTCTAACCTGTTAGTACATAAGTGTGTTAGTTGCTCAGTCATGTCCAACTCTTTGCGACCTCATGGACGGTAGCTTGTCAGGCTCCTTTGTCCGTGGAATTTTCCAGGCAAGAATATTGGAGTGGGTTGCCATTCTCTTCTCCAGCGGATCTTCCTGACCCAGGGATCGAACCCAGGTCTCCTGCATTGCAGGCAGATTCTTTGCCTCTGAACCATGGGGGAAGCCTGTTAGTACATAATCAAAACAATATACATTTTTGATATTTAAAAGTAAGATTTTATTAGAAATACGTTAGATCAGCTATTGCTGCAAAAATGCTGTGTAGCAAATAATCTGAAATTTTCAGTGATTTAAAACAGCATTTCTTTTTCTCTCATGAGTCTCTGAGCTAGCTGGGCTTTGGTTGATCTCAGCTGAGTTTTACTAGGTTCAGCTGGGTTTGGCTCCAAACTCCTAGGTCTGCTCTGCATGTCTCAGTCTTCTCTTGAGGATAGTGAAAACACCAGAGGGATGAGAAGCACACATGAAGGCTGTTAAGGCTCTTAATTCATAATTGGCATCCTGCCCACACGGTTGGGCCAAGAAAGTCATATGACCAAGCAAGCCCAACCTCAGTGGGGCAGGGAAATATTCTCTCTCTATTCTAGTGGAAGAAAAGCTGTGACAAACCTAGACAGCATATTTAAAAGCAGAGACATTACTTTGCCGATAAAGGTCCATATATTCAAAGGTGTGGTTTTTTCAGTAGTCATGTATGGATGTGAGAGTTGGACCATAAAGAAAGCTGAGTGCCGAAGAATTGATGCTTTTCAACTGTGGTATTGGAGAAGACTCTTGAGAGTCCTTTGGATTGCAAGGAGATCAAACCAGTCAATCCTAAAGGAAGTCAGTCCTATTCATTGGAAGGACTGATGCTGAGACTGAAGCTCCAATACTTTGGCCACCTGATGCGAAGAGCTGACTCATTGGGAAAATCCCTGATGCTGGGAAAGATTGAAGGCGGGAGGAAAAGGGGACGACAGAGGGTGCGATGGTTGGATGGCATCACCTACTCAGTGGACGTGAGTTTGAGCAAGCTCTGGGAGATGGTGGAGGACAGGTAAGCCTGGCGTGCTGCAGTCCATGGGGTAAAAGAGTCGGACACAACTGAGTGACTGAACAGCAACAACATTCCAGTGGTAGATAACTGCCGAGTCTTTGGGCCAAAGATTTGGATGTATATTTTTGTAACAGGGAGGAACTGAAAAATTGAGACTAACAGTCCAGCCTGTTTTGTGCACTAAAAAAGATAACTTTATGTATTTTTGGCTGTGCTGGGTCTTTGTTGCCGCACGGGCTTTTCTCTAGAAGCAGGGAGTAGGGGCTACTCTAGTTGTGGTACGTGTACTTTTCATTGCGGTGGCTTCTCTCGTTGCAGAGCATGGGCTCTAGAGCGCACAGGCTTCAGTAATTGCAGCTCCCAGGCTGTAGAGCACAGGCTTAATAGTTGTGGCACGCAGACGTAGTTGCTCCATGGCATGTGGGGTCCTCCCAAACCATTGATCGAATCTGCATCTCCTGTGTTGGCAGGCGGATTCTTTTCCACTGAGCCACCAGGGAAGCCCTATTTTGTGCATCTTTTAATGAGATACTTTCTTTCATATCCGTGGATTTTATTTACTAGAATTTCTGAGATACCTAAATTGAGATTGGAACCTGTAGAAGTTAGCCAGGCAAAATCTGGGTAGAGGCAGTGGGCCACAGTATTAGTGGGTAAGGGAATAATATTCGACAAAATCAAAGAGGGTTTGGGGAATTAGAGAGTTGGGTATGTCACAAGCATAAGATGAGAGGCTGGCTGTTTACCAAAAAGAGAATGGGTAGTAGAATAAGGCCCAGGTCCCCACAGAAGAGCCTTTTATGCCATGTGAGGGAGATTAGACTTTAACTTGAATGCAATGTGGGGAAATCATTGGAAGGTTTTAAGCAGAGAGGTTATGTGATCAGATTTTCCTGTGCTCTAGAAGAAAAAAATCATCTTTGTCTATTTGTGCATTTTAGATAGATGTTAGATGGTAGCTCAGACAGTAAAGTGTCTGCCTACAATGCGGGAGACTTGGGTTCAATCCCTGGGTCGGGAAGATCCCCTGGAGAAGGAAATGGCAACCCACTCCAGTACTCTTGCCTGGAAAATCCCAAGGACTGAGGATCCTGGTAGGCTACAGTCCATGGGGTTGCAAAGAGTCAGACACGACTGAGTGACATCACTTGACTTCACTTAGACCATGGCAAAAACCTAGGTGAAGAATGAAGGTAGCCTAAACTAAGGTTGTGGAAATAGAGCCTGAAAGAGATGATGTTGAGCCACAGAGAATTAAAGTATTTTTATCTAGGGAGTACATTGATCATTTTCATTTATATGTAATTTGAATGTTAGAATAAGGGCAGTTTTTCAGTTAACATCAGTCCTCAGTCTTTAATTTTTATAACGGTATGAACGCTAGCCTGCTTGCATGCATGCTACGTTGCTTCAGTCATGTACGACTCTCTGTGATCCTGTGGACTGTAGCCCGCCAGGCTCCTGTGACCATGGGATGCTCCAGACATGAATACTGGAGTGGGTTGCCATGCCCTCCTCATGGGGATCTTCCTGTCCCAGGGATCAAACCTGTGTCTCTTAAGTCTCTTGCATTGCAGGCAGGTTCTTTACAGTGGTGCCACCTGGGAAGCCCAACAATGTGTGTTAAAAAGGATTTTACTATTTACTACTTGTAAATTTTTTTGTTGTTCAGTCGCCAAGTCATGTCTGACTCTCTGTGACCCCATGAACTGCAGCATGCCAAGCTTCCCTGTCCTTCACTATCTCTCTGAGTTTGCTCAAACTCATGTCCATTGAGTCAGTGATGCCATTCAACCATCTCATTCCCCGTCACCCCCTTCACCTCTTGCCCTCAATCTTTCCCAGCATCAGGGTTTTTCCAGTGAGTAAATAGTAAAGGATGGTTTTTTTGAATCCCTTGGGAAAAAGAGTTAATAAATGAATGTCTTATTGAAGCTAGAGAAACACTATTTAGCTGTTTGTTCAGTGACTTAGTGTATATTATCTATTTCCTTGGTTTAACTGTTCCTTCGTCCATAATTCAGAATATTCAGAATACATATTTGGGGGCTTCTCTGTTGGTTCAGTGGTTGAGAATCCACGTGCCAGTGAAGTAGACACAGGTTTGATCCCTCATCTGGGAAGATCCCACGTGCCACAGAGCAGCTAAGCCCGTGTGCTACAACTATTGAGCCAGTGCTCTGAAGCCTGGGAGCTGCAACTACTGAAGCCTGCATGCCTAGAGCCTGTGCTCAGCAACAAGAGAAACCACTGCGGTGAGAAGCCCCCGCTTGCTACAACTAGAGAAAAGCCTGTGCAGCAGCAAAGACCCAGCACAGCCAAAAAATAAATGAATGAAATTATTTGTCTGGAAGAAAAATTCTTGAAATTGTTACTGCTATTAATGGCTTCTAATTGCCAACAAGATAAATCTGCAATTCTTGGTATGGCATTCAGTGTTCTCCAAGATTTGGTCCTTGCTTAGCTTTCCTGCTTGAGTTTTCTTAGCACTTCATTTCATGCGTATATACCCTCCTCCGCACAAAGAACAAGTGGAAACCCTGGGGTCACACTAATTTCTTTTTCAATTTCCATCATGTGATATCACAGTTTGCTGTCGTTAATTCCTTTATTTTTAATGTCTTCATCCTCATTCACTTGACTTCAGATCGTTGATAGAAAAATGACTTGTATGTCTTTAAACTGGAGGTAATAGATGAGGCCCAGATTTCATTTTTCCAGTTTACAGATATATCTCAGGTGCTTTTTATTGTGCTTGGTACAAAGTGGATGTTTGATAAATATTTGAATAATTATTGATGAATTAATACTGAGAGTAGGCATTTTAGAATCTCCTGTGGATTGAATTATTTTGTTTACGTGGGCACAGACATCATATACATTCCATGCAGAGATGTGTGTGTGTGTGTGTATGTGAATGTATGTAAGCAGTTGTTGCATGCTTCCCTAGTCTCAGTGAAACAGCTGACTCCTTGGATTACAGAGGATTGTATTGTAGATCTTTAGGAATGGTCTAGGTTTGTTTGTGAGTCCCTCCCTAGGAATGTTAGCTCTGAGCTTGCATTCAAGTCATTGTACCAGGTGTTAGTTACACTGACTTTGAGAATTCCATGAGGGAAAGAGGATTGGCACATTCCTTTCATCCCTCAGATATTTCGTTATCTTCTGCTTAAATAACGTTGGCAGTGACACATTGCTGTTAACATGCAAAGATCTTAGAATGCTGAATTCCACAAATTTTGTGTGCTTTGGCAGGCTATTACTTTCCTCTAAACTTTTATCACAATTCTTAACAGAAAGGTATTTATTTATATCTAAAATAAGTGTGGAAAGTTTAGATTCTTAAGCTGCAAATTCTCATTTGTAGGTATTTCTAAAATTTAGTGTTCTGCGATATGGCATGACTTTTTATTTTCATAACTGGTGTGAAAATGTATATGCTTCAGCTCCATTTTTTTTCCTTTTTTGTTTTTATTTTTAAAATTATCACATAGTAAAGTTGGGTTTTTTGTTTGTTTCTTTTACAGTTCTGTGATTTTAATCTCTGCAGATTTGTGTAATCCAATAATCAGAACAATTACATCATTTCAAAAAACTTTCTTGTGCAATCTCTCTGTATTCACATCTTTCTTCCAGTCCTGTACCCTGGCAACCACTGGTCTGTTCTCTATCATTATGCAGTTGACCTTTAAATATTAGGTTGGTGCAAACATAATTCCAAGAAGACTGCAAGGTAATGATACTCAGTTAGAAAAACAATCTGAAATGGCAAATTTTGAAGGGATAGGCAGCCCACCATGTTTTTGAAATATAGATTATTTAAAGTGGTGTGTTAATTCCTGATGTATAGCAAAGTGATTCTCTTTGTGTATGTATATATCAATATATATGTGTGTGTGTGTATATATGTATTCATGTATATTTTCAGGTTCTTTTCCATAAGCCATTTTGAGTTTATTCTTAAGCCATTATGAGTTTATTCTTGTATATGGTATGAGGGAGTGTTCTATCTTCATTGATTTACATATGTCCGTTTAGCTTTCCCAACTCTACTTGCCAAAGAGACCATCTTTTCATCATTGTATATTCTTGCCTCTTGTTGAAGATTGATTTTAGGTGTGTGAATTTATTTCCAGGGTCTCTGTTAAGTTCCATTGATCTATACGTCTGTTTTTGTGCCAATATCATGTTGTTTTGACTATTGTATAGTCTGAAGTCTGGGAGGGTTATGCCTCCAGCTTTGTTCTTTTTCCTCAGGATTACTTTGGCAATTTTGGGTCATTTGTAGTGCCATATAAATTCTAGTATTGTTTGTCCTAGTTCTGTGAAAAATGTCATGGACAATTTGATAGGGATCACATTAAATCTATAGATTGCTTTGAATAGTATTGCCATTTTAACAGTATTCTTCCAATCTCAGAGTATGGGATGCCTTTCCATTTCTTGACTCATCTTCATTTTTTTTTTATCAGTGTTTTATACAGCATATAAGTCTTTCACCACTTTGGTCAGGTTGGTTCCTGGATATTTAATTTTTTTGATTTGATTGTAAAAGGGATTATGTTTTTAGTTTTTCTTTCTGATATTTCATTTTTAATGTAACGAAATACAGCCAATTTCTGTATGTTAATCTTGTATTCTGCTACCTTGCTGAATTAGTTTATTCTTGTAGTTTTTGTATGAAGTCTTTAGGGTTTTCTATGTATAGTATGTCATCTGCATAAAATGCCAGTTTTACCTCTTACCTTCCAATTTGGACACCTTTTATTTCTTTTTCTTGTCTGAATACCGTGGCTAGGACTTCCAATACTGTGTCGAATAGAAGTGGTGAGAGTGGACATCCTTTTCTTCTTCTAGATTTTAGTGGGAAGTCTAGCCTCTTTTTTAAACAGACTGATCTCTTAAACTCACAGGGAGAACATCAAGAAATCATCTGAATCAGAAATCCCATTATAAACAGCTGTTGCTGATAATTTATGAAACAATCTGTTAGTACATTTGAGTCACTGTCTTGTATAGGACTACTTACCACTCCTTCACTGGCAAGATGTGATAATCTTCATGTGCTCTGTTACTGTTACACCATCCATTACTTTAGTTGTGAGAAGAAAAGAAGTTAGCACAGACCCTCTCTGTGTATTGGAAAATTAATTGGTTTTGGACATCAGGTTCTAAGGATCACAGCTAAAAAGAGATTATCTGTCCTTAGAGTATGCATTTTAACAACGTTAAACTGGATGAAACCAGTTTTCATTGGAGCATCCAGTATAGTCTGATAGAAAAGGCAGAAACTTCATTGCTAAGGTCTGAAAATAGGACTTGGTATACATTCCTTCTAATCAGCATTTTCATCTTCATCAACCAAATAACTAACTTTTTATGTAGCTCTTATGTTGTATCAGACACTGTTTTAGCATCTTTACATAGAATAACATTTAATTCTTCTGCCACTTCTGTAAGAGTAGGTACTATCATGCTCTCCTTTTTGGATGCAGAATCTGAGGCATAGAAATGTTAGCTTGACGAAGGTCACACAGTTAAGTGTAGAACTAGTATTCAGACACAGAGAATCTGGCTTGAGAGTCTCTGCTCCTTACTGTGCTCTCAGTCAGTTCATTCAGTCGTGTCGGACTCTTTGCAACCCCATGGACTGCAGCATACCAGGCTTTCCTGTCCATCACCAACTCCTGGAGCCTGCTCAAACTCGTGTCCATCAAGTTGGTGATGCCATCCAACCATCTCATCCTCTGTCGTCCCCTTCTCCTGCTGCCTTCAGTCTTTCCCAGCATCAGGGTTTTTTCCAATGAGTCAGTTCTTTGCATCTGGTGGCCAAAGTGTTGGAGCTTCAGCATCAGACCTTCCAATGAATATTCAGGACTGATTTCCTTAAGGGTAGATTGGTTGAATCTCCTTGCAGTCCAAGGGACTCTCAAGAGTCTTCTCCAACACCACAGTTCAAAAGCAGCAATTCGTCGGTGCTCAGCTTTCTTTATGGTCAACTCTCACATCTGTACACGACTACTGGAAAAACCGTAGCTTTGACTAGATGGATCTTTGTTGGTAAAGTAATGTCTTTCCTTTTTAATATGCTGTCTAGGTTGGTCATAGCTTTTCTTGCAAGGAGGAAGCGTCTTTTAATTTCATGGCTGCAGTCACCTTCTGCAGTGATTTTGGAACCCAAGAAAATGAAGTCCGTCACTGTTTCCATTGTTTCCCCATCTATTTCCCATGAAGTGATGGGACCAGATGCCATAATCTTAGTTTTCTGAATGTTGAGTTTTAAGCCAACTTTTTCACTCTCCTTTTTCACTTTCATCAAGAGGCTCTTCAGTTCCTCTTGGCTTTCGGCCATAAGGGTGGTGTCATCTGCATATCTGAGGTTATTGATATTTCTCCCGGCAATCTTGAGTCTAGCTTGTGCTTCATCCAGCCCGGCATTTCTTATGATGTACTCTGCATATAAATTAAATGGTGACAATCTACAGCCTTGACGTACTCCTTTTCTATCTGGAACCAGTCTGTTGTTCCATGTCCAGTTCTAACTGTTGCTTCTTGTTGTTGTTGCTGTAAATAGAATGGCTTTATTTGTTTTCAGAGTTATTAATTGTTCAGTTTCCAGGCTCATAAGTGCCAGAGGTAGAATTTCAATCTCACTCCAAAGTTGTCTCTTTGAGTATAGTCATACATTAAAATTAAAAATGCATATAGTTTGCATTATGTGGTCTGTTTATCTGAGAAATTGAATATTTCTATCAGAGTTAAGATGAGGAGTAATAGTGGTAATAGATGTAAGTGGTTGGCTTAGATAAGCAAATATTCATCAATTATTAGATGTTAATTTTCTCCTATTCCCTATTTTCTAAATTGCTCCTAAATGATGTGGTGCTCAAAAGTCCAAAATTTAAGTTTTGTTTCTGTGGGTTTGGTGTAACATTGCTTTTTTCAGCCTCTTATTCTTCCCTGTCCTTTATTTCTTTTTCTCACAGTCTGGCTCAGCATTTAGAAAATGTTTTGATATCTGATTTATATTCTTCCTCAATCTATCCTATAAGTGTTGTTGTTCAGTCGCTAAGTCATGTCTGACCCTTGGTGATCCTGTGGACTGTATGTAACCTGCCAGGCTCCTCTGTCCATTGGATTCTCCAGGTAAAAATACTGGAGTGGGTTGCCATTTCCTTCTCCAGAGAATCTTTCCCATGCAGGGATCAAACCTGTGTCTCCTGCATTGGCAGGTGAATTCTTTACTACTGAACTACCAGGGAAGCCCATAAATGTTACCAGTGAGCATGATATTCTGTCCTTCTACCATCAAGATAGAATTAGTGGGAATCTAGCAAAACTGATCAGGGAAGTTGATGTTAGTCATACTTTCGGGTTAATTTAAATACACAAAGCCACTGCTCTTGACCTGGGCCTGGTGTTCTGGTGAAGAAATGCTGCTAGTTCCTGCTTGTAAGAATTACATGTTTTTATCTTTTGGGTACCTATAAAGTATTCTTTTTCCTTCCTTTCTGCTCTTCCCTCCCCTCTTTCCTTTTTCCCCCTCCTTTCTTCCCTTTTCCCTTACAGCTCTCACCTGATCTTTGATCTTGTAACCTGGAAGGACCTTATTGGTGGTGGTGGTGGTGGTGGTGGTGGTGTTAAAGCAGAGTTTTTTGCTACACCATGTTGTAAATTAAGCTAGTGATAAGAATGAAGTTTGGGAAAAAAAAGAAGTTTGAGTCATAGTAGACAGTCATGTAATACATAGTATTTATGTAGTACTTATAGTACTGTGTATTTTCAGACAGATCTTCTAGTAAAAATAACTTTAATAGAGAGCTTTATTAACTAAGATTATCATTAAAATTTTTCAGTGATTTTGTAATTTTATTGATATCTTGTTTTAAGCTGGAGAGTTTAGCAATGAAATCATAGGGATTGAATTCTGAGTATGTTTTTATAGATTATTTGAACAAATATGTGTATATGTATGTATTTATTACTATCAGTCCTAAACCAAAAGAACTTTGTAACTTGAAGTATGTTTTTTCCCTTCTTACCTCTAATCATTCATGCTTTAGGGAGAGTTCTATTGGTTTGGACAGCCAGTGCTGCTGAAATAAGGATAATGAATAAGGTCTTTGTTTCTTTTAGTTCAGGCCATTGGAAATATGAGTTCAGCCAGCAGGAAATAGCTTGCAGCCGGGACTCAAGTATAGGGAGTGTAGTATATACACATACACACGCCTCTTCACAGACATTGGAAAACTAGCTCCACCAGTCTGAAAAAGGAGAAGTCAGCTTTTTTGATTTTTAATATCACATGAAAGGATAACATACCAAGTTATCTGCAAGGCAGTGACAAGTGTCCTAAAGAATAAGGTTAGAGGACCTTTAGAGCTCGAAGAAATATTTCCTAATGATAACCACATGTACAATTTTTTTTGTTGTTTGGGATGTTTGTGAGATGAGAAGTAAAGACACCTTCTGTTTTGGTCTAAATATAAGATTCTTCAAAGAAATGAAAGTTGTTAGTTAATTAGAGAAAAGGTGGTATTTTTTTAATGCATTTTGAGTTCTGGCATGACTTATACAAATTTTTAAAACTCTTCTCTGAGTTATTGTGCCTTGACTGTGGAAAAATTTGTAATTGCTCTGCTGCTGGAAGTAAATTCCAGAAATTTCCAGTTTCTTTTGTTGAAATAGACTGGTTGGTGAACACATGTATGTCATTCTGATTCATCTCTTAGGTTTGACTTTAAATGTCATTCTATGCATAGATAGACGAATTGAGGTCATTCCACTTGCGGAGTCTGGCTGTCTTAAAATTCTTCTCCAGAAGGTAAGAAAAAAAACATTTCTCAGTAGTTTTTGTACCACTCTCTACTGAGGCAGCCTCAAATAGTAAAAGGAGCACGGGCTTAGGAGTTATATAAGACCTACACTTTCGAATCCTGGCTTCACCAGCTTACTTTGGAACTTGAATAAGATACTTAGCATTTCTGAGCATTTGTACATTGGTGATAACAAAAACCTGTCCTTCAGGGCTATAGTTAATATAAATTGTAAAGTATCAGTGAAGGTATGTAAAAGTGCCTAGTTTATAATGTGTATTCCATAAATGGTAGCTATTATTGTAATCATACTATAGAGCTAGAATTGCTTTGAGTTGTTTTAAATTTGCATGGAAAACATGCTGGTGGGCGTTTTGTGAACATTAATTAAAAAATACTTGAGTGCCTGCTATATGCACAGTGCAGTTATTAGTACAGAGAAACATTAGTGATCATATTGTTGAATGCAAACAGGTATCTGTTTAAGGAATCTTATTTGCAAATGGCTGGATGACTCTTTCCCAAATGCAAATACCTTAATACTATCTCACAACAACTATACCTTCAAAAAAAAGGACAAATGATAAAGTGAGAAATATTGAGAAGGGGATGCCATTAGGGAGATACTAAAGAGTTCTCTTAGAGACAACACAATCCCTGAGTTCTGCTTATATCACTCCTTTAAACTCTCTTGAAAGAATTCTCTTTCAAGAATGACATCTGCATGTGGAACTAATTAAGCAAGGCAGATACACTTTCTGTTAATAGAAAGAGTTTTCCCCTCAAGCCCATTGAAGAAATAGTTAGCTAGGACCAAACTGTAGATCATACCTCCATAGTTGCATGAAAAGACCATACCTTCTAATAAAAAATAGGAGAAAAACACAGTAGATAGCGAAAATGTGGCCCAGTCAAAATCTCTGAATATAATAAATTACAGCAAGTTTTTTGGGTAAGGTTTTGGCAATTTTTTGGACTCCAAAATCAATACAGGTGGTGACTGCAGCCATGAAATTAAAGGATGGTTGCTTCAAGAAAGAAAAAGCTATGACCAACCTAGACAGCATATTAAAAAGTAGAGACATTACTTTGCTGACAAAGGTCCGTCTAGTCAAAGCTATGGTTTTTCCAGTAGTCATGTATGGATGTGAGAGTTGGGCTATAGAGAAAGCTGAGTGCCGAAGAATTGATGCTTTTGAACTGTGGTGTTGGAGAAGACTCTTGAGAGTCTCTTGGACTGCAAGGAGATCAAACCAGTCCATCCTAAAGGAAATCAGTCCTGAATATTCATTGGAAGGACTGATGCTGAAGCTGAAATTCCAATACTTTGGCCACCTGATGCAAAGAACTGACTCATTGGAAAAGACCCTGATGCTGGGAAAGATTGAAGGCAGGAGGAGAAGGGGACAACAGAGGATGAGATGAGTGGATGGCATCACCGACTAGATGGACCTGAGTTTGAGCAAACTCTGGGAGTTGGTGATAGACAGAGAAGCCTGGCGTGCTGTAGTCCATGGGATCGCAAAGAATCAGACACGACTGAGCATTTGAACTGAACTGATAACAAGTTCTCCATTTCCTTGAAGGTGAAGTTGATAGTCAAGATTTGAATTCTGTTCTGTGAGGAAGATGAAGATCTGTGAAGGGAGAGAGGAGACCTCAACATCTCCCTTGATGTTGACCAATACATAATTAAGTATGACATTTAAAAATAAAACTATAAGCTCATTACTTTCTGAAATAGACTTTTTGAAAACTTTGCTATTTGGTTTTAAGAACATATGATGGCTATTTTTACTTTTGGGTAGTTGATATTTTGCCCACAAAATGAGTAAAATACTTTAAGATTGGATTATAACATGTTTCATTTTAAATTTGGTTCATCCTTGAAAATTGAAATTGTTTATGCTTTATAAAGGTATAAAAACTACTTACCTATTGATGAAGTTGCTTTGAATTTCTTTCTAAAAAGCATATTGTGGGACTTCGTTGGTGGTCCAGTAGACTAAGACTCCAGCCTTCCAATGCAGGGGGCCCAGGTTCGATCCCTGGTTAAGGAACTTGATCCCACATGCAACAACTAGAGACCTGGCATAGAGAAATCAATCAATAAAGCATGTAGCTTTTATAAATCTTGAATCTTAGGAATCTGAATACATAGAAGAAAAATCTAAATGATATAGATCAAATTTGCACACGTCCTAGTAAATCTACAAACTAAATTCTTTCTATTTCCAAGTTCCAAATCTTAAGTTATAGGAATTGGTAGCAAGGAGATCAACCAGTCCATTCCAAAGGAGATCAGTCCTGGGTGTTCTTTGGAAGGAATGATGCTAAAGCTGAAACTCCAGTACTTTGGCCACCTCATGCAAAGAGTTGACTCATTGGAAAAGACTCTGATGCTGGGAGAGATTGAGGTCAGGAGGAAAAGGGGATGACAGAGGATGAGATGGCTGTATGGCATCACCGACTCGATGGATGTGAGTTTGAGTGAATTCCGGGAGTTGGTGATGGACAGGAACTGCGTGCTGCAGTTCATGGGGTCACAAAGAGTCGGACACAACTGAGCGACTGAACTGAACTGATATACATTAATTTTAACGTCAAGGCTAAAAATTGATACGAGTATGTGTTTGAGAACATGTGTAAGAACAAGATAAACTGGATATAAATGTATGAAGAATATTATCAGTATTTATTTCTGGGTGATCAGATCCTGATTGCTGTTAATTGTCTTCCTTACTGTGCATTTTGGATTTTAGAACATGGGCAAGTATTGCTTCTGTAATTAGGAAAAAATGACATGTCAGCAGATATTAAATATATATTCTAGGAAAATGGTTATGAGTCACGCATATAATCCATGCCTTTGAGTCGGGTAGTACTGGAGTCAGACATTTAGGGAGTAGTACTTTGTATTTTTCTCTGTTGTACGATTTTTCCTCCCTCCCAGATAACAGTATCAGTGATGGCTTTCTCCTGGCTGGCAGCATAGAGGCCGTAGGATGCCTGGAGTTGCTGTAAAATATGTGAACCAGCAGTGTTTTATCAGAGCTCTGGTGGCCTTCCTTAACAAGTCTGGAAGCTGAAAGTCCTTGAATGGGTGGACATCATCACACTGACCAAGCATAAAGAGGTTGCTCCTTACAATGAGAACTGGTTTCTACACATGAGCTGCTTCCACAGCATGGCACCTGTACCTCTGGGGAGGAGGTGGAGTTGGCTCAGTGACCAATATCTGAGGGCAAGGGGGGACCCTCAGATACAGTATCATGCCCAGCCAAGCCACTTCAGTGGAAGCTTCAGGAACATGGCCCATTGGGTCCTCCAAGCCCTGGAGGGGCGGAAAATGGCACAAAAGGACCAAGATGGGGGCTGCAAACTGACACTTCAGTGATTGGGACAAAATCACCGGACAAGCAGCATCTGCCAAGAAGAAGCATTAGAACCAATGATGCTGGGTTACAAATTGCCTCATTCATTAAAAAATATTACCAATGATAAAAACCCTGTAATTGTAATGCAGTAAAGAGTTATATGCAGAGTACGTCATGAGAAACGCTGGACTGGAAGAAACACAAGCTAGAATCAAAATTGTTGGGAGAAATATCAGTAACCTCGGATATGCAGATGACACCACCCTTATGGCAGAAACTGAAGAGGAACTACAAAGCCTCTTGATGAAAGTGAAAGTGGAGAGTGAAAAAGTTGGCTTAAAGCTCAACATTCAGAAAACGAAGATCATGGCATCCGATCCCGTCACTTCATGGGAAATAGATGGGGAAACAGTGGAAAGTGTCAGACTTTATTTTTGGGGGCTCCAAAATCACTGCAGAAGGTGACTGCAGCCATGAAATTAGAAGACGCTTACTCCTTGGAAGGAAAGTTATGTCCAACCTAGATAGCATACTCAAAAGCAGAGACATCACTTTGCCAACAAAGGTCCGTCTAGTCAAGGCTATGGTTTTTCCTGTGGTCATGTATGGATGTGAGAGTTGGACTGTGAAGAAGGCTGAGTGCCGAAGAATTGATGCTTTTGAACTGTGGTGTTGGAGAAGACTCTTGCAAGTCCCTTGGACTGCAAGGAAATCCAACCAGTCCATTCTGAAGGAGATCAGCCCTGGGATTTCTTTGGAGGGAATGATGCTGAAGCTGAAACTTCAGTACTTTGGCCACCTCATGTGAAGAGTTGACTCATTGGAAAAAACTCTGATGCTGGGAGGGATTGGGGGCAGGAGGAGAAGCGGACGACAGAGGATGAGATGGCTGGATGGCATCACTGACTCAATGGACGTGAGTCTGAGTGAATTCTGGGAGATGGTGATGGACAGGGAGGCCTGGTGTGCTGCAATTCATGGGGTCGCAAAGAGTCGGACACGACTGAGCGACTAAACTGAACTGAAAGAGTTATAAACATTATTTTGGGTGAAAGTGAAAGTTGCTCAGTCGTGTCTGACTCTTTGCAACCCCATGGACTATATATGTAGTCCATGGAATTCTCCAGGCCAGAATACTGGAGTGGGTAGGCTTTTCTTTCTCCAGGGGATCTTCCCAACCCAGAGATTGAATCCAGGTCTCCTGCATTGCGGGCAGATTCTTTACCAGCTGAGGCATCAGGGAAGCCTGAGAATACTGGAGTGAGTAGCCTATCCCTTTGCCAGAAGATTTTCCCAGCCCAGGAATTAAACCGGGGTCTCCTGCATTGCAGGTGGATTCTTTACCAGCTGAGCTATCAGGGATTACTTACTGACCCAAAGAGAGTTAACCTTGTACAAGTTTAGGGGCTCATCAGTTGTTTGTTTTTATTTTTGTACCTTTCACTTCTGGTTAGTCATGCAAATCTTCCCACTTGAGCTCAGCACATTTATTCTTTCAGTGAATTTATTTTCAAGGAAGGGACAACTTTTAGACTACAGAGGAACTAAAATTTTAAATTATGGTGTCAAGTTTACTAAGCACTTTACATGCATTTAATCTCATTTAAGGATGCTGTAGAGTACTTGCCATTATTTTCCTGTTTTACAAATGAAATTTGTAAGATACTTAAATAACTTAATGAAGGACACCTCAATTTTTCACTGGCAGAGCACAAGGTTTCTTAATACAGAGTCTGAAGTCTTGGATTTAAAAAACAAAAAGCTTGTTAACATTTGAGATTGTAGTCTTTTTGTAATCAGAGGCCAATATTTGTTCCTAAAGATGTGAATGCTGAGAGTAACGTAGTATAGTGTGAAATTGATGCTCTTTCTTATTAGAATGCTGGTTAGCTGCTCTGTTGGGAGGTTGAAGGTTAATAACAGGTACGATATGGCCAGTTTAGAGATCATCTAGTTTTTACATAGCTTTGTTTCTTTATCTCAATAATAATGGAATTGAACATATTTTAAGGACTGCCATTAGATCCTGAAATATTAGTGAAAGTACCCCTGTCTTAAAAGGGGAAAAAGTGGAAGCAGTGAGATTTTACTTTCTTGGGCTCCAAAATCACTGTGGACTGTGCCATGAAATTAAAAAGATGCTTGTTCCTTGGAAGGCAAGCTATGACAAATTTAGTGTATTAAAAAGCAGAGACATCACTTTACCGACGAAGGTCCATCTAGTCAAAGTTATGATTTTTCCAGTTGTCATGTTTGGATGGATGTGGAGAGTTGGATCATAAAGAAGGCTGAGCGTGAAGAATTGATGTTTTTGAATTATGGTGCTGGAGAAGACTCCTGAAGAGTCTTTTGGACAGCACGGAGATCAAGCCAGTCAGTTGTAAAGGAAATCAACCCTGAATATTCATTGGAAGGACTGATGCCGAAGCTCATTTAACCTACTTATATGATTGTATTTGAAATAAGTTGCCTGTAGCTGGATCATATATCTGCGTTTAGGCTGTTGTCATATAATGTAATTATTAATATGTGGATTTAGGTCTGCTGTTTTTATTTTTTTCTGTTTGTTCTTCTGTTTCCCTTTTTTTGCCCTCTTGGATTATTAACACTTTTTCTTTTTAGTTTTGCTTTTTTGTCTGTTGTATTTTTGGCTATATCTCTTTGTATAGGTTTTCTAGTGGTTGCTGTATGGATTTCAGTATACATATTGAACTTTTCACACTCTACCTGGATTCATCATTTTACCACTTCGAGTAAAATATGGAAGCCTTACTGTCATACAGTTCTCTCTTCCCTCTTTATGTTACAGTTGTTACATTTACCTGCATTGAAAAGTCCCTGCAATGGGGTTAACATTTTTTGTTTCTAACCATCAAGCATATTTTAAACAACTCAAGAAGAGAAGAGTAGTCTATATGCTATTTACTATTTTTGTTTCTCTTTATTTATTCCTAATGAATAGTTTCCTTCTGGTATTTCCATTCTGTCTGAAGAGCTTCCTTTAACAGTTCTTTTAGAGGAGGTCTGCTGATCGCGAGTTCTTCCCTTCAACTGAGAAGTCTTTGTTTCATCTTAATTTCTAAATATTTTCTGTGATTATGGAATTTGGGGATGACAGCTTTTTTCTCTCAGCACTTGAGATAATGTTTTTTCATTTCTTTTTAGCCTTCAAGTTTTGAAATTCAGTTGTCAGTATTCCAGCTCTCTTGTAAGTGTGATCCTGCAATGAAGTAGTGAAACTCCTCACCTTACCTCAGTCTCTTAACGGACTTTACTTCTGGCCTAGAGCCTGATGTATCCTGCCTAGTAGATGCTTTGCACATCATACTCACTCAATAAATAATTAACTGGATGAATGAAATGTGATATAGATTAAAAGAGCCAATATTTTAATAATTTAACAAGTGTGGATGTAGAGTGGGTAGTATATATAGTTCTCAGATTTTCAATGAGTATATATTACTTTTATAAACTGAGAACAATTTAGAAAGAAAACGTCATACTAATAACTTTGTTGTGTTTAGTCTTACTGGCTTTCATTTATCATTTTTTGGTGATAATTTTTTCATGCTCACTTTCATTTTATTTATTCTCTAAAATGTTAAAGGTGGTATTAGATGGCTTAGGTCATTAAAAACAGCATAGAATGAAAAGTTTTTTAAAAAATACTTTGAGTGTCTTTTGTTAATTTTTATAGTTTTCTAACTTAGATGGCTGTCGTCATTGAAATTCATTCCCCACAGAGCTGTTTGCATATCCTTTCAGTGTCCTTAATGACTTGATGAACCTTGCCTAATTTTTATTGTGGGAGTTGTGTAGGCTTTTTTGTTTTCCTTTTTTCTTTGAGCTGTGTGACTACAGACAAGCAATATTTAATATAAGGGTTAATGTGAACTCCTGAGTGTCCTGTCACTGTAGCTATTCTTTTCTTATCCAGAAATAATACATAGAAATTAATTATTGTCTGAACAATAGTTGCTTTTGTAGAAAAGTATTGAATTATTGAGAATTTTTTTAGGGGGTCCCTTATTCAGTGCTGTATAGTGCAATTTAGAGGGGGGTTGACATGCTTTAGCAAAAAATATTTGTTGATTTGTATTTGTGTGTGTAAGTTTATAACATAAATGGAGATGTCTAGTTGCCAATTAGGAACTGAACAACATAAACAGCACTGATTTTTTTTTTCCAACTTCACGAATGAACCTCTTAATTGGCATTTTTTTCATGTTCATGATCCAGAATTTAAAAACTTAGTGTTTATTCTCAGTTGTCCTCATTTAAGACTGTGGCATTTGGCATGAAATATTATGCAGCTGTACATAGGAAAATAACTATTTCTATGTGCTACTGTGGAGTGATCTTACAGTTAAGTGAGAAGAGCAGAGTGGAGAAAGAGTGTGAAATATCCTACTGTTTAAGAAGAAGGGCGGGGATGTGAGCATGTATCCATTTACATTAAAACAGTGTAAGAATAAAGCATATAAATTTAGGTTTCCTCTAAGGAAGGAGTGACTAGGATAGAGAAGGGTGCTTCATTATGTAGATTCAACTTTGGAACCATGTAAATATTTTATGTAATGAAATAAAATGTATAAAGCAGAACTGAAAAATTGAAAATAAAATGAAGCAGATTAACTCATGTGGATATCCTTGTAGCAACAGTTCTCAAAATTTGATTGTGTTCAACAAATCCCTCTGTTGACATTTGCACTGATGGTGCCAAAGCACTGTTGGTAAAACTGCTTAGTCCTTGATAGAAATCAAGGTAGTGACATTAAACTGTACCTAGCCATCACTGCATTGTCACCGCCACACTCTCGCTAAGAATTTCCTTGATGAAGCAGTAAAAATGATTATGTTTATAAACAGTCTTGATTCTCAGCTACATGTCTTTTTAGTATCCTATGTGACAGAATGGAAAGCGTGCAGAAAGCACTTCTCTTGCTCACCGGATGCTATGGCTGTGTGTAGAGAGACCCGTGTCCACGTGTGCTGTGCTTCTAACTGAGCTGGCTGCTCTTTTCTGGGAACCCTGTTTTCACTTAAAAGATTGAATGACAAACCATTCAGAATTGGGATTTGGTAGACATTTTCTTGAAAAATGAATGAAGTAAATTTGCTATTTCAAAGAAAACAGGGGAAAAAAAGACAAAGAAAACAGGAATTGTTGGAAATGGTAGAATTTGGGCTCTTAAACAAAAATTAGAATTTTATAAAATTAGTAATAACCATTGTGATTGTGAGAACTTACCTGGTACTCAAAATTTTTGTGGTGAGATTGATGGTGATAGTAATGAACAGGATGTATCAAAGTTACATAATGGAATATATCAACATTTAGTGGATATATTTCCAGATGATCAATACATGATGTTAAAAAATGCAGAGTACAAGATAGACTTATTTCAAGTACAAGTTAAAATAATTTTAGTTTGACAGATTATAAAAATTTTATCTATTTGGTTTCAGATTTCAGTATACAGTTAGGCTTTAAAGAACTACTAATTGTCGAGTTTTGGTATAGTATCAGAGAAGAATATCCATCATTATCTGAAAGATTGTTAAAATATCTTTTCCTTTTATACCTCCATATCTGTGCACAGTTAGATTTTCGTATACTTCAACATAACATCACAGTAGATCAAATGCAGAATGAAGGTTCATCCATCTCGTTTTAAGACGGATATTAAAGATATATGCAAAAAATGACAGTGTTACTATTACCTCTTAATTCTTTTCAAGAGTAGTTATTTTTAATAAAATGTTAACATATGAGTTTATTGTTATTTTGAAATTAATATTACAATTTCTCAGTTTTAATTTCAAACATGGTAGATAATGATAGATACAACCTACATGACAGAGGTCTTTGGAGAGTCAATACTAATTTTTTTTTACAAGTTTTTAAGAAATATTTATTTATTTATAGCTGTGCTGGGTCTTTGCAGCACACAGGCTCTTCCTTGCTGCTCATGGACTTTTCTCTAGTTGCGGTGCATGGGCTTCTCATTGTGATGGCTTCTGTGGCAGAGCGCAGGCCCTAGGGTATGCGGGCTTCAGTAATTGTGGCTCACAGGCTTAGTTGCTCCTCGACATGTGAGTTCTTCCCGCACTGGGCGTCGAACCCATGTCCCCTGCATTGGCAGGTGGATTCTTGACCACTGTACCATGAGGGAAGTCAAATACTTATTTTTTTACTTTAAAAACTGTAATTAGAAAATATACATAGCATAAAACTTACCTTTTATACTATTTTAAGGTATACAGTTTAGTAGCCTTAAGTACATTCACAGTGTTACATAGCCACCCAAGTGCAGAGCTAGATTTCCAGAGCTAGAATAGCTTCTACATATTTCATATAAGTGGGATTGTACAATATTTGTCATTCTGTGTCTGACTTATTTCACTTAGCATGATGTTTTCAAGGCCCATCAATATTGTAGCATATATAAAAATTTTATTCCTTTTTATCGTTGAATAAATTCCATTGTGTGTACCATATTTTGTTTATTCATCCTCTGTACTCCTGGTTACAATATAGGAGGATTAAAAAATGGAACTATTCATTATTGATAATTTAAATAGCAGATTTACTGATTAAATAGTAAATCATATGGTATAGAATATAGATATCTATAGAACATGAATTATGGAGCCTCTTTCCCTTTTATTTTTTGTAATTCAGGGAAGGAGAAATTCAACCTGGTATTTGAAATTCTGAGTCATTAATTTGAGGTAACCCGTTAGTCATTTAACTCTTACTTTCCTCATTATGTTAACAGTACTGGCTTCATAAAAGGTTAATTAGTTATTACCTACACCAGAGTCATTCTTTCTTTAAGCTTGCATTATAACTTTTGTAACATCTTTATTGAAGGCTGTATCAGTTTTACTATCAATAATTTTACCCTGTTACTTTGGTTGACCTGGAACCTAGCACAGTGGCTGGTACATAACAGCTACTTAACAAATATTTGTATAATAACAGACATTCTAGAATTATTTTTGTAGGTTATATCCCTAAAGTCATCCATCATTGGTGGATTTCGCTAGTTTCATTCTTATAAGGCTCTTGAGTTTTATTTAACTTTGTTCTATATATTAACAAAGATTAGGCTTTTACTTTCAAAACCTTTAAAGTTTTCAGTACTATCATGCCACGTTTTTAACCTTTATTAAGCAATAGAGCCAAACTTTTACTGAAGGCCCTCATTTCCTGGCTTCTGTGCTTATGAATCAGATTGCAACTATTTCTTTAACTTTGGATTTGTGGTTTCTTGAACTACTTTAAGTGATGCAAAAGATGACTGTTGTTAGGCGTTTCCTCTCTTTTAAAAGTGTATTTGGTGTTTTATTGTAAACATGTTTTCTCCAAGGAAACTTCTGTACATCTCACTTCATCATCTCCTAGGAATGAAATCCCAGCTACATGCAGTGACGCCTGTGTATTTTATCATTTGTTACTCTTGTGTGTTGGTTTTTACTTATTTAGTTTTTCAAAATGTTCCAGAGTTCTTGAAGTAACTCTATTCTGACTCAATGTTTTGCTGATTACTAGACATTTCCCTTTAGGTAACTCTCCACCCACATTGGACTTGTAAATGTTACCCTGCCATTGGTTCCCTTTGGCCACTGAGTTCATGAATAAGTGTCACATGCATGTGGTATTGCTTGTCAGAGGCTAGAATTCCAAGACTTCCTCTGTACAGAGAACAGTTAAACTTTCGTGCTTCTGGGCAGAGGAATGGTCTTTGGGATGGTTCTGCTTCCACCTAATTGTTATGGCAGAGATCAGGACACATCGCTTTGCTGTCTATGCCATGAGGCCTCAGAAACGGCTCTCCCCAGCTTGACAGGTATGATAACAGGGGTGATCATTTGCGGGAGGGTAGATAACCACAGTAATCAAGCCTGAATGAGATTCCAAAAAATTTGTACTGCTATCGTTGTTAACATCTTTATTCTTGGCTAGTGAAGCTTCATGTGTTTTTTCCCTGGTAGGGCCTTAGTAATAAAAGAATAAATGAATAATGTGCAGTATTTTTTAGTTTTAAGATATGTGTGGCTTGATATTGAGAACAATTGAATGGTTTATCCAACCACCCTAGTTTTTAAAAGCAGTATTAAAAAGTATTAGCTTCCTTAGGGATTTGCCTGGTGGTTTAGTGGTTAGACTCCACACTTTCACTTCCGTGGGCCCATCTGGGTTTAACTCCTGCTTGGGGAACTAAGATCCTTCAAGCCACGTGGCATGGCAAAAAAAAAAAAGTATTAGTTTTTAAGAATATGCAGTCAAAGTAGAATTCTGGCAAGGTAAGTGTTTATAAAAATGCCTGGAAATGCCTGCTAAACTGAAATTTTTTATTAATTTCTCCAATTAATAACTGACAAATTTCTACTTAAACTGATAAAATTTATTGAATGACTAATTGGTGAAAGTGTTTTTAATAAAATTAAACATTAAATTTAGGAATTATCTGTGAATTTGAGTTTGAGTCTTGTTTAGTCCTGATAATTTTCTGTACAAGCTACTCTTACTAGTTTTACCTTATTTTTATTGTATCCTACAGGCATATCAGTAGAAAAAAATGACCTTTTCTTAATAGGCATAATATATTTCTGCTGGGACCTATTTCTGGGTTCCATATTCCATAAGTAAAAATTAGAGTCTTCTGTTGCCTCATCGTGAGTCCATGATGTGCCTCCATAATAGTGATTAACGAAGGATAACTCGCTATCTAAGGTACCTTATATATAGTAGTCACTTAACATTGTTCAAAAATAAAACATTCCCAGCCTGCGCACTTGTATTTGGGCAGATGCAGTAGCTCTGAATCATCCAGATTTGTCTGTCTTAAGCTGACAAGGAAAGGAGCATAGGCTGGATCTACTGGATAACACTGTGGCATTTACTTTCTATAGACCCCCCAGCCCTTTTTGTCTTCATTCCTTAGTTTTTTTGCCTCCATTTAGCTCTTTAACTCCTTATGATTTAAAACATGTTCATTCTCAAGAAAATGTTAGGATGTTTCTTGTCTTTGGAAAATTTCCTCTTTTGTTTGGTGCTAGTGGGTAGGATGGTGTTTAAGTGGATATCCTGTGCAGGCAGATTGTACAGGAAACTGACCCTTAGTTCTATGAGAACAAAAGAGTGAGTGGGAAGAAAGAAGAAAGGAAGGAAATAAGATCTTTTGACTTGACCAAAAAGACTGTAAAAACCAGAGATGGGAAGAAGGGGATTGGAGAATAAAAAGGATTGTTTTCCAAGATGTGGTTCTTTTTGTACTTTGGCCTCTGAAATGATTGTCTTCCTGTATTTATTATTTTGTATATTTGAGAAATGTACAGTATTGTTTGGCATGTGTATATGTTTTAAGTTTTCATAAAATTGTGCTGAAGGTCTCATTCTCTTTTCTCCTTTTGTCACTTAACATGGTTTTAAGAGGCTGACTTGCCTTTCAAAATCCTCCTTTGAATTTGATGGAGTTCCTCTCCAGTACAGATGACTCACGTGTCATAGACATATCCTTGCATTTTGACAGTCTGTCATTCTACTGTCATCAGTGCAAAATCCAGTTTAAATGTGCTCATCTAATTTAAATGCTTTCTTTTCTCTGAAACCTTTTCTGACTGCAGAGTTTTGTCTTCTGTCCTCTCAGTGTATACTCTGTAAGTGTAGCAGAATGTGTGATTCATTTATTCAATAGATTGTTTTTGAGAGCCCCTTATATACAGTAACTGTTCTGGGTGCTTGGAATTTATCAGTGTACACAAAGCAGATAAAAATTACCTGTCCCCATAAAACTAATATTCTAGTGGGGTGGGATAATAGCTCACATGAATATGATGATAGACAAGTAAATTGCATTTTGGGGCGTGATAAGATCAATGGAGAGAAATTAGTAAAGGAGACATAGGGGATGTGGAAGTGTTGTCAGGAACAGATGCATTTTAAAGTAGGATGGTTAGAGAATGCCATACCAAGAGGGGAACATTTGGGTGAAGTGTCGTGTCAGTGGCTTAGGGAAGGATGTTTTGGGCAGGTGGAAAAGCCAGTACAAAGGTCCTGAGGTGGGAGTGTGCCTGCCTTGTTCAGGTAATGGCAGGGAGGCCAGTAGTCAGAATGAAGTAAAGTAGGGAAGGAAGAGTAGGAAGATGAATTGGGCAAAGGCCCTCGTAAGGACTTTAGCTTTTATTCTAAGATAGGGAGCTGTCAAAGAGCTCCAAGTTTGGTCATCCTAGTTTATTTCAGTGGATAGTACAGCTGTTCCTATTCACTATGCTTATGTGCTTAAGAAGCAAGATACCTGTTTCAGATTATCTTTTCAGGACATTTGGACATATCTCAGGTTTGTTGTAACTTTCTTAATGTAAAATGATTTAATTAGCTGTGAAAATTAAAAAACACATTCTTTTTAAGAGGAAGAAGGAATGTGAAGAAGTGAAATAAACTGTTAGGAAAGCATCTGACCTACAAGAGGAATTTCTGTCTATAGGATATCGACAGCTACGAAGCCATTTAAAAAACACTGGTTAATGCTATTTTAAAAGACTGCTTTTTTTTTTTCTCATTGTTTCCTGTCACTTATATTTTTATGAAACTTAGTTACTAATTCAGTCAAAATTACTGAACACATATTATATGACTCTTGCTAGAAAAAAAGATAAAGTTCTTATGCTAAGAAGCTTATTTTGTAAAGCTGGGGAAATGAACATAAATGGAGGATAAAAATAAGAGGTATTACTGTAGCAAGTATAATGTATATGAGGCTTCCAAGGGGAGGTTACATTGAAGTTGAGTGTTTTTAAAATGAATAGAAGTCAGCCTGTCAAAGAAAAAAGAGGAATGATTTCACATTCTGGGAAGATAGGACTATGTGAACAAAGGCAGAAAGGCAGGAAGCATCATGGTGTTTATTCAAATTTAAAATTCAAGGCGTGGAATGGGAGAGAAGGGAAGCTGGAGAAGTATTAATAGGTGGAGATATGATTATAAGAGACCTTGAAGGCCTTGTTAAAAGAGATTTTTAGCTTGATGGTGAACTATTGAAGTATCTTAAGAAGAGTGACATGGTCAAATTTTTGTTTTAAATAGATCACTTTGCCAGCTGTTTGGAGGATGGATTTGAGGGAGACAAGACTGGAGGCAGTAGTCCAGGTGAGAGATGTTGGGAATCTGAACTAAGACATTGGCAGTACAGGTGGAGAGGAGGGATTGGATTGGAAAATAAAACCACGGATTCAAGGGGTTTTCTTCTTCATATATGATAAAACCAAGTTTAAATTAAAAATGAGTGGAAGAGAGGGAGACATACTAGAAAAGAATTGTTATATGACAGAGGCAGTTGCATAGTGGCAGAGTGCCACTAAAACCCATTTTTAGTGACTAAGAAAATTGCTACTGAAAGAACAGTGTGTTTTTGGTAGGATTATTCTGAACTGTGAGAAGCAGGTGATCTTAAACTAACATGGTGTAAGGATCACCTATTTGTTTAGTGTAACTAAATTTAGGAACCACAAAGCCTTGAAGAAGAAACCAGGTCTTACAAGGCTTCAACCATTACAGGTGATAGAAACTCAATAAATCATGTCCGTTGCCAGCTGTATTTTGAGTCCTAATTAAGTTACAGTATTTTATTAAAAATGTATGAAAAGAAAATAAGGAAAAATTGTTTTTTATTAAAACAATTAACAGTGGAAAGCTGTTATGTTATAGACTGTACATGGTAGTACAAAGGTATTTTGGGATGCCAAGAATATTTTGTATTAAACCAAAATACTTTTCTGTTTAGTAGATAATTTTAGGGTTTTTTTTCTAAAAGCACTATTTCTATAATTTTCTATATGTAAATGGAGGGCCTGGATTAATACAATCTATACATATTTCTTAAAAATCTCTGTTATCTTTTCTGAAATTTGTTTTATATGGAGATAGTAAGGGGAGAAAGGTACTTTGGGGGGACTTAACTTCATTTATAAAACATACCTATTCCTTCTTAAAACCACCATCATCTAGACAAAATATCTTGTGTGTTTTATAAAATGAACTGGCATTTCTTTTTGAGATTTTTTTTTCTTTCATTTTGAGGAAACTATGTTTCCTATTCATTTACCTCTGATTTTGGTTCATGCATAAGCATCACAGCTAAATGCTCATTTTGTGTTCTTTGCTCTATCTTACTATGTTTTCAACAAGTAGATTTCTCTCCTGCTTAGGAGACATGCCATCTGCTCATTCTTCATGACTCCACAACCACGTGTATGGTTTTGTTCCTTGCTGGAGCCATCAGTATAATGCCAACAGCTAAAATACTGTCTGTGTAGTGAATTCAAATGAATCTCCAGCTGTTGGACTTGGTGTAAACTCCTTTCTCTCTATGTCTTTCAGAAGCCTTGCATCGCCCCTACGGTTGTGATGTTGAACCCCAGGCCCTGAACGAAGCCATCAGGTGGAGCTCCAAGGAGAACCTGCTTGGAGCCACCGAGAGTGACCCTAATCTCTTTGTTGCACTTTATGATTTTGTAGCAAGTGGTGATAACACACTCAGCATCACTAAAGGTGAGCTTCTACGTGACATCCTCTCACTTTTCAGTTTTTATTAGTGGTTAAGAAATAATGGGATCTGTTCTGGATTCTGCCTCTGACTGGAATTAGGTAGGTAATTTGGGCCCAGATACCTCTGATTCATTGGGGATAATGCCACCTTATCTACTTCATAGAGTTTTCATTAAGGCTAAAATGAGACAAAGTACATTAGAAAAAAAACACTGCACAATATATACATAAACTCGACTCCTTCTCAAAATTCTGTTCTATAGATAATATGCCAGCATCTGTCTGCCACAAAGGTAAGGTTTACCGTACACCTCTTTTCAGTGAACTGTGGCTCACTAAGAGTCGGGTTTCCAGACCCCAGTGCTACTCTTAAGTGTCGTTTGTGGGCTGACTTCCTGTGAGAACCATTCGTTACCAGTCTACACTGAGATTAAGAACTTGTACTCAAAATGTAAAACAACTACATTGCTAAGTACACTTATTATTTAGTTCAGCTGACATTTCTTTTTTTTAACAAAGCTGAAGAAAGTGGTCCAGTGATTCCCACTCTGGCACAAGCATCTTACCTTGCTGTGGACCTGCTTTGGGTAGCACTGGCCTAGACAACTTATCTCTCATTTGTGTTTGTGTGTGTTAGTGAAAGGACTAGCAGGAAGGGTTTCTATTGCAGTAACACTCACAACAGAGTAGTAGTACTGTTTTCAGTAGTAAATTCTTAACAAAGAGAACACCAAGAACATAATCATGTAAAAACCATCCATTATTGGTTTTCTGAAGAGGACAGAAAATGTGGAATTTTTATGAGAAAGAAATAGGAGTGTGGGCATTGTCATTGTATACATGAGTTGGATTGATAATCTGCTTATATTTTTCTTGTCTTTTGAATGTATTAAAGCTTCCTACTAGGAAAAAATAAGATTCTGGATAATTTTTAGCTACCTGAAAGTATAAATTAAATGATTCTTTGTCAAACAATACTTCTCTTATTTGTAAGGTTTGAAATGAGATAGTAAATGAGAGTGGATCACCAAATTAAGAAGACAGGTCTCCACTCAAGGAATGTTACCCTGAAGTAAAATATTTTTATACATCAATTCTTAAAATCCAGCCAGATTCATCAAAGGCAGAAATCCTTAAAACTGAGTTTCTGGGGTATATGTATGTCCCAGAGTGGGGATGATGGTATGTATACATGCATTTGATGGTATTTGTATGTGTGTGCAACTGTGTTTTATGATGGGAGGAAAATTTTACAGTTTTAGGATACAGGAGTTCAGAAATATTTTATACTCTGTGTGGTAGGTAGTCTCTTTGGGCTACAACACAGTCTTTTACTTTAAGGTGCTTCATTGGGAAAGTTGGTGAAGGTGACTCAGAACACTCTTTCCTAGATACAATTTTCATGTCAGTATTTTCCAAGATTGCTCAGTCACCAGCGATACATTGATAAAGAAAGCCTTTTGATTCATCAGTTACCAGTTATACATCTCAAAAAGTGGGATTTCATTTATCTTATAATCAACAGTGATTTCTTTTAAGGGCTTCCCTGGTGGCTCAGCTGATAAAGATTCTGCCTGCAGTGCAGTAAACCTGGGTTTGATCCCTGAGTTGGGAAGATCCCCTGGAGAAGGGAATGACTGACTACCTGCTCCAGTATTCTGGCCAGGAGAATTCCATGGGCTGTATAGTCCAAAACCTATGAAATGCCAGGTTTTTATCCAGGTTCTTATTTTTAATTTAATATAAAATATTGTCATGCTAAAGCTGTTTTTTTATTTTAAAAGACAAAATATATTTTTAATTAAATAACAATACTTATTTTAGTAATTTCTTTGAAGGCAATATTTTGCCTGAATTAAAAAATCAGGTTTCTCTGGCAATAAGGTCAATGTTTATTCCATTGTTAATCTTCATGGTACTCAAAAGTTCCAGAGTAGAAAATTCTCCTCCCAACTGCCAAAAAAGAGAAAAACAAATAGCCCCAAACCTAGAGTGTTCGACTATATCCTGATTATGATGACCTGTCATTATCAGTTCTTTGTAAGGAAAAATAATGTACTTGGTAAAGAACTTAGTCTTCTCAGTTTCTTAAGAGTATTAGAGAAAAGCTGCTGACTGACAAGTCTTATATAGCTTTTCTGACAGCACTAAGATTTGTTTTCCCTGCAGATATGATTGGGGAGTATTTATCAGCACGCTTGTGCATTTCCACCGCCACTATCTACACACTATCTACCTGTACACACAGGTAGTGTGTGTACAAGTAGATACAGATAGTGTGTAGATAGTACACACACTATCTACCTGTACGTGTGTATATTTTCTGTGTGTGTGTGCGTGCGCACGTGCACATACCCGAGTTTTTTCTCACTGAATGTCTCACAACCCAGGGTCTTAGTGAGATAGTAGGGGCAAATAGAAAGTCATATTGTGGCAAACATTTCTGTAGACCACTGAAAAAAGATGACTGGCAGAATAATAATTTTGAGTTTTTCCCCAGCAGTCTTTGCTTGGTAAGTACTGGGCCATGTGCTTTTGATTGCTGCGGCTTTCTTCTGTTCTCTGACACTGAGAGGTGGATGTGAACTCTACAGGAAGGCTTGCATCTCTCAGATATGGGGGTGTAAGGCCTTATAAGGATTTATATTTTTTTTATGACCTTGCCATGCAGCATGTGGGATCTTAGATCAGGGATCAAATCCATGCCTCCATGTATTGGAATCATGGAGTCTTAACCACGGAACTGCCAAGGAAGTCCCAGGAATCTTTAAATTATCATTTACTGATAATGATATCTCTTACCTTTTCTATTTTGCCTGGGCTGCAAGTACAGGATAAGGAAGCATGTTTAGGGAGTCTGAAGTTGATACTCACAACTTTATTAAAGAAATCAAGGACATTGAAATTGATAGCAAAGATACTCTGAGTAACTTGAGTCTTAGGCTCCAACTTTAGTCTCAACTTCTCTTTGCCACACACTAATTTGAGAGGAGCAGATGGGGGATTCATTCGTTATGGGGAACGGGAGGGAAATTATTTTAAAACTTCAGTCCTGGAAAAGATTGTGCTTTCGAGGTCCTGACTGCCGACCCCTACCTCCTCACTTTTCTTTCTGAAATATTGCTGATAGCTCTGTGGTCTGTGCTTTTTTGTTTTTTGTTTTTGATTGATGGTTTTTGTAGCCTTGGCCAACTGAAATTTAGAAGTAATTTTGTGTTTTACATGTCTAATCCCTAATCCTTGATTGCTGTTAGCACTGAACCATATATATGTTCTGTGACCATATATATGTTTTGAGGAAAAAATTCATTTCATTTTTTTTTTTTTTAAGAAGTGAGACCATGTCCTATTCCAGACATTTGAGTGACCTTTTATTCTTTGTGTGCTACCTTAGTTATGTATATGGAGTTTCCTGTAGTATAAAAGCTTTTGAAACCCTATTGATAATGCCAGAAAAACATGTCTAAGTATGCTTCTTTTGTTTAAGCTACAAGCTAAAAATATCAGTCAGGCTATGATGATAGCAAAGTTCATTTTCATTATCTTTAAAAAAACTGTGCTGGTTTAAAAGTTCTTGATTCATTTTTTCAGTGAATTTCAAGCTTGACAGTAGACTGTTTCTGTTTAAGATAAAGTCTTACATCTTTTCTTTCCCTCTGTAATGATCTCCTGGCCAGGTGAAAAGCTCCGAGTCCTTGGTTACAACCAGAATGGAGAGTGGAGCGAAGTTCGCTCTAAGAATGGCCAAGGCTGGGTGCCAAGCAACTACATCACCCCTGTGAACAGCCTGGAAAAACATTCCTGGTATCATGGACCTGTGTCTCGCAGTGCAGCAGAGTACCTACTCAGCAGTCTGATCAATGGCAGCTTCCTGGTGCGAGAGAGTGAGAGCAGCCCCGGGCAGCTGTCAATCTCGCTCAGGTACGAGGGGCGTGTGTATCACTACAGGATCAATACCACCACAGATGGCAAGGTAAGACTGGCCGGCAGCCACCTCTTGGTGTGAATGGGCCTGCTCTTTAGAAGCAATATTCAGAATGATGAAAGAATACAATTTTTATGTCTGACATGAAAGAAACTAATCACTGATGTGAGTTTGAGCTGTTTGGCACATGAGAGAGAGCTTACTCTTTTCAAAACAGTACAGTAATGGAAATTAAAAACAGTATTACATTAAGAGTTTAAAGATGAGCTAGATTTGAAGATGAAAAATGAAGGAAACAGCTGTATAAGTTAACTGGTATCAGTATACAGATATGCACATATACATCCAATACATTGTGTGGAATTTTATAAATTAAACCTTTTATCTATGAAAATTATAATAATCTCTACCAGAAAGTTTAAAGAGTAAAACTTTAGGCTTCTGAGACTGATATTGATCATTAATGTATGTTAATGTAAATAGGTCAATCAGTCATTTAGCACTTTGCAGGTTAGAAAGACCAACTGTTTAAGAATGGCTATGTTAGAATGGAACTGTCTTACTTTATAAATGGTAAAGCGTAGGTTTATATCAGTTCTTCTATTGAACAGTAAATGTATAGTTATGATGTGCAGGCTAAGTTGCTCTGTGGCCTGTGGGATCTTAGTTCTCCGACCAGGGATTGAACCCACATTGCCTGCATTGCAAGGTAGATTCTTAAGTGTTGGACCACCAGGGAAGTCCTTGAATAATAAATTTAGATTGAATTGTTTCTTCCAGTCTTTCTCTCTTTATGATATGCATAGTAGGGGAAAAGCATAGGCTTTAGAGCAAGCAAATCTGGTTTGCTGGGTAACTCCATCATTTATTCACGTTGTGACCTTACTTAAGCCTCAGTTTCCCATCCCATTTTATTGGAAGCATTCAGTGAGATAATTTCCATAAAAGATAATGGCTGGTAAAAGGTAGGAAACAGTAAATTATTAATTTTATTTGCATCACCCAATAAGACATATTTTTTCTTCAGGAAACCAAATAGAATCAGATAAGGGCCACTCAGCAGAATCTACTTATGGTTGTCTTCCCAACAGAAGTGAGTGCATGTGTGTTCAGCAGACATGTACCGGAATATTCATAGCAGTGTTATGTGTAGTAGCCAGAAACTAGAAACACTCAACTGTCTGACAGCAGTAGACTGAATTAGTAAATTGTGGTATGTATGTAAAATGGGATCTCACACAAAGTGAACACAGTACTACTACACACATTACTAGGAAAAACTATGACCCACTGGCTGTCCACTTTTGCAAATAAAATTGTATTGGAATACAGATACACCCATTTGTGTATGTATTGTCTGTGGCTGCTTTCTCAATATTAAGGCAGACTTGAGTAATGACAGAAATGCTATGGCCACAAACCTAAAATATTTACTATCTGGCCCTCTAGAACAGTCATAGATGAATCTCTTACACATAAAGTTGAGTAGAAGGGATTAGTGATTACTGAGGAATGGGATGAGGGGAGTGGGAATGACCTCTCACGGGTCTGGAGTTTCTTTGTAGGGTGATGAAAATGTTCCAAAATTAGATAGTGGTAATAGTTGGACAATCAGTGCATTTATTAAAGATCACTGTATTGCACAATTGAAATTGTGAATTTTGTGGTGAAATGTATGAATTATATCACAGTAAAAAAAAGTTCGGTGAAAGAAAACAGGCACAAAACAATACTTATTGTGTGGTTCCATTTGCATAGGTACAGTTCACAATCTAAGCTAATCTAAGGTGTTAGAAGCCAGCAGAGTGGTTACCTTTGCAGGGGTCAGTAGCTGGGAGGGCAGGAGGGAGGCTGCCGGGTGCTGGTAATACTATAATTCTCATGGGTGGGAGATGTTTATCATGGGTGAGTTCACTATAGAACTCATCGGTTCTCCATTTATTGTATGCTCTTCTCTATACACTAGAATCTCTTTTTAAAAAAATAAGCAAGCTCCCTTGGAAGATAAGGCTCAGAGACTGCTATCCTACTTTATCCTTCTTGCTTATCACAAATAAACTACTGTTTTGTTTACTTTCTGAAGTAAAATTGTGGCTCTTTTTAAAAAATTGCCTGGACACTCAAAAGTGCCTCTTAATGAAATAAAAATCATAAGATATTTGAATACCCTCTCTCTACCAAAAAATTAAATCAGTGGTTTTCAAATTATGTTCTGTGTAAGATTCTGAGGTGGGAGTTCATAAGCTTTTACAGGAAGCCAGCCTCTTACCTACTTTAATCAGCACTTCTCTTCCTTTATCTTCTATATTTGGGTTCCTTCGTTGTTTAGCTTAAAAATATTTGAAGACCAGTGATCTTGATGATCCAGAGAGATAGAAGCTTTTCCCCTCAAGACTCAAGCTACTTTAGGAATCATAAGAAGAGTAGTTTAAATGAGATTAAACTGAAGTTCTCTGTCCCCCCACCCCAACATCATGGTTAAATTCTTCCGTAATTCTTCCATTTATCTCAGTAAGATAATGCCTTATTTTCATCTTTTTTTAAATCAGTATTTTAAAAATTGAAGTATAGTTGGTTTACAGTGTTGTGTTAATGTGTGCTATACAGCACAGTGATTGAGTTATACGTATATCTGCGTTTTTTTTATATTATTTTCTATTGTGATTTATCATGGAATATTGAATATAGTAGGACCTTGTTGATTATCCACTCTGTATATGATAGTTTGCACCTGCTGTCCCCAGCACCCATTCTGTCCCTTCCCCGACCCCCTCCCTCTTGGCAGCCACCAGTCTGTTCACTCTGTTTGTGATTTTTTTGTTTCATAAATAAGTTTATTTGTGTTGTATTCTAGGTTCCACATATAACTGATATCATATGGTGTTTGTCTTTCTCTTTCTGACTGACTTCACTTAGTATGATCATCTCTAGTTGCATTCATGTCGCTGTGAGTGGCATTATTTTGTTCTTTTTTATGGCTGAGTAATATTCCGTTGCCACACAGACACACAGACACAGACACACACACACACACACACACACCCCCCACACCCACACCCACACCCACATCTTCTCTATCCACTCATCTGTCGATGGACATTTAGGTTGTCTCCATGTTTTGGCTATTGTGACTAGTGCTGCTTATTTTCATATCTTGAGAGCAGTGAGGTAATGACCCCTTTTCAGCTGGTTTATTTTTCTCTGCTCTTCTCACCAGGTATACGTAACTGCTGAGAGCCGCTTCAGCACCTTGGCCGAGCTTGTTCACCATCACTCCACGGTGGCTGATGGGCTGGTGACAACCCTACACTATCCAGCACCCAAGTGTAATAAGCCTACAGTCTACGGTGTGTCCCCCATCCACGACAAGTGGGAAATGGAACGAACAGATATTACCATGAAGCACAAACTTGGGGGTGGTCAGTATGGAGAGGTTTACGTTGGCGTCTGGAAGAAATACAGCCTTACAGTTGCTGTGAAAACATTGAAGGTGGGTTGCTGAGATTACAGTTTTCAGGCATCTTTTTCTTTTGTGCTGAATCACTTGGAAATACCAGTGTGCCCTTCTTTAACTTTGGAACACTTTCCACCCACTGGTGCCAAGCACATCAGCAAATTGTGATGATTAACCCTGGTGCCACTGCTGACAATGCAGGGGCAGATTACTCACTACAACGCAGTGAAACCCACATATGGGGAAGGTTTGTCTCTGGAGGCTGTTGATACAGATCTTGGTGGGAGGTTAGAAGCAAATTATAACTTGTAAAAGCAAAGCAAGCTGTTTTCCTTCCTCAGAACAACCCCTGCTGGGCAGAATTCTCCATGCATTGTTGGAGAATCACTCTCTTGTTCTGTCCTTTGTCTCCCTGTTGCTTGCTTCTCCCATCTCCCTGAGATTAGATCACCTTATTCTTCATATTCACAGAAATCTTCTTCCTGATGCCAGTCTGTCTCTCTCCATTGAGCATCCTGGTAGCGAATTACATGTTTTGTCACTCATCCCATTCTCTGAAGATTTTCTCATGTGCCTCAGTAACTCTGAAGGACTCCTAAGGACTGCTCTTTACCTCTGAGTAGGAGTCAGTTCTTTTACCAAGAATTTACTAAGTGCTTGTTCTGAGTGTGAACCAGTATGCACAGCCTTGCAGACATATCTTGCTCCTTAAGGAATTTGTCAGGAAGGCAAATATGTAAACAGCTAATTGTTCTGGCTCCTCGTTCAGAGGCTTAAGGTATCTAGAAAGAGACTTTCAGAGAATTGAATGGTCTGTCCAGGTCTTTTGTGTTTCAGTTGTGCTAGGACGTGATTGCTGAATTATACTTACCCTACTAAATTTTACTTCAGTTTCAAATACTGAATAAATTAAAAGAGACATTTTTCTTTCTTAATTGGACTTATACAGAGCATACTAGGCAGCGATAAAATCTCTTGAAGTAAGTGCTAAAATATCCAAAAGATACCCCTTTTTAAAACTGAGGTTTTAGGAGTGTGAGTTGACTCATATGATTAAGATGGGGGCTTGTCCCTCTCCTTTTTTTCTTTCTTATCTTCCCCCCCTTTCCAGGAAGATACTATGGAGGTGGAGGAATTTCTCAAGGAAGCTGCAGTGATGAAGGAAATCAAGCATCCTAACCTGGTACAGCTATTAGGTGAGGGAGCTTGTCTGAACCATGGGTTTCCTCAAAGATGCTTGTCCCCCAACCCCTGTTGTCCCCAGTCCTCCTTTTGTATCACCATGGCGGAAGCTCTCAGTATAAATCTATTTCAATAAATGGTTGTTATTAATCAGAAGTCTCTGTGTTTTAAAATTACCCAAGAAACAGTGACCTCATTGATTGCAATGTATGAAACTGCCCAGCTTGTGCTGATTGCCCCAGATCCAAAGTCAGAGTCATTCGAAATGATACTAAGCCACAAACTATCCCAAAATATTTTTTACAAAATAGAGAGACATTAAGCAAAGGACTGTTGAACAGAAACAGATTAAAAATTGTGACCACCCAAGTGCTTTGCAGGGATCGATAGGCTTCTCACCTATTCAGGTCACAGAGAAATCTTTGACTGAAACAATTGCCCTTTTAAAAATAAGGCCAGTTTCTTTGGGTGTTCATTGAGCCAAACTATCCCAAAGGAAATCGCTTCTTTTGTATTTTTACTGGGAGTCTGCTGTGTAGTAATGAAATCCTTGCAGTCTGGGCTCATATAGTCTTTACCATGTGCACAGTTGCTGTTACTTTTAGATAAACATTGTCAGCAGGAGGCAGTTGAGGATGTAAAATCATGGGCTCATACAGAACTCTATAGAGGTATTGGTGGTCCTGACCCCTTAAGGAATTAATACAAGTGACTCTACCTTTGTTCAAACAGGCACATTCTCAAAATGCATGTGAATTTCCAGAGCATGGTATCATTGGAAGTAGAAACTCACTATCATCCAGCTTCTTAACGTTGCTATGTTCTTTTCAGAGAACGAAAGGGCAGGAAAGGAAAAGATTACTGCTGGACTAGATTTTTAAAAATTGTCAGTTATTCTTGCCAAAGTGGTTGGCATGTTTAACTACGTACTAACAAAACAAGCTGTCTTTGAACCATCAGGTGTGTGTACCTTGGAGCCACCATTTTACATTGTGACTGAATACATGCCTTATGGGAACTTGCTTGATTATCTCCGAGAATGCAACCGAGAAGAGGTGACTGCAGTTGTACTGCTTTACATGGCCACTCAGATCTCGTCTGCAATGGAGTATTTAGAGAAGAAGAATTTCATCCACAGGTGTGTAAAACCCGATTATCACTTGTGACTAACCAGGAAACTGACATGCATATCAGATAACTCAGGAAAGTAGTTTTCTCTTTCACAAGGACCATTGTAATGTCATTTCCAACTTAGAAACCTACTGTGTCCTCTGATGAAAGTACTAATGCAGGGCCTTTGCTGTTCTCAGAACAGAAGGCTCTTTATTTTGCCCAGGACTAAGTCCAAGATCATTTTGCTCCATCTAGTGGCTTGATTTTAAAAATAGTTTTCTGCCTTAGTAAAGAAACTGAAACCTCTGTTACCCACCTCTGAAACCTATCCCAGTGTACTTATAAATGGGAACTGGTTTTCTGAAGCCTGCTTTATTGTGGCATCATGTAACTGCCTCTTGGTGAGTATTCTGCAAGAGATATATAATTAGTGGCTTTCTACCATGTTACAATTTTCATGAAATACTACCATACCTGTCAGCACTTACTTATCAAACTCTGCTTGCAGCACAAAGAACTGATACTAGAGCATTCATGACCATTTTCCAGAACCATCTGAATAGAATCACAGCGGGGTTTCTTTCCCACAGGGATCTTGCAGCTCGTAACTGCCTGGTGGGAGAAAACCATGTGGTGAAAGTGGCTGATTTTGGCTTAAGTAGACTGATGACCGGAGACACCTATACTGCTCATGCTGGAGCCAAATTTCCTATTAAATGGACAGCACCAGAGAGTCTTGCCTACAATACTTTCTCAATTAAATCTGACGTCTGGGGTAAGGTTGGACAGGACATTTTTCTGTGTCTCGTCATTTTCTTTATACTTTAAATGCTTAATTCTTTAGAGCTGCTTTTTTTGTATATGATCAGTATCCTCTGCTGTTACACCCATCCTTCTTCAGTTATTCAGCAAGCATTTATTATTAATAAATACTATCTGCTGGGCATTTGCAGGGTACTTACTGTAGAAAGAAACTGTAAAGAATAAAGTTAAAAAAAAAAAAAGTTCCTACCTTGGGAGCACTCACAGTCTAGATACTATATTGCACTGAAGTTCTAACAATCCTCTCTATAAAGCTCCCTGTTTTCCACGTTAGACTTTATTGCTTGTGTCTAGAGCACTGTGACACAGTATTTCTGAAGGTGAGAACCTGGTGATTTACTGTTGGTGGGGGCTAGTTCTGGGTGCTGGGGATGATACATTCCCAAAATGATAGTGTCTTATGATTTGGGACTCCATTTCAGGATATTGAATTAATTCTTGGCCTTTATTATTTTCTTTTTTTCTTTTGCTGTTTTAAAATGTATCTTTTCAAGGAAGGCATGGTGAAGTTTTATCTAGAATTTGTCTTTGTAACTGATCTTGTTTCTACCGCCCTGAAAAAGAATATTATTTAGTAGTGACTTGGGGGACAGAACGAGTCAGGATGTTTGGATTTTGGGCAGTAGAAATAGTCGAGAATTCTAGATCATGTTTTACCAGCAATCTCAAACTCAAGAGTAACCTGTGACAGAATCAAGCAAATTCTTTCATCACATGTGAATTTTATTTGATTTCAAATGTGTCCATTTTTATATTCTTCCTTTAGTATTAGTGACTTAAAAATTGTGCAACTCATTAAATAGATTGTAAGTTGCTTTAAGAATAGTTTTGATTATACCCCAAACTTCTTATATGGCTCTGGTTTATTCTCCCTCGTTGTAAAGGAAATCCAAATAAAAATTGGGAAACTTATTTATGTATTTATTCTGGTCACATCTTATGTGGCCCTTAGTTCCCTGACTAGGGATTGAACCTGTGAAATGCTTTCACCTGCTGTGAAAGCATGGAGTCTTAACTACTGGACCTCCAGGGAAGTCCCCAAAATTGGGAAATTTAAAGAAAACTGTCTTTAGATTATACCTAAACTTTTCCTGTGGAAAATATTTTGAAGAACAAGTCATGTTTTAAGAATTATAAGAGTATACTAATATTGTAGCATTGTGAAAATTTGAAAGAGAAGTTACCTAATGGTATAAAATAAATAATAAATCAGAAGAAACATAAAAGCTCTTTTTTTACAATCCCTTCTGCAGCTTTTGGGGTGCTCTTATGGGAAATTGCTACATATGGAATGTCACCATATCCAGGTATTGACCTGTCTCAGGTCTATGATCTACTGGAAAAAGGATACCGAATGGAGCAGCCTGAAGGATGTCCCCCTAAGGTGTATGAACTTATGAGAGCATGTGAGTATTCTTGCAGATTTTAATTTTGAAGTAGTTTAAATGAGCAATTCTGGATGATTAATAACAAAATTGAAAACATTTTTCCTATCAATGTTGTAAGATTGTATTCAACCTTGTGACATAGAGTTGGTCACTGATCAACCAATTGGGCTACTGTATGCTCTACTACTGAGTCACACTGGAATCCTAAGAATCATTGTCCATGGCCAAGTACTCACTCAGTTTCCCAAAAGATTTGCCTGTATAATAAGGTAATAAAAAATGGATTTGGAGATTAGGTTGGGGAGGGTTGCTCTCAGCTACGCAAAATGAGTGTTGAAGACTGGAGAATGCATGAAAGTGACTTCTGTGATGTGTAAACAAGAGCATCTGACTTCTTAAAGATGAAAAAGTAGGGAGGTGAGTGGTGAATTAAACCACCATGTATTTGAGTCTCATTATTTTCTCATTGAGCATTGACTGCCTACTGCTGTCATCAAATGTGAATTCCAAACTCCCCTTTTCTGATACACTGTTATGTTTTGGAATGTGTACAACTAATTGTGAGTGAGTGAGTGAGTTTGAAGAGAGGTTTTACTACTTTTCATTTTTCCAATGGAAGAAAACTTTTCTAAACCATCTCCCCACCCCCTCTGCATCCCTCTAGTGGAGGGAACAGGAGCTGAGACTGCATAGAAGGACTGGCCCTAGGAAGTGGGTTCATCGCACCTCAGGCTGGGACTAAGAAATAGCTGCCTCACTGTCACTGCAGACTTGCTGTAACTGTGCTTTAGCTAGCACATGTCCCAGAGCATGGAGCTCACCCTCAGGTGGGCCCTGAATATTTAGTTTCTGCCAAGAAGCTTTTACTACTCTTCTCTTTTGGTTACATAGGCTGGAAGTGGAGCCCTGCCGACAGGCCCTCTTTTGCAGAAACACATCAAGCTTTTGAAACCATGTTCCACGACTCTAGCATTTCTGAAGGTGAGAACCTGGTGATTTACTGTTGGTGGGGGCTAGTTCTGGGTGCTGGGGATGATACATTCCAAAAATGATAGTGTCTTATGATTTGGGACTCTATTTCAGGATATTGAATTAATTCTTGGCCTTTATTATTGTTTTCTTTTTTCTTTTTTTTCTTTTGCTGTTTTAAAATGTATCTTTGTCTCTCTAGCTCATATTTTTAATATTGAAATATTTAAAGAGTATGAACAAAGATTTAGCTGTAAGGGTGTTACATCAGAGTGTAGTTTATAATACTGAAAAATTAAGAACATTTAAGTATCCAGTATGTTAATTATTACATCCCTATAATTGAGTAGTTAAAATGATATTCTTAAATATATTGACACAGAAAGGAGTTTAGAAAAAGAATGTTAAATAAGCTAAGCTATGAACACTGAGAATCTGTTTCTTATGTAAAAAACAAGTATATGGACACATACAGGAAGTTTCCTACTTTTGTGTATAATGTCTCTTTAAATTTCCATGCAAAAGTCAAACAGTAAACGTACTTGTTGGTACTTCCCTGCTGGTCCAGTGGCTAAGACTGTGAGCCTCCGATGCAGGGGACCCGGGTTGGATCCCTGGTCAGGAAACCAGATCTGTCATGCCCCACCTAGGAATTTGCACACTGTAACAAAAGATCCCCCATGTCTCACTGAAGATCAGAGATCCTGCATGCTGTACCTAAGACCTGGCGAGGCTAAGTAAAAATAAATACTGAACAGATTAAATGCCCAGTCAGAGAATAAATAAACTTCTTAGGAAGAGAGAGACTGGACTTCCCAGGTGGTCAAGTGGTTGAGAATCTGCCTGCCAATGCATAGGACATGAGTTCGATCCCTAGTCTGGGAAGGTTCCACATGTTGCGGGGCAGCTGAGCCTACGCGCCATAACTACTAAAGTCTGTGTGCTCTAGAGCCCATACTCTGCAATAAGAGAAGCCACCACAGTGAGCCACCACACTGCAACCAGAGAGTAGCCACCACTCACCGCAATTGGAGAATGCCTGAGAGCAGCAGCAAAGACCCAGCGCAGCCAAAACTAAATAAATACTTGAATAAATAAAATTAAAAGGATAGGCTATTCCTTGAGAGCTAAAAACACAATTCTGTCTAATTGCCTATTAGACATTTTTGTGTAGTTCCAGAGTTGTATACATATTTTTTCAAATTTTTCTTTTTCTTCATAATTGAACAGAGCTCTCACTACTTAAACTCACGTTAAAAAATGTTTGAAGAAGAAATTAGGCAAGTTGATTTTTTTTCTGCTTCCTTTAGTGATTTATCGTGTTTTGCTAAGAAGAAAGGAAAAAGTACACCACCAGAGTTTAATGACAAGTATTTCCATCCTCGTCCTTCTATATATGGAACTTCTACAGGTTAGGGAGGGCACAGCTCACCCTCTGGGCCAAATTAAGCAGCTCCCTATCAGAGCACTTTTCTCTGTACCCTTTAGTTCATGTGGAGTCAAATCCTGAATATCATTGGAATCTCATTGGCATGGCTTGAATTATGTGCTATGTACCCACGCTTGTGGGGGATCAATTTTGGAAAATAATTACCAAAAATGTTGTAAATTACAAAATTCCAAAGTTTGACTGATCCATACTTCATTTTTGTTCAAGAATGGATAGCAAAGTGAGTCTTTGCCTTATTAAAAGCCACGAATCCCATGGCCATTTTTAATCAGCTGAGGCTTACTAATAGGGTGAACACATTTTCAGGAGCCTCATTTGCTTCATTGGCATGAAATGTATGTAGCCTCCTTTTTTTTTGCAAGGCACAACCTGAAAATAAAATATCTGCAAATAGCTGTTTGCTTTGTTCAACCTCTGAATAAGCATTTAGTAAATAAGAATATCCAGTTGACCAGTGTGCATGTGAAATCACCCATTATCAGAGAAGTACAAAATAAAACAATGAATGGCCAGTACACACCTACCTCAGAAACGCTAAAATTAAAATCAGACAAACAAACATCAAACTCTGGCAAGCATGCGTAGTAACCAGAACTTTCCTATAAGTTAGTGGGGATGGAGATTGGGACAGCCAGTTTGGGAAGGCAGTTTGGCCCTGTGACCCGCCGGTCCTGCTCCTGTATCTAGCAGACGTGCATACCATTGTTGCAGTCAAAGACACATCGTAGGATGTTTCTAGCAGTATATTCATAATAGCCCCAAACTGGAAACAACAAGTATTCATCAAGAGGAGAATGAATGAATTTTGGTGTATTCACATATTTGAACAATACACAGCAACAAGAAAACCCCCTGCCACATTCAGTAACATGGATGAATCTACAGCTAGAATGCTGAGCAAAAGTAAGCCCACACTCAAAGGGTACATACTTTGTGACTCCACTTACACGTTTTAGTACTCCGTTCTTCAGGTCCTCTCAGTTGTCTGCCTTTTCTGAAAAGAGAAAACTCCCTTTTTTCTCTTTTGTCATGAAATTGTTCTTTTTCTCATTGCCCTGTCCTCCACACAGAGGTTGCTGAGGAGCTTGGGAGGGCCGCCGCCGCCTCGTCTGTGGTTCCATATCTGCCTCGACTGCCTCTGCTTCCTTCCAAGACCCGGACGCTGAAGAAGCAGGGGGAGAACAAGGAGAACATCGAGGGGGCACAAGATGCCACAGAAGATTCTGCTTCCAGTTCAGCACCAGGTACGAGTCCCTAGGAAGGTAGAGGCAGACTGCCTCGTTTAAAGAGCCATGGGCTATGAAGCTTTTATTTCCACTTTCCTGCCCGTCTTCCTCAAGGCAAAGGGTGGTGGGCATCTGTTTTATTTACCACTCTAGTCCACGGCTCTGCATTGCCAGTGTTAGTAGTCGTGATCTGTCCATTCGGCACACAACTCTGCCTCCCACTCCATTTCCTAAACTCTTGATTCTCAAATAGTTGCACTCCTTATGGTTCTGGCAAAAATTTCTTTCTGAGTCTGATAGGTGAAGCCAGGTTGTGCTGTAGTTGCTAGAGAAAAGATGGATGTTGAGGTAAAAACCAGCAGGTTTATTTCTTTGTATTTATATCTCACATCACATTTGGAACAGCAGTGTGACATGATAGTGTATTTATTAGTTTCCTCCGAGTGTCCTGCTAACACTTGACTCTTAATAGATGCCAACAACACTCTTCACTGTCTTCACTCAGGCGAGTCACTTACTTTTCACAATACTGATTGGCTGTTATTATTTTTTTTAAATCAGGGTTCATTAGAAGTGCACAGGCCCCCAGTGGGTCCCCAGCACTGCCTCGAAAGCAGAGAGACAAGTCACCCAGCAGCCTCTTGGAAGATGCCAAAGAGACATGCTTCACCAGAGATAGGAAGGGAGGCTTCTTCAGCTCCTTTATGAAAAAGAGAAACGCTCCCACACCCCCCAAACGCAGCAGCTCCTTCCGAGAAATGGAGAACCAGCCCCACAAGAAATACGAACTGACGGGTAACTTCTCATCTGTTGCTTCTCTGCAGCATGCTGAAGGGTTCTCTCTCACTCCTGCCCAGCAAGAAGCGAGTCTGGTGCCACCCAAGTGCTATGGGGGTAGCTTTGCACAGAGGAACCTCTGTAATGACGACGGTGGCGGGGGTGGGGGCAGCGGTGCTGCTGGGGGCGGGTGGTCTGGCATCACAGGCTTCTTTACACCACGCTTAATCAAAAAGACGCTGGGCTTACGAGCAGGTAAACCCACAGCCAGTGATGACACATCCAAGCCTTTTCCAAGGTCAAACTCTACATCTTCCGTGTCCTCAGGGCTTCCAGAGCAGGATAGGATGGCAATGACCCTTCCCAGGAACTGCCAGAGGTCCAAACTCCAGCTGGAAAGGACAGTGTCCACCTCTTCTCAGCCAGAAGAGAATGTGGACAGGGCCAATGACACGCTTCCAAAAAAATCAGAGGAAGGTGCCGCTCCGACCAGGGAGAGACCAAAAGCCAAACTTCTGCCCAGAGGAGGCACCGCTCTTCCTCTCAGAACCCCCTCTGGGGATCCAGCCACTACAGAGAAGGATTCTCCAGGGTTGGGGGTGGCTGGAGTGGCAGCTGCCCCCAAGAGCAAGGAGAGGAATGGTGGGGCACGACTTGGCATGGCTGGAGTCCCAGAGGATGGCGAGCAGACCGGCTGGGCTTCTCCAGCCAAGACTGCCGCGGTCCTCCCAACCACTCATAACCACAAAGTGCCCGTCCTTATCTCACCCACTCTGAAGCACACTCCAGCTGACGTGCAGCTCATTGGCACAGACTCTCAGGGGAATAAATTCAAGCTCTTATCAGAGCATCAGGTCACTTCCTCTGGAGACAAGGACCGACCCCGCCGGGTAAAACCAAAGTGTGCCCCGCCCCCACCACCAGTGATGAGACTACTGCAGCATCCGTCCGTGTGCTCAGACTCCACGGAAGAGCCAGCCGCCCCGACTGCAGTCCAGCCCAAGTCAGAAACACAGGAGGGAGGGAAAAAGGCGGCTCCAGGGGCGGTGCCCACCAGTGGGAAAGCTGGGAGGCCTGTGATGCCTCCACCTCAAGTGCCTCTGCCCACATCTTCCGGCTCGCCAGCCAAAATGGCCAATGGCACAGCAGGTACTAAAGTGGCTCTGAGAAAAACCAAACAGGCGGCCGAGAAAATCTCAGCCGACAAAATCAGCAAGGAGGCCCTGCTGGAATGTGCCGACCTACTGTCCAGTGCCATCACGGAACCTGTGCCCAACAGCCAGCTGGTGGACACTGGCCACCAGCTGCTCGACTACTGCTCAGGCTACGTGGACTGCATCCCTCAAACTCGCAACAAATTTGCCTTCCGAGAGGCTGTGAGCAAACTGGAACTCAGCCTGCAGGAGCTGCAGGTGTCTTCTGCAGCCGCTGGCGTGCCCGGGGCAAACCCTGTCCTTAACAACTTACTGTCATGTGTACAGGAAATCAGTGATGTGGTGCAGAGGTAGCCACTGGAAGCCAAGTGGGAACATGCACACATTTCTGAGGGGAGAGGGAAAGGGACTTGTTTTACTTGTGTTCTCGTTTCAGAAAATGGAAGACTGATACTTGAGTGTGTTTCTGTGAAGTACCTCAGATCTCTGAGTTCTCACGTTTACAGGTTCATCTCAAAAATAACAAAAAGCAAAATCCATAGGAGAGAGGGAAAATAGATGGGGGGCAGGGCAGTCGTGGGCCAAATCAGAAGCTGCACTGAAGCATCAGGGACATGCCTGTCGAGCTACGAAGGACCGAGCCCAGCCCGTCCTTACCTGGAGTGATGTGAGCTGGCCAAACAGGGCTGTCCAGCGAGGCTGCAGGGCCTGTGCCCAGACAGCGGGGTGGCTGTGGCTCTCACTTTGCACCACACAGAAGGGATTGACTAGGGGCCCCAGTAGGTACTAGTGGTACTGATCTCAGTGAGTGGGTGGGGACATGCCAAGAGGTTTTGTTCAAGGCTGTTGGAAGCCTTGAACCCACAAGGTCACGGCTGCAGTAAGAGCTGCAGATCAGATGGCTGGATGCAAAACTGGGAAACATGGCCCTATCTGTACACGCCTGTCTGTTGGTGTGTTAGTTGGTGCCAGAGGTAAAGAACGCTAGGATGTGTGTTCAGGGAGATTGAAACCTCCTCCTACATTGTATACTGCCTAGCAGAAGCCACTTCTCCCAGGCTAGTGTATGATTTCATAATGGATGAGGATGGGCTTTGTGCTCATTGGTGCCTATCTGTGATCCATAGGCATAGAGGGTCTCTGGGGGTTTCTTCTGCCCCTTGCTGGGCAGGCTGTCTTCCTCGGTCCTGGCAGCATTCAGGGCATTAACCAGCATTGAACACTATTGAAAATAATGGTCCTGGACAGGACTCTCAGGAGAGTCCCTGCATACTGACATACTGGCCAAGGACTTGAGCAGCTATGTATGTTTCTTTATCAACTAAAGTGCCAGGGAAAAGGGTGTCTTCTTGAAACCCAGCATTCAGCCGAGGAGCCTGTGACTGAGGGGAAAAGCTGGCTTGGTCCTAATGACTCTTTCTCTGTACCTTTCCTCTCCCTCATCACCTTAGACCCAATCCAGGTAGGGAGTCGGGAGAAGCATTCTCTCACTCTGTGTGGATTTCAAATGAATCACCCTAAGTTATTGTCACATGCTTTTCTTCTTTCACTGACTCCCCCTGCCAGTTGTTGTGCTTGTTTGTAAAGATCATACTGGAAATACTCTTTGATATTTATTTTTTCATTTCACCTCTATTTAAAAATGCATAATTGAAGGAGCAGGTCATTTTCAGGGGACGCCGATAAGATCCTGGAAACCTAATGGTTCCTTTTCCTTCCCTATTCAGTTATTGTTACAGAAGTTAATTAGGATCACTTCTGAATTTAGAACCAAATCTAATTGATTAGATGTTATTAATACTCTTGATACCAGGTCTAAGTCCAGTGACCACTTCATTCTCTTTTTAAAACTTTCTGCCCCCTCCATTCCTGCCTCCAAAGAGAATGCAGTATTTTTTAAAAACTCATTTTTTTTCTCCCAAAGGAATATAAACTTAGGAAGATAGGAATTCAACACTGATGGACAGTGAGTTTTCTTCCTGGCTTTGTCATTGATCCACTGTCAGCCCCGTCGCCCCTTCTCTTAATCTATTAAATGGAGGTAATGATACATGTTCTCAAGGGTGTTTTGCAAATAAGTGTATAGTTATCCCTTTGAGAGCCTCTCTGGAAAGCTCTTGAGTGCAGTATTGTTATGTATGAATACACATTTTTCATTCTCCTTTTTCATCATCTTTGCTTGGTGATGAAATTTAAAACTGCTGAGATTATACTAATCAGGCTAAGGGGAAAAATGGTTTTAGACAGAGTTTGGCATCTTTGACCAAGAAGAAATTTTAGTTTTCATTAGAAAGAAAGGAATTGATTCTTTCTGTGGGTGTTCCAGAGGAGTCCCAGGCAAAAAGAAGAAAAAAGCAGGGAGGAGACCGTATTGGGCATTCCTTTCAGGGGTTGGGTGATCCCTCTGTTACTTGTTGGTGGAACACAGGTAACCAGAGATCTGGCTCATCTCTTTGTAATGTTTAGAAGAGTTCCCTTTAACTTGGATTTGAAAACCAACAATCCTCCGGCCACCTTCTTCTTTGCCACTCTCCTTCATCATATACTTCCATAAACTTGAAATTGTTTTAGCAATTAGCCTTTTAAGGGTGGGGCAGGGAGAGCTAAAACTTTAGAATATTATTATGCTGCTTTTTAAGTTTATCCCTGTCATTGTGGATGCAAGTTGAGGGATTAGAATCATTTTTCAGGGGATTTTCTTTCTTTCTTTTTTAAAGCAAGGGGTCTTTTCTTGAAAGCTCTGAAATTAAGCCTTGGAGGAACACTACTGAGTGTATTTAAGCTCCCTGGTTTTCTCACCGAAGAGCAGTCTTTGAGGGTGAGGGCTGGGTCTTACTCAGGGGTAGCACCTGGCTCTGTCTCATTCATAGTAGGTGCTCAGTATGTCCATGAATGGATTTTCTTTCTTTTTTTTTCTCAACACTGTCAAGAGTAGCATTGACTGTTGCAGCACACTCCATCCACATGATGCTTTAACTGTAACTGCAGGAGTTGAGGGCTCAGGGTTCGGGTTAAAGAGACACTGTCAACTTACTATAAAAATGTAACTTAGGTTTTTTTCCTTTTTCTACTTGAAAGGGACCAGATTTTTAAAAAATTAACCATATATAAATTTAAACATTTGAATTCAAAGCAGAGAAAATTACTTTTAGGAACTAAAAATGTAGTTTAATTCTGTCTAGTTTAAAAACAAAGCAGACAGCAGGAGCAAAAGCCCTTCTACAAGGTGTTGAAAACTTTCTAAAGTGGTTATTTGTATGCATCCCTTTGGGGTTACCACAGATGAATCTTCTCATGTACAGATAATATGATTTCAGTTTAGATTTACTAACTTACAATGCAGTGTTGTGTAAAATACATCTTGTTTGTGCTTTACATGAAGTATTTTCTTAAAAGGCTTTATGTACAATTAAAATGTGTATATTTTCCTACAGATGTCCATTGTGACTTTCAGAGATACAGCCTTAAAAAAAATTGGTCCTGAGAAATTTATTCAGTGTTTTTCCAGGAGACCTCTATACACTGAGGTTATTAGGTCTCCACTAGACCCAGTGGCACCCCACTCCAGGACTCTTGCCTGGAAAATCCCATGGACGGCGGAGCCTGGTGGGCTGCAGTCCATGGGGTCGCTAAGAGTCGGACACGACTGAGCGACTTCACTCTCACTTTTCACTTCCATGCATTGGAGGAGGAAATGGCAACCCACTCCAGTGTTCTCGCCTGGAGAATCCCAGGAACGGGGGAGCCTGGTGGGCTGCCGTCTATGGGGTCGCACAGAGTCGGACACGACTGAAGCGACTTAGCAGCAGCAGACCCTTTTTTAGCTGAATTATGGGGTTTAAGTTAGAATTTTTGTACACTTCAGCTGAAAGTTGACTGGTAAAATAGTGCCCAGTTAATAAAATGCTGACTTTGTTAAGGCACCACCCATATTTATTTAACAAAGTCATGCTTTAAGGCTTTTAAAGCTTTTGGGCTTTAAGGATACAGTTTAGATAAGTGATTAAGAGTTCAGACTCTAAAGCCAGTCTAGAAGGCAAGTCACACTTAACCTTCCTCGGCCTTAGTTTCTTCATTGGAAAACAGGGATACTAATAGTAACTACCTCAGGGTTGTTGTAAGGATTAAATGAGATAATGTGTGTAAGATACTTAGCTTGAGTGTCTGGCATGTAATGAGTACTCCACAAATGTTAACTACTACTGTTATTAACACTGAATCCAATGAGCTTTTGCCAAGGATGTGCAACAAAATTTCCTGGAGTTTAAAAAAAAAAACAACAACAAAAATCCTGATTCATTGGCCTCACCCTGTGGAATTCCCTGTGGGGCCAGGTCTCAACCAGTGTGTTTTCCAAGAATCTCTCCAGCACTGTGAGCAGTAGCAACACTCCAGCTTTTTTCTTCACAGCTTAAGAAATGGCAGGAGAGGATGTTGAAGTTACTTGCCCATGAGCTCAGAGCAGTTACTTAGTGGCAGAGCCAAGGCCAGAGTGTGGTTCTTAATTCACTTTCTCATTGTGGGGTCTTGCCACCGTTCCTGTTGCCTTGTGAGACACTGCAAAAAAAGTGACTCGGACAATCCGTCTGCACAGTGCTGCATACTTTCTAAAGCACACGTTCCTGGCACTCTCTGACCTTAAGGGACTTGAATGTTAAGTAATGGCTACACTAGCAAAGCAGGCGTTCAGTAGAACTCAGTAATTTAAAAAATTATATGGGGTCATTCTTTTGGACAGACCTTAGCAACACAGCAATCTGCACTTTGTAATGAAGAAGTAGCAACTTAAAAAACAAAACAAAACCCTAGTCCTACATTCCTTTTTCTTAAATTAAAAACAAAAAACTTTATTGTTTCGTATCATTTTAATAATTGACATAATGTATGAAAGCACTTTGAGAAAGAGTAATATAACTATAAAGTATTATTAACGTCTATTTAGACATAGACATCTATAACGTCTACATAGATGTCTGTAATTTAGACACTAAATGTCTGTTTAAATGATGATTGACTTACAAGTTTTGTGTGCAAGGGACCCGAAAATAGAGATATAAACAATCAGCTCTGTGATTCATCACATTTATAAGTATGAAACTGCTAAATGAGTACGTGCAGGTGTAGTAACTGTTTTGCTAAAATGGTAACTCAGTGCCGAATAACTTCCCAAAACTAGGGACCAACTTCCTGGCTTAATTATAAAACTTCAGTAACATGTACTCACTCCAGAACAAAGAAGCTCTTCCAGGGACCTTGACTCAAGAAGAGTGAAGCGCTCTCACCCCTGAACATTTGTCCACCACATGCTCAGCCATTTCGTGTCCTAAATACAGATGGTGGGAGCAGACTCGTTACCTGTTCACGTTGACAGTGTCTTTTTTAACCTGTGTCCTGTAGAGTTTTGTTGTTTTTGGGGGGGCGGGGGGATGGCTGTAGAACCAGTGCACTTTGGGAATTACTTTTCTAGGATTTCCTACCAATTATAGATGAGCTTGACATTTACCATCCTTTTTTTTTTTTTGTCTTGTCTCCTAAAGGAGTAGCGGAACGTAACTCACCTCTTAAATTATAAAGATACTCAAGAGGAAGTTGGATTGGTGGCCAGTTCTGAGTTGTAGCTCACTGCTTTCCTGCCTCTCCTACTTCCTTCCATTTTTGCTCCTGATGTCACTGTTAGCATCAGGCTCTGCATTCAACCCCCGATGCATTTACGCTGAGCTGACAGGGTTGTCTGCGTTTTTATTCTTGATGATTTTTGGGTTTCATCATCTTGCTTGCATTAACTCATTCTACCTGGGTTTAGGGGCCATCTCTGTGTCCCAAGCATCTGTTACGACCAGTCATCTTTAGGTAAGTGTCTCTGGACATAAATTTCTTCTTATGTATTAATAGACTTGAGCTGTCTGTATCTCTGTCTCAGCTTCTGTCAAGCCAGTAGCTCAGTTCTTTGGTAACCTCCTGCTTCAGTTGGGGACGTGTGGGAACAGGCGAGAAATAGGGAAAGGCAGCTCTGGGGTTGCCTGTTCCTTCCATGTGACCGCCCAGGGACATCTCTACTAGCCAGAGCTCACCAGTCAGGGAGGAGAGGCCTTGGGCTGGTTCGGAAGCTTGTCCCACTCTTTTAACAGTGGGGAATTTATATTCTTTGGAGGGAGTTCCAGTTTTTCCAGCTACCAGACTTTTAAAAGTAAAGGCTGGCTTTTCTTTGGCAAGCCAGCATTGTTGCCTGGAGTGACAATTACCGTTACCTGCTTTGTTGCAGCTCCGTGACAGCCAGAAGTTCACTGCCATCTGCCCTCCCTGTGACTTGGGGGAGCAGGTGGGCAGGCTCTCGGGGCTGTGGAAGGGGCGGAGCCCTGCACCCGAGCATCTGAGCCCCAGTGGCCCCAGCCTATCTTCTGTGACCTTACTGCAGAGTCCCAGAAGACAGTCTCTGCCCTGGGGCTGCTGCTTTTCACACCACCTGCCTGAGCTGTGTGTGTTCTGTCTTGAGAGAACAAAGGTGCAAGAGATTTCCTTTCCTTCTGACTCCACATCCTAGACCCACATCTCCCTCGGAAGTTAGGGAAGACTCCATCCTGTGATCACCCAGGTGATCATCAGTGTTTTTCTCCAGGTGAGGAGGCCAGTGTGGGGCATCTTGATTCCAGGCTTCGTGTGTTTTGCAGAGGAAAGGGTTTGTCAGCCAGGTTGATGTTGCATGGTTATTGAACTAAAACTGGGGGAAACGAACTTTCTGGTGGCGGTGGCTCAGAGCCACAGTCGGTGGGCTGTTCTCTCCACATGGGCTGCTAGCTAGGTAGACGCTGCATGTTTCTCCACCTGCTTGGTGAGCTGGGGGAAGACGCTCTCAATTGGGCCCTTTCCACCCTCCAAGTGCACTATTACAAATTTGAAACAGTTGACCTCTCCTAGAAAATTTACATCCTTTCCCTTCCCCATTGCTCTGTGACCTGAACACAGCAGCAGGGCCTGTGACCTCAGCCCGCGGTCACAGGTGACGTGTGCTTAGATCTTCAAACCTGCAGCCCATCTGTGGGAAAGGATGTCACCTTTTATGTTGAAGGGCCGTGGAGCACCCCTTGCTCCCCCCCTACCCCGACTCCCCAACACACACTGTCTGTGTCTGTTCTGTGAGATTCTCTGTTCATCATTATACTCAAAGCAGCAAGTTTCCGGATTCTTCATGTCATTCAAGCTGCTGAGCTATTATACACACAGGGCTTGAGGTCTCCGCGAATTCTCAATAACTCTTCAGGACATGGGGGAGGTAGATTGTGAAATGCCAGCAGGCTTTTAGAAAGGAAATGCATAGTTTGTCTGGTTGGAGCTTGCTTAGATTTGCCTCTAAGCCTCAGGATAGGCATTTTGAATCATGTAATTAAGCACTATAAACTCTAAATTGGAGAATGGGACTACTGGCTAGTAAAGTTTTCACATCAAAAGATAATTTTCAGCATTTCTAACACAGTAATAACATAGGTAGGCCAAACAAATTTATTCTCGATTCAGAAGTTATTGGTGGAGAATCCAAATACTGTTCTGTACAATTCAGAAGTAGCGTGCCATGTGTTATGAGTGGCAAGAATGCCACGAGACAGATGTTTCCAATAGATGAGGGCCCGATAACCAGCCTTCCTCTGTTTTGACAAACCGGTTTTCACTGTGATCACTCTTGGAACTCCATCATGAAGGACATTTGCTGAGACTTTGAGAAGTCACCTTGATTAGACTATCATTCAGAGAAGTTAGTATTCAGCAGCTGGAAGGACCCATGAGGTACTCATCTTACCGTTCTTTAGGGCATATGTTTGGACACCACCATATTTCAGATCTGCGCAGAGGGTACACGCGATTCCACATTATGTACATACACTGTTGTCGTGCTAAGAAGGAAGGGAGTGGGAGGAGCTACTCGGATTTCCCTGTGGTGACTGGAAGCTGTGCCCTGGTTAGTGTGTGTGCTGTGAACAGGCTGGCTGAGCTCTCTCTGCATGCTCAGAGCCCTGTCCCCTGGGTAGACCCCACACTTTCCTTTCTTTGCAATCTTAATTCTGTAGTGACTATCAGTGGAGAAACTCCAGTGTTGTGCTCGCTTGGCAAAAATAAGTTTGAACATTTCATGGTGGTTGATAGAACTTTGTCCTTAAACCATATGATTCAGATTCTTTAAAACTTGTTTAATGTTTATACCAAAGGTCACGCTCTGCAGGTGTATGTGTGATGGGTGCACAGAGGAGCGGGTCTGGAGGGCCTACCCCTGGGTGCGTTGCTAAGGGGACACAGTGAGGCAGTGTGGGATTTCACTGAAAACACATCAATCATGGGTCACACTACCAGTGTTGTCAGGTATTTGTTCTTAATTGTTATTGTAATATATTTTCAGGTGTTGCGTTTTTCTAATTTAATACTTTCACCCTGTTGTCTGACTGTGAACTGCTAACAGTGTTAAACTTGATGTAAATAATGAGACCCTTGAAAGGGGAATGCTGTCTGCCTGTTGTCTCACAAGGCTTGCCAACTTGTGTTTTATTTTAAATAAAGGTTGCAATATTTTATTGTCAATATAGGCTTGTGATTGGAGTGTTTCTCCCATAATTTTAATTGATAGGTAATTTAAGCATAATTTCTTTATATATATATATAATGGTATCTGTAAGGTAAAGAAGCTGATTTTAGCAAGCATCCCCTGAACATTCTTTCGAGTGGTCCTTTATGAGTGTGGCTACTCATCCTCTGATGGATTAGTTTGGAAATGGCCAGAGGATCATCTGGAGCCCAGCTGATACGTAAGATGAGTGATGTGTGTGAGTCTGTCCATCCATCTATCCAACATGAGCTGACTGTAAAATGAAACTTCATTCTCTCAAAGTTCATTCTGAGGACAGCTCCAAATGAAGTTTAAAAATGTTTGGAGCCAAAGCCACATTAATGGAGTAAGTATAGAACCTCACAGGGAACATTCTAGTTTTCTTTGACTTGGTCTTCAGTTTTTAAGAAATGAGTGATTTCATTGCTTTTAGAAGTAACATTTGATTTTTATTAATTTAATTGGAGGCTAATTACTTTATAATATTGTGGTTTTTGCCATACATTGACATGAATCAGCCATGGGTGTACATGTGTCCCCCAGCCCAAACCCCCTCTCCCACATCCCTCCCCATCCCATCCCTCTGGTTTTCAATTTTTAATATATATATTTTATTGAAGTGTAGTTGACTTACAGCGTTTCAGGTGCACAGCAAGGTGGTTCAGTTGTGTGTGTGTGCGTACTCAGTCATGTCCCACTTTTTGGGACCCCCTGGACTGTAGCCCACCATGTTCCTCTCATCATGGGATTCTCTAGGCAAGGATACTGGAGTGGGTCGCCATGCCCTCCTCCAGGGGATCTTCCTGATCCAGGGATCCAACCCGCATCTTCTGTGGCTCCTGCACTGCAAACAGTCTTTACCTCTGAGCCCCTGGGGAAGCCCTGATTCAATATATGTGTATATATAGATTCAGTTCTATATATATACACATACTATTTTTTGATTATTTTCCATTATGGGTTATTACAAGGTATTAACGATAGTTTCCTGTGCTGTGCAGTAAACATTTGTTGCTTGTTGCATATCTGTGTTTTTAAATTAGAAATCTAGTACTTTTATCTGGTTTGTTTCACTTTTTCTGTTTCATACTCAGTGCTCCCATTTCATTTGTTTTTCAGTTTCTCCTTTTCTTTTTGATATTCTCTCTCAAGCCTTTATAAAGTGTAGTAGAAAATTTTTTGTACATATAAATAGTATGTATATTTTAGAAAACTTGAGAATTTCTGCCTAGCTAAGAAATTTATGACATTTTGATTCCACTATTTGACTTAGTATGAATAGAATGCTCATTTCTAATAGAAGTGACATTTTGCTGAAGGATGAGTAGCATATACTCAAGTGATGTGTGTATAAGGTTCAATTAGAATGGCTGTTGTAGGGGAGCAGAATTTGGCACCCCAAAATGCGCTGCTTTAGCATAAGGATTATTTTAAGTTGGTTATAAGAAATTGCAGACACAGGTGAAGCTCTGAAAACTGAGTAAAAGTTATCCTTTTGTAAGAGATTTGCATTTGTGAGGGAGCTCTCCACTTGTTAGGCTATCTCCCTTGCTGTGCCTGGAAGAGGAGGATCAAATCTCTAGAAACTCAACAACAGAGAAGGTGGTGACTCATCAGTACATCTGCGGAACCACCTCACATCGGTTTACAGTGCTTTTCTTGGCAACCGTCCGTAACTGACCGCCAGCCCGCACCTCCGCGCCCCGCCGGACCCAATATCTGCTATTGTGTTTAGCTGAAAATAGTGTTTAAGGTGATAACTTCTGCCATTTCAAAGTGAGTTTTCCTGTGTCTCTCCCATGTGTACGTTTTATTAAACTTTTATTTTTCTCCTCTTAATCTTATGTCACCTTAGTTACTAGGCCAGCCAAAGACTCTAGAAAGGGAAAGGGGAAAAATTTTCCTCCTCGACCATGTTAAACATCAGTTTATACACCTCTGTACCCTCCACTGTCAATCCTTTTCTCCCACACATTTTTAGTTTAGAAATTCTTGTTTCAGATTTTTCTGAGGAGAACCTCCCATTGTTATCTTTTCCCTCTTTGTATTGCTTGCAATACTTTCCAAACCCGAGGCTATGGCATTCGCAAAAAAAAAAAATCATTTAGAAACAAGTCATTAAAGCATTGGAATTGGACTACCTGAGTTGAATCCCATTTCTCCACTGACGAGCTCTCTAAAGATAATTAAACCTCTTAGAGCCCCAATTTTCTGTCATTAAATGGTGATTGCATTGATCCCTAAGTCATAATGTTAAGGATTACATGAGGTAGTTTAATCCTCCGTGTTAAGAATTGCGTGAGGTGAGGCAGCACGCGTGGCACGTACATGAGGTAGGTTAATCCTCCGTGTTAAGAATTACGTGAGGTGAGGCAGCTCGCGTGGCACATACATGAGGTAGGTTAATCCTCCGTGTTAAGAATTACATGAGGTGAGGCAGTGCGCGTGGCACGTACATGAGGTAGGTTAATCCTCCGTGTTAAGAATTGCATGAGGTGAGGCAGCACGCGTGGCACATGACGTGTTTGCAAACGTTAAATTACCTGAAACAAACCAGGGGTCTGAGAGAACGGCGGGAAAGGCCCTTCCTGGGCTTTGAGTATGGTGCCAAAGTTTTGTGTCCTGAGTACTTGATAAATACTAACTCATTTAATTCTCAGCCCTATGAGGTAAGCACAGTCATTACCAAGGTTAATCTGAAGTTATCAACAGCTTTCCTGTGGTCTCACCAGCGGGCGGTAAGTGGCTGAGCCGCTGAGCAGTTTCTGGCTCCAGGGGAGTGTGTGGAATTACTGCAGTCTGCTGCTCGTGCTGGTCCCGAGGTATGAGGTTCAGACCCAGTATTTATGACATCAGATATGGCTGACCTGTGCTGAAAGCAAGTCAGCTGTTCCGTGGCTCTGAGACCTAAAGCTGTACAACGTGCCTTTTAAAGTGTGTGTCTACAGAGTTTAGATCCAGGTATGTTACAGGCTTGGGGGGCTGCAGACTGTTCCCGAGATGCCCTAGACTGAGACAGGCACCTAAGCCTGACCCCCCATTTCACTGTGCAGTTAGGCCAAGTTTACTTCTGTCCCATGGGTGGTGCGAAACCGAGCTCCTTTCACGCGTTGTGTATTGATGGGGTATCTAAGGTGGCTCGGGCTAGGTGCTCCTAGCCGCGGGGCAGCTGTTGGAGTAAATTAATGTAATTGTTAAATGGGAGAGAAGCAGAAGCATTTTCCTTTTACTCGGGCTACAGGTGAGAGGGTGGGTAGGACTGTAAATAAAAGGGCCACCTGAGGTGATGACACGAAAGCAGAGCCGTGTGTGATTCCAGAAGTGTGGTAGAAGGGGAGAGCCAAGGGAAGGGGCAAAACGGTGAGTACCTCCTGTGTATCTAGAGGCACAGTGCTCACATCTACACGTGGCCGTTCGGTCCTCAAGGACGACTTTAAAGCTGGGAGCACAGGAGTGCTGTTTTCATATATAAGGGCAAGATGCTGTGGAGGCCTCTTACTTCAGTAAGAGGCGGAAATAGCCCGGCTCAGTTGATGTGGTCACGCAGCAAACGGAGGTAAGTTGGCAGAGCAGGTGACCCCCCTGTCAGCTCTGGGTGCCAGCACACACCCCGTCTCCACCAGTCCCCATCCGTACCACATGGCGCATGGAATTTTGCCGCGGGAGCATGATTACTAGGGCTCAGTAAGAAGGTAAGCCAGCCGAGGGTTTTAGAAAAAAATACAAAATTTTAATCTTTACATATGTTAAGGTCACTAATTTAAATCTTAAAAATCTGCAGAGCAGAAGAAATCTTCACCTATACTGATTAAAAAAACCAAACTTCCCCTGTGCCCTTTAGCCTGAAGCTGTGGCCTGAGCTCACAGATAGAAGCTGCTCAGCCTCCCTCTGGGAAACAACTTGAAAGCTCACCCACCCAGCCTGCAAACGTGAGGTCAGCCCCTGCCACTGGTAAGCAGAAGTTAGTCTTTCCCTTTCTGTCACCGAGCATACTACAGCCTCAGGCCCAACACCAAGGCCGGGCAGATGCTAATAAATCCTTGGGATGTCTCTCCCACATCACCTCTCCCAACCAGCTGGCTCACATTTCAGAACGTGGCTCTTTAAGGCACCAAGTGATCTGAAGCACTGGCTCTGTCTCTGATCTAAGGCCTCCCCTCTACACACTGCTTGTGTGCTCCTGACTGCTGGTTGCTAGCCTGCCCTTCCAACCTGTTATGTCCCGGACAGTGTGCTGCCACGACAGCCCAGGGTCCATTAGAGGAAGGAAGGCAGCTTCGGGCAGTTTTCATCTAGCCCTCAGGCAGGACATAGCTAATTCTCTGGGAGATAGATTTGCATCCCTGAGAAGAGAAGAGCTGTTCCTCCTTGGGGACGTACACCATCATCCTAGCCATCTCGTCGAGGGCCTCTTCTGTATACAGGAGGTCCTGGCTCAGGAAGGCGTCGCGTGCGCACAGCCTCACGTGACGGAACTCCAGTGGCAGGAAGGGGATGAAGAGGTCAATCAGGTTTTCCTTCACAAGACGGCTGTGCCCAAAGCCACTGTCTGAAATCAAGAGCAGGGTTACATGGGGTCTGAGCTGGGGCTGAGCCCAGCTGGAGTCGAGGTGTTCCCCCACCCTAAGGCCAACTCCGAGAAGCCTGTCTTAAGTCTGTGTCAAGAACTATGCAACTATGTGTCTCCCTTTAGGGAGAGAGGGCCTAGAGGAGCTAGACGTGTGAGAGGGAGAGACAGTGCACGTGCCTGCCAGGCTATGGTTTCATCTGATGGCAGAGGCAGAGGTGCAGCGGCCCTGCCTACGACTGGAGGCTGAGCCACTGGGACTCACACAGTGACTTTCTTCTTCAAGGGTCTGTATGGCCAAGGCCAACTGTTCTCTTTTTAAGGAATAGTTTTCAGAAAAGGACTTTTCTCATGCCTACGTCAAGCTGACGACAAGAATATTATATGGTACCGCCTCTGTGGTCCTGAGTACCCTGTCTGATCTCATGAGCACAACTTCCAGCACATACACGTTTTTCTCTACCTCCCCTCTCACCAGAGGCTTATGTTCTGCAAGGCTGGCCATCACTTACCTGTGGATGCCACAATCTCAGCTTGGAGGCGGGACTCCAGGTGTTCCATCCTGACTTCTTCCCGGGACTGCCCAGCCTTAAGCAGGTTCAGGACCACCTCATTGATGATATTGCCCCCAAGGTTACTGAAAGAGACAAGTCCTGTTAATAGATTCTGTTGGTGGTGGTTTTTTAACAATTGGAGTTGATAAACAATGTTGGGTTAGTTTCAGGTGAAACTGATTCAAACTAATCACTTTGAATAACAAAGTGATTCAGTTATATATGTTATATATATATTTTTCAGATTGTCCACTTTGGTTATTATAAGATATTGAATATTGAGCCTTGTGTTATACAGTAAATCCTTGCTGCTTAACTATTTTATATATACTAGGGTGTATCTGTAAATCCTATACTAATTTATTCCCTACCTCCCGTTTCCCCTTTGGTAACCACATCTTTGTTTTCTGCATCTATGGATCTGTTTGTTTTGTATATAGATAATTTGAATAATTATTTGAGATTCCACATATAAGTGATATAATATTTGTCTTTCTCTGACTGACTTCACTTAGTGTGCTATTCTCTAGGTCCATCCAGCAAATGGCAATATTATGGGTGAGTAATGTGCCATTGTGTGTGCGTGTTCCTCACATCTTCTTAATCATCTGTGGATGGGCATTTGGGTTGTTTCCATATCTTGGCTTTTGTAAAGACTGCTGCTGTGAGCATTGGGGTGCATGTATCTTTTTGAATTACAATTTTCATCATATCTGGATATATGCCTAGGAGTGGGACTGCTGGATCAGATGGTAGCTCTATTTTTAATTTTATAAGGAACCTCCAGACTTTTCCATAGTGACTGCACCAATTTACATTCCTACCAACAGTGTAGGAAGGTTCATTTTTTCCATACCCTCTCCTGCATTTGTTATTTGTAGACTTTAATGCTAGCCATTCTGACCAGGATGAAGTGATATCTCATTGTGGTTTTGATTTGCATTTCTCTAATAATTAGTGATGTTGAGCATCTTTTCATGTGTTCGTTGGCCATCTGTATGTCTTTGGAGGCAGGTCAGTTTAGGTATTCTTTCCATTTTGGGGGGCTTCCCAGGAGGCTCAGTGACAAAGAACTCCCCTGGAATGCAGGAGATGCAGATTTGATCCCTAGGTCGGGAAGATCTCCTGGAGGAGGACTTGGCAACCCACTCTAGTATTCTTGCCTGGGAAATCCCATGGACAGAGGAGCCTGGCGGGCTACAGTCCATGGGGTTGCAAAGAGCTGGACATGATTGAGCATGCACACATGCCAATTTTGTGGAGGGGGGCAGTTATTGAGTTGTATGAACTGTTAGATATATTTTGGAAATTAATCCCTTGTTACATTGTTTACAAATTATCTTCTTTTCTGTAGCAGGTTGTCTTTTCATTTTGTTGATGGGTTCCTTTGCTGTGCAAAAGCTTTTGATTAAGTCCCATTTGTTTATTTTTGCTTTTATTTCTTTTGCTTTGGGAGACTGATCCAAGAATATATTTCCACAATTTATGTCAGAAAACGTTTTGCCTATGTTCTCTTCAAGGAGTTTCAATGGTCTCATGTCTTAGATTTCATTATTTTTATATTTGGCTTCCAAATGCATGATCTGACCACTGGAGCTGTTGGTGACTGGAAGAAAGGAGGTTGAGGGCCCTGGGCCTCCCGTCCTCCAGGAAATCTTGTCACAACACAAGTCTACAGAAAAGGCACTGTCCTGCTTGGTCATCCATTCTCCGTGCCTTGCTCTCTTCTAACCAACACTGAGACTGTACTATATGGAGAGTGCACAGAGAGTGCACAAGGATGTCGGTCTTTCCCTTGACACTTCTCTCTATGGAAGGAGAGGCCCATGTGTATGATTCCAGAGCAGCTGGGGCCTGGGGATAAGACTTCAGAGGGCAGAGGAGGGTTCTGGGCACACGCAGACCCCACAGTGCTCATCAGACATGAGGCAGGAAGGGCACACGTCCAGGCATGGGTGGTCAGAGGGCTTGTGGGGGTCAGGAGCTGCAAGCTGCTTAGAGAGGCGTGTGGAACAGAGGCATGGAGGGCAGGCTGAGGCTGGCATGAGGCCTTTGTCAGCCAGTCATGTGGATTTTAGCTTATAAGCCACGGAGAGCCGTTGAAGGGTTGTGAACTTGGGAGTACAGGGTAGTAAGGTGCCCTGAGCGGCTTTACTTTCTAATAACATTGTTCTTGGGCCACAGTGGTTGGATTGAAGAGAAAACTAGTCAGGGAGCTTTGGGCCATAGTGCATGTTTAGAGAGGATAAAGGCAATGGAGAAGGGTTTAAAGTTAGTGTAGGAGGCACAACTGAGAGGCCCTGTAACTGACGGACGTGAGAAGACGGAGGAGGCCACCAAAGAGAAGTGGTGTCTGCCTGGAGGGGCCCACAGCCCGCACAGCAGAAGTGCGGTTTCAGAGAAGAGGGGCGATGCCAGCTTGGATTTGCATACGGTTGAGTGTTGTGCCCTTGCCTGTGACCTCACTAGGGGTTGTAATTTCACTGGAATTGTGGGTCTAAAACACAGGAAAGAGGACTGTGTTAGAGTGATGAGGGGTAGAGGAAATCTTAGAGGCAGGGGAAGCTGGGAAGGAGGAAGTGGAGCCAGGAGCTGGCGGCAGGTCATGCTCCCCACTCCTGGCGTCCTCCTCTCTGCCTCACAGTACTCACGTCCCCGCCCCCCAGGCCATCTGCTAGCTCCTTACACAAACCGAGCTCTGCCCTGCTTTTTTCCTCCAGCCCAGTACAATGAGGGAGTACGAGTGATGGAAGCAGGGAGGCAAGGGAAGGAGCAAAGATCCAATATTTCCATCCTGTCCTCATCAAGCTCTGAGTGGCTGACACTCAGGTACGTTAGCTCATCTGTCTGCTCATTCAACCTTTGAGTGTGTCCTGGGGGCTGGGTTTGGGACACAGAGGAGGAGCTGGGTGGTTCTCTGCCTGCCTGCTTCCACGGATGGACACCTCCTGGGGCAGGCATCCTTTCCTGCCAAGGGATGCAATCTTCCTTGCTTTAGGGGCCAGTGTGCCCGTCACAGCTCCATTTCACTCCCGAGACCAGGAGCCCCCAGCTGGAGGGCCTGGTACGGATGAGGGGAGTCCCCACCCCTTGTCCCCTGCTCAGCCAGACTTCCTCTGACCTCTGCGGGTGGGAAAGCTGCTTACGTCGACTCTCTTCTACTTCCTGAAGCTGCGGTCCTCCTTTTCCTGTAGGAAGGCCTACTGGGCAGGTCATCTGTGTACACGCCAGACCACAACTGCGTCAGCTGAGGCGAGACCTACCCATCCTGCATAACTCACGGGAGGTAAAGGCAGGTCTATACGTGTGCTGGCTGCAGGGCAGGCATCCAGGGCGAAGGGGAGAGGACCAGGATTCACTCAGTGCCAGGCACAGGCTCCAGTGCCGTCCCCATTTGCACCCAGAAGGCCACCTGATAGGACGCCTGAGGTCTCCACCTCCCTTCTGACTCTTCTCCTCTAGTCCCACAGCCAAGGGTCTCTCTTCTTCCTCCAGTTTCAGGCTTTATCTCACTCACCAGTATATAATCAGGGCCCCTTTTCTATTCCAACCCAACACCAACATTATGCTTTTTAACAGAGCTTGCCCTCGCAGAGCGCTTCAGTTCCCTCCACATCCTCCCAGGTCACCTGTGGACTGGGAGGTCTGAAGGGACGAGGGACGGAAGGCCTCCCTAGTGATGCGCCCTCTGCCCTGGCTCTGGGAGGGGACAGCATGTGGTCTTACTAGTCCTAAGACCACAGAGGACAGGGACTCACGGGATTCTCCAGAACTGTGCTCGCCAACCCCAGCCTGGACCACTAAGTCTTCCCTAAAGAACAGCCACAAACTCGACTTGAGCGTCATCTCCCCGAGCCTTCATTTCCTAATTTGTAAAAGGACAGACCAGAAGCAGACGATTAAGAAACCCTCCTTAGGTCACCTTAGATTTGATTGTCGGTCAACAAATAGACATTTCCACAAGTACTTTCTGTGTGCTGCGGTACAAGGCCTTTGATTCCATGAACAATTTACACTTGTATAGTTCTTTTAATTTTTAAAGCCCTTTCTATCCATTCTTCTCCTGACCACAGCCCAAAGAGAATAGGTATTAATTCTGTCTTCACTTGACAGCTTCAATGGGAGGACCGTGGTTCTGATCTCCAGAGTTCCACGTGCCTGTCCAGCCCTGTGACACCATTCCCAGAGCTTCTATACTTGGTAGAAATAGGCAAAGGTAGTCAATGTTAGTTTTCTGGTACCCAGCCAGGGGCCCTGATTTCCTCAGGCCCAGGGGCAGGACTGGCTCTGAGGGTCGGGGTGACTCTAGCTGCAGCCCCGCTCCAACTGCCACCTCGTTTCTACCATCAGGCACCACCACGTTGCAGGGGGGCCAGCAAAGCCACTAGCACTTCAAACAGCACGCTCAGGATTTGCTTCAGGGTTAAGCCGCCGGCCTTATACCAGTGATTTGTTTACACCATCCGTGCTTTCCTTTCAAATGTAAGAGTCCTCACCACATAGGTAAGGTCACTGTAGAAATCAAGTCCAGAGACACCGTCTTCCCCCGCCCATCACCAGAACACCCGATGGGGTCTAGAGGTGCTGGGCCACAGGGTCAGTCTGGCTGGCCCTCAGGCTCCAGACAGTCCACCCAGGCCTGTTGGGCCCCACTGGCTCTCACAGGCTGGGCCCACAACAGAGTCAATGGAACTGGAGGCCCTGTCCTCGCCTCCTGTCACCACTGTGCATCCTCCTCCCCAAGGGGCTCAGAGGCTCCTCCAGGGCCAGCAGGGTCTCTGCATCCCCTGCCAGAGCAGGCCCAGTGGGGGCAGCGTCTCCCCAGACCCTGCCCCACACTCTGCCCTCACTGGGACCCTCTGGCCTCGGACAGGGCACAGAGGCCGGGGTAATGGGGGGAAGGGCAGGCGGTGGGTTAGATGAGGGCAGTGCTGGCGGGTCAATGACTAAAATACTACAACGTCTGCCTAGAGTTAGCAGGGGCACCTGGGTCACGTTAGGAAATCCTGCCACCAGTGAGGGTGGTTTTCTGTGCCGAGAACTGGCGGGAAAGTCAGCGTCTGGGCAGCTTGGGCCAAGTTGGGGAAAGGCTGGCCACAGCCATTGCCAGGAGGCAGGAGTGGGCTCGGCCGAGGAGGAGGAAGGAACCAGGCAGCGTGGAGGGAAGAAGCCATGCACAAAGGCAAAGGATCCTAGCACTAGGAAAGGGCACCTGAGGTGGCCGGGCTCCAGGCTTCCTTCCATTCTGAAGGAAGACCTCCCTTCAACAGTGGTTCTGGGTCCCCACCCCTGTCAGGGCTTGGGGACCAAGATGACTCCTTATCTGACCCTGCATTTTGGAGCCCCCACCTAATTGACCACAACAGAAAGAGATCCATAGTTCCGGGCTGCCTCAAAAGGGGATGAGTAATACACACCTGAGGAGGAGAGCTAATTCAAAGCATTTATTGTCCTTGCCTCCTAATTCTGAACCACAAATCACAGCAGAAAATCTTTCCCTGCTTTCCTCTTAAAATAACCTTGGCGGCTCCTCCGCCCTCCTTCACAATGCACTGCAGTGTCCTGTCAGCCTTACAGACCAAAATCCCAGCTCACTCCTCCATTCTTTCCAAGCCTCGAGGGAAAACCAGACCCCTTAATTCTCTTCACAGTGAAAATCGCGCAGTTGTGTCTGACTCTTTGTGACCCCATGGACTACACAGTCCATGGAATTCTCCAGGCCAGAATACAGGAGTGGGTAGCCTCTCCCTTCTCCAGGGGATCTTCCCAGCCCAGGGATCAAACCCAGGTCTCCTGCATTGCAGGCAGATTCTCTACCAGCTGAGTCACCAGAGGGGTATGCTAAAGCTGGGGAAAATCCCCGAGTGAGCATGTACTGGCCTGCGGGAGGAGGGTGATGGCAGGGAGAGTGGTTTGGCTTCCACTGAATGCAAGATGCTGCTTGTGGCACTGAAATCAAAACTGTGATCAAAAACTTCCCCCACAGCAAAAGTCCAGGGCCAGATGGCTTCACAGGTGAATTCTAGCAAATATTTAGACAAGAGCTAATGCCTATCATTCTAAAACTCTTCCAAAAAATTGCACAGGAAGGAACACTTTCAAACTCATTCTATGGGGCCACCATCACCCAGATACCAAAACCAGACAAAGACAACACAAAGAAAGAAAATTACAGGCCCGTATCACTGATAACATATGCAAAAATCCTCAACAAAATTCTAGCAAACACAATTCAACACATTAAAAAGATCAAAAAACCATGATCAAGTCAGGTGTATCCCAGGGGTGCAAAGATTCTTCAACATATACAAACCAGTGTGATATACTAACATTGAAAGATAAAAACCATATGATAATCTCAATAGATGCAGAAAAAGCTTTTGACAAAATTAAACACCTGTTTATGATAAAAACTTCAAAAAATGGGCATAGAAAGAACCTACCTCAACTTAATAAAGGCCATATATGATATACTCACAGCAAACATTATTCTCAATGGTGAAAAACTGAAAGCATTCCCTACAAGATTTCTCACCACTATTATTCAACATAGTTTTGGAAATTCCTAGATATGGCAATCAGAGAAGAAAAACAAAACAAATCCAGATTGGAAAAGAAATAAAACTCTCATTGTTTGTAGATGACATGATACTGTACATAGAAAACCCTAAAGATACCATCAGAAAATTACTAGAGCTAATCAGTGATACAAAATCAATACACAGAAATCACGTGCATTCCTATATACTAATAATGAAAAATCAGAAAGAGAAACTAAGGAATCAATCCCTTTACCATTGCAACAAAAAAATAAAATACCTAGGAATAAACCTACCTAAGGAGACAAAACTATAAGACACTGATGAAAGAAATCAAATATGATGTAAACAGATGGAGAGAGATTCCATGTTCCTGGGTTGGAAGAATCAATACTGTGAAAGTGACTATACTACCAAATGTAATCCACAGATTAAATGCAATCCCTATCAAATTACCAATGGTGTTTTTTACAGAACTAGAACAAAAAAAAATCTCACAATTCATATTTCCAATAGACCAATGAAACAAGATAGAAAGCCCAAACCCATGCACCTATGGATATCTTATTTTTGACAAAGGAGGCAAAAATATACAATGGGGCAAAGATAGTCTCTTCAATAAGTGCTTCTGGGAAAACTGGACAGCTATGCATAAAAGAAATTAGAACATTGCCTAACACCATACACAAAGAAAACTCAAAGTGGATTAAAGATCTAAATGTAAGACCAGAAACACTCTATGACATAAATCACAGCAAGATCCTCTATGACCTACCTCCTAGAGTAATGGAAATAAAAACAAACAAGTGGGACTGAATGAAAAGCTTTTGTGCAGCAAAGGAAACTATAAACAAGGTGAAAAGACAACCCTCAGAGTGGGAGAAAATAATAGCAAATGAAACAACTGACAAAGGATTAATTTCCAAAATATACAAGCAGCTCATACAACTCAATGCCAGAAAAACAAACAACCCAATCAAAAAGTTGGCAAAAGACCTAAACAGACATTTCTCCAAAGGAGACATACAGATGGCTAACAAACACATGAAAAGATGCTCAACATCACTCATTATCAGAGAAATTCAAATCAAAACCACAATGAGGTACCATCTCATGCCGGTCAGAATAGCTGCTATCCAAAAGTCTACAAACAATAAATGCTGGAGAGGGTGTGGAGAAAAGGGAACCAACCCTCTTAAACTGTTGGTGGGAATGCAAACTAGTACAGCCACTATGGAGAACAGTGTGGAGATTCCTTAAAGAACTAGAATTAAACCATCATATAACCCAGCAATCCCACTACTAGGCTTATACCCTGAGGAAACCAGAATTGAAAAAGACACATGTACCCCAGTGTTCACTGCAGCTCTATTTACAATAGCTAGGACATGGAAGCACCTTAGATGTCCATTGACAGATAAATGGATAAAGGAATGTGGCACATATATGAAATGGAATATTACTCAGCCATAAAAAGGAACACATTTGAGTCAGTCCTAATGAGGTGGATGAATATAAAGTCTATTATACAGAGTGGCTGCTAAGCTGCTAAGTCGCTTCAGTCGTGTCCGACTCTGTGCGACCCCATAGACGGCAGCCTACCAGGCTCCCCCGTCCCTGAGATTCTCCAGGCAAGAATACTGGAGTGGGTTGCCATTTCCTTTTCCAATGCTTGAAAGTGAAAAGTAAAGTGAAGTCGCTCAGTTGTGTCCGACTCTTAGCGACCCCATGGACTGAGTGGAGTAAGTCAGAAAAACAAATATCATATACTAATGGATATATACGGAATCTAGAGAGATGGTGCTGATGAACCTATCTGAAGAGCAGCAATGGAGACAGAGAACAGACGTATGGACAAGGCTGGCAGGGGAGGAAGGAGAGGGTGGGATGTATGGAGAGGGTAACATGGAAACATACATTACCCTATGTAAAATAGATTACCAATGGGAATCTGCTGTATGACTGAGGGAACTCAAACCAGGGCTCAGTAACAACGTAGAGGGGTGGGATGGGGAGGGAGGTGTAAGGGATGTTCAAGTGGGAGGGGACATGGGTAAACCTATGGCTGATTCATGTTGATCTTTGGTAAAAACCAACACAATACTGTAAAGCAATCATCCTTCAATTAAAAATAATTTTAAAAAAAGAAGCTGCTTGTGATGCATTCAAGTTGGGCCAAGAGGGACCCAAACTTGACTGCTAATAGAACTTGGGGGACTTTCTGTCAGCAGTGGCCACAGGACTGGAAAAGGTCAGTTTTCATTCCAATCCCAAAGAAAGGCAATGCCAAAGAATGCTTAAACTACCGCACAACTGCACTCATCTCACACGCTAGTAAAGTAATGCTCAAAATTCTCCAAGCCAGGCTTCAGCAATATGTGAACCGTGAACTTCCTGATGTTCAAGCTGGTTTTAGAAAAGGCAGAGGAACCAGAGATCGAATTGCCAACATCTGCTGGATCGTGGAAAAAGCAAGAGAGTTCCAGAAAAACATCTATTTCTGCTTTATTGACTATGCCAAAGCCTTTGACTGTGTAGATCACAATAAACTGTGGAAAATTCTTCAAGAGATGGGAATACCAGACCACCTGACCTGCCTCTTGAGAAACCTATATGCAGGTCAGGAAGCAACAGTTAGAACTGGACATGGAACAACAGACTGGTTCCAAATAGGAAAAGGAGTACGTCAAGGCTGTGTATTGTCACCCTGCTTATTTAACGTGTATGCAGAGTACATCATGAGAAACGCTGGACTGGAAGAAACACAAGCTGGAATCAAGATTGTCGGGAGAAATATCAATAACCTCAGATATGCAAATGACACGACCCTTATGGCAGAAAGTGAAGAGGAACTACAAAGCCTCTTGATGAAAGTGAAAATGGAGAGTGAAAAAGTTGGCTTAAAGCTCAACATTCAGAAAACGAAGATCATGGCATCTGGTCCCATCACTTCATGGGAAATAGATGGGGAAACAGTGGAAACAGTGTCAGACTTTATTTTTTTGGGCTCCAAAATCACTGCAGATGGTGACTGCAGCCATGAAATTAAAAGATGCTTACTCTTTGGAAGGAAAGTTATGTCCAATCTAGATAGCATATTCAAAAGCAGAGACATCACTTTGCCAACAAAGGTCCATCTAGTCAAGGCTATGGTTTTTCCTGTGGTCATGTATGGATGTGAGAGTTGGACGGACTGTGAAGAAGGCTGAGCGCCGAAGAACTGATGCTTTTGAACTGTGGTATTGGAGAAGATTCTTGAGAGTCCCTTGGACTGCAAGGAGATCCAACCAGTCCATTCTGAAGGAGATCAGTCCTGGGATTTCTTTGGAAGGAATGATGCTGAAGCTGAAACTCCAATACTTTGGCCACCTCATGCGAAGAGTTGACTCATTGGAAAAGACTCTGATGCTGGGAGGGATTGGGGGCAGGAGGAGAAGGGGACGACAGAGGATGAGATGGCTGGATGGCATCACTGACTCGATGGATGTGAGTCTGGGTGAACTCTGGGAGTTGGTGATGGACAGGGAGGCCTGGCGTGCTGTGATTCATGGGGTCGCAAAGAGTTGGACATGACTGAGCGACTGAACTGAACCGAGGACTTTCTGTTGGAGCTGCCATAAAAAGATACAGTTGGACACTTGATTTCAAAATTCACTTTCTGCAAAGCCATTTCCAGAACCCGTGGCACACAGTAGAGCAAAACAGGAAATGGAGTGCAGTGTTTATAAAGGGATCAGTCCTGCATTGTAAGGTTGCAGACCTCAACACAGGAGCTGGAGAGCTTTTCATTGACATTATACCCTGAGTTCCAGGCCAGTGACTTCCTCTCATGATCAGTGAAGAAACAGACTTTCCAAGGCTGGGGAAAGAATTGGCCATGTTGGACTTCATGGGAAACTATTCTCCAACTGTTTATACCTTGGAAATTTTTAAGGGTCGTTTGTACTTAAATTTCAACTAATATGCTGACTTGAAAAATTAACGCCCTTCTAAGAGTCCCTTGGACTGCAAGGAGATCCAACCAGTCCATCCTAAAGGAGACCAGTCCTGGGTGTTCATTGGAAGGACTGATGCTGAAGCTGAAACTCCAATACTTTGGTCACCTCATGTGAAGAGAGTTGACTCATTGGAAAAGACTCTGATGCTGGGAGGGATTCAGGGCAGGAGGAAAAGGGGACGACAGAGGATGAGATGGTTGGATGGCATCACCGACTCGATGGACATGAATTTGGGTAAACTCCGAGAGTTGGTGATAGACAGGGTGGCCTGTTGTGATTCATGGGGTCGCAAAGTCAGACATGACTGAGCAACTGAACTGAACTGAAGAGGGGACTCCCAGCACATGAACTTTTTTACAGAGCTTTAGTAATCAAAGCGGTATGATACTGGCATATAAACAGACACATAGATAAATGGAACAGAGTGGAGAGCCTAGAAATAAATCCATGCGTATATGGTCAATTAATTTACAAAAGAGGAGCTAAGAATATGCAGTGGGGAAACGACAGTCTCTTCAATAAATTTCTTAGGAAACCACATGCAAAAGAATGAAACTGGACAACTGTCTTATACCATACACAAAAATTAACTCAAAATGGATTAAAGATGGAGATAAGATGGTAGAGTAGGACATGAGCTCATTTAAGACAACTAACTGCTGAATAACCATTGATGAAAAATGCTGGAACCAACCAAAAAAGGTATCCTACATCCAAAGATGAAGAAGGCACAATGAGATGGTAGGAGGAGCAAAACTGTGATAAAATCAAATCTCATACTGGCTGAATGGGTGACCCACAAACTGGAAAATAATTATATCACTGAAGTTCTCCCACAGGAAAGTTCTGAGCCTCAGGTCAGGCTCCCTAGCCTGGGTGCCGGGGACCAGCCCCGGCTGATCCAGGGTATTCGAAGGAGAGACGGCGTAGGCGAAGATCAGGAAACAACTGCTTAATTAAATGTTAATTAAGGATATAAAGAGTAATAGGATGAGGATAGCTCAGTGAGGAAATTCAGTGGAGAAAAGAGGCTGAGTAGCTTGGTTTACGCGGGAGACCAATAAAACTTCAAGACAAGAAGTTTGCACCACTTACGTAGGCTGCAGGCGTCCTTCCGTTCTCCCGAAGGAGAGGAGACACTGAGGCCTCCCCGGTTGGATCTTAGAAGCCCAGGCATAATTAGTAAGCATGGTGGGTTCCGCGCTCCAGATGGAGACTCAGCCAGAGTGGGAGAGAGAGCGACATGGGGAGACCAGTATTTCGAGAAACTGATCCCAATTCTTTATTTTCCATGGTCTACTTTTATACACTGAGATGTTATGCAAAAGTCACGTGGGGTCAGCAGTCCTGACTTTTATCAAAGTCAGGTGCTTCATACAAATGTATACAGAGGTCTTAGGGGTGTTACATCATCTTCTGGCCAGGGGGGCCTGCTGACAATTTATGACCCTCTCCTTGTGACAACAGTCAACCAGGACACTTATTTCTCCAGGGGTGATTATTCTTAAAACAGACACCACCCAAATAAAGTTACATTCCTATAGGGTGAGGGTGTAATGGGTTTTAGTTAAGGAAAGAATTTACCTAGCCTAAGGTATAACGTGATTAATATCAAAGGTTAATACTTATTTCTTCTATATATTCATTAATGTGTGTAAGGGCAGGGGATGTGGAGACAGCAACAAACATTGGCTCAACAAATGAAAAACCCTTCACCAATACAATTTCTAATCAGCCCATTATACTTATACTAATAGTTTTCTAACTTTTCTAAGGAATCTGTTTTTAGAAGGTTTAAAGCATCTCGTGCCTCTCATGGTTGGGAGGCTGTGAGCAATCACATGTGGCCGGACAAGCCTGTCAGGCAGGCTAGAGAACCTTCAGAGGAGTTTGTAGGTTAAAACACTCTTATCACACCCAGGAATTATTATTAACTGGAGCTCTAAGTTAACTCCTTCTCCGAAAGAGGTGGTGGGGGACAGCCCCCCGTAAAGTCAGAGGTGTAGGTGAGCACAAGGTAGTAAAGTAGGCAGGCTCTGGTTATCGGGGTAGATGCTTAAGGATTTCCAGGGGGACTCCTGAGGCTCGATCCTGCCTTTGCGTATGTCGAGCCTCCTTCCTCATGACCTTTGTCACGGGCAGAGTACCTCACTCTGGCCCCCAACACCTGGGGACAAGGAGACATGAGATAATCTGTCTTTCGAAGCCAGTGGCATTTGGGCACAGGAATTTCATAGGACTGAGGGAAACAGAAGCTGGGTCTTATCCCTCTTGTCAAAGTGTCAAGGTGTTTAGCAGGTAGCTCTATGCTCAGGAAGACTTTAAGCAGTCTGTCTGCTGATGGGTGGGGCTGTGTTCCCACCCTATCAGCCTGAGATGTCCCAGCACTGGAGCCTACTGGCGGTTGGGTGGAGCCAGGTCTTGGTGAGAAAATGGCAGCCTCCAGCAGGGCTCACACCAATGAATACCCCCAGAACTACCACTGTAATGGTCTTTGTCCCTGCAATGAGCCACAGCCACCCTCACCCTCTGTGGGAGGCCCTCCAATACCAGCTAATAGGTCTTGCCCAGGCTTTTATGAAGTCTCTGCTTTTTTCCTTGGATCCTGGTGCACATGAAACCTTGTGTGTGACCTCCAAGAGTAGGGCACAAGCCTCAAACCTACACAAGCCTATTAGCCTCATCCACCAGGGGGCAGACAGCAGAAGCAAGAACTACAGCCCTGCAGTCTGTGGATGGAAACTGCAATCACAGAAAGTAAGACAAGATGACATGACAGAGGAATGTGTCCCAGATGAAGGAACATGATAAAACCCCAGAACAACAACTAAGTGATGTGAAGAGAGGCAACCTATGAGGTGAAGAGAGGCAACCTATCTGAAAAAGAATTCAGAGGAATGATAGTAAAGATGATCCAAGAAAAAGAATCAGTAGAAAGAGAATGGAGTCACAGATCTAGAAGATACATGAAACGAAGAAGTAAGGAATAAACAGCACTTCCCCAGTGGTCCAGTTGTTGGGAATCCACCTGCCAATGTAGGGAACATAGGTTTGATCCCTGGTCCAGGAAGATCCCACATGCCACAGCTACTGAAGCCCAGGCATCTAGAGCCCTTGCTCTGCAACAAGAGAAGCCACTGCAGTGAGAAGCCTGTGCACTCAGTGAAGAGCAGCCCCTGCTCACTGCAACTAAAGCCTGTGCACAGCAACGGAGACCTAGTGCAGCTTAAAATAAATGACTAAAATTTTAAAAAAGGATAAACAAGCTGATGAACAGTTACTGAAATAAAAATACACTAGAAGGAATCAATAGCAGAATAACTGAGGGAGAAGAACAGATAAGTGAGCTGTAAGACGGGATGGTGGAAATCACTGCCATGAAACAGAATAAAGAAGAAAGAATGAAAAGAGGACAGTCTAAGAGACCTCGGCGACAACATTAAATGCAGCAACATTCACATTATAGGGGCCCCAGAAGGATAAGAGGAAGAGAGAGGACCTGAGAAAATATTTGGAGAGATAATATTAATAGCTGAAAGCTTCTCTTAGGAAAGGAAACAGTCACCCAATTCCAGGAAGTGCAGAGAGTCCCAGGCAGGATAAACCCAAGGAGGAACATGCTGAGAAACACAGTAATCAAACAGACAAAAGTAGACAATGAAGAATATTAAAAGCAACAAGAGAAAAGTAACAAATAACATACAAGGGAATTCCCATAAGGTTATCAGCTCATTTCTCAGCAGAAATTCTGCAGGACAGAAGGGAGTGATACAATATATTTAAAGTATGAAAGGGAAGAAACTACAACCAAGAATACTCTACCCAACAAGTTGCTCATTCAAATTCAATGGAGAAATCAAAAGCTTTACGGACAAGCAAAAGCTAAGAGAATTCAGTCCACCAGACTAGCTTTGCAACTAATACTAAAGGAACTTCTCTAGCAGAAAAGAAAAGGTGACAACTAGAAACAAGAAAATTACAAATGGGAAAAGCTCATTGGTGAAGGCAAACATACAATAAAAGTAGGAAATCACCCACACACAAATACATGATACCAAAACCATCAATCATGGGAAGAGGCGAGTACAAATGCAGGATATTGGAAATGCATATAAAAGCTAAAAGACCAGGAACACTTAAAGCACTCTTGTTTGTATATATACCAAAACCTAATAGTAACCACGAACTGAAAATCTACAATAGATACACAGGGAAGGAAAAAGAAATCCAAGCACAACACTAAAATTAGTCACCAAATCACAAGAGAAGAGAACAAAAGAGGAAAGGAAGAAAAAAAGACCTACAAAACAAATCCAAAACAATTAACAAAATATAAGAACATATATATCAATAACCAAATTAAACGTGAATGGATTAAATGCTTCAACTGAGAGACCGAATGAATACAAAACAAGACTCTTTATATATGCTGTCTACAAGAGACCCATTTCAGGTCTGGGGAAACATACAGACTGAAAATGAGGGTATAGAAAAAGGTATACCATGCAAATGTAAATCAAAAGAAAGCTGGAGTAGTAATACTCATATCAGACAAAACAGACTTTAAAATAAAGACTTTACAAGAGCAAAGAAAGATACTACATAAAGATGAACGATAGAGCTATGAAGATCATATCACAATTGTAAACATATCACCCAAAATTCCTAAACAGGTTCTATGAAGACCTACAAGACCTTCTAGAACTAACACCCAAAAAAAGATGTCTTTTTCATTATAGGGGACTGGAATGCAAAAGTAGGAAGTCAAGAAGCACCTGGAGTAACAGGCAAATTTGGCCTTGGAGTACAGAATGAAGCAGGGCAAAGGCTAACAGAGTTTTGCCAAGAGAATGCACTGGTCATAGCAAACACCTTCTTCCAACAACACAAGAGAAGACTACACATGGACATCACCAGATGATCAATATCAAAATCAGACTGATTATATTCTTTGCAGCCAAAGATGGAGAAGCTCTATACAGTCAGCAAAAACAAGACCGGGAGCTGACTGGCTCAGATCATGAACTCCTTATTGCCAAATTCAGACTTATATTGAAGAAAGTAGAGAAAACCACTAGACCATTCAGGTATGACCTAAATCAAATCCCTTACGATACAGTGGAAGTGACAAATAGATTGAAGGGATTAGATCTGATAGACAGAGTGCCTGAAGAACTATGGACTGAGGTTTGTGGCACTGTACAAGAGGCAGGGATCAAGACCATCCCCAAGAAAAAGAAATGCAAAAAGGCAAAAGAGTTGTCTGAGGAGGCCTTACAAATAGCTGTGAAAAGAAGAGAGGCTAAAGGCAAAGGAAAAAAAGGAAAGATATGCCCATTTGAATGCAGAGTTCCAAAGAATAGCAAGGAGAGATAAGAAAGCCTTCCTCAGGGATCAATGCAAATAAATAGAGGAAAACAATAGAATGGGAAAGACTAGAGATCTCCTCAAGAAAAGTAGAGATACCAAGGGAATATTTCATGCAAAGATGGGCACAATAAAGGACAGAGGTGGTATGGACCTAACAGAAGCAGAAGATATTAAGAAGAGGTGCAAGAATACACAAAAGAACTATACAAAAAAGATCTTCATGACGCAGATAACCACGATGGTGTGATCACTCACCTAGAACCAGAAATCCTGGAATGTGAAGTCAGGTGGGCCTTAGGAAGCATCACTACAACAAAGCTAGTGGAGGTGATGGAATTCCAGCTGAGCTATTCCAAATCCTAAAAGATGATGATGTGAAAGTGCTGCACTCAGTATGCCAGCACATTTGGAAAACTCAGCAGTGGCCACAGGACTGGAAGAGGTCAGTTTTCATTCCAATCCCCAAAAAAAGCAATGCCAAAGAATGCTCAAACTACCACACAATTGCACTCATCTCACAGGCTAACAAAGTAATGCTCAAAATTCTCCAAGCCAGGCTTCAACAGTTTATGAACTGTAAACTTCCAGATGTTCAAACTGGATTTAGAAAAGGCAGAGGAACCAGACATCAAATTGCCAACATCTGTTGGATCATCGAAAAGCGAGAGAGTTCCAGAAAAACACCTACTTCTGCTTTACTGACTATGCCAAAGCCTTTGACTGTGTGGATCACAACAAACTGGAAAATTCTTCAAGAGATGGGAATACCAGACCACCTGACCTGCCTCCTGAGAAATCTGTATGCAGGTCAAGACGCAACAGTTAGAACTGGCCATGGAACAACAGACTGGTTCCAAATTGGAAAAGGAATACGTCCAGGCTGTATACTGTCACCCTGCTTATTTAACTTATATGCAGAGTGAAAGAAAGTGAAGTTGCGCAGTCATGTCTGACTTTTTGCGACCCCGTGGACTGTAGCCTACCAGGCTCTTCCGTCCATGAGATTCTCCAGGCAAGAATATTGGAATGGGTTGCTATTTTCTTCTCCAGGGAATCTTCCCAACCCAGGGATTGAACCTGGGTCTCCTGCATTGGAGGCCGACACTTTAACCTCTGAGCCACCGGGCAGAGTACATCATGCCAAATGCTGGACTGGATGAAGCAAAAGCTGAAATCAAGATTGCCGGGAGAAATATCAATAACCTCAGATATGCAGATGACACCATCTTTATAGCAGACAGCGAAGAAGAACTAAAGAGCCTCTTGATGAAAGTGAAAGAGGAGAGTGAAAAAGTTGGTTTAAAAACTCAACATTCAGGAAACTAAGATCATGGCATCCAGTCCCATCACTTCATGGCAAATAGACAGGGAAACAATGGAAACAGTGACTGTATTTTCTTTGGCTCCAAAATCACTGCGGATGGTGATTGCAGCCATGCAATTAAAAGACACTTGCTCCTTGGAAGAAAAGTTATGACCAACCTAGACAGCATATTAAAAAGCAGAGACATTACTTTGCCAACAAAGGTCTGTCTAGTCAAAGCTATGGTTTTTCCAGTAGTCATGTATGAATGTGAGAGTGGGACTATAAAGAAAGCTAAGTGCCAAAGAATTGATGCTTTTGAACTGTGGTGTTGGAGAAGACTCTTGAGAGTCCCTGGGACTGCAAGAGATCCAATCAGTCCATCCTAAAGGAAATAAATCCTGAATACTCATTGGAAGGACTGATGCTGAAGCTGAAACTCCAATACTTTGGCCACCTGATGCGAAGAACTGACTCATCTGAAAAGACTCTGATGCTGGGAAAGACAACGTGGGAGGAGAAAGGGATGACAGAGGATGAGATGGTTGGATGGCATCACCGACTCGATGGACATGAGTTTTAGTAAACTCCGGGAGTTGGTGATGGACAGGGAAGTGTGGTGTGCTACAGTTCATGGGGTCACAAAGAGTTGGACATGACCGAGCGACTGAACTGAACTGATGCACCCAACATAGAAGCTTCAATATATAAGGCAAATACTTTATATATAAGGAAAATATTAACAGTCATAAAAAGAGAAACTGACAGTAACACAATAATAGATGGGGACTTTAAAGGCCACTTTCATCAATGGACATATCATCCAGACAGAAAAATCAATAAGGAAATACAGGCTTTAAATGATACATTGGACCAGTTGGATTTAATTGATATTCATCGAGCATTCCATGTAACAGCAGCATTCTTCTCAAGTGCACATGGAACGTTCTCTAGGACTGATCACATGCTGGGCTACAAAGTGACCCCCAGTAAATTTAAGAAAACTGAAACCATATGAAGCCTCTTTTCTAAACAATGCTATGAGATTAGAAACCAACTATAAGGAAAAAACCTGTTAAAAAAAAAAACCCACAAACACATGGAGTCTAAACAATATATGCCACTAAACAACCTATGAATCACTGAAGAAATCAAAGAGGAAATGAAAAAATACCTAGAGAAAAATGAAAGTGAAGGCACTATAATCCAAAACCTAGAGGACGTAGCAAAAGCAGCAAAAAAAAAAAGTTTATAGCAATGCAATCTTACCTCAGGAAATAAGAAAAACCACAAACAACCTAACCTTACACCTAAAGCTAGAGAAGGAAGAACAAAACCCCAAGTTATTAGAAGGAAATAAATCATAAAGATCAGAGCAGAAATAAATGAAAATAAGAGATTAGTACAAATAACTATATGCTAATAAAATGGACAACCTAGAAGAAATGGAGAAATTCTTAGAAAGGTATAATCTCCCAAGACTGACTCTGGAAGAAACAGAAAATATGAACCAATCACAAGTACTGAAATTGAAACTATGATTGAAAACTCCCAAGAAACCAAAGTCCAGAATCAGATGGTGCACAGGCAAATTCTATCAAACATTTAGAGAATAGTTTCTGAAAATATTCCAAAAAAAAAATCGCAGAGAAATGAACACTCCCAAACTCATTATGAGGCTCCATCACTTGATATCAAAACCAGACAAAGATACCACAAAGAAAGAATTACAGGCCAATATCACTGATGATCAGTCACAAAAATCCTCAACAAAACACCAGCAAACGAAGCCTAACAGTACATTAAAATGATGAAGGGTATTTATCCCAGCAATGCAAGGATTTTTTAATATCTGCAAACCAGTGTGATACACCACATGAACAAACTGAAGAATAAAAACCATGTGATCATCTTAATAGTTGCAGAAAATGTTTCTGACAAAGTTCAACACTCACTTATGATAAAAACTCTCCAGAAAGTGGGCAAAGAGGGAACATACCTCAATAATAAGGCCATAGATGACAAAGCTACAGGTAACATACTCAATGATGAAAAGCTGAAAGTATTTCCTCTGAGATGAGGAGCAAGACAAGGATGTCCTCTCTTGCCACTCAACATAATTTTGGAAGTCCTACCCATGGTAATCAGAGAAGAAAAAGATATAAACAGAAATAAAAGGAATTAAAATTGGAAAAGAAGTCAAACTGTCACTGTTTGCAGATGACACACTATACACACAAAACCCTAAAGATCCTACCAGAAAACTACTAGAGCTCAATGAATTCAGTAAAGTAGCAGGATACAGAATTAAGACACAGAAATCTGTTGCATTTCCATATACTAGCAAAGAAAGATCAGAAAGGGAAATTAAACAATGCCATTTACCATTATATCAGAAAGAATAAAATGCCTAGGAATAAACCTATCTAAGGAGGTAAAAGACCTGTACTCCAAAAATTATAAGACACTGATGAAAGAAAGTAAAGATGACATAGATGGAAGATATATCATGTTTTTATATTGGAAGAATCAATACTGTCAAAATAACTGTACCACTCAAGGCAAGCTACAGATTCAATGCAACCCGTATCAAATTACCAATTATATTTTTCACAGAAATAGAACTAAAATTTAAAAAATTTGTATGGAGACATAACAAAAGACTCCAGATAGCCAAAACAATCTTGAAAAAGAAAAACAGCTGTAGGAATTAGGCTCTCTGCCTTCAGACTATACTACAAAGCTACAGTAATCAAGACAGTATGGTACTGGCACAAAAACAGAAATATAGATCAATGAAAGAGGATAGAAACCCCAGAAATTAATCCATGCACCTAAATGTCCATTGGCAGAAGAATGGATAAAGAACACTGATACATATATACAATGGAATATTACTCATCCGTTACATAATGAAATAATACCATTTGCAGCAACTTGGATGGATCTGGAGATTAGTCAGATGAAGACAAATATCATATGACATTGCTTATATGTGGAATTAAAAAATGATACAAATGAACTTATTACGAAACAGAAACAGACTCACAGACTGAGAGAACAAACTTAAGGTTACTAAAGGGGAAAGGTGGGGGAGGGGCAGAATAAATTAGAAGTTTGAGATTTACATGTACACACTACTATATTTAAAATAGATAACCAACAAGGACTTATTGTATAACACAGGGTACTATGCTCAATACTCTGTAGTAGCCTCAATGGGAAAAGAATTTGAAAAAGGATACATGTATAACTGAATTACTTTGCTGAACACCTGAAACTAACACATTGTTAATCAATTATACTCCAATATAAAATAAAATGAAGAAAAAAATGGATTAAAGACTTGAACTTAAGACCTGAAACCATAAAACTCCTAGAAGAAAGCATAAGTGGTAATTTCCTTGACAGTGGTCTTGGCAATTATTTTTTTGGATTTCACACTAAAAGCAAAGGCAATAAAAGCAAAAATAAACAAGTGGACTACATCAAACCAAAAGCTTCTGCACAGCAAAGGAAACCATCAACAAAACAAAAAGGAAACCTACCAAATGGGAGAAGATACTTGCAAATCATATACCTGATAAGGGGTTAGTATTCAAAATCTATAAAGACCTCATACAACTCAGCAGCAAAAAATAATCTAATGAAAAAATGAACAAAGCTCTGAATAGACACCTTCCCAAAGAAGACATACAAGTGGTCAACAGAGACATGAAAAGGTACTCAATGTCAGTGATCACGAGGGAAATGCAAATCAAAAACTACAATGAGATACCACCTCACACCTGTGAGAATGCCTGTCATCAAAGAGATCAGAAATAACCAGTGTTGGTAAGGCTGTGGAGAAAAGGGAACCCCTGTGCATCACTGGTGGGAATGTAAACTGGTGCGACCACTATGGAAAACAGTTATCGAAGTTCCTCAAGAAACTAAAAATAGGACTACCACATGATCCAGCAATTCTACTTCTAGATATTTATCTGAACAGAATGAAAATACTCAAGGAGATATTTGCACCCCCATGTTCACTGTAGCATTATTTACAATGGCCAAGATAAGAAATGACGTGTGTCCATCAATAGATGAATGGATAAAGGGGCAAAAATGCATATATAATGGAATATTATTCAGCCATTAAAAAGAAGAAAATCTTGCTATTTGCAACAACATGGGTGGGCCCTGAAGGTATGCTGAGTGAAACAGGTCAGAAAGAGAGAAAAAATAAGGTGAATACTGTACAAACTTCAACTAGTAACTCCTGGGGATGTAATGTACAGCATGGTGGCTTTAGTAAATAATACTGCATTGCATATTTGGAAGTTGCTGAGAAGAGTACACCTTGAAAGTTCTCATCACAGGAACAGAAAGGTTTTATAACTATGAATGGTGACAGATGTTAACTAAACTTATTGTGATCAGCTCACAATATAAACAAATAGCAAATCAATTATACACCTGAAACTAATATGTCCATTATACCTCAATTTAAAAAAACCACTTAATGTCCATCTAAGAGGGGACTCCCGGTAGCCCTCCTTCAGGAGGCCATGTACTAACTGGGGAGTCTGAGGGAGCCTCCCCATCCTGAGAACCAGGGAGGAGGCCAGATAAGGGACGGCTGGGTCTTCCCCAGGCTGGTCTGGGGAGTTGGCCTTTGCAGGTGGTGGGGGTGGGTCAGAGTCCCGCAGAAGTGTTTAGTAGAATCAAGGCTGGAGACCTAAGGCTCCCCACCCTTGCTGCCACCCAAGCAGCTGGGCTTCTGTTTTCTCTCCTGGAGTTTGTGTTGGTTTCCTTTGCGGAAAAGGACAGGCAGCCTAGGAGAGCATGAACCCCTCCCCTCCCCGCCAGCTCCCAAGCTTGGCACATGCACTGCCTGGACAGGGTTCTTCCTCCCCTCACCCAGTCCTTCTGACTTTTGTTTCTCAGGCCTCACCTGAGAAAAAGAAAGATGGTCCTCTTGGACTCGGCTCTGTGGTTGTTGGGGGCCTGGCGTTCCAGGTGTGGCCTGAGGGCCTCCAGCAGTCCTGGGTGCAGCTTCTCAGCCTCGTCTAAAATGAACAGGGTCTGGCGACAGTGCTCCTGCGTCTTCCTGATCTTGTCCGTCAGCTCCTCCTGCACAGAATACGGGGAGCTGCTGGGGAGCAGTGGGAGGCACCTCCCGGCCCTGAGGGCCCTAGTGAGGCACTGGTTTTCCCAGGGTGTCTACAATGGATCACCTGGAGCTGGTTTCCACCACAGAACCACCAATCTAAACCTCTGGGGATGGAGCCAGGGCATCCTCTTTAACAAGCCTCCCAGGTGATTCTCCTGCACCCTGAGATTTAAAAGCCAACTAGTGGAGCCAGCCTGGGGAAAGGGCCTTGGGAAATGGCCCCAGCCCTACTTCCTCCCCTCCAGGATGAGGTTCCATCCCAGAACTAACTGCTAACTCACCCTCCCCAGGGGTAGCAGTCAGGCTCACACAGGGATAACAGGTAGAAATAGGCTCAGGTGCCCAGAGGCAGCCCTGTCTTGAACTCCCAGGAGCAGAGCACCCACCACCTTCTTCCCTGAGATCTCAGCCCAGCCTGGTGCCTGAGGGACCCAACTCAAAACTGGGATTCCGCACCCCGGCAGGATAGTAAGCCCTGGACGAAAAGATGCTGCTCTGCAGGGTTCCCCAGGAGAACAGGGCCAGCTCCTGCCCCAGGGAGAGGTGTTTTTTTTTAAATTAATTAATCTTTAATTGAAGGATAATTGATTTACAGTATTGTGTTGGTTTCTACCAAACATGAATTAGCCATAGGTTTACCCACGTCCCTGCCCACTTGAACATCCCTCTCACCTCCCTCCCCAAGGGAGAGGTGTTTGAGCAGAGCCCACAGTCTCCATCTACCTCTAGCCTTCCTGGTTTTTTACTTCAGCCCCATCTCCCCAGTGTGTGGGTATGAGAGTGTGAATGTGTCGATTTCCACAGTGGGGAAGCTGAGAGTCACAGGTGTTCTACTGAAAAGCCAGCTAGCTCTTTCTTGGGAGGCCTGACCAGCAGCCTGCCCTGCCAGGCCACACTGAAACTGCCATGGCAATCTGTCCTCAAAGTTACATAATCTTCCCAGGTTAACACACTCCAAATACAGAAACTAAAAGCCAAAGATACACACAGTCACCTCTGTCAGGCTGCAGAGGGGTTTGGTCATTGCATGGCTAACATGTCTGAATGAACAAAACCCAAAATAGCAGAGCAGCAGAAACTTTTTGTATGTGATGAGTCCACCTGTTGGCACGAAATGAGTACTTTTGGGAAGCCATGGAAAAACCACTTATGAGAAGCCTCTTTAAAAAAAATTGTGGAATGCAACTTTCTGTCCAGTATAAATTATAAAGACATTAAAGAGCGCAGGGGAACAGCTTGAAGGAAGTACACCAAAATGCTAACTGGTTGTGTCCGTGTGGGGAGATTACGATAAAGTTTTTGCATGCTCTGTTTCACACTTCCTGAGGCATTTCCACTACTTCTGTTGACAAATTAAACACATGGATTCTCTGGTTAAGCTCAGGCCCTCTTGGGCCTCACCTGCTGAGTAGCTGTCTCTGAGGGTAACAGGTTTCACTGCATTGTCTGCCCCCACCCTGCTGTCCTCCGACCTCCACACCGAGGGCTTGCTTCAGCCTCCCTCCCAGCACACAGGCCTGTGTCTCGGCTGCTCCGCCGGCCCAAGCCCTCATCCTAGCTCCTCAGCACAGCCGGCCTCACCTCATACAGGTCCACATTCTTGGGGTGAGGGAAGTGCAACGTAGAGATGAACACCTTGACACAGTCGCTCCTCAGCCCGTCCTGGTACAGGTTTTCCGCCAGCATCCGCGCCACGAAGTTCTTGCCTGTGCCAGACCAGCCGTGGAACGACAGAGCCAGGGCCTTGTCCGGCCGGGGCTTCTCTAAGTAGTCCCTCACCGCCGTCAGGACCAGCTCCCGGGCTAGGTGCTGGCCGTGCAGGCGCACGCGCAGGTCCGCCTTGAGGCCTAGGGGTGGGGAAGAGGCCACGCTGAGCAGGGACACACAGATGCATCCCCCCCCAGGCTTGGTGATGGCTGAGAGACTGAGCACCGCTGACCATCTCTGAGGTGGGAGCCATCCTGTCTGGGGACTCCACAATAAGAAGCCACTGGGCAGACCTTGCAGTAGAAGAGATTCAGTGCTATTTTCTGAAGAGTTTGAGAAATCCACATTGATTTCACCCTTTCTGAAGGTTCTGAAGACACCCCCCTAGCAGGGTTGCAGAGTCCTGTCTGGAGGAGGAACCCAGCCCCCGACTACCATGAAGTTGCTCCTGCCTGGAAGTTTCAGGACCCCCTAAATATTTTATGGAGACCCCCTTATTTTATTCATTTCAATTTAATTCAGCCAACACCTACTGAAGCAGCTACTGTGGGCAAAGCCCTCTGCCAAGGCCTTCCTTTCAGCCATGAGGGTGCAGGGTATGGGAGGTATGGTGGAGACAGGGAGGGTCTCTACCACGCTGCCGGCTATGGGCAGGCTGAGGCTGGGGCCCTATGCCTTGGCATTCCCCTGAATTGCCTCCTCCCCCCCGATTCCTGGCCCTGAGGGCCACGTGAGGTCTAACCTGTGAAGTTGTTGATGATCTTGCAGTCCCCTCTGTCGCAGCAGTCCCAGAAGCTGCAGGACCACGTGCTCAAGATATCCAGGTACTGCTGGCCCAGCAGGGCAAGGCTCCAGCCTGGAAGAGGAGGAGCTGTGAGACAGGAATGGAGCCCAGGGCCCAGGGCGGGCTGAACACTGCCTCCCTTCAAGCCACCAGAGCGGTTCTTCCGTCCTCTCTCCAGAACCGCTCCCCCCCGCCCCACCCCCTGGCTCTGCCCTGGGCCTTCCTCTCACTGCACCTGGGAGTGGGCTCAGGTGGCCTCTCCAGGATGAGGAAGCAGATGGCCTTGCTATAGATGCAGCTCTCGTTGCAGCAAAAGCTCAGTTTACTCAACAATAAATCTTGTTTTGTGCCAAAGGGTTAGTTACCCAGGCCCTGCCTGCAAGGAGTTTGCGGTCTCCGAGGAGACAAACAGTAACTGGTGATTGCCATGCTTCCCACTTGCTCTGGATTGCAGAATCATCTGATCACGGCCAACCCCAAGTGTCTCGATTCTTTTGCTGCGGTTCAGTCCCTAAGTTGTGACCCCATGGACAGTAGCCAGGCAGACTCCATTCTTCTGTCAGATGTCAATTTGAATATACTGAACATTGGCAAAAACTAAACAAAAACCATTCACTGGAAATGTAGAACTTTTAGGGACTTCCCTGGTAGTCCAGTGGTTAAGACTCTGTACTTTCAATGCAGGGAGCATAGGATGGATCCCTGGTTGGGGAACTAAGATCCCTCACGTCTGGAGGCCCTGTTCTCCTCTCCACCCCCCAAAAAAAGAACTTTTAATTTAAATGAAAGATGTTTCTAGCACTACTGCAGGATTATCACTACAGAACCTAGAGTTAACGACGTCCACTGCAAGGAGTCTCAGAGACCACCAGGGCCAGAACATTGATGTGACAACCCTGCCTCAATTTATCAGTGACAGAGAATAAATCAGAACTCAGGTCTGGGGGACTCGTAGCCCAGCTTCGGCTTCTGTAAGCAGCAGAGGAGGAGGACAAGGTACTTGGGGGGAGTGCCCAACTGGGGATTTTCCTTAAAGTCATCAAGAATGTGGGCAAGAGCAGCTCCTTGGAATAATGGCAGGGCAGTTTCGGAGACAGGAGGGAAGTGTAAGCCGTGTCTGGAGGAGCCAGGAACGGGCGAGGAGTGCAGCCAGGACCGCTCGTCTGCATAAGGACGCAGCGCCAGCTGCTGTGATGAGGGTTCCTGGTTCCGAAGAGGCTGCCCTGCTCTTAGCTCGGCCTAAAGGCTGGGCGGAACAGCAGAGCCGGCGGCTAAGGCGCTCGTCTGGTGATCGCGACGGCCCAGGACAGGCGCGAGGCTCTGAACGCCGCGGCCGGATCCCAGCGGGCCTCGCGCATCCCTCCCTCCCGCTCCCGCCCTCCTGAGCCTGAGGGTCTTACCTGGGGGCCGCGCCGACGCCTCCTCATCCTCCCCACAGCCCTCAGGCCACACGCGGCAGCTGAAGAGAGCCCAGTAGCGTCTGGAGAGCGCGCCGGCCGCCCTCAGTCGCTCCCGCAGGCCCTGGAAGGCCAGCCAAGCCCTGGCCGAGCCCGCCTCCTCGGTCCCCTCCCTCGGCCTCGCCTGGCCGCCGTGTCCCCATGCACTCGGGGGCGGCAGCAGCAGCGACAGAAGCAGGAGCCAGAGCAGACGCTCTGTGCCCCCAAGCATGGCCAGGCCGGCAGCAGGCCTCCACCGCTGGGCCTTCCCGGCCCTTTTCAGGGTCCGGGCCTGAAGGCGGGCGCCCGTACTTCCGAGGCCCGGGTTGGCCGGGGATTGGTGTTGCCATGGGAACTGCAGGCGGGCCGAGCTTGTCTCCCAGGTGACCCAGGGCGAGACCGGTTGCGGCAGGAACAGAAACCAAGTGGTTCTTGAGACTGCAACCCGAGGCCACTTGCAGGCGCCGCCTAGCCGACTGGGGCCTCGCTGCCAGGCAGCAGTCTATTCTGGGTGATCGTGGTTGCAAAGAAGTTGAAGCCAGGCCTTGAAATGGCCACTGTCAATCACCTAGTTACTTTCGTTCGGCTCCGGTGGCCCACCTGAGGGCTACGAAGTACGGGCTCCCACTGGTGCCCTGTCCCGTGTCTGCAGATCAACTTCCTGCCAACCTGTTAAATGAAACCGGGCAACCGTCTCACCGAGAGCTTGAGTTAGCCAGGGGAAGTCAGCCCTGGGCCTGGCTTCGCTACAAAGGGAAATGAAACAGAGCAGCAAGCAATCAGCAGGTTTCCACAGCTGGAGAAGGTAATGGGCTCCAAACTGGAGATACTTCCATTTTGGAAACTCCCCGAGAGTCATGGAAAAACCACGAGGTCTCATGTCAATGTAATCACAGCCTGTTGAAAACAAGCTAGACTGAGTACTGAATGCACTTTCTGGGCCTAAATTTGCAACTTTGAAATGCTGTGACTGAACAGCTTCTCAAGACACCGCTGGCATTAGACCTCTGGGCCTCTTTCCTGGGCCTCTCTTCTCCGTAACATGAGCATGTAACAAGCTTGCTAGATTTCCCAAGTACTTACTGCATTTTTTTCAAAGATCACCTGAGTTATTGAAGCCACTGACCTAAGAGCCATCTTGTCCTAGGAAAAAACTGGTGAATTCATGCTGATAAAATGACTAGTATTTACCCTGATTTCTTAAAAAATAATAATAATTCAAATTTTAAGACTGTGGAAATAATTCTCTACTGGTAACTTTCATGGAGGGTTAACTGATAATATTTGAGATTCGATTTTGAGTTTGCATTTCACAGTATAAATAAAGCAGGTCTCTTGGAAGTTCTTGGACAATTTGATTTCAAGACATCTTTTTCCTAAAAGACTCAACGTTTTTTTTCAACCAAAGTCAGTCTCAGGTAGAAACAATGAATCCAAACACCAGTTGTAGGTAAGCCTCTATTTTCAGTAAATTTGCTATTTCATTCTCAGTGCTTGGAGACCCCTGATTGTAAAGCTAGGAGCAATATCTCATGGATGATGGAGACATCTAGTGGCTCTTGTGAAAACTACAGGCATCTGTGTTTCCTTAGCAAGTAAACAATCCTACTCTAGAATAGTCCAAGAACCATTGGCTTTGGCACTGCCCTGAAGCTTGTTAGAAATGCAAACTCAGGCCCCAAACCTACTCAATCAGAATATGCATTTTAGCAAACACTTTCAAAGAGCAAATGGGCACATAACACCTTTACTGAGGTCATCTGGATGGAACCTAGCTTTGCAATAGACAACCTCTCCACCTGCTGCAGGCCATCAAGAGCAATACCTGCCTTGAAAACAATCTTTACAACTGTTAACTTCATTCTCTTATTTCCTGGGACTTATAAAGCAGCTTATCTTACAAAACTCACCCATGCTAAATCAGTGGTTATGACCATACTTGTCTCTATTTTATAAAATGAGAGCTGCTAAAAATCATTTTTATAAGAAATACACTGGGTAAAAATAAGCCCATAATATTAATAGAACCACTCCTTCGCTACTCCCAGCTGCCTTTTTAGGCTTCCATACTGGTCTTTCTGGAATGCTTGAGAAGAAAACTAAGCCTGAAATCTCACCTAGAAAAGGATCGTATAAGGTGAGTCAGTAAGGAGCATGTTCTAGGCTTCAGCCTCCCTTTTGTATTCAAGCACAAGTGACTAAAACTGGCACAAACAAAAATGCTACAAATCAAGTCAAAATCTTGAGAACTCTACTCAGTTGTCTGGTTGAGGTTTATGATGTTGCATTTCCATTGCAAAATTTAGAAGTCTGGTGTCCCAAGAATCACTATCAGGACCTGGTCTTGTCTTCCAGGCCTCTATGGTAATGTGCTGACAAGTTCTTCGGGATTAATAATTCTTTAAAGAAGCTGCAAGAATGGAGTTAAGTATTAAATAAAAAGCACCTAAGAGTTATCCTACTGAAAATCTTGGTTCTGTCACAACCTAATAGGCAACTTCTGAAGGCTGAGAAGTGTAAAGAGAAGAAGTAAAGTGTAATAAGAAGTGTAAAGGTCTTATCTGTCGTTGATTCTGTGAAACAACCCCTGTGGAAGTTTATGCAGATGCAGAAGATGTAATCTTCTGTCCCCTAACAAAAATGGAAATCTGAATTGAAAACGATATACCCTGAACCAGCAAGTGGGGTGGGGGGATAATAAGAGGAAAACATGATACGCTGGTACTTATTAAAATCTTTATTCATTGTCTTTTTTTTTCAGAATTGAAACCCATAGAACACATTAGAAATTTAGGTGCATATCTGTCTTGTTTGATGTCTTACCAAGCACAACCTCTATTTGTGCAAGAGCTCTGAGAGGAAATCCTTGGCAGATTAGAACCGAGGGTCGTGGTTCTTAACACCTCTCTCTTAAGCAAATAAATTACTTCCTGGTAAATTATTCCCAGATTCCCCCCCTAAACATTTTGTATTTTTGAGTAACACCTTAGTTCCTTAAAAACCTGTGGCAGTATAGTATCCAGCCCCCACCTTTTCAACCCAGACTTGAGGAGTGGAAGGGAGGAAAACTGGCCCTCCCCTGCTGTATAGCAGTCTTACGAGGCGGGTCTATCTGCCTCGGGCACCGGCCCTGGCTAGCACAGTAGGTGTTTCCTGAATGGTTGGTCTTTATGTCACTTAGGTTCACGCTCAGAGACTGAGAACCTTTTACTAGCTTCAGGTTCTTCAGCAACATAAGTCAGTGTTTCCCTGTGTGAAAATAAATATTTTCTTGTTAGAATACATATATGACTATATACATACATATACCTTGACTCATGTTTCCTGAAGCCCAAGCTCACAAAACGACAGATGCTGTTTACCACCATTTGAGGTGTGGTCATGGACTGGTCAAATGAGAATATGGAAGCTGTGGAGAAGAGAGGGTGAAGGAACACGGTGGATACGAGGGGAAGGCCAAAAGCCTCTTTTTTTTTTTTTTTAAAAGAAAAGATGGATTTCTTTGGAAGAACATGTGGCTTTCAGGTGACACTGAAATTTTGCCATGTAGAGGATTCATCTTGCCCAAAACAGTATACAATGGATGTACCTGAATTCTCCCATTTCCTTATTACATTTCATTTCACATATTAATCCTGAGAGCAAATACAGAGAAATGCCTTATTAATATATTATTAAGCAATACTCTGAGCAAGTCAGATCCTTATTAATTTGTTTTGCACAGAAAATTATTTACCCCAAACTAATAATATACCTTCATATTAAAGAAAAATTTTAGGATGAAACCTCTATACCCATATTCCCTCAAACTCTGGAATAAATATATTTAAAAAGTAGGAGGAGGAGTGCAGAAATGCTACTCAGTTCTGATTTTCTTAGTTTTATAATATTGAAATGTATCCATGTTTATCTTTAGATGTTAGCTAGGCATACCCAACTTAAGACTAACCAAAAACCCTTCCAATGACCTGTCTGATTGTAACAACCCTCAATTCTAAAAGATAAACCATAAAAAGGACAGTGTTAGAAAACTTTAAAAAACAATATGTACCTCTTTTTTGAATCAGAATATAATGTTTATGAATTTTAGGACTAAGAGCTTATGGTTGGTTTTCTCCGAGATTTACCTAAACACACTTTTCCCAGCTTAATCCAATATTGACTTAGAACATAAATTTATATTCTAAGCATCAGTTCACACCACTCTCTTAGCACAATTCTAACTTTAACCACTATACATCTGAACACTTTTTAAGATCATATTAATATAGGAGAATGAAGCAGTGTTTGGAAAAAAGAATGAGACGCTTTCAAAGCAGCCTTCCCTCCTGCATTTTTCCTCAACAGATCTTCTGCCTTCAGCATTATGAATAAAGTTCCCAAGTTTGAGAACAGTTCTTACTCATTCCACTGGGGCATACCAAAGAACAATATCACGTGTTTGAAAGAATTAGTTCAACTAACATTTACCAAGCACAGCAGCTGACTACCTTCTTACTGGCTCCCTGATGCTTTGAGGTGAGCACCATCCAAGCCCTTCTCAAGCTCAAATGTGTACTCCCTGGACGCACACAGTACACGACTTTAAAACTGAAATCAGCGCCTCTTCCTGTTAACGCTAGCTCAGTGTTTTGTGCTGACACGTCTTCTTAAATCCATTTTAAATAATAACTAAGCCCATTCTGTGTACATCTCCAAATGTACAAACTAAGTACAAAAGCATCCTAATTTCATGTTAAAGTAGTTACTGGGTACTCAGTTGACTTTCAATTTGAGAAAATTAGAGCATAAATTCTAAACCACTTTTGAAAGGGCGGTTACCTAAAATTGGTCTCCAGTGGCTGGCAGTAGATTTGTTCAACCACACTGTTTAAATATTAGTCTTTGCTTCACAGAAGTCAAAACCCAAAGAGTCCCCAGACAAAATGCAGGAGAGAAGCTTCCAGCTCTGAGGACGCACAAGTGGACTCACCAGGCCAGCTCTCCTCGCCCTATATTTTAATGCCACTGGTTACATGTCAAAATCACTTTGCCAGAACACACAACTTAGCCTGTTTTAGCAAACTGATATTTCAAAGTGCTAATAGAAGACAGAAGAACAATACTACCTCATGGGTTCAGAACCAGATTAAATGATGAAAACAGGGTATGACATAAATCAAAATCTTAAGGCTCTTCCTGGAACCACCTTAATTTTAAGGCTCAGAAGGCTTAAAATCTTTGTTTTTAGCCTTCTGCGTGGCCCAAATCACTAGACAGGTCCAGCCACCAGCAGGATGTGAACTATTAGCTACAGGAGTAAGCTGGCTTTTCTCCAAGAAAGGCACAAATAGGATTGCCAGTCTCTCGGGAACAACAGCTTTAACAACTAAATACCTTGAAGACAAAAGTGAAAATTCATTTTGGAAATCAGGATGGCAGAGATCGCAGGCAACCGGACTCTTACCCAAGATGTTATCTTCAGTTTGCTTTGTTAATCTGCAAAGGATTTGCCTGTTTGGGGCAAAAAAGAAAGTAAACCTCCATAACAGAATTGTGCTTGGGTTGTAACAGCAGGTTCTCTACAGACAATTTTTTTGGGTTAATTTGGACATAACCATGAGAATGCAAATCTTACTTAGGTACAAGTCATGCTTGCTTTTATATATGTTAAGAACTTAAATACAGGGGAACCTGTTTTTCACTAATTCAATCACTTCCTTGATTCTGGTTCTACCAAGCAGGTCTCTCTCTCTCTCTCCTTCCCTCCTTTAAGAATCATCAAAAGCACTACCACCTTCTTACTTAAAAGCCCAAACATCCTTCCTGCTTTTGTCCTTCCTTCTAATTCTACCTTAACAGCATAGTCCCTACTACTTTGGCTCAACAGAATGCCAGGTTCCTTGCTGCCACTCCCCAGGAAGCAGTAAAATCCCCAATTTGACTAATCCTGGAAAAAAGGACTCGAGACTGCAAAGTGTTTTTGGAAGATCCACAAGTGTGGAGAAAGGACTATAAGGATGAACTCCAAATACACACTCCAGAACCAACCCCAGCATTAACCTAGTTGAATGTCACACCTCTCTTCCATCCTTTGGCATGAGAAATTAAGACTGACCAACTGTGCTGCCCACTGCTAGGATGGGCAAACGCCGAGGAAGTCTGAAGGTGGTTCAGCAGGTACGGTTCCATGGTCTGAAGCTTGTAAGTCTTTGCTTTAGCTTCTACCACAGCAAACACCAAAGAAATCCAAGGCCACCCTATCCCCTATTACCAGAACACGCTGCTGGCCATTTCCAATCCATCTCATACCATCTGGAATTGATTGTGCTGTTTCTCTATCTTTGTAAAAAGCAGTTTCACTTATTTTGTGGAGAACTACAAGTGCGAGAGAGGCATCCTGTCTTCCACCAACACAGTGTCCATCCCAAACTGGTCAGTGCACTGCTTGACGGTGGCCAGGACGCTCAGGAGCCGCTGCTCCACAGCGTCCAGGTGTGGGTCAGAGAGCACTGGGGAGATGGGGTCGTGGGCCATGGCGGACTTTAAGGCAGACTTCAGCACACCATTCTTCAAGGAGTTCAGTCTGTTCCAGGTGGACACACGAATGCTGGGAGAAATAAGTTTTAGAACAGGTTACATAAAGCCTCTCACTGTCAAATGGAGACTGAAGCCTGCTTGACAGACAAATGTAAAGAAGTAATTATGTAAAATATCTCAACTAGAAAAGCCATTTCTGTTCTAGAAGCAGCTCTACATTATGAGTGACATTACCACATTTTGATATTTCCTTCTTAGTAACTAATAAGAGATACACACAATATTTACACATGTTCACTGCAGTGCTCTTTTTAACAGGAAAAATGTGAATCTGAATGTCTGAGAACTGAGAAATAGTTAAATAAACTATGGTTCATCCATTCAATGAAAAACCATGCAGCCATTTAAAGCAGTTACGAAAATTCAGTGGCATGAGGAAATGCCCATATAATATTGAATCAGGGGGGAAAGTTGGAAGGAAACTGTTTTACTCCAAATCTGTGGGGAAAGAAAATGTGTGTATAAGCACACACACAAACATACACACACAGTTAGAATGAAGTACTAGAGTGTTAACAGAAGGTATCTTTACATTTTAGCAAGTAATTTAAATTTCCTTTTTATGTTTCTGAATTAAAAATTCTAGCATTAATCTTACAAAGAGAAAAAGTTTAAGGGTATCTATTTTTTTAAAATTATTTTTTGCCTAAAGCGGATCTTTTGTTTATCTGAGAAGAAAAGTACGAACTCCCCTGTAGGTAATGCAAGAACTACTAGGCATGCATTAAGGCCTGACTCTGCATGAGGTCGGCAGCCTGTTCTGCAGCCATCTGAACAGGAAGAAAATAAGGATCTTTGGCTAAAGCATGGAAGGGATGGACAAGCACACAGGCAGTGTGGTTTTCCAATTCTGAAAAATATGAGTGCCTAGAGCATCAGAATTTCTCCTGCGTGACAAAAGTATCACTTGACTTCCTTTCACCTCCAAATCCACTTTTCATGTATGCCCTGCTCTTGTGGACAGACGTCCTCTAATTATCTCTTCTCTTAGGCTTTCTCAGTATAGGATGCTGGAGGGAGATGCTTCTGGCTGCTGTACAGGCCAGGAGTGTTCAGGGAAGGTCATCCAATGAAGCTCTTCCCTGGCCACACTCCCAGAGTAGACAGGTCCTCCATGACACTGCAGCTTCAGCCTGGCTTGGCAGTAACTTTCCTAAGGCCCTCTTGACATGGAAACCAGAGCCCCAAGGCCACGCACCCATGCTGGTACCCTTATTCCCTTCGCTGGCCCACAAATAAGCTGTGCCTGTAGCCTGGAGGGTTTCTACTGAGTCACGGCTCTCTGTGTACAGGCCACGTCCTGCGGATTGCCTGTTCCTTGCCTGCACTCTGCAGGGTTGCCTCCTGCACGCCCAGCATCTGCAAACTAGTGCACTTCTCTGCTAGCAAGTGGGCTGAACTATACCTTCTCCACTGAGGACCAAACCCAGCCTTGGGGCGGAGGTGGGGGTGGGGGGTCTCTTCCAAATTGGTTACTCTGCCTCGGCCCTATTTGTGTATCAGAGGGTTTAACCGTCCTTTATATTAAACTTTCCCGTTGAACACACCATGTCTTTTCTGTCTTCTAACTGCACCAGACTGATAGTACTGATTAACACAAAGACATCTTCCTTCACAGATGCAGGTTCTGACTGGATGTATCACTGCTTCCCAGTATTAATGAAGATAATTTAGGGTAGCCTAGGTAACACTTTCTGCAGAATCCTGTTGTTATTTAAGAAAAAGAGAAAGAAAAGAAAAGTAAAACAGACCAGCTGCCAGAAGGGGCAGTCTCATGCAATCAGTGTCTCTCTGGGAGTTGACCAGTAGTATCCAAGCAAGGTAGGTCCAAGCTGATTCTTGGTGCTCACGCTTTAAAGTCATACTGGCAATGCTGATCTGAAACGGAGCTCCTTAGAGCCCAGTCTTTATCTCATTTTTTTGATTTACTTTTGAATTTCTTTGTTCTCTAACATAGACTTTCAAAAAATCAATTACTAAATACCTAGGGAGGGCTTCCCTGGTGGCTTAGAGGGTAAAGCATCTGCCTACAATGCAGGAGACCCAGGTTCAATCCCTGGGTCGGGAAGATCCCCTGGAGAAGGAAATGGCAACCCACTCCAGTATTCTTGCCTGGAAAATCCCATGGACCGAGGAGCCTCGTAGGCTACAGTCTATGGGGTTGTAAAGAGCTGGATATGACTGAGCGACAACACATAAATACCTAGGGAGATAGCTATTTTTGGTTACACAACTTCTGACTGAGATAAGCAAACCACAGTGGGTTGTGGTGGTGAGAGGAAGGTGAACATAGCAGAGCAACTAGGGGCAGGGCCTGCACTGGATTCTGTAGGGGAGCAGGGACTATATTCTGATATTAAAACAAACTGATATACATCATTAAAGAAACTGATAATTTCTATTCATATAAAACTCAAAATGCTGTCTAAGCCTTGTTGTAGAAATCCTTCCCTGATCCCCTACATACCAGGATCTCCAGGGGGTTCTGGGTTAGAAAAGTACGAAAAGCACGCAGGCAAATGCATTTGATAAAGTAACTTACATGCAACACTGATAGAGAGGGGCGAGAATGCTTCTCTCATCCAGCGAGGGGTTCCCAAAGCTGAAAATTAAATAAAAACTTAGCGAATTAAATGAAAGCACCAGTTCCCTTCTTAGCATCAAAGTAAGAACAAATTCTATAAGAAACCCAAATGTGATCCTAGATAATTTTACGCCCACACAGCTCAAATCACTTAAATTAGAAATAAACAGGGTATGACCGATTAGACACAGGATTCCTAACAGCCTGCACTGCAGCGCTGAACAACAGATACACTCCTTTACCAGGGTCCTTTCTCCTGCCGGGACACTGCAAGGTGCTGGAGCATGACCGTTGTGACGAAGTGTGAAGTCCACAGACGGAGGGAGAATCTGAAGACCCCCACACTTGAGAAAGTTTTACGGGTGCTCAGAGAAATAAAGGCTATTCATATTAGGTTCTCACAAACAAGTAGAAAGTCATTTCCTGTAAAATGAAGTTATACTTGTTCTACTCCAAAATTACCAATAAGAAAAGACTTAGATTATCCTATTCCCTACAGCAAAGAATATGGTCAGATTTAAATTGGAAAAAACTGCTCACAGAGGCTGAGAAAATGGTGATTGGAAGCATATATAAAAATGCCTTAAGCAGTAATTCAGAGTTAGAAAAGAACTGATTCTGGAATAACTGTCAACCTTCCACTCTTTTCCTAGAAGCTCACCTTAATAGCTGGAGGGTCTGATAGCCCTCAGCACAGTGCAGGCCCTCGAATAAAAAATGGCAAAGGCAATTATTTCCATGTGTATTTCCACAGCACACATGATCACTTTTACAAGTAAGGATAAAGGTATTCAGGAACTGAAAATACAGTGTAAATGAAAATGAAAGACGGCACTGGCCACTTCCTGCTGGCCTCGCACTCTCTGTAACTGTCACCACCCTCCATGGAACATGAGGGGCCTGGTGTTCAGTATGAGGTGGTGGCCTGCTTAGTAAACGCTGCCCAAGCATTCTCTGCTGAGGATCCATGGCTCAGCTTATTCTCAGCAACCGACATTAACAGTTAGTGACCTAGAGTCTGGACAGTTCTGGCTCCAAGGAAGTATTCTATTTAGCAAACACTTATTAAGTATAACTAAAAGTGTGGCACTTAACTGGGTACCATGGGGAATGCAGAGTGCAAACTGAAAATACAATGTGCTCTTCAAATAGCTCAGATCTAAATAAGGACATTTCATTTATTCAAAATTAATAAAATTGTCTTATTCAAGATAGTGACTTGTCTTTATAATCACTAAACAACTGCTCTCCTACTCATAATAGAAAAAATCTGGGCCTAGACTGCCATAAAAATAGCAAAAACACCCTATCAAGTAAATTAATTTTTTAAACTGCATGACCCTTTAGATACTATATATTTAACAATAACTAAATTTCATGTTCTGTTAACTATGTATTTCTCAAGATTCTAAACATCCTAGTCAAGAAAGAATGATATAAGTAGCAATAAATACAAGACTTTGGTTTCCAGTTGTCCATGAAGAGAATGAGAATCTTTGACTCCTTGGAAAAAATGACTTTTCCATTTTTATTAAAGTTTTAGATCCCTGAGGGTGAAAGGAGTATAAGCTCTGAACAAGCTGGAAGGATGGGTGCCCATGGCAAAGACCCTGAGTGGGAACAGGAAGGATGCCCTCTGTCGAGTCTGTTCTGGAGGTTTCCCAGGACATCCTAGACAGCATCCTTCTTGTATATACAAGACCCCTAATACAAGGAGATCCAACCAGTCCATCCTAAAGGAGATCAGTCCTGGGTGTTCTTTGGAAGGAATGATCCTAAAGCTGAAACTCCAGTACTTTGGCCACCTCATGTGAAGAGTTGGATCTTTGGAAAAGACTCTGATGCTGGGAGGGATTGGGGGCAGGAGGAGAAGGGGATGACAGAGGATGAGATGGCTGGATGGCATCACCGCCTAAATGGACATGAGTCTGAGTGAACTGCAGGAGTTGGTGATGGACAGGGAGGCCTGGCATGCTGTGATTCATGGGGTCGCAAAGAGTCGGACACGACTGAGCGACTGAACTGAACTGAACTGAATGGAGAGGGAGAAAGTCCTGCTGGTTCTACCTTTTGGCATTATCAAGAAGGATGAGCATACTAGCGCCTTCATCGTCTTGGAAACTCTCATAGTGATGGCGGTCAGCATTGCCAATCAGGTAATCAAAGACAGCTGTATCAATGATGTCCAAGAGGCGCGGGCCGGAGTCATAGGGAGACGTTTTCTTCACAGCATCGCAGTAGCTCTCATCATACTCCCACCTGGAGGCAAGCAGCACGGGGGGTGTTTGCTGAGTGTCAGCACCGCATGTAGCATTGTTTAAAATACAGAGAAGACAAAGTCCCAGACTAGCAGGTTTCCCCCGAACCATCCATAGTCCTTTTTATTTGTGGACAGAACCCCTGGCTCCTACACAGGGTCAGCACCTGATTAGGTACGGGAGAGAATAAAGTAATGGCTCACAGGAGCATTTACCTGGCCAATTTGCCCTCTCGGTAAGTCCTGCCCCATGGGTGTCGGTGTTTCTGTAAAGGCCACACATCTGGAAGCCAAAGCGTGACAGACCCCTCCATCGTGTCTCCGTCAGCACAGGCTGGCTCTGTTTCTCGGCAGTAATAACACTTCCCATAGAAACAAGTATTATTTCCTAAAGGAGAGAATGGAACCAAATACTTTAAGAGAAAAAGGATGACTCCAAATTCTCTGCAAACAATGCAGAAGAGAGCAGCTCTATGTGAAAACAAAGATCCTGAACTGATTTCAAAATCTTTATTTTCTGTATAGGAAATAAAAGCACATGGTATAAAAAAAAAATTCAAAAGGATATACATGAAAAGATAACTCTCTGTTTCCCTCTCTGCCCTGTCTACCCAATCCCCTCCCAGAAGTCAACTACTGTCACAAGTATCTTTCTGAACTCACTTTAAGTAATGGCTTCTTCTCCTTTGACAGGACTGACATTTTGGCCAGAATGCCACGGGGAGGGAGAGAGGGCACAATGGCCCAGGACTTTGGTTTACATACTGGTTGGGGAGTGGGGTCTTGAGCAAATGAGTAAACAGACTGAGGATAATGGGAACCAGTTTTCTAATAGATAGATAAGGGAGTTTAACACATACAAAGGGAGAAGGCCAGAGTAAATCCTTCGCTGTTGAATTATAACTGAGGATACTGGTTTAAACAGATGGTTTAATACACAGAGATATAGAAGAAGACAAAATACCAATGTTTGTGTGTGTATATCTATGCATAGATATACACACACATGTATATATATCACATATGTTTTCTACCTCTGCCCCTCTAGAAAATCTAGAAACAGTGACACTCAGGTAGTAATGAACACACCTAGCACTCATATATTAGTTTCTAAATATTGTTTTGGTGCTATATTAAAAATAACCAGGGTTCCCTGGAGAAACAGATGATCCAAGGGCAGGAGCAGAGAAAGTACATCAGTCTGGGTCATATTGCTATGCCAGCCATAAGGAAGCACTCAGAGAATGATGGGAACATTCCAAATGACAGGAGCCAGTTTGTAGGGATTCCCCCTCGCCAAATCTGTGACAGTTTGATAATAGTAACATTGTTACTGAGTAAATTAAGAGCCTGCATGCTCATAGTTTTATAAATAAATAAGTAAATAAAAGTGAGGCAAGGTAAGGGGAGGTCTACTCGTCAACAGAATGGCAACCAGTAAGTCTAGAAGACTTAGCAAATCACCATTTGACAACTATCACAGTAGTAACTGATGTGGGCAAGAAATATCAATGAATGCTAAAACTGCTGGGCAAAAGTTTGGTGAGGATATAATGTTTATCCAGCTTTGAGTTTCTCCCTACAAAGTACTCAGTAATTACTTAGTGAAAGTGAAAGTGAAGTCGCTCAGTCGTGTCCGACTCTTTGCAACCCCATGGACAGTGGCCTGCACCAGGCTCCTCCGTCCACGGGATTTTCTAGGCAAGAGTACTGGAGTGGGTTGCCGTTTCCTTCTCCAGGGAATCTTCCCAACCCAGGGATCGAACCCAGGTCTCCTGCACTGTAGACAGACACTTTACCATCTGAGCCACCAGGGAAGTCCCAGTAATTACTTATTAGTAAGTATAAAACACTGGAGAAACCTTGCAGACACTCACCACCTTCATTAAGTGATGAGTTAACATCACAGGTAATGGGACCAACATCATGTGCCTCCTGATACTATGCACCGAGAAGTGAACAATAGCACTTTGTTGGCATTTTCACTAAAGTCTTTAAATCATAATGAAACATGAACATCAGAGATGTTCCAGAAAGTAACCAGCCTGCACTCTTCAAAAACCTCAAGGTCTTGAAAAACAAGAAGAATGAGAAACTGTTTCAGCCTGATGGAGGCTAAAAAAGACATAATAACTGACTGCAACTGAATACAATATCCTAGATTAAATCCTGGATGTTCACAGGCCATTACACAGACACATGGCAAAATCTGAATAGGGTCTATGTGATTAGTGATATTGGATCAGTGTTAATCTCCTGATTTTGATGGTTGAACGATGTTGTGTACAGAAGTGCCCTGGAAGTTGCGATATACTCACTCAAGTCTTAAGGGAGCATATAATGCAGTAATAGATATTCATGTCTGCAACCTGTTCTCAACCGATTCAGAAGTATTAACAATTGGGAATCTGGGGGCGGACTCCAGATCATTTTCTGCAACTTTTATGTAAACATAGAATTATTTCAAAATAAAAACTTAAGGTAGGTAATGTTTTCTTTGCCCTCCACCTCTATGAAATATAACCATTAAATGAGCTAATTTCCTATACCTATAAAACCTCACATACTATTTTAACAACTGTTTATGTCATTAAAAATAAACATGTATAGGGGTCCTTGAAGAGACAAACTTATTAGTATTTCCACCCTCTGGCCTAGTACACACTAAATAGAAACTAATCCACTATACACTCCCCTCCCCTAAAGTTGACTCTATCACTCTCGATTACTTCAAAACCTCTGCCAGATAAAAAGAGATTTGAACACTAATTGAAAGAAACACCATCCTTATAATGTTTAAAATTATAATATAAACTTAAAAGTTTAATTTGACCCATCAAAAATACCAATGGGTCTTTTATGGGGTAACTAGATATGACAATTTTAAAGGTCACAAGAAAAAATATAAATAAGAACTGTTAGAAAACTGTTAAAATAACTGCAAAGAGAAGGGACTAGATTTATCAGACATCAAAAAATAGTATAATGTCTCATAATTAAAACATAGACCAGCTGAAGAACAGATATAATGTCCGACGGAACAGAACAGAAAGTCTAGAAACTAAAGCTAAATAAGCTGAAGAAAATATATTACAGGGGAAAAACAAGAGAGTCTTTAATAAACGCTACTGGGGCAACTGATAGCCATCTAGGGGAAAAAATAACAACAGTGGAGCCATACTTCATTATCGCTCCAACAATATCAAAACCTTAATGTGAAAAATAAAACTACAGAAGTACTAAAAAAAAAAAAAAATTCTTCCATAATGTTGGAGTGAGCAAGGCATAACTACGATTCAAAATCAGAAAAATCTATCAGAAAAGATGGATTGATACACTGAAAACAAAAAATTTCTATAAAGCATGTGTAAAGCAATTATCCTTCAATTAAAAAATAAATTTAAAAAATTCTATAAATAAAAAAAAAAAAAAGAAAAAACTAAGCAAAGTCAAAAGAAATTAAAGAATTGGGGAAAATATTTATATCTCATATCACAAAGAGCTATTATCCTTCCTAAGTATGAACTCTTGTAAATCACGAGGCCCAACGACAGAGTTAAAAACGACTGAGGATATGCGAAGATAAAGAAAATACAAATGGCTCTTACACAAATAAAAAGATGCTACATGTGAAACAAACAAAACCCGAAGTTTGGTAATATGTTGTTGGTGAAGCTAGGGGAGAGGCATTCTCATGCATCATTGCTGAGAAGGTAAACCGGTTAAACATCTATGTAAAAATATATGTGCCCTTGACCAGCACTTCCACTTCCAGATATAGTTGATCATGCATGAAATATGTACAAGGTAATTCTGGGCAACACTGGTTGTAAAAACAAAATATCATAACTTTTAGGTCCAACAAGGGACTGGTTAAATGAACTATGGTGCATCCATGCAATGGAGCACGTTGTAACTGGTAAAACAAAAAAAGAATGAAAAAGCTCTTTACATGAAATAACAGATTTCCAAGATGTATTACATAAAAGAATAAGATGCAGAAGCATGTACAGTGTGATACATATTGTATAAAATGGTAGAGTTAGATAAAAATATATATTCATATTTCATACAAAAAGGACATAAAAAGAAATTACTAATGGAGATTGCCACTGGAAGTAGGGAGAAGGAATGGTTGGATGAAAGTTTTTTCATTGTACTCCTTTGGTATTTTTAAAAAATTGTGAGTTGTGGGAATATATTATTGATAAAAAAAAAAACACAAAAGAAAACAAAACATTGCTTGGTGTAGGAAACTTGCTATCTATGTGATGAAATCCAAACTCCTGAGCTTGGTAAATAAGACCCTTTATAACTGAATGAAGTCAGGTGTACAGTCTAGGGGTGTGATCTCAGGTTTGCGGGTTCAAAATATAGACTATATACAGTCATTAGACTGCAAGACATTATGCATGTAATTTGACTTCTCTAAACTTCCTCAATAAAATGGAGATAATAGTTCTTCAACCCACCACTGGGTTGTGAGTGAGTGAGATAATCTCCAGTAGTGCCCAGCACAGTGCCTGACACACTGTCAGAGACCAGTCAATGCCAGCTATTTACTATGAATAATACCTTTCCAGATTTCAATATTCTGGTTTTATGGCCATGAACCTGAGGTTCTCAATCTTTCATTATTCCTGGATGCACCAATTTTAAAAAACTAGTTTTCTGATGACCTTAATCTCCATGCTCTCCTGGGACGAACTACCACTTATGATGGTAAAATCTGTACTTCCAGCCACACTTCTTTCCTAAGCTGCAGACTTTAGATTCTAAATGATTAGTTAACATTTACTCCTGGATATTCCTGTCAAGGTAAGATTCTGCACCCAATATCAGTGAGTGTGGGTCTTCCCCCACCACCAAGCAATTCCTGGACACTGGTGAGGTCACAAGTTAATTTTAATATTATCTACCCAGAGGTAGCATCAGACTCCACAGGTTAAGGGCTCAGTTCCATAAGCCTTCCACTTCAGGTGACAATCGCAAGTGTAGGTTGTCACCTGTGCTTCCTACCAACTGGCTATAAACCAGGGGTTCCTATTAGCCCGTTAGGGTTTAATCTGCTAGGGTAAAGAATATATAATGAGGAGAAGACAGTCTCTTCAATAAATGGTGTTGGGAAAACTGGAAAGCCAGATGCAAAAGAATGAAACTGGACAACTATTTTATAACATACACTAAAATGAACTCCAGATGGATTCAAGACTTGAACTTAAGACCTGAAGCCATAAAACTCCTAGAAGAAAACATAAGCAGTAAGCTCCCTGACACTGGTCTTGGCAATTATTTTTTCGATTTCACACCAAAAGCAAAGGCAACGAAAGTAAAAATAAACAAGTGGACTACATCAAACCAAAAGCTTCTGTACAGCAAAGGAACCATCAACAAAACAGGCAACCTACTGAATGGTAGAAAACATTTGCAAATCATGTATCTGACTAGGGGTTATAACTCAACAGCAAAAAGTAATCCAACGAAAAAAGAAGGAGAAGCTCTGAATAGACATTTTCCCAAAGAAGACAAACAAGTGGCCAACAGAGACATGAAAAGATGCTCAACATTATTAATCACGAGGGAAACGAAAACAAAAACCACAATGAGATACCAACTCATACCTGTTAGAATGGCTATCATTAAAGAGACCAGAAATAACCAGTGTTGGTAAGGCTGTAGAGAAAACCTTTGTGCATCACTGGTGGGAATGTAAACTGGTACAACTACTATGGAAAACAGTATGGAAGTTACTCAAAAAATTAATAATTAAGAGAACTACCATATGATCCAGCAATTCTACATCTAGGTACTTAGTATCTGAAGAGAATGAAAACACTCATTCAAAGAACTATCTGCAGCATTATTTATAATACCTAAGATATGGAAAAAGCAAGAGAGTTCCAGAAAAACATCTATTTCTGCTTTATTGACTATGCCAAAGCCTTTGACTGTGTGGATCACAATAAACTGTGGAAAATTCTGAAAGAGATGGGAATACCAGACCACCTGACCTGCCTCTTGAGAAACCTATATGCAGGTCAGGAAGCAACAGTTAGAACTGGACATGGAACAACAGACTGGTTCCAAATAGGAAAAGGAGTACGTCAAGGCTGTATATTGTCACCCTGCTTATTTAACTTATATGCAGAGTACATCATGACAAACGCAGGGCTGGAAGAAGCACAAGCTGGAATCAAGATTGCCAGGAGAAATATCAATAACCTCAGATATGCAGATGACACGACCCTTATGGCAGAAAGTGAAGAGGAACTAAAAGGCCTCTTGATGAAAGTGAAAGAGAAGAGTGAAAAAGTTGGCTTACAGCTCAACATTCAGAAAACTAAGATCGGCATCTGGTCCCATCACTTCATGGCAAATAGATGGGGAAACAGTGGAAACAGTGTCAGACTTTATTTTTGGGGGCTCCAAAATCACTGCAGATGGTGACTGCAGCCATGAAATTAAAAGATGCTTACTCCTTGGAAGGAAAGTTATGACTAACCTAGATAGCATATTCAAAAGCAGAGATATTACTTTGCCAACAAAGGTCTGTCTAGTCAAGGCTATGGTTGTTCCAGTGGTCATGTATAGATGTGGGAGTTGGACTGTGAAGAAAGCTGAGCACCAAAGAATTGATGCTTTTGAACTGTGGTGTTAGAGAAGACTCTTGAGAGTCCCTTGGACTGTAAGGAGATCCAACCAGTCCATCCTAAAGGAGATCAGTCCTGGGTGTTCATTGGAAGGAATGATGCTGAGGCTGAAACTCCAATATTTTGGTCACCTCATGCGAAGAGTTGACTCACTGGAAAAGACCCTGATGCTGGGAGGGATTGGGGGCAGGAGGAAAAGGGGATGACAGAGGGTGAGATGGTTGGATGGCATCACCGACTTGATGGACATGAGTTTGGGTAAACTCCGGTAGTTGGTGATGGACAGGGAGGCTGGTGTGCTGCGATTCATGGGGTAGCGAAGAGTAGGACATGACTGAGCAACTGAACTGAACCGAAGATATGGAAGCCCTGGAGAAGGAAATGGTAACCCACTCCAGTATTCTTGCCTGGAGAATCCCATGGACAGAGGAGCATGGTGGGCTACACAGTCCATGGGGTCTCAAGAGTCGGACACGACTTAGCAACTAAACCACCACCACCACCAAGATATGGAAACAGCCTAAGTACTCATAAACATATGAATGGATAAAGAAAAGAAATGTGGTATATATGTGTGTGTGTGTAATGGAATATTATTAAGCCATAAAAAAAAGAATAAAATCTTGCCATTTGCAACAACAATGATGGCCCTTGAAGGCATTACGCCAAGTGAAATAAGATAAGAGAAAAATAAATCCTGTATGATCTCACTTACAGAATCTAAAATAAAACAAAACAAAGAAAACAAGCTCAGGGATAGTTGAGAACAGATGGATGGTTGCCAGAAGCTGAGGGTGGGGTGTGGGAGAAGTGAGTGAAGGACATCAAAAGGTACAAACTTCCAGTTATAAAATAAATAAGTCATCAGGATGTAATATACAGCATGGTGATTATAGTAAACTGCCGGGAGCCGGTGAAGCATTCCACTCGTGACAAAGGTCATGAGGAAAGAGGCTCGGCATACGCAAAGGCGGGATCGAGCCTCAGGAGTCCCCCCCGGATATTCTCGAGCATCTACCCCCCAAAAAACCAGAGTCTGCCTACTTTATTGCTTTGTGCTCTCACCTCTGACTTTACTGGGGGCTGTGCCCTACCACCATCTCGCTCTCTCTGTCAAAGAATTAACTTACAGCTCCAATTAATAAAGTTCCTGGGCAATTAGGAGTGTTTAAATCCAAACCCCTCAGATAGCTCTCTAACTCGCCTGACAAGTTTACCCGGACTCCTAGAGCCATGCATACGATTGTTTACAGTCTCCCAGCCTCAAGAGGCCCGGGAAGCTTAAGATATTCAAATAGCTTAGAGCCTCTCAGAGTTAGAAACTGTCAGAATAAAACTAGTAAAGGATTTCATTGATGAACCAATGTTTGTTGCCAAGTTTTCACATCCCCTGAATTGTATCCTTGAATATGTATTAATTAATAGTTGGTATGTAGAAAAAATAAGTAGTGGCCTTGGTGTTGGTAACTTTAGACCCTTAAGGTAATAAATTCTTTTCTTTGTTGTAAACCCATTACACATCCGCCCTATAGGAATGCAATTTTATCTTCGGAAGATGGCGCCAAACCTTAAAATAATTACTCTTAGAGAAAATAAGTCTTTGTTGATAAGTCCTTGTCAAGAGTCATAAAATGTTAATAGGCCTTCTGGCCAGAAGATGATGTAAATCACCTAAACCATTTGTATACGATAAATTTGCAGGAAAGAAATCCTGGTTTTTGATAAGGGTCAAGGACTGCTGACTTCGCATCCCCTATTATCCTCTATGTGTAACTTAGGGTATAAAAGCCCCTGTTAAAAATAAAGCTACGGGCCTTGCTCACCAACGCTTGGTCTCCCCATGTCATTCTTCCCTTTAACTTCCGGCTGAAGTCTCCATCTGGAGCGCGGATATCCTCTGCGACCATTTATTTGCCTGGGCTTCTAAGACCCACTCGAGAAGGTGTCTAAGGTGGGGCACCTTCCACTATTCGAGAGGGCGCCTGCGGCCTACGTAAGTGGTGCAAACTTCTTGTCTTGAAGTTTTATTGGTCTCCCACATAAACCAAGCTACTCAGCCTCTTTTCTCCACTGAATTTTCCTACTGAGCTATCTTCATTCTATTACTCTTTATATCTTTGATAAATATGTAAATAGTCGCTGACTCCGTCTCCCCTTCGAATACCCTGGATCAGCCGGGGATGGTCCCAGGCAGTAAACAATACTGTACTGCATATTTGAAAGTTGCTAAGTGAGCAGATCTCAAAAGTTCTCCTTACAAGAAACACAAAAAATTCTGTACCTATATATGGTGATGTTTGTTAACTAGACTTATTGTGGCAATCATTTCACAAAATACACAAATACTGAATAATTATGCTGTACATCTGAAACTAACATAATGTTGTATGTCAATTATGCCTCAATTAAAAAAGTTTTTGCTAGGACAGCTCCTAGGTGTCGAGAAACCAGTTTACTTCCTAGATTACTGGCTTATTACAATGGAGAGCAAGCAGCAGCCAGATGAAGAGATACACAGGGGGAAGTCCTGAACAAAGAAGCTTCTGTTCTTGTTTGGGGCCTGGCATAAGGGCACATAGAAACTTCTGGTTCACCAACCGGTAAAATACCCCAAACCCTGTACTACTGGATTTTTATAGAGACTTCCTTACCTGGACATGATCAATTACTAACTCCAGCCACGATCAGTTATTTCCCACCCTTCGCCCCCTCTCTGGAGAAAGTGCAAGGTACAGTCCTGAAAATGCCAAGCTTCGAATTATGGCCTGATCACTCACAGCTTCCATCCAGGAGGCATCCAGGACCCACCCAGAATCATCTCAATAGAATAAGGTATGCTCCTAGTGTCCTGAGGTAGGAATTAATAAGGGATTCAGGAGCCATGTATCAGGAAGCAGGGTCAGAAGCCAGTATATCTATTTCTTATTGTTTTATACAAAGAAACAAAATACCCCAAATTACATTATCTTCCTTTGCTCTATCTCCCTAAGTCTGTTCCTTTCTGTATCTAGTCATCCAACCCCAAAATTTTAGAGTCATTCTTAAAATTTTTTCTTCTCTCACTTGTCACACTTAGCTCAAACGTTTACCAAATTCTTTCCATTCTAATTCTTAAAGTGAAGTGAAAGTTGCTCAGTCGTGTCCAACTCTTTGCGATCCCATGGACTGTGTACTCCGTCAGGCTCCTCTGTCCATGGAATTCTCCAGGCAAGAATACTCGAGTGGGTAGCTGTTCCCTTCTCAGGGGATTTTCCCAACCCAGGGATAGAACCCAGATCTCCTGTATTACAGGTGGACTCTTTACCAGCTGAGCCACCAGGGAAGCCCAAGAATACTGGAGTCGGTAGCCTAACCCTTCTCGAGGGGATCTTCCCGACCCAGGAATTGACCCAGGCTCTCTTGCATTACAGGCGGATTCTTTACCAGCTGAGCTACCAGGGAAGCCCAGATCCTAATTCTTGAGTATCTCCTTAATCTTTCCATACCTGGTCCCTGCTTTAGTTGACTCACTGCATGTGAATCTACAACAGCCTCCAAAGGCTCTCATCTCATCTTGCCTCTTGCCAACTCATCCACCACAGTGTGGCTACAATTAGTTTTCTAAAACTCAAATCTCATCTTTTCATATTCAAACTCTTTCAGTGGCCTCCCAACGCCTATGGAGAAAGGCTTTATTACTTCAGCTGAACTCTGCAGTTTCCTGAGCTTTCAATGTCCCTCTCTCATTTCTTGTCACTGCTGTCTCTGCTCTGCCTTCTACCTGCAACAAGGTTAACTCAGAGAGCCTGTGAACTGGATGGAAACAAAATTACATTTTCCTTTTCATTAATTCCTATCTAAAACTTAGCATTTCCTTCAAGTATGATGGTAGGGAGCAAACCATAGTATTAGCATTAGCTGTGATTTTTTTCCACCAGAAGAAATCACAGATTTTCATATCATATTAGCATTGTTGCAGATCCCGCAAACTATCAGTTAGATTTATGGTCTGAAATCATGGTAGTTACTAGGTCATGCTAAATCTTGTTATTTAATGTGTAAAATAACAAAGCACATGTTACTCTATCACAAAGTTGCTTTTTATAATTTTAAGTCAAAAATGTATACTTCAATATTGTTGGTTTTACTTATAAATCTGTGTATTTTATGTATTTAAGAAAGGACAGAAAAGCTTCTTTAGGCTGCCAAAGGAATCGCTTGCACAAAAAACTCTAATAAGAGTTCTTTTCCAAACCTGGAGTGTTCTTTTCCACTGCACGTTCCTGCAGGACTGCTACTCTCTCATTAACCTGGTTAAAACTGTCACCGTCCCTGACTTCTAGACCCTCTCCTCTGCCCTTCCACAGTCCCACAGGCTCTCTGTAAATGTCTGGCTCCTCCTCCTTTAGACAAAGCTCCTGAGCGCAGGAAGGTGTGATTCATTTTTGTATATTCAACACCTGGTTTGGAGTCTGCCACACAGAAGTGAAACCAAATTTTGTTCAATGAATAAATTAATGAATATAAAAATATAAGCAGATCAAATATTTTAGAGTCTTAAAATCTGGGTCTGAATCCTGGCTAACAGTTAGTAGATCCGTGACTTGGAGAAAGTCTTTTAATTTCTTTAGACTTCTTTTTCATGTCTGAAATGTAGATAAATCTCCCCTATTCATTGCACTCTTTGTCAAGAGGATTAAAATAAGGTAACTGTGTGAAAGTGCTCTGTCAAGCTGCAAAGGTGCCCCAAATTTAGTTATACTGTGCAAAGGTCATTATTCGGAGAAGGCAAAGGCGCCCCACTCCAGTACTCTTGCCTAGAAAATCCCATGGACGGAGGAGCCTGGTAGGCTGCAGTCCATGGGGTCGCTCGAGTCGGACATGACTGAGCGACTGCACTTTCACTCTTCACTTTCATGCACTGGAGAAGGAAATGGCAACCCACTCCAGTGTTCTTGCCTGAGAATCCCAGGGACGGGGAAGGTGGGCTGCCGTCTATGGGGTCGCACAGAGTTGCACACGACTGAAGCGACTTAGCAGCAGCAGCAAGGTCATTATTATTTAAAAATGTGTCTCCAGCGAAACCCTCGAATGGCCTGCTATGGAGTGAAAGCTAATGTCCATCCTAGAATTCACATAATGAAGCCCCAGTACGGTGGTACTGGGAGCTGGAATTTTTGGGAGGGGGCATCATGATGGGATTAGTGCCTTTAATATTCAAGAAGAAGAGACATGAGAGAGCTTATCTCTCTTTCATTCTATCTTTGTCATGTAAGGATACAAAAAGAAGATTGCTGCCTGTGAATCACAAAGAGGGCTCTCACCAGACCCCAACCTTACGGGCACCCTGGTCTTGGACTTCCAACATCCAGAACCGTGAAAACAATAAATGCCTATTCTTTAAGCCACACAGTCCATGACACCTTGTTACAGCAGCCACACTAAGATGCTGCCCTGTGCTGCAGGGTGTATCCAGAAGCTCTTCCCTAAACATACGGTTCTGTGTACTTCAGGTCTGTGTGCGCTTGTCTCTATTTACTTCTTGCTATTCTGCCCAGTGCCCATCCCTCTCCACTGCCTGGTAGCATGCACAGATTTTTCAACACTCAGACGGAGTGTGAATAACCTCCTCTGCACTCCTTTGTCAGGCCTCTCCCTTCTCCCCACACCTTGCGCAGTCGGTATATGAGAGTTAACCTCCATTAGTCTCTAGATAGCGGGCCTATTCTTGACCTCCTCTCATCCATCAGGAATGCATGTTTGCCTGAGCATAAAATCGGGCAAGCAAAAGTGATTAGAAAATATACGAAACAAATCAGTGACACTGTATGCTTCTGGTTATTTGTAAGAAGAGCAGAGCCATAGCCTGCAAGTGTAAATTCTGAATGATGAATCTGTCACAAGTGCTTTAAATATTCAGTTTCATCTCATTATAAATGTAAATACATTCACTCTAGCAAAGCAAGGTGAAGTTCATCTTGAAATGTCTATTTCAACAGTCGTGTCAATGCAGAGCACTGTGTTATTGAAAATGTCACCATGAGGAGGCTCAGACAGGAGACCACAGCACCTTTGAATTCCTCCTATCTGCACTGTGTCTGCAAGAACAGGAGTGAGAGTTCTATGCAGACCCCTCAACTCAGAGCATGACAGTGGAGAACAGAGGCCAGAGGGTGGCAGTCAGTGCCACACACAGTGAGTTACAGGCTGACCTTCGCAGAGTAGGGGGCAGCAGTGGTGATCTTCCAGGCCCAAGTACAACCTACAACGGAATTTCTGACCCTCTTACAGAGCCGCCTTAAGGTCTGCTCAATTTTCAGGAAGCAGGACACAGTTTCCAGGAAAATACAGGGGCATGAAAGAAACCATCAAGGCAATGATATACAGACAATGATTGATTTAGGCCAAAATTTGAGTTTGAGATTTAAGATAAAGCAGAAGGAAATAAAATTATTCCCTAACCACACTAGCATAAATGATCTCACTTCCAACTTCATACACAAAGTGCACATTAGGGAAAACTTTCAATTTCCTGCCATCTACCTTTAGATCTATTTCCCCCAGTAACCTGAGAACAAGTTGCCTGATTTGCTTTTGCATTCCCTTGAGTTCTTCAATTCCTAAAAGTCATGAACAAGCTTGCTCTATGATGCCCCATTTATTAACTAACGCCTTATCTAAATGTCCTCTATAACCTTCTTACCTACGGTTAGGAAGGTGCTCAAGAGCTGCTCCGTGGCAACAGGCTTGATCTCTGTCCGCAGATTAACAAATCTGCCAACCACCAAGGGAGCTCGGCGGAAACCTAGAATCCTGGTTTGGAAGGTTGAACAGAAGAGAAAAATCTTTGGGGATATATTTTATTTTTATTTATTAAAAAAATTTTAATATATATATTTTATTGAAGTATATTTGATTTATAAAGTTCCAGATGCACAGCAAGGTGATTTAGTTATACATATATGCATATATTTGAGATGGAAATGGCAACCCACTCTAGAATTCTTGCCTGGGAAATCCCATGACAGAGGAGCCTGGCAGGCTACAGTCCACAGGGTTGCAAGAGTCAGACACTACTTAGCAACTAAACCAGAGTACGCATATATTAGTTTTCATATTATTTTCCATTATAGGTTATTACAAGATATTGACTATAGTTCCCTGTGCTATACAGTAAATCTTTGTTGCTTGTTGTGTATCTACGGGGATCCTATTTTAAACAGTAGGGTTTTTTCTTTTTGGCCAAGTTGAGCAGCTTACAGGATCTTAGCTCCCTGACTAGGAAATTCCCTAAACAGAAATCTTAAAAATCACAGCTAATCGTGTTATTAGGTGTGTAAAGGTACCATTGTGTGTGTCAGTCGCTCAGTCGTGTCCGACTCTTTGCGACCCCATGGACTGTAGCCCATCAGGCTCCTCTGTCCATGGGGATTCTCCAGGCAAGAATACTAGAGTGGGTTGCCATGCCCTTCTCCAAAAGATACTGTTGATTACTGGTAAATATTTTTCAGAGGTACATATGTTTATGAATTTAATATTGAGATGTAATTTATTGAAGACAAATCTGGCAAAATGTGAGCAACTGTTAAACCTAAGGAGTGGGTCTATGGGTTCATTATAATGTTCCATGTTTGTTAGAAATTTTTCATAGTAAGATTTTAAAATAAACTTAACAAAGCATTAAAAAAAAGATTGGGCCTAAACCCACACATGGTTTCAAATCTTTGCATAAAACAGAATACTGATAGAAAACTACACAAATTAACCTAAAAGGATAAATTCATAGGACAACTTAAATACAGATACATTTTAAGACACTTCTAATGGTCTCAAGTGCAGCCTTGGTGGAGCACCATCATTTTTTTAAAAAAGGAAATTTTCTTGCTAAAAAAATACACACTCCCTGAAGAAAAGTTGGAGGGGCAGAATTCAGAATACACAGAAAATTTATGGAAGAAAATTAAAATCATCCATAATTCCACAATCCAGAAAAAACTAGTGACAATCTGGCATTCAACCATATTTTTCAGACATGTATATATAGACATACACTCACTCTTGTGTGTATATACATAGTTGAAATTATACTATATGCAATTCTGCCTCCTGCTTTTCACTCATCATTGCATCATGAGCCTTTTCTGACTCTTTTAGAAAGTTGCCTTAAGGTTTCTACAATTACAAATGACTGTGCAATAAATAATCCATTGTTCAGGGCTGCCGACTGATTCTCTATCCTAAACTCATTCTTAAAAAAGCCACAAAAGTAAGGAGATCAACAGATCGATCAAAATAACATAAAAATTGAGAGCACCTTCTGAGGCCAGAGGAGGGGGTTAAATCCTAATGTAATGGAGAAATAGCAACTCAGAGCAGAAAAGTGTAAGGAGCATGGGGTGGGAAAGAAAGTGGGGAAGTACCTTTTCTCCCCACTGACCACTGTCAGACCAAAGAAGAGCATCCATTTAGTGTTGGGAAGCCGTACTCAGTGGCACTTGAGCCTGGCTGGGGCAGTTAACAAAACGGAGAGGGGGCTGGTCAGAGAATAGCTTTCAGACTTTGAGGGAGGGAAGGGCTTTTAAATATAAGACCCCAAAGCACAGATCATAAATTGAAACATTATTTAATTAATATCCAAAATAGTAATTTCTGTACAAAGACTACTTCACTACAAGTTAACAAATAGGTGCTGTGCTGTGAAAAGATGAGGAGGTATCTCTGCCAATAACTGGGGGAATATAAAGGAACAATGAGATACCACTTTACATGTATCAGATTAACAGAAATTAGTATGTTGGATAATATGAAATATCGGTATGGTTATAGGAAAAAGATCTTTAGGCACTGCTGGTGTCCATTAACAGAGAAACAGGAAAGGGATTAGGGATGAAGAAAACAAGGAAACAAAGTTTTGCAAAGATTAATGTGCAGTTAAGTGATGAGTAGGATCTATCCAACTCTTTCCCACTAGGTCTTAATAGGGGCAGTGAAAATTCATGGTGTTATGAATGAACATTCATTTAATTTTCCCTGTCATTAGATGTTTAGGGTGCTTTCAGATTTTCAGTACTGAAAATGCTACTAGCTAAGATCTTGCTATATGTATCTTTGAATTTCTGATTCTCTAGAGTACTTTTTAGAAATATCTTCCGAGAAATGTCTTAGATGTTTGCATAAAAAGGTAGCTATTCATTCAAAGGGTATGAACATGAAGATTCTGGATACGTGGTGCCAGAGTTCTTAAAGATGGAACCAATTAACAATGACACAAGCAGCATAGATGCCAATCTATTCCTGCCAATAAAGTACTATCTTTTTTCTAATCTCTGTCACTTTCAGTAGGAGAAAACAGTACCCCTTATTTCACTGGATTTTTTTTGGTCGCACTCTGTGGCTTGTGGGATCTCAGTTTCCCAACCAGGGACTAAACCTGACCCTTCCACAAGAGAGGCGTCCTACCCGATGGACAACCAGGAATTATCTGGATTTGTTTTTTTTTTTACTGGTGAATATGAATTCCCTCTGTCATATTTACTAGCAATCAGTAATTTCTATTCAGCCAACTGTGTTCTTAAACCATTTCTACTAGTGTTTTAGAGTATATATAAGATTTTATAAACTTATATATTAAGGCTATTAATGTTTAGATTATATATTGGATTCAGGTATTTTCCTCCCAAGTTAGTTTGCTTTTAAATTTTTACGTTTTTTGACATATGAGTTAAATTTTTTTTTTAGTTGAATCTACTGAGTTTTTAAAAATTTAATCTATTTATTGGCTGCAGTATGCGGGATCCTAGTTCCCTGAACAGGGATCAAACCCATGCCCTCCTGAAATGGAAGCACAGAGTCAACCACTGGACCACGAGCAAAGTCCCTCTTTGTGATTTTTAAATTATTGCTTTTATACCTATAAAATCCTCCCTAATCCTGAAAAAAGACAAAAATTCATCTTTATTTTCTTCTAGTTTCCTTATAGATTCATTAAAAAAATATAGTGAATAATTTCTTTTAAAGTCTATCAACATGCCCTGATTAAAGATCTGATCAAAAGGAGCACCTGGGACACTAGACAATTCAATTACAAGAATCCTGACTAATAACCAGCTTAAAAAGTATTAAGTTTTCCTCATTAACTTACACATTTAGAATTCACATTTATCCTGGTTATTGAAGCTGTGCATATTTTGTATGAAGGAAAATAATATTTACATATATGTCATGTTATGTTTCCAGCATATGAGGATAAATGAGTATTACTTAAAAACAAAATCAAAACAAAACAAAAACCAGGACTGCCAGGCCCAATTAATGACCAGTTCAATTTAGGGATGTGAAGTCAAACTTTGGTTTTCTTCTTGCCATTTTATTTACCCAAGTAATGAGGCACTCATACAAATTTAGTGGAAGCAATCAGTTATCTAAAGTAAGTTAACAAGTCAAAGTTATTACACTTTTTTTTTTAATTACACTTCTTTGAAAGGAGTCCACAAGTCCTCTCCAAGATATTTTTAAAAGGAAATAAAACAAATGTAACCCACTGTGATCGCACATACCTGTCCAAATGAAAGGCTGCTACCTCTGCATTGTGTCTATCATAACCAGCATATGGTTCCCCTTCTACCACATAGTCCCGGTTATACCTGCAGAGCGAATGGGAAGCACAGATGTACACATGAATTACATCAGTACCAGAGGTGACAGTACAAGAGGCAGAACAGAAACTCTGCAAGTCTGATTCACTCTAGTGGCCTCTGTCAACCCTGAGAACAGTCATGGGTTAGCATGGGTCACCAGTAGATGATGTGAAGAAGAAGTGGAGAAGAAAACTAGAATTATACATCTACCTCTGCAACCATTCTATGAATAAAACACAGATGTTATTTCTACCCCTCCTGAAGACTTTCAACGTAGCTTAAGTAAAACTAGAAGGTACTTTTCTGAACTCTTTGTATCTTCAGCACAGTGCTAAGTCTATAGTTGGTGCTTAATAAATGTCTACTGAATTGTCTATTAGACTAAACTGAAATAATGAAGACAAATATGTAATTAAAAGGTCTTGCTTACCAGAATGGCTATGGTAAGGCTTATTAGAGAAGTTTAAATTTCTTGGGGAAAACAATGGTCCTGATATGCTTCAGGTTTTGTTAAATAAGTAGGAAAAGGAAAAAATTTTTAAAGTTATCTGAATAATTATTCTCTTTTTAAGTTTATGATGATGCAGTGGAAGGAATACTGGACTGCAGTGAGAGTTAGGTAAAGCTCTGTCATTACCTGCCTGGATAACCTTGAGTAAAACCCTTCTTTTCTGTGGGTCTTAGATTTCTTATTGATAATATTAGGGGCTGGACCAAAAAGCAAGTTCTAAGATGTCTTTGCAAAGAGCTGACTGATTGGAAAAGACCCTGATGCTGCGAAAGATTAAGGGCAGGAGGAGAAGGGGGCGACAGAGGATGAGATGGTTGGATAGCATCACCGACTCAGTGGACATGAATTTGAGCAAACTCCAGGAGACGGTGAAGAACAGGGGAGCCTGGCGCACTGCAGTCCATGGGGTTACAAAGAGTCAGCCATGATTTAGCGACTAAACAACAACAAAGATGTCTTTCATCTCAAACACCACTCCGATGATTTACATCACATGCATGACATAAATGAAGGATAATGAAAACTGGCATATTTCTTTCTACTAATTATACAAAGAGATACAACTTAAACTTGCTAATGGGAAGAACTGAACACAATTCATCTATGACTTCTACTGTTCACTTGCATTTCCTGAATCAAAAGGAGACCTAGTAGGCTTTACAAGACAGAAATAAGTTGAGAATGATGTGAAGAGGAGCCACTCCACTAAGGTCACTTGGGTCTCCAATGCTGAAATGGCCATGGGGAAGTGGGAAACAGTACTATACAAGGCAGTGACCTTCAACATAAATGACCACAGGATATAAAGTGAAACCATGTTCATAAAACACATTTTCAAGTCAAAGCAATGAAACATTTATGTGAGGAGACAGACATGCCTCAACACCTGGCTGGACACCAGTTTCTTCTTAGCCTGGTCAATATACTCATATGTATTTTTTTGTTTCTGGTGTCAAAGCATCATTTAGGCTGCCTAGGATTACACCTGCTACCTCCAAATGAAAAGTCTCAGTTTTTAAATAGGACTGCAGTGAAAGCTGACACTATTCAAGCATTTCTCTCTCCACTACAGCTGCCGGTGACAGGCCTGGAATACTTTATTTCTCAGGACTCCACCGGAGCCACAGAAGACTGTGGTGATATGCAGTCCACTCCTTTCAGTGAAATGTTAGAGAACTTTCCAGAACATGGAAAGTCTGCACATAATGAAATGTAAAACCCTAGAAAAATTCAGAAACTTTGGGAGTGGGCTGGAGAAACAGGAAGGGAAGGAAATGGGAAAGGAAGAGGAACCAAATGAAAGAACTGCACTGGAGTCCAAAGGGCTGAATCCTCAGTTCACATTTGGTTTTTGTGAAACATGAAAGTCAGAACCCTGGATTTCACTTTTCCCAGAAGTAAAATGAGTAGTTAGACTAGTTGATCACCAAGGTCCCTTTCAACACTTCCTATGATCCTTCACTTCTCCCAAGCTCTGGGCCCTTACCAGCTTGTTCTTTTCCCACCATAACTGTAGTTTTTGTCTATGAAAATCAATGTACTTCCAGAAAAGATACAGCTACATTAAAAAACAAAATTACTTTTATAATAATGTAAGGCAAAATGTGCAAATAAAGGCATGGCTGTATTCCTGTATATTTCATGCACTATACAAATCTTCCATCTTTGACAGGAGGACATGGACAACCAGGCTCCAGAAATGCTGAACCACAAGTGGCTGTTAAAGAAAGGTGCACGTCTCAACTCAGCAGGAAGGACTTAGATCCTCCTCTAAACAGAGCGATCCATCTTAAGTCACTGACAGAACAACGAAATTCATACAGTAACTGCCGATAAATCACTCCTATCCTCCTGGTGAAGGACATCAGAATGTGACCAAGGACATTAATTTGCACTTACACTAGGACTAAATAGTCTCAGAGGCCCCTGGGGTCAGAATAGCAATTTGCTGGGTGTTTTTGGACTGGAGCAATTTCTACAAGCACTTAAATGTGAACCCACTTTCCCCAGCCTGCGAGAGCGCCAGGTATAATCAGCCCAGGTCAGTGTGTGCAGTGAGTAGGGTGCTACCACCCACTGTAGGGGCCTCGACAGCTTGCAGGGGGTGGGGGAGGAACATCCCCGGAGCCGGGCATAGACAAGGGCTATTTGGGAGATGATGGGAGATGAAGGGGCTGCCTTGACAAGAATAAAGGGCTGGGTATAGAGAGGAGGGCCAGGCTGTAAGAGGCTTGGCCATTAGGTTGCAGAGGCTGGGTTTTGTCTGGTGAGTAATGGGAATCCCTGGATGTTTTAAAGCTGGGGAGCACAGTGATGATACGGGTATTTGGGAGAAGAATGAAAGTAGTTTTCAGGATGGTCTGGAAGAGGAACGTAATGGGAAGACTGCAGTGGTAGTAAGAGATATGAGACGAGCATCAGTGACTAATGTTAGCCTATGCATTTATCTGCTGCCACTTCCCCTTCTCACCAGTCTGGCGTCTTCCACCCTCCATTTATATTACAACTTGTCTGAACACTGCAGACCTATCTGCAAAGCGCCTAAACTAACACTAACGTTGCACACCGTCAGTAACATCTGCCTTCACTTCCTGCTGCCCCATTTCACCTTTAATTCCCCGGTGTATAAACAGTGGGTATGAAGAGGGTATCCTTTTACTTAAACACAAACTGCCTGCAATTCATCTCTTTACATGAACTTAATTCTTGTTTTTAGTTTGCTTTCTTTCCATCAGTCTGCTTATGCTGCTGATGGCTCAGGCGACAAATCAAGAGGTCAAGGATCACATTTCAAAAGGAAGCTAGCAAATTTTTGAAAATGGATGATCCATGTCATCTCTCTTACAGGAAGACAAACAAATGTGAGAGGCTCACATGTGTGTGGCAGAACACCAGCTGCTCACACTCTGACGGATCCAAATTCCAGCTCCATTAGTTACTGCAAGCTGACCCTGTCAAGTTACTCTTTCCACGTCTCAGTTTCTGGTTCTGGAAATAAGCACCGTAACTGTCCACGGTTGTGACGAAGGCTAAAAGCGTTAACATACAAAAAGTACTTAGTGTAACACCTGGCAAACAGTGTGCACGCAACAGAAATTAGATTCAAGGTCCACATAACCATGCTTTTCCCACATTACCTGATTTCCACATCTTCCACACACCATGCCTCCCAGTTCCAGGCAAATGCAGATCCCTTCCATTTCTGGAATCCCAATATACTAGCTCTCTGGCTGCCTATTATCTACTGATATTTGGGTCATGAAGAGAGCTGAGCCAACTACTCTGATCACAGTAAGTTTCTGCATATCATCACCCCATGTTTCTTCTCCCACTCCAGCAAGAGACCCCAAGTTATATGTTATAATTCTCTCCAAAGCTCCACTGAGGAATGAAAAAAATGTTTAGTCCACAGATAATTTCAGACCTTACAAATTTTGAGAAAATGCACTGGTAACTAAATCCTGTCAAAAGAATATAGATTACCATCATGTTAACCTATTTCAAATTCATATACACACAGAAAACTTAAAAAATAATTATACTATAGAACTGCCACACAAATTCTCTCTGTAGATCCTTAGAGAAGTCCAAAGAGATCACTGTCTAATAGTATACGAACTAGCTCTTTCTCCAGTTCAAATTTGGACTGAGGCAACTAAAATGGCTCAGTTCTCTGCTTAAAACAGGCAAAAGAAACGAGGTATTACTACACACACATTAGAATGGCCAAAATCCAAAACACAGACAACACCAAACATTAACGAGGATGTGGAATAACAAGAACTCTCACTCACAGCTGATGGGAATGTAAAATGGAACCACCACTTTGGAAGACAGATTGGTAGTTTATTACAAAATTAAACATGTTCTCACCATATAGTCCAGCAACTATGCTCCTTGGTATTTACCCAAATGAGCTAAAAACTTATCTACACAAAAATCTGCACATGAATGTTTATAGAATTTTTACTCACAACTGCCAAAACTTGGAAGCAACCAAGACAGTTTTCAGTAAGTGAATGAATAAACAAACTGTGGTACATCTACACAATGGAATATTATTCAGGGGAAAAAAAAAGAGCCATCAAGCCACAAAAAGACACAAAGGAACCTTAAAAAACATGGAGAGAAGCCAATCTGAAAACGTTACAAAAGGTTATCACTCCAGCTATATGACATTCTAGAAAAGGCAAACCATGGAGACACTAAAGAGATTAGTGGTTGCCAGGGACTCAGAGGGAGGAAGGGAAGAATGAAGAGATAGAACACAGGGGACTCTGAGGTCCAGGAAGCTGTCCTTTATGATGGTGTAACGGTGAATACTTGTCATTATAAGTTTATTAAAACTTACAGAATATACAGCACAAAGAGTAAACTTTAACTATGGACTTTAGTTAATAAATTAATATTGGCTCATCAATTTTAACAAAGGTACTAATTTGATGGAAGACGCTAATTATAGAAGAGACTGGGGAGGAGGAGGAAGGACATACATAGAAACGCTCTATACTTTCCCCTCGATTTTTCTGCAAACCTAAAATTACTAAAATAAAGTAAAATAAAATAAAGTCTATTAATTAAAACAAAACCAAAGCTCAAGTGAAAGAATCTTAACTTTAGCACTAAAAAGGACTTAAGTTACTCATCCAAAACTCACTCCAACTCTGGGTAACTCCTACTCCACAGCATTTCTGACACGTGGTTATCTGGTCTTTAACTGTACACTTATGGTGATAAGTTGCTTATTTCCTAACCAATTCATCTTGTACTTCTAACATCTGGCACATAGGACTTGATAAATTTAGAAATCAAGGACAGCTCTCACTGTAAAGTGTTCAATCTAATTTGGTACCAAAACATATTCCTGCAAGTTTCCCTTACTCAAAGAAACATGGAACATTAAGGGCTAGAAAAGACTTCAGAGACCTTCGTGTCTCTGCCTCCCATTTTACTGAACAGAATAGTAGGAGAGGGAGATGAGCACTCAAACAAATTCCAGGTTAGAACCAAACAGCACAGATAACTTCCAAGATGAAGACTTACCGCTTAGGTTTGAAGACAACTTTCTGTCCTCCTTCAAGTATCAGTAAGGCTTTCAGTTGTGTCCCTTTATAACCCACATCAGCTTTAATGATTTTCTTGGTGGCCATGGCATGCAAGATTGCTCCCAGCTCTGGTGTCTCTTCAGGGTACACTTCCCGGGGAACCACCCACTGGGCTGCAATCTCCCAGGGAGACTGCAAGGTGTGGTCCAGCTTGGGCACCAGCTCCACCCGCAAGCCTGCCATCATTCGGTGAAATGCCCTCTGGTCCTCCCGGTTGGCAGCTGATGTATCTAAGTTGTCAATCAGGAAAACTTTGGTGAAGATAAAGATGACAAGGAGAATTGCTAACAGCACGACTCGCTGCTTTAGCTTCATGTTGACCTCTTTTCCTTCTCCCCGACCACTCTCACTTATCAAGGAGAGCAGGTGGTGATGGTCAGCAAGGAGACTCCATGATTATACACACTGGTCCATCTCTTCACTGAGGTGCCTCCCACAATTCCTGCAAGCCCAAGTATAAAGCACAGTTCATTCAGAAATTCTGTCCTTCCACTCCTGAATCTTTCACAAGCCTCAAAGAGATTGCTCACTCTTTTAGCTGGACTAATCCTATGTCTGAGAAGACCCAATAATTTAGAATGAACTGGTCTAAGGAAGGATGTAACAGTTAAGAACCAGGTACACTGAAAATTTTAAAGCAAATACTCCTGTTTTAATAGGGTACAGAGCCATTCCGGAGCCATTTGGATGGCCACCAATTCTTAGAAACCAAAACAATGAGAAAAAGCACAAAAAAGTTAAACACTAAGATATGCATAACTCCTTAACTTTCATTTTACCTTTCAAAACCCATAAATGACTTTTGATTATCCAAAACCACCAGTATTTGGTAACTTTCCAGTTATTGTCTCCAAGTACAAGTATTACGACATATTATAAGACAAGAACTCTTAAAAAATGCCAAAAAGAGGGTACTGTTACTGCTGCTGCTAAGTCGCTTCAGTCGTGTCCGACTCTGTGTGACCCCATAGACAGCAGCCCACCAGGCTCCTCTGTCTCTGGGATTCTCCAGGCAAGAATACTGGAGTGGATTTCCATTTCCTTCTCCACCAAAGAGGGTACAGAGGAGAGTAATAACTCCCTCTCTGAATTCAAATACCCAGCAAGCCTAAACATGTCGTATCTGCTGCTCACATACTGAAATACAACACCCAGACATGAATCTCTACTTATCAGTCTTCTAATTATTTTTCAAAATTAAAAATCCTATAAAATATGGATAATCAAATCTGGATAAATTAAGCAAAGGAAAAACATATCCCTATACCATCTGGCTATTAGGAGAACATGACCAGAAAATTAATGAAACCTGGTACTATAGCAACATGACTACATCTGGACTGGTCAGGCACGTAACAAAGATACTTATGCTACAGACCTAAAGAAGTGCTTCCTGTGGGGGCCCACCACACTGGCCAGTTCTCAAGCTGAAAGATTCCAAATACAAGATTTTTTTGCCAAGGTGTCAAGAACATAAAATTCAATCTCATTTGCATGCTGACAGGCTGCTTTCCACTCCAGAGGGCCCTTTAAAAACATGCACAAGCTTGCTCTGCTGTATGCCTAGAGGCAGCACTGCGCTGGGCTAAGCCAAAGATGACAAGAAGATAACAGGGTGTTGCTTCACTCTCCAATTCATTTAACAACTCAAACTATTAATTGAAGAAGTAAAACCAATACAAAAGATGGGGCAAACAAGTCAGGCTGAGCCACTCCCAGCCAAACCGGAGACTGCTCCCCTATTAACCGCTGGAAACACATCCCCAAATAGTCTACTAGAGCAGCAGTGTGTTCTAAGGGCAGCGCCTTGCTGAGAGCTTGCTGACATGCAGTTTATTCTTGGTGATTAACCACTCCCGTTTCATTTTCAGGAAGATGGCAAAGTGAGAGTCAAATTCAAATTCTAATTATCTCCAGCCACCTGTTCCATTGCATCATCACCTCCCAGGGAGTACGTAACACTATTAGCTGAAACACAGGCAATTCAAGTGTATCCAAAATGTAATTGTGATGGTATCAAATTTGGTGTAAAACTCAGTAAAATAGTTCCCTATGATTATTGGTAACAGCAATGCTAGTAGAACAGATTTCAGAGATTTTTGCTAGTCCTAACATGACCCAAACCACACAAATTCTTCAGTTATCTGTTCAACAGTACAGATCTCTGGCTGCAGTGGTAAAATGTAATGTGGAAATCTCACTGTGTCGGCAATCTTTTCCTTGGCCCCTCCAGCTGCAACAACCTCCAGCTGAGGTGCTATTTTGGCATAAGGGGTCAGCTGAACAGCCTTTCATGTCCTACAAAACCCTCCTCAGGACTAAAGTCCGGTTAACCCGAGATTCGAATGATGCTGCTCATTTCATTTAGAATGAAGAAATTCCTCCCTCATGTTATATACACATATCATATCTAAACGTTTAGCACAAAGGTTGGGGAGAGTGAGGGGTTTTTTTTTTTTAAATCACCAATGCAATGAGAAGTTAGAGTAGCTCCAAAATTCAGACAAAACAAACTGAGCCTGTGTGCTTTTAAGTTCTGAAATCTCATTACCTTTTGATGGGCCACAGAAGAACGCACTCATCAGTTCAGGGCTGCAAATACTTCATCTACGCAACTAAGAAATTCCTATTAAGTGACCGAAGGGTTCAACTGTTACCTCACCTCACTATTTACCTCTGCAGGTTAGCCGTGAGGGTAGGTTTGAAGGGGCTGAACAAGTTTTTGCATTTGTGATTAGTCACCACATCCTGGTAGAACAAGTAAGACTGCAATTTGGCCCTGCTCTCAACAACTGCCTGGCATGTCCAGAGCCACTGACTGCATTTAGTGAGGGCACCTTTTATTGAATCCCTGAAAGAACAGCCTGTTGGACCTGCAGGTCTTCCAATCCAGAATAATGCAGCAAAATCATTTTTCTAATCACACACCATTTGTGAGTTCCATAAATCCCTTAGCAAAGCAATGATGGCATCGGCCAGTCTATGTTGCTAGGCACCACTCTCACTCTCCTCCCTCCTCGTCAACTTCCGCCAAAACAGTGTGAACACGGTCCCCTACGTGTCATTGCTCACTGGAGCGCTCTCCAAATTTCTCTTAGCTCTTTTCTTCCCATCTTCTCCTCTTTAAAGCCCAGTCTAGCTTTCAAGGGCCATCTTCAAAGCCACTTCGGGTCCCTCCTTACCACAGTAACCTCTCGTCTTTGGGCCAGTACTTAACTACATTCTGCCATATCCAGTGTCTTCTTGTAGATTGTTCTTAATTCCCCTCTCAGAATTCTGACTCCTTACTGATCTTAGCTATTTTTGCACTCCCTACAGTACGTAGCATAGTAAGGGCAGATGCCTTTTTTCCCTTAAACCGAACAAACCACTGCAAATGAGGCTTTGCAAGTATCTTGAGACTCTGCTGTTAATTTCCTTCGGTACTGTATTTGGTATCAAATGAGCGTGTATCACCTGGCACCTGAACTTGGCTATCTTTAATCAACTACCCATTTTTAGGCAATATACTTCTCTACTGACACTATTCAATTTAGTTGGTAGTTTTGGAGGATAGTCTTTTTCTGAGTAAATATTGACAGCTCAGAAAGAGGTTTTCTTTTAGTTGGAAAGCTGCTACTCCCTCAGCCTACAGGGCAAGCACAAAGATATTCAAGAAATTGACAATATAGAGTTTTTAGTGGAATTTATACAAAAAGCCTGTGAGTCTGCAAGACTCCTTTCCAGGAAAATGTATTAGATACACAATATAGAATGATTCCTTCCTCCAATGATGTAGACTCCTTTACTCTTTACAGTGATCCCTTCCTCTCCTATATCCTTGAGAGGGGAGAGTATCCAAGACAGAGCTTCCATACTGTATTATCTTCTTTAAAATGGCAGCATACTATATCATCTGCAAACCGGGTTTCTAAGAGGATCCCCCATTTCAGATATTAAGGAAATAAAAACAACATCACTGGGTATATTCCAAATTATTCATGAAAAGTTCTCTTGCATTCTCAGGAGTCTGTCTGCTCTATTTCATGCCTGCACTGCCTCATATAAATGCCTCCAACAGTTTAACACTGTCCAGTTATATTATGGTCATTTATTTTAATGTTTCTGTTATGCAGAACAGAGCCTACCTCAAAGAACAAATAGACTCAAGGTAATAATATAACACAAAAAATGTTCAATATAAAAAAGGCAGGGCTAATGGTGGTCTTCACACTAAAAGCTGGCATAAATTCCCAGACTGGAGTTGTGGAAGAGAGACGTTTATAAGAAATCTTCACATTGAACCCTGGTTTCACTCTCAGCTCTATCAGTGAAATGAGGCTTGATATGGAAGCTGATATGTCATTCTTCTCTCTTACACACATACACACACACACACTCCTACATATACAGTAAGTGTTTTGTAAGAATAAACTTATGACTACATTGTAAATTGTTTTGGGAGAGGAAATAGAGGTTTTACAGAAAAAAGTGAAGTCACAGTATAAATATAAAGACTAGATCCCTCTGTTCAAGAATCTGACTGATGTCTGGAGGAGCATATACAGAAATACACACTGGTGCAAAGTTCTGTAAGCCAGTGTGTGATAAAATTCAATGTATGTAAAAGACCTGGCTCCAACACTTACTTCCTTACCAGGGGCTCCCACAAGCCACCAGCAAGGTTCCAAACCTCATTAGCAGCTGTGCCACCTTGAATCTCCCTTTAATCGGGAGACCTCACACTACTTCACCTGAGGTCACAGAGAAGAAATCCCAACTTCTGTTCAAAGCAACTAAAAACAAAGGCTTCAGTAATCCTTGTTTTTTGTGTTTTCAATTCAATGGTCAAATAAGTTCTTATCACATGAAGGGAGTGCAAGACATTTTGTGAGTGTCAGGTACCAGAAGGAAAACATTCAATATGAACATTTCACACAGAGGGTGATTAACAAAGAAGATGCTGAAGGGGGTAGGATTTATTATATAACTAGCATATTATCATATTTACTCACACAATCTCCTTGCCCTTCATCCTGAGTGGAAATCTCAAGGACAATTTCATAAACTTCTTCTTTGGTCATTGCTGGTTTCAGCAAACCTCTGAAGGTTTGGTAAGCATAACAGGTAAGACCTGAATTTAATTATGAGTTTTTGGGTGACTGTCTACAAAGACAGAAACCAACAATTCTTCCCATAAAGAAGTGGAATCTATTTCTCCTTCCCTAGAATATGGGTTGGCTTTGTAACTTGCTTTGATCACAGAATGCTGTGGAAGTTGCCGAGTGCTAGGTGTCTTAAGAGACCTAGCAGCTTCCATTTGGGACCAAGCTACTATGTAAAGCGGTCAGCCTAGACTACTGAATAAGCCTGGTCAGCCCCTAGTTCTTCTGGCCACCCCAGCTGAGAGCCAGATACATAAGTGAAGCCATTTAGGGCATTCCAGTTCCAGCTGAGGTCTCACCTAAATACAGCCACCCATGTGACTCCAGCCAATATCATGTGTGCAGAAGAATCAATCAGCTGGGCCCAGCTGATCTGCCTAATATGAGAAATAAATCGTTTAGTCTTAAGCCACTAATTTGAGCGTAATTTGTAAACCTAACATTTTCATGTCTACTCTGTCCATATCAACCATCTGGGATATATTAATTAACCATTTAAGTACAAATAAAAATTGGATTAATAAACTCTCTTAAAGGTAACAAAAGAAAAAAATAGCACCTCAAGTGGATCATTTACTAAAGTCCATTTATAAACTTTAGAGCAATTAAGGCTAACCCCACACACTCACAGAACTATACACACCCAGGTTATAAATTCTAACCTTTAAATTTCGGTCAGAGCATAAATAATAGCAAAAATTATAACCCTTTAGTACCAAAATAAAATAAAAACGCATATTTTCACCTTGGGGCGAGTCTGATACACTGTCCTTTTGTTTTTTTTCAATTGGTAGTGACCTTAGAGCACTTTGCTACATTATTATTAGCTGCCTCCTAGAAATAAATGCAGTCTCTCCTGATGGTTAGTGACAATTCTTATAAGTAAAATAAAGGGCATTCAGAAATCTTTCTGCTTAGCATCGTGAGCCTCTAGCTTAAGAAGTCAAACCCTCCAATACTAAGTGGTATGAAGTGTTCACTACTTAAATAAATCTCTATATCCTCAGAAAACCAGCCCACTCCTGTGCTGCCACCACCGCCTACAGCAGCAAAATATTATTCTTTTTCATCTTCAATTGGGAGTCTTCAATTAAAACAAAACCTAGCAACAAATAATATCATTAATCAGTATCTACATATAGTTTTCCTTTTCACTTAAATAGGTTCTTAATTCACCTTCTTTCTGCTAACCTCCCTGGGCCTCCATTTCCTTAAATGAAAAATGAAATACAAACACTATTACCTGACTGACAGAATTGTTAAAAATGAACGGTACTACCAGGTGTGTTGTGCTAAAACGAGTGTTTGGACAACCCATAGTAGTTGCTTGTTGGTCATTATTACCACACCAAAAACCCAAAGATGACTTCCTGAGAAGAAAGAATGCAAAGAAAACAACTCTCATTGGTAATGCCGTCTCCTGGGTTTACACAGTCGGGGCTGAATACATATGCTGCATTACCAACCTAGTAACCTTGTATTTCTGAACCAAAGACTTCCCTAAATTTGAGGAGTAGGTAAGACTGTAAGCAAGTAGGTATCGTCAGAGTGGATGCCAGGTGAAGCAGAGGACTAGGAGGTTACGTCACTAATTTGGCCAGCCTGAGGCCAATGTTTTTCTCTTGTCTACAAAGTTCAATTCTACCACATTCAACATAAGTGAAACAGATGGGAAGCATGAACTTTTTCTATTTCACGAAAATGGCTGAATAGAATGCCCTTCACAATGTTCTTCAGTTTGGAAGATTAAATCTGTGTTTTAAAGGTGACAGCTTTGCATGTCCTAGAGCAGCCATGAAATTAAAAGACACCTGCTCCTTGGAAGGAAAGCTATGACAAACCTAGACAGCACATTAGAAAGTAGAGATATCACTTTGCTGACAAAGGTCCATACAGTCAAAGCTATGGTTTTTCTAGTCATGTATGGCTGTGAGTGGAGAAGGCAATGGCACCCCACTCCAGTACTCTTGCCTGGAAAATCCCATGGACGGAGAAGCCTGGTAGGCTGCAGTCCATGGGGTCACGAAGAGTCAGATACGACTGAGCAACTTTACTTTCAAGCATTGGAGAAGGAAATGGCAACCCACTCCAGTGTTCTTGCCTGGAGAATCCCAGGGACAACGGAGCCTGGTGGGCTGCCATCTATGGGGTCGCACAGAGTCGGACACAACTGAAGCGACTTAGCAGCAGCAGCAGCATGGCTGTGAGAGTTGGACCATAAAGAAGGCTGAGCAGTGAAGAATTGATGCTTTCGAACTGTGGTGCTGGAAGACTCTTGAGAGTCCTCTGGACAGCAAGGAGATCAAACCAGTCAATCCTAAAGAAAATCACCCCTGAACATTCATTGGAAGGACTGATGCTGAAGCTCCAATACTTTGACCACATGATGAGAAGAGCTGACTCACTGGAAAAGACCTAAGGCTGGGAAAGACTGAGGGCAAGAGAAGAGGGTGGAAGAGGTTGAGATGGTTAGACAGCATCACCAACTCAATGGACATGAATTTGAGCAAGTTCTGGGAGTTGGTGATAGACTGGGAAGCCTGGCGTGCTGCAGTCCATGGAGTTACAAAGAGTCGGACAGGACTAAGAGGCTGAACAATAAAGCTTTTAAGATGAGCCCTGGAGTAACTTAAGTTATGGGTAGAGAAAATCGAACTTCTACACAGTCCAAGTCGGTTCAAGTGTTATATATCCCTCACTGTTTTCACTTCCACTTAAATATTTATTCACATATATAAACTTGTGCTATGTGAAAACCTCTAAGAGTTCCCTGTGAAGGAAGAAAATGATCACCAGATATTAATGAAGGCAGCCTTTCTTCCTGCATGTGAGAGTAAAAATGAAACAGGCAACAGAGTGTTTCCTCCCTCATTGAAAAAAATTCAATTCCTGCAACCTGTCCCATTTAAATCTTGATTCAGGGGAATCCTCTAATCATTTTTCTTGAAAAGTGAGAAGAAAAAAATTTCAGCTCATACTGCTAGTGAGATTTGCTCTAAAAAACCAACACAGGCAGTGTTCACTGATCTAGAAACTCTGTGGAAATGCCTAAGAATTTGCATTGTTTCAAATGAGCCAAGTATAATGAACTTTCCTAAGTTCTAGGTATTTCACTGCTCAATTATCAGATCTAACAATCATTTAAGGCTAAATAGAATGTGATTACTATATACTGTAGAATACAGAATTTCAAATAATAAAAAAATTTACTTCAAATTTCATGTTTTCATCTTTACTATTCTTGAAAAGGTATGTAAACTTCATTCAACAGTAAAAAATTGAACATATGAAAAAGTATGTAAACTTTATTCAACAGAAACACCTCATACTTTTAACCTTATGTTCTAGGGTCAGTCAAGCTGACAGGCTACAGATCACTTTAGAAATAGGAATCCCAAGCAGGTCTGTGCTGAATTATGGCTGAATGGCTCCTGGCATGATCCCTTGCTATATATGAATATAAATACACGTGCACACATACATACACACATATATTTTTTGGCAGCCTGTCTCCTCTACCCTACTGTGAGTTCCACAAGGACAGGGGATATTTTACTTTCTTTGTAGTTAGAAGTAAGCTAGTACAGTTCAGGACACATGAGATAAACACTTACTGAATAAAAGGAGTGAAGAGTGAGGAAGGCAAACACCTTTATGGTTTTAAGCATTTCTTCAGCTCTTTGGTTTAAAGGTGACCTCTTTTTTTAATCAATGTAGGGAAACTAAGTCCTGTAATGAATTCAAATATACAGTAAAAATGTTGAAATATCAAATATTAATACCAATTTTATACACTCAATTTTAAACTGCTGCCTTCTATATACCTTTCTTCCACCTTTCACGGCCATTGATATTGCCAAGCTGGTGTCTGGTGTTGGTTGGGACTAGGAGTAAAGATGATTTGGAAATGCTAAGAGGAAAATTGGAGATGGTCCAAGACATTGTCCAAGAATGATACACGACAGGGCTGGAACCAAGCTTTCAAGTGTTACTGGCAATATTTTCTGAAATGAGAACCAACACTGATATTTCCATATCACTTTCTTTTTTATACAGAAAGAACTACAGGGACATAAACGCACCTGTATAGAGTGCAAATTCACTATCTAAAGCAACGATAAGAAACAAGAGAACAAAAGGTCTTTGGGCAGCCAAAATAATGGTCACAAAGTTCATCCACTAATAAAGAAAAGCCAGGCAGACCCTCACTAAGCTTATTTAGCTGTTTTACATTCAATTTCAGGAAGCAGAGTTATCTGGGTTGCTCCTCCACAGATTAGAAGCTGCAAAAAATTTTAAAAAGGGCAGCAGGGACACTAACAGCAGCAAAAGCATAGCTTTTTCACCTCTGAAAGAAGAGACAGACTGACTACTGAAAGCAAATTAAAGAATTCAAACAGCGGAAGGGGCCAACAACCTACATATGTCAATCACCTCCAAGCCCTGCAGGATTACTGTCTGTAACCGTAATCTCAAATCAACAAAGGTTAAACTACATTGTTTAAAAAGCAAAGGAAACATAAAATACATTGTAAAAAATTCTGCACAAAAAGTATAGCCAAAAAAGGATTTTTGCACACAATATCCTATTCGCATGCTGGTAATATCATATTCCCACGCTGGTATTGATACATAAAGCAGAAAGTCAGCATTTAAGAGCAAACAATGATGAAATGATAGACTTCACTGCCTCACCCTGTACTTGGATCTGTTCCGCATTCATAATTTCATATTCCTTGAGCTCCTTTCAAAATGTACCCAAATTAACACCATCCCCTCCACAGGGTAGTCACCTTGCCAGAAAGTAGACTCCCAAACACACACACCAAAGCTCAGTGTCTCTTTTCTGCATCAGCCTTCATTTCATATCTCATACTAGTATGACAGATATACCCCCTAGACTGACCATGTCCAGAGCTGGGCCTTCCCTCTCCTGATTCTGGATATGAACAAAATCACAAGTGAGAGCTTTGTATTACATTCTCTCCTAGATGGCTCTAGCAAGTCAAGTTGACATTACAAGTTGGTCAAAAGCTGGTTTCAGTTGCAAAGTAAGGTCTTCTGTTTAGTATCCGAGGTCTGTGCCAATGAATTCCTCAGTCCTTGAGGGTTACAGAGGCAGTTTAAGGAAGGAAAAGAGGGACAGATTTACAGGTGTGGGATGACAAGCACTTCAGGGAAGGATAAATCCCCTCTCCCATCCCCAGTACGAAGGACCAGAAGATGGACAGTCAGGGTCAATGATACTGGCATGGTCAACACCAAGAGCTTGAGTTCTTTCACTAGTGCAAAAATAGTGTCTACCAGACCAACTGCTAGTGAGCTGAGTCAGAGCAGGCTGCAGGATCAAGTCTACGAAGCTGTACCCAGGCTGCTGGTGGCGAGAACACCACCCAATCACATAATCAGATCTCAGGGCAGCTCCAGCAAGTAACACCCTTTACAGATACCCATCTCAACTGAACTACTTTCAACATGAATCTAACAATTTTCTTGACTTTTTTTTTTCCCTTGTAAAGAGGAACTAAACAATTTAATATCCGCATAAGGATGTGTCCTCCTCCCTCATACTGTTTTCCATTCATTCATTCAACCACCAAATATTTACTCCATACCTACTATGCACTATACACTGTTAGGTACAAAAAACAAAGCACATTAGTCATTATCACTACAACACTAAACTGTAGTTCCTCATTATAACTGTGCTTCCACCCAGATGGATCAGTGGTAAAGAATCCACCCACCAAAGCAGAAGACAAAGGTTCAATCCCTGGGTCGGGAAGATTCCCTGGAGAAGGAAACAGCAACTCACTCAACAGTACTTTTGCCTGGAAAATCCCGTGGACAGAGGAGCCTGGCAAGCTACAGTCCAAGGAGCTGGGGGAAGAGTCAGACATGACTTAGCAACTAAACACATTGTAACCATGCTTCTCAGCTCCAGACTACCTGGCACTTAGTCCCAAAGTGGCCTGACATCAGCTTCAAAAGACAGTCTCCTTTTTACTGTTTCCAACTGTGGCCAGAGAATACAAAGAGCAGCCTCTTAATTCTATAAAGAGATTGCAGCAATCACCAAGAGACAACCACTGTGGCTGCTATTTTTAAGTTATCAATTCAAGAGTTGAAGCATCTGGCTTCAGGGTTTATGCCATTAAAATGATGGTCACACAAAGTGAAGGAAGCTGAAGACTGCCCTGCAAGTAGAAGAAACAGAAAATTTCATTTAGAAATTCAAAATTCGGAAAAGATAAAAAGCAGAAGCTTTAACGCTGTGTGAAAGAACTGGAGTCTACAAATAGAAATCAAGAGAATGGACTAAAAGTCAAGAAATTATCAACTCAGCATAAAGTAACTCTGTGACATTAAGGAGTACATGATAGAAACAGTGATCTGTTTGTTCCCTATTTCAAAGTACCTGGGCATGTTTTCCAATTTTCATTCTTTAACTAAATTATGGCTATTTTCCTAACTAGTTCCAGAGAAACAGGACAAACCAATGCCACATTTTTACCAAACTGAAGAAAAGCTGTAAGCTCCAAGATTTCCTGATCATCTTTTACCGCCATTCATTTCTATCATTGCACTTTAATGTGAGGCAGAAACTGAATTACTTGTCTGTGCCTCTTAATTCTCTTTTGACAAGCACTTTCAAAGGTGGAAGGACCTCCAGTTGACTGACTGCACTGAATGATTCTAGGGGCCAAAGTCCATCATCTTCACAAACTTCAAAAGTTATTAATTTAACATAAATCGACCTTAGACTGGCTCACACAGAGGATGAGATGGCTGGATGGCATCACCGACTCGATGGACGTGAGTTTGAGTGAACTCCGGGAGTTGGTGATGGACAGGGAGGCCTGGAGCGCTGCAATTCATGGGGTCGCAAAGGGTCGGAGACGACTGAGCGACTGAACTGAACTGAAGGCTAGGCAAATAATTTAGCATCTTTAACATCTGTATCTCAGATTCTCAAGGGTATGTTTTGATGATAAATAACAATATATGCAGAAATGCTTTAAGGCTTGGCTCATGAGTCCTGCATAAATTCAAGGACTGTACTACACTGAGGTCTCCAGCCCAATTTAAAATAACCCCAATGAAATTTACGCATTAATTTACAACACAAGGAGGATAGCAATTGTTAGTAAACAGTAATCATAGTTACAGTTTTACATAAAGTCCTGCCATTTGAAAGCTAAAAGATCCTTCATTCCTATTCCTTCTTTTCAAGGTGAGAAATCAAACCTTGGCTGGGTGGGGATGATACTGATACTTGGCCCCAGACTCAAGTCGCTGTATCAAGCATTTCTCATTTCCCAGAATTATAAATCCTCACTCCTCCAACCGACGATATGGCCGTTTCAAGGGCTAATAAATCCTTAATGACCAATAATGTCTTGTCCCCTCCACTTTCCCTCCAACATCCTCTACCGTTTCTCGTCCTATCCGGGAGACCTGCAGGTAACAGAAGCCTGAATAGAGTGAAACTCTTATCAGATCCAACAATCAAGGACGCAACTTGACAACTGCTCACGCTGATCAATGGCAACGTTTCGGTTCTCTTTTAATTGCGGGGGCTACAGCACCCGGAAATGAAATCTCAAGCGCAACCCACTTCGCACAACCGTATCATTTCCTTAAGTTGTGCCCTCCTGCGAACGCGGGGTGCACGACCCCGAGGGGACCGCGGATCCCTAGGCACGGTTACCCTGCCTGCCGCTCGGGCCTGGAGGTCACTCGCGCCTCCTGGCCACGAGGTGGGCCCGCGGGCGCGCGATCCCCCCACCCCCGGCCGCCGCAACGGGCGCTCGGCGGGACACGAGGGCGGCACCGGGGCCAGTCGGCTCTGGGGACGGCGTCCGGGCGCAAGGGTGGGTCAACTCGACAGACCCCCGGCTGCCCGAGGCGCCCTCAGGTAAGGCCCGCGCCTCAGGCGGGCCGAGGAGGCGGCGGCCTCGGCCGCGTCCCTTCAGCCGCTTTTACGACCGGCGGGAGCCCGCTCAGGGCCAACGAGGCGGAGCGCCCGGCCCGGGCCGGTCTCTAAGGCAGCCGCCGCTCGGGGACCGCTCAGGGCACCGGTGCCCAGCCCCTCAGGGAGGCGCCCCGCCCTCAGACGGCCCCCGCCCGGCGAGCGCCACGCACCGCGCCCCGCCCGCGGGCCGGCCCGCACTTTCCCGCCTCGCCTCGCCTCGCCAGGGGCGGGGGTCGCGCGCCCTCCCCCGCCCCCACGCCGCTCACCTGCAGGGCCCTAAGCTCGCTCCATGGCCGCCCGCGCGGTGCGGTGCGGCGCGGCCACGGCCGCCCCCGCCGCCTCCGGGGAGGGGCAGCCCCACGCCGCACTCACCGCCCCCAGTCGCCGCTACTGCGGCTCCCGCCCACCCCCGGCCCGGCCATTCCCCGGCCACCTCTCCCGGCGCTGAGCCGGCGGTCCCACACCCACCCCCCGCCTCCGCGGCTCGCGACTGTTGGTACCGTCCTAGCCTAACGCCTTCCCTGCGGCCAATCCAAGGGCTTCTTCCGCGAGGTCCCGCCCCCAGTGGGCGGGTCTACTGGACCTACTCCGGACCGCCCTGCTTAACCCTTTGCGTCCCGGGCCGGCCCATCTTAACTCTCTCGACGCCGACTCACGCCTCTACTGCTTCTCCCTGCCGCCCCACCCCGCTTACATAAATTGACTTCTCACTAGCCTTCGCTTTCTCCTTCCTGGTTTTCGTAAAGCAGATAGGCAGCCAGGCAGCGGGACTGGAAATCGCGGTCCCTAAGTTCTATTTGTGAGAAACAGTTTCCCTCCTTCTTTTACCCAATTTGCCTCCACTTCACTACTTCTGCCTGTACAAAAGTAACCTCTCGCCCAAAAAGACGTCAACCTTCCCATCATGAGAGTTCTTCCTTTGGACCAGACCAGAGCTCCCCGCTAACATTTTGCAGCATTTAACAAAAAGTGTGACTAATTTGCTGTAATAGTTTCTGAACGTCTGTCTTTTGCAAAGGACTGTAAGGCCTATGAGGGCAGGGCAGTTGTGCCTGGGTTTCCAATGCCTGACACTCAGTAGACTCCCTATATATAATTTTGTTATGTTTTGACCTTGCTGCCTGGCTTGTGAGATTGAAAGCACCAAGTCTTAACCACTGGACTGTCAGGGAACTCCCTCCTTGTAAATAGTCTGAACTAAAGATTCTTCCTTTTCTTAAATTGTCTCCTTTCCACTGACTCCATACAGTGCATCCACTGTATAACATATCTATTCATTTATTCATCATATACTAACCTTGGACTTCAGTGTTCCCAGCCCTGAAATACTGTAGTGCATATTGATCCATGTGAAAAGGTGTGTGATGGGAGAGATGGGGCTGACTCTTCGGGCTTTCAGTTCAGTTCAGTTGCTCAGGCGTGTCCGACTCTTTGCTACCCCACGGACTGTAGCACGCTAGGCTTCCCTGTCCATCACCAAGTCCCAGAGTTTACTCAAACTCATGTCCATCGAGTCAGTGATGCCATCCAACCATTTCATCCTGTTGTCCCCTTCTCCTCCTGCCTTCAATCTTTCCCAGCATCAGGGTCTTTTCAAATTAGTCAGTTCTTTGCATCAGGTGGTTGAAGTATTGAAGTTTCAGCTTCAGCATCAGTCCTTCTAACGAATATTCAGGACTGATTTCCTCTAAGATGGACTGGTTGGATCTCCTTGCTGTCCAAGGGACTCTCAAGAGTCTTCTCCAACACCACAGTTAAAAAGCATCAATTTTTGGCACTCAGCTTTCTTTATAGTCCAACTCTCACATCCATACATGACTACTGGAAAAACCATAGCTTTGACTAGACAGACTTTTGTTGGCAAAGTAACGTCTCTGCTTTTTAATATGCTGTCTAGGTTGGTCATAACTTTTCTTCTTCCGATTTTAGAGTTCATTTAAGCAAGGGAAAGAACTCCTTACTGGCGGTGTGATATTGGGCATGCCACTTGATCTTTCAGAATATTGATTTATTTATCTGGAAAATGGGAGTTAATCATGGGACCTACCTCACAGGGTTGTTGTGAGAACTACATAAGGAAATGTGTGGGGAGAGGACTTGCAGATTATTGTGTAATGTTATTATTCATATGTATATTTATTAAGCACTTAGCATTGGGAGATCTTAGAGGAAAAATTGGTCTTTATACCTGTCCCAGACAATCTAGTTACAGAGGAAGCCCCTTTGCAGAAAGCATGAAATCAGTGCAAGAAGGCGTATGCGGTCAATGCTGGAGAAGTTGTATCAGCCGTGTACTGGATGTATTTGAAAATGTTTGGAGGTCATTTTCTGACCATAGAAATGAGCTGGGTGGTAATGAAAGTCTACCTGATTTCTCCACACAGGAGCATTGGTCTGTCTGCAGTCAGCTAATCCTCCTGAACCTTGTTCATTATATCAGGAGATCATAAAGCGAAGGGCAAATCAACATTTCCTCTAAGAAACTTTGTCCCCAAAGGACTCTTTCTTACCTGTAATGCTGATAAAGACAGCAAGGATGGACTGTCCAACTGGTACTTGGGAGAAGCTCGGTGCATCCAGCAGTCTTAGTTCCCTAGTGTCTTTAGGGACGTTCAGAGAGAAGGGTTTGTAACTTCTCCAGGAAACCCACTCCAGGGCTTAATTTCACATCTATCAAATCCTTCCATCCACCCCGCCTTGCTGCAGGACATACACGCTTTCTCCTCTTCTGTCTGGGGTTTGGGGCCTCTGTGTTAAAGGTACAACTGTTCTGTCCCCCAGTTTTCTCTCTACCAGGCCCTATTATCCAGGCTCTTTGTGCATGTATGTATGGCACTAGCACCCCAGGTTGTGTTTCTGCCCTCCTCCTGTAATGGGCCTTATTGCCCAGCCAATCAACAGTCAATATGTTCTAGTACTGTGAGGGATGCAGTCATTTAAGAAGAGGACTCTGCCTTCAAAGAGTTTACACAACTAGCACACAGGAAGCAGCTGCAAGGAATGCGGGGTACTTAAATTATGCAGCACAGGCTCTGTGATCACTGCAAGAATCAAGGCCCAGGAAGATAGTGTGGGCTGGTATTGTCAGGGAAGGAGGATTGAGGTGAGCAAAATACAAGTGGGAGAAGAAAGGGACAATAAGAACCGAAGGTAGGCAGTGCTATGTGAATTTAAAGACAGACATACTCAGGAGATGATTCACCATTGGGAGAATTGTTTGTTCCTTCCTCCCTTCCTTTCCTCCTGCATCCTCCCCCCCACCACCCTTTTCTTCCTTCCTCCCTCCTTCAACAAATGTCTACCAAGTGCCTGACACTGAACTATACCCAGGCCATGCAAGGACCAAGAAGTCCAGGTCCTCATCCTTGAGAAGCTTACAGTCCAGTACAGAGAAACAGAACAGAAGGTCAGGCGGAGCCCTCTTAGTTAGGTCTGAGTGCTTTGCCAAGGTTTCTATGATGCTTCTTTCACAACTCACATGGTATCTTGTGGTTCTAGGTATCTTTGTGTAACCACCCCCTTTGCCTCTCTAGACCCTGTCCGAACTGCAAGGCTTTTAAAGACACAGACTATCTTTATTTCATCTTTATTTCTATCTGTGGTTCTGCCTCACACAGGGTAGCAACTCTGCACTGATGTGTTCAAGTGAGATTGGGTTGAAATCAGAGCGGGGGTGGGGCTGTCCCCCTCCAGCCTAGGGCAGTGCACTTCCTGCAGGATGCCCACCCCACCTCCATCTTCATCCCTGAAAATGTTACTTATCTCCTAGATGCTGCTTACTCAGGAAGACTTTCATGATTTTTCTAACTGTGCATGTTTTCCTGGGCTTCTGAGTCTCAGTACCTCTCCTGTGGTATGGTTTGTATTATTGATGTTTTGGGGGATACGTCTGACCTCTTCCCCTGACACGTAAACCCTTTGAAGCTGAAGACAGTGTTTTATTCACATCTGTATCTCCCATAGTACACAGCACATGGTAGCTCCTCAACATTTGAAAGAGTTTTAGGAAAGCAAGTCCTGCAGACGTGGAGGATTGGGAGCACTGGAGGTTTCTTTCTTGGCCCTTTCATCATTGTAAGCATTTCCCTTCAACTCTTTTAGAATTTCCAAGTCTCTGACAATTTGTCAAGCCCTAGGACTCCGATAACCATTTAGCAGTCCCAGGGTATAAGGGGAATACTGTCTCAAGGCGCCTGTACACATGAACACACACTCCTTCTTATCAGAGCATACACCCACTGTGACGGATCTTACTGAAACTTATTAAGTCACTTCTGAACCAAGAAATTTGAAGGGAGCAGTCGGAGAGAGCTCACGCTGGTCCAGAGTGCTTGGAGCCTGGGAGGAGGTGGTGGAAGGGTGAGTGAATGAAGGAGCATGCAAGCTCTGCCTTGCTGCCTCCAGGGTAGGCTTGTTCCCTGCATAGGGCTCTCTGTGGACGCTGCTTCTGCATTTTTTTCCCAACTGGGCAGACATTAGTACAACCATACCACAAGAGAGGTACAAAGTACTGAGTCTCATTTTGCCACGAGCTTTGCAGTACTATTCCTAGCCCACCCTTTGCTTACAGCATCGGGACTGTTCATTCAACCTGTCCTGTGGCACCTGTGGCATGCCCAGACCCACTCAAGTTCCAGGGACAGCACCACACACACACACACACACACACACACCCCTTCATTGTCTAGAAATTCAGAATGCATATTAACTGTTTTGGGTTATTTTCTTTCCACACTAGTATTACAGTTTTTATTAAAGAGCAACTATATTGAGCTATAAGTTACATACCATAAAACTCACCTGTACAAAGCGTGCGATGGTTTTTGTTACAGTTACAGAGTTGAGCAACCATTATATAATCTAATTTTAGAATATTTTCATCACCCTGAAACTAATATGTGCCATTTTCTTTTATTCTAAAAATATATTTCAGTTCAGTTCAGTCGCTCAGTCGTGTCCAACTCTTTGCGACCCCATGAATCGCAGCATGCCAGGCCTCCCCGTCCATCACCAGCTCCCGGAGTTCACTCAAACTCACGTCCATCGAGTTGGTGATGCCATCCAGCCATCTCATCCTCTGTCATCCCCTTCTCCTCCTGCCCCCAATCCCTCCCAGCATCAAAGTCTTTTTCAATGAGTCAACTCTTCGCATGAGGTAGCCAAAGTACTGGAGTTTCAGCTTTAGCATCATTCCTTCCAAAGAACACCCAGGGCTGATCTCCTTTAGAATGGACTGGTTGGATCTCCTTGCAGTCCAAGGGACTCTCAAGGGTCTTCTCCAACACCACAGTTCAAAAGCATCAGTTCTTCGGTGCTCAGCTTTCTTCACAGTCCAACTCTCACATCCATACATGACTACTGGAAAAACCATACCCTTGACTAGACAGACCTTTGTTGGCAAAGTAATGTCTCTGCTTTTCAATATGCTATCTGCTGCTGCTGCTGTTAAGTCGCTTCAGTCGTGTCCGACTCTGTGCGACCCCATAGACAGCAGCCCACCGGCTCCCCTATCCCTGGGATTCTCCAGGCAAGAACACTGGAGTGGGTTGCCGTTTCCTTCTCCAATGCATGAAAGTGAAAAGTGAAAGTGAAGTCGCTCAGTCGTTCCTGACTCTTAACAACCCCATGGACTGCAGCCTACCAGGCTCCTCTGTCCATGGATTTTCCAGGCAAGAGTACTGGAGTGGGGTGACATTGCCTTCTCTGAATATGCTATCTGGGTTGGTCATAACTTTCCTTCCAAGGAGTAAGCGTCTTTTAATTTCATGGCTGCAGTCACCATCTGCAGTGATTTTGGAGCCCCCAAAAATAAAGTCTGACACTGTTTCCACTGTTTCCCATTTATTTCCCATGAAGTGATGGGACCAGATGCCATGATCTTAGTTTTCTGAATGTTGAGCTTTAAGCCAACTTTTTCCACTCTCCTCTTTCACTTTCATCAAGAGGCTCTTTAGTTACTCTTCTCTTTCTGCCATAAGGGTGGTGTCATCTGCATATCTGAGGTTATTGATATTTCTCCTGGCAATCTTGTTTCCAGCTTGTGCTTCTTCCAGCCCAGCGTTTCTCATGATGTACTCTGCATATAAGTTAAATCAGCAGGGTGACAATATGTAGCCTTGATGTACTCCTTTTCCTATTTGGAACCAGTCTGTTGTTCCATGTCCAGTTCTAACCGTTGCTTCCTGACCTGCACACAAATTTCTCAAGAGGCAAGTCAGGTGGTCTGGTATTCCCATCTCTTGAAGAATTTTCCACAGTTTATTGTGATGCACACAGTCAAAGGCTTTGGCATAGTCAATAAAGCAGAAATAGATGTTTTTCTGGAACTCTCTTGCTTTTTTGATGATCCAGCATTATCTAAATACAAATATTTAAACTAAAAATATATTTTGTTTTGGTTTTTTAATCTGCTAATTAAAAGGAAAAAAAACATTATGGACAAAGTGAAATTCCTAGAATTGAGAATGCAAAGGGATTATAGCTCACAGAGTATTTCACTTAACCGCCGTGTATGGCTGAAACCAGGCTTCCCTGGTGGCTCAGCGGTAAAGAATCTACCAATGCAAGAGGTTCGAGTTTGATCCCTGGGTCGGGAAGATCCTCTGGAGAAGCAGATGGAAACCCATTCCAGTATTCTTGCCTGGGAAATCCCATGGACAGAGGAGCCTGGTGGGCTACAGTCCACAGGGCCACAAAATAGATAAGACTTAGTGACAAAACAACAGCATGGCTGAAGTCATTGAATTATCCAGGTCAAAATGCATACTTTATTGTGGTGTGTGCTCTTGAGTACATGGCCAGGGCCATGTTTTTGAACGTTTTCCAGTTCTTTGGGCCTTTCTTTAATGCCAGTGGGCACTCCAGTGGTTTTGGCAGAGATAACACTGCAGATTCCAAATGGCCAATTCCCATAAGTTAGGCCTTTTGTAATGTGCTTAGGATGCTACTACTTGCACAGGCATATTCAACACCCCCCCCACCTCTTTTTTTTTGCTGTGATGGAAGCTCTTTTATTTTTATTAACTCAATTTAATGCATGAAGTAATTGCATTAATTACTGTATGAGGTAATTGCAGCCACATGGAAGCTCTGAGCTCCTCAAACTCAGCTCCCATCACCCACAGGTAAAGTGCTCAGGAGTTAAGCTGAGACTCTTTGAGCCTCTCTCAGGACTGACTCAGGGATGTTCTAAAGCTGCAGTCCTTAATCTGGCCACATACGAATTTTGAAAATATCCCTGCGCCTGCCCCCATCCTCAAAGATTTAAATTTAATTATCTTAGGAGGAGGTCCTATCAAGGGTAGTTTTAAAAAGCTCCGGCTTACTTTAACTTGCAACCCAGTCTGAGAACCACTGTTCTACTAGTGACTAAGCCGGGATCCTGTGAATCAACTGAACTGTGTGAAATTGCCATCTTTAGGGCGGCAAAACCAGCTCAATATCAGCAATTTCATACAATTTAGTCTAATACATATACGCGACAGGTTTTTATTTTCGACAGGGAGGTAGGACTGTCCTTCCAAAGGCATTCACAGAAAAGCAGTCATTTCTCTCCAAACCCCCATCCTGAAGGTAAGAAAGATGTGGCAGGGAAGCCAATAATCTGTTCTGTCAAGATGCTGCCCTCTGATGGACCAGACTCCCGGCATATCCTCTTCCAGTGGAGTCTTTCAGAAGCCTGGGGATGCCAGGCGTGAAGGGAAATGAGCAAAGTAGGCTGAGGATGAGACAACCAGAGGTTTCCAGGGAACATGAGGGAAAGACTTCATCCCTCCTTCAAAGTCATTTATATTTAAGAGTATGTATTTTTTACTTTTTTGTAATTTTAAAAGTTTATTTATTTGATTTTGGTTGCACTGGATCTCTGTTGCTACGCCTGGGCTTTCTCTAGTTGCAGCGAGCAGGTGCCACTCTTCGTTGCAGTGCAACGGCTTCTCATTGCGTTGACACCTCTTATCGCAGAGCACAGGCTCTAGGTCCCGCAGGTTCAGTAGCTGCAGCTCGTGGGCTCTAGAGTGTGGACTCAGTGCTCCATGGCATGTGGAACCTTCCCGGCCCAGGGACTGAACTTGTGTCCCCGGCGTTGGCAGCTGGATTCTTAGTCCACTGCATCACCAGGGAAGTCCAAAAAAATATATCTTCAATACAGGGCAGGCCAAATAAAACACAAATCCGGTGCTCAGGCCTGCAGTTTTTGTGACCCTGTCCTGGAAGGTAGATGTTCATGGAAGAGGGAGGTGGCCCAGGACAGGGGAGGACAAGACACTCGACACAGCGGGCCTAGGATCCCAGGGAGAAAGCAGCCAACAGCTCACTGCTGTGCCTGGTGTGCCCCAGGGGACCCTGTAGGAGAAATGGGGAGGCAAGCCATGTTGGCACAGGGGACCCCTTGGGGGAAGGAGTACAGGGGACCCACGAGAGGACTGTGCAAGCATTCTCAGAGTGGTTAGCAAATTGCTGGCAGATGCAGTACTACCAGGATAGCATTTCTTCTATGGCCATGCACAAGAAAAGGGTGGGGGGTGGGGGGAGAAAAACAGTTTAAGACACTCTCTGACCTGTTTCTCCTTTGGCATTCTGGTCTTTGGTCACTGTGGTGACCACTCACCCAAGCCTGAAGTATCTACTCTCCTAGAAGCGTTATCCTCACCCACCTCCAGTCAGTACTGGAGGTACTGTTTTTGCCAACTCTGGTTTGCTAAAGACTCCTCAAATCCAGCTCCTTCCCTCCAGCCTCACCCCTGCACCTCCTGTTCAGGCTCCATTTTCTCCCCGCTAGATTATGGCAGTGAATCCTTTTCCAGCCTCTCTGTCTCCAATCTTTCCACCTTAACCCCTTGCTATCCATTCCAAAATATCCATATAGGAAACTCCATCTGGAAAGATCTTTCCAAAAGGAAATCTGGGTACTTCCCTGGTGGTCCAGTGGTTAACACTCCACACTTCCAATGCTGGGGGTCCTGGGTTCGATCCCTGGTCAGGGAACTAGATGCCACGTCTTGCAACTAAGAGCAAAGATCTCATGTGCTGCATCTGAGACCCACACAGCCAAATAAATAAATATTTTAAAACAAAACAAAAGGAAATCTGAACCACTTTATATACCTACCTGCTTATAAACTTTCACTGATGTGAAGACGAAAGCCCAAGGTTCTCAGCAGAGCATACAGAACCTCTGGGCTGGGAGTCACAGCCTTCTTGCACAGACTCATCAGCCTTCTTGGCCACACATTTTGTGTTCTAGAAATGCAGAACTGTGTAACGCTCTCCTGCATACCCCCTGCTAGTTCATGCCTATGTGGTTTTGTTCAAATTGTTCTCTGTCTGGAATTCCCTTCCTACCTTCCTCCAGCCTTACTCATCCATAAAATGTCATCTTTAAGGAAAAGCTAAGTACCCCATCACTCAGCTCGCCTAGGCCTCTGCACACCCCTCTAGATTATAGTGACTGAAGATCTTTCTTCTGTTTAAAATATAGGGATTTACTGTACATTTCCCTCTAAACTTTGGAAACATCCTGTAAAGTTTGGTATCTTGCATTTTGTTTTCATTTGCTAATTCCCCCGTGATTACTTCTTTGATCCACTGGTGTTTCAGGAGTGCTTTGTTTACTTTCCACATGTTTGTGTATTTCCCAAATTCCCTTCTGTTACTGATGTCTAATTTCATTCCATTGTGGTTATAAAACGTACTTTGTGTGACTTTAGTTTTTTTAAATCTCTGAGGCCTGTATTATCGCCTATCATGTGAGCAGTCCTGGAATGCTTCTATGACCTGTGAAGAGAATGCATGTTCTGCTTTTTGCTGGGTGGTGTGTTCTATAGGTCTCTACTTCTAGTTGTTTTTTAGTATTGTTCAAGTTTTCTGTTTCCTTGTTGATATTCTGCATAGTTGTTTTATCCGTTATTGAAAATAGGTATGTATTAAAGTTGTGGCTTCCCTGGTGACTCAGCAGTAAGGGATCCACCTACAATGCAGGAGGCACAGGTTTGATCTCTGGGTCCGGAAGATCCCCTGGAGGAGGGCATGGCAATCCATCCCTGTATTCTTGCCTGGAGAAGCCCATGGACAGAGTAGCCTGGCAGACTATGGTCCCTGTGGTCTCTAGGAATCGAACACAATTAATGCAACTGAGCACACACGCACACGTGTTTAAAGTCACTATTCTTGTTGAATTGCCTGTTTTCCTTTCAGTTCTGTCAGTTTTTGCTTTATGTATTTTGCAGTACCATTATTATGCATATGTGGTTTTCATAGTTATATCTTCTGGATGACTTGACCCTTTATCTTTCTAAAATGTCCTTCTTTGTCTCTAGCAACATTTTTTTTTAAGTCTGTTTTGTCTGATATTAGTGTAGCTACCCAAACTCTTTTTGATTACTCTTTGCATGGAATCTCTTTTACCATCCTTTGTCTTTTTTTGATCCATTCTGTCAGTATTGCCTTTTATTTGAAATATTTAATCCAATTAATGTAAGGTACAAATAAGGTAGGATTTGTTTGCTATTTTGATATTTGTTATCTCTATGTCTTGTGACTTTTTGTTCCTTTACTCATCCATTAATGCCTTTTGTGCCAAATCAGTATTTTCTGAATCAGTTCAGTTCAGTCACTCAGTCGTGTCCAACTCTTTGCTACCCCATGAATCTCAGCGCGCCAGGCCTCCCTGTCCATCACCAACTCCCGGAGTTTACTCAAACTCATGTCCATCGAGTTGGTGATGCCATCCAGCCATCTCATCCTCTGTCTTCCCCTTCTCCTCCTGCCCCCAATCCCTCCCAGCATCAGTCTTTTCCAATGAGTCAACTCTTCGCATGAGGTGGCCAAAGTATTGGAGTTTCAGCTTCAGCATGAGTCCTTCCAATGAACACCCAGGGCTGATCTCCTTCAGAATGGACTGGTTGGATCTCCTTGCAGTCCAAGGGATTCTCAAGAGTCTTCTCCAACACCACAGTTCAAAAGCATCAATTCTTCGGCGCTCAGCCTTCTTCACAGTCCAACTGTCGCACCCATACATGACCACTGGAAAAACCATAGCCTTGACTAGATGGACCTTTGTTGGCAAAGTAATGTCTCTGCTTTTTAATATGCTTTCTAGGTTTTCTAGCATACTATTTTTTAATTCCCTTGTTTCTTTTACTATATATTTTTGAGTCATTTTCTTTGTGATTTCCCTGGTGATTACAATTACTATCTTAATTTAGAACAGTGTAGTTCAAATTAATGCCAACTTTAATATAGTACATGAAGCTTTGCATCTATATAGCTTCTCCTTTCCTCTGTGCTCTTTTGTTATATAAGCTAAATCTTTATGCATTGTGTGTGTCGATCAGTACATATTTATAATTATTACTTTCTTCTTCTGATATTGAAATTATCTATTTCTCATACTGACTGAAAGCTCTTTGAGGATATGGGCTATGTCTTACTCTATAGAAACTGGTAGAGTGTCTGGTACACAGTAGTTGCTCAATAAATACATGTTGACTGAAAATAAAGCAAATGGAACATTGAATATGTAAACTGAGACTATAAAACTTTTACAAGATCACTGAATAAGGATGCATAGGTTGAACTAAACTCACATCGTCATTAATTATGTTTGTATACATGTTTAGGAAAGACAGTTAAATTATTCTAGGGCAATTCCATTTGTTTAGCTCTAGGAGAAGGAAATGGCAACCCACTCCAGTGTTCTTGCCTGGAGAATCCCAGGGACAGAGGAGCCTGGTAGGAGGCCGTACATACTATTTTTTAATTCCCTTATTTCTTTTACTATATATTTTTCAGTCATTTTCTTTGTGATTTCCCTGGTGATTACAATTACTATCTTAATTTATAACAGTGTAGTTCACATGGGGTCACACAGAGTCGGACATGACTGAAGCAACTTAGCAGCAGCAGCAGCAGCAGGAACATATTGCATTTCCTTGCGTGTTAGTCACTCAGTCATGTCCAACTCTTTGCAACCCCATGGACTGTAGTCAGCCAGGTTCCTCTGTCCATGGGATTCTCCAGGCATGAATACTGGAGTGGGTTGCCATTTCCTTCTCCAGGGGATCTTCCTAACCCTGGAATCAAACCCAGGTTTTCTGTACTGCACGCAGATTCTTTACTGTATGAGCCATGAGGAAAGCTCTAGGAAAGGATGGGTTCCATATAAAAAATTTGATTGTGGGTGGCCCTTCTTAGTATCTTCTTGGTACTCATCCTATGTTGGGAGGGTAGTGCAGATAGATTACTCCCTGGTTAGGTCAGACAGGTGGGAGGGGAGGAGAGGGAGAGAGAGAGGGAAGGAGAGGGAAGAAGAGGAAGAAGAAGGGGGGAGAGGATGTCAGAAGAATGGAGAATTGCTTTGAGAATGTTGCTTCAAAAAAGTGTTTACAGAAGGAAGCAAACCAACCTCAAAAGGGAAAAGCTTTCATAATAACAGTTGGGCAACATTATCCAATGTCAGCAATAGAGCAGCTCAATGTCTTTTCAGGGACCTTGAAGTAATGAAGTTTCATGCAAGGATGTACTGACTTTAGATTTGGTCCAGTCTCCTCACGTTACTGATGTAGAAACAGGTCTGGAGTTGCAGTAAGTTGCCCACAGTGACACAACTGGTTAGAGCAGAATCGGAAGTAGAGATTGGATTTCAACACCATTCTCCCTCCTGGTACCCAATGGATGGAGCTGTCTGATTAACTAGGACCACCTTCTCACCTTGCCTGGTCCTTCCTACCAGAAAGGAGCTATGGCTCTCTGGATCTGGCTAGTGGTGTCTTTCACCTACATGTGTGACTCTTACTGTACGGGGTGGACACTACTGGCTTCCCATTCTGTAGTCATTCTTTCACACGTCCCTCTGTTTTCAGCCTCTCGTAGGGGCTGGACGTGCCCAAAGTTGTTTCCCCAGCTTCCCATGCTGCTACAACAGGGACATATGACCAATCCCAAGTGATGGGACCCGAAGAGAAATTACCTGGAAGGTTCCTAGAGATCATCCTCCTTACTAAAAGGAGAATGACAAGGAGAAATGTCCAACTTCCTACCTTGGGATGTGTCTTTCTGAAGAGGTTAGTATGCAACCTGGCAGCAACTTTATAACCATGAGGGTAGAAGCCTAAAAACGGGGCCAACCATCTGAAGAAGGCAGAAAGGAAGCATAGAAAGTGCCAGATGCTTTTCTCCCCTATTTTTAAAGTCCTAAAGATATTATATATATAGAAGATTATAGGCATATAGCTCCATGAAATTTCACACACTGAACATATCTGTTTAACCAGCATCTTCTAATCACTACCTCCCACAAAGTTAGACACTATCCTGATCTCTAACATCATAGACAAGTTTACCTACTTTTGTGCCTTGTGTAGATGGAACCTGGTTGGATCCTGACTGATACGTCCTTTTTTCACTGCTCTGGATTTAATGTTTATATAAAATGGTGTGGTTTGGATTTCTGACTCATCAGAAATCTACCAGATGCAATCAAAATATTAAAGCATTTCAGCCACTCACAGAACCAGCCATGAAGTCTGAAATGTTTTCAGGGCATCAGAATTAGCAACCTGTACCTTCTTAAATTCTATGAACTGGTATGCTGTATACTTTCTCTGGGATAAGCTCTTCCTTTAAGCTAATATGACTTTGTCTCTTGGAAGCCCAAAGCCCTGGTTGCATTCCATTCCAGGCTATGACACTGGAACATGCTTAGTTGCTCAGTTGTGTCAGACTTTTTACTACACCATGGACTGTATAGCCTGCTGGGTACCTCTGTCCGTGGGATTTCCTAGGCAAGAATATTGGAATGGGTTGCCATTTCTTTCCCCAGATAAGTCCTTTTTTGAATGTACAGTATTCTTCTGTGTCTGGTGTACTTCATTTAACAGTTTGTGGGATTCATCCATGTTGTGTGTGGTTACAGATCATTCCCTCTCACTGCTGAATAGAATTCCATTGTGAGAATATGTTAAAATTTATTTATCCATTTTTACTCTTGGTAGACATGGGGATAGTTTCCAGATTTTGACTGTTATAAGTAATGTTGCCATAAACATTCTTCTGTCAAGAAGGACACTTGGGTTACCTAGGAGTGGACCCACTGGGTTATCAAGTATGCTTACGTCAGACTTAATGCCGGCTTTCCAAAGGGGTGGTATCAATTTAAATGCACACCAGCAGTGCATGAATGGTGGTGGCTGCACTTTCTTGCCACCTGGAACCTTTCTGAGCCACTGAATTGACCAGACCTGAATTGTCTGCTTCCAACTAAGAGTATCTAAGCAGTGACCAGTCAGACTCTCTGTTATATGCAGCCCAGAACTTTCCAACTAAGGCACTCTACAAGGGTAGATTCTGTGCTTTTCTCTGAAAGGCATCTTTCCTTAAAGGCCAACCACTTTCTGACCTGGTGGGTCACCCACTGCCCTGGCTGAGGCCAGCTGGAGCAGGGCCTTATTGTTTCTTTAGGGAGTGATACCACCCACTCAGACCCTCCTTATTTCTTTATTGCAATACTCTGCTAATGGATTCTCTCATCTGAGTATCTCCCTACTCCAGTGTATCCTCATATATTGCCACATATACCTCCTGAGGTCTCTTGGATAGTCTAAAAACAACTGTAACTGTTTTCTTTGATAATCCACTTAGCTATCCAAGAATAAAAGGAAAGGATTCTTTACTAACAGCCAACTAATCACCCAGTGGGAGAAGGCAATGGCACCCCACTCCAGTACTTTTGCTTGGAAAATCCCATGGACGGCGGAGCCTGGGTAGGCTGCAGTCCATGGGGTCGCTAAGAGTCGGACAGGACTGAGCGACTTCACTTTCACTTTTCACTTTCATGCATTGGAGAAGGAAATGGCAACCCACTCCAGTGTTCTTGCCTGGAGAATCCCAGGGACGGGGGAGCCTGCTGGGCTGCCGTCTATGGGGTCGCACAGAGTCGGACACGACTGAAGCGACTTAGCAGTAGCAATCACCCAGTAGTAACTGCTGTTACTGAGAGCTCATTTTGTCCGCCAAGCCCCATGCTAAAGGCCTCTCAGATATTATCTCATTTTTTCTCACAATAATCTTAAAAAAGACCTTTGTGCCAGTTATCAATTTATGGCTCCTCAGCTCCAACCTACCCTTTATTGCCCGCTCTGAAAATCATATTTCACCTTTTAAATATTTTTCTTTTAATGGGCGGCGGCACCATGTTAAGCCCTGTCAGTAGAGGGTGCCAGAGAGACACTGCAAGGAGGAGGGGGCTTTTCTTCTCTGCTCTAATGTGCCCCTGGCAGATGGCCAGGCTCCTGCAGCGCATAGCAGCCAGGGGCTTCCCAAAGTACCCCTTCTGGTGTCTCCAGTGAGATCCCTTTCCATAAATGTCTTTTTTCTAGCACCCTGGCAGGGGAGTGGTGGGAGTCGGGGTGGCATTCAAGCAAGTCCCTGCTTCCTTGGTTCTTTATCTCAGCCGGAGAGGGTGGTGGCTGCCTGTGTCTGCTATTTTTGTATTTTAGAGTTCACTTTCTACTGGCCAGTCCTTCCTTAGTGCAACCCACTTCTGTAGTTAATAAGTTTTTCAAATTACTGTGTGTTTCTATTTCCTGACTGGACCCTGATGGATATAGTGCTTTTCTGATTACCCACACCCTCCCCTTTTTTTAAGGTTAATGACTTTTTATTTTTTGTTTAGTTGTCCTTATTATTATTTCAGCCCAAAAACCTCTGCCAGTTGCCTCTATCTCCTCTCTGTAAGCACAGACATATTTGTTATTTCAACAGTTTCACTGTCTTTAAGCAGTCTTCCCTTGGAGCCTTCTGATTCACTCCTACACAGACTTTTTACTTGGTCTTCTTCAACATCAGCTTGGGAATCTCCCTGAACTCCCAAGGGGGGATCACTCATCCACGTTCTTCCAAATTTTGTCATTTTCTTTTTTCTTCCCTATCTTTGCAAGTATATGCCTCTTAAAATACCTTTTGAGGTCCCAGTTACCGAACCAGGTTTAGTCTTATTTTAAAGCAAATTTTCATTTATGTGTTATCCTTTTTAGAGACTTTGTACTTATTTATGTTATTGCTAAGTTTCTAGTAAAGAGCTTACTTAGGAAAAAAAAAAAGCCTTTGATTGTTGTTTTAGCAGGGTTTGGAGAGGAGCCAAAATAGCATATACATGTGTTTATTCTGCCGTCTTTACCCAGAAGCCCCTGTATATATTCCTTTGAAATCCACTTTTTATTTTTAACTTAAGGTATATCATGCACGACTTTTCATACTAATATATATTCCCTTATTAAATTTTCTTAAATTACTAAAACATTTTAAAATGTCTTTTGTATCCTCTGCTGATGGTACGCTATAATTTATTTAGCGGGTTTCCCTGTGATGGACATTTAGGTTGTTTGCATTTGTTTGCTTCTGAGAAATGTGTACAAGGCTTGTGGGGCAGAGCTGCGTAACAGAGATGGGGGTGCTCGCCCAGTACCCCGGCAGTCCTAACCCAGAGACAGTTTGTCATGTTCACAGTACAGTTACATTCCCAGGGGCTCCAGAGAACTCACAAATGACTGAAATTGTCCTCTTTGATCACCCATCCCACTGCCAAGGGCAGAACATCCGGACCACTCTCTTAGCTTGTTGTTCTTATTGTTTAGTCACTAGGTCATGTCTGACTCTTTTGTGACCTCATGGACTCTAGCCCGCCAGGCTCCTCTGTCCATGGGATTTCCCAGGCAAGAATATTGGAGTGAGTTGCCATTTTTATTTCCTTCTCCAGGGGATTTTCCTCACCCAGGGATTGAAATCACATCTCCTGCTTTGCAGGTGGATTTTTTACTGCTGAGCCACCCTCTTAGCTCAGTTCAATCCAGTTGCTCAGTCATGTCCTACTCTTTGAAACCCCATGGACTGCAGCACACCAGGCTTCCCTGTCCACCACCAACTCCTGGAGCTTGCTCAAACTCATGTCCATCGAGTTGGTGATGCCATCCAACCATTTTATCCTCTGTCATCCCCTTCCCCTCCTGCCTTCATTCTTTCCCAGCATCAAGGTCTTTTCCAGTGAGTCAGTTCTTCACATTAGGTGGCCAAAGTATTGGAGCTTCAGCTTCAGCATCAGTGCTTTCAATGAATATTCAGGGGACTGATTTCCTTTAGGATTGACTGGTTTGATCTCCTTGCAGTCCAAGGGAGTCTCAAGAGTCTTCTCCAACACCACAGTTCAAAAGCATCAATTCTTTGGCAATCAGGTTTCTTTATGTTCCAATTCTCACATTCATGTATAATGTGAGATAATGACTGGAAAAGCCATAGCCTTAACTAGATGGACCTTTGTTGGCCAAGTAATGTCTCTGCTTTCTATATGCTTTTATATGCTTTTAATATGCTGTCTAGGTTGGTCATAGCTTTTCTTCCAAGGAGCAAGCATCTTTTAATTTCATGGCTGCAGTCACCATCTGCAGTGATTTTGGGGCCCAAGAAAATGAAGTCCGTCAGTGTTTCCATTTTTTCCCCATCTATTTGCCATGAAGTGACCCTCTTAGCTAGCTGCCTGCTAATCAACAGCTTGACCAAGAAAAGGGCAAGAACATGACAAGCTGTTTTTTATTTCCAACTTGTCTTCAGTTTTTCCTTCTCCCATTTAACTCCTAATTTGCCTTTGATATATGAAACATCTTACATACAAGTAAATCGTGTGGTCCTAATTAAATTTCTGTCGTTGAGTTAGTATTTGACTCTATTACCTACAGTGTTTCTTTGCTTATTCTCCTGGGTAAATTGGTGTGCTCATCCAGGACTGTTTTCCATGGGTAAGTGAGGCCCCGTCTAACTGCTGGGTGGGTCTGGATTCTGTGCCACCACTGTGGCTCATCTGACTTCAGCATGGAAGGGTGGGATAGAACAATTTTTAGCATCTCTGGTTATAAAATGCACCAAATAATGACATAATTACACAGAAATAAATATGGGATGCTCGATGAAAAGCTAAGTTGTGGAGAAACTTACAAGGAAAATAAAAGTAATTTTGACTCTTCAAGTCTTTACCCTCCTCCATACATAAACACAGACAGGCAATTCACAAGTAAATGCAAGGTTTTCAACATCCAACAGTTTGGAGTAATGAAAAAAAAAAGGCCCGAAGTAAAACACTGTACACAGTGCCTTTCCTTGTCCTTTTTAAAACTCGAAAGAGGCTCAAGCAACAACATTCTCCTTCTGAGCTGAAACCCACAGGGGCTGAGGCTGCTCTGGGACAGTGTTCCTTTCATGAACTGTGAGTGAAGACTGGGCTTATTCATAGAACTTGCTGGGCAGTCAGACCACAGTCTTCCCGGGCTGCTGCTTGTGACCCGTTCATGGTGTAGGCTGAGCCTTGATGGCATCGCTGACCTCCAGGGGGCGACATGGGGTCCGCTTCTGAAGCAGCCTGCTCTGCTCTTTTCTCTTTGCTTCGGAAGCTGGCTGGGGTAAGGAAGGGCTTTACTGTCAGGTCTGACCGTTGGTCTCCACAGTCAGGCTTCCTTCCAACCTGCGTTTCCTGAGCTTTATCCACATGCAGGGCCCTGGGAATAATATAGAGTGCCAGTCCGTTAGGGAGACAGACACGTACAGCCTGAATCACAAGACTGCCTTTTCACGTCCCTTGCTCAGATAACAAACTCCTCTCCGCCAGCTACATGGGCCAGCTCCACAGTTTCAATAGAAGAGAGGCTTAAGGGAGCCTGTCTGGTTGGAGGCGGGTAGTAAGGGAACTGGACAGAACAGTTTCTTCTTAGATTGTACACTGCACATCAATACGTATTGGAAGCCCCATATATATGGCAAAGTTTTCCAAACATGCTTTTCCTTACTTATTGGTGTGTAATTGCTTTCCATTGTTGCGTTAGTTTCTGCTGTACAGCAAGATGAATCAGCTATTTGTATACATATATCCACTCCCTCTTGAGCCTCCCGCCCACTCCCCCTTCCCACCTCTCTGGGTCGTCACAGAGCACTGGCCGGGGTCCCCGTTATATAGCAGCTTCCCACTAGCTAGCTATTTCACACACAGCGGTGTATGTGTATAAGTACTACTCTCCCCTTGCCTCCTCCCTGGGTCCACGTGTTCATTCTCCACATCCGCATCTTTATTCCTTCCCTGCAAATAGGTTCATCGGTACCTCTTTTCTAGATTCCACATATATGTGTTACAAAGGTGCTTTTATTCATGAACATAAGATTGAGAAAATGTCGGTTTTCCACATTCCATATTTCACCACATTTTAAAATGTTTTTCTTATTTTGTTATTATGCAAGGAGAGGGAAGGAGCCATGGGTGGAGACGGTAGGAGGGCAGCTAAAGGTCCCCAGGTCCCCTGGGCTGTGTCTAGCCAGGCCCTGCACTAGGCACAGAGGACAGTATCCAGCGTCGCCCCCACTGCGGAGGAGGTTACTGAGTCCAGGAGACTCTGTGCAAGTAAAATAGGCCATCGAGGGTCGTGAGTGCTGCTGCTGGATCCTTCACTGTTGAGTGTCTACTATTAATACAACCAGCCACAGTGCTGGGCCCTGAAGGTACGAGAGTTCACGTTCCCAGATCTCACGGGGCAGGGAGACCTTAGGAGTAGGCCTGTCTGATTCAACACAGGACAGCCAGCTAAACTGGGATTTCAGAGAAACAAAGCACAATTTTTTAGCGTGTGTTTCACACAATATTCTGATCTCTAAGTCAGGCAGCAGATAGGAGACTCCATAAAGAAGGCAAAGTGCTCAGAAACGCAGAGGGAGGGTTTCTTTCACGTTGCCACCTATGTGGCACGTCCTCAGTGAGGTCACTGAGACCAGCCCTGCACCTTGGAGACTCTGAAATTACAGTGCACGCGGGTGTCTCTCTCATAGTCTCACCCAGGCCAGTGGGAGCTCCCCCAGGGCAGCTCCTCAACCGTCCTACACACTGTTCTGATTTCCAGCAAGTAGGTGTTCAGGAAATACTTGTTGAATGGATGAGTGTGCCTGATGAGGTGGAAAGAAGGCATGGTGCCCAGGAGGTGGCACTGGAGTAGGTCTTTACTAAATAGACAAGTAGGAAGGACATTCCAGGCAGGGGGACCAGGGTGAGCAGAGATGGAAAAGAGCAGGAGAGAAGGTGGCCAGATCTTACGGGCGTGTAGGGGATGTGTCTGGGAAGGAGGCAGGCATGGAAAAAGCTGCAGGGGTCTAGCCAGGCAGGTTCTCATGTGCCTACACCATGGCAGGGAACCAACGGAGGTTTTAAAGTTTAAGGGAGAATTGGAGCAGTCTGAGGTCAAAGCAGAGAAGGTGGCCTGGAGGCCAGTTCATCCTCACAAGGGTCCAGGTCAGAGGGTCTGAATTGAGGCCAGGATGGTGCTGGTGGAAAGCAGAGGGCCACTGGCGGGTGCTTAGGGGAAGAATCAACAGGACTTGCATATGCAAGTGCTAGACTCTGCCTCTGTTGGGAGAGGGAGGGTGACATTTAAGCAGGGTCCTGAGCAGTCCAGGAGGATAGGCGTAAGGTCTTGGGTTGGGAAGAAAGAACTGTAGGCAGAACCACCACCATGAGTACACGCACCGAGGAGCGAGGGGACATGGTAGGCACTGGGGAACGGTAGGCACTCTCTGTAACCAAGGCCAACTGACCTGCAGTTCTTCCCACGTGCATAACAGCTCACATCCCGGACCCGCCAGCTGGGAGGAGTCCTGAGTTATGGGTAAGATGGGTCTATTGGGTGATAAGTTTCCCTCTGTGACCCCAAAGGGACTCTGCATTGGCCATGACCTCAGAGAACAAATTCTTCCTTGGGGAGTCATGTGGGCCGCTCAGCTGTCTCTGAGTGGTGAGTTCTGAGGATTAAAAAGCAAACACACAGAGATGGACAGTGAACTGATGGCATTTCACAGGACGGTGATGATTCCAAAGCCATGTGAACGGTCGGATAGGAAATTAAGCTCATGAATTTCTGCTCTGAGCCAGGCCCTGCCCTAGTCCTTGAGGTCTCTGCCACCTGCCCCTCCAGCTTGGGCTCAGAGGAGTGAAGGCCAGGATCGGTGAAGAGAGGGTAGAGTTTTATTTTGGATCTTTGTTTTATTTTTTGTAATTGATTTATTTACTTATGGCTGTATTAGGTCTTTATCACTGCACATGGTTTTCTCTAGTTGCAGTGAGCGGCAGCTACTCTCTAATCGCAGGGTGTGAGCTTCTCAGTGTGGTGGCCTCTCTTGTGGAGTACGGGCTCTAGGGCTTCAGCAGTTGCAGCTCCCAGGCTCTAGAACACAGGCTTAGTAGTTGTGGCGCACAGACTTAGTTGCTCTGTGGCATGTGGGAATCTCCTGAATCAGGGATCACACCCCTGTCTCCTTCAATAGCAGGCAGATTCTTTACCACTGAGCCACCAGGGAAGCCCCCGTTTTTTTTGTTTTTTTGTGTGTGTTTTTTAGATATAATTTTATCCTTTTTTATTATTAAAAAAATGTTATTTATTTTATGTTTTGGCCACGCCACATGGCTTGTAGGATCTCAGTTCCCTGACAAGGGACTGAACCCGAGCCAAAGCAGTGAAGTATGGAATATTAACCACTAGGCCACCAGGGAACTCCCTTGTCTTTTGCTTTTGTTGTTCAGTTGCTAAGTCACGTCCCACTCTTTGCAATACCATGGACTGCAGCACACCAGGCTCCTCCGTCCTCCACTATCTCCTAGAGTTTGCTCAGATTCATGTCCATTGAGTCGGTGATCCTATCTAACCATTTCATGCTCTGTGGACCCCTTTTCTTTTTGTCTTCAATCTTTCCCAGCATCAGGGTCTTTTTTTCAGTGAGTCAGCTCTTCGCATTAGGTGGCCAAAGTACTGGAGCTTCAGCTTCAGCATCAATCCGTCCAATGAATATTCAGGGTTGATTTCCTTCAGGATTCACTGATTTGATCTTGCAGTCCAAAGGTTCTCCAGCACCACAATTCAGAAGCATCAGTTCTCATGTGTTCAGCCCTCTCTTTGGTCCAACTCTCTCATTGATACATGATAACTGGAAAACCCAGAGTTTTGACTGGACGGACCTTTGTCAGCAAAATGATGTCTCTGCTTTTTATTTTATTTTATTTTTGTCTCTGCTTTTTAATGTGCTGTCTAGATTTGTCAACGCTTTCCTCCCTAGGAGCAAGCATCTTTTAATTCACGGCTATAGTCATATGCACAGTTATTTTGGAGCCCAGGAAGATAAAATCTGTCACTGCTTCCACTTTTCCCCCTTCTATTTGCCATGAAGTAATGGAACCACATGTCATGCTCTTAGGTTTTTAATATTGAGTTTTAAGCCAGCTTTTTCACTCTTCTCTTTCACCCTCATCAAAAGTCTCTTTAGTTCCTTTTTACTTTCTGCATTAGAGTGGTATCATCTGCATATCTGAGGTTGTTGATATTTCTCCTGGAAATCTTGATTCCAGCATGTGATTCATCCAGCCTGGCATTTCATATAATGTACTCTGTATGTAAGTGAAATAAGCAGGATGACGATATATAGCCTTGTCATACTCCTTTCTCGATTTGGAACCAGTCTGCTGTTCCATGTCCGGTTCTAACTGTTACTTCTTGGCCCAAATAAAAGTTTCTCAGGAGACAGGTAAGGTGGTCTTGTACTCCCATCTCGTTAAGAATTTTCTAGTTTTTTTGTGATCCACACCATCAAGACTTCGGCATAGTCAATGAGGCAGAAGTAGATGTTTTTCTGGAATTTCCTTGCTTTCTCCATGAGCCAATGAATGTTGACAGTTTGTTCTCTGGTTCCTCTGCCTCTTGCAAATGAGCTTGTACATCTGGAAGTTCTTGGTTCACGTACTGCTGAAGCCTCGCTTGAAGGAATTTGAGCGTAAACTTGCTAGCATGTGAAATGATCGCAACTTATGGTTTTTTGCTTTTACTAAATTATTTTTAATTTGCGTAGAGTAAAAGTCACTTTTTGGGTGTATAATGCATGCCTTTTTACACACATACAGATTCTTGTGGTCTCGGATAGGATATCGAACAATTCCAACCTCCCAAAGCTTTCTCTTGTGCTGCCTCTTTTGTATTCAGACCTTTCCTCCATCTCCAAACCCTAGCTACTGCTGGTTTGTTCTCTGTTCTTATGTTTTTGTCTTGTCCAGACTGTCATAGAAATAGAATCATACAGTATGTACCTTCTTGAGATTGAGTTTTTACTTAGCACAATGTATCTGAGATCCATCTATGCTGACACAAATGTCATAACCTTTTCATTTTCATCGCCCAGTAGTTTTCCATGCATATGTGTGATAGTTTATCCACTGGCTATTGAAAGGCATTGGTTTATTTCCAGTTTGGGGCTCTTATCAATAATGCTGGTATAAACATTTATATACAGGTTTTTGTGTGAAACACATTTTCATTTCTCTAGGATAAATACCCCAAAGTGGATTGTTGGTTCCCAGGGAGGTGAAAGTCTAACTTCTTAGGAAATCGCCCATTTTCCAGGGTGACCGTACCATTTTGCCTATGAGAGAGTTTTGTTGTTGCTCTTTCTTTCATTTTTCCCTTGCTTTTTTGGTTTCATCTTTCTTTTAAATTTTTATTGAAGTAGAGCTTATATGTCGTCTGAATTGAAGAATGTATAACACTAGATGGACTTTCATTTGTATGTATTCCCATGTAACTACCACCCGTACCAAGACGTGGGTGGTCCCGGCACTTCTTCCCAGTAAACACCCGACAATCCAGCAGTGGAATTGCTATCCTGAGTTCTAGCACATAGATTAGTGCTGCCTGTTTTAGAGCTGCATTTATATGGAATCATACAGTATGTAATCTTGTGTCTGTCTTCTTTTTGCTCAGCGTCATGTGAAGTCCATCCAGCAGCATTTTGGTCTTTTTTGCATTTGCTGAGTAGTGTTGTGGTAAATGACTATGCCTCAATATTCACTCTCCTCTTTTTAAAAATAATTTTTTTTTTGGCTCCTCCTCTTGGCATTTGGGAATCCCAGTTCCTCCACTAGAGATCCAACCTGTGCCCCCTGCAGTAGAAGCATGGAGTCCCAACCAGTGGACTGCCCGGAAAATCCCAACATTCACTCTCCTGTGACAAATATTTGGGTTGGATCCAGTATCACGGCTGTTAGGGACAAAGCTGCTCTGAAGATTCCTGTGTGTTTCTGTATGTTTGGGGTGGCCACAAGCACTCATTTCTGTTGGGTACACACCCAGGAGAGAATTACTGGGTTCATTTAGCATTAGTAGAAAGTGCTGAACAGTTTTCCAAGAGGGAGGCCAGTTTACAGTCCCAGCAGCAAGGTAGACAGACACTTGCCCTGTTCCCTGACAGTATTATCAGGTCTTGTCATTGTAACAATTCTGATATAAGTCTTATCTCATTGTGGTTTTAATTTTCATTTCTCCAATGACTAATGATATTGAGCATCATTTTATATATTTCTTGGCCATTTGTATATCTCTTATGTGAGGAGCCTGTTTAAATGTTTTGTCCTTTTTTTAAAAGATATTTTTTTGGCCACGTCTCAAGGCATGTGGGATCTTGGTTCCCTGACCAGGGATCAAATCAATGCCCCTTGCACTGGAAGCTTGAAGTCTTCACCACTGGACCCCCAGGTACGTCCCTTGTCCATTTTTAGGACTGAGTTATCTTGTTGCTCTTTCTTTGCAAGAGAATGGAGGTTGTGGGAAGGATCTAAACTTAGCCAGTGATCAAATCAGAGAGAGAACTGACATCGGCCCTGGGACAAAAGATGCTTTTTGTGCTGTGAGTGGGAAGAGGGAAGAGGTGAGCTGTCTCCTCTGAGCTCTTGCACAGCCTGGGGCGGTTCTGTGTAGTTGGCCCACTGACCTCAAAGATCTTGAAAGCCCCTGTCCCATGCCTGGTCTTTCTCACAAGCCCCTTTGGTAAATACTGGGAGGCCTGGGGAAGGATTGGCCTTCCCTGCTGGATCACAGTGTTGATTGCTCTGCACAACCAGCTGGGCCTTGATGGAGTGAGGACCTTTCTGGGGGGTAGAGTGACACAGGGTGCTGGGCAGTGCTCCTCTATCGCAGGGAGACACCCCGAGGGGGGTGTCACCTGAGTCCCCCGGCAGTGTGTCTTGGGGGCTTACAGGACAGCAGGAGGGCTTCACTGCCCACACCCCTGGGTTGAGTGGCCAGATCTGACTGTGCAAGTTATATCTACATCACTCTTCTTTGGGGTATAATCTAATCAGTAAAACAATTTTTTTAATTGAAGTGAAATATTGTATAGGAGACAGGGATCAAGACCATCCCCATGGAGAAGAAATGCAAAAAAGCAAAATGGCTGTCTGGGGAGGCCTTACAAATAGCTGTGAAAAGAAGAGAAATGAAAAGCAAAGGAGAAAAGGAAAGATATAAGCATCTGAATGCAGAGCTCCAAAGAATAGCAAGAAGAGATAAGAAAGTCTTCCTCAGGGATCAATGCAAAGAAATAGAGGAAAACAACAGAATGGAAAAGACTAGGGATCTCTTCAAGAAAATTAGAGATACCAAGGGAGCATTTCATGCAAAGATGGGCTCGACAGAAGCAGAAGATATTAAGAAGAGATGGCAAGAATACAGAAGAACTGTACAAAAAACATCTTCACAGCCCAGATAATCATGATGGTGTGATCACTGACCTAGAGCCAGACATCCTGGAATGTGAAGTCAAGTGGGCCTTAGAAAGCATCACTACGAACAAAGCTGGTGGAGGTGATGGAATTCCAGTGGAGCTATTTCAAATCCTGAAAGATGATGCTGTGAAAGTGCTGCACTCAATATGCCAGCACATTTGGAAAACTCAGTAGTGGCCACAGGACTGGGAAAGGTCAGTTTTCATTTCAATCCCAAAGAAAGGCAATGCCAAAGAATGCTCAAACTACTCCACAATTCACTCATCTCACACGCTGGTAAAGTAATGCTCAAAATTCTCCAAGCCAGGCTTCAGCAATACGTGAACTGTGAACTTCCAGATGTTCAAGCTGGTTTTAGAAAAGGCAGATGAACAGAGATCAAATTGCCGACATCCGCTGGATCATGGAAAAAGCAAGAGAGTTCCAGAAAAACATCTATTTCTGCTTTATTGACTATGCCAAAGCCTTTGACTGTGTGGATCACAATAAACTGTGGACAATTCTTCAAGAGATGGGAATACCAGACCAGTTGACCTGCCTCTTGAGAAACCTATATGCAGGTCAGGAAGCAACAGTTAGAACTGGACATGGAACAACAGACTGGTTCCAAATAGGAAAAGGAGTACGTCAAGGCTGTATATTATCACCCTGCTTATTTAACTTACATGCAGAGTACATCATGAGGAACGCTGGGCTGGAGGAAGCACAAGCTGGAATCAAGATTGCCGGAAGAAATCTCAATAATGTCAGATACGCAGATGACACCACCCTTATGGCAGAAAGTGAAGAAGAACTAAAGAGCCTCTTGATGAAAGTGAAAGAGGAGAGTGAAAAAGTTGGTTTAAAGCTCAACATTCAGAAAACGAAGATCATGACATCTGATCCCATTACTTCATGGGAAATAGATGGGGAAACAGTGGAAATGGTGTCAGATTTTATTTTTTGGGCTCCGAAATCACTGCAGATGGTTATTGCAGCCATGAAATTAAAAGATGCTTAATCCTTGGAAGGAAAGTTATGACCAACCTAGATAGCATATTCAAAAGCAGAGACATTACTTTGCCAACAAAGGTCCGTCTAGTCAAGGCTATGGTTTTTCCAGTGGTCATGTATGGATGTGAGAGTTGGACTGTAAAGAAAGCTGAGCGCCGGCCGAAGAATTGATGCTTCTGAACTGTGGTGTTGGAGAAGACTCCTGTGAGTCCCTTGGATTGCAAGGAGATCCAACCAGTCCATCCTAAAGGAGACTAGTCCTGGGTGTTCATTGGAAGGACTGATGCTGAAGCTGAAACTCCAATACTTTGGCCACCTCATGCAAAGAGTTGACTCATTGGAAAAGACCCTGATGCTGGGAGGGATTGGGGGCAGGAGGAGAAGGGGACAGCAGAGGATGAGATGGCTGGATGGCATCAACAACTCAATGGACATGAATCTGGGTGAACTCTGGGAGTTGGTGATGGACAGGGAGGCCTGGCATGCTGCGATTCATGGGGTCGCAAAGAATCAGACATGACTGAGCGACTGAACTGAATTGAACTGATGTTTATATTAAAGTTTAAAAATCATAAGCTAACAGATAAATAAATTACCATGAAGTGAATACATCCATCTAACAGCCACCTAGGTGAAGAAATAGAATACTTCTAGCATCCCAGGAGCCCTACCTACAGTCTCCCAATTGCTGCCTTGTTTGTCTTTCTTGAAGGTAACTACTGTTGTCGTTGTTGTTTAGTCGCTAAGTCATGTCTGACTCTTTGCAATCCCGTAGACTGTAACCCATCAGGCTCCTCTGTCCATAGGATTTCCCAGGCAAGAATACTGGCGTGGGTTGCCATTTTCTTCTCCAGGGGAACTTCCTGACCCAGGAATTGAACCCTCATCTTCTGCTTGGCAGATGAAGTCTTTACCACTGAGTCACCTGGGAAGCCCAACGATGCCCATGCACCACAACTACTGAACCTGTGCTCAGAGCCTGGGAGCTGTAACTACTGAAGTCTGTGAGCTAGAGCCTGTGCTCGGCAATAAGAGAAGCCACCACCGTGAAGCCCACACACTGCAACCAGAGAGTAGCCCTTGCTCGCTACAACTGAAGAAAAGCCCACATAGCAACAAAGACCCAGCAGAGTCAATACATAAGTAAATAAAATTATGTATCTATATAAAGACTTATTTCCTTAAAAAACAAAGAAAAAGAAAAGAGCCTAACCCACACATCGAATTCTCTCTCTCTTCTGCTTATTTTGCTACAGTCTGCTCTGCTCATCTAAAATCAGGCCCTAAGCAGACAGAGTCTAGATGAGACTAAACTTCCTCTTAATGGAAAGACAGGGAGGTTTGTTTCTCTAAGGTCTGGATCCAGCAGGCTGAAGGAAAATATAAAATCCCTTCAGCATGAGGATGTCGTGGAGGCCACCAGATGTGAGCTGAGGTTGACTTCCCACAGAAAACAATTAAGTGAAAATTTCCCTCATTATAGAAGCTTCAATTTCCCTGAAGTTGGGAGGACAGGGGAGTTATAAAATGCTGTGTAAACACAGTAACTGAGATAAGGATAACCAAATGGAGTGTGAGTGAGCTAGATTAATCGTTTCAGCCTGGGGGCAGAGCAAAAATCAACACCATTCCAAGAACATTCATTTAGTTCATTGATTTTTTTAAACATTGGTTCAGCACCTACTTTGAGTTAGACATTGTTCTAGGGCTAGTGGTATGGAAATGAACAAGATGTTGGGTCTGTCCCCAGACTGTATGGTTTAGTGAAGTCAGCCAACCTCTGCACGTGAGTTTATACATGCCCAAGTCCTGCCACTGTCACAGGACTCCATCGTGGGGCTTCTCTAGTGGTCCAGTGGCTAAGAATCCACCTGCCAACGCAGGGTTCCATCCCTGGTCTGGGAAGATTCCACATCCCGGGGAGCAATTAAGCCTGTGCGCAACAACTATTGAAGCCTGCACACCCTAGAGCCCATGCTCTGCCACAAGAGAATCCACTGCAGTGAGAAGCCTGCACGCTACAACTAGGGAGAAGCCCCCACTTGCCACAACTAGAGAAAGCCCACGTGCAGCACGGAAGACACCCAGTGCAGCCAAAAGTAATAGATAATACAAAAAAAAAAAAAATTAAAAAGAACCCGTTGCCTTTCTTAGTTACAGAAGTTTTGAACTCACCGTGATGCGTGGTAGTTCCCCTATGCTCTGTCTCTCCTGACTCTTGCATCCACCTGTCTTTTGTGATTCTGTCTGTAACTCCAGCCTCTGATCCTGCCTCATAGGGTAATGAGTCCTGGAAGCTTGTTTCCAGTTGCGGGAACCAGGTGGCCCCTTCTTTTGGTTTGCACAAGCCTATCTCTCACACATTAAAGGGGATCCCCTAGTGAAAAGTCTCCACATGTGAAGGAAACAGGGGATCCCCTAGTGAAAAGTCTCCACATGTGAACTCACTGCGTTTCCTTCAGTCTTGCTCTTCCCACCATATTTCTCACGCCTTTCAAAGGCATCACCATTCACCTCATTCTTCAAGACGGAAAACTGAGATGATGCTCTCTCTCCCCACTGCCAATGCTCCTGGCCACCATGCAATCTGAGAGTAAAAGCTGCACTGGGTTCAAGCAGATGGGTGTAGGAAATGGAGTGTAGAAGTGGTTTATTGGCTTGTGTTGATGCCTAGGATCCTCCAAAGACTGCTCTTTAACCTCTAGCCCTAACTTACTGTTTTTAGTTCCTCTGGGATGGGACCCAGAGGCCTCATCATCCCATCTTTGTTCCAGTCTCTCTTCCTTCTCTTTAGGTTCCCCTTCACAAACCGAAACAATACCCCTCCCCATGCCAAAAAAACCCTTCTGCCTCTTTCATTTGGCCAACAAACACAAGCTTCTGTTAAAAACAAGACAACAGGCCCAAAATGGCGTTCCTTATTCTAAGCCTACGTCACCAAACTGAGACATTGTTATGGTTTCGGCTCTCCTGGAAATGGAACCTTAAGCCACTCAAGCAGGCCTAATCAGCATTAGTTAGGTAATCTGCCTGATAGATCCTGCCTTTCACTAAAGTAAATAACTAACTTTGCAATAACTCACTTTTTTTTTTTTTTTAATCTAGTATTACTTCGTTTCTCCTGTTCCCTTCTCCTATAAAACTCTTTCATTTGGTAAACCCCTTTGAGTTCCTTTCTATCTGCTAGAGTGGATACTGTCTGATTCATGAATCATTGAATAAAGCCAATGAGATCTTTAAAATGTACTCAGTTGAGTTTTGATTTTTTAAAAAAAACTTCATATAAGCTCATGCAAATAGCTACTCTGGAGAAGAGGTGTCTCTAACATGACAGACAAATCTTACGCTCAGACACTGAACAAATATTTGGTAACTGAATGAATGAATCTATATTATTTCTGTTTCAACAGCTTTGAATCATATCATATTTACTCTTCTCCCTTATACACTAAAGAGGTCCTGGGTCTAAATTTTCTTTCTGCTTCACCATTTAAATTGACTCTCCCAAGACACACTGGACTTCACAGAGGATTCGAGGAGCGGACACAAACCAGCTCTACATAAGGCAGAGCAATAGTGCATGGTTTTGTTTCAACATGTGTTTGCCACAATTCACTTTCTGTCACCTTGGCAGGATTTTCATTCAGTCATTTAACAAAAATATGTTGAGTATTTACTCTGTGTTGATGACTGTGCCAAAGGCCAGGGTACAAGAGTGAACAAAACACAGCATAATCTTGGCCCCCCCAAAATTTGCAACTCACAGTGCAGTGGGGTCAATGCTAGAGGGGGGTTGGGGACACGCAGGGGCACAAGTTAAGGAGGCACATGTGAGAGGCTCCTAACCTAGGCTTTGGTTTTTTTTATCAGTTTTTTTGGGGGGAAACTTCCAAACATGTACAAATGTTGAGAGCACAATGAACCCTCAAGTATCCATCACCCAGCTTCAACAGGGATCAATATTCTGTCACCCTCATTTCATCTATCTCCTGATCCCACTTTTTTTCTTGAGTATTTTTAAAACCCAACCCCAGATCCCATTTCAGTTATCTGTTTGCAGCTCTATCAGATGAGGCATGCCCTAACTAGCCTCAAAGTCGGCAGGAAAGCTTCCTAGAGGCAAAGGCATCTAACCTGATGTACGGAGGAGTAGGATTAGCAGGAGATCAAACCAGTCAATCCTAAAGGAAAGCAACCCTGAATATTCATTGGAAGGACTGAATGCTGAAGCTGAAGCTCCAATACTTTGGCCATCTGATACGAAGAGCCATTTCATTGGAAAAGACCCTGATGCTGGGAAAGACTGAAGGCAAAAAGAGAGGCAGGTGGCAGAGGATCCGATGCTTAGAAAACATCACTGACTCAATGGACATGAATTTGAGCAAACTTTGGGACAGAGTTGAGGACAGCGAAGCCTGACCTGCTGCAGTCATGGGGTCTCTTAACGACAGAACAACAACAACGAAAGTGATAGAGTGGGAGGAAGAAGATAGGAAGGGGAAAATGTTTCAGACAAAAGGAATAGTTTGTGCAGGGGTCAAAGTTGAGGGGAATATGACATGTTTACTACTTTGACACTCACCCGCAGTCTGTGGACCAGCAGAATTGGCATCACTTGGAAGTTTGTTAGAAGTTTAGAATCCAGAGCCCCGCCCCAGATCTAGGGAATCAGAATCTGCAGTTTATCAAAGTCCCCAGGGGATTCATTTGCACATCAGGTCTGAGAGGTAGTGGGTTAGGGGACTGCCTAAGGCTCAGTGCAGCTGGAAATTAGAGGGGAACTATGTGGTTGGAGCAAGGGGAAAGGTTAGGAAGGCCTCTGAAGTTAAGGCAAAGGCTGGAGCCTTTACCCTGACGCCAAAGGAGAACTGCTGACAATGTTGAGCAGGGAGCAAGATGATCAGATCTGACTGTGAGGCCATAACTCTACTGCAAGGGGAGAGTGGATTGAGGTTGGGGAGGAGGGAGCTCCGAAAACCAGTCAGGCTTTTGTTCCTTAGAAGCTACAAGGGGCAGCAGCTGGGCGTGGATTCTGGAGCCCAACAGCCCTTCCTATATTGTATTTTCATTATATTTTTCAACCCCCTGCTTGGCTTCTTACAGAGTGGTCTTGACTCGCTATTTGACTTTTCTGAACCTCTTTCCTCATCTCTCCCAAGCATGACACTTTCTTTTCATAGGACCTTGATCACAGCATCAAACGAACAGTGAATATTTAAAAACAGAGCCTGATTTTGATATGTTCAGAATTCAAATAGCATCAGAATGCTACAACTGCCTAGCTCTACACTCACTCCTCCCCTAGCCCAGAGGGTGGCCCTCAGGCCTCTTCACTTTCAGAGAGCCCTATGGTCAGGGAAAGAGCACAGAACTGGGGCTGGAGACTCAGCTTCTAGAGAAGTCAGTTCAGTGCCCCACCTATCCTGGAACCTTTGCTGAGAGGCAGCTCCCCTGGCCAGCCCTCCATACCTGCGCCCCACCTGCCTGCCTGGGCTCAGGCCAGTTCCCTCACCTGGAGTACAGGTGTGCGGGCGTCTGCAGATTCCCCACTAAGTAAGCTACTATGCTTTGGACATTGTGGTCTGGGCTTTGGGGACCTGAGGGTGGGGAACAGAACTCTCCTCTCCTCCATCTGTCAAAACCCTTTCTGAGTGGCCCATGCCCGCCCCTCCATGGCACCTCTCTTGCCCACACTGAACTCAAATGTCCTGTGAAGCTACAGCCCAATATTAACACAGAGTTGAGTGCGGGATGGGGACATGTCATCAGGGATGAACAGCTGGCTCTGACCAGGGGTCCTGTGCCATGAGTAGGGACCAAGTTCAGCTGATGCGGGAGGGCCTGGGAGGGTCATTTCCTGAGGTCAAAGGACCGAAAGACCTCACAAGTGCCTCTCTGCCTTTCTTTTCCCTCCTGGTGCTGCACGTCCACAAGTGGCCACACGGGGTCAGTGTCCTTTCATGCCTGGATCAGCACAGCTGGGTGGGGACCGCCCTGGACCCCGCAGCTCTCTGTCCCATCTTTCTGCAGAGAGTTCTGGCTAATTGTGAAAAACAGAAAACTCCCCGACGGCTTGGAGCAGCATGGCTGGGGGGACCCGATGGTCCGGGTGAGGAAGAAGACAACAGGCACGCTGTTGCACTGACAGGGGCCACGGGGCTCTGTCCAGATGCCCTGCGCAGGCTGGCTCCATGTTCTCTGACTCATTTAAAAACAGTGGGCACTCACTCGGGCACCATGGGGTGGGCAGGAAGACATGCCAGAAAAGGGGAAAAGCCTGAAGTATGCAAGTTTAGGAAGAGGGAGTGTCATCCCCCTTAGGAACGTGGGGGTTCTGGTCTGCGGCAGCCAGCCCGCCTCTGCTGGGCCTTATTTAACAACTGCAGGACTCCTAGTCTCGGGTAGTGCTGGTGGTGGGGCCTCCGGCCAGGCCATGAGGCCGGGGGGTGGGGCTCACTCTACCCCAGGGGCATGGCGTGTGCTCGCACAACGGCCAACCACCCTGCCAGAAGGGGCTTTCTGAAGTAAAGTCCCCAGAGGCCGTCCTAATACGGCATAAGACAGGTCTCACTGGCTGGCAGACCCTGCTGCTCCCGGAGGATAAGGGGTTCCTCGGCCTCAAATTGGTAAAGAATCCGCCTGCAATGCAGGAGACCCTGGTTTGATTCCTGGGTCAGAAATATCCACTGGAGAAGGGACAGGCTACCCATTCCAGCATTCTTGGGCTTCCCTTGTGGCTCAGATGGTAAAGAATCTGCCTGCCACGTGGGAGACCTGGGTTCGATCCCTGGGTTGGGAAGATCCCCTGGAGAAGGGAAAGGCTATTCTGGCCTGGAGAATTTCATGGACTGTATAGTCCATGGGGTCGCAAAGAGTCAGACATGACTGACTGACTGACTTGCACTTTTTTTTCACTTCCCACGGCCTAGGAGATGAAGGCTGGGATGGAGACCTTGGGGGAGGAGTGAGCTAGAGATCCCAAGGAAACCTGAAGGCCAAGACTGACCCTCAAATCCAGGCCCAGGTCCAGATCTGGACTTTGTGGGTCTGAAGCTTTCACCATTTGGGGCTCATTTTAAGAAAAATAATATAAAATTACAAACACAAAATCATATTTGCAAACCCAATTTTATAAATATTTACTTAGAATGAGATATTTTCCTTAGAATGAGAAACAAATATTTACTTGGGATGAGAAAACAGATGACATCAAATTATAAATTTTAAAAAGCCAACAAATCGCACAAGCATCACAAAATCCAGAAAAATAACATTTTTGTTAACCGCCCACCACACCTCTATAGTATTTTTCCAGGTGTTTCGGCTGCTTACTCTTTGACAAGCACTTCATTTGCCGGCAATTTGTAATATCATTTTCTATAGAGAGAACAGAAAGAGAATTCACTCTTTACTACAGCTGATCAGCAGTTTATGTAATATTGCTACCAGTTTATGCTTACAAACTCAGGAATTCATACATTCTATTTGTCAGTCCTAACAAAGATGGAAAACATGTGGTGTGCTTAAAGTTGCGATATGCTACATTATTAAGTATATTCGTGACAAGAGAGAATCTCCACAGAAGAAAACTTTGACTGTATATTGTGTGTGTGTGCTCAGTTGCCCTGTTGTGTCTGTCTGACTCTGTGACCCCATGGACTGCAGTCCACCAGGCTCCTCTGTCCATGGGATTTCCCAGGTAAGAATACTGGAGTGCATTGCCATTTCCTCCTCCAGGGGATCTTCCCAACCCAGGGATCGAACTGCATTACTAACAATCAAACTCTGTCTTATAGATTTATGATGACTGGAGGGATTTTTCCACACACTAGCTTCTGATTTCTGTACATTTTGAACGTAGTTTCTCTCACACTTCCCACCTACTTCCGGTACTAGGTACGGAGGTCACATTCATATTGTAATATGGCCTTTGGTCATTTGTCATAAGCAGACAGTAGGAACATGCCTACAGGCCATTCCTACACTAGGAAAAGGTGCTAAAAATTATTCAACTACTAGGAAGTCACTGCAAATCGCATATATACAATGCACTCTTGGCTCCATTTTCCCTTGGATACTAAAAATGCCCATAGCATTCCAAAGCCAGCCCATAGCCCACCATCCACCATGAAACCAAGTGTGACCAAGAGATGTCAAAGTGGGAAAAGACTAGTTTTTATTTTTTTAGGCGATGGATGTTTTAATTAACTCAAAGAGGGAAACTTTTCCCAGTGTATACGTATCAATCATCTAAGACGATAGTCTTAATTGATAATGGTTAATACACCTCCTTTTTTCAAGTTTTATACATTTTAAGCAATTGCTAAAGGCTCTCCCATGTTCTTGCCAGTGAGGTGTCCCAAAGCTTGTGCTTTATTAGCTTCATGTTAAATCCACCCTTGCCTGGAACCTCTCACTCTCTCCCTACTTCCTCCTTCTTCCAGGAATAATTGGCTTGCCTTCTTCACTTTCTACCACCCAACTTGTGCTGCTTCTGGTGGAGAATTTCTTCTCCTCCCAGATGGAAGCCAGAGCACACCTGGGTCCCCAGCCTCTCTGGGGCCTTGCCCTTCCTTCCAGTAAACATATGGCCCTTCTAAACTTTCCACTGATTTGACAAGTAGAGACAATAGACATAGGGAATAAAACAGATCCTTTCAACTTACCCTTACCTTCTCTCCACTTGGGTGCCCCAGAGAGACAAAAGCACACACAGGTGTTGATGCTGCAACTTCAGCTGTGACCGGGGGAAAACATATCTGGGATCTCCCTGGAGTGAGAGGTGAAGCTTGCAGATGACAAGATGAGATAGAGGCTGGGGTCACTGCGACGCCCCCCCTTGGCCCCACCAGACCCTGCTGTGAGTAGTCCTTAGAGGAGACCAGATCTCCTGAGGACAGAAGCTGTGTTTTACTAATCTACATGTCCCCTGCACCTTGCATGCTTCTCAGTACATGGTTGTTGCCCCATGAATACTGAAGAGCAGAATGGGGTCGGGGATCTGACTGCTCCCAGGAGGCCCTTGAGGGAATAACAAAGGCTGCTTGTGCCTGAGTGGCCATGCACCCAGGGGACTGCCCCTAACAGGCAGTGACCGGGTAACTGGGGCCAAACCTGCCACCTTCCTTTCCCTTGCATTTCTCATCTGACATTATTATGTTTAACAAGGTGCTTCCTTCAGAAATCAGGCAAAAAATAACTGCGGCCTACTGTTTCTATGCAGACATTTCTTCTGGGCATTTCTTGGGAAATTAGTATGCTTTTCCAAATCCTGAATCCTGAGAAAAATCAATCCATAATACAGGAAAAAGTATCACATTTCTCCTATGAGAATTGACGCTTAACAACCAACACAGAGACGTGACTGGTGTGAGGGATTCCACTGACATCTAGCGAAATCAGAAGTAAAAAGTGCTGGTAACGCTGAGTTGATGGTAAAGGTCAATGTTTTGGGGAACAGGGATGGGAAGCCATAGGAGAGAAGTGGTCACTATATAGTCTGCCTTGCTTAAAGCTGTTATGATATGAATGTGTGTTTGTGGCCCTGTCTAGAGCTTGAGTTATTGTTGCAAACAAAGTAAATAAATAGGTACATATAGTTTGTACACCTTTTTCAAATCCTATGAGTAGTATTCCAAGAAATAACAAGTTTTGAAAGCAAAACTAAGTCCGCTATCCTGGCGATTTTAACACAGTTTTGGGTAGCACTGTTCACCTTGCAAGAAGATCTGAATGTTACATTATCCAAATACAGCACAGCCCAAAACATGCGCTTGTTCTCCTGTATTTGAATATTCACTATATAGGCAGTGATTCTTCATGAATACCATTGAACTTAACACTTCTTATATATCAAACAAAAAATTTTAGGTATGCATGATAATAAGTAAAGAGCATAGAAAATGAAGGACAGGGAAGCCTGGCGTGCTGCGGTCCATGGGGTCGCAAAGAGTAAGACAAGACTGAATGACTGAACAACAACCTGAAGAATGTTGAAAGTATTTCAAGAATAACGCGATTTGGCAAATTTCTAAGAATTCCCAGGAATTCAATTTCTTCTTCCTGAATGCTGAAGTTAAATACCTATCAAGAATTTGGAAATAGTATTCCAGTCTCAGTGGGGATCCAGTTTCAAGTCAGGGGACTGAGAGAATCAACTTTTATGGGCTAGGACACTGCTGGGGGAGCTGCTAGGGTCACCTAGTGACTCCTGGTAGACATCATTCCAAGCGGAAATCTCAGCTCAGGGCACAGGATTCAAGCTTGGGTCGATGGGTTGCCCTGAAGTAAGGCATTGAGAATTGGACGGGGTCTAGGGGCTTGTCCAATGACCTGGCTCTGGTAGAGCACCCACGACAGATGAACCTACAACCACTGTTTCCGTACTCATGACCCCCAAGCTCCCCACTGCCTCCCGCCCTGCAGAGCGGAGTGCTTGCCTTCTCCAGAGGGAAGAAAGCTTCTTTTGTGTTGCCCAGCTCAGGGCTTTGGAAGGCAGTACAATCACCTCCACTCCTCAGTATCTACTGGGGACTGGGGATTGGTTCCAGGGCCCCCAGGATCCCCAAATCCCTTGATCAAGTCCCTTATATAAAGTGGTATAATGTGTGCATATAAACTATGCATATCCTATGTACTTTCCTGACGGATTTATTTATACATTTATTTAGGCTGTGCTGGGTCTTTGTTGCTGTGCGGGCTTTCTCTTGTTGTGGTGAGCAGGGGCTGCTCTCTAGTTGCGGTGCACGGGCTTCTCACTGAGGTGGCTTCCCTTGTGGAACACGCGGGCTCTAGGGCGCACAGGCTCAGTAGTTGTGGCACACAGGGCTAGCTGCTTCGTGGCATATGAGATCTTCCCAGACCAGAGATCAAACCGTGTCCCCTGCGTTGGCAGACGGATTCTTAACCACTAGACCACCAGGGAAGCCCCTCCTATGTACTTTAAATCATCTCTGGATTAGGTTATCATACCTAATACAGTGTAAATGCTAGGTATATTAGTTGTTAATACAATGTAAATGCTATACAGAGGGTTGCCAGAACACTGCAAATTCAAGTTTTGCTTTTTGGAACTTTCTGGAAATTAAAAAAAAGCACAACTTTTTAGCCGCAGTCGGTTGAATCTGCAGATGTGGAACATGTGAGCACGGACAGCCCACTGTATATATGACTCTTTAACTTGGATTCTCACATGGAAAGAGCTCTGGGTTTGATTCAAAAACCCAGATTTGAGTCCCATATCTGTGAAGTATGAGCCTTGTCACACTGGCTTCTGTCTGTCTACATGAGTGTTCCACTAGGCTCTGAAGCTGGGACACTGAAAAAATAGTGGTTAAATAAATGAATAGATAAGTGAATAAATGAGTAGTTGGGAAGGCATTCATGAAGGAGCTGGAGTCTGATGGGCACAATCTCTGGTCATCCCCAAAGAAAAATGAGAATTTTGGGTTAAACAAAATGGATTGAAAACATATGTATGTCTCTCTTCCCTCCTCAAACTCTATTTAAGAACTTTCATCAAGGAATACTGGGGCTTCCCTGGTGGTCCAGTGGTTAAGACTCAGAGCTTGCACTTCAGAGGGCATGGGTCCAATCCCTGGTCAGGGAACTAAGATCCAGCATGCCTATGGTGTGGCCACCAAAAAAAAAAAAAAGGAAAGAAAGAAAGAAAAAAATACAAAATGTGTAAACTCCCAAAGACAAAGATAAGAGATGTCAACAACTTTAAAAAGAGACTAACTGCAGCAGAGCACACAGGGAGAGTCGGAACCCACCTCTCCTTCCCTCACCCCCATGGGTGATGAGAAGTTTACTCACTACAGAAATAGACCAGCAGACTACCTTCCACGTCACAAGGCCCAGCAGACAGGGAGAAAGGCACTCGCTGAAGGCGAGACAATTGACCGAAAGGCCCGACACTATTCTCTGAGGGACCAGGGCCCTCTTTCCACCCTGATCTGAGCAGTCCAGCAATTGAAGGTACTTCCAGGCCAGCAACTGGAGTGTTCTTCTCTGGAAAAACTGATAAGCCTGAGTGAAAAGACCTACAGCTATTGAAATTTGGGTCCTCCCAACAAAATAAGCAGATCTCAACCTGGTCACTCTGTGGAGAGCTCCTGCAGCCCCCACGCCTGGTCCCAGTACTCAGAGAAGACCCACCACCCAGTCACCCCCGGGCAGCCCAGGGTCACCAGAGCGGGAGAAAATCATCAGGGAACCAACAAACACACACTCTGCCTTAAGTTCAAACTTCAGGAAAAATGCTCGGAAAACACTGTCCAGGCATACCTCAGAGATAGGGAATTTCCAGACCACCACAATAAAGCAGATACTACAATAAAGCAAGTCACTTGGTACAAAAAACCATTTTTTTTTGTTTCCTGGTACATGTAATAGTTATGGTTATAGTACATTGTAGTTTATCCAGTGTGCAATAGCATAATGTCTAAAAAAAAATGTACACACCTTAATTAAAAAATACTTTATCACTGAAAAATGCAGAGTTGCCACAAATCTTCAATTTGTAAAAACCTCAGTATCTACAAAGTGCCATAAAGTGAGGCATGCCAGTGCATATTTAAAATAACTATTGCTTTACTGCAGAAGTAAGACAACAAGTAGAATTATCTTTATCTGCTAGGAATTTACATTGAGTTTTGAAAACCATGCTTTTTATGAAAAAAGGTTTACATGGATTTTGAACCACTAATAGTATTCATGTGGTCATAAATTTATGATAACATAATTATCAAAATAAGGTTTCACAAATCTGATGACTAATTCAAGAATAAGAGGTGTTTTCTATGTGTTTCTTAAATAGAAAACAAAGTTTTAACACAAGTTTTCTTATTTTCTATTCCTTGAGTGTCAGGACTTCTTAAGAACAGAAAATATAGTGTACAGAAAAATGCAATCTGATTTGGATTTTAAATTTTACACTAGTGAGTTTACCTAGCAAAGTATTTTATTGAAAGAAAGCCTAATTTTTTTCCTTAAGAGGGGAGCTTATATATATATGTATAATTATATTTTGCTTCTAAAGGGAGGCTTATTTATGTTTTGCTCTTTTGGCTTATGTATTTTTATCCATACCAGATAACCCCCAATGTTTAAAGATGGAGACAAAACAAGCAAACAAACAGAAATTCAGGAAAGGAATTAAGGAAATAAAGATAATATAAGGTGCAGAAGAAAACTTAAATGATTATAATGATCCTCAGAAAGATCAGGGTCCACAAAAGAGAGGACAGCATATACACCCAGAGAATAAGAAATAGTTTCTGGAAATATGATAGTCAAAATAAACTCAGTAGGAGGGATAGAATGTAAATTCATGACATCTCTCAGAAAGTGGAACAAAAAGAGAGATGGAAAACAGGGTGGTTAAACATCATACACTAGAGAAGTTTCAGTGGGAGAGACAGGGGAAATTGAGGAGGATGTTATCAATAAACTAATACAAGAAACATTTTCAGCGTCTGAGGCCATGAATCACCAGCTTGAAAGGTCCCACAGGGCACCAGCAAGAAGAATGAAAATAGAGCTAACCTGAGGTACTTAATCTTGAATCATCAGAACATCCAGAATAAAGAGATGATCCTATGAAGTCACAGCAAAGATCAGTAGTGAGAAAGGGATGAGGTTTCTCATCACCAGCAGCACTGAGAACCAGCAGACAAGAAAGTGATATATTCAAAATAATGGGAGAAATGCCTTCCAGTCACAGCTTCTATTTCCAGCCAAACTCTTAATCTCGGAAGGACAGACTAAAGGCGTTTCAAACCTGTAGGCTTTAAGATGATGTACCTCCCAGGCAGCCTGGTCTCGAAGCTACTAGAGCAGGAGTTCAGCAAAATGAGGGAGGAAGCCAAGAAAGGGAACACTGGGTGTATAAGAATCTTGGGAGGGAGGTGACAGGGACCTCCAGGGTAAGGTCGAAGCCAAGCCCTGGTTGACAGCCCCTCGTGTTCTGTCAGGCCCAGGTCAGAGTCAAGGCTGGTGTCTCAGAGAAAACACAAAAGTGGCCCATTGTCCGAGGTCTGCTCACAGTGCATTTTGGAGAAAAATTAATCATAGGTAAGTAGAGAAGAAAGCAAACAAAAGGGGCAGTTGTCCATGTAGGGGTGGGGCAGCTGTGAGGAAGCTGTACATATGGGAAAGTATAATCTGGGGCCAAACACAACTGAGCGACTTCACCTTCACTTTTCACTTTCATGCATTGGAGAAGGAAATGGCAACCCACTCCAGTGTTCTTGCCTGGAGAATCTCAGGGACTGGGGAGCCTGGTGGGCTGCCGTCTAAGGGGTCGCACAGAGTCGGACACGACTGAAGTGACTTAGCAGCAGCAGCATAATCTGGGGCCAGAAGCCTCAGCTGGGTATTTACCTAGTAATAATACAAATATTGAATACTGATTTTCAAAAACTGCCATAAATCTTACTGTGTAATTATGGCTGATTTGCATTGTTGTACGGCAGAAACCAACACAATGTTGTAAAAATTAAAAAAACAAATAAACCAAAAAACCAAAACTTACTGTAAGGTGAGAGAGTAGAAGTGTGTGTATGTGTGTTGGGGGGGTGTGTAGAGAGATAAATCCTTATCTTTTCTGGTAGAAGGCAATGCTGCTGCTAAGTCACTTCAGTCGTGTCCGACTCTGTGTGACCCCATAGACGGCAGCCCACCAGGCTCCCCCGTCCCTGGGATTCTCCAGGCAAGAACACTGGAGTGGGTTGCCATTTCCTTCTCCAATGCATGAAAGTGAAGAGTGAAAGTGAAGTCACTCAGTCGTGTCCGACTCTAGCGACCCCATGGACTGCAGCCCACCAGGCTCCTCCGTCCATGGGATTTTCCAGGCAAGAGTACTGGAGTGGGGTGCCATTGCCTTCTCCATAGAAGGCAATAAAGGATGTCTAAAATGAAAAATAAACTAAGAGATAATCTTTTCAATATGGAGGGTCATTAAAAAATAGCTATAGGAAATAAAGGTGGCTGTCCCTGGGGTTAGGGGCTTGGGAGGGGATAGAAGTGGCTGAGGACTCTTGCTTGTTTTTTGTGATAAGCCCTGAGGTGCTATTCAACTTTGAAAACTATATATCTTGTATTCTCGTACTCAAAACAAAAACTAAGGCAATTCCCCAAATTTCTACCACCCTTACTTTTATACTGCAACCCTGCCAGCTGCTCTGGACTCAGAAACCGGGTTCTCCATGCATCTAAAAAAGGGCTTCATGTCCCCTGAAGCCCATCAGAGTCACCCAAAGCAAAAGCAGCTCCTCTCTCCTTCCAGCCAACAGCACAGCAGCTGGTCGACTCCGCTTACTTATTCCCTCACCTTCTCCCAGCACTGCTGGGCTCCTGCCAAGACTCGATTCTTTACTAAATCAAACCCTAAATCTCCTGTCTCACCCCCACACCAGATCCAGCCAAACTGACTTTGCAGGATTTATTAAACTGAAGGAACTTACAAAGGGGGAAACACACACACACACACACACACACTCAAACCACAAGGCATCTTCGGTTGTTATTGTCCTCCGGAGAGAGCAGAATGGATGGGAGACCCCGCAGATCGGAAACTCATTACAGATGTGCACTTCAGCGTTAAGAGGGACACTTGGAGACCTGAACGTTTCAGGAGTTGGGGCAGGGTATTCATGTGTTGCTTGGAAACCAGAGACCAAATAGGAAACAGGAAGCCCCAGGAGAGAGAGGCTTAAATATTTCAGCATCATTTCCAGAGTTGAAGGCTGCCTGCCAGGCCTGAGGGCAGTTCTGGTCCTTATTTCTCCTCAGCCTCAGATTGTCGGAACTCCTCGCACCTCATGGACCCTCATCCCAATTTCAATTTGCACCTCTTAGAGGTGGAGGTTGGATTCTTAAAGGGCCCATGTTGGAGTCCGTGTACACACACACACACAGCTGCAAAGCCATTTTCTGGCACGGGTTTCTGATGAAGCTGGAAGTTTAACAGAAACGTCGGCTCACACCTCCAGGCTTCCTGCAGCTGCGGTGGTGGCTTGTGCAGGGCTCGGACTTTCTGCTTCCAATTGTGTGACCCTGGAATCGGCTGGGTCTGTCTGAGTCTATCCCAGAATCCGGAACTGGAGCAGAGTATGGCCAAGCTTGAGAGTTACTGGGGCCCAAGGGAGCCCAGAGCATGAAACTCAAGTAGCTCACAGTGGTTCACATTAGCCGTGTCTTTCTTTGTTGCGGACACAGACCTGGCCGTGGGGTCCCCTTCAGTGTGCCCTGCCCCTTACACTGTGTCTTTTTCTGCCACTGCAAATCCATGCGGAACCCTCTCCCCACTTCCCACCTGAAGACCTCCATGGTGGCTCCAGTGCTGTGTGCTCACCCCTCCTCCACACCCTGCAGCTTCTCACTTGGCACTAGCATCTGCACACTCAGATGTTTGGGGCATGTGTGTGGTGTGAATTTCAGGGTCAGGTAGACCTTCCTTTCCATCACCAGTTGGATTTGGGACAACCTAACCTCTCCTAGTCTCTTTTTCTTCATCTATTAAAAGCATGCACAATCCTTTTCTTTCAGTTGTGAGGACTGGGGAATATGAAATATTTGGGTCTTGAATAAACCTTTCTCCAAAGATATACAAATGGTCAACAAGCACGTGAAAAGAGGCTCAATATCATTAGTCATTAGGGAAATGAAAATTAAAGCCACAATGAGATACCACTCCACACCTACTAGAGTTGCTGTAATAATAAAAAAAAGAAAAATGAAAAATAACAAGTGTTGACGAGGATGTGAAGAAATTGGAAACCTCGTAGGTTGTTGGTGGGAATACAAAATAGCGCAGCTGCTGTGGAAGATGGTTTAGCGGATCATCAAAAAGTTAAACATAGAATTACCATACGATCCAGGAATTCCAGTCTTAGATATAGACCCCCAAAATAATAAAAAACAGATACTCAAAAACTTGTGCATGAATGTTCATAGCCACATTATTCCTAGTAAATAAAAGGCAGAAACAACCTAAATATCCTTCCACTGATGAGTGGATAAACAAAACGTCATCTACCCACCCAATGGAATATTATTCAGGTATAAGAAGGGATGAAGTTCTGATACATGCTACAACATGATAAACATATGCTAAGTGAAAAAAGTTGAAAACAAAAGGTCACATCATATGGTTCCATTTATATGACATATCCAGATTAGGTTCCACAGAAACAGATTTTTTTTTTTGGTTGGTAAATAATTTTTTCCCCTTTGCTATACAGTAGGATCTTGTTGATTATCTATTTTAAATATATCAGTATGTACACGTCAATCCCCAACTTTCTAACTCTTCCCCCCACCCCCAATCCTTCCCCCCTGGCAACCATAAGTTCGTTCTCTAAGTCTGTGATGGCTGGCAAATATTTTTAGTGGTGCCTCTGTTATTATTACTATTTCTGGTGCAGATCTGACTCTTCTGTAAGGGAATTTCCAATGTGAGTGTGAAAAGATGAACCCACGAAGAAGCCCCAATAAATAAGACAAATAGCAGAATGTGTGCACAAGGTTTCATGGGAAATCAGATGAGGGAGTGATTCATTTCACTCTGAAGATTGGGCACTTTGATCTTCCAAATCACCTGGTAAACATGTGCAGAAGCTCTCTCCAAGTAAAGGACACGGCTTGGGTAGAAATAGCAGACTAGCCATTGCCAGGGGCTGTGGGGAATGCTAGCTTGAGGTGTACAGGCTTTCCTTTTGAGGTGATGAAAATGAGCTGGATAGATGTGGTAGTTGCACAACATGGTGGGTGTAGTAAATGCCACTGTCTTACACACTTTAAAATGGTTAATTTTATGTCATGTGAACTTGGCCCCAGTTTAAAAAAAATCTCTGCTCTAGGCCCATGTTTGATGATAGATGAAGATTTTTTGGTTTTCAAACTTGGCTGGTATATGTAGGAGTCACCAGTCAATACGGATTCCTGGGTTCCACACTCAGAGATTCTGATTTAATCAGCAGGGAAGAAGCCTGAACACAGAGCTTATGAAAGCTGTTCATGAGATCCCAGCACCCAGGACCTTCCCTTCTATTTCCACCGGGCTGGCATCTCTTCCAGCCTGCAGGTCTGCTGAGGGCTCCAGGGCAGCTAGACAGATTGACCTTGGCTGAACTTCACTGTAATTGTGTCATAAAGGTCTGACCTTGTATCTGAACATGTGAATGTGGGAGTCAATGAAAAGTTAGATTTATATGTGAACACATGAAGAAATATACAAGACTTCAGGGGTATGAGATCTGTGTCTACAATGGTAAATGAGGGTGGCCAGCCATGGCCTTAAACCCAGTTCTACCTTGAAGTTTCAGAATTTCCTATGAAAGCCAAAGTCAAAATGTTACAGTAAGTCCAGGGAGGCAGGGTGTCTAATTCTTCAGAAAACAGTGTTGGGGGAAATTCTCAATATGCTTCTCCAATGGTCTCTTTAGGGACCACCTACTCTAGACTTCTCAGGCAGCAAGAAAAATTGGAAAGAATAGATGGCAGACTATGTGGGGAGGTCAGTGTGCCATGTTAGAGCCCACGGTAACTAGACAGCTAGGGAAGCATCGGGACTGCAAATGCAATGTCTTGGTTACCTACCGCTGCGTAACAAACCAACCCAACACCTCACAGCCACTGAGATGCCTACTATCGAAACAAACAAAAACCTGAAAAACAGAAAACAGTATGTGTTGGTGAGGATGTGGAGAAACTGGAACACTTGTGCACTGTCGGTGGAAGTGTAAAATGATGCTGCAGCTATGGTAAACAGTATGGCAGTTTCGCAAAAAAATTAAAAACAGAATTATTATACTATATGATACAGCAATCCTGCTTCTGGGTTTCTACTCTGAACTTTGAAAACTTGAAGAGATATTTGTACACACATGTTCCTGGCAGTATTATTCTTAAGTAATATCCTACAGGTGGAAGCAATCCAAGTGTCCGTCAATGGATGAATGGATAAAGGAAATGTGGTATACACATACATACAGAGAATATTATTTAAAAGGAAGGAAATTAAAAAGGAAGGAAATTCTCACACATGCTATACCATGGATGATACTTAAAGACATTATGCTTGGTGAAATAATCTAGTCACGAAGGGACAAATACCGTGTGATTCTACTCGAATGAGGTACGTAGAGCAGTAGAATTCATAGACACAAAGTCGAATGGCGGGTGCCAAGGGCTGGGGCAACAGCGAGTTAGTGTTTAATGAGGACGGAGTTTTAGTTTAGGAAGATGAGAAGAATTCTGTGGCTGGATGGTGGTGATGGTGGCACAGCAATGTGAACGCAGTTAACGCCACTGACCTGTACACGTAAAAAGGTTAAGATGATAAAGTGTATGTCATGTATGTTTTTGTTGTTGTTAATGTATGTTTCGTTGTTGTTGCTTAGTCGCTAAGCAACTCTTTTGTGACTCTTTTGTGATTCCACAGACTGTGGCCCACCAGGTTCCTCTATCCATGGGATTCTCCAGGCAAGAATACTCGAGTGGGGTTGCCATTCCTTCTCCAGGGGATCTTCCAGATCCAGGGATGGAAACTTCATCTCCTGCACTGGTAGGCAGATTCTCTACCACCCAGCTGCCAGGACAGCGCAGTATATATCTTGACTCCAGTTAAAAAAAAGTTAATATACTAACCTCCACTCCTCAAACAAAAAAAAATGCCACCAAAGCCCATTGCATTATCTCATGATTCTGTGGGCTCACTGGGCCTGCCTGAGAGGTGCTTTTTCTCCATGTGATGTCTACTGGGTCTGCAGTTATATGGGGCTTGGATGGGGCTCAGTCTCCTGGCTGGTAGTCTGGGGGAGACCCCAGGCACTGCTGTAAGTATTTGCATATAGGAACTCATTTAATCCTCATAACAAAACCTGAGACAAATAACACTAACACTTCCATTTCACAGATAAAGAAACTGAGACCCAGAGAGGTGGAGGAACTTGTTCAAAGTCACACAACTCTAGGTCATTATGGTCGTGGCTGATATCCTCCTGGTCTGAACTCAGTGATCCCTTGAAGGTTTTCTGTTGTTGTTTAGCAGTTATTTCTTTATTTTTGGCTGTGCTGGGTCTTCATTGCTTTTCTCTAGTTGCAGAGAGTGGGACTGCTTTCTAGTTGCAGAGCACAGGCTCTAGGATGCACGGGCTTCGGTAGTTGTGGCGCATGGGCTCAGAAGCTGCATCTTGCAGGTTGCAGAGCGAGGGCCTGTTAGTGTGGCACAGGGGTTCAGTTGCCCTGGAGCATGTGGGATCCTCCCAGACAAGGGATCAAGCTGGTGCCCCTTGCATTGCAAGGTGGACTCTCAACCACTGGACCACCAGGGAAGCCTGGTTTTCTCTGCTGTAATTCCACATGTAGGGTGTGGATTCATTGATCAGATGGGGCACTCTTGTATTTGTGCCCTAGCGTCTCCAAGGGTACCAGGCAGCCAACCACCCAGGACTTCTCACTTCCTCCTCACTGTTCAGTCCTGCTACCTCGCACCTTGATTGATGATTCTTTTTTGTGCCTCAGGGAATTCTGTCCCCTACTCTTCCAATTGTGATTGAAAGTATTTATCATAATCTCTCCAACCAATTCTGGACTAGACAGCCAAGTAAGTACTTCTATTGTTGACCTTATTGTACAAAACTCCCATAGAAAGGAACACATAAGGATGTAGCTACCTTCACCAATCTTGGGATCAGGACATTTAAAGGAGAAATTATTAAGAAATTATCCAGTTACACAAGGAAGGGAGATCCTGGCACCTTTAACCTAGTTCAGATACACCCAGAGCATGGGCAGAACCTGCAAAGAATATCCCCAAACTCTGATTGGTCCTCTTCGAGGAGTCTTGGAAAAGGCAAGAGATGCCAGGAGATGGGTAGATTTTAAACCAATTTTTAAAAACTGGGACAAGAGGTAGATTACAATACCAACCTACCTGAAACTTGGCAAAACCTTTTGAGAAGATTATTAAATATACAATTTGTAAGCCTTCAGCAAAGAAATGGTCTCATTTCTTTAATAGTGTGGTCACCAGACTGCAGGATCTGTGCAATAATACACTCTGAATTGAAGCATGGACCTTAATGAGGACTCTCATTAAAAATGATTTTGCAGATGATGACCTGGTTAGATGGTGTTATGGACTGAATGTCTGTGTCCCCCTGCCAAATTCATAGGTTGAAGCTGTAACCACCAATGTGATAGTAGCTCATTGGCTGTATGGTACCCTTGGAGAGGCTAGGGCACAAGTACAAGAGTGCCCCATCTCATCAATAATTTCCACACTCCACATGTGGCATTACAACAGAGAAAACCAGGCTTCCCTGGTAGTCCAGTGGTTGAGAGTCCACCTTGCAATACATGGGCACCAGTTTTATCCCTTGTCTGGGAGGATCCCATATGCTCCAGGGCAACTGAACCCCTGTGCTACAACTAACAAGCCCTCGCTCTGCAACTTGCAAGATGCAAATTCTGAGCCCATGTGCCAGAAGAGAGATAATTAGATTTATCTAATTTGGGAGATAGTTAGGTGAGGTCATGAGGATGGGGCCCTCATGATGGGATTAGTGCCCTTATAAGATGAGGATGTGGAGAAGGCTATGGCACCCGACTCCAGTACTCTTGCCTGGAAAATCCCATGGATGGAGGAGCCTCCATCCCTGGGGTCCATGGGGTCACAAAGAGTAAGACACGACTGAGCAACTTCACTTTCACTTTCATGCATTTGAGAAGGAGATGGCAACCCACTCCAGTGTTCTTGCCTGGAGAATCCCAGGGGTGGGGGAGCCTGCTGGGCTGCCCTCTATGGGGTCCCACAGAGTTGGACACGACTGAAGCGACTTAGCAGCAGCAAGATGAGGATGAGACACCAGAGCACCCTCTTTCTCTTCCTTTTCACTGCATGAGGACACAGTGAAAAGGGGGCTATCAGCAAGCCAGAAGGAGGAACCTCGCCAGAATCTGACTCTGATGGCACTCTAATCTTGGATTTCCAGTCTACAGAAACTGTGAGAAAAGAAAATTTCCATTGTTTCAGCCACTCAGACCATGGCCTTTTGTTATGGCAGCCTAGGTTGACTAAGGACAGGAAGCCTGGTATGCTGCAATCCATGGGGTCACAAAGAGTCAGACATGACTTAATGACTGAACAACAGATTGACTAATATAGATGGGTTTGTAGCTGATTCAGCAGAAGTTCTTGAAATGAACTAGCATGCTTCTTGGTACATAGTTGGTGCTTAATGCGTAGTCAATAAAGAAGATGTAGATGTTTTTCTGAAACGCCTTTGCTTTCTCCATGATCCAACTAATGTTGGCAATTTGATCTCTGGTTCTTCTGCCTCTTCAAAACCCGGCTTGTACAGCTGGAAGTTCTCAGTTCACATACTGCTGAAGCCTAGCTTGAAATATTTTGATATTACTCAGCCATTAAAAATAATGAAATAATGCCATTTGCGGCAGCATGAATGAATCTAGAGATTATCGTACTAAGTAAGTCAGAGAAAAACAAATATCATGATATTATTCAGATGTGCAATCTAATTTTAAAAATGATATAAATGAACTTATTTACAAAACAAAAGCAGACTCACAGTTTTTGAAAACAAACTTATGGTTACAAAAGGGGAAAATGGGGCAGGGAGTGGGGAGGTATAATTAGGAAACTGGGATTAACATACACACTATTATGTATAAAATAAATAACCAACAAAGACCTACTATATAGCACAGGAAGCTCTACTCAATATTCTGTAATAACCTGTATTGGAAAAGTATCTGAAAAAGAATGAATATATGTAGATGTATAGGGCTTCCCTGGTGACTCAGTGGTAAAGAATCCACATGCAATGCAGGAGACGCAGAAGACCCAAGTTTGGTCCTTGGGTTGGGAAGATCCCCTGGAGAAGGAAATGGCAACCCACTCCAGTATTTGTGCCTACAGAATCCCGTGGACAGAGGAGCCTGGCAGGCTACCGTCCATAGGGTCGCAAGAGTCGGACATGACTGAAGTAACTTAGCACGCATGCATGCATGAATAGCTGAATGTGTACAGGTGTACTATACTGTACACCTGAAATTAACTCAACGTTGTGATTCAACTATGCTCCAATAAATAAAAATAAAAAACCTGAGACAAACTGTAGCCCTCAGTTTACTGTGTCTATTCTTTTTCTCCCTTCACTGGATGATAAGGTCTCTGAGGGCAGGTTTTGTTCACTGTTACATCCCAAGCACCGAGAGGGGCAGCTGGTTGGTAAGATTCCTTCATTGTCTCTGCTGCCTCTTCCTGTTCTGCCCCTTCTGGCTCAGAGTAGAACCACACTCTCCCCACTCCCCTGAAATGGCCGTTGGATTTGTTTTGGCTCTTGAAATGTGCATTAAAGGTGACATGTGCTGCCTCCAAAAGGGGTGTTCCAGAGTCATGCTGTATGTTTGCCCACACCCCTTAGGGCTGGGTGGAGACGAGCCCCTGCAGCCTGAGGTACCTAATGTTGGCAAGAAAGATGCCTTGTTGTTTTGAGTCACTGAGACAATGGGGATGTTTGTTATCGCAAAATAACCTAGCTGACCTTGACTGATACATCAGGCCTCCAAGAAATATCTAATGAATAGTTAATGAATCCTTTGGTTGCCTTCATATTGTCCTGAAGAACTCCACTCTAGGTATTGATATATATGTACATATCATATAGTAATAATAATAATTGCTATTATTTTTATTACAGTTTTTTTGAGTGCCAAAGTTTGCGAGGCACGGAACTAAGCATTTTACATGTCCATTTAATTCTTCGTAATTAAGTATGAGAGAAGCGCTTTTATTATTCCCATTTGTTGGATGACGAAACTGAACCATGGAGAAGTTCAGGCCAGATTCGTCGTCACCGCCTGACTTTTATTAGCCAATATTCTGGAGCTCACACTGGGTGACCCCCAGTCCCTGCAGACCACAGTCAAAGGGTACCAACTGGCAGCAGGAATACCTACAGTCATCTTGTATCTCTTCAGCCTCTGGGTGTGGAGCAGGCAGGAATGTGTGCTCAGAAACAGGGAGAGACAGACAGCTTGCTAAACTGCTGAGCTGGGTGATAGGTCACTTGGATGACTCCATGTCTGGTTAATATCTCAGGATGCTGTAAGTGGTTTGGCTGCCAATAAAATTCCCCAAAATATGCTCTGGGGGAAAAACAGCCAATCATCTAAAAAAAAAAAAAAAATCCAACCTCCACCCTAGCCCTTTAATTTTTAAATTCTTTGTGTATTCTTTGGGAAAATTCAATCCATATGTTTCTCAGCCTTTATACACTGAAATGTTTCTGAGGGAGTATTTGACTTTCCCAATCCCCAGAACCTTCCCCCACTTGCTACTCCCTGTCTTCTACATTGCTGCATCTCTCCCAACACTTTAGAAGAGGGAATTCAGGCTCCAGCAAAAGCTAACCATGGGGGAAGCATTAAAGCTCTGTGCTGAGACGCTGGAATGGCTCTGAGCCATAGAGATGCCTACGGGAGCATCCTCCAGGGGCGGTCACCTCCGAGCCTCACGCCGCATCAGACAGGCTGCCCTCATCCATTCCGTGTGTCCCACTCCATGGTATTGCCTTTGGAACAGTGCAGGCACCCTGCGAGGCCTCGGTGTTTCTGGACACACTCGGAGTCAGGACAGTACAAAGCCAGACAGTACAAGACTTATGTAAAACCAGACGGGGATTCACATTTTGTTGGGAGCCTGGAGCCTTGGCCAGGAGAATCTCAAGATAGCTCTACCCACTCCTGATGGCGCGTTTTCATCAAAGGCCAGCTGGGGACAGGCGAGTGGAAAGAGGAGCGTGCGCAGCGCAGCAGAGCTGAGTGTGGGCTGCACAGGGGCTTCAAGCCAAGCTCCACACGGTGGAAGTGATAATAATTATTAATGCCTGACATTTGTGTAACACTTCATAGTTTTAAAAAGGCTGTCAGCAGCTTGATATAGCCAGTATGTTGGAGCCAAAATGTTTAGATTCCCATTCTTTGTCCTAGCTGTGCAGCCCTGGGCAAATCACCCGACCTCTCTGAGCCTCCATTTACTCACCTGTGAAATGGGGAAAATCTTGACTCCTGTCTCATAGGCTGGTTGTGAATCTTGTGATAAAAGGCCAGCAAAGTCACTTTCAAGCTGCAAAGTGCTAACAGCTGAAGGTGGTTGCCGTGGTGCTGATACCACCTTATCTCACTTGCTGAAATCTTTTTTTCACTTAAAAAAAATTGCAACTTGTAATTTATAACATTGTAACAGCATCTTCAATTTCCCATACATACATATATATATATATATATATATTTTTTTTTTTTTTTTTTACAAAGGAAAACACAAGTCTCTCTGGCTTACCTTCCTGTCTTGAGTGCTCCCAGTGACCAGCAGTGCATGGGGTGGGGTGGGGCGGTCCCAGGATTCAGAGTGCCGGGTGGTCTGCTAGCCCACTGCTAGCACGGGCTATGGATCCCCCTCAGGGGAGAGCTCATCCTGAGGGAGGGAAGGGTAGAGGCAGGGCTTGGAGTGGCTGTCTGCAGGGGAGGTGGGCTTTGAGTACTTCTGGGGAATCCCAGGAGGAAGGTCAACAGACACAAGGGATGCGGTGATTTCCCCAAGTGCTCTCTCAGCCTGGGAGGAGAGGCCTGCACGCATCTGAGGCCCACGTGGCGAGGTCTTCTTGGAGAAGCCTTGGCAGCCACCCGCAGGTGCCCAGGGGACCGTTCTTGGGCTTTGGGGAGTGCTAGACAGAGGATGCCTTCACAAGGGCTGGGAGAGAGACACTCTTGGGTGGGACAGGCACTTCAGGGCTGTCTTGGTAGGCCTGGAGACAGACCCAGGGACTCCCAGCATTAGTTTCCTTGAAGCAGGCATCTCGTGAGAGCAGCTGGAGGCAGAGAGGGTAGCACGGCTTGTCCTGTGACCCTGACACTACTTGGTGTGAGGCTCCTGTGCCTGGAAAGCGGGACTCACCAGGATAAAGCCTGAGCTCCTCAGCATGGTGCCCGAGGCTTGATTGGGCCCCTGCCTTTCCCTCCCTCGAGCCGTCCTTATCTGACCACTTACAGTCCCTGGCCTCTGCCTGAATTTTCTCCTTCCCTGCCCTTCCTGCCTGGCGATCACTTACACCAATTCACCTGTTTTCGCTGGGCCCAGCAGAGTGCTTGGTAAATGGCCAAAAATGTGTATGAAAAAATGAACGAGTGGAAAGAGTAGGGGACTCACCTGGGACCCCCCAGTATTCAAACCGTGACCCGTTTGGAGACCCAAGTCTCCAGCATCAGTTGCGTGTGGTACTCATGCCCTTCTCCTGAGTTTCTGCAATCGCTGCTGGAGGGATGGTGGCCACAAACACACAGCCCCAGGACGCCTGTGTCCAGCCAGCACTCACCTTGCCTGGGGCAGGCAGGCAGAAGGCAACCGGTACCCTCTCTCAGCCAGGGACCCTCTGCCGGTCACAGAGATCTCAGCTCTGCCACTGGGCTGGGCCTCGCTGGTCACTCCTGGTTCTGTTTCCTGAGGAATGAAAATCCGACAAAGCCCAGAAAGCATCACCAGCCAGTGTGATGCCAGCCTCCTGCGGAGAGGCCACCAGGTGAAATGTGTTTTGCTGCGTATTCAAATCCCCCGAGGGAGCTTCGAAAACTGCGGTGCCTGGCTTCATCTCATGGCAGAATGGCTGGAGGTGGGACCCAGGAGTCAGTACTTAAAATGCCCCAGAAATGTGGATGGACCGAGAGAGCATCATGCTTAGTGAAATTAGTCAAAGAAAAAGAGAAAGACAAATACTACATGATAATATCAGTTGTATGTGGAATTAAAAAAAAGAAAACATATGTATATCCAAAACAGAAACGGACTCAGAGACATAGGAAACAAAACTTGTGGTTTTACCAAAAAGGAGAGGGAAGAGCAGCGGGATGGGATTAACAGATACAAACTATATAATAGTTTGCAGAAACCCTATTTAAAGAAACCATATTTAAAATAGATAAGCAACAGGATATAAGGTATAGCACAGGGAATTAATTATACTCATTATAATAATCTATAAGGGAATCTAATCTGCAAAAACACTGAATCACTCTGCTGTATACCTGAAACTATCACAATATTGTAAATCAACTCTGTCAATAAAGAACAAACAAACAAACAAATAATGCCTCAGGGGACTCTCAGGTGTGGCCAAGTTTGAAAAAAAGGCTAGGGAACTTTAAAAAACATCTCCACGCCCCAGACTGCCCCAGACCAATGAAATTAGACTCTCTCCGGGGGCCTGGGAGTCCTATGCCTTGGTTGGGTGTTGTTTGTTTTTGTTTTAAATGTCTTAAATTTTTAACGAATAAGAGTCTTTATTTATTTCAGCTGTGCTGTGCTGCACGTGGGATCCTAGTTCCCCAACCTGGGATGGAACCTGTGCCCCTGCAGTGGAAGTGTGTGTGTTACTTGCTCGGTTTGTATCCAACTCTTTGCGACCCTGTGGACTGTAATCCACCAGGCTCTTCTGTCCATAGGATTTTCCAGACTAGAATACTGGAGTGGGTTGCCATTTCCTCCTCCAGAGGCTCTTCCTGACCCAGGGATCAAAACTGGGCCTCCTGCTTTGGCAGGCGGATTCTTTACCGTCTGAGCCAGGGAGGCACGGTGGAAGTGGGAAGCCTTAACACTGGGCCGCCAGGGAAGTCCCTGGCCTGGTTGGGTTTGATAGGTCTCCAGGTGGTAGTAATGTGCAGGGGACTGAGAACCTCTGATGAAGCCCAAAGCCCTCATTTAGCTCATCAGAATCAGAAAGGGCAAAGTACCTGCCTGAGGACATGTAATAGACAGTGGGGGTGGGCCAGGCTATGAACCCTGCTCCAGGGTCCCGAGTCCTAATCCAACGCCCTTCCTATCACACAGGGCAGCTGGCACTCATGGAGACTCCCTCTGGCATTCATTTCACAGTTTAGGCACTGGGTTGGCACAGCTGGTCAAAACATTGCAAGATCACCCTCGACTTTGGTCAGAGAGCTTGTGTGCGGCCACCACTCCTCTCCCTGAACTCTGGCAGACCTGAGGGCAAAATGCTTTGGAGAGAGCACCCAACTCAGTGGAAACAGATTTTGTGATGCTCAGACTGACACAGAGGGTGGTGATAAAACACAAACAAGTGTGGGGTAAAAATCTAGAAGAAAGAACCCTACCCAGAGGGGTTATTATCAGGGCTGCTCTCACCTTGCACTCTTCGGGAAACCTCCTGGCATTTCTATGCCTTTTGCCCCGATTCACAGACTCTTTCTGTCCTTCTCATCAAGTGGTTCTGTGGGAGCATCATGGGTTTGGAGACAGACTGCCCTGGGTTCCCCTCCAGCTGTACCAATAACAGAAGTTGGAGACCAATATTATTTTTAAAAATTTGTTTATTTTTAATTGAAGGATAATTGCTTTATAATATTGTGTTAGTTTCTGCCAAACATCAACATGAATCAGTCATAGGTATACATATTCTCCTCCCTTTTGAATCCCTCCTACCCTATCCCACCCCTCTAGGCTGTCACAGAGCACCAGATTTGAGTTCCCTGAGTCATACAGCAAATTCCCATTGGCTATCTATTTCACATGTGGTAGTGTATACAGAGTCGGACACGACTGAGCGACTTCATTTTCACTTTTCACTTTCATGCATTGGAGAAGGAAATGGCAACCCACTCCAGTACCCTTGCCTGGAAAATCCCATAGACGGAGGAGCCTGGTAGGCTGCAGTCCATGGGGTTGCGAAGAGTCGGACACGACTGAACGACTTCACTTTCACCTTTCACTTTCATGCATTGGAGAAGGACATGGCAACCCGCTCCAGTGTTCTTGCGTGGAGAATCCCAGGGACAGGGGAGCCTGGTGGGCTGCCATCTATGGGGTCGCACAGAGTCGGACACGACTGAAGTGATTTAGCAGCAGCAGCAGCAGCAGCGGTGTATATGGGAAATGAATATTATTGAGTGCCTCCCATGAGCAGGCACTGTACTTTCGTGTTCTTTGGTCTCTCTTAATACTTAGGAGAATTAATCCTGTACGGATCATTAATGCTCATTTTACAGACAAGAAAACTAAGGCTTGGGGAGGTTAATAGCTTGCTCTAGATTACCTGGGTAGTGAATGATGGCGCTGGGATTTAAACTCAGTCTGCAGACTCCGTGCTTTCTCTCCTGGAGCACCTGCCTCCCGGCACGGGCCTCATCTATTTCAGTTCAGCCAAATCTGAGCTCTTCTTCATCTGTCAAAATCCTCCTCAGCTTCTGTGACTGCAGGGACTCTCTTCCTGCCTTTGTAGCCTGAAACATAGCCTGGATTTAGCCTGGTCTGTCTGTAGCCTCCATGGTGGCTATGGAGGTTCTTGACCCCAGGGTACCCTGCCCATGGGAGGAGCCCAGAAAAGTGCAGTGGTCTCTATGGCCAGCAGAGCCCTGAAATTCTCCAGCCCTGTGAGGAGACATACCAGGTGCTAGGGCAGCAGAGACCTTACTGCATTCTGTCCCATCCAAGACCTCACCTCCCAGTGTCTTGTCTTCAATTCAGGAGGCTCCTCTCCTTCCCAAGAGGCTTCTTTCTGATCCAAATTCGTAACCAGGGGAAGGTAAACACAGGCCAGGATCAGCCTGTCGTGAACTTACTTGGAATGGGCCAGTGGACTGGCACTTTAACTTTATATGACATTTTTATTATTAACACATTACAGTAACACTGAAGGAATTTAAAGAGACAACAGTCCAAGGCACAATCCTACCTACTCCTTTTACACCGTTCGTCCATGGATCTTTTTAACCTTCAGCCAGAGAAATACACATTTTTTTTTACTTAGTTCTAATCACAGAGTTTACAATTTTGTATTCTGCTTATTTTGCTTAGAAGTAGCCTACAGACGTCTTTCCATACTCTCATCTTCATGCTGATCCATTCTAACATCTGTAGAGTCTTCTATCACATTTTTGAGGCATGGTTAAATTGTTCCCCAGTAGTTGAAGATTAATGTTCATTTTTATAAATAATCGTATGATGGACATCATTGTCCATACATTTCTTTCGGAAGGGCACAGAGGCCAGCATTGTTGTGTGGCAGCAGGATATGAAGGGGTAGGTGGAATGGGGGGCAGAGAAACTGGAGGAAGGTCAACTTCTGTCTCAGTTTTGTCTGCACCAGCCCAGCTCACAAAGCTGGCTTCCCAATCACCATCATATAGGTAATTAGGTCACAGTGGGGGCGGTTTAGTCACTAAATCATATCGGCTCTTTGCGGCCCCGTAGACTGTAGCCTACCAGGCTCCTCTGTCCATGGGATTTCCCAGACAAGAATACTGGAGTGGGTTGCCATTTCCTTCTCCATGAGATCTTCTCGACCCGGGGATCAAACCCTAGTCTCCAGCATTGCAGGTGAATTCTTTACCAAATGAGCCACCAGGGAAGCCATCTTCCCTAGGTCTCAGGCATCTTGAGATTCCTGCACTGTCTCTGGCTCTGAAAACTAGGCCCTCTCCCTTGCCTATGTTTGTGAAAAGGTTGGGGAGCTAGACACCACATGCTGCAACGAAAGATCCTGCAGGCTGCAACTAAGACCTGGCACAGAAAAATACATTTTAAAAAATAATATTTTTAAAAAAGCTTTCTTAAAAAAAAAAGCAAAGGGCTAAGTGTACTTGGGGTTTTCCTCTAAACACCCAAGAGAAATTTCTTACTCCTCCCAACTGTAGTAGTCATTTTATTTATCTATTTCTTTTGGCTGCACTGCATGGCTTGTGGGATCTTAGTTCTCTAATGAGGAATTGAACCTGGGTCCCCAGCAGTAAAGGCCTGAATCCTAACCGCTGGACCACCAGGGAATTCCCATAGTTGTCATTTTTAAAGTTGATGTTGTACCTCCAACTGTGTAAGAAGCTGTAGGAAGGAGGGGTCTGGACTGTACTCTACTTTGGTCTGAAGAAGTGATGAGGTCCCCATCAGAGTGGGCTGGATGCAATGGGGCCAAGTTCAGCTCCAAAGGGTGGGTGAGACCCCAGTTGGTGTAAAGAAAGGGGGAAAGTTAACTTGCTCAAGGAGATGGTGGAAACTCAGGCAGGAAGATGGGCATGAGAAGGGAATGTGTGGAGTGAGTAGGGGGCCAGTGAGGAGACAGAACTCACTCGATTGGGTTTGTGTTGGGGAAAGGTGAGAAATGAGGCTGGAGACAGGGCCCCGGACTAGCTGTTAGCCTGGGGAGTGATCCTTCTCCAGGTCTGACTTTCTCTGGCTCTGAGTAGAGAACAGTGATGAGGGTGAGAGTGTTGATTACATGTGGCAATTTCCTATAATCAGGAGAGGGGAAAATATAACCTAACACTCGATTAGGCAAACAGCTGAGATTCAAGTTGCTGTGCCCAGAGCCTGAGTGAGAACAGGCTGCCTAGTGCCGTCTCAAATCAAACAACATTCTCAGGTGAGCACAGTCCTGCAGAGAGTCAGGAAAGAAGCTGTAGTGTCTTGTCTCAGCCAAGGCGGACTCTTCGGGTCAGGTGATGCTCAGTCCACATGATGCTCCAAGCACCACCACAACGGATGCTTAGACAATGGGAGAAGGTCTTTCTCTGCAAAGCCCCCTCTATTCCTCACTTCTGTGGTTCCTCCAGAGACTCCAGAACCTACTAGGCAAACATGGGAAGATCAGCTTCTGGAATGGCCAGGGTTTGCTCCAGAAGCCTCTGTCACCTTGGTTCCAGTTCTCCATCACCCTTACCTTTTCTCTAGGATTAGCAATGGGGAGAGGTGGCTGGCCCCTTCTCTGGGTCCCAGCCTCTTGGGGTGTTTGCTTATTTTGGTTTTGGAACTCTGGTGTTAAGTAAAAACATCAGGGATTCCTGGCAAGGACTCAGACAAAACGAAAATTAGAAAAACAGACAAGTTTCCAAGTCTTCCCAAGAAAACAGCCCAAGCTGTGGATGGCCCCCAGAGAACATTCTTTGCCAACAGACAGCCCCAAACCACCTGCTTTTAGCTTGGGAGGCTTTCTCTGCTTGTGGTTCATGTTAGAAATTCTGACCCACATGTCCAGCTGAAACTGACTGTTGGAGGTTTCCATCTTAATGGAAACATCTCGGACTCAATAGGTCAAAGTCAAACTCGCCCCAGACCTCTGGTGTTCAGTCTCTCTCTCTATCTCAGTGACTGATACCACCGTACTCTCAGAAGCTAGAACCAGACACACGGGTTGTACCCTTTTCTCTTCTATTATCCAGACACCAAATAACCCCCAACTCCCCGTCCTCCTCCCTGCTTCTCCTGCGGCTCCCTTGGTTCAAGGCTCTCTTTCTGATCTGCCACAACGGACTCTTCAGTGATCTTCCTACCTCTATCCTGTCCATTCTCAAAACAAGGGGAATTCATCCAAAACACAGAGTCAGTCTTGCGCCCCACCCCACTCCCTTGGAATGCACAATGGAGAAAATAGTTGAAAACCAAGTCAGTGCAGGGCAGCATCTTCCTAAGGGTGAGGGAGGCAGGGGCATCAGTTGCATCAGTGGGGAAGTAAATCTCCGTCCACCTCCCTTTCTCTTGCAGGAAGGGGTGGGGAGAATAGCTGAGAGCTGCAGAAAAAGGCTCAGTGGTCACTGATGTGTTAAGTCAGAAAAAGTAATATAAACACATTACCTTAAAAAGAAATATTTTTCTGTTTGTTACCACGAGGGTGGCACTCTCGCCCCCGTCCCTCATTCCCCCCGGTGCTCACATGCACCGCAAGCTCCCAGGTTGTGAGCTCTGATATCACTCACAGGAATGAGGATTCCACAGACGCAGTTGATTCCAGGTATCAAGGCTGGAAAAAAATTAGGATGGGTCTGGAACGTCTTGTTGTTGCCAGAAATCAAGAATGCTTTCAAGAATGTCAAGGGCAGTGCTGCAAGGACAAAGGAGCCAAACAAAGGGGCTTCTGGGCCAAGCTTTGGTCATTAGGACATTAATTAAAACAAGTCAAGCCAGAGAAAGAATGGGTTCAAGATAATTCTCAAAACTCTCTAAGCATGTGGAGTAGTGGTTTGAGAACAAAAGGGCAGTGACTGTAATGGCATATGTTGTTTTGTATTGACTTTAGTAAGTGGGGCATTTCATGTAAACAGGTCTTTTCTTTCTTCTATTAATATCTGTTTACCAAGGATAGATATATTTTGTTTCTATCTGTGAAAGCAGGAAAGAATAAATGCTGGGAACACTGAGTTAGCCAACTTGTATAAGAAAAAGTAGGCACTGTCCAGGCTGCAGTTTCCCCACTTTGGGGTGATACAGACAACTGAGTGAAGGTGGTTACCCCATGTTCCATGGGGTCCTAGAGAGGAGCCGACACTACAGACCCAGTGCCTGCTCCCTTAGGGAATGAAACTTGGAGATGGTCTTTATAAATTATAACACAACACCAGCAAGAAGATGTGCATTTTTAATAATGCTAACAGATCAGGTCAATTCATCATGATGACAGGACAATGGGTTAGGTCAATGCTGGGCAAGCAAGATGAGAATTCATCTGAGGGGGAAAATTCAATGCCGTCAAACAGAAAACCTTCCCAAAAGGTGTGGACTTAAAAAGTCTTACTGAAGAAACAAAGAACAGTTATGAAAAGGAAGCTTCCTGACCTGATTTCATCTCCTTTGCAACCCCTAGCCTGACATCCTGACTTAGAACGAATTGTTCAACCACCCAGATTTTGCAACTCCAGCAGTTTGAGGTGGTGCTTTTTCTTTTTCTTGTGGTCTGGTAAAATTGTTAAAATCCTTAGTCAGCTAAAAATAGTACTTGGTAAAAATCACCAAAATCCTAGGAAAGTGTCAAAACTGGCACCCCAGGAAGGTGCAGAATTCAGGAGAAGAAACAAAGTGAAATCCACAATATTAGTAATTTTATAACAGGTTTTGATGTAAGGGTATTAAACAGCTTTGGGATTGTAATATTTTGTGTATTTAATACATTGAGAGCTTTAAAGAGCATTTGCTATGTTAAATTTGTGAATTTAATTAAATGTCTGGAGGTATCACTTTAAGTGTGCAATCAGTGTTAAATGTTTGTGAAAATCCAATGTGCTAAATTAATGAATTTTTATGTATTTATTTTACCTTCGGCCGCCCTGGGTCTTCATTGCTGTGCAGGCTTCCTCTAGTTTAGGCAGGTGGGGGCTGCTCTCTAGCGGCAGTGCTCGGGCTTCTCATTGTGGGGCTTCCCTTGTTGCAGAGCACGGGCTCTAGGGCACACGGGCTTCAGCAGTTGTGGTGCAAGCACTTAGTTGCCCTGAGGGATGTGGAATCCTCTCAGATGAGGGATAGAACCTATGTCCCCTGCATTGGCAGGCGGATTCCTAACTAATGGACCTCCAAGGAAGTCCTAAATTAATGAATTAAAAAAAAAAGAATTTAATTTCATAACAGTTTCAGGTCCACAGCAAAACTGTGGGAAGTAGAGAATTCCCCTTTACCCCTTGTACCCCAAGCAGATGCAGTCTCCCACACAGTCCACATCCCCCTCCGGAGCAGCAGGTAGAGGTACTGTAATCAGTGAACCGGCCCTGACACAGCATCATCACCCAAAGCCCATGGTTTACATTAGGGTTCACTCTTGGTGGATTGTGCTCCATGGGTTTGGACAAATGTATAAGGCTCTGCATCACCATTGTGTCACCACACAGAGTAGCTCTGCTGCCCTAAAAAACCTCTGTGCTCTGTCTATTCATCTCTTCCCAAGTGCCGGCCCTTGGCAACCACTGACCCTTTCACTGCCTCTATAATTTTGCCTTTTCCTGAATGTCATATAGTTGAAATCATACAGTATGTAGCCTTTACAGCTGGGCTTCTTTCACTTAGTAACGTGCATTTAAGCTTTGTAGCTCAGTTGGTAAAGAATCTGCCTACAATGCAGGGGACCCAGGTACGATTCCTGAGATGGGAAGATCTCCTGGAGAAGGAAATGGCAACCCACTCCAGCAATCTTGCCTGGAGAATCCCACGGACAGAGAAGCCTGGCGGGCTGCAATCCATGGGGTCATAAGAGTCAGACACGACTTAGAGACTAAACCACCACCATGTCTTTTCACACCTTGATAGTTCATTATCTTTCTTTTAGTGCTGAATGATATTCCATCATCTGGGTGTACCACAACTTATTTATCCATTTACCTACAAAGGACATCCTGGTTGCCCCTGAGTTTTGGCAATTACGAATAAGACTGCTATAAATTTTCATGTGCAGGTTTTTGTTTAGCTTCAGTTCACTTGGGTAAATACCAAGGAGTACAGTTGCTGGATCATGTGGTAAAACTATGTTTAGTTTTGTAAGAAAGTGTCAAACTGCTTTCTGAAGTGGCTGAACCATTTTATACTTCCACCAGCAATGAATGAGAGTTCCCATTGCTCCACACCCTTCAAGCATTCGGGGCTGTCATCGTGCTGGATTTTGGCCATTCAGATTGATGTGTAGTGGTATCTTATTGTTTGCAATAAATTTTTTATTTATTACCTGTGTTAGTAGTGTGTGAATATTAAAGGAATTCTGATAGTTTGAGGAATGATGATGGCTACACTTTCATAAGATTAATCAATGGGCATTGATTAATGTCATTGATTAATCAGGTGTAAAGAGTAGTCAGTGTTCCTCCCAGAGGCCCTTCGGAGTTGAAATAGCCATCGATAGACTGAATATGTACTGAACATTGCAGGCCTGGGTGAGGGGCTCTCTGTGATAGGATTTGATGGGGGAGGTGAGTGGTGTGGTGTTAAGGGCAGACGGAGTCAGTCAAGGTTGGAGACAGAGGGACAAAGAATTATGGAAGGAGACCAAACCCGGGATGGTGGAAATGGCTTTGGAAAAACTTAAGAATGGACAATTTAATATTTCTTTGGATGTAATTAGCATCTCTGTGATGTAGACCTTCTCCATTTCCACAAATTGGCTACATTATGTGAGTGAGCATTTTTTGTGTGTGGAACTCCAGGAAAAGTGACTGAGCTCAATGCCTGTGTCCGTGGGGTAGGGAGAAGGAACAACTATCAGCAGGAAGGTGAGGGAGACTGAGTTACCTGATGCTGCCCCTCTGCCTAAGGACTTTGTAGGGATTTTGTGGCAGCCAACGAGTTTGGGAGGGTAGGGTTTATATGCGACTTGTGATAAACTAGGGTGTTGGAGCTAGCCTTTATCAGCTGGCAAACTAATTGTTAAAATTTCAGGAATTCTTGTGAGTTGGTTGTCAAACCACAGGTAGATTGAACTCTGCCATGGAGGGAAGTATTTACACCACAGAAATTGGCACAGACGTTACACATCCGCAACTTGTCTAACACTTCCCCCAGCTGCTTGTTAAACATTTACTCAGATGGCCGCTTCCGGGCTGGCTCTGGGCCTCTCTCCAGGCTCAGCTCACACACCGGAAGTGCCGAATGGACCACTATTCCTGTCCCTGGTTTTCCGCGAATGCTGCCCCCTTACCCTGGCTTCATTTTTCAAGATTCAAGTCCAGCGTCATTTCCTGGAAAAGACTCCTCTCTGCAGCTGCTGAGTCACGGTGGGGCCGAGTGGAGGGAGATGCTGTATTTGAAACTGGAGGGGAAATTCTCCGGAGCTCCCTGGAGGGGGTGAGGTGAAGGGCAGCTCGAGCAGGGCCTGCTGACGGTGCAGAGAATGATCGAGAAGCCGCCCTCCTGAGCGCGGAGGCCTGGAGCTTCCTTCTGCGTGGCAGGAGGGCGCTGGCCTGTGGTCCCTCTCAGTGGGGGCGGGAGGAACTGATCTCTCAGCATGAAATGGTCGCCTGGCCTCTGGGAAGGCTCCCAGCAGTCGACGCCCAGGCCAGGCCTGGCCGGCTGCTCCTCCAGCTGCTGCTCCCAGCCGGAGCCATTTTCCGACCCCAAAGACTTGTCAGCAGGACTAGAAATGGTGACTTGAATTTTAAAATTTTAAAAATTTTAAACCGCGAGGAAACTGTTTAGGGCTGCAGAGAGAAGTGCTGCCCTCAGGGTTTTTACAGGGGTCTCTAGTCCCCAACAACGACCCTTGTCTCAGGGTGTTCACAAGCCACTCCTGCCCCCAGCTCCATCAATTTTGGGGGGGGGGGGAGGGGCGTGGGAAGAGGTGGTAAAAGATAGACAGAAAAATGGGAAGATGCCTGCTGAGCCCCGCCTCAGGAACCTGCAGGCACAGGAAACCGGGCTGCTGGCCCCTGGATGAGGCTGGGTCACCGAGGACAGCAGTGATGTGGGCGAAGGGCAGGCAGGAGGGTCAGGCGGGCTGGCAGAGAGTGTTCCCTGACACTCCAGTTTCTTACTCTCAAAGCAGTGCCCCATCACAAACACTCTTTACTTTAGAACCCTAAATTGCATTTTAAAATTCTTATTGATGATGATTATAAAATACACAAGCCAGTCTTCTGGTGCTGATGGGACCTTGTCCCCATGCCCAGCAGGAGACGGCTTAGAATGCAGTGAAACCAACATTAGAATGCAGGGAACCAACCCGGGTAAGTCAGCCCACACCCCGCTGGGCCAGAAGCCCTACCCAGGGGCCTGTCCCGACCCTGCGCATCCTGGTCAGGATGTGTCCTTTACCGCCTCACCTCTCTGGTTTTATATTTCCCTGAGTGGCCAAGAATTACTTCCCTGGAAAGCCCAGCATCTGTTTTTCCTGCACCGCTGGTGCCCAAGCCAGCCTGCTGTTCTGACATCACTGCTCTCTCCTGGGAACTGCTCCCGGGGGGTTGACTCGGTAGCTTGCAGAAACCCTGTTGCTCAAAAGAACCCATCTTTGTGCCAGGGGTGCCTGCCAGGGGAGACCTGGGAACATGAAATTCCTTAGCAGGTTTGCTTGAGGGCTGAAAGCAACTGAATGGCTTTATAGGATCGCATCAAGCCCTTGTTATTTCGGCCTGAGAAACTCAAGTATTGTATGTTTCCTTGTGTCTTCCTTCCCTCTTCTGTGACTAAAGTGGGCACTAAAATAGGTCTCCGTCTTGCTGTCTCCACTGAAACAAGCCAAGGGACTGAGGATGGAATTCCCTTTATGATTTGTGGACACAGTGTCCTTCTCGGTGCCTCTTGACATAGGTTACAGTCAAACAGCTGCTGGGCACTTTCTAAGGGCTAGCTATTATGCTAAGCCATGCAGGCACCAACTCATGTATTCAATTCCATGATCTTACGAGGAAGGGAAGTCTTTTTTTTTTTCAATTTATTTATTTGGCTGTAGTAGGTCTTAGTTGTGGCATGTGGGATCTAGTTCCCTGACCAGGGATCAAACCTGGGCTGCCAGCATTGGGACTGAGGAGTCTTAGCCACTGGATAACCTGGGAAGTCCTAGAAGGGAAGTATTGGGTTGGCCAAAAAGTTCGTTTGGATTTTCCTATAAGATGTTATGGGAAATGCTATTACTTTTACTATAATACTATACTGTTACTACTATACTATTATTTTCACCATTTTTCAGGTGAGAAAAGTATGAGTCAGAAAGTTATGAAACTGGCAGCATAGCTCACAAGTTATAGAGCCAGGATTTAAACTCAAATCTTTCAGACTTGGGGATGCAACACTGCTTTCCAGCAACTCATTATTTCAGTTGATTCTAAAGTTCAAGTCTTTGGACAACAGACAAACCTCACAGTATCAGTCTCCTTTGGAGAAAGTAGAAAAAAAAAAAAAAAGCCATCCCAGGGATATTTCTATCAACACGTTGACAAAAGGTGAAACTAAGTGCATGTTTGCCAGCTACTGACAGACGCTGGACTTCTGCCTTGTTTCCTCTCTACAACCTGTGTTTTCCTGTCTCTACTCACCTGGGAAGTATTATGTTGAGCCATCTGAAATCAATGTTATTGTAAGTAAAACAGGAAAATGTCTGCAATTTCATGTGATTTAGCCCAATCATCGGAGAAGGCAATGGCACCCCACTCCAGTACTCTTGCCTGGAAAATCCCATGGACAGAGGAGCCTGGTAGGCTGCAGTCCACGGGGTCGCTAAAAGTTGGACACGACTGAGCGACTTCACTCTCACTTCTCACTTTCGTGCATTGGAGAAGGAAATGGCAACCCACTCCAGTGTTCCTGCCTAGAGAATCCCAGGGACGGGGGAGCCTGGTGGGCTGCCGTCTATGGGGTCGCACAGAGTCAGACACAACTGAAGTGACTTAGCAGCAGCAGCCCAATCATAGACACTGCAACTTGAAAAGCCTTTATTATCTTTACTATTCCATCTCTCTCTATCCTCAGTCAACAATATTTCTTGTCCAAATTTTACTCTCACTTCAAGTTTCAGCTTAAATAATGCTATCTCTCCCAGGAAGTCTTTGCTGACTTCCCATCTGGAAATCATCTTTCCTAAACTCGCATGGCACCTTGTTTGCCTCTCTTGTTGCCGTTTTCCAGGCATCATGGTTATTTGCCTCTGTGTGTACATGTCTTGTTTTTCTGGTGTGGAGCCATGTCTAATTTATCCCTACCTAACTGGCTCCCCTGGAGAAGGGAAAGGCTATCCACTCCAGTATTCTGGCCTGGAGAATTCCATCGACTGTATAGTCCATGGGGTCACAAAGAGTCAGACACAACTGAGTGACTTTCAACTGGCTCCTGGCATAGTATATAGCACAGTATAGGTGCCTGTTAAGAGTTGGTGGAGCTCCACTATGTGACTTCCTTCTCCTTGGAGGGACATGCCTGTACCAGGGCTCCATCCTATAGCTTATAGGAGAATCTGAGGTGGGGGCAACACTCCTCCCTGCCGCACCCTCCCACTCCTGACCTTCACAACCTCCCCACCCCCACCCCCACCTCTGCGCTCTCCTGGGAAGGGCCTGGTGAAGATGCACCCTTGGCCCTGCTGTTAATTCAAAACCTTGGGTGCTTCCCTGAATGTTGTCAGAAACAGACCCCCAGTACTCAGAGGGCAGGGAAAGACTAGGAACGAGGCGGGCCATTGCAGATTAAATTGGTAGGTGGCAGATTTGATAAATGAGGGGACTGACATATAAGGCTTGTCTTGGGCAGCTTCAAGAAGAGTAGATCTTTGCACATTCCCTGCCAGAATCTTAAAAGTTTATACAGAGGGCTTAGCTGGGTTCAGTCACATATACTGTCCAGATGGTCTCAACAACAGCTTACTATTTCAAGGCTGTGTCCTTGGGCAGCTCCTAGTGCAGGGACCAGGGGAGGGGTGAGGGGTCTTTGATTCCCACATCTTCCTGATGACCTCCTCCAATGCCTGCTTGAGAAGAAGCCTTCTCTGGACCAGACTTAATGCAAAGATCAAGTGAGGATGACTCCAAGTGTGCCAGAGACAAGGCCCTCCTAATGTTATTCTCCCAACCCTGGCTTGATGGGCAAAGCCATGAGCCATGGTTTTGGTCACTGTGTCCAGTCTTAGGATGTGCCACTGAGTCAGAAGACAGGTTGCTCTGCTCTTTCTCCCACTGACGACCCTCTGGAAAGGAGTGCCTGGCAGCCCAGGCCTGGTTAAAGTGGAAGGGGTTAGTGAGTGTGTTACTTCCTCCTGAGGAGAAATCCGCACATACTGAGTTTGCTTTCTCTCCAGAGAAGGTGGATAGTGGTAGACTGCAGACCTTTGAGTAGCTCATCTTAAACTCAGCAGAGCTTCAGTTTCCACATTTCTCCTGGTTTCCCCTCTCTTCCTTTCTGAAAGCATGATTGGAAAATGGAGGAGGCAGGATTTTTTTTTAATGAATGACAATCTCCATTTTTCTGTGGGCAATCGCCCAGGGCAGACTCGGGAGCCAGGCCAGTGGAGCCAAAGTGCTGAAGAAATAAGGTGGTGAGGGCGAAGAACCCAGGAAGAGAGTCTGTCTCCTGGGTCTTCAACATGCCGAACATATGGCCTTGGGCAGCAGCTCCCCCACCAGCCCCCCATTATCATGTACCTCACTTTCACTACCAGAAAAAGGAGGAAGAATAAATGGTTCCTCTCTTTCAGACTTGCCTGGAGGATAAATTAGAGTGCAGAGGATGTAGGTGGTACTTCTGAAGACAATTTGAAGTCACAACATCCACCCCCAAACAGATACAGAAATGCTTTGAAAAATCAGAGAGCTGTATAAATGTAAGGGATCGATATTATCCATCCACTCCTTACCTCATACATTGAACACCTGGGACCTGTCGGGCAATGTGAGCGGTGCTGGGTCACAAAGGTGAGAGGTCCTAATCCTCAAGGAGGTCAGAGAGCAGTGTGGGAGATGGACAGATGGACACACACACAAATAACCAACACTAGACTTAAAGACACAGGTATAGGTGGATGTGAAAGAGACTGGGTGTTGAGATCCAGTAAAGCAAAGATTCCTTGGAGAAGGCGGCCCCAGCAGAAAGTTGAGGGGTAGGAGTTTACTAGGGAAAATGGTTAGTGTGGGAGGGAAGGGCCTTCCAAGCACAGAAGTACAAGCACAGGTGATGTTTGGAGGTCTCCAGTGTACATGGTTTGGGGGAAGGGTGTAGGGCCAGGGGCTCTGAGAGTGGGCAGGGCAGGTCACAGAGGGCCTGGTAAGCCATGTGAGGAACTGCAGCACGCTCTGGAAATAGAGGATGTCACTGAAGGCTTGAAGCAGGTGAGTGCTGGGACCAGGCGTGGGGTATAGGGCAAATGTGGCTGCAGTGTGCCCTGGAGGACTGCCACACCGCAGCCTCCAGGACAGAGCCTGCTGAGGAGCCAGTGCCGTCAGCATGGAAGCGAGATCATGGGAGACCGACATCGAGGTAGCAGAGGATGGGGAGCCTGTGTGGCCAGAGGCAGAGAAATGTCGGAAGTATTAAGAATGCTTAATGAATGAAGATAAAGTGAGCGGAGCTGGGGAAGATGGGAGGCGGGGAGGAGCACTGAGTAAGTGCAGCTGTGCAGATCCAGTGCCACTCTCAGAACTGGGGATGCAGAAGGGCATCAGGCTGTGGTGGGAGATGAAGAGTTCTGAGTATTTGAGCTTCTTTCCTTTTAAGTGAGAAATAGCATTCCCTTTCTTTATGCCAGTAATTTGTTTCATTGCATTTTGCTTTGTTGAAATAAAAATTCAGATCATATAGAAAAGTGTAGAAATGAATAAAATTTCCTCTCAATTCTACCACTCGGAGATAATCAACATATTGATAAGTATTCTTCCAATTTTTTCTGATATTTTAATTGTTATTGTTTAGTCATTTAGTCCTGTCTGACTCTTTGCAACCCCATGGACTGTAGCCTGGCAGGTTCCTCTGTCCATGGGGTTCTTCAGGCAAGAATATTGTAGTGGGTTGTCATTTCCTACTCCAGGAAATCTTCCCGACTCAGGGATTGAACCTGAGTCTCTTGTGTCTCCTGTATTGGCAGGTAGATTCTTTACCACTGTGATAAATGATTATTTTTTAAAATTTGAAAGAGTATATTACTGTTTTTAAAACTTTTGATGCCCAGCTGTACCCTAGATCAATACAATCAGAGTCGCTGTGGGTTAGGGACTAGGCATCAGTGCTTTTTAAGGCTTCCTGATGATTCTAATGAGTAGCCAGTATTGAGAACAAGAGCCCTTAAAGCTGAGATAGTACCAGACAGCAGAGCACAGGCAGATTCTTATTGATTCCATGCTGCTCCTAAAGGCTCCATAAAGAACCCCAAATCTATGTATTAACAGGAGTCAGTGACCATAAGGTATCATAGACTTCTCCCTCATGCAATCAGACCGAGTCATGATTCAAAGAACTGAGGAAAAGCCTGTATTTTTAGATATTCTGCTCAAACCCAATGGATGCTTCGCCCTGGTGTGGAGTCACTTCAGTGGTCTGATTAATACATTAATACCTCAAGATGGGGCCTCTAAAGCTGGTCAGTGGCAGTGAAGATGTCATCAATCACAGAGCAATGTTAACTTCAGAATCTAATAAGGAAAGGGATTCTGAACTCTTGGAACAGGCCTTCACCCTCTTAGAGAAAGAAAAGAAGGTGAAGAGGGAAAAGAGAGCCTCCGGTTCACATTAGAGTTTCGAGTCCAAGAATTGTAAACATGAATACACTGCCAAATCTCACTCTAAATATATTCCAATGATCTCATGTTTTCATATGCAGTGGAATCAAAAGAGGCATTTTTATTCATCTTGGATGACAGCATCTTGAGCTTTTATGGGAGTGTCCTAGTGGGATTCTTTTAACCAAGAGGGGCTGGTCAGTACTCCAGCCATTTCAAATCACCACAATGGGCCGTTAAGTGCCCTGAATGACAATTCTTTATCTTCTTGCAGCTTGGACCCTCAAATGTAACCCCGAATATCAGCAGCAGACCCCCCCACCCCTGGGGGAAAAGTCTCCAATCAGAGATCCTCTGAGGCGAGCCAAGAGCGGTTTTGGAGGGAGCAGCGCATATTTTGAGGTGATTAACATTTCGGTTTTGGCCTCTTCATCCGTATGAGCTTCATCTGTTACTCGTTTTCTCTTTGGCCAACGAGACCGCATCCAATGTCCCGCAGGAGAAGGCTGGAAATTTTTCTGAAAGCCCTTTTAGGTGAAACCCAGTGAGAGGGCAAATGAAGCTTCACTCCTTTTATGGCTGTACCTCAACATGAGAGAGAGGGAGAGAGAGGGATATCATCTCTGTTCCCCTGAGACAGAGCCTGTGTGCTCCTCAGCACTAACTGAACAGAGTCGATCCTAAAACTGGCGACACCCTCAGTGACCCCTACCTAGGGCGACAGGACCCTTCAGTATCCCTCAACCCCCTGCCAACCCAGACCCGCCTTCACCCCCCTGCCCCACCCCACTCCAGAGTCTTCCCTTCTGCCCTGTCAGAGCATAAATCAAGCAGCAGGGTAGCTTGAAAATATGACGAATACCTTGGCTGGCTCCAGCTTGAAAAGACAAGTGGGGAGGAGAGGGAATCTAAAGTAACCAGGCCTGGCTGCAAGTGTGGCCAGAATTCAGTGTTCCTGGAGCTGGCCCCAGTGGCTCGGAGGGCTGGGCGCTGCCAGAGGCGTCTTCCCTGGGGGTAGCCCCAGAGCTCCACGTTTGGAGGAGGAGGAGAGCGCTTTGGTGTCTGTCAAGAACAGTATTCAGGAATCTTCGGACACTCCGAGTCCTCACTGTGAGCACTGAGACAAGGCGGATGGGTGGGGAGAGCTTTTCCTCCTCTGGGAGGCCTTGTCATGGCCCCAGGTTCGGATGTTGCTGTTTCCACAGGGAGCTTGCCCACAGTTGCTGTGTGTGATGCTTGTGTGTGTGGGTGTGCACGTCAGGGGCCGGTGAGGCGAGAGAGCCCCCCGAACCCTTCTGAGGACCTAGGTCGATGGTGCCTCCAGGTCCTCGGTGTCACCCTCCTGCCTGCCGAGCAGATGGTCATCACAGGGCCCCGCAGCGGGCAGATCCTGAGTGTCCACAGAGTTGTGGCTGCACTTGACAGGGTTCAGGTTTCAGGAGCTTCAGTGCAGAGACTCTTTTTGATTTGTTTTGTTCTTGAGACTTGTGATGAGATTCTTCCAGTGGCCAACAGAAAAGAGATGTCTAGGCCGTTGCCCAGAGTGGTGGGGCCACAGTGACACTTCTCTGAGAAGAGCTGTGGCAGAGATTTGGTCCCAGTCTCTGAGCACACAGGTATCAGAAGGGCTGCCTCCCTCAAACTGGTAATCACATTAAAATGAGTCACTCCTCTCTCCAATCCTCATACCTAAAAGCACTTCCCCCCACCCAGGCAATGCTTTACTGGGGATCCTGCTGCAGCAGGGGTGAGTGAGAACAAACAACAGATTCCTTGCTTGCTTGCTCACTGGGGGTGGGGTGATCCTGTTCCTTATATGGGGTGAGGATAGGGGTGTGTCCAGGGGTCAGGCTGGAGGTGTGGGGTGGCTTCAGTGTTTTGCCCACTGCTTTGGTGGTATTGAGTGCAGGGGGCATGCTCAGTCCCCTGCTTTTGAATTCTCGAGGCCACAATACTGGAGTGGGTAACCTTTCCCTTCTCCAGGGGATCTTCCTAACCCCGGGATTGAACCCAGGTCTTCCGCATTGCAGGCTGATTCTTTACCAGCAGAGCCACAAGGGAAGCCCAAGAATACTGGAGTGGGTAGCCTGTCCCTTCTCCAGCAGATCTTCACAACCCAGGAAATGAACTGGGGTCTCCTGCATTGCAGGCAGATTCTTTACCAACTGAGCTATCAGGAAAGCCCTTGCTCCCTACACCCTGCTCTAAACACATCTTTTTAATGCCTTTTTTTGGTTTGTTTTTTTAAGGGAAGAAGCCCCATGAGAGCCTCCCTGCAAGAAGCCAGAACATTATCACCAACCCCTCTCCTCTGTCCCCTCAAAGGCCTCTCCTGACCACAGTGTTAGTCCTCTGAGTTGGCTGGTAGAACAATTAGCTTTCCTCAGGGCATGGGCGGATCACCAAGTCAGGCCTCCAAGCAGGGGTTTCCTGTCACCAAAGCCACACTAATGCAAATCCATTTTTTATTAGGCGAAAATAAAACTCACAAGTGACATCAACTGAAAAATGTTCTTTGAGAGCAAGTTATTCCCATTTAAAGCTAAGCACATGATAGCTGGTGACTTTTAATGGAAAGTAAAATTTGTTGGTCTGAATTACTATCAAACCACTTGAGAATTTGTTTTTAATTTTTCTTTTTGGAGAAAGGCAGTGGTTTGGCGTCCAGAAGAGCAGAGGAGGAATGGAAAGGTCTAGTCTTGTCTCTAATTGTGGCCTTAAAAGACCCTGGACAATCTTTGGCAAAATCATGGTACAACATCTCTAGGTACATTAATTTCCTTCACCTTTTACTTAAAGCTCATTTAAGAAGCTGGTTAGAAACAAACCTCTCTGTTCTAGAATTCATTTGGGCTCTGTACCAAAACAATTGTATGCATCCCAAAACCCGTCTACCATTTCCCCATTTAATGGAAAATATCTGATACAAAAGAACCCAGTGGTATCTGCTATGGACTGAATGTATGTGTCCTTCCTAAATTCATAGTTTGAAAGTGAAAGAAATTGAAAGTGAAGTCGCTCAGTTGTGTCCGACTCTGTGCAACCCCATGAACTGTAGCCTACCAGGCTCCTCTGTCCATGGGATTTTCCAGGCAATAGTACTAGAGTGGATTGCCATTTCCTTCTCCAGGGGATCTTCCCGACCCAGGGATTGAACCTGGGTCTCCCGCATTGTAGACAGACGCTTTACCATCTGAGCCACCAGGGAAGTCCTAAGATCTTCCTGACCCAGGGATTGAACCCAGGTCTCCTGCATTGCGGGCAGATGCTTTACCCTCTGAGCCACCAGGGAAAACCCTATAGTTTGAAATCTTAACTAATATGATGGTAGTTAGAGGAGAAGCTTTAGGGACATAATTAGGTTTAGATGAGGTCATGAGGGAGAGGCCCCTGTGATGGGATTAGTGCCTTTTTAAGAATGGGAAGAGACTAGAGCTCACCCCTCTCTCTCCAAGAAGCCCACTGTCTGCCAGCCAGAGCTCTCACTAGAAATAGAATCTGTTGGCACCTTTATCTTGGACTTCTTAGCCTCAAGAACTATAAGAAATAAATGACTGCTATTTAAACCAGTCAGGCTGTTAGGAGCTCTGTTACCACAAACTCCAGGGGATCAGCTATCTGTATACTTGAGCTGCATCAGACATAAAAGAACTATGTGAGACAGCCTCTGTATGACCAAATTTATTTCAGGACAGTATAAATTCAGTTCCTCTTTCCCTCCAGAGTCTTCTAGCACTTTCAGATTCTAACACACATTTGCCATCTTTGTGGGCAGTATAGAGAGCACCTTCAGAATTTGGGGACATGGTCAGAAGGAGTCAGGAATTGAAGAATGCTACTAGAACCCTCATAATACATCTGAGATTAACCACTTGCAGATGTGACCTGTCTCAGGTAGGTTTTGCACGTGCATTGTTGAGGATTTCATGGTTTGCTACATTAAGGTTCAGTTTAGTTCAGTCGCTCAGTCGTGTCCGACTCTTTGCGACCCCATGAATCGCAGCACGCCAGGCCTCCCTGTCCATCACAAACTCCCGGTAAGTTTAGAGAACTCAAAATTTATTGGAAAACTGAATTATATAAAGAAACGACAAACTAGATTGTAATAAGGTCATGTTATTTGAAGAGAATTAAATGGGTAGACATGAATAGCCCTGTATTGAGCCTAGAAAAAGGGGGTTAAAGAATAATCACATTGGTATTTATCCAGGAGTGTTGAAAGAATGGTAGAGAGGGCATTCCAAACTCTTCCAGAATATGAGACACACACCCCTTAACACCTTTTCCCTGATTTCTGCTTAAGAAGTACTTTTCATAAAGTTTGATGCTGTTAGATGTGTATACATTAGGATTGTTGGGTCTTCTTGGAGTAGTGACCTCTTGTTCATTATGTGTCCTTCTTTATCCCTGATAACTTTCTTGCTTTGAAATCTGCTCTGATGCAAATTAATAGAGCCAGTCCTTTGATTAGTGTTAGAATGGTATAAACCTTCTCTGTTCATGTATTTTTAATCTACATGTGTCTTTATACTTAGTGCATTTCTTGTAGACAACCACTTGTTTGTCTTTTTATCTACTTTGGCAATTTTTGTATTTTAATTAGTGCATGCAGACTATTGACATTCAAAGGGATTATTGATATGGTTGGATTAATATCTATTTTATTTGATACTGTTCTCAATTTGTTGCCCATGTTCCTTCAGGTTATTTGTCTTCCACTTTTCCTGCCTTTTGCAGTTTCAACTGAGCATTTTATATGATTCCATTTTCTCTTTCTTGGGATATCAGTTATACTTTTCTTTCTTTAGTGGTTGCACTAAAGTCAGAATATACAAGCTCATTTTCAAATAACACTATACAATTTCTTGGGTCATGTGAATGACTAATAATAAGGAAATAATCCTAATTCCTCCCTGTCCCTTGTACCGCTGATGTCACTCATTTCACTTATTATATAAGCATATTACATATATATATACACACACATACACACATAGGTATATGTGTATGTGTGTACATACATATATATAAGATGTATAAGGGCTTCCCTGGTGGCTCAGATGGTAAAGCGTCTGCCTATAATGAGAGAGACCCAGGTTCGATCCCTGGGTGGGGAAGATCCCCTGGAGAAGGAAATGGCAACCCACTCCAGTATTCTTGCTTGGAGAATTCCGTGGATTGAGGAGCCTGGTATAGGCTAAAGTCCACGGGGTGGCAAAGAGTCGGACACGAGCAACCGACTTCACTTCAAGATGTATATATATGATAGATACATAAGCATTCATAATCAAATATTGTTCCTATTATTATTTTGAACCAGTTATTAGATCACTTAAGGAAAATAAAAAGTTTTTACAAAAAGTTTTATCATTATTCCTTCTTTGATGCTATTTCATTTTTTATGTAGAGCTGAGTTTCTGATCTATGTCAATTTTCTTCTTTTCAAAGAACTTTTAACTTTTCTTCCAAGGCAGGTCTGCAGGCAACACATTCCCTCAGTTTTGTTTGTCTAAGGAAGTCTATTTCTCAGTTATTTCTGAAGGATAATTCTTCAGAGTACAGAATTCTAGGTTGGTAGTTTTTCCCTCTCAAAACTTTTAATGTTTAACTCCACTCTCTTCTTGCTTGCATGGTTTCTGTGAAGAAGTGAGATTGATTCTTGTCTCTGATCCTCCTTAGGTAAGGTGTTTTTCTTCTGTTTCTTTCAGTATTTTTTCTTTACCTTTGCTTTCCAATAATTTGAAAATATATGCTCAGCTGTAGTTTTTCTGAGACATTCCTCTTGCTTGGTGTTCTCTGAGCTTCCTGGATCTGTGACTTGATATCTAGCATTTGGGGGAAATTCTGTTCTTGTTTCAGATATTTCTTCTGTTCCTTTTTCTCCTCTCCTTCTGGCATTTGTGTTACTCAGTTATATCTTTTGTAGTTGTCCAGAGACGCCAGATATTCTGTTCTGGGTTTTTTTTCCTTCAGTTTTTGTTCTCTTTGCTTTTCAGTTTTGGAGATTTCTATTGAAATAGCCTCAAGCTCAAAGATACTTTTCTCAGCTGTGTCCAGTCTCCTAATAAGCCCATCAAAGGCATTCTTCATTTCCATGTTTTTTTCATTTCTAGAATTTCTTTTGAGTTCTCTCTCAGGATTTCCATCTCTCTGCTTACATTGTCTATCTGTTCTTGCATGCTATTTTATCCATTAGCGCCCTTACCATATTAATCTCACATACATATACAATTACATGTCCTAAGTCATACATACATATAATACATCTTTTAAATTTCTTGTCTGACGCTCAATAATCGACTGACTTTATTAGCAAGATATTTGAAAAGATAAGTTCAAATAGAATTTATCTTCCTTGGAATCCAGCTGTAAAAAGCATAAGCTAAAATGCTCTGTTGTTTGATCTTTAGTTTCTGTCTGAACTGACTCTTCATGTCAGCCTGTTTTCTTTAGTGATGAGCAAGAAGTTCCATTTACCATGGCTTTCCATACTCTGTCCTATGGCTTTTGTTTTCATTCAACATGTTATTTATTTGTCATGAAATAACATGCTATTTGGGGCTGATTAGAGCTTGCGGTGTTTACATTTATTCCCAATTATATAAATTAGAGGGCTTCCCAGGTAGCTGTGTGGTACAGAATCCTCCTGCCAATGCAGGACACGCAGGTTCAATCCCTGGGTTGGGAAGATCCCCTGGAGAAGGAAATGACAATCTGCCCCAGTATTCTTGCCTGGGAAATCACATGGACAGAGAAGCCAAGTGGGTTACAGTCCATGGGGTCACAGAGAGTCAGATACGACTTAGTGACTAAAAAACAATATACAGGTTAGAAGTATTATAGCAAACCACCATAATGGAACTATAAACCTCTTAAGCATCCTATAGCAACAACAAAAAATGCTAAACTTAAAATCACAGTAACAACTGTACTAGGCTTACCATGAGGCCTGGAGTGACAACCTGAGGGAGGAACACATGCAGGAAAGAAGGGGCTTCAGCCAGACACACAAGAGAGAGGATCTTTGCTGCAGTGCTGGCTAGATGTATGTGTGCAAGACCCTTCAACCAAGACTCTATTTCCTCATTTATAACAATGTTAACAATTCCTACCTCACGAGACTGGTGTAAGGATTACATAACATGACATATGCCAAATGTATGGCACAGTGCCCTGGAGGATGAAATGGGTGAAGTCTTACTGAAGTGCCCATCTAGTATTCTCAGATCCTTCTAGTATTCTCAGGCCTTGACCTCTATGGGTGGGTCTAAAGCATCCCAGATTCCCACCCAGAGCTCCATTACAGTTTAGCTCAGGTACACTCCAGTATAAACACAAAGGGAGAAGAGGAGCCTGTATGGACAGTAGTATAAAATAAGGAACAGGACGGTTGACTGTCAAAATGGAACAATTCTGAACTTTTTGTTAGAAAGCTACCTGTGTCCAAATTAACTTACGGGAAACTTGAGAGATATCACAATATAAATTTGCTTGATTGCACCTTCAGCTATTTGCCAGTGTCTAATGCTTTCCAGAGAGAGAGGGGGTTCCTAATAGCCACTTTCCACAGCAGTAAGTCCTCATAAAGCATGCTCATGGCTCAGGAGGTTCTAGCTGACCAAGGGAGCAGATTGTCATACTGGTGGCTCATCACTAGCAGTTATGAGCCTAGTGCCTGGCCTTGCACTTTGCATGCATTATCTCATTCAACCTCATAACAACCCCAGGAAGGAAGAACCATTTCATGCTGATTTTACAGATGAGGAAATAGACCGGAAAGGTTAAGTACAATTGATAGGAGGAGGTGAGTGAAATTGGCCGTTGAACATGCAGGGTGCCGGGAAGTTCTACTTTTTTCTAGAAAGGGTATCGTATTGCCAGTGGGGACCAACATAGCCTGCCCCTGAGCCATCGCTCATCATTCCAGCTAGTACTGGTTACCAGAGAGCAGGGTGTCTGGGTGCCTGGGGCAGAGGAGCAGATTCCTTCAGTCTTGTCCCTCCCACGCTCCTACTTTGGTCAGGCCCTCGTTCTCTCTCCCTTGGAGTGTTAACTACTCCCTGCCTGTTCTCCCAGCTTCCGCCCTCAATTCCTCATCCTGGCAAAGTCCTGACCGTTGGATTCCAACCTACTCTTTCTACTTTGTGCCCTGGGTCTTGTCAGTGTGATCTCTTTGCAGCCTCAACTGTGTACTTCTGAGACAGACTGGGACCTGCGAAGAAAAGGCCAAAACCCAACTGCCACTCTTGAGGTGCAGGAGCAAAAGCAGGGGACTGAGCTTGCACCACAGCACCATCAAGCGGATGAGCAGACCACCTAAGCCAGCCCTGAAGCCCGAACCACCGATGGGCCCCTATGCTCACCCCATTTAAGAGACTGGCCCAAATCAACCCCCCACCCCCTGCCACCCCTCATCAGGGAGCAAGCAAGGGAAACTGTTTCTTGTTCTCATGCCCTCCTGCTGTAATTGAGTCCCAATAAAGCCTTGCCTGAAGTCCTTGTCTGGACACCCCTGAGCAACTTAACAATAAGAGACCAAGAACCCACGTCAGTTAACACTTCCAGTTCTTGCTTTCAATTCTCCTCTGGCCCTAAATCCTATCCACACAAAAATCTCCTCTCTTCTACCCAGCCTTTCCAAGCTCTCTGAGGCCATAGCATGGTGCTTTTCCTTCTGATTGAGCAGAACTTCTCTGATGTAATATGTACACGTGACATTTAAGCAATTCGGGGTTGTTCGTGATAATTGTTTTAGTGTTTTGTATTTGTGGTGAGGTTGTAAACTCAAGGGACCAGATTCAGCACAGTGCGTGCAAGGCCCATAGGGAGGCTCCGGCCTGGCACAGACATTGGAAAAAAAAAAAAAAAGGTTACATTTGCATGTTGACAGCACATGAATTTCTTTAGCTAGAAACTGTCATAAGCAAGAATAACTAAAACAGGAAGCTGCTGGTTGTTCTTTCTTTGAGTCACATAATAAATCACAACATTATTTGCTGAGCTTTCGTGCTGCTAGCTCTGGGCACGGAAATTGCTAGGTTATGGCTCTGAAAGCCAAGGTCTACCCGGGTTGAGAATGAGACTGATCAGAGACTGAGTTCTGGCTCCACCCCTTACTGAGTGACTTCACTGAATTCCTTAGCCTCTTTGACTCTTCCTGTTGTTATCTGGGAAGAAGTATCCTTTCCTCCTAGAGTTGTTATAAGGAATACTGAGAGATTGTGTATAACATGAGTAAGATTATAACCAAGCCATCAGAGATTGTGTGATGAATCAAATTGACAAGTTTCCATGAAATACGCTGGGGACTTGAGAGTGGGGTCTGCAGGGACACAGTGACGAGACACAGGGCAGGACTAGAGTGGGCTGGACTGAGGCAGGTGCTTAGTCACTTTGAGAGAGTGGCTCAGGGGTCCAGGTGCCGGAACCCGGTGATGGGGAGCTGGTTGTCCCCAGACAGGGAAATGTGCCCCTTCTTCCCAGAGACCACCCTTGTCTGACCTCAGCCACAGGGTGAGAGCCTTTACCTGTCTCACGCAGGTGATCACTGATCAGACCCTCGGTCACTCCTGAGTGGCCTCTCCTCAGCCCTCATGTTCCCAGCCGGGCAGCCCTCAGAGACAGCCTCTCATTGGCCAGAACCTGGCAGACAGCAGGCATTCAGCACATACTGGCTTTTATTGGACATTCCCAAGTACATACTTTCCAAGAATAAAAGAAGAAAGACTTCTTTCTAGACTGACTTGTTAACTAGCAAATGGACAATTAAGATGATGCAAGAAGTCATTGGCAAAGGTCCAGGAAGCTGCTTTTCTTGAACTCCTCACAGAGGTGCAGTGGGTTACATTTTTGGACAGCCATTACGTAGCTCAGGGCAGATGGAAGAACAACAAGTACAAAAGAGAACTTGATTTGAGCAAGACTTTTGACTGTTTAGCCACTGTTTACTGGATACCATAGTAGCGCGCCTTGTCCCGCTGTGGTGTGTGAGGTGCCTCGTTCATGAGCCAGTAAGGGTGAACGGAAATATTTGAGAGTAAAAGCCTAATCATTTTAAGACACATCAAAACAAAAGCAAGGAGGGAAACAATCTGGCTCTCACAGTTGATGAGAATTCAGCATCTCCGACGAAGCTGGTGCTGTCAGCAGAGGCAGAGCAGGGCCCCAAGGGAGCAGAGGGCCTGTTGCCGACACTGGACTGACCCCGCGAGGAGGCAGCTGCTTGGTCACCGGCCTCCCTGTTGACTGAAGCAGCAGCAGGGGCCTGTGTCTGGTTTACCCAAGTAGAGGAACGGAGTGTTCCCTGTTGAGCAGAACAGCGGCTGACCTGGCTCCCAAAAGAGACGGCTCAGGGCACTCTAGCCGTGGGCAAGAGCAGAGGCTGATGGGGCTCCATGGCCCACCAGGGCGCCCAGTGTCAACACCTGTATCCTCCCTTTAATAGTAATACCACCACATAAGGAAGAGGTGTTTCTCTCCCTTATTTTGAGACTGTTAATACCTCCTGGTTGTACTTTTAAAAATTAATAAATTGTGGGGGCACAAACAGAAATCTTGCAAGAAATCTATTATGTTTTTGCAGCTCCATCATTCCTTACCAGCGCACATAAGTCTTAAAAGTGGCCTGCTTTTTCCCCTTCTTCCTCCTTATTTTCTCTTTCCATCCCATCTTTCTTTTCTCTATTCTTTTGTGTCTTCTTTCTTTTCTCCTCTCCTTCCCCTCTTTTCTTGTCTTAAAAATAAAAGATGATCACGATCTGTAAGGAGTTCAGAAGCTGGACTCTGACAGGGTTGGGTTAATTCAGCAGCACAAGGAAATCACTAAGGACCTAGGTTCTTTCCATCTTTTCCCTCTGTTCTTGCAGACAGCTTTACTTCCAGGCCAGCTTCCTTCTTTGTCATAAAATGGGACCTTCTGTTTTAGGCTGCTAAAGAGATGAGTGGAGAAAATAGGTCAAAAGACTACGGGGATACTTCCCTGGTGGTCCAGTGGTTAAGAATCCACCTGCTAATGCAGGGACATGGGTTTGATCCCTGGTCTGGGAAGATTACACATGCTGAGGGGCAACTAAAGCCCCTGAACCACAACTACTGAAACCCATGCACCCTAGAGCCCAAGCTCTGAGAAAAGAGAAGTCACTGCCATGTGAAGCCCTCACACAGCAACGAAGAGCAGCCCCTGCTCACCGCAACTAGAGAAAGCCCGCACACAGCAACAAAAACCCAGCATATCCAATAAATAAATAAATATTAAAAAAAAAAAGACTATCGGGAGTGGTAGGGACTATGGCGCATTGGAGCAAATGACCTTGCTGAAGGCTTACAAATACAGAACAATTTTCTTCCTGTTGCTTTGCTGTTAAGAGGGAGGAAAAGGGTATCCTGGATGTTCGGAAATAACTGCTTTGTGAGTAAATATATTGTTGCTGCTGCTGCTAAGTCGCTTCAGTCGTGTCCGACTCCGTGTGACCCCATAGACGGCAGCCCACCAGGCTCCCCTGTCCCTGGGATTCTCCAGGCAAGAACACTGGAGTGGGTTGCCATTTCCTTCTCCAATGCATGAAAGTGCAAAGTGAAAGTGAAGTTGTTCAGTCGTGTCCGACTCTTCGCGATCCCATGGACTGCAGCCTACCAGGCTCCCGTCCATGGGATTTTCCAGGCAAGAGTACTTGAGTGGGTTGCCATTTGTTGCAAGCAGTCAAAACATTGCTATGCTCCAGTTCTGCAGAGGTCAGCACTGAGCTGCAGGGACAGGAGATGGGCCAGAGATCAAATATGCGTGAAGCGTCCTCAGTCCTCGCCTCTCTGCCATGCCATAGCTGCTGGGAACCCTGTGGCTGCCCAGGCACAAGCTTGGCCTCCTCCCTCTCATCCTGAGCTTCCTCAGAGTTTTGAGGTGCTGTCTTCTCCTTTTGTGCCCTCTTACCACCTGGCACAGATGCTCACACTCTGGACAGCACCCCGTCCACCACATTCATAGCACGAAGTTGCACACTCACAGCCTAGTGTGCATCGAAGATGGATCCTCTCATCTTCCCCTCCTAACCTAGTTTCTCATTTCCAGTGGTTCTCAACGTATGGCCTGCAAACCAGCAGCATCAGCAGCACCTGGAACCTTGTAAGAAATGTACATTTTTAGGTCCCACCCAAAACTGCTGAATCAGAAACTCTGGGGGATGGGACCCAGCAATTTAAGTCTTAACCAGCCCTCCAGGGGATTCTTATGCCTTTGGATGTTTGAAAGGCACTGTCCTAAAGCCTCTGCGGTGTTTAGAGACCAACAACCTAAATGTTGGTTTTTAACCCTGGCTACACATTCGTGTCATCTGAGAGGCTTAGTGCCCCCTGCCCCGACTGCTCCCATGCATATGGGATTGGTCTGGTGTGTAGCCCAGGCCTTGAAATTTTTAAAAGTTCCTTGGATGATTCTGAACTGCAGCCAAGGTTGAGAATCAATGATCTAAACAAAATGAAGGGAGACAACATACTGTAAATGAGTAGACATCCAAAAGTGAGACAACTGACAAAATATGTAAGGGGGGAAAAAGGTTAATATGAGAGGATAAACTGTCATTCCAGACTCAAAGAAAGGCAATGCCCAAGAATGCTCAAACTACTGCACAACTGCACTCATCTCACACGCCAGTAAAGTAACACTCAAAATTCTCCAAGCCAGGCTTCAGCAATACGTGATCCGTGAACTTCCAGATGTTCAAGCTGGTTTTAGAAAAGGCAGAGGAACCAGAGATCAAATTGCCAACATCCGCTGGATCACTGAAAAAGCAAGAGAGTTCCAGAAAAACATCTATTTCTGCTTTATTGACTATGCCAAAGCCTTTGACTGTGTGGATCATAATAAACTGTGGAAAATTCTGAAAGAGATGGGAATACCAGACCACCTGACCTGCCTCTTGAGAAAATTGTATGCAGGTCAGGAAGCAACAGTTAGAACTGGACATGGAACAACAGACTGGTTCCAAATAGGAAAAGGAGTACGTCAAGGCTGTATATTGTCACCCTGCTTATTTAACTTATATGCAGAGTAAGTACATCATGAGAAACGCTGGGCTGGAAGAAGCACAAGCTGGAAACAAGATTGCTGGGAGAAATATCAATAACCTCAGATATGCAGATGACACCACCCTTATGGCAGAAAGTGAAGAGGAACTAAAGAGCCTCTTGATGAAAGTGAAAGAGGAGAGGGAAGAAGTTGGCTTAAAGCTCAACATTCAGAAAACAAAGATCATGGCATCCGGTCCCATCACTTCATGGCAAATAGATGGGGAAGCAGTGGAAAAAGTGGCTAACTTTATTTTTTAGGGTTCCAAAATCACTGTAGATGGTGATTGCAGCCATGAAATTAAAAGACACTTACTCCTTGGAAGGAAAACTATGACCAACCTAGACAGCAAATTAAAAAGCAGAGATATTTCTTTGCCATCAAAGGTCCATCCAGTCAAGGCTATGGCTTTTCCAATAGTCATGTATGGATGTGTGAGTTGGACTACAAAGAAAGCTGAGTGCCGAAGAATTGATGCTTTTGAACTGTGGTGTTGGAGAAGACTCTTGCGAGTCCCTTGGACTGCAAGGAGATCCAACCAGTCCATCCTAAAGGAGATCAGTCCTGAGTGTTCATTGGAAGGACTGATGCTGAAGCTGAAACTCCAATACTTTGGCCACCTGATGTGAAAAGCTGACTAATTTGAAAAGATTCTGATGCTGGGAAAGATTGAAGGCGAGAGGAGAAGGGGATGACAGAGGATGAGATGGCTGGATGGTATCACTGACTCAATGGACATGAGTTTTTTGTAAACTCCGGGATTTGGTGATGGACAGGGAAGCCTAGCGTGGTGCAGCCCATGGGGTCATAAAGAGTAAATCGTAAATCGCTCAGGACACAACTGAGCGACTGAACTGAACTGACTGAGAAGTATAAAAAAAGAGATGATCTGTTTTAGACACTATGACAGATAACCCACTCCTACGATTTAAATTAGGCTGAAAAGCTCATTACCTCTTTTGGCAATGAGTATATACTGATGGGTTTCTAAGGCTGTAGGTGTTATATGAAAAGTTCTCTTTACTGCTTCAAAACACACAGCTCACTATGGTATAAGACACTTCCATCATTTAATACATTCTGTCACTGTCCTTTTCCTTTTTCACAGTTTGGATGGCAGGTACTTGAGCTTGAACTGCCAACAGAAAACGTCAAGTTATCATCAGACGTCTGATGGCCCTCTCTGAGAGTCCCTTTAGAGCAAAAGGCCCTCCTGCTGGAAGTAAGTGCAAAGAACAAAAGGCATCCACGGATGATTTTAACCAAAGAGGAAACACGAATACAAGCCTCTTCTTAAAGGAGAAACATGGAACCAGAAATGAGTCTTCCTTTAAGAGTCTGGGAATTTTAATTTAGTAAAACTAAGGAATCACAGAAAATTTGTCACTCAAGTAAGTTCATGAACTATCTTGATTTAGAATGAGACATAGAACGTAATTAGTTATGTCATAGCAAGTTAGGCTAGAATCAAAGGTTTCAATTCAAACTACATCAGGTCATACTCTCAACTTTTTTGTAGGCTGTCTATACCAAAGATCCAGGTAGATATGACCACAACCCAAAGTACAGTTATTTAATCTCTTTCAACATAGAAATCCCAATCCTGTATTCGTGTGGTTAAGATTTGCTAACACATCATTGAGGTTGCACGAGGTCTTAAAACATGGCTACTGTAGAGCTCAGTGGTCAGCAGAGGTTCACTGATTGTACTTATTGTTTGTACTTACTGATAATTGCTTAAGAAGTAAGAAACTCAATGTGAATCTCCAGGTTTTTCTTCCATGCCTAATGGAAAAGGATTCTGTTTTCATGTTAAAATCTCAGAATAGTTTCTGTCAATAAAAACAGCAACTTGTCTTTCTTCTGCAACAGCTCAATATAGATGCTAACAGTTTCCAAACCTTAACTGTATGAACAACTTGGTTTTGACAATTAGGCAATAACAAAGCAAATTCAGTAACTGTTATTTTCACTTGAGCCTGGGCTATGGGCAAATCAGAGCAAAATGAATTCAAAGTTCGGTGTGCACCAGGTACTGTCCTCATATTCCGATTTAGGCAATTTGGGGGTGGTGTTCAGAAGTCATCATTGAACAAGCAACAGGTGGGTGAAATACGGATCTTAATAATCAACAATAATAAAGTAGGGTTCTTTTTTTAGGTGGCTGTCCTTCAGGTTTTTCTCTACTTGCCAGTTAGTCTGTAATGAATATACCTGGTTTATTTCTTCATTTAGTTTACTAAGGTTTATAAGATACTTCTCAGTTCACTATGACTTAACTAGGCAAATACCTCTTCCTTATTCTCCCCTTCACCTCTAATCCCACTCTCCGTAACTGATTCCAACTCTCCCTAACACTGACAGTTCTTCCTAGTGCTGGCTCTGCTCATGGGGCTTTACAGACATCAGCTAAGGTGAGCCGCACAACTCTCTGAGGTGGGCTTGTCGCTGTGATCATTTTACAGAAGAGGAAACTGAGGAAGAAGGTTAAGTCACTTTCTCAAGATCACGCAGCCAGTAAGCGGTCCAGGGCCGGAATTCTGAATTCTTATGCTCTGTATATGTACACAATCTCTGTAATACTGCCCAGATGCTCTCTGGCACTGCCTCACCAGTTTGACAGGTTTAATGAGACAGCTCTTCCATGATTTACTTTGAAATTCTCTACTAACTGAGGTTGAGCATCTTTTCATAGATTAGCCACATAGGCCTCCTTCTATAAACTGTTTATTCATACCCTTTAGCACATTTCTCTACTGAATACATTTTCTTATTAATTTGCAAAAAAATCCAATCCATGTATATTCTTGATATGAATCCTTTGTTTTATAAACTCCAAGTATTTTCTCACAATCTATTACCTTATTTGCAGCTAATATGACAATGGAATCATACTGGACAAACCATTAGAATTAAGGGATAAGGGATTTCAGTAAGGTTGCTGGGTGTTAACTGTCAACATAAAAATAGCATTCCTACAGACAGATAACTCATAGCAGAAACAAAAACTAGTTTACCTAGGAATAAACTAATAAAAGAGGTATGAAACTAGGAGGGAGAAAACTATGAAACTTTATTGAGGGACATTAAAAACCCTAAATAAAACAGAGACAGTTCATATTCATAGATGAGATGAGTAAGGTTTTCAAACTGTTAATTCTCAAATTAATCTACAAATTCAAAGCAAGTCCAATAAAAATATTAACAGTGTTTTCACTGAACCTGACACACTGATTATAGAATTCATAGGGAGGATGAAAAAGTCACAAAGAGCCAAGGCAAATTTGAAGAACAATGCAATTACCTCATCAGACATCAAGACTTACACAGCTATCCAGGGATGAAGACAATGTGGTACTGGCTCAGGAAACAGCCACTAACGAAACGAGGAGGGAACCCGGAAACTCAGCATGCACACACGGAGAACGAGGTGCTATGTGAGGCAAGGACAGGCTCACCCAAGAAGAGAATAGTCACTGTCTTTTGGTTCTAGCACAGTGTCAGTGAAAAATTTCAAAAGCCATCAAAAAAGTGAGAAAATAGTTGAAAACTGGGTTATGGTTTGCCCAAACACTGGGCATTCAGTCCCATCTGGAGGTTTCCCAAGCTTCTTAGAAGCAAACTCATGGAATTCTAAGAAAGGGCAGAGCAAACACCCCAGCTGATAACTTATAGGAGACTCAACACATGTATTTTGGTACTTCTTCTAATTTAAGGCTCCCTAGGTTGATGGCGGATTCTGTTCTCAGAAATGGTGAGAAGTGAGTGTCATGGTTTGGAATTTATGAAATATAGTATTAGCAAAGAGGGCCTCTATGGAGACTGCTCATATAACATACTTGGAGTGGGGAGATAGATATGTCGGAAATATTATACCCTTGACCTCTTTCCCCAAGGCACCATCTGTCAGCATGCTGCATATCCTTGCTCTGGGATAGAGAAGAGCAACTGAAGTTTACCCAGACAGAAGCTTCCTTGTACCAACAAAATCCTAGTCAACTATTCTAGAAAGACTGGGAAAAAAGAAATCAACTTAAAGCATTTCTTTAAAAGTTAATGATAAAAATGTAACCATGGAAACAAATTATCCCCACACAACCTATATTTTTAAGTAATTTATTCCAATAGAAATATTTCAGAAAACTGTACTTAAATTCAAGTTAGCTTAAGCAAACACACTTAAGATCTCACACTCACATTTGCATATTAAACAGAAATCAAAAGTGAGAGAGGAACCAAGCTGCACGTCACTCCAGGAGGTCATAGTGCAAACGAGTACTTCATCTTTAGTACCTCAAGTTAACCGGGATGAAGGAGAGTAAAAATGGCTTGTGTTTTCCTGTATATTATCATTATTGGATATTCATCCCCACAGATGCCTTTATCTCCTTTAGATTACACTGTGAATGAGCTCCCCATCCCCTCCCCACACATACATACTTCAGTCAGCTGTAAAACAATGGATCTGTCGATAATCAAGGTATAGAAACTCTTGAGTCTGGTGACTTTTATCAGCTACTCTGTCAGATTTAGTAAGTCAATAATTATTGGACTATCTTCTGTGAATAGTTTTAATAGGTGATATCTTCATGGGAAAATTGATATTTGTTACCTGGTATCTAAAGCATAGCTAATTATGAAACTTTCTACTTGTCTATTAAAAAAAAAAAAAAAAAGCTCAATCCCAAAGCATTCCTTTCATTATGTATTCCTTTAATCCCATCACCACTTTGCAGTCCAAATGACTAGAATCAAACTTTAAATCCTACTAATAACCTTCAAGGACCAGTTAATCCCTTCATTTGGCTTTAAAGACTAAATTTACTTGCCTCCTCTAGAACACACCAGCCCTTTACAAAATGTGAAGAGAGCATTTTGACTCTGTTGAACAACAGTATCTCCAGATCTCAGAGAAGCAAAATGCTTCCACACTTTGTTTTCACTGAGAAAGCTAGCTTAGTCTCTCAACTTCTCTTTAATTTATACCTTGTCATTGTTTTCACTCTCCTGACAGTATCTTCAAGTTAACACTAACCGGTAGGTGAAGCGACCGCTTATTGTTCTGAGTCCTGTTTAATTGTAAGAATGTACTGAACTAAATCTCACTTCTGGGCAAAGGAACTCTCATTTCAGGATTTTAGTAGCTTTTATAGAACCCAAACAAATCTTTCTGGCTGTACTGTATTCTTTTAAGGATTTTCTGAAAGGACTGATAATTGAATCTATGCTCAAAACAATTTCAACAACACAAAATAAAAATAAACTCAGCTGGATGGATGTTCTTCAAAGTTGCTCTTAGGCGTGTTCATCTAAAGGCTGACTTAGAGGGTTTATTTTTAATCTTCTCCCCTGGAAGGAGAGGAGCAGGGAAGGAGCTTGTCTGAAAAGACTCAAAGCCAAGGAGGAATGCGATAATAACCCAGAGCGATCCGCACGCATTTTCTTAGACTTGCTGTGAGCAAGAGTAAGCTGGTGGAGAGAGGAATAGCACACACTCCTGAAATAAGAGGAGTAAGAAGCCAAATGATTATTGTCACACTCGATGCCCTAAAGTTGGTCTTCAAATTGATAAGGCACTGAGCAAATTTTCCCCGCACTACAACTGGAGATACCAGTGTAATGAAATAGCTTTCAGAAAGCTTAAAAGTTTGCTCACACAGATCTCTTTTGTTAGAATCCTCTAAATAGGGGGAAAAAAATAAAACAAGTCACCTTAGACACAAGCCATTTTTAAGGAAGCAAAACCAAAAAAGGTTAACTTCACACAGAAAATTGTTATCATCAATGTGTTAAATAACAATGTTTGTTACAAGAAAAGAGAATACTACTCTGGCTGTAAAATTATAAATTTACTATGCCTGAAAGAAATAATATAAAAGAAGAGAGACAGAAAATAAAAGCAAACCCTAAAAGACCACTGAAGAAGTCAGACATACCTCACCACTTGCTTTGTATCACCTATCACGCACCAGCAGTACTACTGTTCCACTAGGACACAGTCAAATTCATTTTCATTTTCAAAAAGGGATCCAATTATTTCAAAAGCCTTTGAGGCAGATGATTTTTGAAAAAACTGATATTATCCTCTGTTAACAATACTGGTACCTCTTGTTTACAGCAAAAAAAAGATAATATGGTGGTTTAAAAGAACATTGAAAAGGACCATGTCTCAGAAAATAGGAACGAAATCAAGAGTGGATAGTTAATGGGTTAAATCTACTATTATTGACTTTTAAACTAATACCAAGTCCTGTAGTTTTGTTTTTAGCAGTAAAGTCATCTATAACTACAGATTTAACCTAAAAAAAAAAAAAAAAAAAGACTTCTGCTCAAATCATTTGGCCAAGTGAATTCTAGTAATCCTAAGAGAGCAATAGGCCAGGCTGCTCTTGGCGGGCCCTGGTTTCAACTAACATACAAGGTGTATACACTAGAGACTGTAAACATTTTTCCCTTCTGTAACAGTGCACATTGGGCTCCTTTATAAACCTTCTAGAAGAGGCATAAAGCCACTTACAGAAACTCTGCAGCTACAAACACCCTAAGTTCCTGACATACAGAAAGATACAATACCAAAACAGTCCATACAGAAGGTAGCACAACAGTCATATGGCATTTTTCGCACAGGAAAACATTTATCATTGAAGCATATGCCTGGGGAGGAAAAAAAATACTCAGACTCAAATTGTTTGGATCCCTTTTCGTAATGTTTACACAAATAATATTTACACAGTGAAGAAAATGTAATAGGAAGGTGTGTTTGATTGGTTCTTTTAATTTTTATAGTTTGGAGGTTGTATTAAAAATAATGTCTCTGAAAAAAATAAGTAGAACTCACACACAGAGGGGGCATGAGACCAAAATCAGAGCTCCTCAAGGTCATCATACAGTGATTTTTATAGCTGCATTTTAAAAACCGTTAGAGGTTACTTTTGCATGAAAAATAAGCTTCCATGTTCAAACAGTTAAATGAGATGTGCCTCAAATTGTATTTTGGTTGGTATTATACTGCTGCACCAGGCTGGATAATATACCAATCATTATGCTTATCAAAAACTAGCTTAAATTTAAATTATAATGGAATTTCCAATGAGTTTTTCTTGACTCAGAGAGAAAAAAATGGGCTTAATATTGGTGAAAATTTCAAGCTTGTGAGGTGCTAGTTTACAAATTTATTAAGGGTAGGCCTAGTAAGAGGAGAAAAATTTCATCTTCTCACTAACACGATGCCTAAATATTTAATATTGTAGTATTTATTTTTGCCTGCATTATTATTAGGTCTCATTTGGTGAATTATAAGATCAAAAATTCACCCACACTATTTTAATTCACTTCTCCCACTGGAATTCTCTTTGCTTCAAATGCTAAAGTAGCCTTAAAAAGCCATGAGCAAGCTTTTGAATGGACAAATCTGAAGACAAGAAAACAATGGTGACTTCCGCTGCACAGTTCAGAGTTTCCATCAGTCAGAGGCCACAAATCTATGTGTGGTCTAGTCACCAAATCTGAACACTGTTCTCACTCTGCACAAGCAGCCTTGTGTTTAGCGCTGAAAATATCAAACACGTCTTCCACTTGAGCTCTCTCTTTGGCAAAACTGTGCTGTCAGGCTCTGACTTCCAGCTGCCCATCTTCAGCAATATGGTTAGCCTACCACTTAGTCTACTTTAGCTTATTTATGACAAACAGACAAGGTAATAAAAAATCCACAGGGTTCTCATCCACAATGTGTTTTAAAAGCACATACACTGTTAAAAACACTTATTTCTGAAGAGAAACAAACAAGTTAAGAAAATTAAAACAAAAGTCAGATGTGCAAGGTCTCAGAGTAATACTGCTATGCTGGTTATGCAGAGGGGGTCTTCTCCATGCCCAGCGTGGGCTGTGCTGGGAGGTCTCAGCTATGTTCTTGCCCTCTCCAGCTCATGTCATTTCCCACAAAACCAGAAATAGTGGTTATTTCTAACTGTACTATGTGGGAAAAATATTTGAACTCTTAATATACTTTTCAAACAGAAAACAAAATTTAAAAATTTAGCAATCTGAGAAAGCTCTTCTACTTTCCAAATGGATATACTTTTAGTTAATTATTCTAACAAGCAATATTTTCTATGTAAGTTTCATGGATTCAAGGATGAAATACTTATGATTAAAAAGGAAAAAGATAAAATTCCCCTAGAATACAATCTGAAAGTTTTTATGTGAGGCCCAAAGTAATAGAAATCTATTAGAAGTTATCAGTCAAAAAGCACTTCTTACTCTGGGCCATAGGCGAAATTCATGCTGCCTCATGAGTTTATAACAGCCAACACACAGCCTTTGTTCAAGTGCCCTTTTTTTTTTTTTTTTGGTTAAAACTCTAAGGCATTTCACCTTCAAACTTTTTTTTCCTCCTTTTTTTAAACTCAACATTTATTTTGGAAGTTAAATGCATTATTGCATAAAAGAGCTCTCACAAAACTCTCTTGATCAACTATTAACAAAATATGGTTTCATGGTAAGGACCTATTAGTAAATTTTGAGAAAAATGTTTGTGATAAAGGAAAGTTAAGTAGGAAGGAAAGTTTTGATACTCAAAATTTCCAGCCTCTCTTTCACCTTTTTCCCTTTGAAAATTATTCTGTATCCCTTATAATAAAATACATACATGCATACAAACACATGTAGATTCTCTTTTAAACAAATGTGATCCTGAATCTCATATTGAACAAAAATAATGAAAACAATTAAAAAAAAAAACAAAAAAAACTGGCATTGTGCACATTTAACACTGTAAAAGAAAATATCCTAATAAAATATTGATCCATCACCCTTGATGACAAAAATCACCTGTGAGTGAAAGAAGGGATAATCCACTTAAACCTGAAAACTGTAGTTACTGTAAAATCTTCTTAGAAAAGTTTAGGTTGGGATTACAGTTCTCTACTAAGCAGATATGTGGTCCAACAATGAATTCATATAGAAGGCCAAACTTTAAACCCAGTTAAAAACAACCATGTTTTCTGGAGCCCACTTGAAAAAAGTGTCTGGCATGTGAACACTCAGCCTTTATACCTCCAGCAGGAAATAATGTACCCCATACAGTACTAAATTTCAGAAGTTTAGTGTTTAAAAAAAAAAATCTCCCCTATCCAAAACAAAACAACCCCCCACCCCACCCCAGTCCCAAACAAACCCCAACAACTCACATTATTAACATTTCTAATTCCTACACTCTTGCTGTGAGAAAGCGCGTTGAGGCCGCTGACTCATGGAAGCTTAAGCAAACCTTTTGGCGAGGCGGCTGGTAGAACCTTACTAAGCTGAAACATCTTCACACTTCAGTTCAAAACCAGCTCCTGATGTCACCCATAAGAAATATGTTTTTCCTTTTAAAGTGTATCTAAAAAAAGGCGATTCCCCCCTCCAAAATTAGTACAAAGTTAAAAGAAATGCAAAGTAGCTACGATCTATTCCAAGCACAGCACCGCCAGGAGATTCACACGCACTGTTTGGTGTTTCGTGGTGGTTTTCCTTTCATTCTATTAAGGCAGTGGTTTCCACAGGTCAGTTCAGAGATAAGAAGCATGGTCCATGGCAGTTTGTTTTACAGCTCTGATGTGTTCCCTGGGAATATCTCACTTCGTTCCCTGAAATTAGTGCTTTTTTGGTTCAGGACTTCAGAGGCTGAGACGGAGCCTCTGGGCTCTGCCTGGCACAGGATTGGTTTGTAGCTGGCACTCTTTCATCATGTCCTCGCTTTCACTTAGGGTAACAGTTCACCTTGTTCTTTATCACGTTTTTACTCAAAAGTCATCAAGTTTGTAGGAACCTAAAAAATATAAGCATTACAAACTGATAGTATTTGAAAGGTGTTCTTCAAAGTACTATTTCTTATCTTCCCTTGTCATTTTAACTAAGCCCAAAGGAATTTGATAGAAGGTATTGTAATTGTTCATGAATAATGGATAAAATATACTAGAACATTTTTAGAGAAAAACCACTGAGATAAGTTAATACCCTTTCCAGTAAATTGAAATCTGGATGGCAAAATGGGCAGAGACAATACCTTTCTTGTCTAACACAGGGGAGCTCAGTAGACATTTGCTGAGTGAATAAGTGAATGAGTGAGGAAAGAGTAAGTATGGCCTTAGTAGGTGTGAGATTCCAGACACACCTGTCATCATTAATTTTCTCATTATACGTATTATAATGAATTCCTACATGCAAATTTTAAAATCAGCATAATTTTATAACAGACATTACTAAGAATTTCTTTGTCATCATGAAATGAGTATAAAAGAATAAAACTCATCACTAGATAAATTCTAATCTGACACTTTGTGACTCTGAAAAATCTACAGGCTATAATAACAGTTGGCTGCTAATAGACTGGATCAAATTTAATTCAATTTCAAATCTAAAATTCAACAATAATTCTTAGAAATATAAATATATTTTGTTTTTAAAAATTAGTTGATGGGTCATCTAGTTAAGGACTAAAGAGGGTTTTGCCATGTTAAAAAAAATGCTCTTAACTTTTACTACCAGTTTTCCAAAGCTGTGCTGGTAGAGATATTTATGTATCAGTAGTCATTGCTGTGTCCTTTAGAAGAGTTTAACAGTTCTCCCTCTCTTTTCTTAGTTGTGGCATGCAGATGCTTAGCTGAGGCATATGGGATCTGGTTCCCTGACTAGGGTTAGAACCAGGTCCCCTGCACTGGGAGCATGGAGTCTTAACCACTGGCCCACCAGGGAAGTTAAAAAGAGGGTAACAGTTCTTTAACAACCTTTTCCTGAAAACCTAGGACACTAAAAAAAAAGATTAATCTCTTACACATGTCAGCTTCTGAATGAAAAATCATTTGATGATGTAATCATAAGTGAATTATAAATAAAATACAGTATGAACAGACGAGTACTTAAAGTATAAATTCTCAGGTCTGGTTATAAGAAATCCATATTTAAATAAGGTAAAATTTTCATTTCCTCCTAAGTTGCCTGATGATGGTTTAAGATGTTGTATTTGAGTTACAGTCTTCTACTAAGTTTTCAAATTTCATTGCTTCAATTTATAAATTTGCTACTTCTCTCATTCTTCTAAGTATAGCAACAAACAAACTGAAAAAACAAAACAAAACCATTTATACACATCTGGTTAACTTTTTCAGCATGAAGATCCACTAATACAGTAAAAGAAACTGAATCTCTATGCTGGTATGCATACACTCTCTAGATTAACCTTGAAATCTTCAGATTAAAAAAAATGATACAATACTTTAAGGCCACATTTAAAGAAAATGTATGCATGCAACTGAATCCTCAAGAACTTGGTTTAGGCAAAAGAAGGTCTGTTTCCTTCATCCTGTCCCAGACACTAATTTGACAAGGGTAAGGATATGATTTTTGCTTTATTATTTTTAAAACAAAAATTATAAGAGAACAAAGCCCATTCCAACAATATTTAAGAAGAACGCATCTACAGAATGAAGACAGACTTTGTGTCTTAGGTCCACCATTTTTTAATTTTGTTTGTTTGTTTTACTTTTTTTATTTGTTTGACCTTGTCGAGGTCATTTATTAGCATTTTTAAGCCTTACTTTCTTCCTATACCAAAAAAGCGGTTATAACTTAGGTACTGATAGCACATGGTAAAAAACACATTTATAAGCTTTATAAACTTCTACAATGTATTATATAATTCAAAATTAGCTACTGATAATATTTACCATATACTTCTGTATTTCAGTACCTACAGGCAATAAACTTTTCAACTAAAAACTGGCCAAAAAGAGTGTAAAAACTTTTAACTCCAGTTATATTTATGTCTGCCCTCCCAATTCGTTGTTCAACTTTAAATCCGCAGCAGGATTTGGGGAACACAGCACTATGGATTCATTCCTCTTTGCAGCCCAGTTCCCATCATAGACCTCTGTGGGTTAGGCCATCTTTGTTTCAGTGAAATAAAAACAAGGAAAAAGTCCAAATCGTTTTGGGTTTCACTGCAAGCATAGGAACCCACATAAAATTGTCAACAGAACAAATAGAGATGCATCAGAATAATTGTTGGCAAGGTACCATCAAATTTTTAACCTCTGAAGCTACGTTTCCTTGCCTCTCATTCCCATTCTTCTGACACAGGCTACACCTCCCTATTTTGAACACCTTAAAGCTTGTTTCACCTTCAGGGTCTTTGCACTTCCCTTCCTTTCACCAGAACTCTGCTCTCCCTTATCTTCACGTGGCTCTTCCCTCCTGTCATTCACGTCACTGTCATCTCCTTAGGGACACCTCTGCTGTTCACTCTTAATTTATTTAAAGTTGACTTTACTCCCATCCCTTCATATCACCTAATTCTATTTTGCTGCCTTCATAGAGTTTTTACTTTTTGAAATGCTGTTATTTGTTCACTTGTTTATTGTCCATCTCCCTCACTAAAATGTGGACCTCACGTCTTGCTGACTGTGGTCAACAAAAAAAGAACATAAACAACACAGTTTTTCTACTTCATTCCAAAAATTAGTCCACATACTTCTCTTTCCAGCTCTTTTAAATACATTCCCAGTTTATGGACTCTTCTGAGGATGAAGAGAAATGCTCACCTGTTGTTTGTTGCTTTGGCAGGCTGCACTCAAATGCTTGAACCACAGCATTGCATTCATCCTACTGCCTGCTTGAAACTTGTACGAATTTCCTAAAATTATTAAAAACAAGGGGAAAACAACAAAAATTGATGAGAGTTCTCAGTCTCAGTTTATTTCTCTATCACCTGATTTTCCAATACAGAGTTCCATATGCTACATTCACAAGCTATAATTTATTCAGAAAGTCACTGCTTTGCTATTCATCAATTGGAAGAGAAGTATTTTGTTTTCTTACATGATCTTTAAGTATACCTAAATAAAACAATTGTTTGGCTTCTCTACATTTGTATGCATGGATGAGAGTACAGAATATCAGTTCTCAGCACTATTTAGATGACCTAAATACTAGGAGATGCTAAGACTAAATTTTTATAGGCCAAAATGTTCTAACATGTTTAACACTTAAACATTAGCTATTTAATGTGATTAAGGATTAATCAGCTAACATCAATATAACCTATGCTTTTAGTTTTTACTTACATTTGTCAAAATTATTAGAGAAGTTCCTAGGTCTAATAAGGGTTTATGTGAAAAATCTGAGAAAGCACCTTTTTCTCTTTTAGAAAATTAGAAATTCATTTTTTCATTTGTGACGTATATATTTAGACCTTGAAAGTGAAAGTGTTAGTCATTCAGTCTCATACGACTCTGTGACCCCAAGGACCGTAGCCTGCCAGGCTCCTCTGTCCATGGAATTCTCCAGGTAAGAATACTGGAGTGGGTTGCTATTCCCTTTCTCCAGGGGATCTTCTTGATCCAGGGATCAAACCTGGGTCTCCTGCATTGGTAGGCAGATTCTTTACCATCTAAGTTACTAGGAAAGACCATTTAGACCTTATGTTGACTAATAAAAAACTGATACACGATAAGAGTATTTTTATACATTTATATGTACTAAGGTAATAAACTGAGAAAAGAAGGGATTCATGTAGTATAGGCTGCCCTAAGTTAAGCTTAGTTCTCCTTCTCACTGACCTGAGTTGTTCTTATTTCCCAGTTCTTACTGACTTCTACTCTTTCCTTTATAACTGCATCCAGTGATTCAGGAGCCTCATCTCATCTATATGTAGGCTTTATTCAGCTCTTCTTTGAGATTTTAACAATCAAAGACTTATTCATTTTCAGAAGCAAAAGTTCTCTTCACCATATGTTTAATTATTCAAATAACATTTTTTGCTTGTTGAACCCAGATCAAACATCAGATCAACCTAAATAACAGGCATATCTGACAAGCTGGCCACAGGGGCCATTTATCTACTCTTCTTCCTGAAGAAGGCTGTCAGTATAGATTTCATAAAAACCTTGTACTCAGAAGTAGTTCTATCAAGTACACTAAGGAATCAACGATTCCCTTGGAGAAGGAAGTGGCTACTCACTCCACTATTCTTGCAGGAGAATTTCATGGACAGAGGAGCCTGGCAGGCTATAGTCTACGGGGTTGTTGCAGACAGTCGGACATGACTGAGTGACTAATACACACAAGGAATCAAAGGAAAACAAAGAATTTGTTAACTAAATCCTATGAAAATTATCTCCTTTTAAAATGTACTTTTATAAATAATGAATGTCTTTGGGATTGGCAGGGTGGAGGCTGAATTCAGAATGTTGAGTAGAAACACCTTACTCTGTAAATCAGTCTATTTCACCTCAAAATGTGACATCTTGCTGTTATTTTTTCTGCATGTTTTCTTAAATTTTTACTCTAAATACCACAATATCCTAAAAGCAGCATATCTGTTGATATACATTCTAAAGAAACAGAAGTCAAGAATATAACTTTATAGTCAATAAAAGGTAATACAGTATCATTTTAGTAGTGAGTTGCCGAAGTGGAAGGTTCTGGGCAGATGCGAAACGATTTCCTTTCTGGCTTCCTCTGTGGTGCTCATCAATGGCTGGCAGATGTTATAAAGCAAGAGCTACAATCATGTGAGGATCTGTTCTGATGATCACTGAGGTCCCCACGACACACACAAGCAGGGTAAGGAGACACACGACCTGATTCTACACGGCCCACCCTCCAGCCTCTCTCGTGCATTCTAAAAACTCCTGTGGTTAACAGCCAATAATGTTACTCATAAATGTCTCTACATATTATACAGTTAAGTCACTTCAGTCGTGTCCAACTCTGTGCGACCCCACAGACGGCAGCCCACCAGGCTCCTCCATCCCTGGGATTCTCCAGGCAAAAATACTGGAGTGGGTTGCCATTTCCTTCTCCAACGCATGCATGCATGCTAAGTTGCTTCAGTCCGACTCTATGCGACCCTATGGACAGCAGCCCACCAGGCTCCTCTGTCCACAGGATTCTCTAGGCAAGAATATTGGAGTGGGTTGCCATTTCCTTCTCCACTACATATTATAACCAAAGAATTGTAATTAAAATTATACTTATATGGAAAGTGGTTTCAGTCAAATAACCAATTAATTTAATTAAAAATAATGGAACACAAACCATTTAAAGGAAAACTTTTGCCACATTCAGAATTTAACAATAACAATTTATTCAAGATATAAATGAAGGGGTATTGCATATTGTAAATCTGAGATTTTAAAGTAACAGTGTTTTATAGATTCTCAAATTCCCTCTTTCTTTTCTTGATTATTAGCTCTTCAAGCTTATTCCCATGTAGCAAAGAAAATAAGCTTATTAAAGAAGCAATTAATAGATACTGATATCTAAAAATATTGGCATAATTAGCATACATCACATGACAGAAATATTTCCTAAGAGGTGGAACAATATAAGCAATGCCCCCAGTTGAGTATTCCAGTTAAACTAAAATCTGGGTTATCTAAAGTTGTATGGTAACCCCTAGTTATTTCAATGATTCACCTTTCTCAGAGTCAGTAAGCAAGAAGAGATCCGGATGTTCTGGGTCATCAGCCATCATCACCATCCATCCTACTACAGACACGTTCTTATTTGATGTTGATTTAAACTGAGAGACAAAAAAAAATAATAAAAACACAAAATTTATGGCTTATCCTAAGTAAAAACTTATTGTTAAAAAGTGTATTTTCAGTTTCTCCTAGGGAGAGACAAGATTTCCTGCTGGTTGGCTCTGCTCCAGCCTCTTACTACTAAATTCCATGTAGGCATGCCCTCTTCAGATCATCTCCTACTTTCCAGATCTTTCCCAGCTTCAACTCTTTATCAAAAGTTTAACTGTCGGGCTTCCCTGGTGGCTCAGGGGTAAAGAATCCACCTGTCGAGGCAGGAGACACAGGTTCCATCCCTGATTCAGGAAGATTCCACATGCCGTGAAGCAACTAAGCCTGTGTGCTACAACTATTGAGCCTGTATTCTGGAGCCCGGGAGCCACAACTCAAATATTATCAACTCAGTTGATGTAAAATAAAAGCATTTGTTAGAATATAATGCATATTTGTGGTAGACTTGGAATGGAATTTATTTTTTTGTTTGTTTGGTAGATACTGTTACTGAATTAGGAAATTCCCTTCCAAGGAATTCAACAGTACATACTAAACAAACAAAAGAAACAAACGACACTCCCCTCGTCCCCCAACCAACTAAAAAACAAAACAAAACAAAAAACCTGAACAAAGTATACAGGAAAGAAAAACACAAAATAAAATAAAACCCAAACTAAAATTCTGCAATATACGCTCAAGGGTAAAATGCATAAAACATTTCAAAGTCAGTTTCAAGACAAGGATGCCTACCATTGCTACTTTCATCCAATACTGAACTGGAAGACCTAGTCAGCATAATAAGAGAACAAAAAAGAAATAAAAGGTACAAGGATGAGGAAGAAATAAAACTGCCATCACTTGCAGACAGTATTATCCATTCAGTTCAGAAAATCCACCAAACTAATAAGAAAAATGAGCAAGGATGCTTGGAAAAGATCACTATAAAAGTCATCTGCAATTTTATACACTAGAACTATAAAAGTCACTTCTAAGAAAGGTACCTAGGAATATATGTAACAAAAGACATACAGGAAAGTATAATAGTCAAAAGACATTCAAGAAGACCTAAATCAACAGAAAAATACCATGAGATGAAGAAAAAGGTTCAGTGTTGCAAAGATGTCAATTCACCCTTAATTGATCTACAGATTTAGTGTCATTTCAATAAAAAATTCAGTAGGGTTTTATGTGGAACTTGAGAAGCTGATTCCGAAATTTGTGTGTAAGACAAAGGATCAGAAGCAGCCAAGATGCTCCTGAAGCATGAGGCAGGACTTGCCTTGCTACACGAGACTTACAGATCTACAGTGACTGAGACTGTGAGCTACTAGGACAAGGAGAGGCTGACAGGGCAACGGAAGTCTGGAAAGCGATCTGTGAATCCTGATGCCAACTCAAACGACCAACACGGGCTCTGCAGACCAGCCAAGTAAGAACGGACTGTTCAACACATGGTGTCAGGAAAATAACCTCTCCAGGCAGATAAATAAAAATGAATGCCTATTTCATAACACATCTCACATATACCCTCCTCTGACTTCAAGTGGGTCAATGATTTTAAAGCAAACTGTAAAACTTTACTAGTAGAAAATACAGAACATTTTGAGGAACTCACGTTAGAGAAGGATTTAAAAAATATGACTCAGGAAGTATTAAGCATAAAAGATAAATTTTATTACTTTAAAACTAAGAACCATTCACTAAAAGATCACAAAGAGAGTGAAACAAAAACTGAACAAATTGGAAGATATTAGTAATACATAATTGCTAATAAGTATCCAGAATATATAAAAGGAAATTTTTACCAATTAGTAAGAAAACAAATTATTCAATAAGCAAAATAATTTATCCAGGCATTTTATAGAAGAAACACAAATAGCTAGTAAACATGAAAAAAATTATTTCAAACATTAATAATCCGGGGTATATGCATTAAAATCACAAAGTATGGACTTCCCTGGTGATCCAGTGGTTAAGATTCTGCATTTGCAATGCAGGGGTCATGGGTCTGATCTTGGTCGGGGAACTAAGATCCTTATCATGGCTGATAAGGAAGAAGATACTATCTGGGAAGACTTGGATGATTCTTCTTATGCTGGGTGGAGTCATATACGTGTTTATTTATTATTCTTTAAAATATACATGTATACAATATATCTTCTTCTGCATGTATATATTTCACAATTTTAAAGAAATGGGAAAAAGAAGGAACATATCACATTATTTTTAACAACATGGTTACAGCAAAAATGAAAGCCAAAGGAATTAGGAACTAGCTTTAATATGATGAAGAGGGCTCCCCTGGTGGCTCAGCAGTAAAGAATCGGCCTGCCAATGCAGGAGACACAGGTTCAATCCTTGGGTCAGGAAGATCCCTTGAAGAAGGAATAGACAGAGGAGCCTGGAGGGCTACAGTCTATGGGATTGCAAAACAGTTGGACACGATTTAGCAACAACAATGCTACGAAGAATCAAACTGGCAAAACATAGCTATCTGATAGTTTTATAGTTTATATCAAAGCATACAGCATGATTTTCTAATATCTTTTCTTAGACCCAAAAACCTCTGCATAAATTGCTTTTTTTCAGTAATAATAATAAAAACTCAAGCAATATAAGCCCATTCACAGAGTGCAAATGCCCTCGACCACCAGCTGAACCTCATCCTGCTCCCAGAATTTACCGTCCTTTGGGGTGTAGTCCTCTGGACCTTTCTGTCTGCATTACACCAAAGACTTCTTGTTGTTGTTGGTTTTCATATACAAATGGGGGTATACTTATACTCTGACTTGTGGTTTTTACCCATCATATTTCCTTAATAAGTATTTTCAGTGTTTGCAGACTGCTGATACTATAAATAGAACAGGAATATTCTTCTATAGATATCTTTGTGCACTAGCTTAATGATTTTCAAAGAACAGATTTTCAGATAAAGAATCACTGGTTATTATTAAGTTAAATGCTGAGTAGGACTGTCCACCACAAAAAGTACCAATTTAAATTTCTGCCAGCTTTGGGTCATAGTCTGTTTCCCTACATCATGGCCAATGCTACATTATCAATCTTTAAAATTTCTGCCTAATGGTCAAAAAAAAAGCATTTCTTTAATCTGCCTTTTTGATAGCTAGTGAGGTTCATCACCTTTTCATGTACATTAACCATTTATATTCACTTTCTATTTATCTCCCTATTTCATCTTTCCACTGTTGTTTTATTCTTACTGACTTGCGGAAGGTCTTTACATATGTTACAGACTTCTTTTTTAGGTGTAGACTTTGTTTTTAACTTATCTAACAGTATTTATTCACTCATTACGATGCAGAGAGGTTCAAAGATATCTGCAAACTTTTAAAAGTTATAATGAATATACTTTCATTATAAATAGTTTTACAGTGAATGCTTTCATTTTAAAACATTAAGAAGTCATACTCCTCTCTTGTCTATTCCCAAGTCTGCTCTTTTCCTCACATGCAAAGAAAAAAAAAAATTCATACTTTACAAAGCAATAAAACAGGTGTAGGTTTCCACATTTCTTCCTCCTGCATTTATTTACATATAGGAACACATATATTTTTATTAGTGACTTTTTTCCTCCTCCAGCTTTTAATTTTGAAAAAGTTCAAACTACTAAGAATGCTACAAGGATTACCCATGTATCTACATTTTGCATTTGCTTGATCTCTTTGAACATTTAAATGTAAGCATCAGACATAATATTGAACCCTAAATATTTCAACATGTATCTTCTAAGAATATACTGATATTACTATATAATCACAATGGTTCACATTTAAGAAATTTAATGGACATAATCATATAAAGTCCATTATTATAATTTCTTTGATTGTCCTAATTATGAACTTTACAGCTTAAAAGAATTACCTCCAAGATTAGACCAAGGTACATACACTGCATTTAGTTATCAAGACTCTTCAAGTTTCTCTTAATTTAGAACATTCCTTCTATCCCTCTTTCTACTCTAGCTGTCAAATTTTGGTCTTAAGAATCCAAGCCAGTGGTCTTACACAATGTTCCATGATGTGGATTTGATTGCATCCTCATGATTAAATTTTTGACAAGAACACCACACAGGTGATGCTCTGTTTATATATTTTAATCCTACACCTACTGCTTATATATAGCCAATATTTTCTTTCAATGTGCATTTTAACTTTTGTTTGAAAATGATTAAAAACATTTTTCTCCACTGCTTTTAGTTCTGTGCCCTTTTTCTATCCTAAAATTGGATAAATATAAACATGGACTTGTCTCCATACTGCTTTGTTATTATAATTCTTTTTTTAATCTTAACAGTTTAAACTAGAAAAGATGAAGAACACAGTCCATTTCCTTGGCACTCAATCTGGCTCCCTCATAGCCCACTAGGCTCTAATATCTAAACATTTCATATGCATTATTTATCACTTCATACAATTATAAACCCAAACTAGCTGTGTAAGTACCTATACTAAACACAAAAAGATACTTAACATATGTATTAGATGACAAATTCAGTTATTTTATCAATTCTCTAGTTTGGCTTCTAATTACAGTTAGGAAAAAATAAAAAAAATTTTATACATTTTACTTCCTTGTAATAGTCAACTAAGTGAAATCTAGCCAAGTCTCTCAAAGTGGCTAAGTGAACAGTTAACTATATCTGAAGATTATAATTCAGCTATATTAACCTTTTTTTTCCCCCTCCTTTGAGTACAGAATACTAACCAGAGGCAATTACTTTGCAAAACATTCTAGTGAAACTAAACTGTGGCTTTGTCAGATATGTGGGCATTCTAGTCTATCCTTCACCTTAATGTGAGGATTAGATCTAGACATTTATAATACTGAACAAAAAGGATGGTGCCTTTTAGGCACAATTAAAAAATGATACAATGTATCATTTGAGGAAACCTAAGTGGCAAACTCTAAAGAAAAGCCAGGCAATGAGTAACATGAATTCAGGACAGTAATAGGGTATGGGTACAGCTGATAAAGAAAGGCAGGTGATGCTATCTTATTACAGCATTTCCCACATTTATGTAAACCAAAACTGTATTTTTCTCTATTCCTGGTTTGATTAAAGGGCTAAAACTGTGAGAATAAAGAAAAGCTTCTCTGTATAATGATAATGTTTAAAGTTGAACTTATAACTGGCCTCATCCAACCAAACTTCAAACTAGGGATTTTCTCACTAAAAGGAAAAAACAAAACAATAATAAACCACCAAATCCTAGTAAATTTAGTCAAAGTATTTGGTGAAGTAATACCTGATATTAAAATACATGCAATATGTATGTGTTATTGTTTTTGAGAGCCAGCCATTGTTGGAAAAAAAAAAACATACAGTGATAATTGCCAAAAAGAAAAAAAAAGGGGGCATTTCTGAATTACACAGTATCACTAGATAATTTATAAATAGTAAAAGAACTTAATTTTTTTTCTCAGTGGCTTACTTACCTTTCCTCAATATGGTAAACCACTTAATTCCCCCCACCCTCAAAATACACAATTTAGAAATAAATTCCTCTCCAAGAGATAATGCAAAGCAGAAGATTATTTTCCTTTCAAATGGTGTATCACTGGCATACAAAGACAGACAGCATGCAAAAGAAGATTTATAGCAAGATTCTACATTTATAGCAAGATTCTACAAGAAAGAGTTTTTCGAGGCATCTTTCAAGCACAAGAAGGTGACGATAGTAACCTTAGTAACTATTATTCCTCTTCACTGTTGGAAAAATCACTCAATCAGAGACTGAGGTGGAAAGAACTGCAGATGCTGGTCCTAATTTTTCATACTTTACAAATTAGGAAATGACATTCCAAGGCAACAGTTTTCAACCATTTTTTCTGAAACAAAAAACCCCAGGTTTGGGAGGGCTTGGACATGAAGATAAGATAATGGCAGGGTGCAGTTTTAACATTTGCAAAGAAAAAACAGTATTCAAAAAAGGAACTTCAGAATATGGAAGTTATTCCAAGACCTTTCTTAGGATCATGTTACTAAACAAAAATAATTCCATTACAATACTCATACAAAGAAAGTCTAAGAACTTTTGGGTTAGAAAGTGGGGAAAAAACCCCAAACCCTCACATCCCATAAGGACTACTTTCCTTACCACCATATAGAGGCCGTGAAACTGTGTTAACGACTTGGAACAGGAATACGTACATGTTTTCTTTCTGTAGCCTTTAGAGATTTGGCAGCATAGTAGAAAAGCTGCGTCCCACACAAAGCTGCCCAATATTTTGTCCAAGATGCTACCTGGAGAGGACAGACACATGAATATACTACTCAAATGCTACCGGCTTCTCAGTCACTGTTCCTCATTGCCAAAGAGGCATTCCACTTCACTTCCACCACCTTAGCTTTGAGTTTGATCACTTCTGAAATCTTTATCTCAAATATTCTTACCACGTCTACTTGATACATTCTACTTAGGACTGACAAAACAAAATTGGCTGAATTCTGTTTTTTAGAGTTTTCTCTATTTTCTATTCCTTCTAAAAATACTCCTTAACAGGATATACTTTCAAGATTCTCCAAGAACTATATTAGGGAGCAAAGAGAAGTACAGGAGCATATTGATTTAAATACCTGAAGTGTATAATTTAACCAAAATCTATTAATATGTGGCAGGTATAATAACACTTTAAATAACATTGTGAGGCAAAATATATTTTAAATTATTTCAAGTGTATTATATAGCTGGTTTTATTTCAATTGTCTTCATTTTTTTAAGGGTCTTATTCATTTGCTTATTTTTAGACATGTTTTAAAATATAAAATAATTCTTACTGTTGGCTTCTTGCCTTCTTTTAACAAAGTTTTTCTCCTGAGAACACCTTGAATAGTAACAGCCCCTGGATATAAATGTACTGCCAAATCCTCTGATTCTGCAGAACTATAAAAGTGAAAAGAAAAGAACATATAAGCACTTGAGTAATTATCAAGTAGGTATTTAAATAAAATTAATTATTTTCAATTTTAAGACTGCTACTTTTTTAAGAATGAGAAGACACTGACAATTACAAAGGTTTACTGATCTGAAATTTACAAGCTGTCACAAAATGAATCAGGCAGTTATTAAAGTCAGCAGATGGTTAAAAAACGCATTTTACTGCATATCTGAACAAGCATAATTCAGAAAGAATACAGTGATTCACTTTAGTAAAGAGTAAATTAGGGATTCAAGACTTTTCTTCTCAACATGTCATACTGCAGCACTGCTGATACCTTTTTTTCCCCAGAAGAAACTCAAGTTCTGGTAGGAAAGGTGAGGACTCTATATGTTAAAAGTCTTTTTAAGCATATAAAACGCAAAATAAAAATATCAGAAAATCAAAAAAGGAAAAAAAGCAAAAGAAAATACATGCTCAATTCCAAAATAGGTGAGAGAAGTAAAAAAGGCAATTAACAACATATTAAAAAATCAAACTTACTGCAATAAAATTTAATGACATTTTAATGTCATCAGTGCATCTAAGTGATTAAAGCCTAACAACTCTGAAAGAAAGGATTAACTAAAACTCAAGATTGCTTCCATCACAGAATAATCAAACATTTAAATATCTTTCCCCAACTCATTTAAGGTCCTACAGTTAAGAACAGAACAATTTTTATGAGTCAATTAAAACATATACACTGATGGAAAAAAAAATCTGTCATTCTCCAGTGATTTGATGTGAGCTGCAGAATTTCTACAACAGTGATAAAAACTGAAGTTTATCTCTTTTTGATTGTTTAGGTGCTCTCAATGACTTAAAAACCTAGAAACCACCAGAAATTTCATGCTGGAGCTATTTATATCCAAGGAGATTAGACACTATTAAACTGACATAAAATTAACTTTAAAATGTTTGCTATTGCATTGTCTTATGAGAATTGGTTGATTATTCACTACCATTAACCTCCAGTCCCCAATCAATCTACCATCTTTATTTTCTTCAGCAGCTAATGTAGTGCAGAAGGAGATCAGGATTAACTAGATAACCAAATGAACATGAGTTAAATACACAAATATTATTTCATAAAACAGACTTGTTTAAATTCAGACCTGCAGTTAATCTGAAAAATCCTTAAAAAAGACAAACTGAATGTAGTAAATTCTTTGATTGCAGCCTTTGAAAAACAAGTGGGTTTTTGCACTGCTCCTCTAATAATCAGCAATGTTAGAAAGACCTGTGCAGTTAAAAAGCTACTGATTTGGATTATTTAAAGAATGTGACATAAAGATGCAAATTTTAGCAATTAGCTCTGTGGATCAGAAAGAATACTTCAAATTTATCTCTAGATTAAATCTTGGAAAGGAAGTTTTCATGGGCATTTAATTTAGCTTTGAAACCAATTATCTGAGAAAGAACAGAAGTAATGTGAGACCACACCTATGAAAGCCAGTCACCACCACCAGAGGGGAGTTCTGTGACCCCTGAATGCAGGGGGATTGTACCTGCTGGCCTTCATGTGGCTTCGATAGCCATTTCGTGCCACTCTTGTCACCGGGCCGAGAGAATGGTATAATCTGTTCCTGTTGGATTCCATTATAAATTGCATATATTACTTTTATTTACATAGTCATCATCAATAACCTAGAACAGTATAATAATTTTTGTGTAATACAGCTTTCATAATAATTTCTTTGTGTAATACAGCTTTCATAATAATTTCTTCGTGTAATACAGCTTTCTAAATCCTACAAAAGGATAGTATATGATTGCTCCTTTTTTTTTTTAAAAAGCATGCAGCACAGATTTTAAATTATTATTTTCTTCTACCATTGACTATAAATACTTGAGGTTGCTTCTTAAACCATGTATTTATATACACATTCATTTTCACAAATTTACTAAAATAAAGAAGTATTTATATCCAAACAAAGCCTGAAATCCTTTTATTTATATTCTAGTTCTTAGATTCCACTTTATATATGGTACCTGGATTTATAGAATAATAATTTTTTATTATATGTCCCTATGAAGATACCTAAAAGCAATGTGATCTAAAAACTTAAAATTAATGTGATCTAAACATCTTCTTTTCTTTTCTTTTATATATTAAATCTAAAAAAAAAAAACTACTAAAATAGATAAACTGAACAAAAATAGAGGCTTTATTTTATTTTCACATCAACTACAATGCATGAGAAAGCCAGTAAATGATTAAAAAAAAATGGTATGAGTTAATTTTCATCCAAAATAGCATGTGATACTTAAAAAAGGAAATAAACACATACACACAGAAACACTGATATTTCTTTGCCTAGAAAAAGCCCAAAGCAGCACTGTTGATAAATGATATTTAAAACAAAAAGTTTTATTTTAGCAACTTAAGTGGCAAAATATTTGATGTCTATTTTCAAAATTCATTATCCACAAGTACAACAGTATTTTAAATCCCAATTCTTTATTCACTTTTTAATATTTCATGTTTGAATCTTGCTGGGCAGCACTGATTTGATTTCAAAGTGTTCAAAAGAGCCACTGATTTAAACTTGGCAAAAGCACAGTAGATATTTTTGGCTGCAAATGTCTGCAAAGCAAAACATTTGTCAAAAGAAAAATACTATTTTGAGATGTGAAGGTTAACACTTAAATACCATCTTCCTTAAGTAACCTGGTGGAATAAGAACAGATTATTTAACACAACACCATTCTGGTTACTTGATTACTTCTCATGCCACATGATAAACAATTTTGTTCATCAATATTTTTTATTTAAATACAATATACTATAATCTACTTCTGATGATACCATGTTCTTACTAGAGGGAGACAACTAATAAAACAATTTGTACAGACAGAATGCCAGAGGCAACTCTTGTGATCTTCCTGTTTCAGGCAAACTCAAATAAAGAGACTGAAATAAAAACTTGGAAGAGAAATAATATGTAAAAACAAATTGTTAAAAATTTCCCAAAACAAAGAGAATAAAACTTAAGAACACTGATAATTAGAAGTGCTCAAAAGTATTTTGAAATATTGGATATGCAAGTAAAGTCTTAATCACCATGGTGAGAATCTTCACGAAGCTTCAAGAACAAATGTGTGTCGTCACTCAGTCGTGTCTGACTCTTTGTGACCCCATGGACTGTAGCCTATGAGGCTCCTCTGATGGGATTTTCCAGGCAAGAGTACTGGAGTGGGTTGCCATTTCCTTCTCCAGGGACCTAATTTTCCAATAACACCATGAAATTGACCAATTCAAATATGTATAGTTCAATTTCAGATGTATAGTGAGTATAATTGCTTCTATTAAAAAGTGAGCAAGACAGCAAAAGAGATACAGATGTATAGAACAGTCTTTTGGACTCTGTGGGAGAGCGAGAGAGTGGGATGATTTGGGAGAATGGCATTGAAACATGTATAATATCATATATGAAATGAATTGCCAGTCCAGGTTCGATGCATGATACAGGATGCTTGGGGCTGGTGCACTGGGATGACCCAGAGGGATGGTAAGGGGAGGGAGGTGGGAGGGGGGTTCAGGATGGGGAACACGTGTACACCCGTGATGGATTCATGTCGATGTATGGCAAAAGCAATACAATATTGTAAAGTAATTAGCCTACAATTAAAATAAATAAATCTATATTTTAAAAAAAGTGACTGGCAGGAGTTAGGTAACTAAATATTTTCAACTTCATCAAGTTTAATATGACATTCAAAATTCAACCTAATCTGATTGCTCAGAAACTTATTGCTTAGTATATACACAATAGGAGCAATTATTTTGCTCAAGGTTCAAATATTTTAGTATGACAATGGCAGAACTAAAATGATCAAAGACAGCAAAATTCTAATGGATATTTATTAAATAACAATTATTTGTTCTACTTGCCTACATTTTTAGAAAAATCTTATACTGAAAGATCAACACAGCATATTTGCTGCAAGCAGATGACAGCTTTTATAGATTAAAGCATCAAGGAAAAGAGAATAGAATATGACTTACATTATTTAAGTATGTGTCTGTGTGCTTTGTGGAACCTTTTAATAAATAACAATTTAAATTCAAACTTTCATCTACTTATTTAGAGTATAATTTAAAATGTATAAATTAGCAGAGAATGAAATTGATCATTTCACTAAATACCTTAAAATTACTTAAATAAACCAGAATTTAAGGAAAAGATTTTACTTTTGTACATCAAAGTAGGTAAGCTATGATTGGTTATTATTTTTTTAAGTCATTTTTTTCATATTTTACTTATTTTTTAAAAAATTTATTTTTGGCTCTGCTGGGTCTTTGTTGCTGTGCAGGCTTTTCTCTAGCTGCGGACAGTGGGGGCCACCTTTCCAGCTGCAGTACGCAGGCTTCTCATTGTGGTGACTGCTCTGGCTGTGGAGCACTAGGTTCTAGAGTGTGTGGGCTTCAGTAGTTGTGGCTACCAGACTCCAGAGCACAGGCTCAGCAGTTGTAATGCACAGGCTTAGTTACTCTGAGGCATGTGGGATCCTTCCGGATCAGAGATCTAACCTGTGTCACCTGCATTGGCAGGCAGATTCTTTACCACTGGGCCACCAGGGAAGCCCTGATTATTATTAATTTTAAGTTACAATTTAAAATGTACTAAAAATCAAATATATGTGTCAAGTCACCAAATACAATGTCTTTACGAGATAATACTGAATTCTAGGCTTAAGTATTAACTTTTAATTTCTGCCACCAGCAGGAAGCCTAAATAGTCCTTTTATATGTAATAAATATTATGTCTTAAAATTCAGATTATCATATACTTTGTTGTTGTTGTTTAGTCCCCAAGTTGTGTCCGACTCTTTTGAGAGCCCGTTGACTGTAGCCCGGCAGGCTCTCTCTCCGTGGGATTTCCCAGGCAAGGATACCGGAGTGGGTTGCCATATCCCTCTCCAGGGGATTTTCCCAACCCAGGGATTGAACCCACATCTCCGGCATTGGCAGGCGGATTCTTTACCAATGAACCAATGAAGTATATGATGGGAAACATCATATACTTGGACAAAATAAACTCAAAACAGTTTAAATGGACAATTTTTCTTACCTTTCAAAAGCAGGCCATGAGGTCTCTTCACTTAGTTCAGAGCCATCACTGCTACCTAAAATCAAAAGTTATCTTATTTTTTTAAACATCATAATTATAGTTTAGATTTTACTTTAAAAAAATAAATGCTCTAGCTGTGCTTATTCACATTATTTGTTGGTGAACATTCACATATCAATTCTTCATTCTAATACCATTGTGCTTGATTTATTTTGCAATATATTAGAACAGAGTTGACAAATCTACCCAAAGAAACAAAACAGCATAAAATATTTTTATATGTATACTTATGGCTTGAATTTATTACATTAGTAAACACTTTTTCTATCATCAGAGAATAAGTACATATAAGTTCACATATAAGCACACAATTTTTCCTTATAAGGTTTGTCATAATTTAAGACCAATATAATTACAAATTTCTTAGAGGTTCATGGTATACTTCCTTTTGCATTTTTTTTTTTTAAAAACCCATTACTATCCTAAGGATAAAAAGCTCAATGAAATTCAACTTTTGTCTTTAGAGGCAAGGCAGAAGAGGATGGAATCCTTAAGAAAAAAAAAAGTAGCATAACAATGTAAAAACTTTCTCTTAGAGACCCAGAATATCAGTTACAATAGAAAGTTTTAAATTAGCTTAACTGGAGGGGAAAGAACTTGGAGAGTCCAAAACAGTGTAGGTTGATTTAAAATTTATTTTAAAGATAATTAATCAATAATTAATTTGTCCTTTGTGTATCACATTGAGCCATCTATCAGACTTTTACAACCAGGGTTCTTTGAGAGGCTCAAACTTGAATACTATAAGGAACCCATTATGTGTGATGGATTTAACACCTCTTCCATGCATGTAGAATGGTACAAGTTATATCCCATCCTTGGAAGTACTAACAGTTACTGAAATAATTTTCTGGTTGTATGGCTCAGACAAGAAACTGGAGACAATCTGCTGTTGGTAGTGGAGGCCTGTATGTTATTTTTGATGTGTAGAATATTATGTGATAAAGAATGAAAATTTAAGCATAATTAGTATGGCACCCCACTCCAGTACTCTTGCCTGGAGAATCCCATGGACGGAGGAGCCTGGTGGACTGCAGTCCATGGGGTTGCTAAGAGTCGGACACGACTGAGCGACTTCACTTTCACTTTTCACTTTCATGCATTGGAGAAGGAAATGGCAACCCACTCCAGTGTTCTTGCCTGGAGAATCCCAGGGACGGGGGAGCCTGGTGGGCTGCCGTCTCTGGGGTCTCACAGAGTCGGACATGACTGAAGCGACTTAGCAGCAGCAGCAGCAGTATGACTTATTTGTAGAAAACAAAAGTTTCTTCCAGAAGCACGGATCTTAAGTAGATATGCCTCCTTCAGCTGGTCAAGACTATTCTGGGATTCTGGGTTACCCAGGACATATATGCTATGTTACAAAATGTTAGAGGCCACAGTCCCAAGCACTGGTTATTTCTTCAGGGTACTTTCTCAGAGCCTCCAAGGCATAAATTAATATTGTATGTAAAAGTTACAGCTAAGGAAAATATCTTTTTGTTATTATGAATTGTGTGTGTATATTAATAACTACCAGCTGTGGTTATAAACTTTCTTTTTAGAATGTTAAAGTTTTAAAGGAAACACCCTGGAAAGTAATGCTTATGTCTAATGTTCCTAATTTATAAACAAGGATACAACAATCCTTACTGTTCACCTACTTAGCCTTGGAATAATTAAACAATAAATACAAAGGCAAAAATTGAATTAGCCCCTTCTTGTTCTAAAAGACAGTTCTCTAAAATAAGACATTAACTGTAATGGAATGAAATAATTAGATAACTATCTTGTGGTAACCAAAAGAACATCTATGGTAAGTAAAAGTCACAAATAGAGAATAATCATCATTATAATACTTAGGATAACTATTACAGAAAAGGCAAATATTTTATACTAAATTGAGAACTATAATTTTTAAAATTACTTTTTTTTTTGCTTAAAGTAACATGCTAGATTCCAGAACTGTAACACATTTTTAACTAGAAAAAGCTTCTTCCTCTCTCTTTTGCAAAATTATTCTGTGTACTATTTTTCAGATTGAGGTTAATATTTGCATATAGGCAATTTACAGTATTAATGAAGAGATATTTCAGGTGACCAACTTGTCTTCTGTTCTGTAAATTTTGTCATCATTTGCATTTATAAAAAGGGAATACTGGACTAAAACTGCTGAATGAAGCTTTCCAGTTCCAAAGCAATGTCAGGGTTTGAAACTCTCAAGGGTTAAAAGAAGTCAGTATGTTCAAGAAAATGAACTACTATCTTTCTTTCTACTGATTGTTCATCAATATTGAGATGATCATATTAAGAGTAATAGACTAAGCCCCTGAGCAACCTTGGCAGTTAATCAGAGAAGACATTTTCCTCCTTTATTTTTTTTTTAAATAAAAATAGCATCATATAGAGATTTCCTAACTATCCAAAGAAATTATGCTCAGCTAGAAGGTTCAGACGGAGAAGGTCATGGCACCCCACTCCAGTACTCTTGCCTGGAAAATCCCATGGACGGAGGAGCCTGGTAGGCTGCAGTCCATGGGGTCGCGAAGAGTCGGACACGACTGAGCGACTTCCCTTTCATTTTCACTTTCCACTTTCATGCACTGGAGAAGGAAATGGCAACCCACTCCAGTGTTCTTGCCTGGAGAATCCCAAGGACGGGGGAGCCTGGTGGGCTGCCATCTATGGGGTTGCACAGAGTCGGACACGACTGAAGCGACTTAGCAGTAGCAGCAGCAGAAGGTTCAGAAAATAAATAACAGTTTAGGAAGTAAAAACAAACAAATTCTTCTTAACTTCACGTCCTTTTCCAGTCCTGGTTTTCTTCATAATAGCTATCTCTGTTTTCTTACCTCTCATTCTCCAATCTACTCCAGCCAGGGCTTTGCCCACAGTATTCTATAAAGCAAATCTAGTCAAGGTCATCAAGTGACTTTTATCTTGCCAAATTCAGTGATCAACTCCTGTTCTCCTCTTGTTTTCTCTTTTGTGCACTTGAATGGATACGTTCAGCACATCCCTCCCTTCAGAGATCCTTCCTCTACTGGGCTTTTGTGATACCACACTGTTTTTCTCCCTACTTCAGTGGTTCCTCATTTGTAGTTTCCTTTGATGGCTGACCATTTAAAAAAAATGACACCTCCAAATGTTAGCATGTCTACTCTTATTTATTTATATCCTTGCCCTTGGTGACCTTATCTGGTCTCATGGCTTGAAATACTACAAATATGCTAATTCTTATACCTGTATCTATAGATGTGACTTTACCTCCTTAAGCTTCAGATTCATACATTCGATTACCTACCTGACAACTCACTATGGTCCAAACACGTCCAAAATGGAATTCTTAATTCCCCAAACCTAGTCACCCTTTACAAATACCTCAATACCTACAAATGGCTGCTGTTATAATGTTCTCTGCCTAAGTAACAGCACCACCATCTAACTAGCTGCTTAATCTAAAAAAAACCTGAGAATCATAACTCATCTACCCCTTTCCTCATTCCTGCATTCCAACTACATGCAGTAACCAATTCAACCAGTGCCTGTTTTCTTCCCCACCATTCCTTGAATGCTTCCCCTTTTGAAGTCAAAAACATCAAGCACTTTTCAAACCATCATGAATTATTAATTTTTGCAGCTACTAGTAATATGATCTTATATCCACACTTTGCTACTTAGCTTTTATCAATTACTTTTTCTACCTGTAGTGGGGTTAATCATGCTTTTCCAGCTGAGTTTTGTTAGAAGTCTTATTTTACATAAGTTGGAACTCTCTCAGAGAATTATTTCTCACCTATTGATATTCCACTAGAAAGAGTAGAGCTTTCAGCTTGGCCTCGAGATGGTGCATGGGGCTCCATGACGCTATCATCTAATAGATGTCTTGGCCCTGCATTTGGGAACGTTGCACTCTTAAACTCTGCTGTGTTCATTTTATGAATGAAACTGGAAACAAAGAGAAATATTTTTCATATCTTTCATTACTGTTACTAATTCAGATATAAAAGATACTCTTACATAAAGATTCAGGATATAAAAGATGTACCTGCTATCCTGAACTTACTTCTGAACTCTCATACTAATGAACACACAGATTTTACCATGAAAGCCTCAAGCTAACAGTTTAGGGAAAAATTTTTTAGAAAACCAGGCCATATCTACCTATATAACAGAAAATACTTTAATCTTGATGCTTGGGTTCATTAAAAATTATTTTCACATTCGCTTTTGAAAAATGTCTATTAAATTTCCACAAAAATCATGGCAAAGGTGAACCTGGGGTTCCACTTTGAGGAAACAATCTTGTAAAGCTAAACGAAAAGACAGTTTCCCTTTCTTTGTATTTTGTTATAAAAAGAACAGTTTTTATATGCTTTATTTATGGTGACTTGTTTTGGTTAAGACAAGCAATGATATAAGTTATAATTTAAAATGGAAACAGTGTTTGCTTTCCTGATTTTATTTATGATGACGACCTGTAATGTTCATTTTTATTCCCCAAAATGTGAAAGCACTATTGGAAAAAGCTCATTTCCAAGTTAAGGTAAGGAAGAGATAAATGCCTTTATGCAAACAAGATAGTTTACTAAATCAGAAAAAGACTACTTTACACAAATAAAACTATGCAAGGACACTATTTTCTGTCCAACTAGTAAAATAAGTAGAAAATAAATCCAACTAAATACATAAAAATTTGAAAGATAAAATTAAAAGTGCTGACTTGTAACCCAAGCTATGGCACTTCCTATGTCCATGCTGAATCAGGTTCCGAGGGGATGGTGGTGTCTGTGGTAGCAAGGCTCCTTCAGCTGCCATGCTTTTTCTTCCACTTTGTGGAGATGCTCCTACTTCAGGACCTTAAGGGTTAAATTAAAAAAGAGAGAGACAGAGACACAAAGAGATACAGACAGAAATTATTAAATGGTTTAGAAAGATTGCTTTATTTGTAATCCCTTGATATGAAATAAAAATTTTGGTTTAATTTAAGGTAATATGAATTCTATTTAATTGACTGAACATAAAAAATATTTAGTTTCTGAGTCATAAAACACAAAACCTCAAAACAAATAATATCTATTAATTTCTATCTCTTTTACTTGCCCTAAGTAGCCTGTTTATGGAGGAAGCAATGTAATTAGAAGAGATGGTGTAAGGGTCTCATATCACACACGAAACCTAGACTAAACCCTCAGGTCTTCTGAATCCTAGTTCAGTGCTTGTTTAATTTTCACATGACTGCTTCACTCTTAGTTTCAGCTTCTTCATAGATACAGAATATGTAGAGTAGGTCAAGGATTCAAGTTACAATTTAAATCTATACTGACTGCTCAAGTTTCTGGAAATTAAAAAAAAAGGAACTTGAGAATACACAGATTTGCAAAATAACACTGAAAAATTTTTTTATTGGTTTACAGTTGCTTTACAAGCAAAATATCACTTTAAGAATGAAAAGAAAAGCAAATTTCAATAGATATAGCCTGAAACGATTTCCTCTGCTTGGACCACTCTCAGATCCTGTAGATACTGTCATGGTTTTGCTCCCTCATTCCCTTCATACCTTATTAGATGGGTCTCCAATTATTTTTAGGATACATAATAATACAAAGCTTAGTGCCAACGTCTGTATTTGGAATATTAAACAAGGTATTGTCTATGATTTCTTTAAAAAATTCTCTTCAATTTTATGTTTTTAGATTATTTATATACATATAAATCCCAATTGTAATGCAACAGATAAATTAAGAGACTATGACTATTCTTATGAGTACTTGGTCCAGCATTAGAGTGAAATTAAAAAAAAAAAAATTAAGCCACTAAAATTGACTCCTATAATTATTCAAATTAGTAAATTTTTCCACTTAGACCACAGAAATTTCTAACATAATTAACCCTCACTGCCCCTTACAGTATGCTTAATGAAAAAAGAACAGATAATTCACAAACACTTACTTATTATTTTCTGTTGGCTATATCTATTACTCTTGATTACTTGGCATATTTATTTGCATATTACTGAAAAACTACATGTGACAACTTTTTAATGAAAAAACAGGAAAACCCAAATAGAAAAAGATGTATTTTAATACCAAAAATAAAACTGTGCAGGCAGAATAAAATGTGCTAAGCATTTACTCACTTTGGATATATCCCTTCTTTCTTATTAGGTTATCTGGTTTATTACTCAGTAACAAGAGAAAGCTGCACTAACCTACTAAATCCTCCCTGGAAGCAGCAGAACGTGGTGTGCTTGTTCCAGGTTCTATCTTTAATGAAAGCCTGAATTTCAGAAAGGAAAAAAGCACATAAAATGATTAATATTTGACAAAATAACATTAAAATCATATATTTTTCTACCAAAAGCCTAAAAACATTTTTTATAAAATAATCTCAACTATATATTTTTCTTCAAGGGTGATCTTAATTAAGCCCCCTTTCTCTTTCATACAAAGCTGATCTTACAGTGATTCCAGGAAATATTAAGAGAGGGAAAAACATCAAAACCTCATATTCAAAAACAGAGATAGCTCTCCCAAGAACCTCATTACTGCTGAACAATTCAACACATTTAAAGCTATTTGGTGATTTAACCTGAAGTTATACTGATACAAGGCAAGTAAGTTCAGTAAATTTCCAACACTGAGTTAAATTATGCAAATTCTTTCTAGAATCCTTATTGGATGGGCTAATGGTCTCTGTAGCACTGAAAATTAAAACAAAACAAAACAAACCTTATTTAAAACTAACCATCCAAAAAACCAACTCAAATTATCAAAAGAAAGATCTATCTATACAAATAAAAAGGCTGTTTACAAAATCCCTGATAAATCCCTTTCTAAGGCAGAGTTTATTAGTTGGAAATTAAGGTAGTTCAGTGGTAAAGAATCTGCCTGCCAATGCAGGAGACAACAGACCTGGGTTCAATCCCAGGATCAGGAAGATCCTTTGGAGAAGGAAATGGCAACCCACTCCAGTATTCTTGCCTGGAAAATTCCATGGACAGAGAAGCCTGGCAGGCTACAGTCTATGGGGTCAAGAGTCAGACACGACTGAGCACACACACACACAAGTTCCATTTAGGAAAATGTATCAATTTTGAGTTCTGCAGCAAAAAGAGGTTATAATTCCTATCAGTGGAAATGGTTTCAGGAGATAGGATACTAAAGCAGTTGTAGAAAATATTTTGGTGTAGTCCAGGAAATACACTTTGGTGTACTCTGTATTATCATTAAACATTTGTCTGGAAATTAATGAAGACTTTTTATTTTTCAGCATCCTACCAACTGGAATTTTTTATGAAACTGCACAATACAAATGATATTATAATGATAAATCTATTCTAGGTGCTTAACTTTTTATCAATTTCTTTGATATCCTAAAGGAGAAATCACACATAATTGTACTCTAATTACTTAACCATGTAAAGTACATGTATTGAACAGATGTATGATTAACCAGAACTCTCTGCTCTTTTTCTTGTTACAGGTAGCTGACTCTAATTATGTGAGCTTCAGACTATGCTATATTCCTTCGCTGAACTCTTGTTTTGTGTCAGGCACAGTTCTCTCAGCACTGGAATGTAATGGAGACTCAAGCAGACAGGGTGTCTCTCCCCTTCAGAAGCACAGTCTAGAAGGTGGAAGACAATGAAGTAAGCAAATTAGTAAAGTTTCCTAACACAGAACCAAAACAGAAAGGAACAGAAAGGAGGCTACGGGAGAATCACGCTGCTATTAACAATGGCTGATAACCGACAGCAATATAAAAAGTGGAAGCGTCTTAAACTGCACTTAAAGTGCAGTCAGTGTCAGTTGCCCACATCATCATCAAAACACTATATGTAACAGTGATGCGGATTCACTGAGAAAAGATACCACGCTGCTGCTGCTGCTAAGTCGCTTCAGTCCTGTCCGACTCTGTGCGACCCCACAGACAGCAGCCCACCAGGCTCCTCTGTCCTTGGGATTCTCCAGGCAATAATACTGGAGTGGATTGCCATTTCCTTCTCCAGAAGATATTATGCTCAGTATTAAAATGAAATAACTTTGAAAGATTTTCACCCTGACTAAAACACATGCATGTAACTTGTAATATTGATACTGGCTGCCTATGTAGATGAAGCTGCCAACAACAGAGGCTTATGGATAAATGAAAAGTCATTTCTATTTAAATCTTTCATCATAAAATCCACTTTTCCCAACTTACGACCTTAATAGCTCTTATGTTAAAATGCTCTGATTTTCAACACATTTAATCAGTAGGTTCGTGCAACACAACTGCATCTTTAGGAAAACACTATCTTCTTTAGCGTCCCATAAGATTCTCCAATACCACCAAGTGACTTGGAGTTCCCCAGCCGATTCCACTGATGGTTCCATCCCTGAAACACCTTTCTTAACTCTTCATGTGGAGCAACTCACCTGCTAAGATGCAGACTAAGGTAAGATGGTCACCTGAAGCTGCTCATGTTTATTTTCTCTTCACTTTTCCCAGTTAAAGCTGAGTTGGGTCTCCCCTCATCTATGTTCCCATAGCATCCTCTGCACATCTCTAGTATAGTACTCTTTGAACTATTTTGTAATTACTTATTTTGTAATCCCAGCAGCTAGCATTCACCTATAGCAAAAGCTGAATAAATATTTGTTTATGAATACAATGGGACTTCCCTGTAGCTCAGGTGGTAAAGAATCTGCCTGCAATGCAGGAGACCTGGGTTCAATCCCTCAGTCAGGAAGATCCCTTGGAGACGGAAATGGCAATCCACTCTAGTATTCTTGCCTGGAGAATTCCATGGACAGAGGAACCTGACGGGCTACAGACCAGAGGGTTGCAAAAGTTGGACACGACTAAGTGACTAACACACAATGAGTATAATGGGAAGGCTGCTCGAGTTCTAGTTACTCATGAAAACAAAAATCAGTGTAACAGCATCCACTTTCTTACCAAAATGAAGCTCTCATGCCAGGATACAGACAGCTAAAACTACTTAAGAGCTTAGTTAACTCTATCCTTTCAGCATTAAAATTCACCATACTCTGTATTTATGCAACAATTTCTTAGACTTCACTTCTACTGAAGGGGCTTTCCTGATAGCTCAGTTGGGAAAGAATCTACCTGCAACACAGGAGACCCTGGTTCAATCCCTGTGTCAGGAAGATCAGCTGGAGAAGGGATAGTCTACCCACTCCAATGTGCTTCGGCTTCCCTGTTGGCTCAGCTGGTAAAGAATCCACTTGCAATGCAGAAGACCTGGGTTCGATCCCTGGGTTGGGAAGATTCCCCTGGATAAGGGAAGAGCTACCCACTTCAGTATTCTGGCCTGGAGAATTTCATGGATTGTATAGTCCATGGGGTCGCAGAGATTCCCACTTGACTGAGCGACTTTCACTTTCTACTGAAGAGTTACACTTTAACTTTTAAAAAATCCATTAAATTTCTTGAGACAGACACAGAAATTTTAATAATGACTTACTCATGTTTTGAGTTTTAAGATAATCTTCTGTACCCAACTGGACAAAATATGAGTGTTTTATGCTATGTCAGTAGAGAGATGAGAGAAGTAAGTGATAAATATGACACAGACCATCACACTCAAGAAACTTACAATCTAGGGCATCAGATTTGTTAAACAGTGCCAAGATTATTAAAAAGCTGATGCACTGACCTCATACATTTTCAATGAATTACCCTATAAAATCTTTCCATAAAACAAAAATTGATACAGAAAGATAAAGTGGTAATAATACAGTATGGTGGAGAAGATGACAATAAAGGTGTTTTCAAATATAAATGAAGCTTTAGATACATTTTAAGTGTATGTACAGAGCTTCTTAATATATTTGATATTTGAAGAAAAGTTATTTCCAGTTGTTTTCTGGAATTTCTAGCCTTTTATTATGGGTACCAATTCTGTTCTCCAGAATTCTTTAAAAAATGTTGAAACTTATGGAACAAAGAACCTGATAATTACTATCACACAGCATAAGAAAATTTTTGTATATAATGCATTAATATTAAAAAATAACCTTATCTTTCACTTTGATAAAAATTTAAAGTATAACCTTTTACTGGAAAATATATTTGTGGTAGACACAAAGTTAAATTTGAAAGCTTAGAAACAGCAAAAAAAATTTTTTTAAATAAATGAAGCTGCAAGGAAAATGAAAAGCCTCAAGAGAAAAATAGCCTCTTTATCCTTATATCTTTTGGGAAAAAAAAAACAAAAAAACAAAAACCTGGTAGTCATGATATAGAGCACACTACTGAAAAATAAATGCGAATGTACGTGTGTGTGCTCAGTCATGTCTGACTCTGTGACTCCATGGACTGTAGCCCAGCAGGCTCCTCTGTCTAAGGAAATTTCCAGGCAAAAATACTGGAGTGGGTTGCATTTCCGACTCCAGAAAAATAAAAAGGGTTAATAATGAAAAAATCCCTTTTCTGTTGGGCAGGACTGAGAATGGTTAAGCAAAAAGATATGGATATCAGCTGTTTTAAAAGTAAGTTTTGAAAACCTTTAATGAAGGACTTGCTTGAATAGAGGAAAGGACAAGTGTGGTGTTCTATTGGACAAATATTAATTCAGAGTCCAGAAGGTTCAATATTCTGTCAATACACAAAAATAACTGAAAACAAATTCAAAACTGTGTTAAAAATTTCCTTAAAGAGGAGCAATTTTTCTATTCATGGACTGCTTCATTAATTTTTCAGTCTATTAAAAGATACATTTCCATAAAGATTCAATGCTTCAATGGAGAAAGAAAGGAAGAAATGTAAAACTAGAACTATCAAACATCAGCTCTCAACAAGTTGAGAAACATACAATGCTTTTTAATAGAAGAAGAGATGACGTACTTGTATACTGGCTCAGTCACATCAAGTGACTGATTTAAAAACTTCACATGAATAGGTGACTTTACCACTGTAAATACACAACTGTATTTGCATGATAAGATGCAGTATTTAGATGTTTGAATACAGAGATGAAAGGGTAGAGGACAAGATACAGTTATACAAACCACTTCTGAAGATCCAACCTACTTGTAATTATCATCTTCCACAAACTTTTGCAGTTCTTCTATATACTGAACAGAGTTCAGGTATTTTTGGACGTGAGGCAACATGGGGATATCTAGGCAAAACATGATAAATAATTATCTGATAAAGTACATCTCAGGCAAAATTTTTAAAGTTAAGCTGAGAAAAATATATTTAAAGGTAAATTAAGGCCACATGAGTTTGGGTGAACTCTGGGAGTTGGTGATGGACAGGGAGGCCTGGCATGCTGCGATTCCTGGGGTCCCAAAGAGTCGGACACAACTGAGCGACTGAACTGAACTGAAGGCCACGTGGCACCAAAATTTAAATTAACTCTAGAAGGACGTGGCTGAGGTAAATGTTATTTAATGTAAAACTGAAGGTCATTTAGAAAACTGCAGCTGCATGCTGTTTGTATAGATTAAAACACCTCCATTTACGAAGTCCCACATATATGAGAAATTTCATAAAAGAAAATCAGAGCCACCATTGTAATTTATAGTCAAACCTCATCTAAGTGCAACATATAAGGCAGTTTAGGGTTTCTTTTTTTTTTTTTTTAAAGAAGCCTGGCTCACATTTGTAGTTTTTTTTCTCTCCTACTTAGAAATTTCAAATAAGACTGATTTAACATTACAATTTGATGTTATGTTAAAAAAACTGAGAAAAGGATTAAAAAAAAGAAATTAAAGTTAAACAGCAACAAACTGTAAACTGTTTTTAAACAGCATTAAAATTACATAGCTGTAAAAACCTCTCTCTATTTTCTATCAAACTGAAAGCATTTAAATGCTTTAAAACAATAAATTTTTTTTTTCTAATCATTTGGGCTTGCATAAGTTCTTTTCACATATGTGTTTCCATAAAATACGTCTTGGACAAAACTGGTTATCTACTCAACATAGAACTCAAGAAAGCTTCTCAACTGTTACTACAACAGTCTCAGCTCAGTCCCTAACTGAAAAATAAAAGAAATATTTACATAATAGATCAGGGAGATCAAATGAGATGAGAAGAATAGAAAATAATTGTGAAAATTACATTAGCAAAGTTGCTACAAATTACAGAAGAGCAAAAGATAAAACTTAGCATTTTAAATATGAAATACTTGAACTCCTTAAAAGCAAGATCTTAAACAGGATGCTAAACATTGGACAGTGACATAATCATTATTTTCCTTTACATTAGGATGATGTACCCTGCTCTGTGAAAAGTGGCCATCAACCTGTGTAAATGAATCAAACCTTTATAAATGAATTACAGCATTACTCCCAGAAACTTACCATATTCACAGGACTGCTGTAAATCAGAAATTATTCTAAGGATGTTATTCATCAAGTTTGATCTTTGCTCATTTTCTAGAATGCTGCCAGTTGATGGATATGCTGAATCAATATATGTTAAATCAGATAGATAGATACCTGAAACAAAATTAAGATAAATGAGTGTTTTTCTACTTGTTTGGATGAGTATAGTTTGTTTATAGCTATATTTCAATATATGCCCTATTTAAAATATATTCATTATTAATACTGTGTTAAAACATGACCACTAAGGCAAGGAGATCCAACCAGTCCATTCTAAAGATCAGTCCTGGGTGTTCTTTGGAAGGAATGATGCTAAAGCTGAAACTCCAGTACTTTGGCCACCTCATGCGAAGGGTTGACTCATTGGAAAAGACTCTGATGCTGGGAGGGATTGGGGGCAGGAGGAGAAGGGGACGACAGAGGATGAGATGGCTGGATGGCATCACTGACTCGATGGACGTGAGTCTGAGTGAACTCCGGGAGTTGGTGATGGACAGGGAGGCTTGGCGTGCTTCGATTCATGGGGTCGCAAAGAGTCGGACACGACTGAGTGACTGAACTGAACTGGACTGAAGGCCTAGATTTCTGTGGCATCCAGGTCAGACATGACTTAAAGCTGAAGTTAGAAACTCCAATACCTACCTACCCATGGGTCTTAATGGAAAGAAGATAAGCTCCTGAACTGGCTCTGCCTCTGTATAAAATAAAGATAATTATTCTAATTTCCAAACCTTGGTTTTTATGTCTATACACTAGTACCTATTTTTCAAGTTGTGGTACAGCCTGAAGAAGTTTTAAGTTAGCCAGCCTAACCACTTCCCTTCCACTTCCATGGGGCAGTTAACTTAATATTAGTTCTATACATGCTTGCCTCGAGTGGGTAACTATCACATGAGCCTTACTTTTTTTTTCCTTTTAAATATTTATTTATTTGGCCGCACTGGGTCTGGGTTGTGGCACACAGGCTCTTCGCTGAGGTGTGTAGACTCCAGAGCGCTCGGGCCCAGCTGTCCCCATAACACGTGAGATCCCAGCTCCTCAACCAGGGATGGAACCTGTGCTCTCCTCCCGCTCCACCTTGGAAGAGAGTTTCTTAACCTTGGGAGGACCGGAGAAGTCTTGATTCTTAATTACTTTGAAAACTGTCTCATTCTAGTAGAAACGTCTTGTTTTTATTAAAGATTAACAGTTGGATTTTTGAAATAGTTCTACTAACTACACATTGAAGTTAACCTTGCTCTTTTTTTCTGTACCAACAAAAATAATACATCCTCTCAAATGATTCAGTTGTCCTAGATATTCAAAGTCACATCTATAGAAAATATCTCTTGAGAGTTTACTATGCACGTGTAAAGCGTAAAAGGCACCATGTTCCTACTTTCCAAATCATTACTCCCGGTTCATGAACTCTCAGAATAAGTGCAACCAAAATGATGTACTTATTGCCTTCCAGATAAGCCCTGTGTTTTTTCTCATGCCGGTTCTTCCAGTTTAAATGATACCTGAACTCAACTCTGCCCATCTGAATCATTATCTTACATTCAGGTCCATGTCAACGGTTCTTTAGTTTCCTCACATATTCCAAGAAAGGAATTTAGAAACTGTCTAGTCCAAACCCTCTTTTCACAGGCAAACACTCTAAGGTCCACAGATATTAAGGAAGTGCCTAACACCACATGAATTGTTGGTGACAGAGCTGGATCTCAGAGTATACACTTGTACTCCAAGGTTTTTTTTTTTTTTAAATTACACTGTTACAAACTCATACAGTATCTGTATCACTCACTTGATAGTTTTTAAGACTTTCTTTTTATTGAAAATCTTTAGTATTTTATATTTAATCTGCTTAAGATAATAAACTCATTCAAGTGGTTACTCTATCTTGCACTTTAAAAAATGAAAATCCTGACCAGTATTTGCAGACAATTGGTGTTTAACAAAATGTAAAAAGTTGGCAATGGTAATCCTTTTACTCATTCCAGTATCATTCCTTTTCCATTCAGTAAATCTTAACAGTATTCTTTAAGCCATCTATCATAAATACTTCTTTTTCTTTAGAGACTCTCAACTTTATTTTTTATGACTTCAAATAAATCTGTAACCTAGCTCCCTTTCTTTCCCTCCTATCTCAGAGGAAGAAGAATCCCCTTCTTTTTCTTCCAAATCTGAACTGTGATTTTGAACGTAATCTCTACTGCCTCCTTTTAACATATCCACTGCTGCCTCCACTATCATTTACACTCCATGGCTCTTTTCCAAGAGCCAGTGTGCACATTTAAATCTCCTCTATTTAAAAACACAAGCAAAGCAACCCTTCCTTTAAATCTGATCCCTTCCTCAATACAGGACTCTTGCCTTCTTCAACAAACACCTTGAAAGAGAAATAAGGACTGGTACAATTAATTTTTTTATCCTTCATTCTATTTTTATGTAATACTTGGTACATATAAAAATTTACTTGTGTCAGGAAAAATTGTGATAGACTTTGCAATAGGCAAAAAGATTACTAGGTATATCCTGTTTCCAGTGCATCCTCTTGGCCTGAACTATTTTATAAGTTGTTGAAAACTGGTAATAATACAAATTCTTGTCCATAAAAATGCCAATGAATTATGTCCAGTGGGATGTAACTGATTATTGCCCTGTGGATGTTGAACAATTGTGCAACTATCTGTAAATTCATTCCAGCATTCCCAACGGCCTGCATGTATGTGCAGTACTCGGACTTCTTCCTTGAAGTTATTGTAAATATCTTCCTGATTCCCTGTAAAATTAATGATTTAAACAAAACCTTTGACATGTATTCATATTTTATTTGTGTGAAAAAGATAACTGTATCTTTTAAAAATAACAGTTTAACATATAATATTGGTTATCAAATAATGTAATAAATACTCATCAACGTAAGAGCTACAATATCAGTACTGTTGCCTCATCTTTATCTTCTTTCCCTGTGTCATCTCTCTGCCTCCTGTCTAGAGGGAACTACCATTTCTAATTTTAAGATTATTCCCCTTGTTCTTTTTGGGGCACATGTCTGTATTCCTGCACATTTTATTTTACTTTTGCTTATTTTTGAGCTTTAAAAAAAATCATACTTTTATACGTGTGATTAAATGATAATATTGGTAAAGTTAGAATGCGTACACAATAAGTGATTTACAAATGGTTGTTAAATAAGTTTTTAAAAATATGATCTGTGATTGCTTCGTCTTACTATTTTGTTTCTAAGACTTATTCATCTTGTTAAGTACAGCCGTGATTCCTTAAGAGAATAAACTATATGTAACTATATTACAATTTACTTATTCATTTTGTTTGATACGAGTTTTGAGTTACTTGCCCCCTTCCTCCTTGTTGCTACAGACATTCTTGTACATGTCTCCTGGTGCACACGTACAAGAACTTCTCTAGGAGAGATATATACACATATATACATACATGCAGGCATATATAATGTTCAGCTTTACAAGACAGTGCCACATTGGTTTTTAAAGCTATATCAACTGATACACCCACTGACAGCATATAGGTTTCTACTGATCCACATGTGCTAACATGTGAAATTCACATCTATCTCATTGCTGGAACTTATTCTGGCAAAGGCACACATGACCTTCTCACACTAATTCTTTAGACATCTCTCTTGGTCTCCTCTCTACTGCTCAGTCTCTCTGCAGTATTTGTACTACTTACTCCCTTGTTTCTCAGTCTTTACTGGCTTGAACTTGCCTCGCTTCCATCCTCCCTCGATTCTTCTATTTCCTCAGGTCCCTTGGAATTGGTATTCACCATGGTTCTGTCATTAATCTTCTCAATCTACATGTACTTCTGAATTATCTTATTTCTGAGGCCTCAACCATCACCTGATTGCTGATGACTCTCCAAATTTCTCTATAGAACACAGCTCCTGACTTTCATTTTCAATTTAACATCCCAAACTAACCATAATTTGTCCCTAGACACCTGCCAATCCACTTTCCAAACCTGGTCAGTGATATGAATTACTAACTAGTGAAGAAGAACTAAAGAGCCTCTTAATGAAAATGAAAAACGAGAGTGAAAAAGTTGGCTTAAAACTCAACATTCAGAAAACTAAGATCATGGCATCTGGTCCCATCACTTCATGGCAAATAGATGGGGAAACAATGGAAACAGTGACAGACTTTATTTTGGGGGGCTCCAAAATCACTGCAGATGGTGGTTGCAGCTATGAAATTAAAAGATGCTTGCTTCTTGGAAGAAAAGTTATGGCCAACCTAGACAGCATATTAAAAAGCAGAGACATTACTTTGTTAACAAAGGTCCATCTAGTCAGAGCTATGGTTTTTCCAGTAGTCATGTATGGATGTGAGAGTTGGACTATATAAAGAAAGCTGAGCACTGAAGAACTGATGCTTTTGAATTGTGGTGTTGGAGAAGACTCTTGAAGGTCCCTTGAACTGCAAGGAGATCCAACCAGTCCATCTTAAAAGAAATCAGTCCTGAATATTCATTGGAAGGACTGATGCTGAAGCTGAAACTCCAATACTTTGGCCACCTGATAGGAAGAACTGACTCACTGGAAAAGACCCTGTTGCTGGGAAAGATTGAAGGTGAGAGGAGAAGGGGACGACAAAGGATGAGATGGTTGGATGGCATCACTGACTCAGTGGGCATGAGTTTGAGCAAGGTCTGGGAGTTGGTGATGAACAGGGAGGCCTGGCATGCTGCAGTCCATGGGATCACAAAGAGTTGGACATAACTGAGCAACTGAACTAAATTAGAAACCCCTACACTGCTTAAACAAACAAGCTCTGAAGGAGTTTACTATCTCATATTTCTCCAGGTTAAGGTATTAGTGAATACAATGTGATCACTGAATGATCAAGTAATGTATTACATAGTATAAATCAAAGGCTAGAAGCTGTCCCAGTCTTTTTAAAATCAGGAAATAACATAGAAAGTATCTATATGACCTTTTCCTTAAAAAAATGGGGAGATCTGGCAATAGTGAGGTACAGCTGGGAAGAGTATAGATAGTAATCATTACAGATGTCAGTCTGTCGTAACCTATTTTCCTCTGCTCTCCTACTTCTCGTTTGCTTCACCTATATACGTTACCTGCTTCATTCTTGTTGTGAGCATCTGTAGGCCTTTGAGTACACCCCTGCTATACCTATGTATGTCATAGGAATTTAAAGAAATAATTAATTCTGTGAAAGAAGTAGAAACTAAGCTGACTTCAAATAAAGGATGTTGATCAACAAACAGAGTTGATGATAGGGCCTGAGAAAGAGAAAAGTAGCACAAAGTTAGGCAACGACAGGGGGAAAGCACGTGGTATTGGTAAAGAGCCCACCTGCCAATGCAGGAGACATAAGAGACGCGGGTTCAATCCCTGGGTAGGGAAGATCCCCTGAGGAGGGCATGGCAACCCATTCCAGTATTCTTGCCTGGAAAAACCCCACAAAACAGAGGGCCCCAGTGGGTTACAGTCCATAGAGTCGCAAAGAAAACAAAATGACTGTAGGGACTTACACACACACACACACACACACGCACGCAACACGTACAGAAAGTAGGAGCCCGCCAAGTTTTATCTAGAAGCAGCAATCAACAGTTATATAATCCAATCAGAGAGAGTGTGGCCAAATGCTTTGGAGTCAGAGTCAAATCCCAGTGCTACAGCTTAGTACTGAAGTCCTAAGCCAAATTACCTAAGATGTCTAAATCTGTGTCTCCTCAGCCACTGAGTTAATTAACATTCTTGATTTAAAGAAATAAAAAGGCATAGTTGGTACCTGACAATTACTAATTCTCTAAGCAGCTCCCTAATTTCATAGCAGAAGAATTGGGTCAGAGGTAGTAAAGTGACTTGTCTAAGTTCCCACAGCCAATGGGGGGCTCAGAACTCTCTCTTTCCCCTAAGACTCAGGCCAGGGTTATGTTTGCTTTTAAATCACAACATAAACTAATAAGAATAACTGTATTCAGACAAGTGGGGTCATGTTGCAGACTAGGAGGAAGTGACATTATGTAACATCAGAATTTAGTTATATAACATTAGAATTTAAGAAATATTAAATTTCTGAGAGAATTTTATACCTAGCTTTTCAATTATTTTTGATAATTATATATAATGAGCAGTTTTATCTTAGAAATACACACCAGGTTTTTTTTTTTTTTTTTTACAACTTCAAAACCTTCTAAAATGGGCAAATTTAGTAAAATGTTTAAAAATTCTTCGAGGCTGTAAAGAGTATTCTATTAATTAGGATTGGGAGGCTAATTAGGAGGCTGCCTCTTTAGAACAGAGTCTCACTCCTAAGCTTTGTAATAAAAAAACAAACTCATCAGCCTGCAACTACTTCTAAGTGAAGTTGAGTACTATTTTTTCAGTATTCAACTTAAAAGATCTCTGCAGCAGACTCACATGTTTGTTTTATAATTGCCCGCTAAACTATGATAGTTTGTTTCCAGATGGTGCCCTTCCTTCAACCTGCACACAGTCTCTCCTTGTTTGCAGGCGTTCAACCTCCTGCTGATGCCACTACCCCCACCCCTATTTAAGGCAACAGAGAGGAAATCCTAAGGAGATTTTTCCCCCCTAGTCTCCAGCAAATTTTTGGTGACGTAATATGTGGGCTGAACTTGAGTCTCCTGAGAAAGAGAGGGAATCACTATTCGAGGGTACTGTATATACAATCTGGGTCAGCTGCAGCTGGTTTTACTGCATTTCTCCATGTGGCAGACAGAGCAAAGCCACAATGCTTTCTCTGCTGGATTAAAGACAGCCCGCAGACCAGGAACTTCCACTCTACTACTTAAAATTACATAGGTGGCTTGTCAAATTCAATTGATTAGTGCTGTAAGAAGAAAGAAGCTCCTTATTACAGCTTGGATTCAACGGTCCAAAACAAAAATGCAGTTGCCATTAAAGTCACAGACGAACAAACGTCTACTCTGATTTTTAAAAGCAAGAGTAAGAGCAGCAAGTTTCTGGGCTTGCTTTATCAACAGATGCAAAAAGGTATTTTAATATTTCTTTTACTTTTATTTTAAAATTCTATGAATGCTGAAATGTATAATTGTTTTATATTTGTAGTAGAAATGTCAAAATCTCTTATTAATCAAAGACTTTTGGAACATACTACAATTTGCTTGTCTGGAAAAGGTTTTGTTTTGCAACTTTAGATAAAACTGGTCATTACATACTTTGTGATGATTAATGATTTATTTGAGGTTCAATTTAATGGTATTTAGTGTGTATGTTTATAGATTGATGTACATACATTCTGCATTTCAAAAAACAAGTGCTTTAGTGACATTAGAAATTTTAACAATTAACGTTAAATGTATAAGATTTATTGCACAATGATAAAAACAAAAGGATACAAACTAAATAGTTGTAAACATGATTAGTTTGTCTTTGCAGCTACAGTGTGTGTGCTAATGACTTACATGTCCTGTTAAAATATCTTAAAGTAAAGCTACAAACACAATTAAGAAAACATCAAATTAACTGCAAGGCTTTGCAACGATACCCCAATCACAGCATAACCAAATATAACCTAGTATTTAGTAATCCTAAATATAAGAGTTTTAAAATAAGTCTATGGTATTTCTTGCTAAAACTCAAACTTTTAAGTAGTTTCTAAGTTTATATGTAACAGTACTTTAACTTGGGTAACAAAAATTAAAACTGCTACAACCAGAATTATGTGACAAACCAAAGCGATGGATACATTAAGTAGTCCTAAAATCTTACAGAGCATAGTTAAGAAGGAATACAATGTGACAGAAGCACTGCATAAGTGGCCCGTGTTAACAATAGAAAGTAAGGACCCAGAAGACACAATTACTTACATACATAATTCAAAGACCAAAAGTATGTAATACTTTTAGACAAATACAATTTTGGTCAACGAACACAATTCTTTAAATATTCTATCTAGGAGCTTTGTTTAATTTTGTTACTAGACTAAAAATAAAATTACTAGTTACCAACAATGAGCTTTAAAACCAAAGACACTTAAGTTTGCTATGATTTGGGGGTTCTCTGTCCTTTTAAAAAACCAAAGAAATTCAAGGTAAGAATCTTCAACAAGCAAAAAAATGGTAAAGCTAAGTAAGATTTCCTCAACTTCACTTTCATGTCCTTTTCTTAAAGATTCAAAACTCTAAATACTGGGACAATCTCTGTTAAACATATTTTATAAGAAATTCTGATAAAATTTCCAAGAAATACTGAATCAGAAATATGTCATCCCTTTCTTTTCTGTTGTTGCCGCTATGCAAAGTACAGGACTTCAATTAAACCTTGGTTCTTATGGAAGCCTTAAGCGAGCATTTAATCTGAAACCCAGATAACTATTTATCCCTTTCTTAAACATCTCCAGGGGATGAAATCGTTCTTGAGGCTCTTCCCAGAACATAATTCACAATCTAGAAGTTCTTTATCTACAGTATCTTCAGTGCTTCATAAATTTAATTTCATTGCCTCATGCTGTTTTCAGGGCATGACACTGCCAGTTAAATGCCTCTACGCGTTTACCATCTGAAAGGAAGTCAAATCTTTGCTTTCATTTCTTCTCCCTACTAACTGGCAATGTAGCAACTGTGAAGAGAAATAGTACCAATAAAATTAACTCAAAGCATGGAAGGCTTTTTTTTCCCCCCTAAAAACAACCAAGCAGACATAGATTTAAACTTAAGTATACTGTAACTAATTTACAACATTCTCGTGGGGCCTAGGAAAATTTTAACATATACAGAAAGGTTTTATGAGGTAACACAGATTTATGGATCTTTCACTTTTAAAACTGAACATATGTGGGAAAATATTAAATGAGAGAATGTTTTCATAAAAGGTAACAGTAAATGTATTCTAAAAACTCATTCTTTACTCATGACGTAGCTAGTCTACTACTTAAGAAATGTGGCTCCTTATTCAGCTTTAGGTGACAACGAAATCATGACTTTTGTAAAGGATAAGGAAATTGTATTTATTTTTTTTTTAAATAAACTTTCTGTTGTCCCCTTTAAATGTTAATCCTAGGTCAGATTCTCTTATCGTAGATGGTGATTCACCGTATGATTTAATTGTACAGGAACCCACAAAGAGCCAAGGCAGAATACAGCAAAAGGAAGCTATGGCTATTTTAATTTAGATTTGTATTTTCACATTTTTGTTCTTCCATAACAACACCGATACAAAGTTCCAACAGAGTTGGATTATATGCTTCTCAGTTCTATACAAATCTGTGTCTGGTAGGAATGTAAGACCTTCAATCAGAACACTGCTCAGAAAAGTCTACATGTTTTGAAGTTTCACGGTACTTTCTGAATTTTCCTTGTTTTGGTAGCTTTTTTCATAGTAGATTACTTAGATAAAATGATTTTCTATGATCTAAGAGTTTCCATTCCATTACTGAAATGAAAGAAATGAGTGCATCTGAACAAGGGCTGCATTAACTACAGGAGAAACGCTGTACGTTTACCCAGGAGGCTGATGGCTTCTATTTTACTGTCTGCAGTTTTAAAAATAAACCATATCTAAATCCCATGAATCTGCAAGTATAACAAGAAACATTTTACTGGTTTTTGGTACAGGTAACTCCAATATAGTAACTAAAGCCCTTTTTAAATAAAATAAATGAAACTTGGTCTAAATTTTCAACTGATGTCAGAAGGCAAAGGATGAAAACAAAAAATGAAAAGTACTCATCCAAGTGTGCTTCCGGCTATCTGTCAGCAAACAGAAGGCCTCGGACACAGATATGGAATATTATTATGCTCATCCCTCCTATCTTACGTTAATAAAGGAAAAAGAATTCCCTGCACTCCATCCATTCTTTGCTTTATTTTCATTATCACTCCAGTTTGCAAACCTTACTCATTTGAAAACACTGAAGTAGACATGGTTTTAGAAAGTAGTAGTCATCTTTATGAGGGAAGCCTGTTATAAAGGGGAAGCCCATCTTTATGACTCTAGTTGAAGAGTCCATATTTTATTGATACAACCTTTAATTTTAGGAGGATTCATAATCAAGTCAGACATGTTACTATCAACTGATAGAATACATATGGAGGGAAAGGAATGGCAGCAGAAAAGCTTGGGATATAAAACTGATCCACAAGTACTCGTGCATAATTAAGTAAGGGGTCAATGTAAAGAGATACAAACCAGGAAGAGACTGTGAAAGACAAGGAACACAAAGTTAAGATTCCTCTGCAGTTATGACCCGAGTAGGATAAAAGTCACAGGTCTAGAGAGGTAAGAGTAGAAGATCTGAATCCCATCTAAGTGTTTCAGCTTCTCCAGGCTTATTCTCTGCAAAATGGTGTATGTTTACATCCCAGTGCTGCTGTGAATGCAAACAGTTAATATGAGTTAAGCACTACATAAATATAAAGGATTGTTATAGTGTTGGTGATAGAAAAAAGGACAGAATATGTTGCCATATGATACAGTTGTTAATGAAAAACATGAACCCTGGAGTCTTCTGCTTGGGTTCAAATTCTGGCTCTATGTCTTAGAAAGCAGTGTGCCTCTGGGTGAGGTACTGATACTTAACATCTGGATGCCAGGTTTTTTCATTTGAAAATGAAGATAGTAATAACCTACCTCAGAGGGCTGTGGTAAAATCATTTAATGCATGTAAAAGGCTTAAACAATGCCTGGCACGCCCAATAAAAATGACCCACTGTTACTGCTGCATTGCTATTTATTAGTAGCATCATAAATCATTTGGGACCTGGCTTCCCAAATCAAAAAACAATTGGGTGGAAAATGGGATAGAAAAGTTCTTGGTATATCCACTGCCATCCTTCAAAAACAGCACACAAGAAGTTTATAAGAGAGGAAGGTGGGCTATCCTGCAGCACGGTGGGCTATACTGACGACAGGATGATACATCCTATTCATTCTAACCGCTACTGCTCTGCAGGGAGGTAATGAAAGAGAAAGGAAGCAGTTTTGCTTCCTGGAACTAGTTTTACTGTTTTCTAGAGTGTTTCTATCGATTATACCATAAAAAAATAAGCATTTATCTTTCACAGCAGAAGTGCAACATTCCAAGCACACATTTCAGCCTATGTGCCACTGCTAGAAACACTGACTAAAGAGCCAGGGAACCTGGATTCTAGACCTGGCTCTAATATTACCTACTTGTGTGGCCTTGGCCTTCAACATGCCCATGGGAGCAGAGAAGTCTTAGATGATATGAGATGGTTGTTAAACAGGCACTTTTCACTAATCAGATTCAACTACAGTTGAGTTTCTTTCCTTGGTAATGGTTATAAAAAGTTATTAATATTTTACAAAAATGCAGTTCAGTAGAACTTCTCTTAGAAGAATGAACCTGCTGAATCATATATAAACTTAGAGCATATATAGGAATATGATTTAGGAAACACGATTACCCACAGTGAGCATGCTATCATTCTCAAACTTGTCACCAATACCAAAAGGACATACTATGAAACAAGCAAAAACTACTATGCTAAAACATTCTGGTTTTACATTTTGTCTAAAAATGTTTCTTTAATTTGACAGATAAAACAGATACTTATTAGAGAAGGTCAAATTAATTCAAAACATACAATATAAAGAAAAAACACTGACCAGCAACTTTCACACTAGTTAGAGAAGAATGTTGTAATTAATTTTTTACAGGCATTGTGTACCATTTTCCCAGCCTTAAGACAACAAGTGAGCTTTTTAAAGGTAGGAGAAGTGTCTTACTAGGGTCTCAAAAGCCCCAAGAGCATCTAACCATATGCCTCAACACAGGGGCACCAAGATCTGCTCACTGAGCTGGGGAACAAAACGCATTACCTAAGATGGTAGTTGGAAAGCTCTTCTCTGAAACCTAATTTTTAAACAAATAGGAAGGCACTTAATATGGAATTTAAAAATTAATAACTTTAATTCTGGCCCCATTTATTAACACCAATAGATATTCAGTTTTTCCCTTACTTTTTTAGATTTCTGACTTAAAAAGTAGATTAATATTAATTATTTTCTACTTCTTCCCTTCATTGGTTTGCTTTTTCTTTTTTAAAGATAGCATACAACCTCATTTCAAAATGAAGGCTTTTATCTGGACCCTAAGTGTGCTATTCTTCCTACTAATGGGCATTGGACATGGCAGAGGAAGACAGTTCAAAATTAAAAAAATAACCCAGAGGAGATACCCTCGCGCCACAGATGGTAAAGAGGATGCAAAGAAATGTTCATACACATTTCTGGTACCTGAACAAAAAATAACAGGGCCAATATGTGTCAATACCAAAGGGCAAGATGCAGGTACCATTAAAGACATGATCACCAGGATGGATCTTGAGAACCTAAAGGATGTGCTCTCCAAGCAGAAGCGGGAGATAGACGTCCTGCAGTTGGTGGTGGACGTGGATGGAAACATTGTCAATGAGGTAAAGCTGCTGAGGAAAGAAAGCCGTAACATGAACTCTCGAGTCACTCAGCTCTATATGCAACTGCTGCATGAGATTATCCGAAAGAGGGATAATTCACTTGAACTTTCCCAGTTGGAAAATAAAATCCTCAATGTCACCACAGAAATGTTGAAGATGGCAACAAGGTACAGGGAACTGGAGGTGAAATACGCTTCCTTGACTGATCTGGTCAATAACCAGTCTGTGATGATCACTTTGTTGGAAGAACAGTGCTTGAGGATATTTTCTCGACAGGACCCCCATGTGTCTCCTCCTCTCGTCCAGGTCGTGCCACAGCACATCCCTAACAGTCATCAGTACACTCCTGGTCTGCTGGGAGGCAATGAGATACAGAGGGATCCAGGCTATCCCAGAGATTTAATGCCGCCACCGGATCTGGTTACTTCTCCCACCAAAAGCCCTCTCAAGATACCACCGGTAACTTTCATCAATGAAGGTGAGTTACCTCTTACTGCTAAAAATGGAAGTACAAGGTCAATATGTTTTATGGTTTATGAAATAATGCTCATAATACATGCCTATCCTTCATTTTGGTGATGTAATTTTACATGAATATTAAATTTTCTGATTTTGTTTTCTATTAACCTGAAATTGTTCTTAAATACATCTCTCAGTCTTAACAGTTTCTAGAAACAGTATACTTTGTGGGAAAAGTAGTCATTCATCCAAATTCTTATAATCTAAATTATTTGCACTGAGACAGGAATGAGTCCACAATCCACTCCTAACCTCTATGCCATCCTACCTGTCTCCAGCTAGGTCCTCACATTTGCTAAACATCCCTTTCATTTACCTCTTGCTGTTCTTCTCATCATTATCTTCCTCAGAAGGAATGTGTAACAATTAGTTCTCACTCTCCTAAAGTTACCCTGGTGGCTCAGAGGTAAAGAACCCACCTGTCAATGCAAGAGAAGTGAGTTCAATCTTTGGATCAGGAGGATCCTCTGGAGAAGGCAATGACAACCCACTCTAGTATTCTTGCTTGGGAAATCCCATGGACAGAGAAGCCTGGCAGGCTACCGTCTACGGGATCACCAAGTGTCAGACACGACCTAGCAACTAAACAACAACAGTATCTCCCGAAGCTTAGCATTAACCTCCTCCTAGCTCCACTCTCAGCACATGCACCACCTTCTGCTGCTGTGCTGAGATACTTAGTACTAGGTTCCTTGTGCTTTCCTGTCTTGAAAACATTTGCATAAAACCCAGGCTTCTTGCTCTCAGTCTCAAGAAGAAGAAAAAGTATGCTGTGCTTAGTCACTCAGCTTAGTCCAGTTCTTTGTGACCCCATGCACTGTAGCCCGCCAGGCTTCTCTGTCCATGAGGGTTCTCCAGCCAAGAATACTGGAGTGGGTTGCTCTGCCCTCCTCCAGGGGATCTTCCCAACCCAGGGATCGAACCCAGGTTTCCTGCATTTCAGCAGGATTCTTTACTATCTGAGCCACCAGGAAAGCCCATGAAAAGGTATCCACCTCACCTATTTTTCAAAGCTAAAATACCCTGTAACCATGTAAATATAAGTAAGTCTTCAATCCACAAAAATCCTGAGGATTGATCCTAGTATCTCTACCTCTAATTCCATCCCTTCCTCCTTTCATTCATTATCAGTCACTGATCAAGGTGTCTGCCACAAAAAGATGAATAAGTCATCTTTGTTTCCGTCTAGTAAGCTCACTGTTAACGTTCTGAATACATTTATTTTACACATACATCCAATTTCTCGTAAGCTATATTCTCCTGAATTTTTTACAAATTGACTTGTTTTCTTAAAGGGAAAGACCCAAAGGCCCAAAAGTTAAAAAAAAAAAAAAAAGAAAGAAAGAAAAAAATTAATTGTAGTTTATTCACTTATTGAAAAGGGAGGACAAAAGACTGCATGTAGACTAAGAAATAATTAAAAAAACAAAAAACAGAAAAAAGACAAAAGACTGAAAGTATGTACATTGCAAAGTGCTCGTGTCTTTGTGTAGCAGGGGACATCACTGACCATTCACACATCTCTGCTTTCTTGGGTATCCAGATGATAATACTCTAACTCTTCCTACTTCTCTAGGTCCTTCACTGGCATCTTCTTCCTTCTCCTATGACTTAAAGGCTTTCTCGAAGATGTTCTGTTTTATTAGAGGTCTCACACTCCTTCAAGGCTACAAGCTTCACCACTGCTCAGATAACTCCGGCATGGAGCTCGCCTCCTGATTCTAACCAAAGCTGGATGTTTGCACCTGGATCATTATCTCACATGCTGCTGCTTCCTCTACTGAAATGCCTTCTTTCAGCTTATCTGTCCAACCTGGTAGATTTCAAGGCTTAGCTAAAATAGTGTCTTAACTGTTATACCTACTCAGATTCAAACAAATGTATCTAGAAGTCTCCCTCCCCAAACTGCTGACAATGCCTTCAACATGTTTTTTTCCATTACATTACACTGAAGTTATTTGTCTGCATGTCTGTCTCCCTGTTAGACTGAACATTTCTGGAAGAAAGTAAACTGTCTTTTCATTTATCTATCTCAAACATCTAGCCAGGATTAGGTGTGGCTGTTGTATTCCGCATATTGTAAGCACTACAATACATGCTTGAGGAATGAATACGTAAATTAATAACTAGACCCTAAAACAATCTTTCCCTGAACTAGCATTCTACTTTAAGAAATAAGTCAATTATTATTGTAAAAACAATAATTACTGAGGAAAATCTAGAAAATACTAACAAACTTTTAAAAATGCTTCTGGAATATCCAAATACTCAGAAGTAAACTACAGTAATAGTTTACTTCTGAGGAACTACTTTATAGTTACTAGTAGTAATAGGAGTGTACATTAGAGCATAAGATGCCCTTAGTACATTTATCTTTTAAGAAATTACAGAAATTTTGGAGCTCTGGTCAGAAGCTAGAGATGAGAACCTATTTATATGGGCTTCCTTGGTGGCTCAGATGGTAAAGCGCGTGTCTGCAGTGTGGGAGACCCGGGTTCAATCCCTGGGTTGGGAAGATCCCCTGGAGAAAGAAATAGCAGCCCACTCCAGTAGTCTTGCCTAGAAAACCCCATGGACAGAGGAGCCTGGTAGGCTACAGTCCATGGGGTCACTGAGAGTCGGACACGACTGAGTGACTTCACTTTTCATTTTCACTTTCTGAAAACACTTTGGTAATAATCTTCAGGTCTTTCTCCCCCGCTCCCCCCATAAACTTTAAAAATTAACCTTGTTCTTTTTTCCCCTCTATAATTATACTCTTCAGTTCAGTTCAGATCAGTCGCTCAGTCATGTCTAACTCTTTGTGACCCCATGAATTGCAGCACGCCAGCCCTCCCTGTCCATCACCAACTCCAGGAGTTTACCCAAACTCATGTCCATCGAGTCGGTGATGCCATCCAGACATCTCATCCTCTGTCATCCCCTTCTCCTCCTGCCCCCAATCCCTTCCTGCATCAGGGTTTTTTCCAATGAGTCAACTCTTCGCATGAGGTGGCCAAAGTATTGGAGTTTCAACTTCAGCATCAGTCCTTCCAACGAACACCCAGGACTGATCTCCTTCAGAATGGACTGGTTGGATCTCCTTGCAGTCCAAGGGACTCTCAAGGGTCTTCTCCAACACCACAGTTCAAAAGCATCAATTCTTCGGTGCTCAGCCTTCTTCACAGTCCAACTTTCACATCCATACATGACCACTGGAAAAACTATAGCCTTGACTAGACGGGCCTTTGTTGGCAAAGTAATGTCTCTGCTTTTGAATATGCTATCTAGGTTGGTCATAACTTTTCTTCCAAGGAGTAAGCGTCTTTTAATTTCATGGCTGCAATCACCACCTGCAGTGATTTTGGAGCCCCCCAAAATAAAGTCTGACACTGTTTCCACTGTTTCCCCATCTATTTCCCATGAAGTGATGGGACCAGATGCCATGATCTTCGTTTTCTGAATGTTGAGCTTTAAGCCAACTTTTTCCCTCTCTTCTTTCACTTTCATCAAGAGGCTTTCCAGTTCCTCTTCATTTTCTGCCATAAGGGTGGTGTCATCTGCATATCTGAGGTTATTGATATTTCTGCATATCTGAGGTTATTGATATTTCTCCTGGCAATCTTGATTCCAGCTTGTGCTTCTTCCAGTCCAGCGTTTCTCATGATGTACTCTGCATAGAAGTTAAATAAGCAGGGTGACAATATACAGCCTTGACGTACTCCTTTTCCTATTTGGAACCAGTCTGTTGTTCCATGTCCAGTTCTAACTGTTGTTTCCTGACCTGCATATAGGTTTCTCAAGAGGTCAGGTGGTCTGGTATTCCCATCTCTTTCAGAATTTTCCACAGTTTATTGTGATGCACACAGTCAAAGGCTTTGGCATAGTCAATAAAGCAGAAATAGATGTTTTTATGGAACTCTCTTCCTTTTTCCATGATCCAGCGGATGTTGGCAATTTGATCTCTGGCTCCTCTGCCTTTTCTAAAACCAGCTTGAACACCTGGAATTTCACAGTTCACGTATTGCTGAAGCCTGGTTTGGAGAATTTTGAGCATTACTTTACTAGCGTGTGAGATGAGTGCAATTGTGCGGTAGTTTGAGCATTCTTTGGCATTGCCTTTCTTTGGGATTGGAATGAAAACTGACCTTTTCCAGTCCTGTGGCCACTGCTGAGTTTTACAAATTTGCTGGCATACTGAGTGCAGCACTTTCACAGCATCATCTTTCAGGATATGAAATAGCTCCACTGGAATCCCATCACCTCCACTAGCTTTGTTCATAGTGATGCTTTCTAAGGCCCACTTGACTTCACATTCTAGGATGTCTGGCTCTAGGTGAGTGATCACACTATCGTGATTATCTGGGTTGTGAAGATCTTTTTTGTACAGTTCTTCTGTGTATTCTTGCCACCTCTTCTTAATATCTTCTGCTTCTGTTAGGTCCGTACCATTTCTATCCTTAAAATTACACTCTTAGGAAATAAATTTCTGTAAATGAAACTGATAGGTAAATGGATTCTGACTTCTCTATTTTGGTGTATTTTACCACCCATTTCAGAATCTGTTTGGCTCATCTTTGACTCTTCCCTCCTGTCCCATGCATGGAGTCAACTAAGTTGTATCTGTGCTGCTTTTCAGTCTTTCATGGATGTGTCCCTCATTTCTGTTCAGAACCGGAACTCTAACTTAGATCCACATTATCTGTGAAAGCAGAGAGTGGACAAAAACGTCCTGGATTACTAGCTGGGTGACAGCTGGGTGGAAAGGGTTGCTCTGTGTCTGTTCCTCATCTGTAAAGTGGGGATAACAACAGTATTTACCACACATGAGGAGCCATTAGAACCATGGACCTGGCACTCAAACATTATTCTTACTGAGAATTGTAAAACAGCTTGCCAACTGATCTCTTTAACTCCATTTTCTCTTTCCACCAAAATATATTCTACACTGCCAACAGATCTGCCTCAAATTTCCATCCTGATCACAACACACACCTGCCCAGCAGGTCCTTACTACAAACAGAAAACATCCAGTTTGCTTAGCCTGGGGAAGATTAATATCCTCCTCAAAAGAATCAACCCCACTTCTTTAGCTTTCCTTCTATTGATTTCTTTCACAAAAACCATCTGCTTCAATAAAATAAATCAACTCATTGTCTTCTAAATATTTCCCATGCATTCTCCCTAATTCAAATTGTAAGGCTCAGACTACAGTATTATACAATACAAAAGTGAGTCCTCCTTGAAGCCTCTTTGAGAGCCTCTTTGACTTCCCCAGGCTTGAAGTGATTGTTCCTACACGAATGTCTCTACACTCTATAACAAAGACACGATATTTCTTATATTCACTGCTGAATCATCAGGTATCTTCACATGTACACACAGTACTTATGTATACACACATACATAAAATGCCTTCAGTCTATAGTGTAAGCTCCTTCATGGTAGGTGGATATTGTGTCCTTTGCAGATGCTAAATAAATGCTGATTAACTTGATATTATATTTTTATAGAGCTTCTTAAAACTGTCATTCCAAAGACCTTCATGAAAGTACTTTAACACATTCTACTCTACTGCAGTCATTCATTTTATGTTGTAACTGTCAGAAACAAGAGGCTAGTGAACCAGTAAATTGGGCAAATGATGATCATTATTAAGATCTCCATGCCCTCTGATTTTCAAGGGAATGATGTGGATGGAATGATCACCTGGACATATAAAGAAAGAAAAAACTTTTTTATATTCTCTTAAAAATAGATGTCTTGTCTAAGCCTTTAATGTATATAATTTATCAGTAATTTTTACATATAATTTATAAATAAACATAACTGAAGTGTGTGAATTTTTTTTTTTTAACTGATGGGATGTATAGTCACATAAATATGGGGATGACTGCCATGGAGTATCTTAATTTGATGGTTATCGCCAGTTCTGGAAGAAATGATAATTCACATATTCAGACAATGACACACTAAGCATGCCTATGGGAAATGAGACACATCAGCTCTAGGTTTTACTAGACACTGAGCTGCAGTGCCAAAAAATCCAGTATTAGAGAGTTAAATCTCATGCTAAGGATTTAGCATATCAAAGGTCCCATTAAACAGACTTGCTTTAAAAGAAATAATGGTGTATATATCCCAAATAAACCAATCCTTAATGTAAAAATGAAGCACGGGCATAACTTCTTCTGTTATTCATTATATATTTGTTGTTCTAAGCAAACATTAACTTTTTATTTTTTTCTGTAACTGTTGGTCTCTGAAACTCAAGGACATTAATTAGCTACAAGGGAAACTGCACAGAATTAAGGAAACTTGTTTTCTTTGTTATTGACCCTGGGTAAGTCACTTTGCCTGTTTTTCTCATTTGTACAAGTACTGGTGGGACTGGAAGACTCTAATACCTCTTTCTAGTTCTAGTATTCTGTGATTCTTATCAAATATAAACTACAACAAGCAACAACAGACTTGCTATTTTTTCTTTATATGTAATGTGCTAAAATCTTTGTTCATATTATTCCTATGTCAGACTGGAAAATATGTCAGCTGTTTGGGTACTTGAACAAAAAGGGCAAACATGGATGTCTATTGCTGAACTCACATATGCTCCTGGCACCAAGAATTTCATATTACTGCCCTCTACATGTAGGTACATGGTCATTCTAAACCCTTTAAATGAATAACGTGTATGTATATTTAAAAAGTGTCCTAGCCAATCACAGAAAGTCAAATACTATACAATTATTCTACATATATGTGAGGTATCTACAGTAAATTCAGAGAGACAGAGAGTAGAATGGTGGCTGCCAGGGGCTGGGGGAGGGGACGATGCTGAGTTGTTATTTAATGCATACAGAGTTTTAGTTTTCCAAGAGGAAAAGAGCTATGGAGATTAATTGTATAGTAATGAAAATGTACTAATGCCACTCAACTGTATACTTAAAGATGGTTAAGCTGGTACATTTTATGTTATATATATCTTACCAGCATTTTTAAAAAGGTATCTTAATGACAGGCAATTTTATATTTTCATTTAAAATGGTTATAAGAAAAGTGCACCTCAGGAGAATAAACTTACTATGAGCTTATGGCAAAAAACAGAATATTTTTGTTCATTTACAATAAATAATCCCCAGAAAAATTACTTTCCCTCTACCTGAAAAACAAAATGTTTGGGAATGTAACTATACATTTGGCAGACTGTTATCAAAAAATTCTTAACTGGTAATGTTGTTCATTGGCGATAGTCTTTAATAAAAGAAAACACTTTCCTTTTACAGATGGCATATTTATAAGTTCATTCCTTGTAGGTAAATGAAGTTGAGAAAGTTCCTTCATAGTATGTTAGAGAATAGACCTGCATACCAGGAAATCTGGATTCTGGCAAGGCTCTTCTGAGGCTCAGTTGCTTCTTTTCTAAGAGCTTGTTGTGATGATTAAATGAGGTGATACAAATGAAAATAAGCTTTGTGTATGCTCTGACCATCCCTGTCGTATATTTTTGGAGTGTAATTTCCAATATATGCCTTGCCATGTATGGGAATATAAAAGGCAATCTAATAAAGTTAAGTTTGAAAAACAGTCATTAGAAACTAAAAACATGCTTTTTAGTAAGTAATAAGCTAATTTTCAATTTAATTATTTATAATGCTTCCCATTAGTAAATTTTAAAAATGCAGCTGGTTTCAGTGGAATACTTATATTAACATTTAAACCAACAAAAACTAAATTAACGAGGACGACTAGTTGAGCAAAGGGGCTGAAGTACGCTTCTATTAACCAGTTATGAAAAACAATTGGTATATTCTTCAGTTCAGTTCAGTTCAGTCGCTCAGTCGTGTCTGACTCTTTGCGACCCCATGAATCACAGCACGCCAGGCCTTCCTGTCCATCACCAACTCCCGGAGTTCACTCAGACTCACGTCCATCGAGCAAGTGATGCCATCAAGCCATCTCATCCTATGTCGCCCCCTTCTCCTCCTGCCCCCAATCCCTCCCAGCATCAGAATTTTTTCCAATGAGTCAACTCTTTGCATGAAGTGGCCAAAGTACTGGAGTTTCAGCTTTAGCATCATTCCTTCCAAAGAAATCCCAGGACTGATCTCCTTTGGAATGGACTGGTTGGATCTCCTTGCAGTCCAAGGGACTCTCAAGAATCTTCTCCAACACCACAGTTCAAAAGCATCAATTCTTCGGCGCTCAGCCTTCTTCACAGTCCAACTCTCACATCCATACATGACCACAGGAAAAACCATAGCCTTGACTAGACAGACCTTTGTTGGCAAAGTAATGTCTCTGCTTTTGAATATGCTATCTAGGTTGGTCATAACTTTCCTTACAAGAAGTAAGTGTCTTTTAATTTCATGGATGCAGTCACCATCTGCAGTGATTTTGGAGCCCAAAAAAATAAAGTCTGACACTGTTTCCCCATCTATTTCCCATGAAGTAATGGGACCGGATGCCGTGTATATTCTTAAGTAACTTCAATATAAGAGCTCAGGTTGCTAACTGCATTTTAAGCTTATAGATTAATAAACAAAGTAATTCATATTTTTACAAGAAAGAATCTATTATCACTTTAGAAGGCATTTGCCTCAAATTTCCCATTCCAGAAATGCTAAATATATTTATCTTATACTTAACTCAACCCAATTAAAAAATTTACTTGTCGAAAGATTTTACTTGCTGACCAGTTATCTGAAAGTTCTAAGTTGGTTATCCCTTTCGTCCTACTTCTTCTATCACAAAAAACACGGTACTGGGACAAAGTAAGGAAATTAATGAGAAATTCAACAACAAAAAGAAAAGGATTTACCTCTCAAGTAATTAAACAGTTTCTTTATAGAAAGAGGACAGGTATGTTAAATAAAGATGGCTTCCAGTAAAGGTGCTATTCAAAGTATGAAATCTTCTTGTCTTTTTCAACACACTGTTCTGTTCAAAACATGGGTTCTTCATAAAAAAATACATGTTGTGAAATATGTGGCATGACTGGTCAGTATTTTTCTTTCTTTCTTTTTTTTTTTTTTGGTATTTTTCTATGATGAATCAGACCTATTAACTGGACTTTGTTAGTCTTATACAAATTTTAATCACCAAATAAACTGAGGAAGAAAGAGACTTCAGATTCAATGTACAGAATTCCATTTTCACGCTTTGAGAAGAATCCAATTGCATCATAGAAAACAACTATTTCAAGATTACTCAGTGCAAGTCACTGATGTAGAAAACGAACTTATGGTTAGCAGGAGGGAAAAGTGGGGGAGAGGGGTAAATTGGGAGACTGGGATTGACAGACACACACTACTATATATAAAATAGATAATAATAAGAATCTACTGTATGGCTCAGGGAACTCTACTCAGTACTCTGTAATGACCTATATGGGAAAATAATCTAAAAAAAAAAAAGAATGGACATATGTATATGTATAACTGATTCACTTTGCTGTATACCTGAAACTAACACAACACTAAATCAGCTATATATACTCCAATAAAAAATTTTAAGAGGTTGTAAGCAAAAGGTTGTAATAAAATTCCTATTTTGGAAGAAAGGTACTCCTAGTCTATACCTGTAAACAACTAATAACAAATTCCTGAATCATATCATAGATAAATTAATTTCTGATACTACACAAACCAGCAAGTTAAACTGGGAAACTGGCCTCTCAAAAATAAAGCTGGTACTTCTTTACTAGTCATTTAAGAATGCCTGGGAAGCACTTTTTATGGTAAAGAGAAAGCAGTAAAACATTTAATATAAGAATGATCTATAATCTAATCGCATAGCAGAAAATAAATAAGATATGCAAGTAATAATGAGAAAATATTTCTGCCAAGATCAATAGTATACACTGGGCTAAGACAGGTTAATGGTTTATTTATAAAAATAAATATAAACAAACACTAAATTCTGATACTTATTAGCTTTACTGAGGAGGAAAAAAATAGCTGCAAATACTGCTAATTTTATCCACATGTCTCAGAAAAGAATTTCTACCACATTTTCCTAAGCCTTTATATCAACCAAGTATAACAGGCATCCAAACTGCAAACATGAAGCTCACTACAAAAAAGTGGGTTTTGAAGATAATTTTAAATTTGCATAAACTGAAATCTTATCAAATCAAAGCTGGATCTAGAAAACCCAGGAACTCCCCAATTTGCTTAAATATCTGAGGGCCTATTAAATAGCAGAAGAGAGACAAATGGCATTCTACAAAAATTCTGTCAAGACTCCAAACGATGCTTATAAATGTTTTACAGCAATTCCAATAATCTAATGCAAGTCCAACTTGTAAATATATATAGTAGAATATAAAATGTAAACTGTCAAAATTATACTCAAATGAGTACAGAGCAAACATTTACAAAGATGACATTCACAGAAGAAGCACACTTACGAAATGAGATTTGTATGTACTGCAACAAAAACACTTCATGTGTGCATTAACTATAATACTGATACAAGTTTTAAAAGCAGTGTTCCTCAGATATTCTTGACTGTTCTGAAAGTGACAACTTAGAAAAAATCTGGTTAATTTTGTAAACAACTATGACAACTGCATTCTCAGACTGAAGACATCTATTTCAACCCTGCAGCAGACCTCAAGAGCTCTAAGAGCCACCCTCCACCACAGACATCTCATGCTGAACTTCTAACTCTCCTGGTTCATCAAGCTCTCTTCTCTCCATGCCTCGGCAGATGGAGCCAACACCATGGTTTCCCCACAAGTCTGGGTTAGCTAGTTCTCAGCCAGGTTTCCTGTGCGCCCTGCGGCCGATCGGAGGACTCATCAGGATATAGTGGAGTCTTCTTTCCCCACTTCCCCCTGGACTCTGTGGCTGTTTCTCTATCCCTGGAGCCTAACACAGTCTCCAGCCTATTGCAGATGCAGAAAAGACAGAACCAAGGAAACCACTGTGGCTGCCAGGAATCGTTTAATTCAACAAATATTTGAGCACTGAAGTGAGTTAAGCTAGATACACAGTTAAACTGGATATAAAAACTAGAGCTCTCACCCACAAGTAAATAAATAAAACACGTTACCATGCATTGCACAAAATAATCTAAGACTGGATCTGGAAATCATACTTCATTTAAACTTCTCTACCCTTCTCTGACTTGACTTGCATGCTTCTGTAACGTGAAGTAGCTCATACATGACTGGTTAAAAAAACAATGGTGAATAACATCAGTGAAACAAAGTGGTCAAATTGGTTCACATGGGATTTTATCCAAGCATAGTAATGTTCTGTGCCACAAATAACTGCAGATGAACACAAAGTATGCTAAGAGCTAACATTAACTGTTATTTTTAGTGCATGATTTTGCAGAACATGAGGTTTTTCAGGAATACATTATTTTTCTATAATAGAAATGAGTGTACATTCAACTCTGAATAGCCACATTAAATCTTTTAATACAACAAACATATTTATTACACAAGCTACTTAAATTATTAAATAAGTTACTACTATGTGTAAAGGTCAGCAACAAAGAAGAAAAGGGAACTAAGTTACTGATGATGACTATTTTATTAAGCACTGTGTTAAAGGCTATGAATACTTTGTAATTTAAATTCAATAACTGAGAAGGTAGATAGGTAAAAATAATTCACATTGCATTTAAATGGAACGTGATCTAATTTACAGCTAGTGTGAAAAGGAAAAACATTATTTTTAGAAGAGCCCTCCCTAGCTTAAGAAACCATTTATGAGTTTTCACAATCTAACCAATATCCTCACAACTATAAAAACATAAATTCTTAACAAAAATTTAACAAATCAAGCTATATATAAAAACAATAATATAACATGACCAAGTTGAGGTTATCCCAGGAACAAAAGGTTGGCTTAACACTAAAAATACAATCAATAGAATTTATCATATTAACAAATAAAAAAGAAAAACCATATCATCATGTCAGTAGATAAATAAAACGCCTTGACAAAATCCTAAATCCATTCATGGTAACAGCTCTCAACAAACTAGAAATAGAAGGAACAAGAATTTTTAAAGTAGTTATTACAGCTTAAAGGAAACTATGTCCATAATAAATGCAAGACTGGAATCTCAGAAGAGAAATAAAAATGATAAAAAATAATCTAATTGAAGCTCTAGAACTAAGAAATTTAATACTTAAAATAAATATAACCCAAGAAAGGCAGCATTATGTATTTCCAGTTTCTATAAATTTTTAGTAGCAATCAGTAGTGCTTACAGTCATTATAATTTTTAAAAACCCGAAACAGAGAAATATCAATGAAACACAATAAAAATATGGACTAGAGAAATTGATCATCTCTTCTTTTTGCGTGTGGTTTTCAATTTCCCTGTATTCAAAATGTGAAAGCAACTCTGATTCATTTGCTTAACAAACTATTAAGTTTGAACTTAATAGTTCAAACACTGATGACATGAAGTCAGAAGAAAAACAAAAACAGTCTCCATCCTTAAGGATAATCTAGAGGGAAGAGTTTACAGTTTCTAAGAAACCCTTCTAATGTTGTAGCTGTGTAACTATTTATTTAATGAGATTAATTCTACCCCAATAAGGCCCCATAAGGGACCTTGTACATACTTGGCATCGTACAGAAAACACATTCCTCAAAATTTCAACAATCCTATTATCATTACAGTACAGATTTTCTTGTACGAATTTTACTTGACTGAACTCTCACACAATTTCTAAAAATTCTACATGTCAGAACTTAAAAATTTTTAGTAAAATATAAAATTTGACAACTGACATTTCTATACTCATTTGGTTGTTCTTAAGGGTAACTTAGGGTTGATCTTTAGGGTAATTCTTATTTCTGAATCACTTAATATTTTGACATGCTTATTAAAAAATTCAAAGCATCAAAACACTGGAGAAGGGTGAAACTGAAGAATGCTCAGTAAACTAGATGCTATCTTTCTTTGATCAGAAATATGGAAATCACAAGTTCAAGAGTCAGGTACCCTACAAACGATTTCACAAAATGTTCTGTCATTTTAAAATATATGAAGAACTTATCAGTGGATTAAAAAATAGGGAGTGAATTCATACAACTGTGAGATAACATGGGAACAATTGTAGCATAACAGTTCAGAGCATGGGTTCTGGGATTAGAAAAAAGTGGGCTTAAGTCTAGGGTTTCAAGACTAGTCAGTTAACTGTTTCATCTACAGAACATCTGTAAACTATCAGAAGGTTACTGTGTAGATTAAATAAGAAAATTACTGTTAGTCATATAAATTGATACAACACTTTAGAAAGGCATGTTGCCAACATTCCTGAAATGTATTCTTATGAACTGTTGTATGAGGGAAAAATTTAAAAGATTCCATAAGCTTGGGAGACTGGTTTATTTCAGGGCTTCTCAGTCTTTCATATGTGAATGTATACTGTGTTTCTGAAAGGGTAATATAATACTTAGCAGTTCTAAAACTTACTTGACCGTGGTATGCCATTTTCACTGAGTATCTCAAGGGACTAGTGTGATCCACTGAAATCAAATTTTGGTAACTATAAATTGGACCCCATGAAAAACTGTAAAACTGTTCACACACTTTTGATCTAGCAGATCAATCCTGCAAGATTTTCATATGTATGAAAAAATGAAGTCAAAAAGAAGACACTATGTATAGTGTTATTTATAATAGCAAAAATCAGATGAAACCTCAGTGCCTAGTGGCAGAGGTAAGCATGATATATCAACATCAAAGACTGTGTCGTACAGTTACTGTAAGTGCTAGAATGGAGGCTGTAGTCCCATGGAAACGTTTGTTGAAACAAAAAGAATACAATTTTCTATAAGTGTCAGAATTATAACAATACAAAAAATAGATGTATTTGGACAAAGACTTGCAAGAACAGTGGAAAATCAAGTTAATGTTCCAGATAGTGGGACTCGGGGAGGGTAATTCTTTTATTTAGATGCTTTTTTAAAAAAAATTTAGTTTCTTTAGCTTTTGGAGGTTTGTGTACACAATACATTAAAAATGGTATCTGTAAAGAAAGATACAACGGTAAGACTCTTGACTAAAAACTACTTTAATATGGCTCTTTTCCTATTAAGTTTCCTGGCAATCAAAGCCAAACCAAAATTTTAATTACAGGACCATACAAAGATTGTCAGCATGCAAAAGACGCTGGACATTCAGTCAGTGGGATTTATATGATCAAACCTGAAAACAGCAATGGACCAATGCAACTATGGTGTGAGAACAGTTTGGATCCCGGGGGTTGGACTGTTATTCAGAAAAGAACAGATGGCTCTGTCAACTTCTTCAGAAACTGGGAAAATTATAAGGTAAATCAGTGATTCAGCCCTGGGGGGAGAGGTAGACAAAGCAGCTCTTGCAAGAATAGTCATTCTATGCAACAAATAAGATACACAGCTAAAAAATTGCTCTTCGTATGTTTTTCATTATCTGCATTTGTCCAAAAGACAATCCTCATCTTTGGTTTCAAGTCAAAATTAAAATGTAAAAAGGAAACTGAAGATGTACTTTAAAATGTTCCCTTTCAGTCTGGATGATTTACACATATATTTAATTCTTTGCAAAGATTGATCCTAATTTCATTTTCTAGGAAGACAACTGCTTTTTTGTTCATGACCACATCTGCACCCATTATCAAGTGTATTTAATCGGAGGTAAACAATCTTAGAAAAAAGGTCATGTTTTGGAAGTCCTATACTCTGTATTATTGCTTATAATAATGAGACATTAATATATCCATGTGAGAAATTGTATACATTTCTAAACAAGTAACAAGTGAAAGAACACAACCTCTTTGAAAATACATTTAGCATTAAGATCAGGTTTATCAAACATATTCTGCTGCATACTTGCGATGGCAAATATTTATGGAAATAGGATAGTTAATTTGTTACTTTCTTCAAACATTAACCTACAATTTTCCAACAGGACTTTGAAGATTACTATTTTATCATCTTACATTTACTAATTTTATTTTTAATAGAGCTAAAGAAGATAATTTGTTCTAAAACAGATATTACCATTTTTGCTGAGTATCATAAAAAATGTTAGATGTATTATTTATTTGACTATGGTGGAGACAATACCTTTAGAACAAAAATTTGTTTCTTTGTATGAGTATGAAAGAAATCAGGAACGCTTTTCGAGGATCTGGGTAGTGTACTAGTTAATATTTTTAGTTTCTATGAATAATTTCAATTCTGCTTTTATCTTATTTGTAGACTTTGGAGTTAGTTGTGCAAATAAATGCTGACAAATTGAGAGAAAGCAAAACAAAACAAAGTGATTACGTGGGACTTCAGTAGAACAGGTGATCTACAAAAATGGAAGATTACATTAACACTTAAATGGTCAATATCTTTAAGCTATCAGGTGTTTAAAACATCTAGAAAATGCTTACTATCTCTACACTCATTCATGTATGCATGTTCTTTGTTTAATAACAGAAAGGATTTGGAAACATTGATGGAGAATATTGGCTTGGACTGGAAAATATCTATTTGCTTAGCAATCAAGATAATTATAAGTTACTGATTGAATTAGAAGACTGGAGTGACAAAAAAGTCTATGCAGAATATAGCAGTTTCCGCCTGGAACCGGAAAGTGAATTCTATAGACTGCGTCTGGGGACTTACCAGGGGAATGCTGGGGATTCCATGATGTGGCATAATGGTAAACAGTTCACCACTCTGGACAGAGATAAAGATATGTATGCAGGTGAGTGAGAAAAAACTGATGCGTCTTCTTTGCAGGATCACCACTTTCTATGCACTAAATAGAACCCAGTTATAAAGTATATGCCACTGAAGTCTTTTCAGAAAAGTTGTTTTGGACTCAGTCAAAGGGAATACAACCTGCTAAAAGGAACAGCTTTTTAGGAGCTCTTCTCTAAGGCAATCGCAAAGCGTGAACTCTGTGAACAAGGTCTTGCTGTTCTAACCTGATGGGGTGGGATGGGAAACAAAACATAGTCATCTGGAAATAAACTTGCAACTGCCTACAGCTGCTAACAAATCCCACTGGACACCTACCATGTGGTAGGCACTGTTGTAGGCTCTGAGGAACACAGCAGTGAACAAAGTTCCTGCCCTTTGGGAACTTACTTTCTGGAAGTAAACAAAATGATTTCTCAGGTGGTGGCAAGTGCTTCAGGAAAAGTAAAACTGAACAAGGAACAGGGAGGGTGCCATTTTCCGTGGGTTGGACAAAAAAGGTGACATTTGAACAAGGCCCTGAAGGGAGTGAAGGAAGCAAGTCATTTGGGTACATGGGGTAAAGGCACTTTTTGGTAAAGACGACTAGCAAGATGACTGTAGCAGGGGGTACAGGAACTGCAGAAAAGCTTTATTCAGAGGAGAAATATTCTCTTTAGAAAGACTCAATTAGGTCATCCACATAATGTAATTTTTAATTTAATTTTCACACACTTTTTGCCTTTTTAGCCTAGGTTTCTGGCTCTGATAAAGCGATATCTCCTGAAAATTGATTTATTTTTACATTGAGCTCTATGGCAAGCAGCACACAGGTCTCTATTTCACTCTGGCAAAAGAGGAAAAAGGAAGACAGATTTGACCATAATATATGCCTTATTTACAGAAACTCATTTGATTTGTTAATAGTACTATTTTAGATATAGATTTTTTTGCTATTTTAAAAATCAATTTTACCCAACTTTACTCTCTTTAGCAACTCCATATCTTTTTCCCTCCCAATCTCTCCCATTTCTCTCTCTTACATACAAACACTACTTGCATTTTATTTACCCTGCCTCCCAGCAAAGAAAATCACTCACAACAACAACAAAAAAAGCATGTGCTAATAAGCAAAGAGCAAAATAAAAAAGGCAATTCAAGTGATCTTTCAAGTAGTTGATACTCAAGCAACAGTAACAGGATAAATGAAAAAACACCACTGTGAAGATAAAGGTTAACTGAAATCAGTAAGAAAAACTCAAACTGTTCTCAAAGTAGAGTAGGTTTTTGATGGTTTACAGAGTACCACACTTAGAAGAAACTTTTACTCTGATGTCTGTATTTTTTTTCCTCAAAGGAAACTGCGCCCACTTCCATAAAGGAGGATGGTGGTACAATGCCTGTGCACACTCGAATCTCAATGGAGTCTGGTACAGAGGAGGCCATTACAGAAGCAAGTACCAAGATGGGATATTTTGGGCCGAATACCGAGGTGGCTCATACTCCTTGAGAGCAGTTCAGATGTTGATCAAGCCTATTGACTGAAGAGACGCAGTCTCCAATTTAAATGACACAGAACTCTAATTTTCAGTTCTTAAAAATGTAAATGTTACATGTGTATTATTTTGCACAATTCATTTCTACAGATATAGTTTTTTAAGTGAATTTTTACTATAACTATAAAAGGGGATTTATGAATATAGTTTCATCTTCCCTTAATATACTGTAGAAGATTATCTGCATCTATAATCCAAGTTATTTTAAAAATATTATTGACTGAATACAGCCAAAGTTTGTTTTCTAAAATGTAAATTATTTGTCACAACGTAAAACAAATTTTAGCTTTATTTTAAATCAAAATTCAATACATGTCAAGATCTTTAACAATTTATTTAAAGCCTTTATGAGAATGCTGTAACTTCCAATGGAAAAATAATTTTAAGATTTCAGCAACATCATACATTTTATTTATAAAAAATATAGACAGGAAATTAGAAAAAACTCTAGTTTTGCCAACAATTTGCATTGAATAAAAGTTATTTCAAAGTGAGTTTATGCCTTTCACATGAAATGATTAAACTTGAATTCTTGACAATATATTTTATGTCAATTTCAGAATGAAGAAATCCACAAGATACATATTTTTTAAAAACAAAAATAATGTTTACAGTATTTAAATGGCCAATTTATAGAAACAGAAATAGACAAATTAATTTTTCAATGTTACCTTCATATGATTTCGTATGAATACCAAAATTTCCTAAAATCTACTTTATGTTTTTATATCAGTAAAACATTGATATTACAAACGTGCAGAATATTTGGTGAGTCAATGGTTTTACAGAACTGAATTACAACTCTAAGCTTATTTATTAATACTTTTCCCTCCCTAATTTACTGATCTTAACTATTTAGAAAAAGTTTATCTGCTAGTCAAGTCAGAAAGTTTGGACAGCTTTACAAGCATTACTGCATACCGATGGGTGGGACTAAAACATCTTCAACGAGCTGTTAGATATCTTTCCAATACTGAGATTCAACAGTTTCAGGATGGAATCCACAGGGGTTTCAGTAGTCCAAATGGCTAATTCCAGTGTGTGTGTCTTTAGCTCATCTTTGCAACTAACAACTTTACTACCAATCTTCTAGAATAATTATCTTCTAAAAATATGTTCTGCTTAGAGCAGATCTTCCCTTAACTCATTTGTGAACTAAAAATTTTAGAGGAATCTCTTGAGACTTTTGCTCAACCAGGCAGAACTGAAGATAATTATCTGCACAACTTTAATCCATCAACATCAAGTCCAATGTTTCTGCTCTGCCACATCTCAAAACTTCTGGTGAAAGAAGGTAAGAGAACATCAAGCTGACAGCAATGTTATTCCCTGCTTTATCTGGTCATTTTGGAATGGTTTTCAAGTCCCTCTCCACCACCCCTAGAACCAGAAAACTCCACTAGAAAATTTCTGGGAGAAATTAGGCATCTAATCATTTTATCAAGTCTTAATTGAATAAAACTTTACGAGGGCATTCCATTTATTTGCAGAACTACAGCATTTCACTCACACATCCAAAACCCTATTAAAGACAAGTCTCAGAGAATTTTCACAGAAGAGGAATATTATTAACACGAGAATCATGTGAAAGTCAACATACAAACTGGAAGACTGCTGAATGCTCACAGCGCCTTGCCCACAGGTTCATTATACCCTCCTTTATAGAGAGGTGATACAGCTCTGCTCAAAAGTTCCTGGAAAGCTTAACAATAACTTAAGCAACTGAGTTCCTCGAGATCAAGGAGTAGGAAGCAATATTATATGATGGCTAAGCATAGGTCCTAAAGGCAGAACTGCTTGGCTTTGTGGCTCAAATCTACTATGTACATGTGTTAGACTTAGATATTCCTGAGGTCAATTTATATATTCCTGCCTCAGTTTTCATATCTATAAAGTGGAGATAACAACAGTACTTAGCTCATGTAGTTACTGTGAAAATCAAATGAGGTAATACATGTGGTGAAACATTTAGAATAATGCTTGATACTAGTAAGGACTCAGTAGACTTCAACTACCAGATTATTCTTGCTCATCTATATACTTTCTGCATTACCTATCATGTGGTGTCTTGCACAGAGTGAGTAACCAACGTGCTAAAAGAAACAATATCCAAATTTTCCAGCACAAAATTACACTGATCCACGATCTTCATGTGCAAACTTAATAGAGCTATGCCACCTGTTAACGGCAGGTAGTAAAGAGCATTGGCCATAAGAAAAATTAAGAACAGCCATAGTAAAAAAAAGAAAAAAAAAAAAAAAAAGGACTCCTCTGGTGGTCCAGTGGTTAGGACTCTACGCTTCCAATGCAGGGGGCTAGGGTTCAGTCCCTGGTTGGGAAATTATGATCCCACATGCTGTGTGGCACAGCCAAAAAAATAAAAAAAGGAATAGCCATACTAAGAGATTTCAGCCTAATGAGAATCTTGTGAGCGATTAGGTTAAGTCACATGTATGGTAGGCAAGGTCTGATAGCTAGCCACTTTACAGGTTACTCGGGAATAAGATGTGGTTGCCTTACCTTCAGTAAGATTGAGCTATAAACTTGAAGCTGGTTTATAGAAGGATTACTTATGTTTAGTTATTTTTAATAAATGAAATGAAGCTTATCCTAAAAATGACTTAGACTCTATCCTCCACTCAATGGGACATCGTCAATATTAAGGAACCTTGACATCTCTAAAATTAAGTACATATGAACTAATAAACTCATCCTCAGGCTCCAAGCCTGTGTGAGTGTAAAGATCAGATTTTCAGTTTAATGTTCACTTGACTCTATGAGTCAAGGAGTGCTAATTCTTTTGGCATTATATTTGTTAGGACTCCTACTAGTAATCATATAAGAAAACTGTAAAAGCTTCTACAACTATGAAAATGTTTCAAATTACCTGTAAATCTGTACTACTGTGATATGATTTTTATATACTTGAATTAATCAATAGTAAGTTAAAGATGATTATATCCTAATGATTTTTTTATTCTTTTAGTGTCTGAGAAAATAAGTAAGAAAAGAATGATTCTACGTAATGATGGCATGACCTCTCCTTAAAGAAGCCATAAAAATAAGCTCAGTTTTCAAGATGAACTCAAAATTAAAACTAAAGACAGATTTCTAAAATATTAATATAATTCCATAATGCTTTCTTGGAGCTATAAATGAAATGGTTATAATGCATATCTTAAGAGCAAGTCAATTTAACCTCCCTTGTTCAGGTTTTTTCACTTACATGAATAATAATATCACTTATAAACTGTTGTAACAAATTAGAAAATTTATGTAAAGTGTACAATGTTGGGCATATGGGATTAAATTGCAAATAAATGTTACTTAAGATTTTTATTATTATCCTCCTATTAAGGTTTGCTAAAAAATTTACAAAACACGTTACTGAAATATCAAGTTGGAAACACTGCTGGCAAAGCTGTTGGAACTGGGGGAATCTGATTCTCTTTATGATTAAAATGCAGATCTATATAACTTCTACACATAATATACATATATTTTAAAGATATAGGCTCTTCAAAAAAAACAAACAAACCCCAAAACGATGAAAATGGGAAAGCAATCAATATAACCCCATCCCTAGCCCTTTTATATCACAAGTCTCTGAATGGCCTAAAGTAAACTTCATAAAATACACTATTAAAGAAAGTTAGAAGAATTTTAAATATATATATAAAAAAATGAGAGTAAAAAAGGATATAAATGAGGTAATGGAAAATGGGAATGTAATTTTGGCTAAAGAAAAAGCTAGGGCTAGCTGCCATTTGGTCAGAGCTCATTTCAGACCTCATTCTCAGGATTCAGAATAAAATGACTGAACATGCTTTATTGCTGTTTTAGAATTCACTATGTAATCCTAGTGAGAAGAATAAGGTAAAGTAATCCATGGTGTGTATTACTTACAAATCAAAGAAAGGAAAATGGAATAAAACTCTTAAAATATTAAAAGCCAGTGACATTTTTTGACCATTAGGCATTTTTGAGATCAGTGCCAAAGACTTTTATACATTTAACCACGTAAAATTCTACCAAAGAGGCAGGGAAAACACCCTCATTAAAACTTTGGACTTTGTCAAAATATCTTTGTAGAAATGTGAATAAAAAGCTACTGTTTTTGAAAATATTTGTACATAGATTAGCAAAAATTTCTAAAACTAATATAAAATTAAAGAACTATATTCTTCTAAGGGATCAAGATAGGTTGAAAACTCCAGAAACATTAAAGAGGATCAGATAAAATCTGAAGGTCCTTGCAAGTTTAGGTGTGCTTCAAACATTGCTGTGATGAGGGCACTGCTATCAAGGCCTGGTAATGTTATGCACCTCTTTCACAGCTTAGGAGATAGGAGAGGTTATTCACAAGGTAATGACATCCACACAGTCCTTGGTATTAAAGAGATGTTAAGTTCCACAAAGGAAGGGTCGAAGTCCACTCTGATCCCTGCTCTACATCTATCACCAAGAACAGTGCTAAGCAAACACTGGATAGCCAGCGGAACACTGGGAGAAGGTAGGGAGTTGTATACAAAAAATGACACACGAATAAAATTGCTGGAACAATGGGAAGAGCCAGAAAGGGATAATTTAATTAATGAAGTCAACCAGTTAAGTATTAAATATTAAGTGCCCACTTTTATTTGAGATGCTAAGCATAGAGCCCTGGACCAAGAAAAACTAAGGGTTTATTACACACTGCTGAGGGAGAGAGATTAATGAAAACAAAATAGTGCTTGTCAGAGGATAGGGGATGGAAAGGGTACAATTTATATTCTTTATTACAGATGGATATAAGGAAAGCTTTTCTATTCTCACAAAAGGAAAAGAAAAAAAAAGCCCACCAGGCTCCTCTATCCATGGACTTTTCCAGGCAAGAATACTAGAGCAGGTTGGCATTCCTTTCTCCAGGGAATCTTCCCAACCCAGGGATCAAACCCTGGTCTCCTGCATTGCAGGCAGATTCTTTACTATCTTGAGACATCAGAGAAGCCCAACATAAAGACAGATTTTCTCTTCTCAAAAAAGGGAAAAAAAAGAGAGGGGGGTGAGAGGGGGCTATCTTGAAAATCTAACATACAAAACTGCAAATTAAGTTGGGGGGTGTCTCTATAAGAGACAGGGTTAGGCCATCTTACTTTTCTCTGTAACATTCTGCTTCTACTTGATAGGAAGCAGTGTATAGAACTGCAACAACTTCCTTATTTCCATAGTTTTAAAAACATATGCTTTCCTTCCCAGAAAACATCCTAAGCTGGTTGAGCTACTGCATCTTCCCAAAGTTACATAAATAAAGTAGAAATGAGGCTAGAAAACGCACATGAAAGAATATTTATCATGTTTCATACAACAACTAAATTATTTTTGCACAATGCTCTTTTGCCCTCTCTCCAGCAAAGCAAAACTTCCCATGCCAAATTCTCTAATAAGCCCCTTAAGACTGTTCTCCAATGACAAGAACAAATGAGTGCTGTTAATGATTTTCAGATTTAAAGCAATAATTCTCATATAAAACAATTTTTTCCTTGAAATTTGCCAAACTATTTCTCTCCAGAAAAACTGCATCCTTAGCCTAAGAACTTTTCACTATATCGTCCAGGCTGACTAATTTTTACCTTGAATGCAAACCAACAGAAGAGACAACTTTTCAACAGATGATGAGTTGAAAGCCAAGAAAACATTTTCTACTTTTTATAATTTAATCCACATTGAATTATAAATAAATCTGGCAGTATCAAAGTAAGAGTTTTGTCAGTATATAAGCCTTCATTTTCTGTTTTAAATTTCACAGAGAATGATGGTTGGTTCAGTTCATAATTCATAACATTAATAACACCGTTAGTTTGGATAATGCCTCTTATGTTAAGAGTAGGTGATTAACCTTTACCTTTTCTCTGTACAGTACAGATTCTTTTGGTTGACATATCTGTTCCAAAAGAACCTTCGCAGACACTAAAGGACAAGGGGTGGTTATTCAGTCACTGAGTTGTGTCTGACTCTTTGCAACCCCATGGACTGTAGCCAGCCAGGCTCCTCTATCCATGGGATTTCCCAGGCAGGAATACTGGCATACACTGCCATTTCCTTCTCCAGGGGATCTTCCCGACCCCGGGATCCAACCCTGGTCGTCCACTTGGCAAGTGGATTCTTTACCATGGAGTCATCTGGATAAAGGATAACATTATGCAAATTCTGTACACTTGAGGAGGGATAGTTAACTAGAAGCTCCTAATATGCACAATGACTATTATCTCTCAAATGTCTTCAGGACAAGTTATCTCCTATCAAATGTACAGCATCTTGTAAATATTGTCATTTTTGGCATCTATCTGCACTAGGCCTAGTTTAATATGAGTGGGGAAAAAATTCTGAAGAAAAGTTAAATTTAAAAACCATGATCCTAATTCATTTTTAATAAGGACAAAATATGAAAAATGTAAATATTAACAGGATATAAACTATTGTAAAATCTTCATTCTTCAACATACTTTAGTACTGAAGATTAGGAATGAGAAAATAAACCAGCTGCATATGATATAAATAAATCAAGCAGTCAAAAAGTTATATAAAGTTGAAATGCTTCACATTTTCTTAGGAAAAGCATGTTTGTTTTGATAGATGGGATGAATACATTTAATCTCAAAGTGTGCTATAAAATGAAACTGTCACTGCATTAAAAAGGTGATTTTCATGCTGGAAATGAGCTTAACTGCATCACAAGAACTTGTCTGACAAATATTTCACTGTTTCATTTTCCTGTCCCAAGTCTACCAAATGTTTGTGCCAAATGTTCCGCAATCATCTCACAATCTCAGATGCTTCTTCACAGACTGGTATAGGGATGAATAATTACATGGAGAATCCAATGTATAAAATTATGTAGATGCTAAAGTGTATGTTTCGTGTACAGAATACATAATATTCTTGGCAAGAATACACAGAATACTTCTGTACAGAATACTTCTGTACAGAATACAGAATATTCCTGGCAAGAATACACAGAAGAACTATACAAAAAAGATCTTCATGATTCAGACAACCATGATGGTGTGATCACTCACCTGGAGACAGACATTCTGGAATGCAAAGTCAAGTGGGCCTTAGGAAGCATCACTATGAACAAAGCTAGTGGAGGTGATGGAATTCCAGTTGAGCTATTTCAAATCCTAAAAGATGATGCTGTGAAAGTGCTGCACTCAACATGCCAGCAAATTTAGAAAACTCAGCAGGGGCCAAGGGAATGGAAAAGGTCAGTTTTCATTCCAATCCCAAAGAAAGGCAATGCCAAAGAATGCTCAAACTACCACACAATTGCACTCATCTCATACGCTAGCAAAGTAATGTTCAAAATTCTCCAAGCCAGGCTACAACAGTCTGTGAACTGTTAACTTCCATATGTTCAAGCTGGAATTAGAAAAGGCAGAGGAACCAGAGATCAAATCGCCAACATCCACTGGATCATCGAAAAAGCAAGAGAGTTCCAGAAAACCATCTACTTCTCTTTTATTGATTACACCAAAGCCTTTGACTGTGTGGATCACAACAAACTGGAAAATTCTTCAAGAGATGGGAGTACCAGACCACCAGGCCTGCCTCCCGAGAAATCTGTATGCAGGTCAGGAAGCAACAGTTAGAACTGGACATGGAACAACAGACTGGTTCCAAATCAGGAAAGGAGTATGTCAAGGCTGTATATTGTCACCCTGCTTATTTAACTTATATGCAGAGTACATCTTGAGAACACTGGACTGGATGAAGCACAAGCTGGAATCAAGACTGCTGGGAGAAACATCAATAACCTCAGATATGCACATGACACCACCCTTACAGCAGAAAGCAAATAAGAACTTAAGAGCCTCCTGATGAAACTGGAAGAGGAGAGTGAAAAGTTGGTTTAAAACTCAACATTCAGAAAACTAAGATCATGGCATCCACTTCCATCACTTCGTGGAAAATAGATGGAGAAACAACGGAAACAGTGACAAACTTTATTTTTTGGGGCTCCAAAATCACTGCAGATGGGGGCTGCAGCCATGAAATTAAGAAAAGCTATGACCAATCTAAACAACATATTAAAAAGCAGAGACATTACTTTGCCGACAAAGTTTTCCAGTAGTCATGTATGGATGTGAGGTTGGACTATAAAGGAAGGTGAGCACTGAAGAACTGATGCTTTTGAACTGTGTAGTGTTGGAGAAGACTCTGGAGAGAGTCCTTGGACTGCAACAAGATCCAACCAGTCCATCCTAAAGGAAATCAGTCCTGAACATTCACTGGAAGGACTGATGCTGAAGGTGAAACTCCAATACTTTGGCCACCTGATGCAAAGAGCTGACTCATTGGAAAAGACCCTGATGCTGGGAAAGATTGAAGGCAGGAGGAGAAGTGGACGACAGAGGATGAGATGGTTGGATGGCATCACCAACTCCATGGATCTGAGTTTGAGCAAGCTTTGAGAGTTGGTGATGAACAGGGAAGCCTGGTATGCTGCAGTCCATGGAGTCTCAAAGAGTCGGACATGACTGAGCAACTGAATTGAACTAGACTGAAAGTGTATGTTTTCTATTTTTAGCATAAGTTTTTGCCATTCCCCTTCACCCTTTGGCTTCTAATGGGGTTTTTCCAGTGGTTCAGGTGGTAAACAATCTGCCTGCAATGCAGGAGACCCAGGTCCAATCCCCAGGTCCAGAAGATCTCCTTGAGGAGGGCATTGCAGCCTACTCCAGTATTCTTGCCTGGAGAATTCCACAGACAGAGGAGCCTGGTGGCTACAGTCCATATAGTTGTGAAGTCGGACACGACTAAGCAACTAACACTTTCACTTTGGCTTCTAATTCTTGATAACCCTCACAAACATGCATCTTGCTTAACAGAGGGTCGCAAAGAGTCGGACACGACTGAGCAACTGAACTGAACTAAACTAACAGATGGTATGAGAAGTAGGGGAGGAGGAGAAATTCAGTAAAGCCAAAAACAAAGAACAGAAAACCCGCCAAGTGTTGAGGGCGGTGAAGCAGTGTAGATAATGCAACACTGTGATCACTAGGTCACTAAGCTAGGAGATAAGATGGGGATCAGGTATAGAAAAAGGGGGAAAATGATGAATATACTTCTGAACATGCTAAATTAAGAGTTACCAATAGATATCTCATTCAATCAGTATCTGAGTACCTAAAATGTTACTAGGCCACAAGAATTAGGAATTACTAGGCCACAAAGCCAATTGAATATATAGGTCCAATCTGAGATTTGGCAGTCATCAGGTGATATATGGGAAAAAGCTGAATGAGACCATTTTAAGTGTGTGTATGGAATAAATGGAAAGGACTGAGACCTTTAAAAGAACAGATTTGAGAGAAAGGCAGAGAAAGAGGAGTCAAAAAAACAAAAGCCATAAATTAGAAGGTAAATCAAGAGAGACTGGTGCTACTGGTGGAGAATTGCAGTAAGGAAGATTCTGGGTCATGAGAATATATAAAGTGAAAAGTAACTGAAAAGAGGAGTTAATGCAGACCAAATTGAAGACACAGGAAAGATTATGGTTTTATTATTTTCTCCAAACTAACTTCTATACCTCAGTGTTTTCTTCATTTGCCTTAACCCACAGGAAAAAATACTCCATTTCAGGTATCAGAGTTGGGAGAAAACAGGTATATTTTCTAAAGGAAAACTTGTCCAGATTCCACTATTTCAATGATTTCCCACCACACCCTCATAGGTATATAAGAGTGTGCTTAAGTGCACAGGCACAGACAAGTTCAAACCCTCTACTGAAGTTTCTATGTGGATAAATATAAAACAAAGACCCCTGAACTAGACATCACAGCACAAGGATTTATGTTATTCTGTCCTCTTTAATAGAAAATAATCTTAGTCTCCTTTGCTAAAAAAAAAAAATTATGAAATTTGCAAAAAATATTTATTTCAATGAGAAAAAACACAATTGTGGAATCAGTAAATTTTAGAATAAGAGTTTAGCAGCTATAATTGGAAGGATGTTAGGTCAGAACCTCAGAACTGTCATTAACTAGGTTTTAGGATTCTGAATCAGCTCTTCTACCTTTCTGGACTTTGGTTTTCTCAAGTGTAGTATAAGTGATTTATATAGAAGAGATCACTGTCGTCCCACCCAGCCTCAAGAAAAACATGTGTGCTACTTCTAGGTAAAGAAAACAAGGCTTAAAGAAGACAATTCAATGACTTGAAAAATGAATATCATAGAGCCATTTTGGAATTTACAGTTCCCAATTCTCAGTCTGCAATTTGGGAGACCTGGGTTCAATCCCTAGGTTGGGAAGATCCCCTGGAGAAGGGAACGGCGACCCACTCCAGTATCCTTGCTTAGAGAACTTCATGAACAGAGCCTGGCAGACTATAGTTCATGGGGTCACAAAGAGTTGGACACAACTGAGTGACATGAATTCAAAAAATTCTCTCTAATGTTCTTTATGTTATGAAAAGTTTATGTTTTTATGGAGTATGAAGATATTGATGACTTTAAAAAGTCCTCTATTCTTCCTTTCCCCACTTTTAAGAATGTCAAAGCCAAGGTAATGGTAGAAAGTAGAACGTATGCAGAATGCCTTTCCTAATATCAGCTTAGAGCCTGAGTTATGTTTACTATGGCCCTGAACCATGTATCAAAGAAACAAACAGTACGTGGCCACTGCACAATGCACAGGAGTGCTCTGCCTTCAACACAGGATGTGCAACATTTCCTATTCCCACTGGACTCTGAGAATGTCCCACAATGATATGATGAGTTGAGATCTCTGACAAACTAAGGTGATGCTCTAGAGCAGCTAAAGGACAGTGCGTCAGCTGTCTCTGCCCTGCTTTGAGTTCTGGTACTATACTGGTACTTTGTGTTCAGTGGTACTATAAAGACTTCAAAGATGACACTGTTGAGTCTCCTAAACAAGGAACAGGTTTTTCCATGATTTTCAGAAACAGTTATGATAAAATCCAGTATGAGTAGTTACGTAAAAGACAGAGTGGAAATAGGAGGTAAAAGGGGATACCGGGAAAAAACAAATGTTATCTTTTGATTACTCTCTACATAGGATCAAGTCAATTTATTTTAATGCATATACTAGGTATACATAATATAATGCATATACTAGGTATACATAATATATTTTCTGTATTTAAATTCACATATACATTAAAAAGGTATAGTTTCAGTCATTTTTTTATTCAAACACCTAATAAACAATTACTATTCATATTTTGGTGAACATCTTACGTTATTGGTTTAATGCTTCTTGGAATTCATCAACACTGTAAAATATACAATAAAGAGATACACGCTATGTGTAATAATATGTAAAATACAGATTTGTCTCAGCACTGAGCTAAATTTCCACAGCTAAACAGCTAATTTCTTCCAGAAAAACAATAACACCTTCATTGAGACTGTTTTTCATAATTCACTGTTAAAATACCTGCCAACAATATAAACTACGAACTCATGATGTTGACAATAAATTCATTGTATCTTTTGATCAATTTCTTAAGTAAATGTTAAATATTTTCACAGCATTAAACTTCACTGCAAACTACTAGTTCATTCTTTTAAAGCATTACTAAAATAGGAAAAATGTATGGCTTTACCATATGCTTCATTTCTAAGAAAAAATGAAAATACATTCCAGGTAGTAAGGTAACACATTCCTCTAGACAATTTTTTCAACTTAAGAATCCTTTAATTTCTTTAAAGGACACACAAACTTTTAAAATACATTGAATTTTTTATAAACTATTGATTAAAGCAAAGCAACAACTAGGTATAATGAATATACAGTGACATAACTCACCTAAATAGGGAATGCAGGGTGTCATCTTTAAGCTACTTATATAGTCTCTGAGTCTTTTGTAATTATCTTCTTTACTCATTACATATTCTAGTTTTTCAAAGGTAGTTTTGTCTTTTCGACTTAATAACTATAAGACAAACAGAAAAGCCCAAGTTATTTCTGTATCCAATTTTATTAAAGACTTAAAAGTTAGAATTACCATAAATTTGAATTTTAATTTCAAAGTTTTATTTTCTTTAATTATATTTTGGTAGTATGTAAATAAAACAAAATCAGACATGTTTATTAATATAATAAACCCATATTCATTATTTATAAAATACAATATACTTTGTATGTACGTAAAATAATTAACTAAGTAGTAAATTATAATACATTATTTCTCATCTTTACTATTTTAAATGGTTAAACAATTTTTATTATTCATTTTCCTAATTTAAAATAATTATATATTCATATTTACCTCAAAGGCCCAAATATTTTCATGACTTGTCCCCTGCCCCCTCAAAGATAGTTAATTATGTAAATAAGCATTAGGAAATAAATACTGAATTTCATAATTTAAGTAATAATTTTTCTTGATGACTCTAACCATACCTAGTTCTTCCAGTACTATAAAACTACAATTTACACGTTTGGATTTCTGACATTTTTTTCCTTGATCCCTTTGATCAGTGCTGTATTATATACAGTTGAACAATCAACTGCAGCTGTTTTAGGAGGCTTGAGGAGTAGATCTGTAGTGCGTGCCCTTTGAGAAAAATGGAGATATCAAGGGGAATAAAAGAAAAGCAAGGACAGTCATCCGAAATAATATTAACTAAAAGATTCAGAAAATACATGTTTTTAAGTATTTCAAAGACTTTGGGGAAAAAAATCTCTTCTTTAAATATGTGAAGTTACTATTTCATTATGTTGTAATTTCACTTTATGTCATAAAATATTTGTTATTTTATAGCAGGCAAAACACTTCCACCTATAAAATTCTCATCTAATTCTCCTACGAGGTTAAGAGAAAAGTCAAGAGGACTAATTTAAAGATGAGGTGACTGAGACCCCAAGGAGAAGCAGAATACACCAACACTCGTCAGTCATCATTCACGAAGACTAGGTCCTGCTTTTATGGGTCTCAGTCTGGTCCTGGAGACAGAGTATTCTAACATCTAATCCACTACTCTTTTTAATATTACAAGTAATATAGTTGGGATTGATGCTGTAATCTATTTTTCACAGGCTCCAAGATAACAGATTATCTTTAGATAATCTCTAAAACAAAAACAAAAACAAAAAAACTGTCTAACCAGCATCCCTGAATGTTTTAGATGGGTTTTCCTGCAAACACTGGTTTCACGACTTTCTATGGCCCAGTTTCAATACACTTGATTAGAACTTTCAAGATTTGGTGCAACTCTCCACTTCGATCTACAAATCCAAACATTCTTTTCTCTCCCACATAACAAAGTATTTGAATATGCAAAATATACTGCATGACACAGCAAGGATAACAAGAAATCTTTTTTTTCTTTCCAAAGTCAATCATTCCAGAACTCTGGTACAATATCTGGAGAAACAAATTACTTGGAACTCATAGCTGATTTTGACATATCTGAAACACAAAACTAAAGAAGCATGGAGTCTGATATGTATAAAAATAACACATTTTGCAATTTTCTTAACAAATCAATAGTCAGAATGAAAGGATTCAATTTGGGGTGGGATAGCAGAGACTTGTTTTCAGAGGACTATTTTTAAAAGCTGTGGTAAAATATACATAATATTTACCATTTTAACCAGTGTTAAGTGTATAGTTTAGTGGCAGTAAGTTCATTCACATTATCCATCAATCATTGCAATTATCCATGGCTAGTACTCTTTGCATCTTCCCTGAAATTCTGTAACCATTAAACAGAACTCCTCATTTCTTGCTCCTCTCAGCCCTGGGAACCACCTTTTACTCTGTCTGAATGATTGACTACTCTTGGCACCTCATATAAATGGAATCATTCACTATTTGTCTTACTGTGTCTAGCTTATTTCACTGAGCATATCATCATCAAGGTTTATCCAAGGTGCAGCTTGTGTCAGAATTTCAATCCTTTTAAAGGATGTATAATACTTCATTGTATGTTTACACCACATTTTGTACATTCATCCATCTGTTCGTGAACATTTGGATAGTTCATACCTATTGGTTATTGTTAATAATGATGCTTTTTTATACACTGGTATAAAAATGCCTGTTTGAGTCCCAATCTTATGATTCTTTTGGGTATATACTCAGAAGTGGAGTTGATAGATAAATGGTAACTCAATGTAATTCTAATTTTTTGAGGATATATCTTATTATTTCTAATCTTTTTTGACTATGCTAAAATTTTTATGTTGAGTAGAAACAGTGAAAATGAGCATACTTTTGCTTGATGTTAAAGATAATGTTTCTAATATTTCCCCCATTTGTGATGTTGTTTTTTGGTACATTCCTTGTATTTGAGGGCACCAGGATTTTCCACCATACTACCCTTTCACTGTTCATTATTTCTTTCCTTTTACTTAGGTTAGATTCCTCATCTACCACAACTTTTATATTTACCTACTTTATCTCTTGTACTATCCTTGATCCCTCTGTGGTACAAACACGCCTAAAAAAATTCCAACTGGTTAAATACAATTAATTCTCAGCACTTCTTCATGGTAACGCTGAACACTAGTTTCACTCTAAGTTCATGACCAAAAATCTCAAGTGGACCTTCCTAAGACCTACTGCTAAGTCGCTTCAGTCATGTCTGACTCTGTGCGACCCCCGACACGGCAGCCCGCCAGGCTCCCCCGTCCCTGGGATTCTCCAGGCAAGTACACTGGAGTGGGTTGCCATTTCCTTCTTCAATGCATGAAAGTGAAAAGTGAAAGTGAAGTTGCTCAGTCATGTCTGACTTTTAGCGACCCCATGGACTGCAGCCCACCAGGCTCCTCCGTCCATGGAGGCAAGAGTACTGGAGTGGGCTGCCATTGCCTTCTCCACCTAAGACCTACATGTTTCCCTAATTAATTCACTCTCACAGTCCCCTTGATGACTTTCATCCTTTCCTTTCTCTTCAAACCTCCAATACCTCTCCCACTGTCAATTAATGACCTTGCTTCTTATGTCTTATGAAACAGAATTCTGCAGAATCCCACCACCAAATCTACCAACATACCTGTGTTTGTAACCAAATGCACCCCCTTCTCTCCTGTTAAAACGGAGACACTGTTCCTGCCCCACTGGAGTACTGGACCTTATCTCCTCTGGGCTAATCTATGGTATCACAGCCTTGACTTCTTGTTCACCTCCTCATTTTATTAGATCACTGTACTACCACTCAAGCATACTGTCACGGATCTCATCTTTAAAATCAAAGCAAAACACCACAAATCTTTAATCTCACATTTCTTCTAGTTACCGCTGGCCCTCACCTCAGTACTTCACAACAAAATTCCTCAAAGGCATTCTCTATTCTTACTGTCCCATTTTTTCCTTCACTATTCTCTCAAATCTAATCATTCCAACATCTTTGACAAGGTCATCAATCCTTTTCAATTGCCAGGTCCAACTGCAACTGGGTCTAATCACTTATCAGAAATTCTTACCACATATCACAGAAAAGCATGAGGGAAGTATTTTACATCTCATTTACTCGGTTTTATTTTTCTACAGCGCATTCATCATTATTTATGATATATCATTTATATATTTACAGCTTATCTTTTCCCAGTAGAATGTTAGCTCTATATGAACAGGACTTTGTCTATATCATCCACTATGCACGTCAAACAATTAGTACCTAGCAAAACTGCGGAATATTTTCAAGTTTAACATGAACACCAAAAATTTTATTCAGATTAATAATGGAGCTGTTACTAAATTTAAACAAAACTATTTTTGATGCAAGACATGAGACAGAGACAATGAAAATAACTTCAAGGAAACAAAATTAACTTGAGGGAAATGTATCTCATTTCTAAACCACAATATAAACCAGAGTACAATTTCTTTTCCCTAAAACTTCAAAGATGGAATTCATGACTGTATATTTATAATCACTTCCATTCCCTCATTAAATTAAAGTTTTAATAAAAGAGAATTAGGTCATCATTATTAAAAATAATTTTTAGAGTAGGAAAACTGTTCACTCAGGTGTTTCTAAAATACAAATGAAATATAAACAAGATCATAAGCTCTTCCATACTAATGTTTTTCCAGTATGAGAAACATCTGTCTCTTCAGACACTATGAAAAGTGAGAACAGCAGGCTAATTAAACACAAAGTTATATTTTAGTAAGTAAAAAACTGTGATAAAGTTAGTCAAGTCTTTATTCCAGGACAGTAAGAACACACTAACCCTCTGCACAAAATGTAGTAAACAAAACCATTCCTCTTTAACATTAAAGAACAGTATTAATATGAACAGATTTAACTGAATCTAAAGTTTCAGTTCTATAAAACCTAAATGAAAAATACCCAGCAAGCTTGAGGCCAGTATCACATTGATCAACCATAAAAATACACAAATGTGCAAAAGTAAAACCTCACACTCTGACCCTGTTAAACAGAACCAAGTATGATTAGCATAATATCACAATGTGCAAAACACTGCCTACTTCCCTGTTAGCTATCAGATTTTCCTTTATTCCTAAGGAAAAAACCCAAGAGTTTACTGAGTAAAAATATTGTAATGGAAATCTGAATCAGTAAATTTGGGGGGCAACTTACAATTTATATCTTTCTCAAATTTTCCAAAAGCATAATCTTTACATGATTAATGCAATTTATTTTCACATTTACAGTTTCCCATCAGTAAACTTGAAATTCTATATTGTCAAAGATGTTTTAAAAAGTTCTACAAAGATGATTTCCTAAAGAGCAGAAACCAAGCACCAAGTTGGTTTTAGCTCAAAATACTTAACAAGCCTCATGAAATACTTATTTAAGGGGAGAGGAAAAAATGTAGGTTTCAAAGAACAGAGTACAAACTAATTAAAAAATCCTTATCTATTATCATAATATTAACTTTACTAAGAACTACAAAAGGAACTAAAACATCTTCACTTCCAACAGGCAGTCTAACCTATCATTAACTAAGGAAGATTACTCACCGCCCATGTTTTAGTCAACCTGAAAATTGGGGCACTCTGTAAGCCAGAAACCACCGCCATAAGTGCATGAAGGTTATTCAGCTCATACAACTTCTGGAAGATTTAGAAAAAGGGGGAGGAGAGATGAAAAATAAATAGCATGAATACAAGACAACTTGAAGACAAATACAGTTTAGGCAACTGGTGGTTCTTATAGCATACTTATTACCCTCATTGTTGAGATTTGTTTTTGGGGTATCCACTGTGTTTACAGTAAGCTGATTTTTGGCCCACACAGAACTCCCTCCTAGCTCTGGGAATACATCTACCTCCAGTTGTCTAATACATTAAGAAAACCAAAGTTATGGCTCAGTATCAAAGTTATCTGGTATGCATCCTTGTTTCTAGTAGGCAGTTTCCTTTCTTATACTGAACTATTACTAGTTCTGCCTTATGATCCAAGTTCAAAGAAAGGCCCGCACCCAGGATCTTGATTTGTGTCCTACTCAGGTGCCCCTGCCTCCTAGGAGAAGGCAATGGCATCCCACTGCAGTACTCTTGCCTGGAAAATCCCATGGATAGAGGAGCCTGGTAGGCTGCAGTCCATGGGGTCGCTAAGAGTTGGACATGACTGAGGGACTTCCTTTTCACTTTTCACTTTCATGCACTGGAGAAGGAAATGGCAACCCACTCCATTGTTCTTGCCTGGAGAATCCCAGGGACGGGGGAGCCTGGTGGGCTTCCGTCTATGGGGTCGCACAGAGTCGGACATGACTGAAGCGACTTCGCAGCAGCAGTAGCAGCAGGCTCACTAACGGGAGAAGGAAATGGCAACCTGCTCCAGTATTCTTGCCTGGAGAATCCTATGGACAGAGGAGCCTGGAGGGCTGCTGTCCTTAGGGTCGCACAGAGTTGGACACAACTGAAGCGACTTAGCAGCAGCAGCAGCAGAAGGACCCCTAACATTCCAGGGCTAGGGTTCAAGCTTGCTTTTCACAGCCCTCCTCAATTTCTGGCTTCCTCCCACCTGAATCCCCATCCCTTTTTTCCTTGTTCATGCTGGGACATCTACCTGCTTCCCAACACTAGACGTTGCTTTTTCTAGCCTCCATGCAGAAGAATCCCATATGATGCTGTGCATGCATGCTAATGCTAGGTTCCATCACTTTACCAAGAGATCATCTACTTTTGTCAAATTATTGCTAATTGCTCAGATTTCTCCAAACTATCAGATGTTTACACCTCAAAGGTCTTAGCATGTAAAACTGTCCTTAATTATTAAGAAACTCCAAGACAAAAATTGCCTGTTTTGAATATGAGAACCAAGGAAAGGCAAGGGTTCTATTCTTTTGATGAACTCTAATACCACCTTAATTCTGGTCTGAAAGAACTCCTATAAAATTTCAAGAAATATGAACTCAAGTTTAAAAAAATAAAAAAGGGAAAGGGAAAAACACAAGGACTCTTTCTGCCATCTTTCTGTGCCACCATAATGGGGTGCATGAATGTCTTGGCTGATGCTCTCTAGAGTATCAACAATGCCGAAAAGAGAGGCAAAAGCCAGGTGCTTATTAGGCTGTGCTCCAAAGTCATCATCAGGTTTCTAACTGTGATGATGAAGCATGCTTACATTAGTGCATTTGAAATCACTGATGATCACAGGGCTGAGAAAATTGTTGTGAACCTCACAGGCAGGCTCAGTAAGTGTGGAGGGATGGGCCCCAGATTTGATGTGTGACTCAAGATCTATTACTAGAAAAATGGCAGAACAACCTGCTCCCATCCCATCAGTTTGGTTTTATTGCACTGACAACCTCAGCTGTCATCATGGACCAGAAAGAAGCAAGACAAAAACACATAGGAGAGAAAATCCTTGGATTCTTTTTCTTTTTCTAGGGATGTAGATTCATAAAAACTAGGGATGCAAATTCATACAAACAAAATGCCTCAGAGGAAAAATAAGAAAAAGAAAATGAAACAAGAATTCACAAATGGAGAACAACATCAGGTACTGGCTGTGAATGAAATGAAACGGAAGGCACTGTCCAAAAAGCAACACAAAAGCTAAGGAGTCTTTTTAAAAATGTGAAATAAAGGTTAAAAAGACATGAAAGGTAGAGGGGAAAAGGCTAATATTTATCTAAATGGAGCTACAGAAGGACATGATAAATAATGGGGTAGAAACAACATGAGAGGTGAAAGTGAAAGCTGGTCAGTCGTGTCCGACTCTTTGCAACTCCATGGACTATAGAGTTCATGGAATTCTCCAGGCCAGAATACTGGAGTGGGTAGCCTTTCCTTTCTCCAGGGTATCTTCCCAACTTAGGGATCAAACCCAGGTCTCCCACATTGCAGGCGGATTCTTTACCAGCGGGGCCACAAGGGAAGCGCAAGAATGCTGGAGTGGGAAGCCTATGAAAGGTAATGGTGGATTATTTTCCCAAATTACTGAAAGACACTAATTCCCAGGGTGAGTAAACTCAAGAAATCCCAAGCAGAGTAAATAAAAAAATGAATCATGAATTTGGAATCTCATTTTTCAAGAACAAGGGTGACAGAAAGATGCTTCCAGATAAAATAAAGAGAGCTTTAAAAAAGATTTTAAAATGGTGTCAGAATGATTATTCATATGGAAAAATATGAACTAGAATCCATAATTACATGTATTATATCTAAAATTTAAGAATTAACTATCAAAATCAAAGCTATAGAAGAGTAATGTGTGAGAAAATCTTTGACATTTTCAGAGTTAGAGTAAGATTTAAATGAGATAGTCTTTTAGGCACAAGACAATAAATAAGACAATAAAAGTTAAAGATTAATATATTTGACTATTAAAGAGCATCTGTATCAAAAGACAATAGGAAAAGAGTTGTAATATAGGTCACAAATACGAACATGTATGCAAAGAATATAGCAAAAAACTTTAGCATCTGGGATTATATTTATTAAACTATAAAAGTCAAAGACCAACACTATAACAGAATACTGTTCAAAGAAAGATCTTGAGCAGACATTTCAGGAGAGAAAAACATAAACAGCCAAAACACAAAAAAATGTTCATTTTCATCAGATTCAATGAAAGCTATTGGTCTTACTGTCATTTCTTTGAAGGTAATTTGTCTTTTCTCTCTATATTTCTAGTATTTTAACCTGCAGCTGAGCACCAAGAGATTCACACAAGAATGCTGTATAAGTAGTGGTATTGGTAACAGCAAAAATCCAGAAACTCCTTCCTAAGTCTCTAGCTTGTCTACTGGCCCTACGGACTCAAATTTGCCAGCCTCTCCCCAACTCAATCACATGAGATAATTTCTTAAACCTTTTTATACATGTTATACATTTACATGTGTGGGTGTTTTCTGACTCTGTAGAACCTAACTGAAACATCTACTAAAAGAAGAGAAAGACTTGCCTGTTTTATAAGAAACAAAATAGAAGGCAGAGTCCCCAGTGGGATTGAAGACACAGTAATGGACAAAAAAATTATGAATTTAGACCTTGGGGTAAAAGTAAGCACTATCAGAAATAACTCAAAGTATGAGTCTGAACAGGAATTAAATGATTATTTGATGAGAATAATGACAGGTTTAATGGATGTGGTGGTTTTGAGTGGAACATTCATAAAAAAAAGAAAAAAACTAACAAAAACACAAGAAAACAATAATGAAAATTCAGGATCTATGGAGAAAAGACATGGATTCTACTAGCTAAAATCCAATCTTTAACATATCACAAAGAATGTTTTTTAAAATTTTATGACACTTCTGAAAAAATAACAACTTTAAAGAAGGCTAGCTCTGCCACCTAGTGCCACAGAATGCTGGAATACAACTGCTCCCAGATGCTCAAGGAAGCCATGGAACAGTTAGGACTTACAATGATTACAATACTTTACAACTGTAAAAATCATATCCTCAATTTATCCCATCTTCCTTCATTCACAGGTGAGATAAGTTATGTATTTATTATTAGAATAATGAATGTGGCTACCATTATACCTCTTTTCAGTCAACTTGACATAAATCTGGAGTTGTTACAAATTTTAGCAAAATTCTGTAACCTCTTGTGGAATGTCCTATTCCATCTTCCTCTGTAAATTTTAACTGTCTTTGAAATCCATGTTCTATTTCTCCTGCTGTATCTATTATCTATGTTACTCAATGTATTTGGTTAACACCCTCATTTATACTGTTCTTTTAAAATTAAGTCTTATTCTCCACATGGTTGGCAGAATAATCTATTTTAAAGACAAATAACTGATATGTATTTCTCTACTTAATCCTGCAAGGCTTTTTTAGTCACCTGCAGAATATACCAAAATATTTTATAAATATTAAACTTCATCATAATCTGACCTCTGCCCAAATACAAATCAGCTTCTCTGAGAAAGAGAGGGAAAGTATAAAAGAAAGGGGAGGAAGATAGGAGGAATAGAAGAAAAGGCAAAGGAAACAGACATGCAATTTAAAAAATTAACTTAGGTTAATCAGTAGGCCTTATCTTCCAGCGTCAATAAATAGTGACTATAGTCACACAGGCAAATACTTACTCACAAGCATTCGTAAATGACTGAATTAAAAACAGAAGCACAAGTTTATCTTACCTTAGCAGTTTTAATATAGTGGCTCAAAACTTCTGCTCTAATTTTTAATGTTTGAGCATGAAGAATCTCTCTAACAACCCAAAAGCTTACCTGCAAATAAAAAATAAAAATAGGTGAATGGTAAGATTCTTTACTTACAGGATCAAAGAATGACAAGAGCTACTTGATGAACCACTGAGAATTGTGTAAAAATACTTTCTCTTGCCCCTGACTCACCACCAGGACATAACTCTTCAAATGCTGCACATACTTCATACACATATATAGACAGACAGATATAGACATGAGTATTTGTTTGTGTGTGAGTCCCTGTCACTAAGTCATGTCCAGCTCTCTGTGACTGTAGCCCACCAGGCTCCTTTGTCCATAGGATTTCCCAGTCAAGACTACTGGCGTGGGTTGCCACTTCCTTCTCCAGGGGATCTTGCCAATCTAGGGATCGAACCCACGTCTCTTGCATTGGCAGGCATATTCTTCACCGCTGAGCCATCAGGGAAACATATATACACATTCGTACAGACACATAAACACATCATAATGATTTTTCATCTATAAAAGCGAATGTAAAATTTGAAGGAAAAGAGAAAGCAATAAAACCAGAATGATGCAACAAGAACAGTATACAAGTGTTTTTTGCTGTATTTTATAACACTCTGGCAGAATTAGATAAGCTCTAAGATCAGACTCTGTAAAACATGCTACTTATAGAATGTTTTTCTGTGTCTGCATAATCCCATGCTGCCATTTATTTACATGGAGTAGAATCCTAAATGTCAAGAATCTCAAGTATGGTTTTCCTGATATGAATAGGATAAAATATAAAACTACTTAAAGAAAAATATATCTAAGTCATTCTAAAATCAAGATTGTATTTTTAACAATTATGTAATGCTTTCTAATTCAATGAAACCATCTTCAAGATTTCTTTTAAAAAACAATAAACATCATTCATCATAAGGCAGGATGGGTCTGTAACATTACTAAAATGCTCTGGTGAAAATAGTGTGCTTATCATATGACACAGAGCAATATGTATGTAATACACATTTTTTATATAACATATTTCAATTCATGTACTATAAAAGCAAAATCAAAGCACTATCAGTTGGTTCAAAATTATACAAATCTAAACGTAGGATGTAGTTAGAAATCTCAGTGCAAAAATAAAGCCACTACCACCTTTTCTTCTGAGAAATATTTCAGAATTTATTTGCACTTTCATCTATAAACAGTCAAAATTTGTATATTTTAAAGTGTATATGTAAATGTAAAATGAATATATTTTACAAAGACATCTTTATATTTGTTACTATATTTGAACTACTAATGACAATAATTATCCCTGATTCTAATAAATTTTACTTCTAAAATGTATCTAAAGTTAAGGTTATTTTAACAACAACCTTGTGCTGTCCTGTGCTTAGTCGCTCAGTCGTTTCCAACTCTTTGCAACCCCGTGGACTGCAGCCCGCCAGCCTCCTCTGTCCATGGGGATTCTCCAGGCAAGTATACTGGAGTGGGCTGCCACACCCTCCTCCCCGGGATCCACCCAACTTAGGGATTGAACCCAGGTCTCCCTGGGCATTGCAGGTGGATTCTTTACCAACTGAGCCACCAGGGAAGCCCAACAACAACCTTATTAGAAAATATTAATTATGATTCAATCTAAACTTCATGATCACTGACTTAATAAATTTAATGTCAAATTTTAAGACAAATACTATGGTAATTTAAAAACATGGCCACAAACTCTTTGTCACTCCTCACACTGAAAGTTGGGGGTATATGTCACCTCTCATCGAACCTAGACAAGCTCATGACTGCTTCAAGGAATAGAAAATTAACAAAACTGATACTGACTTCCGTGACAAGGTCATAAAAGAGCATGCAGCCCATGCCTTGATTGTTGGAACATTCTCTATGGGATTCCTGAACTACCACGTAAGAAGTCCAGCTACCCTGAGACCTCCATGACAGAAAGGCTAAGTGTAGGTGCTTCCCAATTCACAGTCCCATCTAAAGCCAATCACACCTGATAATACCACCCCAGAATGATCAACAGCAAGACACAGTTTAATGAAATTACTGGACTTAAAAGAGAAAAATCTTTAGGCTAAGAAAAGAGAAAGTGATTTTTAAGGAAAAGAAAATTTAATTATCATCAGACTTTTTAATAGCAACACTTTGCCAGAAAAAAAATGGGAGTACTACATCAAGTATTATCAAGGAAAGAAAATTTCATACAAAGGACAGGCAAACTTATCAACGTGTAAGAACTCAAGAATTATTATTCCAATGAGCCCTTCCTGAGTAAATGCCTGGAGAACAGGCTTCAGAAAATCAAATGACTAGAGAAACACCAACATTAGAAAGACAGTGACTGTTAAATACACACATTCACAGAAATAAGAATGATAAGGGTTAAAAGAAGGAGAGTACATTATATAATGCCTATATGCCCAGACACTATATACTATTTATTATAAAAGAAATACAACATTTGCAAGAATATGTACATAACTGTTTAAAGGAGTATTATTGGCATTAGTATTGCTATTCTGAGACTGTTATTTATTTATGTAGGTTAAGGCAAATGAGTAACTTGTAGGATACTGTATCACGCCCCAAATTCATGAAAAACCAGGTTGCAGGTGTGGAAGAAAGGATATACAGATATAATATGGAAGAGATTAAGTAGAACTCTGGTCTTGAATTTGAATTAGAAGTACTAGTATGAATTTATGAAATATTTTATCTTCAAGTAGTTGGTATATATATGTGTGTGTGTATGACATATAGGTATCCTAGCTATATCTGCTAAAAAAGCCTAGAAATTATGGTCACTCTAATAGCAATGAGCATTTTTAGCACCTAGGTCCATTTCCTACTATAAGAAACCAACATTTGTTAAAGAAACGCTGATTCCAGGCAGAGAGCTGGTAATGGACAAAATGAACATGCAACGTCTTTGCAAACAAAAGCAAAGAAACTGTTCAAGATTACAAGGGTCATGAGAAAGGTCATGAAAGCCAACCTGAAGAGGCTCCTGTTGGCCAATGACAGGATAATATGAGTTTCAATAATGATAATAATGGCAATGAAAATACTGATTCACATCATGTATGTTTACATTTATGAGTTTAAAATAAAATTAAAAAATTAAAAACTACTCTGTCATTGTTAAAGGATGACAGAACACCAATTCATTATCTTCAAAACCGCTAAATAAAGTGAAAAAAAATCAAATACTTATTCTTCCTTACCTGTATGAAATGGAATCTCTAGGTATGCAAATACTAGATGAGGGGAAAATATCTCTATAAAATTATCCCCACTAAAAATATTTCTTTATATCTAATATCTAATGTATCTACTAATATCACAGAAAAGATCTGATGAAGAAACCCCATACAACCCAGACTCTTGCCAAAGGCACTGAACCCAACTAAACCTTAGGAATTAGCAGCTAATTTCCAGAGAACATAGAACATATACTACACAAAATGCAATATAGACTATGGGAGACTATGGGAGACTCTAGAGGTTCTTCCACAGGAAATAGTAAGGAAGAGAAAAGGATAAAGGGAGAAATTGCAAATTAAAAAGTTGCAAACATTTAACAAATTAAAAAAACTGGCCAGGCTAAGTTAGGGATCCATATTTATGTGATAAAAACTATAAAAATAAATACATGACAGTGAGTGCTATAAAAGTCAGGACAGTACTTATTGTTGGAGGAAGAAAGGCTGTGAACTGTGATGAAGGCACATGGAGGGGTTTCTAGGGTAGTTCCCAAACTTTCATTAAACCATATGTTTGTTTTATGGGTTCTTTTTGTATCCATGCTTTATTTTACAATAAAGAGTTTAAAATAAAAAATAAGAGAATAATACACATGACCAGAGAAATCTGAAAATGATAGAATGTCTGAAAATGAAAAAAAAAAAAAAGTAAAATTAAAATTAGGAAGAACTGAATGAAAAAGTCCATAAAGAGAATGATCTCTGTTTTCCTTATTCACTAATATATCCCCAACATCAAGACCAATATTCAGGACATAGTAGGAACTTAGTAAATATTTAAATGAATGAAAATAAAAGTTGAGTCATTTTACATCAATTAGATTTCAAAGTTTAATGACACCAAGTGCTGATAAGGATACACAGTGATGAAAGCTCAAAGCAAACTGGTATAATCATTTTTAAAAATACATATTGTCTTACGTAGTTAAACATGGATATACTCTCTCTGACACAAATTTTGTATTTAGGAACACATTTTTCAAACAAATCACAGTGTTTTCCCGTTATTTTATGGTAATCAATTTAGTAAGTTTAAGCAGCAATTTTTTTTTTTAAGCAAAGACCGAAGTACATATTGTCTAATACAGGTAAGTATTATTTCAGAAAACTTTAGTTTGTATATTCAGTTACAATGTAAAAATATTTTATCTTATTGTGGGTCATAGCAAAAAATGTTTGAAAACCACCAATTAGAGAAACTACTGCACATGGGCACCCAAACTCTTAGAATATTCATAGCAACATTCTTCACAACAGCAAAAAATTAGGAGACACATTAGTCCACCCTCAAAATTAGTTTACCCTCAAAAGAATGATGAATTCTTTCTGATACATTCATGCAATGAAATGCTAGAAGACAGCACTGAAAATCAATGAGTAAGCACTATATGCATTATCATGGATACAGCAGAGAAATACAAGTGAAAAAAAGCCAACCACAGAAATCTCTATATAGTCTGATGATATGTTTTACAAAGATGAAAAGCAAGATATACAATATGTTGTTTAGGGGCACAACTTTTTCTGGTAAATCTACTCATATAGGAATTATAACAAGAGTTAAAATTTTTAAAATCAAATTAAGAAAAGACAAAAGATAAAAAATTTTTTTCAGATAATAGTTACCCTTTTAGTGAGGACAGAGCAGAGAACATATAAAATGCTTCAATAGTTTTGGTAATATTCTTAGTTTAGGTGGTGAATTCACAGTTGTTTTATTATAATACTTCCTAATACACATTAGATTAACCATATGAACCTGCCAGTTCCGTAGGCCAGAACTGGCAGTTTCAGAAGATTCAAACAAACATTTAAAGTATTTTAGGAGTGAATCAAGTATTTCATTAAAAAGTATATCTTAGAAAACTTTTATTCAGAGGTTATTTCTAACTGTTGCTGCTTTATTCAAGCTTTTATAATCATATAAAAGTGTTATGAAAACCTTTTATTTACAGCCAAACATTTGTTAAGCTTTAAAGATAATTCCTAACTTTTTATCATGGAAATCTTCAAACGTATACTGAACTAAACATAATAATAATGAACTCCCCAGTACACATCAACCAGCTTCAACAACCAAGTTATGGCCAAGTTCTCTCACTTCTACTCTCATCCCACTCTCAAATGCTCCATTAATACTGTGAAGCAAATCACAGACAATATATGATAGTATCTATCAACATTTTCAAAAAGGAGTCTTTCTACAAACATAACCTAAAATTAATATCATTTCTAAAAACATTAATTTCTAATTAATCAAATTTCCAATTATCTAAAGGTAACATTTTTAAAAAATTTAGACAACCTTTCCCCCCCCCCACCAAAAAAAAAATCAGAAAGCCACTGGCCAGAAGGCATAAATAAAAGTGACCAAAGAAATAGCCAAAATAGAATGAATATTAAAATTTTGATAGAGTCAAGTCACAGGAGACTATACAGATACTTAAAATGTTTTCAAAGTGATTTTATCAATATGATACAGTAATATTTCATGATATGTGAAGACAATAGGACTGTAAATTATATGTACAACATGATTTCTATTAGATTAAGAAAAAAATAAAGAATGGAAGAATATATACTAAAATATTAGTAACAGTCATTTCTGGGTGATTCTGCACCTACCCCCCAGCTTTTCATACATTTCTACATTTTTTCAGTTTTCTGGCAATGTGTGCCAGTGTTTTGATTATCAATTGAAAAAAGCATAGTTTTAAAAAGATGTGGGAGAGTTCCATTTCTGGTAATGTGGAGAAGCAGGTATCTCTGGAAATGCTCCTCTGATTATAATTACAAATTATAAAAACAGTATTTAAAAGCACAAGAGAGGAACCAAAAGAAGGCATAAACTGGAGAAAAGATCTTTGAAAGAAGTAAGATGCACTGGATGAGATTTGCACTTATAAAGTTAAGTGTCTGAGGACATTCAGGGTTACCAGGTGGTGCACCGAGAATTTTAGAGAAGGCCACAGTCTTGATGGCTTCAAGAGTCAGAGAACAATCGGCTAGACAATAAGGGGTGAAATTCTGGAAAGGTAAGAAAAGTCCCCCAAATCTATATAAAAAGTTCATCCAAATCTCCAGTTGACCTCGGAACTGTGCATGTGCAGGAGAAACTTTAAGAAGCCCAGATAAAGACAAAATCTGGAAAGAACCGATCTATTCTCCAACAAGAAAGAGAATTTAGAGTTTGAGCCCGGCCGAGTTAACTCAGTCAGTCAGTTCATTCGCATGTCATGTCCAATTCTTTGCGACCCCATGGACTGTAGAACGCCAGGCTTACCTGTCCATCACCAACTCCTGGAGTTTTAATGCTTTTTCTCTTAATACTCAGTCAACTTTTTCTTTTTCTTTGTGTGTCTGGTAATTTTTTCAATTGTATAGTCATCATTATGGATAATGTTATAGAGACTGTGGATTTTGTTGTCTTCTTTCAAACAGCAATGATTTTATTTTAGCAACTACCTACTAAAACTGTGTCAGATGGGGCAAAAAAAAAAAAAAAAAAGGAGGACTCAACTATATGCTATCTACAAGAAATTCATTTTAAAAATAAAAGTCTCTTTGCAACTTCTTTTGTAATTTGCTACTTCAGATTTCCCATCACACTTCTAAGAGAAAATAATAGAGTAATGGAATAACTAAGTAATGAATTTTATTATAGATCAACTGTAATCTTGATTAAGTGTAAAAGCTTTTGGTACATGGTGACATATTTGACCCTAACAATCTTTTGACTTACTTAAGAATAATATTAGTGTTTAAAAATCTAAAGTCAAATTTGTGGGTATTGTGACAATGTTTTTGTTGGCAAAAAAAAGTTTACCACGATGATAAATTCTGACCACTCCAGAAAAAATTTAAAACAACTGCCATATAGTTTAAATAAGCAATTCAGTATAAGACATGTTTGCTGTAGGTTCCTTACTAATGGTTTAATCTAACTGAAAAAAAAAATACTAACGGACTTCCATTTTGGGTAACGCAGTGAACCAAATAACTTGAGATATACTATTTGCTATAAACCCCTAGAAATGCTGAGTTAAAGAAAACCATTTTTTAAAAAGTAGGCTTCCCTGGTAGCTCAGCTGGTAAAGAATCTGCCTGCAATGCAGGAGACCCCAGTTTGATTCTTGGGTTGGAAAGATCCCCTGGAGAAGGGATAGGCTACCCACTCCAGTAATTTTGGGCTTCCCTGTGGCTCAGACGGTAAAGAATCTAGCTGTAATACGGAAGACCTGGATTTGATCCCTGGGTTGGGAAGATCCCCTGGAGGAGGGCCCGGCAACCCATTCTAGTATTCTTGCCCGGAGAATCTCCATGGACAGAGGAACCTGGTGGGCTATACTTCATGGGGTTGCAAAGAGTCAGACACAACTGACTGACTAAGCACTGCACATGACTAACTTGAAAAGAAAAGATTTCACTTGAGGCCAAAAATAAAGGAAATAAAGGCAAAAAAGGAAAGGGTATGACAGCTGCCGTTGGCAGATTTCCTCTCAAGAGCTTAGGGATGTGGGATTTAATACACCTTATAATAAAACAAAATAAAAAGTTGAAGATGACTTAAGCAATTGAAAAAAAAAGGGGGGGGGATGATATTAGTGTAAAAAAAAGTACATAGATTTGAAGCAGATTTAACACATCTGAAGAGAACTGTTTTAGTGAACTGAAATATAAATCTGAGTAAATAACACAGAATGGAGCACAAAGGGATAGATGTAAAATATGACAGGTTAAGACACAAGTAGGAAAGAACATAAAGTTCCAGTAAATTTTCAATAGGAATTACAGAAGGAAAAAGAAAAAAAGATTATATGGAAAGACACTGAAGAGATATTGGTTGAAAATGCTCTAGAACTGATATAAAAACTTAAATTATTTCTTAATGAAAAATTACATACTGAGGAATTGAATTTCAGAAACTAAATATCAAAATTTTATAAGCAACTCACATGATTAAATCTTCTTGTGAAGGCAACTGCATTTGGTGCAGAACTGTATTTTTCTTTTTTATTCCATCCACAACTTGCAAGCTCCTAAAAAATTAAATATAAATTCATGAAAAAGCCCAGTTTTCGTGTTACATTAATGGTTTAAAAGCATTAAAGACAGTTTGCGTACTTTCCTAGAATTGTTTTATTTAATAGGAACATATTTAATAGTATAACCATTCAGGCAAATCACAAAAACAAATTTTACAAGAATACAAGTGGGCACAATTACTTATCCATATGAACATAGATAATTAGATCTATACTCCATATGCAGAATGTAGGTTCTTCTTTGAAGAGATTTGAATCCCAAGAAGAAAATCTACAAATAATGAAAGATGAGCATCCCACAACGTAAAGCGAAGCCTACTTGTTGCCAAGTCCCAGTCAATCATTCAGAGCTTCCAATCAACTTTCTGGTAACCTCAATCTTTTGAGCTGAAAGCCAATGACCCCAGGCATTTGAAGAAACCCCTAAAAGGGGATGTTTGATTCCCCATAGATCTATCAATAGAATTCAAAGAGCTCAAGAACTTAGATGTAAAAAAAAAAAAAAAAAGAAAATTACAATTCTGTTTTACACTAACCTCCAACTGAAATGACACTGCTTTTAATTATACATGTAGGCTACCGACTATAGAAGAATTGGCAATATATGTGACTTATCTATGACTAATAAAAACACAGATTTTTCATATCACATTACGGTTGGTACAGATATCTCAAAAACATCATTTACACTCATCACTGCTTTGAAGTTATAATTTCAGCACCTCTAGATACTTAATATGTTAACAAAGGGGCACATATATAGCCATAGGACAGTTTTAAAAAAATATTTTGATAGGTATATGTTATTAGAACTGATTTTCTTGGATTTTAAGTAAGGGTTCAGCTCCAGAAGCTTCAGTTTTCCAAAGGGGTTCAAGAGTCAAAACAGGTTAGGAACCCTGCTGTAATACAACCACCATGGCCAGAAAGAGACATAATCCATAGGAAAGAAGAATTCTGAGGACACTGAGTTAGGGTGGAGAAAAAAGAAAACGGAGAAAAGGGTGCTGCTAAGTCACTTCAGTCGTGTCTGACTCTGTGCGACCCCTGAGATGGCAGCCCACCAGGCTCCCCAGTCCCTGGGATTCTCCAGGCAGGAACACTGGAGTGGGTTGCCATTTCCTTCTCCAATGCATGAAAGTGAAAAGTGATAGTGAAGTCACTCAATCGTGTCCGACTCTTAGCGACCCCATGGATTGTAGCCCACCAGGCTCCCACCATCTATGGGATTTTCCTGGCAAGAGTACTGGAGTGGGGTGCCATCACCTTCTCTGGAGAAAAGGGTAAAACCATGTAATTATTACTTCCAGCTAGATATTGCTCCCATTAAACAGAAAAAATAGAAGGGTACAAACAAGAAAGATTCAGAGAACCAAATAAAACTCTTGGACATGAAAAATATAATAAAAGAACTGTTAAAAATCAGCAAAGATAAAGGTGATAATACCTTTTAAACAATAAGCTAAATATGGGGGCAAAAATAGTATGTTAATTAGAAGAGTCCACTAGAGTCAACTTCTGAATAATAAAAATAATTCTAAAAGAATACAGAGAGAATAGAGGAAAGTAACTTACTGAAAAAAATGCTAATTCAAGAAAATGTCTCCTGAATCTAAAGGACAAGACCTGTCTAATGTCCATTATAAAAGATTAAAAAAAAAATACTCAAATCAAGGCCTAGCATCAAAAACCTGTAGCACACTGGAGACAAAGAAATCATAAAATCTGTCAATTCAAAAACAAAACAAAAACAGATAACATACAGAAAAAAAGGGATCAGAAGGTATCAGGTATTTCAACAGCAACTCTAGAAGATAGAAGACAACTGAAACAAAGCCTTCAAAATCCTAGAATTCTATATTCAACAAAAGAATCAATTAAGTATGAAAGTATATCACAGACATTTTCAGGAAGTCTTGGGGAATCTTCCTTTTATGCACCTATTCTCACAGAGCTTGCAGAATCCATCAAAACAAACTAGCAAAGTCAGAAAAAGGGAGAGAAGATCCAGGAAACCACAGAACCAAGACCGAAAGAAAATACTGGAAATTCCCAAATTAAGAGTAAAGGGTTTTTATAATAGCCAGGACATGGAAGCAACCTAGATGTCCATCAGCAGATGAATGGATAAGAAAGCTATGGTACATATACACGATTGAGTATTACTAAGCCATTAAAAAGAATACATTTGAATCAGTTCTAATGAGGTGGATGAAACTGGAGCCTAGTATACAGAGTGAAGTAAGCCAGAAGGAAAAACACCAATACAGTATACTAACACATATATATGGAATTTACAAAGATGCTAACAATAACCCTGTGTACGAGACAGCAAAAGAGACACTGATGTATAGAACAGTCTTGTGGACTCTGTGGGAGAGGGAGAGGGTGGGAAGATTTGGGAGAATGGCATTGAAACATGTCAAGTATCATGTATGAAACGAGATGCCAGTCCAGGTTCGATGCACGATACTGGATGCTTGGGGCTAGTGCACTGGGACGACACAGAGGGATGGTATGGGGAGGGAGGAGGGAGGAGGGTTCAGGATGGGGAACACATGTATACCTGTGGTGGATTCATTCTGATATTTGGCAAAACTAATACAATTATGTAAAGTTTAAAAATAAAATAAAATTTAAAAAAATAAATTAAAAAAAAAAAAAGAGTAAAGGGAGATTCTGAGACAAACCTAAGAGCAGACCATAAGAACGATAGTCCAGATGGTAAATAGCAAGGACGGAAATTCCAAGAGAGACATCTCTGAAAGATGAAACACTATCTGGAATGTTTGAACACAGAGAAAACACACTCACTGCATTCACTTCTGGCAGAAAAATCAGTGACAAGTCATAGAGAGAGCTAAAGGGATTCTCAGGTGGCTCAGTGGTAAAGAACACTCCAGCCAACGCAGGAGATGCAGAAGACATGGGTTCGAACCCTGGGTTGGGAAGATCCCCTGGAGGAAATGGCAGCCCACTCCAGTATTCTTGCCAGGAAAATCCCAAGGACAGAGGAGCCTGGCAGGCTACAATCATGGGATCGCAAAGAACTGGATACTACTGAGCATGCGCCCAAAAACAGAGAAAGTTAAAGTAAGTTATTTAGCTGAAAGAAAACAAAATTTAAGTAAGTAATCACGGATCAACTGTTCTTCAGCTTTCTCTACACTTGTAAAGAACAGCTGAGCCATGATTACTTATTCATGTCAAAATTGTGACATAACTATAAAGAAAAGAAGAGGAAATAAATTGTGCAAATGTGAGAGGAAGAGAAAATAGAGTGAAATCATCTTCCATAGTAGAGAGTCAATAAATCATAACCAAAATTGAAAACTCATAAACAATAGGTATTTAGATATATTATCTTTAAAACAAATATAAAGTCTTCCAAATAAGAAAAGTTAAGAGACCTGGATGGGTGTAGGGCTCAAAGGTGGAGGTTGGAAGGGTGGAAACAACAGGATATTGTTATATTTTGCTCTCTTGTGGAAATATTTAGCTTTTTAAACATGATATATGCATATCTTCAATATAATTTAAAAATTAAATAAAAACAAAAAAGAATGAACTGACTTCGGAAAGACTGAGGAAGTTATGATGGTATTATAACAACTTTATATGTTGTTTAATGTTCCCTGGAATAGGGTAGTATCAGTGGATACTGAAAATATCACTTGATCAAAAACTGGATCCACACAGTGTTAAGAATGAGGTATCCAGAAGTACTAAAATTCCCAAGTTTCTGGCCTGAGCAATTGAGATGGGGAATACTGAAGAAAGAGACAACAATTATCACTTTAACACAGTAAACAGTAAATTTTCTAAAGATATAAAGTACTTTTTTTAAACCTAGAATTTGCAAATTTCAAATCTGAAATTAATCAAGGAAAAGAAAATGACAGAAGCAACTCTACAATAAAAAGGAATTTGAGTACTCTGTACTCAGCCTAGATATATACTCATTTCACATAATCTTCCTGTATAGACACAAAATATTTAGTGGTAGATATTATATTAACATAAACATGACACATGATAACTATATTAAAAACATCAAACTGCTAGAAAACATGTTTGGTCTTCCTAAATATCACAGTATATTTATACAACTATATAAAGATGTCAAGGTTTAGGACACAATTTCTAGGATTAAATCCATCAACTCTGAATTTGTTTTTAACCAATTACAAAATTTCCAAATTTATATTAATGCTATAATCAAAGTGTTTCTATGAAATTGCTATTCAACTTATCTAGCCATTTGACAAGCCATTTTCCTGTCATAAGTAAGGCTATATAGTATAAATAAAGAATATCCTTGCACCTTTTCTGATCATTTCCTAAATATACAGTCCTAGAAGCGAAATCACTAAGTCAAAGAGTAGGAACCCTTTCTTTCAAGGTCTTGACGCTTGTCAAACTGCCCTTCTGAAATACTGAATCATTCATACTAGCAACTCCTGTCAGTTTCACAAGCGTCTTATCAAAACTAGGTGTACTTAATTCTCTTTCTATACGTTATATCTTAACTTCCCCATCTGTAAGAGTAATTACAGTTGTTAAATAACAAAATTTGTTAAACAGAAAATCGGGGGGTGGAGAGGGGCAGCAGGCAGGGACCATACACCACCCAGAACCCACCACCTGAATAAACCTACGTAAACATCTTCCCTATCTCCTTTATGTGCATATAGAACTATTGACGGTAGCCAATACATCTGTCCTTTTCTGTGTGATCTAATCTTCTGACTCTGGGCTTAAAAAGTTCTTTCTTCCTTAAAACACAGGTCTTAACAGCTGCAATAAAAATAAAAGCTAACCCGAAGGCAGAGATCACTATGTGCCAGGCACTACTCTAAATGCCTTACACATATCAACTCATTTGATCCTATCTTTATCATTACAATTTATTATGATAAGGAACACAAAGGTAGCAGTGGATTATAGCCTTATTTTTTACATTAAAATTTTTAAAATTCTTTTCTGACTCCTCAAAATAAGAGAAGCTAAGAGGTTTTGAAAAATCCATCCAATTTTTGGTGAGTTGCAACATCACTAACTTAATGAAAAAATGCTTTTCCTCTAAGAAAACTCTGTTCGAAGCAGACCTGAAAGAAGGCAGGGGATGAATGAAACTCCAGTCAAATTACTTGGGAGCAAATGGGTTAAAATTCCATTGGAGCTCTCCATCTTATACATAAAAAACATGAAGAAATAAAGAGGTTCTTTACCTTTTAAGAGTATATTTTCTGCTTCAGAAAACATTTCCCCTTGGAAACAATGTTCCATTACTAGCTCATCTAATACAACATCAAACAGACTAGGGTAGAGGACAACATGGAGGCTGCCAGGAATCGTGGATGAGGGGAGTGGGGGTGTGACTGCGACGGGGAAGCACAGGTGAGAGAGCTTTGTGCTGGGGGAACAGCTGTGTGTCCTGATGGAGGCAGCAATTAGGAAATCTGCACAGACGCTGAAACGCCACAGGACTGTACAGACATGCACTGTATAAACACCTACTTCTTGGTTTCAAAACCGTGAATCTAACACTATCTCTGGGGACTTCCCTGGTGGTCCAGCGGTTACGACTCTGTGTTCCCAGGGCAGGGGGCCTGGATTCCATCCCTAGCTAGGGAACTAGATCCCCCATGCCGTGACTAAAACATGGTGCAGCTAAACACATTTTTTAAAAAAGGAAAAGAAAAACAGTTCCCTATCTAAAATAAAACTATGCTTGTAGTATTTTTTTTGTAACTTTCTGTGAATCTCTAATTACCTTAAAATAAAAAGTTTATAAAACAACAACAAGAAAAACCCATATAATGGACTATGAAGGAGACACCGCACTGCGACTCATTCAGTGCTTTCCTCCTAAACCCTGACATGCATTTATGCTTAGCTGACCTTACAGGAATCTGTCTTGCCCCATCTCTACCTCAACAGCCACTAAATATCTCTGTGGGAAAAAAACCTGCTTTTCCCTTTGTCTCTGTCTCTTTCTGTCTCAGACCCTAGAATCTTTCTCCACATGAGACTATACCATCTAAGAAATGAATTCTCCTACCAGCACCATACTGTATTGACAGGTTATCTGCCAGGTCTCCAGTTACTCTATACTAAACCACTTCCCATGAACACCAAAAAGTTTAAGTAAACTTAGTGACTCAAAAGATGTTTTTTTAGGGTTTGACTCATGAATAGGACTGATTCAAGTTAAGTACACTATGTAAATAAGCCTCCATTTCAGCAAAGGCTAAAGGAAATAGAGCAGCCTCGATGCTTAAAATCTGCTCAAATGGATTCAACTTGCAATTTTTAAAACAGGCAGTGAAGAGAAAGCTTCTAACAGTAACTCACATATACAAAGGCAATTTCTTAATGGTCACTAAAAGTGTATCAGAGAGAATATGCGTGGGTTCATTTTTAGCCATTAAACAGATTATTTTGAAAGCATGTGGGAAGGCAAACACCACAACTGATGACCACCTACCCTATGAAAGAATTACTGAATTTCACGGGAGTCACAGCTTCTCTTATGTCTTGTAGGTCTGTTCTGTAAAGTCAAATTCTTGGTCTAAATTTCATCTTGTAGGTTCCAACACTCTTAAAAGGACTGCTCTAAGGGTGATGTTGTAGGGATACCTATAGATAGAAGAAGAGAAAAGGCCAATATAGACCAGTTGTAGACAAAGACTGAGGGAAAGAAAGAAAAAGCGATGGAATCTGTACAAGACTGAAAGGGTAGGGGTCCTCACAATGAGAAAATCACTACTGTTGAGGTAGGTATTCCTAGGCTCAAAACCTGGAAGATCTGGAGGGAACTGGTATATCCAGTATATCCATTCAGCCTATATGGCTGTTTAGAAAGAAGTCACAGCCTGAAATGAAGCACTCACTGCGACTCCTATGCTTCTAATCCACAGAATAAGCTCTGAAACTATATAATTCTAATGTATTATGTTAAATTAAAAATATCACATCACTTTTCTAATGAACTCACATTCTCTACTCCCCCAACCTCCCTACTTCCAATACCTTAATGTTGCCCCTTACAGTGAGGTCAGAGATTAAGGCAGGAGCTATCTTCTGCTACCACTGATGGTGTGATATACCTACTCTCCTAGTCAACAGCTTTCTTCTTCACCTTCCCTAGTTCCCTAAGTCTGACCTTACTATATATTAAGAAAATTTTCAGTGAGAAACAGCAATAAGAACTGACAAAGCAGCTAACCTTACGTCCAACGAAATATGAGAAAAAAAGTCGTATGTCTTCTTTGCTTTCTTCAAATCTCCTACTGTATTTATGGATTTTTATATTTTAAGCCTAATGAAAATGTTACTTTTCATTAAAACAAGGACAGAATTATGATATTCCTGATGTTGGAATTTCGGATGTTGCCAAGACAATAGCCTCTTTGCATATGAAAGAAATTTTGCATAGAGAAAGCTCTTTACATATATCACCAGAAAGATCACAATTGCAAGTTCTTCAGAAATGTTTTAATAAGATTCAGAATGACCTATATGTACTTTCCCTCATTTAACCAGAATTCTTCCTCCATCTCTAGTGTATCCCAGTTATACAGGAAGGTTTTATCTATCCTTTGTATTTACTGTTTATTGATATAATCTAAATGACTTATTGTACTGTGTTTGCATATATTATATTGTGTTTATTGATATAATCTAAATGACTTATTATACTGACCTACGTCCCATCACTTCATGGCAAATAGATGGGGAAACAGTGGCTGACTGTACTTTTTTGGGCTCCAAAATCACTGCAGATGGTGACTGCAGCCCTGAAATTAAAAGACGCTTACTCCTTGGAAGGAAAGTTATGACCAACCTAGACAGCATATTAAAAAGCAGAGACATTACTTTGTCAACAAAGGTCTGTTTAGTCAAGGCTATGGCTTTTCCAGTAGTCATGTATGCATGTGAGAGTTGGACTATAAAGAAAGCTAAGCGCTGAAGAATTGATGCTTTTGAACTGTAGTGTTGGAAAAGACTCTTGAGAGTCCCTTGGACTGCAAGGAGATCCAACCAGTCCATCCTAAAGGAGATCAGTCCTGGGTGTTCATTGGAGGGATTGATGTTGAAGATGAAACTCCAATACTTTGGCCACCTGATGCGAAGAGCTGACTCATTTGAAAAGACCTGATGCTGGGAAAGATTGAGGGCAGGAGGAGAAGGGGATGAGAGGATGAGATGGTGGAATGGCATCACCGACTCAATGGACATGGGTTTGGGTGGACTCTGGGAGTTGGTTTGGGTGGACTCTGGAACCCCATGCTGTGGTTCATGGGGTCGCAAAGAGTTGAACATGACTGAGCAACTGAACCGAACTGAACAGAATAAACAATAAAGCACAGAACTTTCTTCTTTGAATGTAATACACGTCAGAGGACTTTCAGTCAGATCCTGTTACTTCATAAAGATTTGGGAACCTCTAAGAGAAGTAAACATTATCCAATGTAATGACTACAGTACAGATTTCAAGCACAGCTGCTAATGGAGAGAAAACCTGATTGCAAGAGAGCGTTCTGTCATAACTCATCCTGTGCTGAGTAACGTGATACTCATTTTGAGGAGAAATCCCATCAGTGTAGTGAATGTGGCAATGACTTCAGAAGAAATACAAGTTTTATAGAGCATCCAAGAATTCATAATAGGAAAAAACCACAAAAATCCTATAAAGAAACATGGAAAATTCCTCAGAATACAGTCATTGCTTCCTCAACATGAGAGAACTCACACTGGAGAGAAGCCCGGTAAATGTGTAAGAGCTTTCTAAAGGAAAAATAAAAAACGTTCATGATTAGAAGAGAAACCATACTCGGGCAACCTCTGTATATAAGAAATGTGCAAAAACTTTAACAAGAGTTAATGGCACCCCACTCCAGTACTCTTGCCTGGAAAATCCCATAGATGGAGGAGCCTGGTAGGCTGCAGTCCATGGGGTCACTAAGAGTTGGGCATGACTGAGCAACTTCACTTTCACTTTTCACTTTCATGCATTGGAGAAGGAAATGGCAACCCACTCCAGTGTTCTTGCCTGGAGAATCCCAGGGATGGGGGAGCGTGGTGGGCTGCCGTCTATGGGGTCACACAGAGTTGGACGCGACTGAAGTGACTTAGCAGCAGCAGAGCCTCAACTAAATACCAGAAAATTCATTCTAGAAATTAATGAGTGTTTACCTTATGGTAAACTTTTGCCCTTACTGAACACTGAAGAATTCACACTAAGGAAGAAAATGTTGTGGATTATGGGCAGAGAGGAAAAAACACTTCTGCTTCCATAGAACAAGTGTTACTTGATAAAAATTACGTTCTTGGACTGGGTAATAGACTTTTGTGAAAATAACTAAACATGGTAAACAATGGGAGATGATATGCTTGCAGGCTGTACAGGCTGTACAGTGTACAAGCCTTGGAATGGTCACTCAAATTCAAGTATCGAATAAGTATCATTCAATCACTATAGACACATGAGCAGACAAGTTTCTGCCTTGGTGGAATTTATGTTCCATTGAGACCCTCCCGCCCCCGACCCCAATCTCTAAAAACTTGACTTCTGACCACCCCCAACACTTATCATCTCAAGACTTCTGCAGTTTTGGTCAAAATCCTATTTATTACTGATTGAAGCTACACTTAACTGAAGCTCTTACTCTGAAGTTACCACCCAAATTTATTCTACTTTCAGGAATCCTCAAAGACCTAAAGAGTATTTTAAAGGTCAAGTAGTCTAATATCCCTTCACTTATCTAAATTTTTTTTTTAACAAAGCCTAATGACATGAAATTGATATTTCTCCCGGCAATCTTGATTCCAGCTTGTGTTTCTTCCAGTCCAGCGTTTCTCATGATGTACTCTGCATATAAGTTAAATAAACAGGGTGACAATATACAGCCTTGACGTACTCCTTTTCCTATTTGGAACCAGTCTGTTGTTCTATGTCCAGTTCTAACTGTTGCTTCCTGACCTGCAAACAATTTTCTCAAGAGGCAGGTCAGGTGGTCTGGTATTTCCATCTCTTTCAGAATTTCCCACATATTGTGATCCACACAGTCAAAGGCTTTGGCATAGTCAATAAAGCAGAAATTTTTCTGGAACTCTCTTGCTTTTTCCATGATCCAGCAGATGTTGGCAATTTGATCTCTGGTTCCTCAGCCTTTTCTAAAACCAGCTTGAACATCTGGAAGTTCATGGTTCACGTATTGCTGAAGCCTGGCTTGGAGAATTTTGAGCATTACTTTACTAGCGTGTGAGATGAGTACAATTGTGCGGTAGTTTGAGCATTCTTTGTCATTGCCTTTCTTTGGGATTGAAATGCAAAGTGACCTTTTCCAGTCCTGTGGCCACTGCTGAGTTTTACAAATTTGCTGGCATATTAAATGTAGAGCTTTCAACAGCATCATCTTTCAGGATTTGAAATAGCTCCCCTGGAATTCCATCACCTCCACTAGCTTTGTTCATAGTGATGCTTTCTAAGGCCCACTTGACTTCACATTCTAGGATGTCTGGCTCTAGGTGAGTGATCACACCATCGTGATTATCTAGGTCATGAAGATCTTTTTTATACAGTTCTTCTGTGTATTCTTGCCATCTCTTCTTAATATCTTCTGCTTCTGTTAGGTGCATACCATTTCTGTCCTTTATTGAGCCCATCTTTGCATGAAATGTTCCCTTGGTAGCTCTAATTTTCTTGAAGAGATCTCTAGTGTTTCCCATTCTGTTGTTTTCCTCTATTTCTTTGCATTGATCACTGAGGAAGGCTTTCTTATCTCTTCTTGCTATTCTTTGGAACTCTGCATTCAGATGCTTATATCTTTCCTTTTCTCCTTTGCTTTTTGCTTCTCTTCTTTTCACAGCTATTTGTAAGGCCTCCCCAAACAGCCATTTTGCTTTTTTGCATTTCTTTTCCATGGGGATGGTCTTGATCCCTATCTCCTGTACAATATCACGAACCTCATTCCATAGTTCATCAGGCACTCTATCAGATCTAGGCCCTTAAATATATTTCTCACTTCCACTGTATAATCATAAGGGATTTGATTTAGGTCATACCTGAATGGTCTAGTGGTCTTCCCTACTTTCTTCAATTTAAGTCTGAATTTGGCAATAAGGAGTTCATGGTCTGAGCCACAGTCAGCTCCTGGTCTTGTTTTTGCTGACTGTATAGAGCTTCTCCATCTTTGGCTGCAAAGAATATAATCAGTCTGATTTTGGTGTTGACCATCTGGTGATGTCCATGTGTACAGTCTTCTCTCGTGTTGTTGGAAGAGGGTGTTTGTTATGACCAGTGCATTTTCTTGGCAAAACTCTATTAGTCTTTGCCCTGCTTCATTCCATATTCCAAGGCCAAATTTGCCTGTTACTCCAGGTGTTTCTTGACTTCCTACTTTTGCATTCCAGTCCCCTATAATGAAAAGGACATCTTTTTGGGGTGTTAGTTCTAAAAGGTCTTGTAGGTCTTCATAGAACCATTCAACTTCAGCTTCTTCAGCGTTACTAGTTGGGGCATAGACCTGGATTACTGTGATACTGAATGGTTTGCCGGGAGAAATATCAATAACCTCAGATATGTAGATGACACCACCCTTATGGCAGAAAGTGAAGAGGAACTACAAAGCCTCTTGATGAAAGTGAAAGTGGAGAGTTAAAAAGTTGGCTTAAAGCTCAACATTCAGAAAACGAAGATCACGGCATCTGGTCCCATCACTTCATGGGAAATAGATGGGGAAACAGTGGAAACAGTGTCAGACTTTATTTTTTGGGGCTCCAAAATCACTGCAGATGGTGATTGCAGCCATGAAATTAAAAGACACTTACTCCTTGGAAGGAAAGTTATGACTAACCTAGATAGCATATTCAAAAGCAGAGACATTACTTTGCCAACAAAGGTCCGTCTAGTCAAGGCTATGGTTTTCCCTGTGGTCATGGATGGATGTCAGAGTTGGACTGTGAAGAAAGTTGAGTGCTGAAGAATTGATGCTTTTGAACTGTGGTGTTGGAGAAGACTCTTGAGAGTCCCTTGGACTGCAAGGAGATTCAACCAGTCCATTCTGAAGGAGATCACCCCTGGGACTTCTTTGGAAGGAATGATGTTAAAGCTGAAACTCCAGTACTTTGGCCACCTCATGCGAAGAGTTGACTCATTGGAAAAGACTCTGATGCTGGGAGGGATTGGGGGCAGGAGGAGAAGGGGACAACAGAGGATAAGATGGCTGGATGGCATCACTGATTCGATGCACGTGAGTCTGGGTGAACTCCAGGAGTTGGTGATGGACAGGGAGGCCTGGCATGCTGCGATTCACGGGGTCGCAAAGAGTCGGACACGACTGAGCGACTGAACCGAACTGAACTGAATGACATGAAATAGGTTATGTTAGTGGCACACTCTGTAGATGTCAAAACTGAAACAAAACCGCAAGTCTTCTGGCTCATGCCTTTTATGTTTTGCTACTAAATTATTTTTTGGAATTCAAAGGGCTTTAAAATAAATTTTAAAATAAGTGAAATTAAGTAATTGAGAATTTTCTGAGCACCCACAGAAAGAGCTGTGAATGTTGGACCGATTTAAAAAAGAGAAAGCAAAATACATGACAATTTACCTCCCAAAGTGAAAGTGAAAGTCACTCAGTTGTGTTTAACTCTTCGTGACCCCATGGACTATACAGTCCATGGAATTCTCCAGGCCAGAATACTGGAGTGGGTATCCTTTCCAGGGGATCTTCCTAACCCAGGGATTGAACTGGGTCTCCTGCATTACCGGTGGATTTTACCAATTGAGCTATCAGGGAAGCCCATTTACCCCTCTAAACTGGTCTAATTTAAAGAATACTGAGAACAAAAAGACAGTGAGCAACTCTGATAGTTAAGAACTGTAATGATGTATTAACAGAACTACCAGCTTTTTCCTTCCTTGTAATCAGTGTAACTGCAGTGTCAGCAACCGTATATCATGGTGTCTCCGTCCCATGCCTATCACTAAGGAATGGCTACTTAGAAGGAGGAACGGGAGAAGAATGAAAAGCCGGGTTTTGTGTGAGAGTAATCACCATTCACAGAAGCTTCCAAATTTGGCCATGCTGCTTGGGCCAGGGTGCAAATGAAGATTCTTAGGATTTCTGCAGCACTAGCTATAGGAATATCAGGGCATGGGATTTCTGTAGCACTAGCTACAGGGGCGGAGAAGGCAATGGCACCCCACTCCAGTACTCTTGCCTGGAAAATCCCATGGATGGAGGAGCCTGGTGGGCTGCAGTCCATGGGGTCGCTAAGAGTTGGACACGACTGAGCGACTTCACTTTCACTTTTCACTTTCATGCACTGGAGAAGGACATGGCAACCCACTCCAGTGTTCTTGCCTGGAGAATCCCAGGGATGGGAGAGCCTGGTGGGCTGCCGTCTATGGGGTCACACAGAGTCGGACACGACTGAAGCGACTTAGCAGTAGCAGCTATAGGGACGTCAGGGCAGTGTCCACATAAAGGAGGATCCACCAGTAAACACAGGTAACAGACTGAGATGAACAAACATGTACAGGCGCTAGGGAAGGTTCATACTCTGAGCCAGTGAGCTGCAGCCCTGTAAAAATACTGTGCTCTTTTAAAAAATTTCCTTCAGCGTTGACAGGGAAGCATAGGGAAGCAGAAGGGGAGAAAAGTTATTTAGGAAATAAAATCAACTGGAGATACTAAAAAACAGAAGAAAGAGGACAGAGGGAGAAGAGAAAAGAATGACTCGCAGGTTTCTGATTGGTACTAAAAATGGATAGACAGATGGTGCAAACCACTCAGAAAGACAACTTTAAAACCTGAGCAAACATTTTTTCTGTATAATTCTATTAAGTAGTTTGTAAAATTACTGAACTTTCCTTTACCATTAAATTCTTTTCATTGGTAAACATGTTTTTCTCCCATTATTCTCTATTATAAAACAAAAAAACAAAGTGGCAAAATGTGTTCTTTTGTCTTCCCTTCACTTTCAAGCCATTTCAAGTGTAACACAAGGTTGGAGAAAAACCAGACTGAGCATTAAATCTGACTCAAATCTGCTTACTAAAAGACCAGATTTCTTCAGCCAGTGTTTTACTGATGACTAAGGACAGTCTCTATATAATAAAAAATAATTTTTGACATCTCAAACATAAGGCCAATAGTTTCCAGAGGGAAACAAAAGGCTTTGAGTTTTTCTTTTTTTTTTCCCCTGAGCAATTCTGAGGTAGACAGTGCAGCAGACAGGCAGATAAACAGCTTTATTCTGGGAAAACAACTGGACTTTCTGCCTACAAGTCAATAACAAGTTTAGGGACAAAAGTTTAAATAAATTCTGCATGATACAAAAAGACTTGGGAATATAGAATTCCACAAGCTGGTAACAATGGCAATGATCTACTTAGGGAACAGAATTAATGTGAAATATATAAGTTGCAAGTAGCTCAGAAATTGCCTCATTTGCAGAAAACTGAGACCTGTGTGGCTCAATCACCAACTTGCAAATCAAATCACTAAACCACATAGCTGGATTCAGAATCTACATTCTTCAAAGCTCAGATTTAGAACATTTTATTTCAGAAAATGTGAATAAATCATCACCTGAAATAGTTACATGTGGATATATACACAGAATACTGAGTTTTGACTAAAACAGTTTTAGTGTAACTAACGATCTTTTAAATAGTTTCCTTTTATATATTATATATATAGTTTTTAAAGCTTTATATAAAATTATACAGACTTGAACATTGGTATAATGGATAGAAACATGAAGAAAAATTTATTTGGTTCAGTGATAACCACTGTTTTTTCATATCTGAGGTTAAATTTGGATTTAACAAAAATAATTCATCTGGTAGTCAAATTAATATTCTGACTACATAGAGAGACCTCATTTTATGCTAATATATGAGACTAATACATTAGACTGGACAACATCTTGACTTAAAAAATCTTTTGTTAAAGTTATCAATAGCAAGAGTTTTACATAATAAACAAATAATATCTGTACAAACAATATGGAAAACAATTTGGCAGTATTTAATAAACTTAAGGATATTAATGTGCTACAACTCAGTAATTAACACACTAGAGTATAAACATGGATGCTGGTCAACAATGTTGGACATAAGTAGACAAAAAAGAAAATCACGGGATACCATACATAAAAAATCAGAAACATGCAAAAGCAAATACTGTTAAGGGAGAACATACACTTATAGAAAATCGATAGCTAAATGCACAGGAATGATACAGATCAACACTGGATAGTGGTTCCTCTGGTGGGAGGAGGGAAGACAGGCGAATACGGAAGGACGCAGAGTGGCTTCAAACAGTACTGGGCTAGGTCAGTACACAGAGTTTCATCTTGTTACACTTTACATCTTATTACACGTCTTAAATATCCCAGGATAAATCAGAAGACGTTTTTCTGCCAGGTGACAAAGTCCTGTTGATGCTGCCAGAGTTAATGTAACCTTGAAGATTATATGAGATGGATACATGACAAGAATATTTTGGTGCTACATTGCTTCTTCCAAGAGTTACTGCTTCAATTTTGGGGGAAAAAAAAAGAAAAACATTCTCTCATTGGATAAAACTTACTAAACATTGTTCATTTTCTCATTCTAAATATTGAGTTCCCACTACATGCCAGATAAAATAGTAACAGTATCTGTCCTAAGTGTCCTCATGTAGCTTAAAACCTAGTGGAAGTAGCAAGCAATAAACATATAAGCCCAGGATTAACATCACTTTACACCAGATCACTCCTTCCTTCTTAAAAACACGTACTTCACTTGGTTCACTGAATTTCACACTAACCTAGTTTTCCTCCTAAATCACCAGGTGCTGCATCTCAATTTCTTTTGCTAGCTCCTCCTCAACACTAAATAGGTTCCTTCTTTTCTCCAAGTATATTCACTCTCGGTAATCTCACCCACGCTTTAAATATCTCTACACTGACAACTCCCAAACTTACATTTCCAGCTTGAACTGGGGGTGGTGGGGTGGTGGTGGTAGAATATATATATACATATACATATATAAAATACAGTATATATTACCTAATTCAACATTCTCTTTGGCTGTCCAACACACATGTAAAACTAAACATGTCCAAAGCCAAACTCAAGCTCTTCCTTCAAAATCTGCTCTTCTGGCCTTTCTCCAGAATACACTGCATATTCTGTTTTCTATAAATGGCAGTCCCAGGAGCTATGAACACAATACTAACCATTTTCCATCTCAAAGGCTATGGAGTAAATGTTTCAGGTGTCAGGCCAAAAATCTTGCCATCATCCTTGACTCCTCTTTAGCATACAGTGCCTGACAACTTCTCACCACCTCCTCCCTTCACACCCTGACCCAAGTCACCTTCCTTGCTCATCTGGTCTCCTCGATTCAGTCCTTGGTCCCTGCCCCTCCCCACCCCCATGGTTGCTTCCCCACATACCATGGCCAGTTAGTCAGGAAGAGCTACTTAAAACCCAAATCAGAAAATGTCATTCATTTGCTCAAAACCATCCATACCTTCTGATTTTTTTCAGAGTAACGGTTCCCCAGGTCCCATGCCATCTGGCCCTCTCACTTTCTACTAGACCCCCACACTTACTCACTGAGCTCACTGGCCTTTGCCCTGGGCTTCACACCTCACTCCAGTAATCTTTTCCCTTATGTGAGCATAATAAATAGTTTACAGTGGGTAGATACATAATAAATGTTAGTCTAATTCTTTTTAAAAATGTCTTCCTTGATTTTTTTCTTGTCTTTAAGATACAACACACAGTCATATTATAAAGTCACAAAATAAAGGAAGGAAAAGTATTCAGGGCCATTGTAGACTTGTATATACTACACCAAATACACTATATTTTGTTCCCAAAAGAACTAAGAAAGAAACTTATGGCACTATATATCGGCACTGTTCTGTCTGCTTGGAACACCCTTCCCCCCAAACAGTTGCAGGGCTTGCTCTCTCATCTCGTTCAGGTCTTTCTCAGATGGCACCTTTGCAGTGAAGCCTGTCTGATCACCCTATGCAAAATCACAGCTCTCACGGCCCTCACACCCTGTCCTCTTCTGGCTGGCTGATACTTCCCATGACACACTACTAGCTTACTTTACTCAAATGTAAGATGCACAAGGGCAGGAATTTTGGTCTCTTCACTGCTATAAACCAGCATCTGACATAGAACAGACACTCAGTAAATACTTATTGAACCACAATCCATAAATGTAAAACTGCAACTGACAAGTCCAGTGAAGTAGTAGGAAGTGCTGGGAGAGCCTGTATGAAGAGAAAAAAACTCATCTGAGAAAGTCAAACTTAACTTGAGAAGTGAAGGATGATTAGGAGTTAACTAGGACGCACACAGGCTCAGTGGTGAGACGGGCTAAAAGGCCACTGTAGCTAGACCAGAAAGAGGTGGAAAAGGCGGAAGATGAGGTTGGAGTAGGTAGGAAGAGGCAAAACTTAGAATAGGTTCGTAGACAATATTGGGACAATTTGTCTTTATCTTCAGAGCAACAGGAAGCCGCTGAAGCATTCTAAGCAGAAGAATCATGAAAGCAGATTTATGTATTGAAAGATGACCTTGGATCCTGGGTAGAGAAAGTTTAGAAGGGTCAGGATGGATGTGGACAGATAAGGTAGAGGGCAATGCAACAATTCAGATGAGTTACCATGGTGTATTTGATTAGGGTGTTCAGAGTAGAGATAGAATGGATAAATAAGAGATTTAGGCTAAAAAAAAAAAAAAAAAATCAACAGGATCAGTGTTAAATTCGATCAGGAAGTGGGGTCAAGGGAATTTTTAAGGTTCACTTCTAGGAAGTTCACAAAAAATTCCCATTGACTTGAAGCTTATGTCCATAAGCAGTCACTGCTAGATCTTCAGTGTTCAACCCCTTGCCACAAATGGCTATGGAGCACCTGCAATGTGGCAAGATGTGCTGTAATTGTACAATATACACTGAATCTCAAAGTCTTAGCACAGAAAAAAGAGAGTAAAAATCTCAATAATTTTTATACTGATTACAGGTTGAAGTGATAATATTTTGGATGTTGCAGTTAAATACAATTATTGAAATTAATTTTACTTGTTTCTTTTTATTTTGTAGAAAATGTAAAGTTATATAAATGGTTCACATATTTCTACTGGATGGCACTAATCTCGGATGAAACTTCTAGAAATATAGTAATCACAGTTTATTCAAAAGGAAAAAAAATATGTCTAAAGAGAAGAGGTAGTGCTAGTGGTAAAGAACCCACCTGCCAATGCAGGAGACATAAAAGATGTGGGTTCAATCCCTGGGTTGGGAAGATTCCCTGAGGGAGGGCATGGCAACCCACTCCAGTATCCTTCCCTGGAGAATCCCATGGACAGAGGAGCCTGGTAGGCAAGTGCCCATCAGATCAGATCAGATCAGTCGCTCAGTCGTGTCCGACCCTTTGCAACCCCGTGAATCACAGCACGCCAGGCCTCCTTGTCCATCACCAGCTCCCAGAGTTCACTGAGACTCACGTCCATCGAGTCAGTGATGCCATCCAGCCATCTCATCCTCTGTCGTCCCCTTCTCCTCCTGCCCCCAATCCCTCCCAGCATCAGAGTCTTTTACAATGAGTCAACTCTTGGCATGAGGTGGCCAATAGTTACACATGACTGAAGTGCCTGAGCATGCACAAAAAGAGAAGATGACTGAACTTTAGGACTAAACGTTGTTCTTTTTATGAAGAATTCAGTTTGCTTTGTTCAAGGATGTGAGGAAATGAATACTTCAGTTACTGTTATTTAAATACAAAAGCCATTTTTCTGTTTGTGTCTTCTTTATAGACTAGATTGTTCTGCTTCCTCTATTGCTAAACTAATGGTTTCAGAGTGCCCTCCATCCACGGTATAGGGAAAAAGGGGAAAAAAAAAACCAAAACAAAACTGTAGATATAACAAAGACTCAGAGGTCATTTAGGCCCATGCTTTCATTTTGTAAGCGACAAACTTGAGATATTCAGAAATTAAGTAACTTGAAAAACACAGGACTGTCTATGCCACTGAAGATACAGATGTTTTCTCTAACATCTATGTTATAGTTGACTTGAAAATACTATAACAAATACATTATATTTTGTTCTGAAAGAACTAAAAGTGTATCTGTCTTAAGGTACTGAATATGTCAGTATTATTGATGACTTAGTTTGGGGATACAAAGTCATATGTATATTCTCACCTGATAAGAGTGGAAAAAGCATCAATTTTTAAAGTCTGAAAACCAGTTCTAATACTAAGCTGTAATCAGGGACAACTGTCATTCTGTTTTCTCATCAGTAAAATAGATGCTACCATATTCAGACTGTGATAACGATAGGAACATACATACACACACAGTGTAATAAACAGTTTACAGTGGGTAGATGCAGATAGTCTCCTTCTTCTTAATAAAACAAAAAATGCCTTCCTTCTCTCTCTTCTTGCCCAAGTGTCAACACACAGTCATATTATAAAGTCATAAAATTAAGGAACAAGGGAAACGATTACTGAAGTGAGCTGTGAAACCCAGTAGCTTACTTCTTGGGAGTACAAGATTCAAAGCCTCAGGTAGATCATCCAACCTGCCTAAGTCTATGCCCCCTTCAGTAAAGTGATGAAACCAAATCAACCAAAATGACTGAGTCTCATCTATGACTCAACAGTGTATAGCTATGAATGCCACGCATTTCCAAAGCCTGAATAATGCCAAAAGCTTTAAACATTTAAAAATTAATATAAAGTGTAATTTTTCGTTTCTAAAACTTCTCAATTTGAGATATAATTCACCATTTTGCATATTTTAAAGGGAAGTTCTTAAAACTACTCACATCTGGTTGAATGGCTTTAAATACTGGAACATCCATTAGTGTTATCTGACCCTGAAATAAAAAGTAAAAAATTTTTAGAATTTCTTCTTTGGAATGCCATAATATGACATATATTTGAAATTAAAATTATTAGTCTGTACTCAAATCTTTACTAGAAAAAAGTCCCAATTTTATAAGGGCTTAAAAAAATGAAAATTTAGTCCTTACACCATAAAATAAAATTATTTCTATTTATCTCATGCCTTTTTATATTTTCCTGTGAGACAAGTGGGGTAAAGTTACAAAATAAACAAATAATTTTCAAAGTTTGAACATGGTCATACATTGTGTGTGTTAGCTGTTCAGTAGTGTCTGACTCTTTTTGACCCTAATGACTGTAGCCCAACAGGCTCCTCTAATTCATGGGATTTCCCGGGCAAGAATACTGGAGTGGGTTGCCATTTCCTTCTCCAGAGGATCTTCCCGACCCAGGGACTGAACATGAGTCTCCTGTATTGCAGGCAGATTCTTTACCACCTGAGCCACCAAGGAAGCCCAAATACATACATTAAATCAAAACAAAAAACAAAAATTGGATCTACTGGTTTATAAAGCAGTGGTGTTGCTGTGACTATTAAATCATACCTACTCAAACAGTAATATAAAATGTGATAATAATACAAGGGTATTTTTTCCCAACTTATGAAAAGTAACTGACTCTACACTAGTGGCAACTCATACTGAAGGTCTTCACGTGCTTATGGACCTATCCCTCTTGTGACTACACACATAAAACAAAACCTAGCAATATACCAAAGTTTATTCCTGGAATGTAAGAGTAGTTCAATATCAGGAACTCAGTATATTCTGCTAACAAGCCAACGGAAAAAGATAACGCAAATAAATGAACACTTGTCTGTTAAGAACTAAGTTTTTTTAGGTATCCTTCATGAAAATGCAATAATGCCTTCAACTTTAATTTTTTAATTTACAAAAAAGTAAAAGTACTTCTTTCCTACCTATGTCAGTAAAGTACATTTAGCTGGAGGAGGAGGTGTAGGTAGAGACGAAAGCAATTATCATAAAGGCTTACTATTACTTCTCAAGTTGATAGTGTAACCTACAAAGCTTCTCTAAAAGTATCAGTGGATTTTTTTCTTTCATCTTCCCCATTTCATTCCTCTGCTTGCTCCATTGTTGTGCTACTCTCTCCACTGATTCCCACATCCAGTTTGTTTTTTCTTTTTTAAACATCTCCTCTGTTGGGCCTACAAATTCTAATTGGATAGTACCAATATGTAAATTATGTGCAAAAACTGGAGAACAAGAGGTGGAAGACTTACCGCATATTCTTCTGGTGTAACCTTAAGGACATCAAATACCACAGCATCAAAACTTTTCTTCAATTCAGAACCTTTGTCACTTAATGATTCAGAACTGCTACTTTTCTGTTAAATTAAAAAAAAAAAAAAAAGAAGCCACTAAAAAATTGTCTTGCAGTCAATATCACAGAAACTAGACTGGCTTTAAAACTGAGGAAGCTAAGAATACTGAGTTAACAAATTGTAGAAAAGTTAGTCGGAACAGACTGCTTAGTTGGAAGAGCACTAGAAAAAGGGTCGGGCAATGTAAAATTCAGCCTCAGTCAGTCAGTTCAGTCTCTCAGTTGTGTCCTACTCTTTGTGACCCCATAGACTGCAGCACGCCAGGCTTCCCTGTCCATCACCAACTCCCAGAGCTTATTCAAACTCATGTCCATTGAGTTGGTGATGCCATCCAACCACCTCATCCTCTGTCGTCTCCTTCTCCTCCTGCCTTCAATCTTTCCCAGCATCAGGGTCTTTTCAAATAAGTCAGTTCCTAAATTTAACCTCAACTTTAGATTTTAGGTTTGCGAGTAAGTCATTTTTCTGTATGTCAGTTTCCTCACCCTGACCTCCTATCATTTCCAATAGAAATGAAAGATTTTAACAAGTTCAACGATTTTCAAATGAGATTAAAAAAAAGAGGGGGGATACACTCATCTATAATTTTTAAAACTGATGTTTATTAAGAAAAAGATAAATTATTTTCCTAACATAACAGGAAAACATTTAAAATTCCATTAACTAAATAATAAATGACCCAGTCTTATCTGTCAAGTGAATGTCTGTCTGTGATAGTACAATTGATACTGCCCTTTCTATTACAGTACAAATTTAAGTGTTTTCTGCTTTAAGGTTACTGCTTAATTTTAATTTGTTGTTGCCATATGTAGAACAAAAGGTGGCTTTTGGCTCTGAAAACCTTATTTCTGTTAAATTTCCACTTCATCTGTACTACAAAATAAAGATGCATTTTGCAAATCATTGACTGAAATCAAAGAAAAAGCACTATAAGAACATTCAGATCATGTTCTGTTAAATGGTGATAGAATATCAGGCTTCAGTAAATGGCACAAAAAATTAACCAAAGTTTCAATTACAGAGGTATAATATGTATGTCAAGCCAACAGCTATTATACATCAGTTTTGAGCACCTGTCATTACATTTCATTTTTACTTTTTCCTTCTCTTTCAGTTCAGTTTAGTTCAGTCCCTCAGTCCTGTCAGACTCTTTGTGACCCTTTCAGTAGCAACTAAATATCGAAATCATTACAAAGGAAGGGATCTCTCGTTAATCTTGGGAAATTCTGCACCATTATTACTTAAAATATTTCTTCTGCTCCTTCCTCTCTCTCCTCCTCTGATGTTCCATTATGTGTACCCTACACCTTTTGTCACTGGCCCCACCACTCTTGAATATTGAGTTCCGTTTTCCTCATTCTATTTTTCTCATTGCACTTCAGCTTGCGAAGATTCTACTGACATGTCTTCATGTCAGGTTCACTGATTCTTTCCTTAGGTGTCTGCTGGTCATCAGTCTCCTGGTGAGTCAATCAAAGTCATCTGGTACAACGTTTTTGATTTTCAGCATTTCCTTTTGATTCTTGGAGTTTCAATATTCCTGCTTATATTACCCATCTATTCTTACACGTTGTCCATTATTTTCCATTAGAGCTCTTAACATTACTAATCTTGGCTATTTTAATTCCCAGCCTGTTAATCCCAAAATCTCTTGCCATATCTGGAGTCTCTTACTACATTGTTTGCTTTGCCTCTTCAATCTAAGTTTTTCTGGTTATCTTTCAGCATGTCTTAAAATTTGCTGAAAGTCAGATGTGACTTAGTGGGTAACAGAAACTGAGGTAAATAGGCCTTTAGTGTAAGAGTTTATGTTTATCTAGATAGGAGTTACTTTGTTTATTATTTGTTGTGGCTAGAGGCGTCTTCACTTTCCTGTAGTGTCCTTGTTTTTGTCTCTGGGTTTCCCTAGAAACTCCTTAGATAAGATATGTGCCTTGCAGTTCTTTAGGCTGTGATCCTTTATTATCATACAGGAACCCTGCTGATGTGGTGGTAAGGTATGGGAAGTAGGAAGAGAAGACATGTTCCACCACCCTACAGTCTGTTACTTTGGTGAGCCTGTGCGCTTGGGCTGTGACCTTAGGTGATTCTCAGTACCCCAGACTCCCCTTAGAAAGTAAGACAGGAAGGCTGGAGGGCTCGGAATTCGGTATTCCTCTTTCCCCAGGTAGATTAGGATCTGGTAAAGTCTCCCCTGAGGACGGGTGGAGAAAAGAACATGCTGGGCATATTTCAGGATGATTACTTCCCCTTAGTATATTTCAAAATGGTTACTTCCCCTCCTCCAGCTGGAAGCATGAGGGATTTTTCCATGATCTTCACTGTGAAAACCTGGTGGGGCTCCTGGAGGTAAAATTCACAAAAGTGGGGTGGGAGGCCTAAACTAAGCCCCCAGGAGAGGCTAACTCTCAAGCTAGTCCACACAGAGCCTCTAGCAGCTTGTCAACTACACTAAGTGTTCCTGCCCTTTCCTGACTCCAGTGATTTCTGCTCTTGGTAAACAGTTATTCTCTCTATTTGCTTCTCTCTCCAGTTCTCAGGGCATCACTTGTCAATTTGCTCTGTGACATCAGTTCTCCAACAGAGCAGGTTTTCAGACTGTTCAGCTTTTTTCAAGCTGTGAGGACAGGAGTCATGAATTCCAAGCTCTTTATGTGTCTGAGCAGAAACCCAAAGTCTCATAAATGGATTTCATATATTTATCTTATTCCATGTATTTGATCTCTGTAACTATGACTAGCTTACGATATGTCAACAATGTTATTTTATATTCCAAGACTAACACAGAAATTTATTCATGTCAATAATCCAAATAGACATCAGTTAAACAGTATATACTAATCCAGTAACTACCAAATAATAAATATATTCTGTCAGGTAAAGACATTCATTTTAAATATAACTTGCCAATTTTCTCCAAGTTTCTAACTCATTCAAAAGAAGTGAGCAGGTCATAATGGCAATCTTAATGCTTATCAAAATGAATAATCATTTTCCTCCTTTCCTTCTTACAAACCAGTAGCAGGGGCTTAAAAAATTCTGAGTGATGTGCTTCTACCTGCTTCCCCACTGGCAATAAACAGTGGTATTGATAAGAAGCTAAGCAGTACCGAGACATAATGTACACTAAGTTCACAGTAGTTATTCTTTATCCACTGAAAGACTAAAAAACTATTGACACTTCTAAATGTATGAAAAAAGTTCACCACCCCTCTACTGATACCAGATGCTTAAGCACAGGTTAGGTCTAAAAGGTAAAGATAGAAGGGTAAGGGTACCGCATTTCTGAGAAGCTTGCATTTTGATATGTTAATACATCTTTATTTCAAGAGAAGGTAGAAAAATATATATTTTTTATTTTATTTTCTTGACATAGCAGGAAGACAATTTAAAAGGCAGACTTTCTACCCTTACTTCTCACATACTGAATTATACTACTCTGAGGTCTCATGAAATTCATCTACTTTTAGAAAAAGCCAACATAAGTTTTTATACAAGTGAAATGATCTGTTTTATTTAACAAACAATTCTGTACTGTTTCCTATAATATTATTTCATATATTTCAGGACACAAAGTCATAAATATACCATCATATACCCACATACATCTAAGAAAGTTAAGAAATATGATTATAAAGATACCAAGTAAATATACATGCAATATAGACATATTTACAAATATATTTAATCCATGCCTCAAGGAGGAATAAAAGCTATATACAAATTTATGGAAAAAATGATTAAAAAAATTTTTTTAAAGTAATAGCTTCAGAAAGAAGAAAGCTCCTGTTTAGGGAATCAGGAGAAAACTTTCATAAAAGTATACCATTTAAAATAGAAAAAGCTGAGGGTTTATCCAAACATCAGCAAGATGTAGTATTCTTTCATTAGAATATAAATTTCAAGTAGAGAATCAGTGGTAGTTAAATCCATTAGAAGGAAAATTTAAGCCCATTTTGACAAAAGTCCCAAATGCAGGGCTGAATGTCATGGGTATTTAGTTAGTAGGTAATGAGGAACCACGGACAGTTCGGGAATACAATAAAGTATAACAACTGTATTTTAAGAATGTTAAAATTGAGTTACAGTCAAATGGACCAAAAACAGCAGAGAACAGAAGTGCAAGATCAAAATAAAAGCCCACAACAATATTCTAGACAAGAAATAATAACTGACCAAACTAAGATGCTACTAGTAGAAACAAGGAGAACAGGACTGGCTCTCAGAGATAAGGTGTGGTGGCCAGGCTCTAAGCCGGTGCCAGGCATTCTCTAGCTCTTGGTGGTCACTGGCCTGTGTAATCCTCTCCGCTACAGTGCAGGCAGGACCCAAGATGTTACTAGATGATTACATTACAGAGGATTCCAGCTTATGTTCTGCTAGTGGACTCTCCCTGCTGTGATGTGAAAATGGTTGTGCTGGGCAAAGGAGAAGCAGGTTAATGCAAAATCTATAGAACTGAACTTAGATGCTAAGGAAATAGTGATGTTACTGATGGAAGTCAGAGAAGGAGGGTGAGCTATTTTCTTTACAAGTAGTAGAGCAAAAGAGAAACAAGTAAACTGATTTTGTTCATATTATAAGTAAAATGCCTGGTCCATCACAAATGCTTAATAAAATTTGTAACAGAAGCCAGAGCTAGAGTTAAAAATATGGAAATAATCTACATAGGAAAAATAATTGAAACTACTGACTGAGAATATTCTAACAACAGCAAGGCCTACGTAAGCTGGCTGGGCAAAATGAAGCTGAAATTACCAAGGAACTCTGAAGTCAAGGTGTAAAAGCGTCAAACATTTTTTCTCATCCTCTACAGTAAGGATGAAATAAAGGGGAAATACAGACGCTAGATGCTGAAAGTATTAAGGAAAGCAGGCAAGTACCCTAGATCTATAGACAAAGCAAAAAAAAAGGGGGGGGGGTGCGGCAAAAATAAAATCATAATCCATTAACCAGAGATGAGCATCTAGTTCAGTCTTCATCTCCAACAGTCTGAGCTACATCACCAGAAGAGCCCTTTCAACATTCCAGCCTAACGGTTCTTCAGCCTCCTTCGACAGGCTTGGAATCAAGGGATCTGACAGTGTCAACTGGTCATTCTCTGCCCCACTTGTTTTAATGCCCTCAAGGTTCATATAATGTGAAAATACCTTAAAAAGAAATCCTATGCATCCTTCAAAACTAAAACTAAAAAAGAGTTTTAAGTAATCATTATCTGTCAATTATATTAAGTAGGTAGGGATTAACTCCTAAAATGTATAATGAACACATGGATGGTACAATTAAAATAGTTTTTAAAAAAACTGAAAAGTCTGTAACCCTTTTCTCACGCTATGATTTAAAATCTGTAACCAACCATAATGCTTAAAAAATTAGAAATGCCAGGTAAGAAATTTTACAACTGAACTTCTTAACTGTCTTACCTCAGAAGCAGTAGCAGCAATATTAACATTGCTTGCCTGCCCGTTCATTAGGTCCATGCTTCCCACAACATCAGTCCCTGACGCTATTTAATAGCAACAGAAGACTGACTGCATCACGTCCAAGGCCACAAATACATTATTATTCCTGTAAAAAAATAAACAGCAAACTTTAACTGTGCGTCTTATTGGAAGTTTAAGAAAACAAACCCATACCTCTCACCATGCCCCCAAATAAAATACTTCCAGTTTACCAAATTCTGTTTTTCATTTAAATCAGTAAATTCAGTCTGAGGACAATCCTATTAATGCTACTTTCAACACGTATGTTCAATACATGCTACTGTTATGTTCCTTATCAGCCAAACAAAGATATAACTTTTCATTTATTGTTAGAAAAATTTTTAAAGTGTTTGCTTTAATAAAATAAAGTGTAAAAAAAATCTTGCCAAGTAACACATGGCTTAACAAAATAATGTCTTAGAGATCTAAATGACATCCCTAAATCAACCATACTGAATAAGTTTAGCATTGCTGATAGTCTACAGTCACAAAGTTTACAAGTTGATAGTTGACAAAGATATCACAAATAATTAAAAACAAATTATTATTTATAAAGATATCACATGTTATAAAAATAACACAATATATGATATATATATATATATATTTATTTGTATAGGGCTTTAAAGCTTATTGAATAGCCTCAATCCATTATCTCACTGATCTTCACAATGACCATAAAGCTAATTAAGGAGGATTTCATTATAGTCATAACACAAACACCGTCTCTGAGGACACAGGCTGGTAAATGAGGAGTCAAGAATAAAATTCAAGCCATCTGAAATTCTTGTCAAATATTTTTTCCACATTACCATATTTTTTCTACTTTACTGAAACTCAAAACGTTTACTTGTGATTCTAATCCCTTTCCACAAAGAAACTGCCTCCTAGATGGGTATGTTGGTAACTACCTGTTTCGGAGGCAATTTCTTCCTCTAAACAGAGTAAGGCCCCTTTCAAACTTTAAATTTCTAAGATATTTTCCAGAAGAGAAATAAGTGTCTATCAATTAGGTATTTAAAACTGTATCTATTTTTACTGAAGTATAATTGACTTACATTATTAGTTAGTTTCAGCTATACAACATAGGGATTTGCTATTTTTACACATTACAATGAGCATCACATTAAGGCTAGTAACCATCTGTCACCACATAGAGTTATTAACAATATTGCTGACCACATTCCCTATGCTGTACGTTATAAAATTATACCCACTTAACAACCGGAGCTTGAAATACTAATTTGCCTGAAATGCTAAGTTTCCTTTCTCTGGAAAAGCAACGTATGGCAGTGATTTAGAAGCACAAACTACAGGACAAAACTGCCTAAGTTTAAACCCAGTGAACTGTTTACCTTTTCTGTGCCCAGAGATAGAAGTACCTGCTTCACAGAGTGGTGATGAGAAACTAACACATGTAAAGCGCCTACAACAGCGCTGACACACGTGAAGAGCACTGTGATAATAATGCACATTCTGTCTACTCGCTACTGAATCCACACGAAGCTTAAGTTCAAGAGAATCTTCTAATTAAAAAAATACAAAAATCTTAGGAATATACCTCCGACAAAACACTTGTTGGTGGGCATCAGCAATATCCTGATTGCAGAAACAATGAATGAGAATACCTAAAATATGTTTCCCAGATGTAGCAAAAACATGTTGCTGGTTTTCAAATGCTTAAAAATTTTTACTAATGGTAGCAGGCTTCAGTCACATCCTAAATTTATCTTCATTTCTTCAGATATATCCTAAGTACCTGCTATGAGCAAAACACTGTGACAGAATTTTTTAAATTAGAAATATATTAGGAACAATGATTTTTAAAATAATCATTTGGAAAACCAATGTGAAAAGGAATAGAGCACAGAAATACTTTAATGTCCTCCAATCTACAGTATTTCATTTTATAACCTTTATTTTTAAGGATCTAAGAATCATTTATATTTATGCTACTATGCAAAATGAACTTGATAATCCAAATTCTTTCTGAAGGCAACATTCAGTTTGCAATGAAATGTTTTCAAACAATTTCATTTCATTCCACATTCTGCACCTGATTAATTTAGATACAAATTCATAGATCAAGAGTGCCCCCTAGTGTTAAGAAAAATTCATCAAATCGTTAAAAGAAATGTATCCTTAGTCTAACTTACATATCAGATAAATAAATTTTATGGTTAATAATCGGAGAAGGAAATGGCAACCCACTCCAGTACTCTTGCCTAGAGAATCCTGTGGACAGAGGAGCCTGGTAGGCTGCCGTGTATGGGGTCGCACAGAGTCAGACACGCCTGAAGCAACTTAGCAGCAGCAGCAGCATGGCTATTATTTACTAAAAAGCAGGTAATATACCAGGAGTAAACACTAATACGTTTGCAAACTATTGACAGTAAAGAATCACTCTCTCTGCCTGCATTTAATTAAAAAGTCATTCAAATATCCTAATGAAAACTGTCATATTAAAATCCATTATGTGAAATGAAAGGCAGCAAAGCATACCTTAATGAAAGTCTTATTCTAATAATCACTTACAAATGTACTACATGTCAATAGTATTTAACAGCGTTCAAGTACAACAAAGCCTCATACAATACCATAAAAACATTGCAAGTCCTAAGAAACAGGCATGGGTTAATTTTTACAACATGTGCCTCAATACATTCCTGTGCTTTGCACACAAAAATGTTCAAATTGGATAAGACAAATACATGCTTTAATATTATTTACTTTTCCTAATACTATGTATAAACAGCACAATCATTCACAGTAAACACCAACATGACAGAAGCGCTTTTCTTAGTTAAATTATTTCCTACTATTCTCTTCTGAAACTTCTAAAAACAGTTTACCTGTCTTTTAGAAAGGTTTAAATCCCCAGACAGGCATAGTGCTTCAATATAATCCCCAAACATCAATGCTGCTTCTTTCCAAGCAGTATCATCCTCAAATACAAAACCTGAAATATGCAGATTTAGCTCCTTGCTTGAGGTCACAAGAAAGAAAAAAAAGAAAGTGCAGTCGTTCAGTCGTGTTCGACTCTTTGCGACCCCAGGGACTATACAGTCCACAGAATTCTCCAGGCCACAATACTGGAGTGGGTAGCTGTTCCCTTCTCCAGGGGATCTTCCCACCCAGAGATTGAACCCAGGTCTCCCACATTGCAGGTGGTTTCTTTACTAGCTGAGCCACTAGGGAAGCCCAAACCAGATTATTAAATAAGAGGCAAAATCATTCAGTCTCCTAACCCCTCCTCACCTTCTCAATAGTATCTCCACCAAGAAGCCCAATACTTTTCATTTTATTTTTTTAGGAGAGAAAATTGTTTTATTCCAAACAAAAATACCAAGAGGGTAAAGTTAAAGTGACAACTTCTCACTAATTAATCTCCTATCATAATACCAGTTATGTATTCTTTTCTAAAATAATTTATGCTATCATCATTAGGAATATTATGTTAAAAACACTTAGTAATTTTACAAAATATACTTTAGAAGAGTTAAGCAATTATAAGGAAAATAGTGAATTATAATTCATTAGTGCAATTTCTTTGGAAACATTCAGATAATACAGAATTGATATGCTTATACATGCTGGCTTAAACTCTCAGTAACAAAAATAATCTCACTAAAACTCTGGAGAAGAAGCAAAAACTACATAGATTAAAAGTTATTCAAACAAGCACTATTTACAACAGTGAAAACCAAAAGTGACCTTAATGCCTTTGTACATAATCACGTTAAAAAATTCAAATAGACAATTTTAAGGAAAAAATATGAAAACAGAAATGACAATTTCAACCACAGAACCTAAATCGTATTATGATCATATAAATTTCATAAGAAAAAAAAGCAATATGGTGAAATTAAAACACCATAATAGAAACTCAATATTTATATGCTGTCATAGCACTTGCTTTCCTTTAAAATTTATTTTTAAATAAATATTAAAGACACATTTTATATGACAATGAGGAGGGCATGGCAACCCACTCCAGTACTCTTGCCTGGAAAATCCCATGGACAGAGGAGCCTGGCGGGCTACAGTCCATGGGGTTGCAAAGAGTTGGACACGACTGAGCAACAAACACTTTATTTTTACGTGGAAGGCAAAAGGTTTAAACGGCCTGTATATCACAGCACTTTCAGCATGTATGACAGCTGAACTTTCACTGCCTTCTTTAATTTTTATTTAAGAAAATTAGAGATTAGTCCCAAATCCCCCAGTATTTTGTTTCAATAATTACAGCCAACAAAAAACACTGATGAGTAACAAAAAAAGACAATTTTGACTTTGACATGACTGATATTGAGCTATTTTGAGAGAAGTTTAGTAAAGAATGTGGTTGCCTCTTAAAATCATTTCTACTAGAGCACAAAACAAGATTATCTTTGGGTATTTGCTTATAACAAGTTCAAGTTATTACAAAAGAAATAGAAAGAGGTTATGATATACCTCCATCCAGGGTTATATGAGCTCCCCAATGCCTCCCACAAAGAGGTCATTAGTCTCCTTCCTTTATGCTTCCACTGTTCTTTTGTCAAAATTCTATTGCTCTATTTTCTCACTGATTTATATATCTCTCCATAATGAACTTTGAGCTTCTTGATGTCAAGGACCCATATTGAAAACAAAACACAACAGAAAAACCATGATTTTTCATCTTTGCACTCAGGCACATAAACATTATACTGACCTTAACTGCCTAACTTAAGCACCTGTCTGTGAAACATGAGTGAATGACTGAACAAAGCAGTTGTTTACATGACAACATTAAATAAATGTCCATTTAACAACAAACATACCGGCATAATGGCAATCAAATAATCAGTGCACACAATAATATACACATTTAAATGAATACAGGACTTTGCTGACGGCTCAGTGGTTAAGAATCTGCCTGCCAAAGCAGGGGACATGGGTTCGATCCCCAGTCTGGGAAGATTCCACATGGTGGGGGGCAACTAAGCCTGTGCGCCATAACAAGAGAAGCCACGGCAACAAGCAGCCCATCCACAACTAGAGCGCAGCCCCCACTCGCCACACCTAGAGAAAAGCCTAAGTACAGCAATGATGAGCTGGCGCGGCTGTAGTTTTTTTTTTTTTTTTAAAGGAATCTTTCTATTTCTAGCAACATGGCTAAAAAATGACAACAAGGGATAGAGATGGGGGCTTGGACTCTGACACCAGTTGAACAGAAAAATCAACCAAGAGATGAGGACAGAGACACATATACTATCCTCTCTACCCCATCCACACACAATTTTAACCAGAATAAAACCAGAGAGACTGATAGTCTACCCAATCAGTGATAAGATGGTTTACAAAACAATTCTGGTACAGAAAGATAAGTACCTGTATGTCTTTGCCTGGGCTTAATACGGTGGCTGGAGGAGGCTGCCTACGAAATGAAAATCTGTTATCCTAGGCATGCTCCAGCATAAATACAGCAATTGAATTTATACTACCAGCAAGGTCCAAGACCTTCAAGATAAGATATTCACATACAATATGTACACAAGCCAATGAGATGTACACAACCCAAAGCAGATGAAGGAAACAAAATTTGTGGGAAGTAACATTCCTTCAATCCAGGCAATGTGGAATTCTGAAAATAAGTTCTCACTGTCAAGATCAAAATATAAATATTTATGTTAACTGTGATTAGGATGATTAGTGATTTTAGATTGTCAATGTGTTTATAAGTTTAAAATTAACCTCTATTTAATAACTTTTTAAAATAATGACCTACGTTTACGTAAAAAAATTACTTCTTTTATAGACAATCCTATCATTTTGTTTTATACACTGAAATACACAAAACACTGCAATAACAAATCAAAGCTAACATTTATGGAGTGCCTGCTATCCAGTAGGTCCCACTCTAAGCATTTTTCCACTAAAAAATCACTCAATGATCAAAACAAATCCTACAAAATTATTACATTATACTCCCGTTTTTAGAGATGAGTGGAAAGGTAACTTGCCTAAGCTTACACAGTAGAAACAGGCAGCTAGAAGAAGAAAAAGGGAGGGAGGATGGATGGACAGAAAAACAAAAGATAGCAAAGATGGATAAACTGTTGCACAGATAGAACAAAAACTTGGGGTGGGGAGGGAGGAGGTAAAAAAGAGAGGGAAAGGAGTGGAGAGGGACGGTAGGGGGACAAAACGAGGGAAGTGGGGGTTCAAAGAAGAGAATCCAAAAGTTTTTCCTTCCTCTGAGCAGATTTATAATACAACTAGAGGGGAAACAGAAGACATCAGGGAATACTACAACTTACTACACAGTGATTCAGCTTCAAGAGTCACATGATTTCTAGAGGAGGAAATATCTTTAGGTTTACCAAATAAGACAGGTTGAAGGGTTTGAAGAGAAGGGGAAGTAAAACACCACCACCAAGGGTGCAAATTTAAAAGCAAAGGTGGCCCAGAGAGAAAGTATGATGTGGACAGACTTGCTTAGTGGGGACAACCTTTCTGAGTTATTCTGAAAAGAAGTGACAGGACCAGACTGCAGATGGTCTCAACTGTTAAAAGGAGGAATTGAGATTGGAAAGGAAAGGCGCTAGGAACCATTCAAGTTTTCTGAGTAGGGAAATGACCTTAGGAAACTAAAACCAGTATTTCAAGGATTACCATGCCAGGGGTATGCCACTGAGCTTTATGGAAAGTGAGTAGTAAAAAACACGCTCTTACCTTCTGCCAAGAACAGCGAAGCACTTGAAATGATGTGCAGACCCCTTTCCTACCCAGGCTTCTCCAATCTCTGCTCTCCAGGACCCTCGCCTAGTCTCCTGGTTGTATAAAAAGCCCCTGATCACACCCTATCCCCTTAACTGCCATCACCTTCACCCTCCATCACCAGTTTCTAATTCAGAATACCTGATGCTGTGAAAATGGCAACTTTGGATGACATTTAAGAGAAAAAAAATCTAACAAAATTCATATTCATTTGTGAATACTGGCTCCACCCATCCTGAGGGGTAGTGAGAGCAGTTCAGTGGGAAAACTGTAAGACAGTAATACTAATTCTAGAACTTTAGCTATGTGCTGTTGCGTAAATTATGTAATCTCTGAACTTTGATTTCTCTGTGTATAAATAAGAGACAATGGGCTTCCTGGATGGCTCAGTGGTAAAGAATCTGCCTGCCAATGCAGGAGATGCAGTAGACACAAGTTTGATCCCTGGGTCAGGAAGATCCCCTGGAGGAGGATATAGCAACCCACTCTAGTATTCTTGCTGGAATAATCTCATGAACAGAGGAGCCTGGCAGGCTACAGTCCATGGGTTGCAAAGAGTCGGACAAGACTGAGCACTCATGCATAGTCATAAGAAACAATAAAGTGTACATCAAAGTGATTTTGTGAGAATTATATGTAATCAAATAGGAAAAATTCAATGCATGTATAAATGTTGAGTATAATAGCAAGAACACAAATTTTGGAGTTGGAAAGCCCTGGCTCAAATTCTAGCTTGGGCACTTGCCAGCCAGCTGTAAGGCGTTGGCCAAGGAACTTTGCTAATATTTAGACAGAGGCTCAAAGTCCATCTATCAGTGATGGGCTTAAAACAAAACAAAACAAACATAAAAACAAGTAATCCACCCCCCTCCCCCCGCAAAAAAAATCCACAAAAAATCAAAAGGAAAGGAAGAGGCAGATCTCAAATAACCCTTCTTTAAAATTCCAGAAGCATGTGAAAATTACAATATAAATTAATGAATTAGAAAAAATGGTAAACTATGCCTCTAAATGAACCATTTTGAAAGCATATTTTAAGACACAAGTACGACTGAAGCGACTTAGCAGCAGCAGCAGCACACTGGAAAAGAAATGTACTGAACAATTAAAAATTTCTTTTACTTAAAAAATATTCATTTCTTAGAAGTGCTATGTGTATCACATGTTAATAACAACTGTTATCTTTCAGCACAAGAAGGAGATAAACCTACAAAACAGTCTCCAACACTAAATCACTGCATTTAATGATGAGAGGTCTCTTAGGAGAGACACCACTTTGCATGCTGGCTGGCTAACTTCCAAGTGTAAATTAAACATGAATGTTGTAAATTATTTTATAAATTTATTCAAAAGTCCACTGAAATTATCCCATGTATCCTTAGTAGTACAGAATAAGTGATAAGATATTCTAAGCTATACTTAATTCTTAATCAAAGGATAACAAGCATTTTCAAACAATAGTAATTCACATGGCAAGAACACCCTGAAACTGTAAGAAAAACAAGATGTGCTGGAGAAGCTTCAATCACTGTAAGCCAACCACAAAGACAGGTTTAGCAATTTCACACACCACCCAGGTTGAGGAGAAAAAAAGACAGTGTTTAAACTAATCTACATATTTAGAAATCTTCTGTCAAAAGAACTTAATAAACTGTTTCCCAGCAAGACTGTTTACTAGATCACTTCCCAAATTACTGTTTAAGTTTAAATGTCTCCATGTTTTTTTCCAGGCATGTATTTTATTTAGAGATATTTTAGGTACATATTTAAGATATGTGAGAAAGATGATTTTCAAAACAAAGCAAGCTGAGACCTTAAATTAGAAGGAAGAAGATAGGGATAGCAGAAAAGTATTTCACTTAGCACACTGCCACTTTAACAGCCTGCCTGAAGCAGGGTTACAGCATATATTACAGGCAATGATGAAAACAAACTAGCCCGCTTAAACCTCCCTATCTAAAGACTCAATATAAGTTTTTCAGATATAATTTTGTTGCATTTCTACTAAATTGTACATATAATGGGATGAACCATTTATAAACTGGCCCACAGCTGCACAGAAAACTTGTATGTCTATGTACCTAAATGGCCTAAAACTATCTGTAGGGGAGGCGAGGCTTTCAAATTAGATACTAAAGGGGGATAATCTACTAAGTAATGCCTTTAAAGGTTATACTCAATCTCTAGCATAAAATGTTCATAAAGATAATCTACCAAGATTCTAATACTTAAGAGGGGATTTCCCCCGTGGTCCAGTGGCTATGACTCTGAGCTCCCAATACAGGGGTCCCAGGTTTGATCCCTGTTCAAGGAACTAGATTCCACATGCCTCAGTTAAAGATCGTGCGTGCTGCAAGGAAGATTGAAGATCCCGTGTACAGCAACTAAGACCCAGTGCAGCCAAATAATTTAAAAAAAAAAAAAAAAAAGCTCCAAGATCTCCTATATGACTTGGCCCAAAATATAAATATAGGTTAACTAGAAATTCCATTAACAGAAAGGAAGCTCCAAGCAAAAAGATACCCTGTCCCTCAAACATCTGTTTTTGTGTTTTGGTGGGTGTGTGCGCATTTTGGTCAGAGGCTCAACTCAGAAGACTAGCCCATAAATGTCCATTTAATTCATAAGACTACATGCTATTTGAAAAAAAAAAAACAAAACATACTGCACAATATTGGCAAATAAAGCATAAAGACAAGTCAACTGAATCAGAAGTACATTTACGTATTTGGCAAAAGTGTGTCATTGTAGGCCTAGAAATGATTAGAGAAAGGAACTCAGCCTGTTAGTATTCAAATAGTGGAAGAGAAAGACAGCATGGTGAATCAGTGTGGCAGAAGCAGGACAGACATCAGAACTCTATGTCCAAGCAAAGATTTCAGGTGGGGCAACCGTACAGCCGCAGCGCCTCCCTTAAGACACAGGGGAAAAGGCTCTATAGACAAGGGCAGGGAATTCCCTGGCGGTCCAGTGGTTAGGACTCTGCGGTCTCATAGTTGAGGGCCTGGGTTCAATCCCCAGTCAGGGAACTAAGATCCCACAAGCCACGTGGCACAGCCAAAAAGATTTTTTTAAAAAGGAATAAATAAAAAGGAGGACAATTAAACAGCCTGGACATTCAGGAGATTCTTAAACCTGAAATGTGAGGCTGACTGAACACCAGGGAACAATCTATAGGCAATGGAACACTATGCAGTCACTAAAGAACAAAAGAATCCTCAATGATACATGCAGAAATGTCCACAACTTACTGCTAAATCAATAAAGCAATGTGACAAAAAAGGTATTTGAGGTATAATCCCTTTCGGCTGTCATTATCATTGCAGCATGGAAGAGAACCTGTACCAACACACACTAAAATGGGGCTGTCTCCAGGTTTACACATCAAGTTTTCCCTAACTTTGGCTTACCGGCATATTTTAAACTTTCCCACAAAGACTTCAATTTTTGAAAAGTAAAAAAAACCCAAAAAACCAGTGTCTTCTCACAGACTGCTTATTAGCTGCAAGAGGAAAAATAAACAAGTATACTGTGATGAAACTGGACAATGCCTTGAGCTGAGGAGCAGACAGACATCGTGTGTCTCTCATGGGATACTCTGGGACACACCACTTACGAGTACTTGAGCTGCGACTGCACAGTTCAGTTCAGTTGCTCAGTCATGTCCGACTCTTTCCGACCCCATGGACTGCAGCACGCCAAGTCTCCCTGCCCATCATCAACTCCTGGAGTTTACTCAAGTGCATGTCCATTAAGTCAGTGTTGCCATCCAACCATCTCAACCTCTGTCATCCCCTTCTCCTCCCGCCTTCAATCTTTCCTAGCATCAGGATATTTTCCAGTGAGTCAGTTCTTCATATTAGGTGGCCAAATTACTGGAGTTTCAGCTTCAACATCAGTCCTTCCAATGAATATTCAGGACTGATTTCCTTTAGGATGGACTGGTTGGATTTCCTTGCAGTCCAAGGGACTCTCAAGAGTCTTCTCCAACACCACAGTTCAAAAGCAGCAATTCTGCAGAGCTCAGCTATCTTTACAGTCCAACTCACAATCCATATATGACTACTGGAAAAACCATAGCTCTGACTAGATGGACAGTAATGTCTCTGCTTTTTAATATGCTGTCCAGGTTGGTCAAACTTTTCTTCCAAGGCGTGTCTTTTAATTTCATGGCTGCAGTCACTATCTGCAGTGATTTTGGAGCCCCCAAAAATAAAGTCTCTCATTGTTTCCCCATCTATTTGCCATGAAGTGACTGGACCAGATGCCATGATCTTCGTTTTCTGAATCACCATTGAGCTTTAAGCCAACTTTTTCACTCTCCTCTTTCACTTTCATCAAGAGGCTCTTTAGAAAAAAAAAAAAAAAAAGAGGCTCTTTAGTTCTTCTTCACTTTCTGCCATAAGGGTGGTGTCATCTGCATATCTGAGGTTATTGATATTTCTCCCGGCAATCTTGATTCCAGCTTGTACTTCATCCAGCCCGGCATTTTGCATGATGTACTCTGCATAGAAGTTAAATAAGCAAGGTGACAATATACAGCCTTGATGTACTCCTTTCCCTATTTGGAACCAGTCTGTTGGTCCATGTCCAGTTCTAACTGTTGCTTCCTGACCTGCATATAGGTTTCCCAAGAGGCAGGTCAGGTGGTCTGGTATTCCCATCTCTCAGAATTTTCCACAGTTTGTTGTGATCCACACCGTCAAAGGCTTTGGCATAGTCAATAAAGCAGAAGCAGATGTTTTTCTAGAACTCTCTTGCTTTTTCCATGATCCAGCAGATGTTGGCAATTTGATCTCTGGTTCCCCTGCCTTTCTAAAACCAGCTTGAACATATGGAAGTTCATGGTTCATGTATTGCTGAAGCCTGGCTTGGAGAATTTTGAGCATTACTTTACTAGCATGTGAGATGAGTGCAATTGTGCGGTAGTTTGAACATTCTTTGGCATTGCCTTTCTTTGGGATTGGAAGTGAAAACTGACCTTTTCCAGTCCTGTGGCCACTGCTGAGTTTTCCAAATTTGCTGGCATATTGAGTGCAGCACTTTCACAGCATCATCTTTCAGGATTTGAAAGAGCTCAACTGGAATTCCATCACCTCCACTAGCTTTGTTCGTAGTGATGCTTTCTAAGGCCCACTTGGCTTCACATTCCAGAATGTCTGGCTCTAGGTCAGTGATCACACCATCGTGATTATCTGGGTCATGAAGATCCTTTTTGTACAGTTCTTCTATGTATTCTTGCCACCTCTTCTTAATATCTTCTGCTTCTGTTAGGTCCATACCACCTCCGTCCTTTATTGAGCCCATCTTTGCATGAAATGTTCCCTTGGTAGCTCTAATATTCTTAAAGAGATCTCTAGTGTTTCCCATTCTGTTGTCTTCCTCTATTTCTTTGCACTGATCACTGAGGAAGGTTTTCTTATCTCTCCTTGCTATTCTTTGGAAATCTGCATTCAAATGGGTGTATCTTTGCTTTTCTCCTTTGCTTTTCACTTCTCTTCTTTCACAGCTATTTGTAAGGCCTCTTCAGACAGCCATTTTGCTTTTCTGCATTTTTTTTGGGGGGGATGGTCTTGATCCCTGTCTCCTGTACAATGTCACGAACCTCCGTCCATAGTTCATCAGGCACTCTGTCTATTAGATCTAATCCCATGAATCTATTTCTCACTTCCACTGTGTAATCATAAGGGATTTGATTTAGGTCATACCTGAATGGTCTAGTGGTTTTCCCTACTTTCTTCAATTTAAGTCTGAATTTGGCAATAAGGAGTTCATGGTCTGAGCCACAGTCAGCTTCTGGACTTGTTTTTGCTGACTGTGTAGAGCTTCTCCATCTCTGGCTTCAAAGAATATAATCAATCTAATTTCAGTATTGACCATCTGGTGATGTCCATGTGTAGAATCTTCTCTTGTGTTGTTGGAAGAGGGTGTTTGCTATGACCAGTGTGTTCTCTTGGCAAAGATCTATTAGCCTTTGCCCTGCTTCATTCTGTACTCCAAGGCCAAATTTGCCTGTTACTCCAGGTGTTTCTTGACTTCCTACTTTTGCATTCCAGTCCCCTGTAATGAAAAGGACATCTTTTTTGGGTGTTAGTTCTAAAAGGTCTTGTAGGTCTTCATAGAACCGTTCAACTTCAGCTTCTTCAGCGTTACTGGTCAGGGCATAGACTTGGGATTACCATGATACTGAATGGTTTACCTTGGAAACGAACAGAGATCATTCTGTCGTTTTTAAAACTGCATCCAAGTACTGCATTTCGGACTCTTTTGTTGACTATGATGGCTACTCCATTTCTTCTGAGGGATTCCTGCCCACAGTAGTAGATATAATGGTCATCTGAGTTAAATTCACCCATAACCTGAACCTAATCTCAAGGAAATAGACAAACCTAAACTGAGGAATGGTCTTTGGATAGTCTTTTAAAAATGCCACTGTCATGAGACACTAAGAAAAGTTGAGGAACCATTACAAATGAAAGAAAACGCAAAGACACATGATAACTACACCCGCTGTATTGGACTACAGTAAGTGCTATACAGATGTTATTGAGGGCAATTCAGAAACCAGAATACAGACTGAAAATCAAAGTACTGTGTCAGTTTCCTGAATTTGATAACTATATTGTGGTTATATAAAAAAATAAATTTGCTGTTAAGAAATACAATCGAAGTATTAAGAGATAAAAGGGTATGAGGTATGAAAACTAATCTCAAATATTTCAGAAAAACAGCATATATGTGTGTGTGAGGGAGAAATAAATCAATTACAAAGTAAATAGGGCAAAATGTTGAAAATTGATGAATTTGTACAGAGGGTAAACAGGAGTTCTCTTTACTGCTCTCATAATTTTCTTTTTGGTTTGAAAGTCTTTCAAAGTAAAAAGTGAAGGGAATCCTACAAGTTCTTCTGAGTTATACAAAACCTTATTGGCCTTAAAATCTTCATTTCATAGTGTGTGTATGATCAGTCACGTCCAGCTCTCTATGACCCCATGGACAGCAGCCCAACAGGTTCCTCGGTCCATTTCCGGGCACGAATACTGGAGTGGGTTGCCATCTCCTCCTCCAAGGGATGTTCCCAACCCAGGAATTGAACCTGCATTTCCTGTGTCTCTGTACTGCAGGCAGATTCTTTACTACTGAACCAGTGGGGAAGTCCCAAAAATCTTCAACTTGTAAAATTTCAAAGAATAAGGTCCATTTCTAATAAAAAGTATAACTCTTTCCACCAATAGATGGCGCTAGTGGCTATTTATTTAGTGTCACTTTCAACCTCAGAGCCAGAAACGATCTCATGAACAGCGTTCTGGAACTAAGCTACATAAACCCTCAAATATTTCTGCCTCATGCTACTACCAAGAATAACACAGATGAACATTATTTAAGAGGTGGAAAGGTACTCTGGAGATCTCCACTTGGAGTACATTTCAAAGCTCCAAGTCTTCATTTTAATATTTGCCCCTCTCAACCCAGGTAATGCCATTATCCTTCCCTAGGAGAATCACTGCTGTAGTAATTTACTATAAAGCAACGTGAAAGCACTGTATCCTTCCAATGTGCAAGAAAAAAAAGGGGAGGGAAGAAAAATGGAAGTAAAGGAAAGAAGGAGTGGGTGAGTTTGCTAACCCTTTGCTTTATTCCAATCTCCTGATTTTACAGCTAGACAACAATCTAATGGGAGGGAGGTCATGTGATCTGGCCAAGCTCACATCATTAAAGGGACAGGTAGCTCTTAAACACAAGCCTTCTATTTGCTAATCCTTGGTGCTTTCTACAATGCCAAATTACCCTCTTCCTACTAATCCTTAACTGGATGTTTAAGTACTGTGGAAATGTGGGAGTGGTAGAGGGTAAAATATCTGGTTTCTCTCTTTCCACTTCTAACAGAAGTTCATTAGGTAAACACAATGACAAAGGAAAACACCATGTACAAAGGCTAGGGACAGTGAAATCCTTTGTCACTGGCATTCAGGGAACTGTCAGTAGTGGAGTACAATATAATTAGAGGGTAAAATGTAAAAAAGAGTGATGGGAAGCATCAGGAAGTGAGTCTGGAAAAGCTGGTATAAAGGGCAACGTTTGCCACAGCAAAAACAAAAGCTTGGACTGGAGGCAATAAAAAGACAGTCCTTATAAATGGGACTATTAAATTACAGGATCTTACAAGTCTCATTAAGAAGATATACACACATATACATACACAGTGATAGAAAGACTTTCCTGTTGAATTCATAAACCTCAACAAATGGGTACCTGTGTAATTACTTCAAGTACAACAGATCCTCAATGTTTAAGAGCGATCTGTCTCAAGACATCTTGAAATATTCCCAAATTTGAGAATGTTGCTGCTGCTAAGTCGCTTCAGTCGTCTCCGACTCTGTGCGACCCCATAGACAGCAGCCCACTAGGCTCCTCTGTCCCTGGGATTCTCCAGGCAAGAACACTGGAGTGGGTTGCCATTTCCTTCTCCAATGCATGAAAGTGAAAAGTGAAAGTGAAGTTGCTCAGTCATGCCCAACTCTTAGTGACCCCATGGACTGCAGCCTACCAGGCTCCTCCATCCATGGGATTTTCCAGGCAAGTAGCACATTAAAGTATAACTAATTTTTTTACTCCAACAGACTTTCAGTGATTCTAAAAAACCCTGAAATAATGTGGAAAATTCTGAAAGAGATGGGAATACCAGACCACCTGATCTGCCTCTTGAGAAACCTATATGCAGGTCAGGAAGCAACAGTTAGAACTGGACATGGACCAAGAGACTGGTTCCAAATAGGAAAAGGAGTACATCAAGGCTGTATATGGTTACCCTGCTTATTTAACTTATATGCAGAGTACATCATGAGAAACGCTGGGCTGGAAGAAGCACAAGCTGGAATCAAGATTGCAGGGAGAAATATCAATAATCTCAGATATGCAGATGACACCACCCTTATGGCAGAAAGTGAAGAGGAACTGAAAAGCCTCTTGATGAAAGTGAAAGTGGAGAGTGAAAAAGTTGGCTTAAAGCTCAATGGTGATTCAGAAAACTAAGATCATGGCATCTGGTCCCATCACTTCATGGGAAATAGATGGGGAAACAGTAGAAACAGTGTCAGACTTTATTTTTGGGGGCTCCAAAATCACTGCAGATGGTGACTGCAGCCATGAAATTAAAGGACACTTACTCCTTGGAAGGAAAGTTACGACCAACCTAGATAGCATATTCAAAAGCAGAGACGTTTCTTTGCCAACAAAGGTCCGTCTAGTCAAGGCTATGGTTTTTCCAGTAGTCATGTATAGATGTGAGAGTGCCGTGAAGAAAGCTGAGTGCCGAAGAATTGATGCTTTTGAACTGTCGTGTTGGAGAAGACTCTTGAGAGTCCCTTGGACTGCAAGGAGATCCAACCAGTCCATCCTAAGGGAGATCAGTCCTGGGTGTTCATTGGAAGGACTGATGCTGAAACTCCAATACTTTGGCCACCTCATGCGAAGAGCTGACTCATTGGAAAAGACTCTGATGCTGGGAGGGATTGGGGGCAGGAGGAGAAGGGGATGACAGAGTATGAGATGGCTGGATAGCATCACCGACTCGATGGACATGAGTTTGAGTGAACTCCAGGAGATGGTGATGGACAGGGAGTCTTGGTGTGCTGTGATTCATGGGGTTGCAAAGAGTCGGACACTACTGAGCAACTGAACTGAACTGAACTGAATCCCTAGTTATTTGCAAGTTGCAAACCAGACTCTTTTACATCATGAATTTATTAAGCCACCACAGAATCTTACAATTTACCCCAAATTCCTTTCTAGATGTACTGTCTTCTACTTCTCTTTGATCACCAGAACTAGTTGCCTCCTGCAGCATAAACAGTCCTCACAACCAAAGTTACTACACACACACAAAAAAAACCAGAGAATAACAAATGTGCCTACCAGTGGCAGACTAGGACCAAATATGTGCCCAGCAAAATTACGAATTATCAGATCATACACCCTCCCAGTCATTCACTGAACAGTGAAAACCATAAGTGTTAATTTGTGAAAGATGGAGCTCTATTCTAGCAGCAACTGACTAGCCAAAAAAAGCATCACGTACTTTAATAGCAAAGATCCACTGGTCTTTTAAAAGCAGCAATGCCTATAACAACATAAATATTAGCATAGCAACTTGTAGCTTACAACACACACCTTACCACAATTTTGGCAGAAGGATTTCAAGAAATCTTGTATTACTAGATTTACAGCCTAGTTTTCCATTCAGATATTTTATTAAGAACCGAGAGTACTGGATCTCTGAAGATGTTTGCTCCTGCCTAAGTTCCTGGGGCCACCCAATGACCAGAGGAAGGGAATTGCCTGCATAAAGACTGACTTGATGTAGGGACTGGGACATTCATTTATTTTAACGGCCCCCTGAGATAAATATTATTACATTCAACTTAGGAAACTGAGGCTCACGGAGGTTAAGAGGAGGAATATCTCTTAAAAGTAAGGAACTCTCTCCTAGAATTTTCCTTCTTCCATCCTTATCCATACCTTTCCCTTCCAAAGGGAAGGATTCTCTACAAGTCTCAGTCACTACAATTCCTCCGTATTTACTTATGTCTGTCAAGGAGGAAAGGTGAGGATGGCTTTCACAGAGAACCTGATATTTGAGATGAGCCTTAATGAGCAAATATTGGGCAGATGGAGGGTAATGGGAAGGACATTCCTGACAAGAGTAAATAATACTTGCAAAGACAGAAGAATGGAAGAAATTGGCATGTCAGGACAATGCTGGTTAATGTGCTGCAGAAAAAGTGCGCATGCGTATATGTGTGCGTGTGTGTACGGAAATGAACAATAACCTATGAAGACAGACTGGCGGCAGATCACGAAATATTAACAACAGCCTGGGAAGAAACATGCACTTTATTCTCTAAATCAAGATTTCTTAACTGAGAGATCACGAATTAAACCCTAGGGCCATGAAATGCCCTGCTCCCCAAAGTATGAAAATTGTGTGATAAACACACACACACACAAACTCATTTTCCTGGATCTGCAGCTATCAAATGATTTTCAAAGGAACTCAGAAATAAAAAGTGGTTAAGAACCACTATTCTGAATGACTGGGAACCACTGTATAATTTTTTATAGGCAGACATGTGTGCCATAACACTTTCATTTTAGAAAGGTAGCTGGCAACATCTGTGGAGGTTGATGGATTAGAGAAAAGAACCTTAAAAGCAGAGAGTGATAAGAAGGTATTACCCTGCTCCAGCCAAGAGGTTATAAGTACTTCTATTAAACACACACACACAACCTAATTCCAGAGATTTTTCAAAGGTAAACTTGCTAGAATTTGTCAACCACCTGCATATGGGTTGTGATGGAGAAGGGAACCAAGCCTTTTTTTTTAACTCTAATTAAAGAATTAAGAAGTTAACTCTCTTTCTCAGTTAAAGCTCCTATCATCTACTTACCCTACACCATCATCAAGAAAAGCCATTCAATACAGCAGAGCAGCTGCAAGTGACAAGGTACCTCTTTCTTCCATCTGCAACCAGCCACCACTGGGAAACTAACCAGAAATGCCAAATGTTCCAAAGAGAAAATGCTGATGGCTTACAACAGGGGTTGGCAAACTATGATCTACAAGCTGGACCCAGGCTCATTTTTGTAAATTATGTTTTACTGGGATACAGCCACACTTCTTCATTTCTGTACTGTTTATGGTTCCTTTTATGCTACAAAGGCAGACCTGAATAGACGCAACACAGACTGTATGGCCTACAGAGAAAAAAGCCTTAAGTATTTACTATCTGGGGCCTTGATGGAAAGTCAGCCAACTCCTGGCCTAGAACAAAAACAGGGATAGATTCTATCTCAGAAAATACTCCTTCAGTACAACAGGTGGGATTAACATGTAGAAGGCGGCTATGCGTGGACTAAATTCAACTGTGTAACATCAGTCTTCTGGGTGCAGCTGTAGATAAACTTGTATTAGCAGCAAACTACTTATCAAACTGAATATACAAAATTCCTAGTTTCCCTCTATTTGAAAAAATACCACTTCTCATAAGGCAACATATTAAGGGCCAATGTTCTCAACCCAATTCAAATCCCTGTTCATTTCCTTCATTCTTCCACTAAAACCTATTTTCTCTCTCCCCTAGGTTCTCTCTCTTTTTTTTTAAGTAACAAGAAAACAAAAAATACTAAGATCTAAGCATCACCATATAAACTGATTAAATTCTCCAATCTGAGAACCTGGGTCTCGGCCTATTTGTGGAATATTGGCAAAAAGTTAGCAAAGTAGGCATTAGCGAATCTTAAACATAAATTTCCGGAGAAGGCAATGCAAGCCACTCCAGTACACTTGCCTAGAAAATCCCATGGGTGGAGGAGCCTGGTGGGCTACAGTCCATGGGGTCGCTACAAGTCGGACACGACTTCACTTTCACTTTCACTTTTCACTTTCACACAATGGAGAAGGAAATGGCAACCCACTCCAGTGTTCTTGCCTGGAGAATCCCAGGGATGGCAGAGCCTGGTGGGCTGCTGTCTATGGGGTCGCACAGAGTCGGACATGACTGAAGCGACTTAGCAGCAGCAGCAGCAGCAAACGTAAATTTCAGATTATTTAAAAAACTAAATTTTAGTTCATCCATTAAAATTAAGCTCTACTGGTGGCCTCTATTAGACTAGGCTGGGAAATTATATGTATGGTGGTGGTAAGTTTTTAAAAACATTTTTAGATTTTTATTTATCAGCCGTGTCGGGTCTTAGTTGTGTCATGCAGGATCTTTGTTCTGGCACATGGATTCTCCAGCTGTGGTGCATGGGCTCAGTAGTTGAGGCGAGTGAGCTTAGTTTTTCTGCGGCATGTGGCTGGGATCTTAACTCCCTGAGCAGGGATCAAATTCATATCCCCTGCAGTGCAAGCTGGACTCTTAACCGCTGGACCACCAGGGAATTCCAAAAAATATATATTTTTTCTAAATGGTATGAGAACACAAACTTCAACATATCCAAATTGATCAACTCCCCACAGTTATATAAAAATTATTTCAAAAATAAGAGTCTCATAAATACATCATCTACACACATTCCCCAAAATCTAAGACACAATGTTCTCCAAAGGATTTTATTAAGCAACTTGTTTTACCAAGAATATGTTCGACATCAGTTCAGTTCAGTCCCTCAGTCGTGTCCAACTCTGCAACTCCATGAATCACAGCACGCCAGGCCTCCCTGTCCACCACCAACTCCCGGAGTCTACTCAAACTCATGCCCATCGAATTCAACATAGGAAGGTGTAATACCACAGGTTTCAAATAATAAGCAGCTAAACAGATTTTAGATATTCTATACTAGGATTTCTTAACCTTGGCACTACTGATATTTGGGACTAGATAATTCTATGTGAGGAGGACTTGGCTATGCATAACAGGCTGTTTGGTAGTATCTGTGGTCTCTATCCACTAGACGCCATTAACTAGTTTTGGCAATCAAACATCTCCAGATACTCCAAATGTCCCCTGGGGGACAAAACTGCCTCATTTGAGAACTACTTCACCAAATGAATTAAATTTTTTTAATTTTTATTTTTAAAAATACATTTAATGGTAGATATTGCTTTGCAAGTCAATTGTTTCACAGACATGTTAGGTGTCTAAGCTGGAAGGAACCTTGGAAATCATGTGGTCCAAACCATACATGTTACAGGTGAGAAAAATAAGGGCCACAGAGGGCCACTGGAACAGTTGTGATCTGAAGAGAGACAGGAGCCCATGATCCCCAGTTCCAGGTCAGGATACCAGGAGGACCAAAGAACCAGTTCAATTCCACAGGTGCTTACTAAGCACCTCTTAATATTTTTCAAAGGGCACGCACTTTAATTTGATGGAGTTCGATTCATCGTTGTGTGGTTTTTTGGGCTGTGCTTTTGGTGTTGTACCTAAATCAAGGTTACAGAGATTTTGCCCTGTTTTTGTCTCCATGTTTTATAACTTCAGGTTTTACATTGAGGTCTATGATTCATTTTGATTTAATTTTTGTATACAGTACAAGGTATAGATGAAGTTCATTTGCTTATATATAGATATATATCCAATTGAGCCAGCATCATTTTTTTTAACAGACTATCTTTTCTTCAATAAATTGCCTTTGTACTTGCATTAAAATTCAGTTGTCCATATATTTATTGGACTTTTTTCTGGACTCTTCTATTCCATTGATCTATTTCTCAATCTTTATACCAATACTACACTGTTTTGATTACTTTAGTTCTGCAATGAATTGTGATATCAGGTAGTATTAGCTCTCCAAGCCCGTTCTTCTTTCTCAAAGTTGTTTTAGATATTCTGGGTCCTGGCCATTTCTACATGAATTTCAGAATCGCCTTGTCCATTTCTACAGAAAAAGCCTGCTAAGATTCTGATTGGGCTTGCAGTGAATCAATAACTCAACTGGGCAGAGCTTTCACCTTAGCAGCAATGAGTCTCTGACCCCATGCACAAAGAATGTCTCCTGCCTTATCTAAATGCTCTCTAATTTTGCTCAGCACTGCCGTGTAGTTTTCAGTATTGCATACATGTTGCTATTGTCAATGGTATCGGTTGTATTAAATTTCAATTTCTGTTTGTTGCTAGTATAAAGAAGTGCAACTGATATTTCTACATTGATCCTGTATCCCATAAATTTACAAAACTTAGCAGTTCCAGTAGTTTCATAGGTTCCATCAGATTTTCTAACAGTTGTGTTTAAAAAAGAAAAAAGAGATACTTTTCCTTTTTCCTTTCCATTCTAGGTGCCTTTTATCTTTTTTGCTTGCTTGACTGTAGTGTCTAGAATTTATAGTACAGTGTGGAACAGAAGTGGTGAGAGTAGACAACCTTGCTTCTGGTCTCAGGGAGAAATCATTTGGTTTTCCATCATTAAAAATACATTATCCGTAGTTTTGGGGGGATATGCTCTTTATTGGGTTGAAGAAGTTCCTTTCTAATCTTGTTGTGCTCAGGTATTATCTGGAATGGACGTAAGACTATTAAATGTTTTTATTTTTGCATTTATAGAGATGATTACATGGTTTTTCTTTTTTAGTTGGTTCATAGAGTGAATTACATTTACTGCTTTTTAAATGTTAAACTAACCTTGCATTCCTGAATGATTACTCCACTTGGTCATTATATATATATTTTTAATGAAATGTCGCCTTCAATTTCCTATAATTTAAAATTTTTGCATGTGGAATATTTTTGTGCAGACTTCTTTTCTCATAAAGTGTATATCTTGTTTAAGTATAAGGGTTATGCTGGCCTCACAAAGAAAATTAGGAAGCACTCCTCCTCTGCAATTTTTTCAAGTGTTTGTACAGAACTGATATAATTTATTTCTTAAATGGTTAGTAGAATTCACCATCTGGGCTTGAATGGTGTTTTGGGGGAAATATTTAAATGACAAATCCAATTTTTCTAATAGATACACAGCCACTCAGGTTGTCTACTCCTGAGTATATGTCTTTGAACAATCTTTTTCTTGTTATAAAATTTACAGACATAAAGCTGTCTATAATACTTTCCTGTTGTCCTTTCATTATCTGTGGAGTCTGTAATGATGATAACTCTGAAAGTCTGGTTAAAGCTTTATCCATTTTACTGATGTTCCCAAAGAAGCAGTTTGGGGTTGTAGTGATTTTATCTACTATTTGTCTGTTTTCTATACATTAATTTCCACATTGGTCTATACCATTTCCTCTCTTCTAATTACTTTGGTTTAATTTGCTTTTTAATTTCTTAAGGTAGAAGTAGAGGTCATTAATTTGAGATATTTTTCTAATACAGGCATTCAGTGATATAAATTCCCCCTAAGTATTGCTTTAATGGAATCCCACAAATTCTGGTATGTTCTGTTTTCATTTTCATTCGGTACAAAACTTTTAATCTCTTTGAATTGCATTATTTAGTTTCCAAGTATTAGTAAATTTTCCAAAGTTTTCTGTTTCTAATTTAATTCCATTGTGATCAGAGAACATAAGATCTCAATCCTTTTAAATTATAGAGACTTACTTTATGACCCAAAATATGGTCCATAATGGAAAATGCTTTATGTACATTTAAAGAGACCTGAGAATAATACTCCGCTGCTGTTAGATGAAATATTCTGTAAATGTTAATTAGGTCAATTTTTTAAATTCTCAAGAAAGGGTATTGAAACATCCAGCTAAAATTGCATATTTGACTGTTTCTCCTTGGAGCGCTATCCATTTTTGAAGTTCTGTTCTTAGAGACACAAATGTTTAGATCCGTTATGTCCTCCTGATTATCTGACCTCTTTATCATTTTTTAATGACATCCTTTATTCTTGGAAATATCCTTTGCTCTGAAGAAGTCTACTTTGTCTAATATTAATACAGTCACTCCATCTTTCTTTTTGACTGTTGTGAGTAGAGTGTATCTTTTTCCATCCTTTACGGTTTGCATCTTTATATGTAAAGCATATTTTTTATAGGCAAGGATATAGTTGAGTCTTGCTTTTTAACCCAATCTGAGAATCTCTGTTTAGACCATTTATATTTAATATGATTCCCAATCTGGTCAAATTTAGGTCTATTATCTTACAATTTGTTTCTATTTGTCCAAGGTTCTTTTTCTCCTTTTTTTAATGCCTTCTTTTGAATTAAATAAGTATAACTCTGACTTCACTTTATCTCTTTTGATGGCTTATTACCTTCAACCTTTTTAAAAATAGAATTGCTTCAGGATTTACAGCATATAACTTTCGACTTACCATGGTCTAACTTCAAGGGACAGTACCACTTCACATACAGTATAAGCCTCTTACGATAGTATACTACCTAGTATCACTATCTTGCCCAACTAATACTCTATAACTAGATGCTAACTCTTTATTAAAATGGGAGAGAAGCACTAGAATAATGTAAAAGAAACTGTAGCAACAAACTCAAACCTTCTCCTTGGCTTCATTTAAAATGGTAAATAAAAACTGAAAAAGACATAGATGCTTTCAAAAAAGCCTAAAACTATAACCATACCACCTGGGTTCATTTCCTAATTCTGCTACTTACATACTGTATAATATAAAGCAAGACAGTTAGCCTTCCTGTTGCTAAGTTTCTACCTCTTTAAAATGAAGGTAACAACCGTACCTTCTTTAACAGTTAATTGTGATGATCCAATGAATTAATACAGGTAAAATACTTAGAACAGCTCCAAGCAACTAGTAAATGGTTGAAAAATAAAGGATATCCCTGAAATATTCTGGGTTTAGTTCCAGAACACTGCAATAAACTAAATATTGCTATAAAGCAAGTCATACCAGTTTTTTGGTTTTCCAGTGCATATAAGTCATGTTTATACTATGGTCAATTAAGTGTACAATAGCATTATGTCTTAAAAAAAGGACATACCTTAATTTAAACATCTTTTATTTCTAAAAATCGCTAACCACCATCTGAGCCTTTAGCAAGTCAATCATTTTGCTGGTGGAGGGTCTTGCTTCAATGTCAATGGCTGCTGATGATCATGTTGGTGGCTACCAAAGGTTGGGGTGGCTGTGGCAATTTCTTAAAATGAGACAAAGATGAAGCCTGACACAGTGACTGACCCTTCCTTTCATGAATGATTTTCTTGTAGCATGCAATGCTGACTGATAGCATTTTACCTACAGAACTTCTTTCAAAAATTGGAGTCAATCCTCTCAAACACTGCCACTGCTTTATCATTAGGTTTTTGTAATATTCTAAACTCTTTGTTAAAATTTCAACAATCATCATTGCTTCTTCACCAGAGGATTCTATATCAAGGAAACACTTTCTTGCTCACCCATAAAAAGCAACTCTTCATTCATCCGAGTTTAATCATGAGATTGGAGAAGGAAATGGCAACCCACTCCGTACTCTTGCCTGGAAAATCCCATGGACGGAGGAACCTGATAGGCTACAGTCCACGGGGTCATGAAGAGTCGGACATGACTGAGCGACTTCACTTTCCCTTTTCACTTTCATGCACTGGAGAAGGCAATGGGAACCCACTCCAGTGTTTTTGCCTGGAGAATCCCAGGGACAGTGGGGCCTGGTGGGCTGCTGTCTCTGGGGTCGCACAGGGTTGGACACAACTGAAGTGACTTAGCAGCAGCAGCAGCAATCATAGGATTGTAGCAATTCAATCACACATTCAGGCTCCACTTATAGTTCTATTTCCACCATCGCTAGTTATTTCCTCCACTTATATCTTGAACCCTTTAAAGTCATCCAGAAGCAACTTCTTCCAAACTCCTATTTATGTCGATATTTTGACCTCTTCCAAGGAATCATGAATGTTCTTACTGGCAGCAAATATGATGAATCCTTTCCAGAAGGTTTTCAATTTACTTTGCCTGGATTCATCAAAGTAATCACTATCTGTGGCAGCCATAGCCTTACATCTGTGACAGCTACGGGCTTCCCTGGTGGCTCAAACGGTTAAGACTATGTCTGCAATGCAGGAGACCTGGGTTTGATCCCTGGGTTAGGAAGATCCCCTGGAGAAGGAAATGGCAACCCACTCCAGTATTCTTGCCTGGAGAATCCCATGGACAGAGGAGCCTGGTGGGCTACTATCCATGGGGTCGCAAAGAGGCAGACATGACTGAATGACTAACACTTTCACTGATAGCCTTACAAAATATATTTCTTAAATAATAATGACTTGAAAGTCAAAATTACTCTTTGATCCACGGGCTGCAGAATAGATGTATTAGCAAGCATGAAAACAACACTAATCTTGAACATCTCCATCTCTTGGGAACCAAGTGCATTGTCAATGAACAGTAATATTTTGAAAGGAATCTTTTTTCTGAGCAGTAGGTCTCAACAGTAGACTTAAAATATTCAGTAAAACACGTCGTAAACACTGTTGGTGGGAATGTAAATCGGTATAGCCACTATGGAGAGCAGTATGGAGACTGCTTAAAAAATAGTTACCACATGATCCAGCAATCCACTCCTGGGCATATATCCGAAAGAGACAGAAACTAATTTGAAAAGATGCACCCCCCTCAATGGTCACAGCAGCACTGTTTATAATAGCAAAGACTTGGAAGCAACCCAATGTCTATTAACAGATGAATGGATAAAGATGATGTGAGATTTATATAGTCGTATATTACTTAGCCATAAAAAAAAAGGAGGAAATAATGCCATTTGCAGCAACATGGGTGGATCTAGAGATTATTACACTAAGTGAAGTAGGTCAAAGACAAATATCACATTATTTATATGTATAGTCTAAAAAAGTGATACAAATGAAATTATTTATAAAACAGAACAGACTCACAGACACAGAAAACAAACTTACGGTTACCAAAGGGGAACGGGAAGTGGAGGGATAAATTAGGAGTTTGGGATTAACAGATACATACTACTGTATATAAATTAGATAAACAACAAGGACCTGTTGTATGGCACAGGGAAGTATACTTGATATCTTGCAAGAACCTATAATGGAAAAGAATCTGAAAAAAAATAACTGCTTCACTTTGCTGTACACCTGAAACACGACACTGTAAATCAACTATGCGTCAATAAAAGTTGTCTTGGAAAAAAAAACCACAACAAACATGTAAACCAATGTGCTACCATCAAGATTTTATTACGCCATTTGTACAGCACAGGGAAAGAAGACTTAGCATAATTCTTAAGGGCCACAGGATTTGAGGAAAGGTAAATGAGCACTGGCTTCACTTTAAAGATACCAGATACATTAGTCCCTAACAAGAGAGTCAACCCGTCCTCTGAAGCCAGGCTTTGGCTTCTCCTCTCTACCTGTCAAAGTCCTAGATGGCATCTTTTTCCAACAGTAGGCTGTTTTGTCTACATTGACAACCTGTTGTTTAGTGTGGCCACCTTCATTAGCTAAAACTTTTGGCCAGGTTGCTGCAGCTTCTTCATCAGTACTTGCTGCTTCACCTTGCACTTTTATGTTACAGAGACGGCTTCTTTCCTTAAACCTCGTGAACCAACTTCTGATAGCTTCAAACTTTTCTTCTGCAGCTTCTTCACCCCTCCCAGTGTTCATACAACTGAAGAGAGTTGGGGCCTTCCCCTAATAGAATATTGTAACTGGTTTGATCTTCTGTTCAGATCCATTATGAACAATAAGGCTGGTTCCGCTTTCTTATCTTGGCTTTCAACATGTCTTCCACGCTAAACTTAATCATTTCTAGCTTTTGATTTCAAGTGAAAGGCGCGCCACTCTTCCTTTCCCTTGAACACTTAAGAGGCCACTGTAGGGTTATTACTTGGCCTAATTTCAATACCCCATTTTTTTGGAATAGGGAGGCCTCAACAGATGGACAGAGATCAGTAGGGGTGGAGACATCAATGGCCAGTTGGTGGAGTAGACAGAATGCACACATTAAGCTCACTATGGTATATGGGGAAGGTTTCGGGTGTCCCAAAACAATTACAATGTAACATCAAAGTTCACTGATCACAGATCACCATAACAAATATAATAAGAAAAAAGCTTGAAATATTTTGAGAATTATTACCAAAATGCGACCCAGAGACAAGAAGTGAGCAAATGCTGCTGGAAAAAAGGCACCAACAGACTTGCTCATGGAGGGTTGCCACAAACCTTCAAACTGTAAAAAACAAAGTATCTGTGAACTACAATGAAGCAAAATACAATAAAAGAAGGTATGTGAGTAAATACAGCAAGTCCCATTACTCATAAGGTGAATAAGACTATTTTTTAGTGCCCTGTTCACTACCTAAAATAACCCTGATTACTCAACCCACACACTAGGCTGCACTTCTCTAAGTGAATCTCCAAGCAAATTATTTCCTTAGGCTCTTTTAGTTGCAAGAAATTCATTCAAATTACCCTAAAGAGCATGTTATGTATGACACTACTCACTGAACACTGGTTATGATCTTACTATTGTTATTAAAACTTTTGTGTCATCTCATTTAATCCTGACATCAGCCCCATTAGGAAAGGTATCAATATTACTTATGATGCTCACTTTTTACACATAAGGAATGAGACAGAGGAGTTAAAACAACCTTTCCAAGGTCACACAAGTAGTAAAAGACAGAGCCAGAACTCTACTGCCAAAAGTCTGACACCAATGCCTGCACGCTTTCCTGGGGAAAAAACGGGATGGCGTCTCCAGGAGGGCAGGAGCCACAGAAGTCCTGGAGTAACCGGAGAGGAGTATCTACAGAGCCAGACAGCACAATCTCCAGTCTCAGGCTCTGTGCCCATCCCTCTCTCACCACATGGCTTCCTGCTTACAATTTTGTGCTTCTCTCATCACAGATGCCTCATTCTCTTCTGGTTACCAACTGGCTTCCTCAACTCCTTTACCATTTCTGTAACTCACAGCTTCTGCTTATACTTAACTTTCCAGTCTCTTAAACTTTAGTTTTACGGGACTCCACACTAACGTTATCTTCCCAGCTTAGGCTCTCATGGCTCAGTGGCAAATTAACTCCATGTTCCCTATACATGGCTGTAATTTTCCCCACCAGACAATGCTAGGTTGTTAGCTGGTTTACAGATTAGCAGCCCTTAGGTCAAATGCCCACTCCTGGATCAATCAGGTGGAATACAGCTTTTATGTGGTTAAAAACATAGCTATTGAGGTCTATTCCTCTGCAATGTACTGTGCAACTGCAGGCACACCAGAATTATCAAACACATGTCTGGGACACTGAGTCAGCCAAGTCACCCTTCATCTGGGGCTCAAAAGTCTTGTCAGTATTTTTAATCTATTTAGTTATAGTAATTAAGCAGTCATAAATACAACTTTTGGTTGTTATTAAGGAGATCATATAATTTACAGCGTCACACAAGTAAGACATGGGACATAGGCCCAGTGATTGTTAAGTCGAGGGTGGCCACACGACAGCAACGATATTACGACTGAGACAAGGAAAGCCCATCATCGTCTATCATTTTCAATTCTGCTCAGACAGAAGTAGTAAACGTCAATAACCCTCTCCCTTCGTAGCTACGTCCGCTGCACCGCACTGAACTGAAGCAGAAGAGGGGTCTAGATGTGCTGACACTATTACTACAGCCAATTCACAGCTGCTCACACACAGCACAGAGGCCTCAACAGTACTCTGGTTCCCCCAAGTTCAAACCTGCAGAATTATAGCTCAAAATATCCTTTTGCAGATGAGTTTGACCCTACACCCCTTGGCTTTTTCAATGGCAGGGGAAAGAACTTTCTGCTACATAATTAGCTAAAACCAAGTAAGAGGGACAGAAAGGAAAAAGCAAACATATAACTTATCAATGCTACTTTCCTATCAATGTTGTTTTAAATCTTGTTGGGAGGATAACCCAATACATATATAACTTACGTAGAAACCCCCTCCTTTTGGGGAAAAAAAAAAAAACAAAAACACTGGTTCTAAACAGTTTGGATTTTCCCTCCAATCTTCATTTACAATTGATCAATTTACAACCTTAAAAAGAAAGGAAATAGAGTGAGAAGCCAAAAGTCAGTAACAGTATATGTTATCCCTTAAATTTTAACTTGCTTTGCTTCTAAGGACTGAATAATTTGGTCTCATTTTATCAAATTATTTCCAAAACCTCCAAAAACCCTTCGGGCCAAAGCATGCCAAAACTGATTGTTGTTGCTGTAACTTCAGTACTGCTGCTCCCCAAAGCTTATGTTCTTACCACCTTAATGAAACACATTTCCTAAGGACCACTCCTGCCCTCACTGAGCACTCCTCCCCCCTCTTCTCCTGCACACTGCTCTTCAATCTGACACATAACTACGTACAATCTCATGTGATTTACTGTGGTTTCATACAGAAGATTTCATCTCTCTCTCTCCTCTTCACCAAGAAGATGTAAACAACCAGTGCAAGATCTAGAACTTACTCCTCCAAGGATAACATTCGCAAGTACTGGGCTCACAGAAACCATTCAAAAACACTGCTGACAAAAAGAAGCAAGTCAAAAGAGGAGTTTCTTATCCAAGGGTATCTTCAAAACATTTCCCTTTTAATAACTTACCCCTGTACCCTCAGCCCTAAGAAATGGGATCTGAACCACACAAACCTATCAAAAAAATATATCCACAAATCTAAACTGTGAAAGAAAAGCAGCAGAGGTTATCCTAATGACAACTGACAGGATAAAAGCTGTATCAGTGAAACCTAAAATACATACGAATCCCCTACCTACAAAACCCTAAAAGCTATGAAGATTTCAGCACATTCACAGAAGAGCAGCTTAAAAGCAACAACAGAAAACAGACAGATCTGTCATGTAAGCTACTTCCAGGAGGCCAGAAAAGTTCTAGTCAAATCCTGAGACACCTAAATCAGAATTTGAAGAGGTCTAACGAATTCTTTACTCAAGTAACCCTAGAGATCTAGAGTAACCCCAGATACAAGAGAAGCTAGGCTGTGATTAGTACACTTGATCTTCACGGTCCTGAAAGGAGGAAGAGTTAAGAACTAATTCAGCCTAGTACTTTGCTTTTATATCTCCTCATCTAATCCTTACAGCGATCCTATGAGAAGACACTTCTATGCCCACTTCACAAACAGGGAGGCTGAATATTAAGAAAAATTAAGTAACTTGCCCAGATTCACACAAACTTTAAGCACAGGATTAAAACCATGGTCTATGTGGCAAAAAATTGTTTTAATTATTTGACTGATTCCAAGAATATTCAGATGCATTATTTAAGGCAATATGAAATCACAGTTGTAATGTTCATATTCCTCTTATTGCAAATGAATTAAGATATACATTTAATAGAAAATGCAACTGGGACTTTTTAGACTAAACCCAACCAAGACCCACTGCCATATTAATATTTTTCAAAAAGCACATCTGACTGTATCACTCATTACTTATTCAAAAAACTGCTAGTGGCCTTTAACTTTATGACAACTGGCTAACTATTTGGGTAAAAGGACAAAAACTAGATCTTACATTAAAATAAACAGGATGAATTAAAGATGAAAAATGTTTAAGGCATAAAAATACTAGAAGTAAAACTAGGTGAATTTTTTTTTAATGTTGGCGTAGGAAAGTCTAGGACTGACAATAGAAAAACAGGAAATAGTAGAAAAGACTGATAAATCTGACTAAAGAAAACATACAACACACACATACAGCCAAACATATATATATATTTCATCAATTCTAGGATGAATATTTTCTCATCTTTTAACATCTCTGAAATTAGGATGCCTCTTAAACTAAGAGTGTCATGGTTTAACTGACAGTATATTTCTATCCTTAATTGTTTATTAAACAGAATATCTCACAACTGAAGCCAACATAGATTTAATAAAACTATCTCTAAAAAGAGATAGTTACTCAGTCACATCCAACTCTTTGAATCTCATGGACTGTAGCCCACCAGGCTCCTCTGTCCATGGGATTCTTCAGGTAAGAATACTGGAGTGGTTGCCATTTCCTTCTCCAAGGGATCTTTCCAACCCAGGGACTGAACCGAGGTCTCCTGCATTGCAGGTAGATTCTTTACCGTCTGAGCCACCACGGAAATACTAAGTTATATGACAGAAAATAAGATAGGGAAAAGGTCTACAACAAGCAACAAAACCAATATTCTTCATACATGAAGAGCCCTAACATGTTATTAATGTTAAGCAACAGGATGCTTCAACTGCACTGGTAATGCTTCATTTCTCAAGTTAACTGTATTTTTCTTTTTTTTTCCATTATGGTTTGTCACAGGATATTAAAAATAGTCCCCTGTGCTATACAACAGGAACTTGTTTATCCATTCTATATAACAGCTTGCATCTGCTAACCCCAGACTCCCAATCCACCCCTCCCCTAACCCTCCTGCCTGGCAACCACCAGTCTGTTCTCTCTGTGAGTCTGTTTCCGCTTCACAGATAAGTTCATTTGTATCATATTTTAGATTTCACAGGTAAGTGATATCATTTGGTATTTATTTGTCTTTTTCTATCTGAGGTGTTAAGTGTATTAATCTTTATGTATTTTTTGTTTACTTGACTTACCTGCTTAAAAGACTTTTAAGAGATAAGAATACAAGCAATAAGTATATAAGATATGAAAAGGAAATTATAGCCTACATGTCCAAAAACATGAAAATATAAATCTCACCAAAAATATTTTAAAATGCAAATTAAAATAAGAATTTATTACATAACAGATCAAAATCTATGTTTGTAAAGTTAATCACCAAGTCAGTGAGAGTGCAGAGAAACAATTATACGGCACAGGCAAGAATGCAAATGGACTTAACCTCCAAACAAGCAAACCATCCTCCTTTTAGGAATTCATCAAAAGGAAACGACCAGAAAAGTACAGGAAGAAGTATAAGAAAAAATGCAAACTCTACCACTCTTTACAGTATATAAAAGTTAGAAACAACCCAAGAGTTCCATCGAGAGACTGCTTAAATAAATTATGATGCACCCACAGAAAGTGATATGATGCAACCATTAAAAATGAAGGCAGATATGGCTGATTCGTGCTGATGTTTGGCAGAAACCAACACAATTATGTAAAGCAATTATCTTTCAATTAAAAATTAATTAATAAAAAACTGAAGGCAGAGAGAAACTGTCTTTGGAAATGATATAAGTATCCTTAAAAGTATACAAAGACTTTTTACATGAGCACCAGATTTTTTAAAGCTTATTTTTTTCATTTTTTTCTGGCTTGATGTGTTTTACTTTTTTTATTGAGATACACATAAACACTAAAATGTACTTATGAATTTTTACTATGTAGATGTGCATGTAACCACCAGTCAAATAAAGATATAGAGCATTTCCAGCACTCCAGAAGTCTTGCTCTGCTAGTTCCAACCCTTAACCACTACTTTGACTTCCAACAACAGAGATGAGTTTGACCTTTTCCTGAGCTTCAAGAAAAGAGGATCACACAGAACATACTCTTTTGTGTCTGATTTCTATCAATAGTTTGTGATATTCACCCATATTTGCTAAGTATAGCAGTAGTTCCTTCTTTTTCACTGATATATAGTATTCCAGTATAGAGCATACCACAAATTATTGCTACATTTTTCTGCTGATGGGCATCTGGCTTGTTTCCAGTTGGGTGCTATTATGGAAAACAAACTGCTGCATTTTTTCAGATTTCATAAATGTTTTATTTGTATTGTTTCTTATTTAGTTTTAGATATTTATATTGATAAAATAAATCAAACAATCCAGAAAAATATAATAAGAAAAAGAAAAAAACCCTGGTATCTCACCACATAGACAACTACCATTTTCTTTTCAAGATTTATGTTTATTATGTTATAAATGCTCTTTCTTCTATATCAAGCCCTTTTCCTTCAAGTTATTTTCTCCCTTCTTTCTCTCCCTCTTTTTTACCTAAGACCACCTAGGTAACAAATGTTTACATCTGGTGTGCAACATTTTTCAATCTTACAAGATCACTTATACTCTGTAATAAACATTGGATTTTTACTATTTCATTAAAATGGGATATTTTATACTTTTCTCTGTAACTTGCTTTTCTCAATTAAATATAATGACATTGCCTCATATCACTGATTATTTTTGCCATGTCTTGCTTTTTTAAACAGCTTTGAAATATAAGTCACATACCATACAATCTATCCATTTAAAGTACACAATTCAGGAATTTCCCTTGTGGTCCAGTGGTTAGGACTCCTGAGTTTTCACTGACAACGCCTCACGTTCAATCACTGAGAAGGGAGCTAAAATACAACAAGCCACACGGAGAGGCCAAAAAGAAAACGTATACAGTTCAATGGCATGTAGAACTATCAATGCAGTCAACTGTAGCACATTTTTAAAATCTTAAAAAGAAACCCTATACTCTTTAGGCCTTCCCATCCCCTACCTGCAACCTCACGCAATCACTAATTAGCTTTCTATCTCTACAGATTCCCGTTCTGCATGTTTCATACAAATGTAATCATATAATATCAGGCCTTTTGTGACTGCTTCTTTCACCAAGCATAATATTTTCAAAATTTACTGATGATATAACATGTATCGTACCTTACTCCTTTTAAGGGCTAAATAATAATCCCATTGGATGGATATATCACATTTTGTTTATTCACTTGTTGGGTGATAGACATTTGTGTTATTTCTATTTTTTTCCTTACAATGAATAATGTTGCCATAATCATTTGGGAACAATTTTTTTATGGAGACATGCTTTCATCTTCCTTGGGTATATACCTAGGAAAGAAGTGCTGGGTCATAATGGTAACTCAACATTTAATCTCCTTAAGAACTGCCATACTATCTTCCAAAGAAGCTACATAATTTTATATTCCTGTTAGTGTTTGAGGGATCCAATTTCTCAACATCCACACCTATACTTGCTACATCACCAAACTTTTTAAATTCTAGCCCTTCTAGTAATGTGAAGGGGTATCTCATCATGGCTTGATTTCACTTCCCTTATACCAATCCCCAGGTCACGGACTGATATCTGTCCATGGCCTGTTAGGACTGGGCCACGCAGGGGGCTAGTGCGTGACGCTTCATCTGCTGTTTCCCACTGCTCACATTACTGCCTGAACCACCACCCCCAACTCCTATCCATGGAAACTGTCTTCCACGAAATTAGTCTCTGGTGCCAAAAAGGTTGGGGACCACTGTCTTACAGCTAATGATGCTGAGCATTTTCACAATGTAAACATGTATTAAATCATCATTCTGTATACTTTAAATGTCTTACACAATTTTGTCAATTATACCTCAAGAAAGCTGAAAAAAAATACATTGAATAACATTATATTTTCTCATCTCTGCATAATGTTCCTTTCTTTGTTAATGTCGATGATGTTAGTTAAAATATAAGTGTAATAAAGGCAAATGTTTTTGTATTTTTGTTTACAGCTGTATCCCCAGCACCAAGAACTATTCCTGGAACACAGAAAATGCTCCATGGCTTTTAAAAAATGAATAAGCAAATGATTTCTAAATCAAATATGCATTTGGGAAAAATTATAGTACTTTCTTTTGGCATTTCTCTACAAATGAGAAGTTATATAGGTCATGTTTGTATGTATAAAAACATATACACATGTAAGTATACAGTACTTATATGTGAATAGTTCTGATGATTAATTTTAAAAAACCTCACCTGATTGTGGGGGGAGGGGGGAGACCTTTAGTAAGATATCATATTTAGTGAGATTTTAGAGATATTTCTATTAAAGCCAGGAACCTGAAATTTAGAATCATCTCTCTCAGGTAAGTGAGCCCTTAATGCTGACAAGCCAACACAATATATTCCTCTCCTCTATTCTCTTCACTTTTCCACTCTTTGATGGACAACTGTGTCATGTACTTTCCCCCTTGTCAAACTTCCGATACACACAACCTTTCTTCCTCACTCTCAGCTAATGATCCTGCTTATCATCCACTAACAGAAAACCTCAGATGAGAACTTCCTCAAGCCACCACCATCATGTCTGTCTGCAAATTCTGGTCTTCTCTACGGACTCCTAGTAAAGCAACGGCTAATCCTTCCACCTGTGCTCAGACTGGGGTCAGCAAACCACGTGCCTGTGCTGTCTACGGCAGCTTCATGCTGCAAAAGCAAAGCTGAGTAGCAGTAACACATGGTACTGCCCACAAAGCCTACAATACTATTCAGCCCTTCAAAGAAAAAACTGGCTCAGCCTTGCACTAGATGATCACCTCTCCTCTCATCTAATACAGACACTGCTGGCTGAAGTGCCCAGTGAGTCCTGCGCAGAAGAAATGCGCTAAGACCCACACAAGACACAGAAGACACGAGAGACACAGACTGATGACCAAGAAAGGATCTCAACAGACACTGGTCACGTAGAAAGGATGAAGAAGATGAAAGGGCATAAGGCTTTTCAACAGCCACCTGAAGCTAGGTAATTACAGTACCACCCCTTAAATTCTGAAGGACAATTACTTCAGTTTAGAATCCCACACTGAGGCGGGCCAAATTATCAACCAGCTGTCAGGGTAGAAGAAAGATATTTTCAGCAATGCAAACGTCTCAGAAATTTCACCGCCTCAAACACTCTTTCTTGAAAGTTACTGAGGGATGTATTTCACCAAAACAAAGGGGTAAATCAGGGAAAGAGGAGGACAGGGATCCAGAGAACATGGACCCTAACACAGGGAAAAGGTAAAGAGAACCCCCAGGGTCACAAAGGGAAATCACAAGCTGATGCCCAGCAGAGTGAAGAGCCCCAGTGCTGATTTGGGCATAAGGACAGGGAACTCTGAGATATTTCTAATTAAAAAAAAAAAAATCAAGTGATCAATCTGATGTGTTTGCACATACTGAGACAGTTCCTGGTGGGGGCGGGGTTGGGGGGAGACAAATAGGACACTAAGCAAAAAAAAAAAAAGAAAAAAAATTTAATATTTATTTATTTGGCTGCAACAGGTCTTAGCTGTGGCATGCAAACTCAGCTGTGGCATGTGGGATCTCGTTCCCTGACCAGCAATGCAACCTAGGCCCCCTGCACTGGAGCACAGAGTCTCAGCTACTGGACCACCAGAGAAGTCCCCCCAAAATTTTAAATCCATGAAATACAATCATAGAATACTGCATAGTTCAACAGTAAACAGATACACAAAGTCATAATAATGTAAACTATAAACAACAAGTTACATAACTATATGTTACATTAGGAGATATAACGTAATAGGAGGTGACTGTATTAAGGAGATAAAGGGAGAGGAAGCTCAGCGGGCCTAAGAACCCTAAAGCATAGACTCATTTTCCAGAGGAGGAAACCAACAGATATCTAAAACTGAAAAACAAGTAATATCTTAAAATATGGAAATAAATATCAGAAAGAAAAAAAAAACCAGCTAAATGTATCAAAAATAATTGCTCTAAAAGCAGGACCTGGGAGGGAAAATTATTCAGGGGGTGGGGTTTTCATTTTAAGTCTTACAGTACAACTTTCTTTTTAACTGCACAGGTGTATTATTTAAAGTCAAAAGTTAATGTGTTGTTGTTTTCAAGAAACATAACTAGTGTTTTTTGTATCATTTAGTATCAATTAATTCAACCATTCCACAAAGTTTATCTGGGCATTGACTGTGCCAGGCACTTTTCTAGGTGCTAGGAAGACATCAGCGAGTAAAGTCTTTGACCCTGTGAAGGACTTCAAGGAAGGTCCCTCCTTATATCCAGAGGGAAGCAGATAATAAGCAAATTAACATATGCTTTAATGTCAGATAAATTACTGTTGTGAAGAGAAATAAAGATGAGGGTAGAGTGTGATGGGGCTGCTTTTTAGGCAAGGTTTTCAGAAAAGGGTTCTCCAAGAATGAACAACAAGGAAATAGAGCTCTAAAGGAAAAATCTGTTTGGAGAAAAGGTCATATAAGCAAAATAACAGAAGGGTATCAATTTAGCTCAAGGTGAGGGCTTCATTTTCAAGCCTCTCATACACCAAAGCCATGTGTCATTCAAAAGCCTGTATCAAAGTTCCTTGTGGTGGCACACATAAGCTGCCAGACACCTTCAAGCTGAGTCCTATGAACACTGCTTCCTACATCCCTAACTAGCCATTACTGACTAAAGGGACTCACTAAATATATACTCAAACTTTCTTCTTTCCATAGAATAGGCAGATGCCACATATTTCAAATTTCAGTGTTTTTATTCCTATGACATGGTTAAAAGGTTTCCTAAACCAAAAGTTCAAGATGTTAATCAAGAAGGACTCCAGATTAATTTCAAGCTACTGAAATATATCACGTCCAATCTTTATTTTCTCACTGAAGAAAATCCGTAAACCAACGGGAGTAAGACATATTAAAAAACAAACAAACAAACAAAAAAAACAATTTAGAGGGTAATTTATTCTCCAAGAAATCTCACTCAGGTTAAGCCAGAGTTTCAGGCTATCTGAATTATCTTTTTATTGAAAACTGAGTGAAGCTATTTGCTTTATTCTATATACAGTTGTTATACAATAAAAACTTCACATTCAGAAAAGAAGATTAATTTTAATACATCTTATTCTCAAAACATTTATATCATTAAAAGTAGATCCAAACTGTCTTTTTTTATACAGCAATAAAAAGCAGAACTTTTAGATTCTAAACAGGTCTAATTAAATCTCAACTAACAGTTGGGTTTAGAGTTTAAAAGTTATTTAGAAATTTCTGGAAAGGCAGGCTAGCAGCTATACCGTATGCTGAACTGCAGCAGTGGATGTGGATGCTCCCCCATCAACACTCCCCAGGTGGAGCATCACACTGTAGTAAGAGCTAAGACTTGGGTTTAGGTTCACTGCTTGCTCGTTGGTGTACTCACATTTTCAAACCCATTTCCTCAGCTCAAAATGGAGATGATAATACCTACATAAGGTCAATGTTCTGGGCCTCCCCGGTGGCTCCATGGTAAAGAATACGCCTGCCAATGCAGGAGACAGGGACTCCATCCCTGGGTGGGGAAGATCCCCTGGAGGAGGGCACAGCAACCTACTCCAGTATTCTTGCCGAGAAAATTTCATGAACAGAGGAGTCTGGCAGGCGTCACAAACTGTCAGACATGACCAAAGTGACTGAGCACACGCACAAGGTCAATGTTAATTGCTGGCACTCCTGTAAATAAGAAGTACCAACATATTTAAGAATCAACAGTATATTAAAAAGTTTTGTAATCTGCAAAGGTCCCTGGGTCGGGATGATCCCCTGGAGAAGGAAATGGCAATCCACTCCAGTGTTCCTGCCTAGAGAATTCCAGGGACGGGGGAGCCTGGTGGGCTGCCATCTATGGGGTCGCACGAAGTAGGACACGACTGAAGCGACTCAGCAGCAGCAGTATATTAAAAAGTTTTGTGATCTGCAAAGGTCCCTGGGTCGGGATGATCCCCTGGAGAAGGAAATGGGAACCCATTCCAGTATTCTTCCCTGGGAAATCTCATGGACAGAAGAGCCTGGTGGGCTATATAGTCCATAGGGTCTCAAAAGAGTCAGACATGACTTAGCGACTAAACAACAACAATAATTTGTGACAAACTATACCAGTGTTTGTCATATTTTAAAAAGAAAAATTTCCGTCAGAATTCTCTGATTTAGCGATAACAGTTATTACATTCTAAGGAAGAACAATAGGACCTTGGTCCACTCACACATACACAGCCAGAGGAAGAAAAAATTTAGGAACGATTTTAAAAATTTAGGGGAAAAAAAGAATTAGACTCCCTTAAAAACAAGTGCCAAGAAAAATATTTTTAGCAAACATCTCATTTAACTATATAAACCAAAAGTATAAAGCTGTCTAACCACATGTAAACTGTGCATCATGTGACTTAAGGTAGAGTGTTTATTTTGGGGAACCAGATACCCAAAGTACATAAACATCAGTGTATTTTTAAAATAACTTGTCTTGATGCTTTTGTTCACTCAGTAATAATATCCACTATCCTTAGAAGGAAAAACACAACAAATATCCTTAACCAAAAAAACTCTTCAGAGGAGTTTTTACTTCTTAAAGTTGTAAACTAATGCTAAATAGTGTTATCTGACAATCTGCCTACCTACCCTTTAAGCTCCATCAGGGCACAGACCTATCCTTTTCTCTGTTGTATCACCAACAACTAGGCAACTAACTGGCACCAAGTAGAAAACGAATAAACATGTGTGGAATGAATGAATGAATGTACAATCTGGGCCTCTGGACAAAAGTGCCTTAAACTGCAACAGAACAATTTCACTTACACATATATCCATCATTCACTACAAAAAACTGCTGTCTCAGCTCTAATGACAGGTACTAAACCGAAAGAGACATGTACTAGGTACATAAACACACACAAATACACTACTCACATATATGATAAAAGAACATCAAGGATCCACAAGGTCAGTTTTAAAGTAGTTATATTTTCTCTCAGGACATTTTGGTCAGTTCTTGCTGATAATCAAAGAATGTATCAGAAAAGCATATTGCAATCTGGAATGATTTAGGCAAAATGAACAATATTTCCAGAGTTCCATTCTCAGTGTTTTAAAGTCAAATTTCTTAATTGAATGAAAGGTGGAATAAAATGGAAAAAAAAAAAAAAAGGTAGATCTTACCATTTCAAAATAATGTCCTTGCATTTGGTCTGTAAGCTAATAAAACAAGTACTTTTCCAAATCTTTGAAGCTAGACGATAAACTTTATGCCTACAAAGCTTGAGTAAGAGGCTTTTATTAAAATAATACCGTTTGGATAAGATCCTTCATAATTCTAAAGTCTCCAGGAAGATATGCAGCAGTAACAGTAACACACATTATTTATGATTCTACAGCACTGTATAACCATAATTATCTGGATGGAATAGGCTTTTAGAGCCAGCAAGCTATGATCTATGACTGTAATACTATGCTGCTCAGATCCAAAAGTTTCCCAAAATTCTGATGGTCATCTTCAAAGAGACAGAGCTGGCTTGATGGTGAATACAGAAAAACACCAAGATCAATTCACAAACACCGGTACGAAAACAAAGCTCTCTATAGCAACTACAGTGTCGAAATTTAAAAATCCTGGGCATGTAAAAGACAAAGCTCAATTAACTGCTGACTGTATTTCCTTCTTAACCATCTTAAAGGCCAGGTACTCTGTATTTCTTTTCAGAGCTTTCTTCAACAGAAATTTAGTGTTTCAATGGCCCCCTCCTCCACAGCTAACATCAGTGCCCTTTCTTCCTCCTCCCTCAACCCTCCTGGGTAAAACAAATTAACATTTGTACTAAGGTACCTCCTATCAGCTCGCAGCTTCTTCCCAAACACGCCCACGTACAGTGAAACTGGACTGCGTCTACACAACATACAGCTACAGGAAAAGAGCTTTGATGGGGGCATGTGGGGGCATAATTTAGCTCAGCACAGGTTTAAGGTTATTTTCCAGATACAGATAACAGCTCCTCACTCCTGGCTCGGGTTTCTCTTAAATCACCTCCAAAGCATGGTGTTTATGAGCCTACCTAATCCGATACTGCAATGGAATCCCGGATATTTGCAGACAGATATCCCCGCTCTGCAAGTGTTTGATCAGACCCCTGGGGGAACCTCTTATTTTTTATTTTTTCAGTACGCCCGCTCCTAGCAGTACAGCACACCCGATCTCCGGCAGCGGCGCCGGCCCCGCGTCCCGCCGCGCGGGGCCAGCGCAAGACCGGTCCCTCCGGGTCCGAGTCGGCGGGCGACTCGGGCTGCGGGCCGCTCCGCAACAGGTCACCCTGACCGCGAGAGTGCGGGTCCGCAAGGCGGCCAGCCGGGCGGCCGGGCTTCTGAGGCGCAGCTGCGAGGGCTGGGGAGGGGGTGTGGCCCGCCTCGGCGGGTTCCGGCTCCCGGAGCCCCGGCTCCGCTCACCTGAAGAGAGGCTGAGGTGCCGCTGGGCGCCAAGGCAGCGCGGGCGGAGGCCAGGGGCTTCCGCCACCCAGGGGAGAAGCGAGGGGAGGCGAGACGGGCTGACCCCCGGCCGCAGGACAGGGAGCCGGAGCGGGGACCCCATGGCCGCCTCCTGACGCCGAAAGCGAGCTGCCGAGGGAGGCGCGGCCCTGGGTTCCGAGCCCCCTCCTCCCTCAGCCCGAGCCCCGCAACCCCCTCTTCTCGACGAGGGCGAGCAGTCCCGGGGCCCGCGGCCGGGCGAACGACACACACCGCAGCGCCCCAGGCGCCGCCATTCCCCGCGATGCCGCCGCCGCTGCTGCGGCTCCGCGCCGCTCTAGGGTCGCAGCGCACCCACCTTCCCTCCCCCGCACCGCCCACCGAGACTCCGCTCCAGGCCCGCGGCGAAGGCACCGACCTGTGCAGCCCCGGCAAACGCCTCGGAGGTTGGAAGGACGGCGCGGGCCTCGCGTTCCGCCGTTTTGCCGCCGCCGCCTAGGCTAGCGCTCAGCGACCGGAGCAGTCGGCGTCTCTCATTCAGCGCCGGCCGCCGCCGCGGCCGCTCGGGGGAGGGGAGTGAGCTGGATCCACCCCGTCCGCGCCGGGGGTGGGGGAGGAGAGCGGGCAGGGCGGGGGCGCGCTCCGAGCAGGCGGGGCGGAGCCGCGCTCGTGCACCAACCGAGCGCGCTCGCGCGGGCCCCGAGCGTCGCGGCCGGCGGGGGTCTTCCCGGCGCGCGCTCCCGCCAGCGGCTCCTTGGCCGGGCCGAGCCCAACTGTCCCCGGAGGCCCGGGGCCGCGGCGCGCGCCCACAGCCGCAGTCCCTCCGCCTCGAGCCCGCCGGAAGGAGGGGCCGCTACCAGCCAAACGAGGGGGCAGGGAAGGATTGGAGGGACGCACAGGTGGGGCCTCCGCAGCAGCCGGGCCACCGGCTCCCCGCGCCCGGCCCTCGGCGGTGAAATCTGCTGCGGTGGCCGCCTCTTTCAGCGCCCGGCACCTTACCTTTAAGGCCAGAGAACGAAGAAACCGAGAAAACCCTCGGCTCGCGGATACTATATCCAGCCCGCGCTAGAGGTGTTTTTCGAAGTCACTGAGCACAAGTGAGGAGGTTCCACGTGTGAAGAGCCACCCCACTGCCGTAGGATCATAAATTGTAGAGATCAATACTCTCATTAAGATTCAGGAGGTGTTAGAAGTAGGCCTTTGTGTGATGCCCTTGGCTTAATGAGCAGATGACAGGGACTTTGGCATCCCTTGGGTCTCAGATTGATGAGTTTCAGGTGAGCAATATTTTCACGTTGAATCCAAGAACAAGATTCTGGAATATTAAATATTTCCTGTGAATAAAAAAGGAATGGATTTCGTTAAACAGCGGAAGGGTGTTGTTTCGGAGGGTGCACTATACCGGGTGGCCTATTTAGAATTAGCACCATTTGATGCAGTCTGACTATAAAAGGAAGGTGATCCACCTTTGTATGTGCTATCATTAGACCATTTAGAAATGGATGGTTTATTGGATGATCTGCCTCTCTCTCCAGGCAATGTATGGTAGAATGTGAAAGGAATACTGTGAACCAGCGTTGCCCATAAAATAGGAAAGCGACAAAATCCTTCCCATTTACTTTCTTTCCTCTCTAATTACCCCTAAACAGAACAGATTAATCGTATATATTGTAGGATGCTAATTATTTTCTCCACTGACTGCCCTTCACTCTAGTTAGGGAAGCTAGAATGCCCTTCAACCCTTGTCTCTTAAATAGAGTTACTTCTTTAAAGCACCTCCCCGCCTCCTTCTCCACACCCAAAGTTGTTAAAGAGCAAACAAAAAAAGGATAGGTAAAGTTCATGTTCTTTTCATTTTTATTTCATTTACTTTCAAAGAAAGTCCTAAAAAAAAAAAAATCATGATGAAATCACTAGGAGAAGCAAACGGTCAACCAAACTGTCAAATGAGAATAGACCAAGGGAAAGTAGAGCAGACTAATGGTGAAAAGGGGAGAATGTGTGATGTGTAAAGAAAGTTTTTCCACAGATGTTAATTGCTTCAAGTTCCAAAAAATAATAAGCAAACAGAACTAGCATTTGGAGGAAAAATCCTTCTAGTTGGGTAAATCTTTAATCTTCTTAAATTGTTAGAGATTAAGGAAAAGGTTATGTGCCCACAGTAATAATTCAACAATATAGATCTGCATATATAAATCCCATTATCACTGCTTTTGAAAAATAGGAAGACTGAGGAACAACAGGGAATTTTAGTTTGTGTAATTGTAATAACTTTAAATTTTGATTAGGGTTTCTCCTTGCTCAACATAGTGTGACTCATAAAAGAGAAAATTCTGATAGTAGCCTTTGCAATGGAACCAACAGCCAGAAGTTGAACTTCATACATCCAGTATCCACATGGGGAGATAACTTCAAGTACCAGGTACATGTGGGAAGCTTTCAGGAGCTGCTATATATTTTCTCACCTTGGCAGGACCTTCCCTTGGCCTGAGACGTAGCATTGCCAGTGTCTGTTGCGGAAACTGTCCCACTTCTACCAGCAGTCAGGCCACACACTGTGTATCTTTTATTCCCAATGTTCTCAGGTGAGGCAGACTGGCACTCTGTCTCCTGTTTCCTGGAGGGAATGAGGAGTGATATGAACCCAGTGGGGATCCTCATTTCCTACCCGCTGGTGGTTTCAGTGTGGACATTACCCAGCTCCTGCAGAAAAGATCTGAGCTAGAATCTGCTGTAATTCCCCAAAGTTTTCCATTTTCCATGGACAGTATTGACTCTGCATGAGATAGCTGAAACGGATTTCTCCAGCCTCGGAATCACCCAACCTCGGAACTGCCCGCACCACACTATCCGACTTGTGCAATGACAAAGGCTTATTGTAAAAGCCTTTACTCTGTACTGTTCACCCGGTGGGGTTGATTGAGAAAAAGAGATGGGCTTTCAGGAAACAGGACTCAGATCTCATTTCTTCCCTTCACACCTACAAAGGTTTTGATTGCTTTCCATAGTTAGGAATAAAACTAGGAGAGTTTCCTGAAAACAAATGAGCCTGTCTTCCTATATCTGCCAATAATCTTTTAAAATTTACTGTAAGAGCAGTGAAGTTTTCACCTGGACTTGAGAAGAAGTCCTGTGACTCATGAAGCTAGGCCATGGAGATACTAAATTCTAACATACTGAATTTCTGAGTTTGGCATAATTACTCAAAATCTGTTTCTCATGTTGATAACCTGTAAAATAGTAATTTTATTAACCTTTAGAGTTGTGTTAAGTTCAAATTTCCAAAAGTCCAAATTTCGTTAAGATTGAGAATTTGTGTATAAAAATACAGAAAAAGTTCACTCTCAATGTCTGGTTCTTTTTTTTCCATAGCTTGGAAATTATTTTAGGAAGTCAGTATCCTTTCCTATTCATTGATATGCAAATGAAACAGTGACTTTTTACGTCCAAAGAGGAAGAATAGCAACTTTTCTTTATCAGAGTATCTTTGCTAAGTCACTTCAGTCCTCTGTGCGACCCCATTGACTGCAGCCCACCAGACTCCCCCGCCCCTGGGATTCTCCAGGCAAGAACACTGGAGTGGGTTGCCATTTCCTTCTCCAATGCATGAAAGTGAAAAGTGAAAGTGAAGTTGCTCTTTTAGCGACCCCATGGACTGCAGCCTACGAGGCTCCTCCATCCATGGGATTTTCCAAGCAAGAGTTCTGGAGTGGGGTGCCATTGCCTTCTCCAAGAGCATCTTTAATCACAGTTAAATTCTCTGAGTTGCTTTATGTTTTCCATTTGCTTTTGCCAAAAGACAAGAAATATACAAAGTCTTAGTATAACAAAAAGTACTAATGTATAAAATAGAAATGCCATTATATAAAATAGAAATCAATAAGAATTCAATAGGCTTAAAAGTAGTTTCAGAACAACCACCATTATGTAACAGTTTTATTACTGTCCATCAATCTTATTTCCAAGGGGTAAGCCAAGGAACTCATTTAGATGTAGAACAAGCAGTTTCAAAGACGAGACCACCACTGTAAAAAAGAATCAACAAATAACTCTTGTCATTACAGCTGTCAAAACAAAATCGAACTGGTGGCATAAGAAAGCTTATTATTTCAGTAACACTTAATTCTTTTACAACCAACAGAATTTCAGTAATAACATGTATCTCTGTTATTTTCCTAAGCTTTAATCTTTTTTTTTTTCAAATATATTTATTGGCTGGACATTTTGAAAAGATCTGTTATGTTTGCAGTGTTCTGACTGCAAGTATAGGCAAAGTAGCATATTCAAAATTCAAATGCACAGGTGTTTGAAGGAATAGACAGGCATTCTCCAGAAAACTTGACACCAAGTTACTGGAAAAGCCTGCCACAATTCCCAAATCAAGAGAGACATGCCACAGATAATAAGATACAAAGAACAGAGATAATCACCCGTCCATTCAAATATGAGCAACAAATTTCAAAAGACATCAGTTCAGTTCAGTTGCTCAGTCATGTTCAACTATTTGCAACCCCATAGACTGCAGCATGCCAGGCTTCCCTGTCCATCACCAACTCCTGGAACTTGTTCAAACTCATGTCCACTGAGTCAGTGATGCCATCCAACCATCTCATCCTCTGTCATCCCCTTCTCCTCCTGCCCTCAATCTTTCCCAGTATCAGGGTCTTATCCAATGAGTCAGATCTTCACATCAGGTGGCCAGAGTATTGGAGCTTCAGCTTCAGCATCAGTCCTTCCAATGAATATTCAGGATTGATTTCCTTTAGGATTGACTGGTTTGATCTCCTTGCTGTCCAGTAAGGACTTATTTTATGACTGAGCTACCTCTAATAAGGGCAACTCTGCAGGGTATGGATCAGCAGGGATATATTTACTTTGTGAAGATTAATGTCTCCCTGGCACAACTCTTGGGGAGACAAACTAGTATGTAAATAAATGTTTGTATGAACTAATACAAATGAACTTTAATGACAATTACAGTAATGCCTTATTTATATGACAGGATAAGGAAAGAGGGCAGCGAGGGATTGAACATAATTAGATATTCTAAGTAACTGAGGTTTTCATCTTCAAGTACTAGTTAGTAAGTTTCATTTAACCCACTTGTATTGATGTTTTTTTCGGAAATACCACTTGCTTCTCTGCCTGAAACTAATACAATATGGTGTAGCTTAACCTATTCCTAATGACCCAGAGGTATCTTATATCAATACAAAAGCTATAATACCAGGATGCCCCCAGAAGCTTAGAAGTACTTAGAACCCTTCATTCTACAGCAAATAATCATGGCCTACTATGTTCCTGCACCCCTTTGAGTCTAAATGAGCTGGATAGTCCTCATGATCAATCTTCCTGCTGTCCCTTCTTGCTGTACTGCTGCTACAGCATTGCCTGTGTGCACATTCACACCTCCATTTGAATTGTCTTATCATGCTAGCCAAATAACCAATATTTTTCAAAAGGTGGGAGTAAAGAAACTCAGATAATGCTAAAACAACTCTGATATGTGGGGCAAAAGCCATCTGCCTACTTTCGTATTTTCCTATTTTGGAAATTGAGTTTACCAGATAAGTAAATTATTATTGCACTCTACTTCCTTTATAAAAAATGTTCTACATACTTAATGGAAGGTGAGCATCTTTGTCAATAATGTTCATCACAGTAGTTTCCTCATATTCATACATCTTCCATTCAGATTAAGGCTAGAGGACTTCCCTGGTAGTCCAGTAGTTAAGAATCTGCCTGCCAATGTGGGGCACGTAGTGTGCGATCCCTGGTCGGGAAAGATACCACATGCTGCAGAGCAACTAAGCCCCATGTCCCACAGTGACTGAGCCTGCACTCAGAGTCCACGAGCCACGACTACTGAAGCCCGAGAGTGCCTGGAGCTGTGCTCTGCGACAAGAGCCCATGCTCCACCACAGTGAGAAGCCAGCGAACCCACAACTAAGAGTAGCAGCTCCCCCACCCCGTAACTAGAAAAAAGCCTGTGCACAGCAACGAAGAACCAGCACAGCCAAAAAAAAAAAAAAAGGTTAGAATTAAAAAACAACAGAAACTCATAAATCCGTACTAGTAATAAACATTAAATCAATGGAGAAGGATATACTCTTGCTTATACTTGAACAGGTAAATGTGGAGGGAGTACTGGAGTTGGACAGTCATTTTGCAACCACAGTGGCACAGTTTGGGTAAGACAAGAATCATCAATAGGCACTAACTATGAGAAATTTTGATGAGGAACAGGATATTTGGGTCATCTTAAGAGTTCTTCCTAGAGATATCCTGTTAGTTGCAAGGAATGAAACACAGTAATTATACACTGGAGAAACTGAACAAAACCTTTACCAGGTAATCAAAATTAACGTCACGAATGAGGGACAGATGGACATTCTTTGCCTCAAGATGCAGTTCCCAGAGGACGTAGCATCTAATGAGGAAATGAGGAAATATAATGAGGAATCTAATGAGGAAATATCAGATAAATCCCAAATGAGGAATGTTATGTTGTCTTTTTTTTTTTTTTAAGGGGGTGGGAGTTATATTCTTCAAAGCTATCAATGCCATAAAAGGCAAAAGTTGTGAAAATATTCTAGCTAAAGAGCCATGACAGCTAAAGGCAATATGAGATACTAGGTTGGATCTTTAAATGGAGGGGGAAAATTTTATAAAGCAAATTATTTTATTAATTGGAAAGCAGATATTAGATTGATCAAAGTACTGTATCATTATATCATTAAAATCACTGAAATTCATAGCTATACTGTGATAATGTCCATAAATACTGCAATATTTAGGAGTAATAGGCTAAGATCTATGTATAATTGGAGGGAAGAAATATATTTATATAAAGAGAGAGAGAGGGAGAGAGAAGAGAAAACAAAAGTAATAAAAAAGTGAAATGTTAAGAATAAGTGACTCTGGATAAACATTGCTTGGCTGTTCCTTGTAACTTCTATAAATCTGAAATTATTTCCAAATAAAAAGCTTTTTTTAAATAAATGGATTTTTAAAAAATCATTAAGAAAAAAAAAGCAGCAGTGACAGAAGTAAGCAATCCATCCTAGACCGTAACATGCTAATTATTTTAAATGGCCGCCTTACTGCCAAATCCCCTATGCTTTCTAAAATTGACTACTTCCATGAAATTGTCTCATCTCTTGGGTTAAAATTACAGATATGGTGAATTTTTATAATTAGAGTCATCTTATCCAACCTTTTTATTTCATAAATGAGGAAACTGCAGCTCAGAGATTCAAGCTTATCCTAAACTCTTGAACCAGTTAACATGTCAGAGCACCGTCTTGATTCTACTTCAGTCCCTACAACTGCTGAGCTTTCTATCTGAGGTTACTGCTCAGTTTCTATCACTTTCTCTTTCCTCCTTCCTAACGCTGTTTCCTACGGTTCTTGTATTCCCTTCTTTTTATGATTATACAGGGAATTATTATGGCCTTACTGTTTCAACTATCACTGTTCCACTGGTGAAAGTCTCCCAGACCTCTGTCCACACATCTAATTGCTTCCATGGACATCTAGATGAGGACACTCATCATCAGTTCAACCCCTACAAAACTGAAATAACCACAGGAGAAAAAATAAAAATAAAACCTATGAAAATACACCTACCCTTCGTGATAATCAGAGAAAGAGATATTAAAGCAAGACATGTTTCACCTAATAGATTGACCCATTAATAAGATTCATAATGTTCAACTTTAGCCAGAATGTAAGCAACAGACTGTCTAATAAACTGATGGCAGGAGTTTAAATGAGCATCTCTCTCTGGTGGACAGTTTGCCAAAATTAAGGAAAATCTTAATGTACATACTTTTTGACTAAGCAATTTCACATGTAGATATTACTTGTCTTAAAAAAAAATACTGTGACGACATTCAAAGAAATATATAGGACTGCTCTTTTAGTATTGTTTGTAATAGCAAGAATTGGAATACTTAATATCTATCAATAAAAGGGTTCAATTCAGTTCCGTTCAGTTGCTCAGTCATGTCCGACTCTTTGCAACCCCATGAATCGCAGCACACCAGGTCTCCCTGTCGATCACCAACTCCCGGAGTTCACTCAAACTCATGTGCATCAAATCGGTGATGCCATCCAGCCATCTCATCCTCTGTCATCCCCTTCTCCTCCTGCCCCCAATCCCTCCCAGCATCAGAGTCTTTTCCAATGAGTCAACTCTTCGCATGACGTGGCCAAAGTATTGGAAATTCAGCCTCAGCATCAGTCTTTCCAATGAACACCCAGGACTGATCTCCTTTAGGATGGACTGGTTGGATCTCCTTGCAGTCCAAGGGACTCTCAAGAATCTTCTCCAACGCCACAGTTCAAAAGCATCAATTCTTCAGTGCTCAGCTTTCTTCACAGTCCAACTCTCACATCCATACATGACCACTGGAAAAACCATAGCCTTGACTAGACGGACCTTTGTTGGCAAAGTAATGTCTCTGCTTTTCAATATGCTATCTAGGTTGGTCATAACTTTCCTTCCAAGGAGTAAGCATCTTTTAATTTCATGGCTGCAATCACCATCTTCAGTGATTTCAGAGCCCCCAAAATAAAGTCTGACACTGTTTCCACCGTTTCCCCATCTATCTGCCATTAAGTGATGGGACTGGATGCCATGATCTTCGTTTTCTGAATCAACGTTGAGCTTTAAGCCAACTTTTCCCCCCTCCTCTTTTACTTTCATCAAGAGGCTTTTTAGTTCCTCTTCACTTTCTGCCATAAGGGTGGTGTCATCTGCATATCTGAGGTTATTGATATTTCTCCTGGCAATCTTGATTCCAGCTTGTGCTTCTTCCAGCCCAGCGTTTCTCATGATGTACTCTGCATAGAAGTTAAATAAGCAGGGTGTTGATATACAGCCTTGACGTACTTCTTTTCCTATTTGGAACCAGTCTGTTGTTCCATGTCCAGTTCTACCTGTTGCTTCCTGACCTGCATATAGGTTTCTCAAGAAGCAGGTCAGGTGGTCTGGTATTCCCATCTCTTTCAGAATTTTCCACAGTTTATTGTGATCCACACAGTCAAAGGCTTTGGCATAGTCAAGAAAGCAGAAATAGATGTTTTTCTGGAACTCTCTTGCTTTTTTCCATGATCCAGCGGATGTTGGCAATTTGATCTCTGGTTCCCCTGCCTTTTCTAAAACCAGCTCGAACATCTGGAAGTTCACGGTTCATGTCTTGCTGAAGCTTGGCTTGGAGAATTTTGAGCATTACTTTACTAGTGTGTGAGATGAGTGCAATTGTGCAGTAGTTTAAATATTATTTGGCATTGCCTTTCTTTGGGATTGGAATGGAAACTGACCTTTTCCAGTCCTGTGGCCACTGCTGAGTTTTCCAAATTTGCTGGTATATTGAGTGCAGCACTTTCACAGCATCATCTTTCAGGATTTGAAATAGCTCAACTGGGATTCTATCACCTCCACTAGCTTTGTTCATAATGATGCTTTCTAAGGCCCACTTGACTTCACATTCCAGGATGTCTGGCTCTAGGTGAGTGATCACATCATCGTGATTATCTTGGTCTTGAAGATCTTTTTTGTACAGTTCTTCTGTGTATTCTTGCCACCTCTTCTTAATATCTTCTGCTTCTGTTAGGTCCATACCATTTCTGTCCTTTATCAAGTCCATGTTTACATGAAATGTTCCCTTGGTATCTCTAATTTTCTTGAAGAGGTCTCTAGTCTTTCCCATTCTGTTGTTTCCCTCTATTTCTTTGCATTAATCTCTGAGGAAGGTTTTCTTATTTCTCCTTGCTATTCTTTGGAACTCTGCAATACAAGGGTAGGTAAAAACAATTATACTGTTTCTTTGCATACATGAAAACATAGCTATATATAGACCAATATGGGAAAGAGCCCAAACATTGAAGGGAATCATGTACATGAGTCTCCAGTTTCCTTTTAAGTTGGTGCGTACATAGAAATCAGCAGAGAAAAGCTGTCACAATGGTTACTCCAGGGGAATGGAATTAGGAGTGGAGAAGGGGACTTCATTTTTCTACTTTATATATTTCTATTGTTTGCTTTTATCATTGTGGGGTTTTGTTGTTGTTGTTGTTTTGTTTTTGTTTTACCAGAAGCATGATAGCTTTTATAAAAGCAACCACAGCAATCAAGGGTTTCCCTGGTAGCTCAGCTGATAAAGGATCCACCTGCAATGCAGGAGACCCTGGTTTGACTCCTGGGTCAGGATCCCTGGAGGAGGGATAGGTTACCCACTCCAGTATTCTTGGGCTTCTTTGGTGGCTCAGACTGTAAAGAATCTGCCCGCAACGTGGGAGACCTAGGTTTGATCCCTGGGTTGGGAAGATCCCCTGGAGCAGGGCATGGCAACTTGCTCTAGTATTTTTGCCTGGAGAATCTTCACAATGAGTCGGACACTACTGAGTGACTAAGCATAGCATAGCACAACAATCAAAGAGCTTTCTTTTTAACCTGAAAACTTTTCTTTAATCTGTTAAAATTCCTATCAGTTCCTAAAGTTCCTAACAGTTACTGTTCCTATCACTTCTCTTTTCCAGGCTTTAGAATGAATGTTTACTCTTTTCCCTCCTTTAACATTTATCCACTTATTCTTGATCCTTATAATTTATTTGCAGACTGTTTTGCAACTATAAGCTCAAACAATGTATGTAGAAAGGTATTCCTAACTAGTCTCTTAGATTTAACTACACCCTTTTTTTATTCTTTTGCTCACTTTTCCTCCATCACTGTTTTCATTATGTCACAAGTCTTCTCCATCCTTACTCATTTGCCAGTTGAAAAATTCCCAGTTCTTTATGGTTCAACAAGGAGGCATCCAGGGACTTCCATAACCTCAGTCCACTCTCCGCCTATCACCACTCCACACCCTTGTTCAGTCACTAAGTCATGTCTGACTCTTTGAGACCACACGGACAGCAGCATGCCGGGCCTCCCTGTCCTTCACTATGTCCCGGAGTTTGTTTAGATTCCTGTCCACTGAGTTGGTGATGCTATCTAACCATCTCATTCTCTGCTCTCACCTTCTCCTTTTGCCTTCAATCTTTCCCAGCTTCAGGGTCTTTTCTAATGAGTCGGTTCTAAGCATCAGGTGGCCTAAGTTTGGAACTTCAGCTTCAGCATCAAGCCTTCCCATGAATTTTCAGGGTTGATTTCTTTTACAATTGACTAGTTTGACCTCCTTGCAGTCCAAGAGACTCTCAAGAATCTTCTCAAGCACCACAATTCGAAAGTATCGATTCTTTGGCACTCAGTCTTCTTTATGGTCCATCTCACATTTGTACATGCTGCTGCTAAGTCACTTCAGTCGTGTCCGACTCTGTGTGACCCCAGAGATGGCAGCCCACCAGGGTCCCCCATCCCTGGGATTCTCCAGGCAAGAACACTGGAGTGGGTTGCCATTTCCTTCTCAAATGCATAAAAGTGAAAAGTGAAAGTGAAGCCGCTCAGTCGTGTCTGACCCTCAGTGACTCCATGGACTGCAGCCTTCCAGGCTCCTCCGTTCATGGGATTTTCCAGGCAAGAGTACTGGAGTGAGGTGCCATTGCCTTCTCCACATTTGTACATGACTAGAAGGCGATGGCACCCCACTCCAGTACTCTTGCCTGGAAAATCCCATGGATGGAGGAGCCTGGTAGGCTGCAGTCCATGGGGTCGCGAAGAGTCGGACACGACTGAGCGACTTCACGTTCACTTTCACTGGAAAAACCGTAGCTTTGACTAGATGGACCTTTGTCATCAAAGTGATGTCTCTGCTTTTTAATATGCTGTGTAGGTTTGTCATTGCTTTCCTTCCAAGGAGCAAATATCTTTAAATTTCATGGTTGCAGTCACTATCTGCAGTGACTTTGGAGCTCAAGAAAATAAAATCTGTCATTTCTTCCATTTTCCCCCCTTCTATTTTCTATGAAATGATGAAACTGGATGCCATGATCTGAGTTTTTTGAATGTTGAATTTAAGCTTTTTCACTCTTCTTTCACCCTCATCAAGAGGCTTATTAGTTCTTCTTAACTTTCTGCTGTAAGAGTGGTGTCATCTGCGTATCTAAGGTTGTTGATATTTCTCCTGGCAGTTTTGATTCCAGCTTGTAGATTCATCCAGCCTGGCATTTTGCATGATATACTCTGCAAAGAAGTTAAATAAGCAGGGTGACAATATACAGCCTTAATGTACTCCTTTCATAATTGGGAACAAGTCAGTTGTTCCATGTCTGGTTCTAACGGATGCTTCTTGACCCACATACAGGTTTCTCAGGAAGCAGGTAAGGTGGTCTGGTGTTCCCATCTCCTTAAGAATTTTTCACAGTTGTAATCTACACACTTAAAGGCTTTCACATAGTCAGTGAAGCAGAAATAGATGTTTTTTCTGGAATTCCCTTGCTTTCTCTAGGATGCAACGGATGTTGGCAGTTTGATCTCTGGTTCTTCTGCCTTTTCTAAATCCAGCTTGAACATCTGGAAGTTCTTGGTTCATGTACTGTTAAAGCCTACCTTGAAGGATTTTAAGCATAACCTTACTAACATGTGAAATGAGCACATTGTACAGTAGTTTGAACATTCTTTGGAATTGCCCTTCTTTGGGGTTGGAATGAAAACTGACCTTTTCCAATCCTGTGGCTACTGCTGAGTTTTCCAAATTTGCTGACATATTGAGTGCAGCACTTTAACAGCATCATCTGTTAGGATTTTTAAATAGTTCCTTGTATATTCTTATCAATAAACAGCACAATGTCATATACATATATGAAGCTTGGAAAATACTTATTGAATATATTTTATACTAACTATGAACAATTTGGCATGAGATACTCAATATATGTTTAATATTTCCTAGAATTCAGCTTGGTTATAGAAGCTTATTCATGAGCTCCAGAGTAAAATTGCTTTCAAAAATCAAAATATTTTTAGAATAATGGAGAAAGTTAAGTGGGAAAAAAATAGCATTCAGTTCAGTTCAGTTCAGTTACTCAGTTGTGTCCGACTCTTTGCCACCCCATGAATCGCAGCATGCCAGGCCTCCCTGTCCATCACCAACTCCCAGAGTTCACTCAGACTCACGTCCATCGAGTCAGTGATGCCATCCAGCCATTTCATCCTCTGTCATCCCCTTCTCCTCCTGCCCCCAATCCCTCCCAGCATCAGTCTTTTCCAATGAGTCAACTCTTTGCATGAGGTGACCAAAGTACTTAATATCACTTCATAAAGGTGATATGGTAGAAAATTTTAAAATATATTACAGGAGAGAATTTTCTACTATATCACCTTTATGAAATGATATTATAAAAGATATTTGAAAGAATATCTTTCTATATCTCTTTCTGCATTTATATATTGAGAGATATGCGTATAAAATTTAACAGTGAAACTGGAGTCTGTCATTTAGTGTTTTTGCTTACTCTGGTTCTTGAAAGTTTTTGCTAGCTCACAGTCAGGAACTGACTGTGGCTCAGATCATGAACTCCCGATTGCCAAATTCAGACTTAAATTGAAGAAAGTAGGGAAAACCACTAGACCATGCAGGTATGACCTAAATCAAATCCCTTACGATTATACAGTGGAAGTGACAAATAAATTCAAGAGATTAGATCTGATAGAGTGCCTGAAGAACTATGGATAAAGGTTCATGACATTGTAGAGGAGGCAGTGATCAAGACCATCCCCAAGAAAAAGAAATGCAAAAAGCCAGAATGGTTGTCTGAGGAGGCCTTACAAATAGCTGAGAAAAGAAGAAACATGAAAGGCAAAGGAGAGAAGGAAAGATATACCCATTTGAATGCAGAGTTCCAAAGAATAGCAAGGAGAGATAAGAAAGCCTTTCTCAGTGATCAGTGCAAAGAAATAGAGGAAAACAATAGAATGGGAAAGACTAGAGATCTCTTCAAGAAAATTAGAGATACAAAGGGAACATTTCATGCAAAGATGGGCTCAATAAAGGACAGAAATGGTATGGACTTAACAGAAGCAGAAGATATTAAGAAGAGGTGGCAAGAAAACACCAAAGAACTGAACAGAAAAGATCTTCATGACTGAGATAACCACGATGGTGTGATCACTCACCTAGAGCCAGACATCCTGGAATGCAAAGTCAAGTGGGCCTTAGGAAACATCACTATGAACAAAACTAGTGGAGGTGATGGAATTCCAGTTGAGCTATTTCAAATCCTGAAAGATGATGCCGTGAAAGTGGTGTACTCAATATGCCAGCAAATTTGGAAAACTCAGCAGTGGCCACAGGACTGGAAAAGGTCAGTTTCCATTCCAGTCCCAAAGAAAGGCAATGGCCAAGAATGCTCAAACTACCGCACAATTGCACTCATCTCACCTGCTAGTAAAGTAATGCTCAAAATTCTCCAAGCCAGGCTTCAGCAATACGTGAACCGTGAACTTTCAGATGTTCAAGCTAGATTTAGAAAAGGCAGGGGAACCAGAGATCAAATTGCCAACATCCATTGGATCATCAAAAAAAGCAAGAGAGTTTCAGAAAAACATCTACTTCTGCTTTATTGTCTACGCCAAAGCCTTTTGACTGTGTGGATCACAACAAACTGTGGAAAATTCTGAAGGAGATGGGAATACCAGACCATCTGACCTGCCTCCTGAGAAATCTGTACGCAGGTCAAGAAGCAACAGTTAGAACTGGATGTGGAACTGGTTCCAAATAGGAAAAGGAGTACATCAAGGCTGTATATTGTCACCCTGCTTATTTAACTTATATGCAGAGTACATCTTGCAAAATGCTGGGCTGGATGAAACACAAGCTGGAATCAAGATTGCTGGGAGAAATATCAATAACCTCAGATATGCAGATGACACCATCCTTAAGGCAGAAAGAGAAGAGAACTAAAGAGCCTCTTGATGAAAGTGTAAGAGGAGAGTGAAAAAGTTGGATTAAAACTCATAATTCAGAAAACTAAGATCATGGATTCCGGTCCAATTACTTGGTGGCAAATAGATGGGGAAACAATGCAAACAGTGGTAGACTTTATTTCTGGGGGCTCCAAAATCACTGCAGATGGGGACTGCAGCCATGAAATTAAAGGACACTTACTCCTTGGAAGGAAAGTTACGACCAACCTAGATAGCATATTCAAAAGCAGAGACATTACTTTGCCAACAAAAGTCCATCTAGTCAAAGCTATGGTTTTTCCAGTAGTCATGTATGGATGTGAGAGTTGGACTGTAAAGAAAGCTGAGCACTAAAGAATTGATGCTTTTGAACTGTGGTGTTGGAGAAGACTCTTTGAGAGTGCCTTGGACAGCAAGGAGATCCAACCAATCTACCCTGAAGGAAATCAGTCCTGACTATTCATTGGAAGGACTGATGCTGAAGCTGAAACTCCAATACTTTGGCTACCTGATGCGAAGAACTGACTCACTAGAAAAGACCCTGATGCTGGGAAAGATTGAAGGCAGGAGGAGAAGGGGACAACAGAGGATGAGATTGTTGGATGGCATCACTGACTCGATGGCCATGAGTTTGAGTAAACTCCAGGAGTTGATGATGGACAGGGAGGCCTGGCGTGCTGTAGTCCATGGGGTCGCAAAGATTTCAACATGACTGTGTGCGTGACTGAACCAAACTGAACTGAGTGTAGTAATAAAGTTGCTTCTCACATTACAGATGGGAAAATCTTACTGCATAACCAATGAGTCCCTTTCCCTGGAGAGATGTAATTCTATCTGTGGTTTCGCATTCTGAAAATAAATATTCTAACTCCTTCTGAAAATTAGTAACATAAGCATTTAATTGTCCCTCTGTTAGACCAACCAATACATGTTATATAATTCTTACTGTATTTAATAGAGACTTCACTTAGCCAGAGAGACTTTCTTCACTATGACTTAGCATACACAGATTTGAAACTCATTGTTGAATAATGGCAATTATATTTTTCTTCACTGTATCTATAACATAGTGGTTATTAAGAGTATTTAACTTGAGAAAATATAAATGGTGGTAAAACTAGTTATAGACTGACTTTAAAATTGTGACTACACTTAGAAATCATGATGTCATTAAAAAGTCATTTTTCAAAAAATTGTTTTCAATTTACTAATATGTACTATAATATAAACAATAGCAGCACACATGCTGAAACTGAACTAAAGCCACTTTAAAACTAATGGGCTTTGGTGCCAAGTTATACCTAAACATAAATATTGATACTTGTCTCAGTTCAGTTCAGTCACTCAGTCATGTCTGACTCTTTGCGACCCCATGAATCCCAGCACGCCAGGCCTCCCTGTTCATCACCGTCTCCCAGAGTTCACTCAAACTCACGTCCATCGAGTCGGTGATGCCATCCAGCCATCTCATCCTCTGTCATCCCCTTCTCCTCCTGCCCCCAATCCCTCCCAGCATCAGAGTCTTTTCCAATGAGTCAACTCTTCGCATGAGGTGGCCAAAGTACTGGAGTTTCAGCTTTAGCATCATTCCTTCCAAAGAACACCCAGGGCTGATCTCCTTTAGAATAGACTGGTTGGATCTCCTTGCAGTCCAAGGGACTCTCAAGAGTCTTCTCCAGCACCGCAGTTCAAAAGCATCAATTCTTCGGCGCTCAGCTTTCTTTACAGTCCAACTCTCGCATCCATACATGACCAATGGAAAAACCATAGCCTTGACTAGACGAACCTTAGTTGGCAAAGTAATGTCTCTGCTCTTCAATATGCTGTCTAGGTTGGTCATAACTTTCCTTCCAAGGAGTAAGTGTCTTTTAATTTCATGGCTGCAGTCCCCATCTGCAGTGATTTTGGAGCCCCCCAAAATAAAGTCTGACACTGTTTCCACTGTTTCCCCATCTATTTCCCATACTTGTCTAGATGTACTTATATCTTGGTACTTTTCTTCCTTATCAACATGATTAATTTTGAAATATAACCACAAGAAAGGCAAGGCTTCTGATAAATTAAAAACAAATTTATTGACTACCTTCTAAACTTGGTGAATTGAATATTCAAGTTTATATCTGCTACCTCCCAAAATTCACATAAAATTACAATAAAGTATAAAAAGAATGAAAGAAGAAAGGATAATGAATAAAGATTTTTAGAAGATGAAAAAATAAAGGATAAATAGATTTAAGTAAGTGGAGTAAAATGCAATGAGCTGTCTTTTTAAAAGGCAAAAAGAAGCTAGCTGATTTGCACAGCAGAACTCTGAGAAGTTTAGGAATTGGAGAGATGGGGTACTGAGAAAACTGTACCCATGTCATTCCTCATGTCATTATTCTAAACATTAAATAATATTACAAAAGTTAAAAAAATAACCTTGAAAAGTGTTTCTGTTGGGTTTTATAAGTAATATCCTTTGTTATATGTTATGACGTTAACTTCTAAGCACTTTTCTAAATCACCAATGTTTGGTGCTTGAAATTATAAGACTGGTACAATCACAGTATCTGCATTTCCTTTTCCTTGTTTCCAAATTACTGCCCAGAAATATCAGGTCAATGCTGTGTTTACCTTGTTTTAGATGCCTTCCAATTCTCTGCCTCATCAAACCCTGGGCTAGCCTTGCCTGCCCATGTCCACGGCAGGCTCCTCAACTTGCCTAGAAGTTCAGGGCCCAACTGGCCTAGAAAGGGAATTCACACAAACTTACTTGAGCAGCATTTAGTCAACATATCTATTCTTTCTAGAGGGATTCATGTGATAAACCCATTTTAGGCTCTACACTCACAGTATAAAAACTTTCTGTCCTGCCACATTGTTGGGAGGTGACTGAAAAATCAGTCATCTTTCAACCTCCATCCCCCTTCTGGAAGGCCCAAACTCCACACTCTATCCTTCTTACAAACACCAGCTTTTGCCTAACTTTCGTTTCCTTTTACGTTTATTTCAATTTGATGTTACCTGTACACATCTCTTTCCATTAGGCAGGGCACTGTGTGATTTCCTCAGGTTTCATATAACCCACTGCTGCTGCTGCTGCTGCTGCTAAGTCGCTTCAGTCGTGTCCAACTCTGTGCAACTCCATGGACAGCAGCCCACCAGGCTCCCCCATCCCTGGGATTCTCCAGGCAAGAACACTGGAGTGGGTTGCCATTGCCTTCTCCAATACATGAAAGTGAAAAGTGAAAGTAAAGTCGCTCAGTCCTGTCCGACTCTTAGTGACCCCATGGACTGCAGCCCACTAGGCTCCTCCATCCATGGGATTTTCCAGGCAAGAGTACTGGAGTGGGTTGCCATTGCCTTCTCCGATATAACCCACTAGGGAAAGCCAAAGTGGTGCTGAGCTACAAAGGAGCTAGGTTTCATATGAACTATAAATCCTATTCAATTAACCAAACAGAATTTGTTATGTAATCAGCAAACAGAAGTCAAACCTAAAATTAGTATTCAAGATCTAGGACAAGAGATAGAGACAAAAAGTCAGGAAGAAGATGAAATTTCCAGGTAAAAAAGTATTAATAATCAACTACTGTGTGTGCATGTTAGCCGCTCAGTCATGTCTGACTGTTTGAGACCACACTGATTGTAACCTGCCAGGCTTCTCTGTCCATGGAATTCTCCAGACAAGAATACTGGAGTGGGTTTGCCATTCCCTTCTCCAGGGGAATCTTTCCCACCCAGAGATCAAACCCAGGTCTCCTGCATTACAGGCAGATTCTTTACCATCTGAGCTACCAGGGAAGCCCTAGTGATTTCTGTTTTCTACAGAAAGCCTTGCAACATAACCCATCCTCTAGCCGGATTTATAAGAAAGGAAGATTCCCCACTGAATGTCATCAGGAAGAAACTAAGAGTGTAGCCAATGGAAAATGAGCTATCAACTTGAAAACTGTAACATGCTAAAAATCCTTGTTCAGATGTAATAGTAGGAAAAAATGTAAAAAAGAGGAATCTAAAAGGTAATTGTCCAGATACAAAACTGTTTTATCTAGTTAAAACAGAAATATTCTTAGAGTGGAAAATATCAGTCTATCTGACTCACAATCTATTATCTAGTATTTATTCCCAAAATGAATCTACCTTTGAAGCATGGTGAGATAGGGGAGGCACAGCTGGAGAGAGAGAATTAGGACCATATGGATGATCTGGCTAGGTAATTTAATAAATTCTCATCCCGATGCTCTTGCCCATTTAGTGAGATCTCCTCAGTCTCTGTATCCTGATTAAATTTCTCATCCTGCAGAGGATTCCTAGGGAGGACTGCTCCCCATTCCTACTATAACCAAGTAGGCCCCTCCTAAAAGAACAAGATCTCTCTCATGTTCATTATTGCACTTGGCATCTGGGCTCCTGTGTGCACCTGATTAACACTTAAAAAAAAAAAAAGTACATAATAGAACTTCTAGAAACTATTGTGTTAACAACTGGTGATGCCTTTAATGCACTTTCTACCTTGAATTTCATTAATATCTAACTTCTTATAATAGATTTTAAGCTCCTTGAGGATAAGAGTTCCTTCAGATTTGTAGTCCTTTGTTACCACTATCTCAGTGTCTTGCACGGAGAAGGTTATCATTAAATACATAACAGATAAAGAGGAACAATAATGATAATGGACAAGTCACTTTTCCAGAATCCTGGAATAAAAGTTTTTCTAGTGGTGAGCCATCAGCTTCTTCAAAATCTAAGTCATAGCTTACTTTCTCTTTTATTTCCTTAATCATTATTATTAATATTTATTGGAAATTTTTTCAGTGATATAAGAGCATATAGCTTGACAACAGATGTTTTAATGTTGTACCAGTTCTTGAGACATATTATTAGCAGATGCTTTTTCATCCCAGCTCGTCGCTAAGTTCCTTGAAAGTGGGGACCATGCCTTCAATCTCATCACACCATTTATAACTACTCTGCACACAGTATTGAATAACATTGACCATATGCTTTTCATGGACCAGGTGTTTTCTAAGCATTTCATGCGTATTTAATGATTTAACCCTCATGGCAGCCCTATGGGGTAGGTACTAAACATAAGTAGCTAGTTCAAGGTCACATGGCTGGGAAGTGGCAGCACCAGGATTTGATTCAAGGCAGTCTTGCTCCAGGTGCACGGTCCTAACCAATCTACTTTATTGCCTCCTAGACAGAAAACATTATAGTGGCTTCCTAAACAACTGATTTAATCTAAAATATTTCTTAAAGGCATGATTTTTGATCAGCAGTGGTTTGTGGTATAGTCAGGTAGAAGAGATTTTTCTCCTCCCTTTGTTGTACTGTTCACATTACTAAAACATCTCCCTTACTACTATAATTCAACTTTGTTGTTCTTGGAATTCTTACAGGACAATCAAGTTATCCACTGCACCACAACTTCTTTACAGTTTGTTCATTTCTACTACTAGCATCTCTCTCAGAATGCCGAACCCAAAGTCCCTAGCTGCTGCTGCCTCATATAGGGCAGCAACATCAAACCCATCTGCTCCTTACCAGCTAGGGGACCTCAGACAAGTCACTGGAATTCTCTCAGCTTCAGCTCTGTATAAGAAAAACTGGGATAATAAAATCTCCATGTAAGGTTCAGAGATGATGTAGGTTAGGGGACTAGCATAGCATCTGGTGCCTAGTAAAGCTCTGTTAGTGATTGTCATTATTCTCTTAGCAATTCACCTAACTCTTGCTGCATGAGTAAACCAACATAGTCAGTTCAGTTCAGTCACTTAGTCGTGTACAACTCTTTGCGACTCCATGAATTGCAGCACACCAGGCCTCCCTGTCCATCACCAACTCCCGGAGTTCACTCAAACTCATGTGCATCAAATCGGTGATGCCATCCAGCCATCTCATCCTCTGTCGTCCCCTTCTCCTCCTGCCCCCAATCCCTCCCAGCATCAGAGTCTTTTCCAATGAGTCAACACTTCGCATGAGGTAGCCAAAGTACTGGAGTTTCAGCTTCAGCATCATTCCTTCCAAAGAACACCCAGGGCTGATCTCCTTCAGAATGGACTGGTTGGATCTCCTTGCAGTCCAAGGGATTCTCTAGAGTCTACTCCAACACCACAGTTCAAAAGCATCAATTCTTCGGCGCTCAGCCTTCTTCACAGTCCAACTCCCACATCCATCCATGACCACAGGAAAAACCATAGCCTTGACTAGACAGACCTTTGTTGGCAAAGTAATATCTCTGCTTTTGAATATGCTATCTAGGTTGCTCATAACTTTCCTTCCAAGGAGTAAGCGTCTTTTAATTTCATGGCTGCAATCATCATCTTCAGTGAATTTGGAGCCCCCAAGAATAAAGTCTGACACTGTTTCCACTGTTTCCCCATCTATCTGCCATTAAGTGATGGGACTCGATGCCATGATCTTCGTTTTCTGAATCAACGTTGAGCTTTAAGCCAACTTTTTCCCTCTCCTCTTTCACTTTCATCAAGAGGCTTTTTAGTTCCTCTTCACTTTCTGCCATAAGGGTGGTGTCATCTGCATATCTGAGATTATTGATATTTCTGCCTGCAATCTTGATTCCAGCTTGTGCTTCTTCCAGTCCAGCGTTTCTCATGATGTACTCTGCATAGAAGTTAAATAAGCAGGGTAACAATTAACAGCCTTGACGTACTCCTTTTCCTATTTGGAGGCAGTCTGTTGTTCCATGTCCAGTTCTAACTGTTGCTTCCTGACCTGCATACAGATTTCTCAAGAGGCAGGTCAGGTGGTCTGGTATTCCCATCTCTTTCAGAATTTTCCACAGTTTATTGTGATGCACAGAGTCAAAGGCTTTGGCATAGTCAAGAAAGCAGAAATAGATGTTTTTCTGGAACTTTCTTGCTTTTTCCATGATCCAGCGGATGTTGGCAATTTGATCTCTGGTTCCCCTGCCTTTTCTAAAATCAGCTTGAACATCAGGAAGTTCACGGTTCACGTATTGCTGAAGCCTGGCTTGGGGAATTTTGAGCATTACTTTACTAGCATGTGAGATGAGTGCAATTGTGCGGTAGTTTGAGCATTCTTTGGCATTGCCCTTCTTTGGGACTGGAATAGAAACTGACCTTTTCCAGTCCTGTGGCCACTGCTGAGTTTTCCAAATTTGCTGGCATATTGAGTGCAGCACTTTCACAGCATCATCTTTCAGGATTTGAAAGAGCTCAACTGGAATTCCATCACCTCCACTAGCTTTGTTCGTAGTGATGCTTTCTAAGGCCCACTTGGCTTCACATTCCAGGCTGTCTGGCTCTAGGTGAGTGATCACATCATTGTGATTATCTGGGTTGTGAAGATCTTTTTTGTACAGTTCTTCTGTGTATTCTTGCCACCTCTTCTTAATATCTTCTGCTTCTGTTATGTCCATACCATTTCTGTCCTTTATTGTGCCCATCTTTGCATGAAATGCTCCCTTGGTATCTCTAATTTTCTTGAAGAGATCTCTAGTCTTTCCCATTCTGTTGTTTTCCTCTATTTCTTTGCATTTTTAGCTGAGGAAGGCTTTCTTATCTCTTCTTGCTATTCTTTGAAACTCTGCATTCAGATACTTATATCTTTCCTTTCCTCCTTTGCTTTTCGCTTCTCTTCTTTTCACAGCTATTTGTAAGGGGGTAACCATAAAGATTTGCACTCTCGCTATTGCCTTTTGGTGCTATTACTTTTTAATTGTGCTGGTGTTAAAATTGATCAGATTCTATGTCTTACTGATGCTTATGCCCCATTAAGCAGTGAAAGGAGAGAGTGTCTGGGGGTTTTTTTGGCTGCCCCAGGTCTTAGTTGTGGCACACGGGATCATCTGTCTTCATTGCATCATGCAGGATCTTTTATTTAAATTGAGTAAAATCTTAGTTGCAGCACGTGGGATCTCATTCCCAGACCAGGGATTGAACCCTGCTTTGGGAGCACGAGTCTTAGCTGCTGGACTACCAAGGAAGTCCAAGGAGAGTGCTCTTTAATCATTGCTCTAGTGTCTTGCCACACAAAATTTGCAGTGAGTTGGCTGGTCATTTCACCTCTCTTGGTTAATTCCACAGCAGTCAGGTAGAGAGAATAGTGGCATTATTGATCTTGGGACATTTCTTGCAAGTAAAGAATACATAAAAATTTTCCTATCACTGTCCTAAGGCAGGGGCTTCCCTGGTGGCTCAGCAGTAAAGAATCTGCCTGTAATGCAGGAGACACAGGAGATGTGGGTTCGATCTCTTGGTTAAGATGATCCCTTGGTGGAGGGCATGGCAACCCACTCCAGTATTTTTGCCTGGGGAATCCCATGGACAGAGCAGCCTGGTGGACTACAGTCTACAGGGTCACAAAGAGTCAGACATGACTGAAGCAACTTAGCATGCATGCACCCACACCTTAGGCAAAGTTGTCTACCGTTGGGCCTCGTAGGTGCTAAACATTCCTGGAAGTTCATGGCAGATTGTACTTCAAGTTGATCGTCATCAGCGAGGAATGATAATGATCCAGATTGTTGCAGTACCAAAAGTATAAAGCAAGTGATTGATACTTACTATGTCTAGTCTAAAATTGCGCAATGTACTGTTGGTAGGAATGCAAACTAGTACAGCCACTATGGAGAACAGTGTGGAGATTCCTTAAAAAACTGGAAATAGAACTGCCATATGACCTAGCAATCCCACTGCTGGGCATACACATCAAGGAAACTAGAATTGAAGAGACATGTGTACCCCAATGTTCATTGCAGCACTGTTTACAATAGCCAGGACTTGGAAGCAACCTAGATATCCATCAGCAGATGAATGGATAAGAAAGCTGTGGTACATATACACAATGGAGTATTACTCAGCCATTAAAAAGAAAACATTTGAATCAGTTCTAATGAGGTGGATGAAACTGGAGCCTATTATACAGAGTAAAGTATGTCAGAAAGAAAAACACCAATACAGTATACTAATGCATATATATGGAATTTAGAAAGATGGTAACAATGACCCTATATGCGAGACAGCAAAAGAGACATGAATGTAAAGAACAGACTTTTGGACTCTGTGGGAGAAGGCGAGGGTGGGATGATTTGAGAGAATAGCATTGAAACATGTATATTATCATATGTGAAATAGATCACCAATCCAGGTTCGATGCATGAAACAGGGTGCTCAGGGCTGGTGCACTGGGATGACCCAGAGGGATGGGATGGGGAGGGAGGTGGGAGGGAGGTTCAGGATGGGGAGCACATGTACACCCATGGCTGATTCATGTGAATGTATAGCAAAACCCACCACAATATTATAAAGTAATTAGCCTCCAATTAAAATAAATAAAATAAAATTGGGCAGTGTAGCATAATTAAATCTTGAGTTTGGTAGACTTGGGGATCTCCTAATTTTCCTACCCTCTTCTACTTCCTCCAGCCTAGTATTTGGATACCTTTATGAAAATTGGCAGGCGGTCATCCAATCTCTGCTGGGAATTCGGAGACCTGGGGATTGGGCTCTAGAACTAGCTGTGTCACTAGTCCAGACAACTCAACCACTGCAAGCTCCAGTTTCTTCTCTTGTGAGACATTGGCTCTCTCTCTGACCTGCCCAGTTGTAAACTCCTTCTTCACCCCTCTCCCAGCAAACAGGCAGCCCCAACTTACTATGGATCCTTCTCCAGAAGATTGCTGAAGCCTGGTATTCGGGACTCAGAAAAGATTTCCTGTTGAAAGGTATAAACAATGCTTGGGATCTCAGGTTTGTCCACACCAGTCTATTTCATTTATAATGCAGTTAAATTATGATATTTGTCTAAGAGTGAAAGAGAGGAAAAAGACATTTCTTCCCCCCTTTTCTGGATGCAAGTCAACATAGACAAAGCTTTGAAATGTGTGCAATTTATTGGGATGGCCAAGAAGTTCATTCAAGTTCATTCATTCATCTTACACCAAAATTCAAATGAACTTTTTGACCAACCCAGTATTTAGGCACCCTCTTACTTCCTTTTCTTTTTCTCTCTTCCATCTTCTAAGTGTCCCTTACTCTGGGTCCATAGACTCCACCTGTCATCCCATTCAGATTCTCATCACTCTGCAAAGCCCTGAGCTTTTTTTATCCTCTCCATTCCGACCCATCCCACTCCATTCCCTGTCTCCAACTCCTCTAGTCCCTGAGCCCTGACCTGGGTCATCTCAACAAACTTCCACTCCCTCAGTGAAGCAGTCTTCAGACAGATTAGTGAGAAGGAAATCCGATTTAAATGATGTATGAACACCTAAGCACAATAAGAGTTGACGCTTAAGTAGTGCTGTGCCTGGCACTATTCTAAGCATACGTCAATGATTTAGATCCTCAACAATCCCAGGAGAGAGGTGCTATACTGTCTACATTCCACAAATAAGGAAACAGGCACAGAGAATTTAGGTGGCTTGCTCAAAGTCACTGTACTACAGTCAGTGATGGAGTTGGATTCTGAATCCAGGCAACCTAACACAAGTGAATGTCCACATTCCAGGCAGCATAACATACATGTGAAAAAATTCTAGGAGTGTTAGAGAGGATTTTCTACCATAGCTGGCCACTGAACCAGGGTGGTGAAAGCAAATGCTTTGCAGGGCCCAAATAGATCATGAAAATGCATGAAATAGTGGCTTCACAGACACAACCTGTAGGAACCTTCCACCCATCCATGGACAAAAACACTGGCTCCTGTTTTTCTTGGTTCTCCCATTGCACATTTCTCTTTATAGAATTGTACAGATGACAAAACAAAGAATGGTTGACACTTCTAGTAACACACTTCAACGAAAGATAATAGTGTCTTGCAATGATAAATGGCAATCAGTGCTGGTTCCAGGTGTGTGAGGCCATCCCTATGGCAACTGCAGAGCCCGTGTGCCCTCTGGGAGGGTAGCCCTTCTCAGCCCTAGGCGATGCTTAGTTTTGCAGGCAGGTAAGGTGACTCCAGAGTCTATGCCCTCAACCACGTGTTATACTAGCTGGGTTCAAGTGACACCTAGACCACATTTTTAATGTACTTCATTGTAATATATTCACTTTCATGGTGAATGGTTGCATCTATGAATAAATTAGAAAAATGTCTGTACTTACCAGGACTCCTCCAGTTGTAAGTGCTATAAACTCAAGTATCTTTAAAACACACCCACATATGTAGGGGTGTGAGGACATGATGCTAGACAAGAGTTAAATCTAGGGACCAAGCTATACAATCAAGCCCCATCCTTCCATCTCCCAGATCTTCTTGTATTGGTTTGTTGAATTCACCTACTTCTACAGATGAGAAGGTAGCACTCCAGATGCACATCCTTCCAGCCCCCAGGTCTAGAAATGACAGCAGGTTTCCCCTCCAGCTCTGGCTGAAAAGTCCCAGGGAAGGACTCTGACTGGTTCCTCTTGGGTTGTGTGTCTACCCCTGAACCAATCACTTTACCTGGAAAGTTGGACCATTTTGATCAGTCAGGGCTAATTTATTTCAAATAATTTCAATAATTTCAAAAAATTGGCCTACTTCTTGTCAGATTCCAGTGGGTTATTAGTGTTTATAACTTATATTTATGGCTGTTAACAATTGATCCTAAACCTAGGTGTTATGTGACCTCTGTCATTTCTCATTCTTTTGTTTGTTTTTAAACTTTTTATTATGTATTGGGGTATAGCTGATTAACAATGTTGTGATAGTTTCAGGTGAACAGAAAAGGAACTCAGCCTTACATATACCTGTATCCAGGGCTAATTTATTTACTTGTCAGCATGATAGGGGAGAGTGGGTGGCAGATGACAGCTCCCCCCACCCCAAGCTCTAATAAAGTGCAAAGGGACAGTTGTCCAAATAATGAGTGGCTCTGAGCAGTCGAAAACTATAGCTGTTCACTCTAATGTTCAAGTTATCTCTAGCATGAAAATTAGGGAAATTAAAGAGAAAAAACAGCTTACACTGGATAAATTAAAAAACCAGAACTAGCTTTTGAATGCTTTGTTTATATAATATATGCCTTCTTGATTATAATAAATGTCTAAATAAGGAACTCCCTGGTGGTCCAGTGGTCAGGACTCTGTGCTTTCATTGCTAAGGGCCTTGGTCCAATCTCTGGTTAGAGAACTAAGATCCCATAGGCCTTGTGGCATGGCCAATAAAAAAAGAAGAAAAAAGTCTAAATAAAAAGTGAAAAATTCAGTCAATCATAGAAATGTTTCTAAATGTTCAATTCCTTTGGTGTTTTATGAGAAACATAGATAACTGACAGCTTCCTTTATTTTTTGATCTGGATGTTTTAAGGCTACATTAACCTGGTTTAGTGTCATTTAGAATCTAGAATATGTAACTTAAAAAATTATGATTACACAATTAAAAAAAAAATCATTAGATCTTGTAGGAGATTTAGTGTCTTGCCATAACATGCTTACTCTCCACAAGTTAGAGCTAAACCAGAGAACTAATATAAGATAAAATGGAGAACTTGTTTTGCCATTACATTTCTATAATGGCATTACATTTCTTAGTTGAACTAAGAACTGAAATTGAGATATGCTTTACTTGAAAATTAGAGAATCATTTATCTTTGTGTATCTTTGCTATCTTTTCCCATTATATTTAATATGTAATTCGTACAATGGAATACAAAGATGTCTAGGGACTTCTCTCTTTAAAGTTAATGCCTTGTCTGTTTCTCTTTCAGCGTATTCAGTTTCTGTGTTAAATCCTCAAATTCCCAGCTGTAATATGGTGTGTGAAAGTAAAATAAGCATTTAATTTTGTATTGTTAAGGCAGATTTATTTCCTACTTGCTAAATGGAACACATTATTGAAGTCGTACCATAAGGCAGGTCCCTGTGCTAAACACTATACACATACAACTCATTGTATCCCTATAACTGTCCTGTGAGCAAAAGATCATTTACAGCTGAGGAAACGGGGGCATTCATTTAATTCTCAAAACAATCATCTGAGATAGATAACATTTTAACCTGGTATTATTGTTGAGGAAACTGAGGCCTGGAGACGTTTTGAAAATTACTCAAGTTCACAGAGCTAATTAGGGGATTTGAACCCAGGCGGTTTAGCTTTGTACTTGTGCCCTTAATCCCCGTTTAATACCTCCTCTAACTGCTTAATGGTTAGTACATTATCAAGAATACAATCTGTACTGAGGACAATTAACACTTAACCATAAAGTATGTATTAGACCTTGTTCTAAGATGAAAGTGAAAGTGAAGTCGCTCAGTTGTGTCTGACTCTTTGTAACCCCATGGACTGTAGCCTTTCAGGCTCCTCTGTCCATGGGTTTTTCCAGGCAAGAATACTGGAGTGGGTTGCCATCTCCTTCTCCAGGAGATCTTCCCGACCCAGGGATTGAACCCGGGTCTCCCGCATTGTAGGCAGACACTTTACCATCTGAGCCACCATACCCTTTGTCAAATTCTTCTTTATTGGTCTAAAGTTACACATTTCTCATATTTCTCTCTTTTCAGAGAAAAAGGTAGAAATAACTAAAATAACTCTAATTTACCATTCTCAAGTAAAATTTCAAAAAGACAAATTTCATAGTATTGTAGTAATTGAAGATGTTATGTTATGAAGTCTCACTTCAAACTTGTACCAGTTACCTGTTTACTGTTACAAGTAAAGAAGAGAGAAAAATTTGCCCATTAGGTCATTTGAACCTACTTCCAAATAAAGTATAGAAGAATTATGACTGGTTTCTCTTCTGCCTATCTTTCTTGGCCCAAGAAAAAGGTCTGGACTTCCTCTCCCCTTGAAGCAGATATCTATTTGTGGGCAAAACCTGTCTGCCTGAATCCTTTTCCAAAAGTAAATGTAGGACATCCAGGTCTGTTTGCATTTTTGTGTGTGTGTGAGAGAGATAGAGATCCTCTAAAGTCATTGTGACATTGAGAATTTGTTTATAGAAAATTTGTTTAGACCTCTTGTGTGACTGATTATACCACCATGACAATGAGTTTCAGGGAACCCCCCTTAATGATTAATGAAAGCATTCCTGCCTTTTTGTGTCCTACACATATTTCTGTCAAGGGTGAAGCTTCAAGTTAGGAACAGTGTTGATCTCATACTAGGATGGCTTAAATTCAGAACAATTGAAGCAGCATAGGTAAGTAATTCTTATTCTTTTAAATGAAACCATGATATTTTAAAGTACAAAAATTTTAAGACACATTTAATAAAACTGTTGGGTAAAAATTATATGTGATTTATTTTTAAATTCAGTTCAGTTCAGTTGCTCAGTCGTGTCTGACTCTTTGCGACCCCATAAATTGCAGCCAGGCCTCCCTGTCCATCACCAACTCCTGGAGTTCACCCAAACTCATGTGCATTGAGTCGGTGATGCCATCCAGCCATCTCATCCTCTGTTGTCCTCTTCTCCTCCTGCCCCCAATCCCTCCCAGCATCAGAGTCTTTTCCAATGAGTCAACTCTTCACATGAGGTGGCCAAAGTATTGGAGTTTCAGCTTTAGCATCAGTCCTTCCAATGAACACCCAGGACTGATCTCCTTTAGGATGGACTGGTTGGATCTCCTTGCAGTCTAAGGGACTCTCAAGAATCTTCTCCAACACCACAGTTCAGAAGCATCAATTCTTTGGTGCTCAGCTTTCTTCACAGTCCAACTCTCACATCCATACATGACCACTGGAAAAACCATAGCCTTGACTAGACGGACATTTGTTGGCAAAGTAATGTCTCTGCTTTTGAATATGCTATCTAGGTTGGTCATAACTTTCCTTCCAAGGAGTAAGTGTCTTTTAATTTCATGGCTGCAATCACCATCTGCACTGATTTTGGAGCCCCCAAAATAAAGTCTGACACTGTTTCCCCAACTATTTCCCATGAAGTGATGGGACCAGATGCCATGATCTTCGTTTTCTGAATGTTGAGCTTTAAGCCAACTTTTTCACTCTCCTCTTTCACTTTCAGCACACTTTATTCATTAAGCACATAAATAGTATATAATCATATCCAAATATATATCAAATTGATACATTCAAGCATTCCATAAAACATATTCCAATTTTAGTCAATCCTCACCTTATTTTAGTTTACAAAATATTTATTATACGCTCTTATTAGCAAGAAATGAACTTATATGGACATGATGAAAATTATATATATTAAATATATGCAAGGGAACACATATTTTCCAAAATTTGTATATACTGTGCATAGCCACCAGGTTTGAAGAATGAACTCAACTCCTTAGTATCACTTTCAAAATCTTTCACATTCAGATCCACAACTATATCTCCAATTTCAATCTTTATTATACCTTTGTATGAGTTTTTAAAACTCCTAAGCAGGATAAATAATTTTTAAAAATCATACTTAGACATATAATGTGATTGAAATACAGAAAAGTGAAATAGAAGATCTTAAAAGAAAATGAGTAATAATATATTATCTTCAAAGGAATGGAAATTAATTTTAACAGAAGTGGAAGTCAGAAAGTGGTAAAATAATATCTTCAATGGATCAAGAGAGAGACAAGAAAAACAATCTAAAATTATATAACTAGCAAAAACTTTCTTTCAAGAATTGAGATTCAGCCAATTGATTGCAGGAAATTCTAAAGAATATACTTCAAGAAGAATTAGCATATTCCCCAGAGGAAAGTCTGAGATGCAAGAAGAGATTAAGAACAAAAAAGGGGTTAAATTTGTGAGTAAACATAAATCTAAACTACAATATAGACAGGCTGTAGGTTCATCACCTCACCAGAACTGGTGTACAGCAGAAACCAACACACCATTGTAAAGGAACTCTCCTATAATTAAAAAAAATTTTTTTAAATCCATATAGACTAAAAACACTTCTATAATAGCATATAAGTCCAGGAGTGATTAGAAATAGAATATTCAAAGGTTCTTGTGTTATTGAAAGTGTCAATAAGTGTTATACTTTGACAAGTTAAGCTATCAAGAAAGTCATGCTCTCCTGCTGGAAAAGGCCAGCCAGAGAGAGAAGCCCTGGAAAGACAAGGAGGAGAGAAAGGCCTGGGTTTCCAGCCATCTCAGCTGCAGTGAGGCCATCTTGGATCTCATCCAGATTGCAGCCGGACCTGCTGATTCTACCTAGAACAGAAAGAGAAGCCATCCCCACGGAGCCCCATGTGCGTGCTAAGTCGCTTCAGTCGTGTCTGACTCTGTGTCACCCTATGGACTGTAGCCTACCAGTCTCCTCTGTCCACAGGGTTCTCCAGGCAGGAATATGGAGTGGGTTGCATGTCCTCCTCCCGAGGGATCTTCCCAACCCAGGGATCGAATCTGCATCTCTTATGTCTCCTGCACTGGCAGGTGGGTCTTTACTACTCGTGCCACCTGCCCTACAGTCCACCCATAGAATCATGAAAAATAATAAAACGCTTGTCATTTTAAGACATTGGGATTGTCTGTTACACAGTAATGAATGCCTGATATAGAACACTAACAAAACCCTACAGCAGTCATCATATCCCATGGTGACACCCTGAAAGCATTCTCTTTAGGATAGGACAAGATTGGGATGCTCTACTTAACATCATACAGGAGATCCTGACCAGAATAAGAAGGAAAATAAAGTATAAAGGTTGAAAACAAACTAACTGGTAAATATGGCCAAGAATCTATGAAAAAGTTAATGATTAATTAGTTAATAAAAGATGATGCTCTTAAAATGCTACACTCAATATACCAGCATATTTGAAAAATTCAGCAGTGGCCACAGAACTGGAAAAGGCCAGTTTGTATTCCAATCCCAAATAAGGGCAATGCCAAAGAGTCTAATGCTTAAAATCTTTCAAGCTAGGCTTCACCAGTATGTGAACCAAGAAATTCCAGACGTACATGCTGGATTTAGAAAAGGCAGAGGAACCAGAGATCAAATTTCCAACATCTGTTGGATCATAGAAAAAGCAAGAGAGTTCCAGGAAAACATCTGCTTCATTGACTATGCTAAAGCTTTTGATTGTGTGGATCACAACAAACTGTGGAAAATTCTGAAAGAGATGGGAATACCAGACCACCTGACCTGCCTCTTGAGAAACCTATATGCAGGTCAGGAAGCAACAGTTAGAACTGGACATGGAACAACTGACTGGTTCCAAATTGGGAAAGGAGTATGTCAAGGCTGTTAATTGTTACTCTGCTTATTTAACTTATATTCAGAGCACATCATGTGAAATGCCAAGCTGGATGAATCACAAGCTGGAATCAAGATTTCCAGGAGAAATATTAACAATCTCAGATATGAAGATGATATCACTCTAATGGCAGAAAGTGAAGAGGAACTAATGAGCCTCTTGATGAGGGTGAAAGAGGAGAGTGAAAAAACTGGCTTAAAACAACATTCAAATAATTAAGATCATGGCATCCAATCCCATCACTTCATGTTAAATAAAAGGGAAAAAATGGAAGCAGTGACAGATTTTATTTTCTTGGGCTCCAAAATCACTGCAGATGGTAACTGCAGCCATGAAATTAAAAGATGGTTACTCCTTGGAAGGAAAATTATGATAAACCTACACAGTGTATTAAAAAGCAGAGACATCACTTTGCCAAAGTCTGATTAGGCAAAGCTATGGTTTTTTCAGTAGTCATGTATGGATGTGAGAGTTGGACCATAAAAAAGGCTGAGTGCTGAAGATAAGAAGATTTCGAACTGTGGTTCTGGAGAAGACTCTTGAGAGTCCCTTGGACAGCAAGGAGATCAAACCAGTCAATTCTAAAGGAAATCAACCCTGAATATTCATTGAAAGGACTGATGGTGAAGCTCCAAAACTTTGGCCGCCTGATGAGAAGAGCTGACTCATTGAAAAAGACCTTGATGCTGGGAAAGATTGAGGGCAAGAAGAGAAGAGGGTGACAGAGGGTGAGATGTTTGGATGGCATCACTGACTCAATGGACATGAGTTTGAGCAAAATCTGAGTACAGTGAGGCCTGATTTGTTGCAGTCCATAGGATTGGAAAGAGTCAGAGACAATGGTGAATGGAATTGTTTCCTTAATTTCTCTTTCTGTTTCTCATTATTAGTGTATAGGAATGCAAGGGATTTCTGTGTGTTGATTTTATATCCTGCAACTTTACTATAATCATTGATTAGTTCTAGTAATTTTCTGGTGGAGTCTTTAGGGTTTTCTATGTAGAGGATCATGCCATCTGCAAATAGTGAGAGTTTTACTTCTTTTCCAATTTGGATTCCTTTTATTTCTTTTTCTGCTCTGATTGCTGTGGCCAAAACTTCCAAAACTATGTTGAATAGTAATGGTGAATCCATTCACCATTGCAACGGAAAGTATAAAATAGTTAGGAATATATCTACCTAGAGAAACTAAAGACCTATACATAGAAAACTATAAAACACTGGTGAAAGAAATCAAAGAGGACACTAATAGATGGATAAATATACCATGTTCATGGATTGGAAGAATCAATATAGTGAAAATGAGTATACTACCCAAAGCAATTTATAGATTCAATCCAATCCCTATCAAGCTACCAACGGTATTCGTCACAGAGCTGGAACAAATAATTTCACAATTTGTATGGAAATACAAAAAACCTCAAATAGCCAAAGCTATCTTGAGAAAGAAGATTGGAACTGGAGGAATCAACCTACCTGACTTCAGGCTCTACTACAAAGCCACAGTTATCAAGACAGTATGGTACTGGCACAAAGACAGAAATATAGATCAATGGAACAAACTAGAAAGCCCAGAGATAAATCCATGCACATATGGACACCTTATCTTTGACAAAGGAGGCAAGAATATACAATGGATTAAAGACAATCTCTTTAACAAGTGGTGCTGGGAAATCTGGTCAACCACTTGTAAAAGAATGAAACTAGACCACTTTCTAACACCATACACAAAAATAAACTCAAAATGGATTAAAGATCTAAACGTAAGACCAGAAACTATAAAACTCCTAGAGGAGAACATAGGCAAAACACTCTCTGACATACATCACAGCAGGATCCTCTATGATCCACCTCCCAGAATATTGGAAATAAAAGCAAAAATAAGCAAATGAGACCTAATTAAACTTAAAAGCTTCTGCACATCAAAGGAAACTATTAGCAAGGTGAAAAGGCAGCCTTCAGAATAGGAGAAAATAATAGCAAATGAAGCAACTGACAAACAACTAATCTCAAAAATATACAAGCAACTCCTACAGCTCAACTCCAGAAAAATAAATGACCCAATCAAAAAATGGGCCAAAGAACTAAATAGACATTTCTCCAGAGAAGACATACAGATGGCTAACAAACACATGAAAAGATGCTCAACATCACTCATTATCAGAGAAATGCAATCAAAACCACTATGAGGTACCATTTCACACCAGTCAGAATGGCTGTGATCCAAAAGTCTACAAGCAATAAATGCTGGAGAGGGTGTGGAGAAAAGGGAATCCTCTTACACTGTTGGCGGGAATGCAAACTAGTACAGCCACTATGGAGAACAGTGTGGAGATTCTTTAAAAAACTGGAAATAGAACTGACTTATGATCCAGCAATCCCACTGCTGGGCATACACACTGAGGAAACCAGAAGGGAAAGAGACACGTGTACCCCAATGTTCATCGCAGCACTGTTTATAATAGCCAGGACATGGAAGCAACCTAGATGTCCATCAGCAGATGAATGGATAAGAAAGCTGTGGTACATATACACAATGGAGTATTACTCAGCCATTAAAAAGAATACATTTGAATCAGTTCTAATGAGGTGGATGAAACTGGAGCCTATTATACAGAGTGAAGTAAGCCAGAAAGAAAAACACCAATACAGTATACTAACACATATATATGGAATTTAGAAAGATGCTAACAATAACCCTGTGTACGAGACAGCAAAAGAGACACTGATGTATAGAACAGTCTTATGGACTCTGTTGCAGAGGGAGAGGGTGGGAAGATTTGGGAGAATGGCATTGAAACATGTATAATATCATGTATGAAATGAGTTGCCAGTCCAGGTTCGATGCACGATACTGGATGCTTGGGGCTAGTGCACTGGGACGACCCAGAGGGATGGTATGGGGAGGGAGGAGGTAGGAGGGTTCAGGATGGGGAACACATGTATACCTGTGGCGGATTCATTTTGATATTTGGCAAAACTAATACAATTTGTAAAGTTTAAAAATAAAATAAAATTAAAAAAAAAACCACCAAATTAAAAAAAAAAAGAGTCAGAGACAACATGGCAACTGAACAATAAATAATGAATCCATGTGATAAAACTGTAAAGGAAAGCAAACAAATGCTATTTACAAAATTATAGTCTTTAGCTCTGAGAAGGAAGGGGAGGAGATTGGGTAGGGAGAGGTTCACAGGTTAACTTGTTTTCTTACACTTGAAGACTGAGTACTTGACATATATCTATAATTTACTATTCTTTTCAATCTACTCAATATTTAGTAAAGATTTCGCCAAGTATTCAAAAACCCTCATGTTTAATCTGGATGATGTCAGGGAGGCATAACTGGAATGCCATGGTACCTAATAAAGTCTGAACTAAGCAGTCGTGGTGAACTTTGCAAAAAGAAAGCCTTGGAAAGGGGACAATCTGTTAACTTCTCTAAAAGGAAATGGAGAGCAAGAATTTGTCAGTGTCTGCCAAGTCCTCCCTTCCCGGCACCCCCACACTCACCTTTCCTGTTCATTCCCATTCCCTTAATACTCTCACTCCTCCATTGCCACTATATTCAATTCATATTAATTTGTATTCTCAGTATTTTTCATTTCTCCCCACTTTGAGCAGATTCCCAGGCCCCTTCATGTTTCCTTATCCTGGGGATTTTTTCTAGACAAAATTTACCAGGCAGCATGACATCTAAGGCTATTTCTGGGGTTTGTAAAAATCTCAAGCCCCTTGAAGAGGATGTGTCAGGTGTGTTAGAGGAAAAGGGATAGGGCGCATTGAACCAAGAGAGGGGCAGCCAGGAAACCTTCAGCGTCATAGATTACCTTCTGTCTGTATGTTTCAAATCATCTTTTCCTTCCCCACTCCATGTACTTCTGATGCAATAGAATGCGACTTCTGGTCCAGCACTTTCAAGTCTTATTGCTGGGCGGGCTGGCTCAGTGAGTAGTAGAAGCATTCCTGTAGCTATTCTGACACTGGAAGACCAGCAATGACTTGACTATTTACAGAAGTGATTGCAAGTTACTAAACCCAATCAGAATGCATCCCCAACTCAACTCCTTTATCAGACCCCCAAAGTACCCACGACCACTCCAAAGTCACCCTACTCCAGAGGAATTGTGACTGAGAAGAAGTAAGAGGGCCAGGAGATGGAAGTTTCAACTGTTTACTTAAAGTGCCTACTTTTGCAAATTTTACAAAAACATAGGAATGTATGAACTTATTATGAAGGCACCTCCCATGGTCATAAGAGGGACGACCCTTCCAAGTGAGGGACCATGAAACTTAACCAGTAATAGCTTTAGGATATCTTATCTGCTGGGGGGCTTGAGGAATGTTTGCTCAATGAGTGAGTGAGCCAAAGATGAGACACTTGCATACTAGGAATCTCTTTTGTAGAGGAGGAATTTTCTATCTTAGCATATCTATCAGGGCCTGGATACGTTATCTTATACTAACTCCGTGCTTATCAAATCTTCTGACAGAAAAAAATTTTCCCCAGGTACCTTATATGGGGGAGGTGATGTGTACACAGCAGACCTGAGTGAAAGCACGTTTTCCAGTGCACATTGATGTATTGTCAGTCTGGGAAGAAATCAGTCTCTTGACAATTTGATTCACGTTGTTTAGTCGGTCAGTCATGCCTGACTGTAGCAAACCCATGTAGCCCACCAGGCTCCTCTGTCCATGGGATTTTCCCAGACAAGAATACTGGAGTGGGTTGTCATTTCCTTCTCCCGGGGATCTTCCCGACCCAGGGATCAAACCCAAGTCTCCTGCATTGGCAGGTGGATTCTGTACCACCAAGCTGCCAGGGAAGCCCCTTGATTTTGTAGCTGGGTCCTAAGAAACTGACACCCTAGAGTGCCTGATGAAATTCCACTTCAGAACACGGAAATATGGCACCCATCGTATCTCCACTCATAAAACCTTGTCACCAGGCTCACCCTTCTCAGACAGAAGCATCTAATTCACCAAGCATGGGACTTCCCTAATGGTACAGTGGCTAAGACTCAATGCTCCCAATGCAGGGAGCGGGGTTTCGATCCCTGGTCAGGGAACTGGATCCCACATGCTGCAACTAAGAGTCTGAATGCTGCAACTATGACCTGGTGTGGCCAAATAAATAAATAAAAATAGAAAAATTTAATTCATGAAGCATACCTCAAAACTGTCACTCTGATGACTTAAACTAAACTTTCAAATTGGGTGAGAGTTATAGATTACCTGGACAAGCACAGGTGAGATTAAAAGGGTGGATTGCTTTTTTTTCTACTGCTTTTCTATACTTAAAAAAATTAATGCTTGTTTTCATAATAACTTTAAAAAAATGTATTTATTTAAAAAAATGTTTGGCCACACCCTGTGGCATGTGGGATCTTAGTTCCCTGACCAAGGATTGAAACCAAGCCCTCTGCATTGGACCACTGGACTGCCAGGGAAATCCCATGTTTTCATAATAACTTAAAATGAGAAAGAAAAATTACTTGCTAGTATATGGGACTAGGAGAGAATTTTTTTGCAGCTGTGAAACAAAGCAGTTCTTAAACCCTTCAAGGCCATGGAAGCGAAGAGCAGATTTGCTCTAAAATTGCTCAAGTACACACTGGGTGTTGCTTCAAGATCACAACCAGATTCTTCACTCCTTCAAGTGTCAGGTGCTTTGAGGGAAAGAGGAAAGACTGCTGCAACATTAACCATTTACCATCTCATCCTGTTCTTACATTTGAAGATTTTTAGGGCTGGAAGCAGGCTGATCAATGCACCTATTTCCCTTATTGTATGAATGGGGAACCCAGGACCAAGGTAAGTTACTCTTGCAGGGTTACACGGTCAATGGTATATGTGGGCACTCTGGAATAGGTTTAGGATATTATTTTTAGGCTTAAATAATTCAGAATTGAGTGTCACAGAGGGTGTAAAGGAAGATATATAGTAAGCCAGCCGTTGTCCCAGAGTGTTTGCTGAAGGGGAATCGGATCCCCACCACTTCAGCCAAGTTAACAGCTGGTAACAGTTGGAGGCAACTGTCAGTTCTTAGAATTTTGAGCTTGCAAAAATCTCGCAATTAATAATATTAGGGAAGGGTTGTTCCTCCTGGTCCCATCCATCATTCATCAGAAGGTGCCTGGGACCACCAGCTGTCACACACAAACTGACTCCTAACCAGAGCAGAAACTGGAGTTGGAAACAGGATAAAACCAATATCCATCAACAAGAAGTTGACATTTTGAAGAAGGTCCCCAGGGAAGGTCAACCTTGTCGTCTGTAAAAAGAGACCGGAAAGAAAGAGAGGAAACCATGGCAAAAACAAGATAAAAAGTTTCCAATAACGTCCCCATGGGGGAAAATGTGACAGTAAAAGAAAATGATAATAGAATACCTCTGGAAATATAAATAAAGAACCGATAATTGCCTCCCAAGAGGGGAACCAAGTTTCAGGGTTTTAGGCATAGGAGAGACATTCTTTTTTTTTTTTTTTAACTATATAAACTTTTGTACATTTGGGTTTTGGAATCATATTAATTTTTAATCTATTTTTAAAAAATACTAGATTTAAAAAAAAGAAAGTAACAAGGGAATCTTTCTTAAAATTGTAGCTGTTTTTAAATAATCCCTTTGAAACAAGGATGCGTCTAGCTTAGTAAAATCCAGCCCTGACCGGGGCCTTCTGTGGCAATGCCGAGTGCCAGAGGGTGCGCTGCCTCAAGCCTTATTCAGAAGGGGCTGCCTCTGACTGTAGCATCGCTTTCTAGCACGAGGCCAATATAAGGTCCTCATTCCTTTCTAGTGTTTCTTGCTGTAACTATTAAATACCTCCATGAAACTAAATATTTCCTTTTTTGGAGAAGGGTTAAGTATAGGCAGAATGCTATTTTAACAGCTATCATCATGCTGTCTAGTCCAGTATAACAAAGTTCCTGTCCTCCTGGCCAACTGCCCATACGAGCATGGTTTTGCTCATATTTGTTGGTATATATGGAGCAGCAGTAAGGATTTTATACACATACACCACATATATGGTATATGCTATTTTTCCTTAACATTTCTCTATATACATATGTCTATATATACATACCAGAGAAGGCAGTGGCATCCCATTCCAATACTCTTGCCTGGAAAATCCCACAGACAGAGGAGCCTGGTAGGCTGTATACATACATATATTGGGCTTCGCTGGTGGCTCAGATGGTAAAGACTCTGCCTGCAATACAAGAGACCTGGGTTCGATCCCTGAGTTGGGAAGATCTCCTGGAGAAGGGAATGGCAACCCACTCCAGTGTTCTTGCCTAGAGAATTTCATGGACAGAAGAGCCGGTGGGCTACAGTCCAAGGGGTTGCAAATAGTTGGACACGACTGAGGGACTAGCACTAACACATACATATATACTTTTTAAGAAAAATATTTCAGAGACACAGTATTATAAGGAATCAGATTTATAGAGAATGGTGTCAAATAGGTTATGAAGTAACCCACGTAGCATGTAGGGTGTAGCATAAAAGAACACAAAGTTCAAGAGGCAGTGTAGGGGTTTCCCTGGTGGTCCAGGCAGTGTAGGGACTGCTTTGGTGGTCCAGTGGTTAAGAATTTGCCTCCCAATGCAGGGGACGCTGGTTCAATCCCTGGTCAGGGAACTAATATCCCACATGCCACGGGGTAACTAAGCCCTCAGCCACAACTACTGAGCCTGTGTGCTGCAACTACAGAAGCCCCCTCGCATCGCAATGAAGACCCAGCAGAGCCAAAAAAAAGGGAGGAGGTAGTGTAGATTAACTACTTAAAGCATGGACTCTGGAGCCAGGCAACCCGGGGATCTAGCTTTACCACCTAGTTAACAAGGCAACTTTTAGCAAATTATTCACCCCATTGTGACTCAGGGTTGCCATTTGTAAAATGAAGCTGATAACAAAAGTCTCAAAGTTTCATTATAAAGATTAAGTTAGTTAATCGATAAGAAGTCTGGTACAGCGATGGACCACAGGGTAAGCACCATGTATAAACATTAACTGTTGTTATTTTGCAAAGAACAATTTGGCAATATGGATCCACATCATAGTCCTTCTGGCCCCTAGATAGATACGTTTCCCCAATGTAACCATGTAATGATATATTTGATCAGGGTCAACCATGGCCTGAGTAGTGAAAAAGTCCTCAAGACAATCAACTTCTCTTAATTCCATCCTCACCCAGAAAGTGTCTTGATTACTAATCCAACTTTTCAGGTATGCGTCCTCAGGAAAGAGGGTGTGGTATTTTGAATGAGATTAAGGTCATCTGTTTCCTGCCACAAAAGCTCGTCTCCAATTAACAATGAACGCATTGATACTATGATTTATACATCCACACTGTGTGAGTGTATCATTGAGTCTGCACCTCTGGGGATACACTTGGAAAATCTAGTTTGTGAACTTTCCCAGCTGAGGTCCAAACCCAGACCTTTGTGTAGTTACTAGGGAAATATCCACCCAGAGGCCTCTTGGGGACCAGTCACCTGTCTTCTTTCCTAGATAAAACCCCTGGAGCTCATTGTAATTAGGGAGCAATCATTCCACATGGTTGCAGAACACTGTAGTCTCTTTGCTTAGTTTTCAAAGTATTCAGGTACAGTGATTATACTTGAAAACCTGCAGATTTTTTTTTAACCTCTATGTGAAAAATAGAAGAAGGGAGTTGGTGATTCTATTTTGAAAGCTAAAGTAGAACCAGCAGGGATTGGGCCTTTCTGTAGGGAAGAAAGAGGTAGAAAGTATATTCTGAAATACACTTTTCTCTTTTTTCCTACAAGGGCCTGGTGTTTAGGGTGTAGGTTACACTTGGGTAAATTATTTGGGAAAATAGGTAGTTTACTGGTGAGATTAATTGGAATTAGGATGCTCAAAATTCCAATACCAGTCTCAGATTGAGTTATTAACAATACTACATTCTACTCCAGTCTCATGAGAGGCCCCCTCTGACCTGTACTAGTCAGGCTCCATCTAGAATAATAGGTTTTTCTTCTGGGACTCTTGGAAGAGGGTCATTGACAATCTGGAGCTTGTCCAAGGGAAGGAAACCATAACAACACCATCTCACATGTATCAGTCAGGATATATTTAGTTGCAAGGAACAAAACACTAGAATTAAACTGAGCTAAGCAAAAGTAAGAATTTGACACATGCAACTGAAACCAGAAAATTGTGAAGTAAAATTGTTCTAAGACAAGGCTTTGCTATAGGTTCACCTGATGCAACCAGAACTCAGGTTTTTCTCTCTGTCTCCTTTTTGGGTGTTGGCACCTATACCATTTTGGGTATAGGCCCTTCCCTTTGTGGTCTAAGACAGATGTCAATATTCCCAAGGTCCCAAGAACCCTTACCCCCATCTCACACCTTAGAACCAATGCATTAATGTCTTGAGATTTACTCTAACTTGACTGGCTTAAGTCAGGTGCCCACCCTTGTGGCTATCACTGTGGCCAGGAGAATGGAGTGTTAGCCCTGGCCGTGAACTCCACCCTTGGAGTAGGGAGGGGATCAGCTTATCCAGTACCACAGAGAGTCCCACTTGGAAATCAGGGCTGGTGGAAAAAGGGAAGAGGAAATAAATGCTGCAGGAATAACCAATAAAGGTACACACTTTAACACATGAGGAACATATAGCTTGAAAAAGAGAAGACAAAGAAAGAGCAAGTAGTTGCCTTTGAAGGTTTGAAAGTTGTTTGGGGGCAGCATTAGATTTATTCCATGTAATTCTAGAACTGGTTTTGACCAAATTTTAGGGAATGAAATGTAAAAATTTCCTCTTTCTTTCTCTTCCCTTCTCTGCTACTCACCTTCCTCTCTTTCTACTCTTAAGTTATAACCTCTGTGAACTGTTGAATGAAAACTTTTCTTAAGATTAGAGTTACCCATAAGGACTCGACTGTGTCTTAAAGAATTGATTGTCTCATGGCTTCAAGCAGGATTTCTACTTTAATGGACCTGGACTAGCTAATGGTAAGATACAAGGTTTCCATGTCCGAGGTAGTGTGATTTAAGGGAGATTTGGAGGTATTTATAAAAGGATGATAAGAACTTAAGACATTCCAGAGTAAGTGTTGTTTACTGATGTAACAAAAGAACTGTGAACTCCCTTTCCTTAAAACCAGAGCAATGATAGCAGATGGAGTGAGTAATGAGAACGCCTTGGGCCAGACTGTGAATTCAAGAACGAGCAGAACACACAGGGAGGCAAGAGTTTTCATACGGATGGCCAAGGTTCTTCTGACCTGTAAAGGCTGCTTTGACTGAATGTTCTTTGGGTCTCCCATTCACACATGAATAATTAAACTAATCCCTTGTCTATTCTAGTGTATAGCAGAAGGAACCAAAAAAAAAAAAAACAAAAAACCGTTGCTAACGTTCTTAACTTATTTCATAGCTGGATCTGTTCCAATTATTCCTGACATATTAATGAAATATAGCTGTCTTCTAACTAATATTTCTGATGTGGTCTGAATCACTAGCAAACAAAGAAAATACACTAAATTAATTTTTTCATAGAATACAAGAATAGTCAAAATGATATTGTGTCTTGTCCAGGCCTAATCAGAAACTGAATCTTAAAAAAAAAAAAATAAATACCATCTATTGAATGCCTACTCTGATTCACATACTGCTTAGCACCATAGATCTCATTTAATAAAAATTTCAGAACAGCCCCATGAAGTTATTATTGTTATGTCCATTTTACAAATGAAAAATGAGGTCTGGAAAGGTTAAATAAGATGCTCAAAGTCACACAGCTAATAAGTGGTAGAACCACTTAGGATAGGGACATAGCTCTTTCTAACTATAAACGTATCTTTTCCATATGACGCTGCTTTTATGCATGAGAGCATGTTTATGTGTGTGAATAGAGGGCAAGTTCATGACACTATGTGGTTTGATATTGTATTAAGAGCAATCTCAAAATACAAACCTTAATTCTTTTTACATATTTGTTATGCATATAAACAAACAAATGTATGGGGTGGAGCGGTGGAGTCATTTTAAAGAAATAAACACTCCATGTGGATTTTCAGAGGAGCCTTTTCATTCTTTAGTGCTTAGATAAGTGAACTCTGAAACAGCTTTTTTTTTTTCTCCTTTTGTTGTGGATTTGTTTTTGAATGACTTGTATAGCAATGACATATTTGATTGTTATTTCTTGGGCTTGTTTTGAAATGTGTATTGAAGCCTTGTGAACTTTACAGTTCCTAGGGTCACACATTTTTTCTTAATGACTGCTAAATGATGTGTTTTTTCCAAAACTCCTAAGGGAGTATGACCTCCTTTAACCAGCAGTTCTTAACATTCAGAAAATTTCCTTTATTTTTACCCTAAGCTAGACATTCCTTTTTCTAGTTTCTCTTTCAATTTAGCAGACCTTCATGGGCTCAGCCTCCGTGAGCTGGGTAGTTGTTCTATTATCAGCTCTGCAGACCCCTTCCCCATAGCTACCTTCAGTACACTCTTACGGCACCCCGTGTATGACTTCTCACAATCTATGACTGTGTCATTTATCTACTTGTTTATTAACTGTTGGGCCCATAGGGTGTAAGTTCTAGAGGGTAGAGACCTACCTCTCTTCCTCACTGTTGAGTCCCCAGCAACTTAGCAAGATGCCTGGCATAGGAGGCTCTGAATCAACCTTGTGGGTTTTTTTTGTTTATTTGTTTGTTTTTATTGGAGTATAGTTGCTTCATAATGTTGTGTTAATTTCTACTGTACAGCAAAGTGAATCAGCTAAACATATACAAATATCCCCTCTTTTGGGGATTTCCTTCCCATTTAGGTCACCACAGAGCACTGAGTCGACTTTCCTGTGCTCTACAGTAGGTTCTCATTTGTTATCTATTTTACACATAATATTAGTGGTGTATATATGTCAATCCCAATCTTCCAGTTCATCCCTTCCCTCCCTTTCCCCCCTGGTATCCATACATTTGTGCTCTAGATTTGTGTCTCTACTTCTGCTTTGTAAATAAGATCATCCACACCAATTTTTTCAGATTTCATATATATGCATTAATATATGGTACTTGAGAACAAACCTTGTTGACTGATCAAATGAACCTAGCAGTGCCTGCCACGTGATAGGTGTTCCATGAATTTTTCTTCACAAAGAGTGAATAAGCCTGAAGTGGTTAGGGAAGATGGTGGCGTTTGATCTGGTTCTATAGTAGAATTTGCAATATTTTGTTCAGAACAGACATTTTTTGGGGGGGAAATGATCCTTAAAATCATGTTAGGGCTACTAACTGTGAAGTGCTTCAGAGAAAGGGCACATAGCCCAAGCTGAGTCAGTTTCTGCTCTCCATTCCCCTGGGCACATCGGTCCATCCCTAGACAGGCACAGGGTCCCAACCAGTTCAACCAGTGCCTTGTTACCAATATCTTTCAAACTTGAGTTGGAGAAAGTTTTAATCCTTTCTTCTTTGGTCAAAGAGCTGCAAGGATGTCCATCCAAGGCAGCTATGTCTTGTACTCCCACGGAGGAAGCTGGTCAGAGAGCAAGGCGCTAAGAGGCAGGAGATGGGGAGGGAGCCCTGATGGCCAGGGTCCAACTGACAGCTTTCCAAGGCTTACTGTTCAGCTTCAAATCTGAGTCAATCCAGTGTTCTCTCATAAATCCCCCCACCCCCCCCTAAAAAGCAAAATGCTTGAGCAGATAGGTTGAGTCCAGGAATCCCAGCTAATACAAATGTGAGTAAGTAGACAGGAGTAGGGAGGGGCTTCTGGGCAAAAACAGAGATTAGATTAAATATGATTTTTTAGGTAAAGCTCAGAACTGAACACTTAAGAATAGATATGACCTTCAGCCACCACATTTTACTGCTGTCTCCTGAGCCTCATATACGCAGTTAGCTTCGGCCATTGAAGTAGGAAATGAAACGTGATAACATCAGGAAATACTTAGGACATAAAAGGAAGTAGAAAAAGATGGATACAAATAAAAACGTAGTAAGAGTACAACTCCAGAGCACAGTGATGTTGTGAAAATCACACACTGGTTTGTGTCCAGTTTTAATTTACTGGAAGCTTGATGATGAACAAAATTGCCTAACGCTTTGAGCCTTTGGTTCTCTCATTTGTAAATCAAGGATAATATCACTCAGGGTTGTTGACATAGTAAATTTAAAACCAATAGGTAAAAAATAAAAAAAATAAAAAAACAAGAAAAAATAGTAGGTAAAATCCTTAGCACAGTATCTGGCATTCAATAAGTGTTACTTATATGCTGTACGTTAAAAATAACAACACTCACTGCATTTGAAATTTAAAAGCACTGCCAGAAACACATCTAAGTGTTTATAGTACTTGTGTTTGGATTTGTTGATTTTTTTTAAAACAAATATTTATTGAATACTGACAGGGAACAGGGACTAGAGATAACAATGGGATACAACAGTGAACAAACTGAAAAAAGTCCTTCACTTTATGTAGCTCAAATTCCTGAGGGATATAGGCAGTACACAAATAAATTAAATAGTGGGTCACATGACCCGAAATGCTATAGTCAGTGAGTACGTAGTGTTCATGTGTGTAGAGATGGTTGTGCAACAATTTTAAACCCAATGTCCTTAAAAGCTTCACCGAAAAAGTGATATTTGAGCAAGACTTGAAGATGAAGAAGGATGGCAGGACTATGGATATTTTTTTTCCCTTATATTTACTTTTCTGATTTCTTAAATGAGTATTTGGCAACTGATTTTTAGATAAAAATTGTAATGGAAACAAAAGTCTGAATCTTGCTAGAAGTATTTATTATTATAACTTATCTATGGTGTTTTAGCTTTAAAAAATGTTTTTCCTTATCACTTATTCTCAAAACACCACAGCACTGCTGGAAGGCAAGTAATATTTTTCTCTTTGTGTTACAATTGAGAATGAATTTCCTCAAGGTCATACAGTTATTAAGTGTTAGAACAGATTCTTGAAATTCAGATATTCGTGCTCCAGATTTTGCACTCTAATAAATTCCTATTTCTTATAGCTCATAAACACAGAGTCCTCTATCTTCTTCTGAAACTTTATTTATCTATACCTCCAGGGGTACTGATCAATAACGTCTAATAACTCCACAGTTATTTATTATGTTCACTGGAGTGGGAACTGCAATAATAGTCTCTACACAAAGAGGAGTGTACATAAGTTTTTGAGTGGGGTTATATTGTTGAATAAGTCATATAGCAGTGACCTATGTATTATTTAGTATAATACTTCAAAAATTATCTTTATCTACATTTATTTTGCTAAATTGTTAATAATATACAACTAAGTGAAAGAGGAGAGTGAAAAAGTTAGCTTAAAGCTCAACATTCAGAAAACGAAGATCATGGCATCTGGTCCCATCACTTCATGGGAAATAGATGGGGAAACAGTGTCAGACTTTATTCTTGGGGGCTCCAACATCACTGCAGATGGTGATTGTAGCCATGAAATTAAAAGATGCTTACTCCTTGGAAGGAAAGTTATGACCAACCTAGATAACTATTCAAAAGCAGAGACATTACTTTGCCAACAAAGGTTCGTCTAGTCAAGGCTATGGTTTTTCTAGTGGTCATGTATGGATGTGAGAGTTAGACTGTGAAGAAAACTGAGTGCCAAAGAATTGATGCTTTTGAACTGTGGTGTTGGAGAAGACTCTTGAGAGTCTCTTGGACTGTAAGGAGGTCCAACCAGTCCATCCTAAAGGAGATCAGCCCTGGGATTTCTTTGGAAGGAATGATGCTAAAGCTGAAACTCCAGTACTTTGGCCACCTCATGCGAAGAGTTGACTCATTGGAAAAGACTCTGATGCTGGGAGGGATTGGGGGCAGGAGGAGAAGGGGACAACAGAGGATGAGATGGCTGGATGGCATCACTGACTCGATGGATGTGAGTCTGGGTGAACTCCGGGAGTTGGTGATGGACAGGGAAGCCTGGCATGCTGCAATTCATGGGGTTGCAAAGAGTCGGACATGACTGAGCTACTGAACTGAACATCAATCAAGGTTATGTTCTGAAATAATCTGCATATAGCCACTGTGTTCACTTCTTGACACTTCTCACCGAAATGAGAGTTGGAAAATGTGCCTTGAGCTTGTTGGGAATGAGGGGCAAGTCAAATATTTCATTCTCCTTAAAGCTTGATTCCCACTGAATAGTACTTATCCTGACATTCTTTGCAACTTTCCTACCCACTTCCGTGACAGTTATAGCACAAACCCAGCATTTGTTATTGAGATTCAGAATCAAAACATACAATTAAACTAAATACAGTAGTGACATTTTAACTAAAATGTATAGTTATAATAAAATATAGTTATTAAAAATATTGGCTCAGTGTTTGATATAATTAACCTTATAACACAAACATACTTTTTCTTCTTGTTAACAATCCTGAAACATGTATCTGAGTCTTAGAAGCATAACATTAAGATAAAGTAAGAATAGCTTGTTCCTATAATTCATAAAAGAAAAAATGAGAGTGAAGGAGAGAGAGAAAATTTCTTAGTTGAAAGCCAAATCGTTTGCCTCAAGAAAAGAATCACAATTTCCTAGTCTACATAGATGTGTGTAGATGTGGCTGTAAGTTAAATGAGATAAAATGTGTAAAAACACTTAAAACAGTACAAAGAAGATGTCCCAGATCTGTTCATTGCTTCTTCATCTGAATCCACATTTGCATGGAAGGCAGAACATTTGTAAATGATGGGACTTGGCACTCATCATTTCTATCTTTTACAAAATCTTTCATTACTATTTCTTCAGTTATTGAGTTAGGTGTCAAATTTAATAGAGTATTTTTAACTGAGTGCCCAATATATTTTCAAAGTCTTGTATGAATGAGCATCCCTTTCATTCTTTCTTTTCCTCCCAAGCCTCAGAGAAGAGTCAGAGTTGGGGTGAAGACTTTTCTAAGTCACGATCTTTTCAAAAGGAGCATGGTGTATTCACACTCGTGTCATCATCACAACTTGTATGAAAGCGTTCAAATTTAAAAAGTAAACTAGATAGTTCGAAGGGCAGAGAGAAAATAGCTTTGATCCTTAAGGATTTTACCAGGAGCCATTTGTATGTTCCACTTCGCAGAGCCTGCACGTTTATCTGTAGATCGCAAAGCATTTTGTGAACACTAAAGCAGAAAATTGCCGAGAGTGGACCATTAATGTAGGTGCATCTTCCCTGTCCAGTCTATCTCACCGAACTTCCCTGAACTGTAATTCTTGATTCTGTGCTTTTTAGACCTCATCACTGGCAAGCATGGGCTCTTCACTATTGGGGGAGAAGGATCTGAGAACAGAAGAAGCACGTGCAATACTTTCCAACCAGGTGGTTTCTAAGTTCCCTGTTACCACAGCACCCTAGTATTTACCTGAAGGTGGATGACCAAGAATACTGGCAGAAAATGTGAATTCACATTTGAATTTGAATTTCTGCCTTTCCCCATGTGAAATGGGGAAAGCAAAACTATTCTATCATTAATTTTAGGGTTCAAAGACTCCATTCTTCAAATCTCTGGTGGAATGATAGTGAGGTGCGTGTCAGGAGGAAGGATGTCAAGAAAAGATTATAACCAAAAACGGGTTGCTAGTCTTCATCCTTCACACACAGCCCCCCACTCCCAATAAAACTAAAAACTTAAAACCCGAGTCGGGCTTCCCTAGTAGCTCAGTGGTAAAGAATCCACCTGCCAAAGCAGGAGACACGAGTTCAATTCCTGGACTGGGGAGATCTCACATGCAGGAGAACAACTAAGCCCACAACTACTGAGCCTGTGCTCTAGAGCATACGAGCTGCAACTACTGAACCCCAAGCGCTCTGAGCTTGTGCTCTGCAACAAAAGAAGCCACCACAATGCCCGTGCACCACAACTAGAGAGGAGCTCCCACTCACTGCAGCTAGAGAAAATCCCGAACAGCTATGAAGACCCAGCACGGCCAAAAATCAATCAAATAAATAATTTAAAAAAAATAAATTTCATTATTAGTAGGATGAAAAAGAAAAAACTTGACCCAAGGGGCTTTGAAACTGACTGATCCTCCATCATTTCTTGGAATGAAGAACTAGTCTGGATTGATTCCTTAGTAGAATAGTTATACTGTGTTAATTTCAAGTGCAGTTGAGCCTTGAACAATGTGAGGGGTGGGGAAGAGGGTTGAGTGGCTGACCCTCCTTGTAGTTGCAAATCCACCTATAAGGCCCTCCATATCCACAGTTCAGAAACCATGGATTCAACCAACAGCAGATCATGTAGCACTGTAGAATTTACTATAGAAACAAAAATCTGCATGAGTGGGACGGCACTGTTCAAACCCGTGTTGTTCAAGGTCAACTGTATATGAACGATCCAGGACTACTCATGTCAGATGTCTTCGTTAAACTTTTTTTAAGTGAAAAAATATACACAGCATAAAATTTACTACTTTAGCCATTTTTAGGTGTGCAATCAATGGTATTATTATGTTAATTACATTCATGAACAAGTTCATTCATTCATTCATGAACAAGCTCATTCATTCATTCAATAATTTTAATTGAATGAGTGCTATGGAGCAGGCACTGCAGTCTATGAACAAAAACAAAGATTCCCTGGCTCCAGAGGGTTTCTTCATTTTAGCACACAGAGGTAGGGAACGAGCAGAAAACATAAGAGATAAATAGATTCTGTGGCATTGGCCTGGGATAAGTGCCATGGTTGAATTCCAGGCCACAATGCTCCCAGGTGCTGAAGGCTTCTGTGTCCTTCAAACAGCTCTGAAACCTTTGCTCATCCACCTCTTTCCCCACAAAGCCCTGCCTCCGGTGATTGCTAGTGCTTCTGAAGAGTTCACTGTTTATCCGATTGGGTAATTCATAAAGAAGATGTGTTCATCTGAACCGATCACTTACTAAATAAATATTCAACAAATTCTGAAGACAGTTGGGGCTGTCAATAAAAAAGGTTAGAGGTCTTTGCGACACATAAATATTGTGCTTTTCCCAAGAAAACACTCTTCCCTTTAAGAATGAGAATCAAGGCACCAAATTCAAACAGGAGGACACGCACTCTTTGCCAGTCAAGCCAAGAATTTTTTTAAAAGAGGGGATTGTATAGAAAGAAGTATTTGCATTTTGAAAAGTCTTTCTCCTCATAAAGTATTTGCATTTTGAAAAGTCTTTCTCCTCAGTGGGACTTCCCTGGTGGCCCAGTGGTTAGGAATCCACCTGCCAATGCAGAGGACATGGGTTCGATCCCTGGTCCGGGAACTAATATCCCACATGCTGAGAGGCAACTAAGCCCGTGTGCCACAACTACTGAGCCCCCATGCTCTAGGGCCTTCTTGCCACAACTACTGAAGTTCACAAAACTGGAGCCCATGCTCTGCAACAAGAGAAGCCACTGCAGTGAGTGAGAAGCCACTGCACACCGCAACCAGAGTGTGGCCGCCACTCACTGCGACTAGAGAAAGCCTTCAAGCAGCAGCGAAGATCCAGCACAGCCAAAAGCAACTAAATAAAATTATATAAAGACAAATAAAAAAAAACTTACAGTGGCCAAAGAGGGAAGGAGTGGGAATAAAGTGGTTTATTGTGTCCTGTGATGACAGTGGAAAGGGGATCCTAAAATGCTTGCTTCTCAAATGCAAGGATGATGTCAGATGCTTCCTATCAAATGTTTAGCTTCTCCTCAGGCTTTTCAGAGCTTACTTGGTGGTTCAGATGGAAAAGAAATTGCCTGAAATTCAAGAGACCCAGGTTTGATCCCTGGGTTGGGATGATCCCCTGGAGGAGGAAATGGCAATTCTTGCCTGGAGAATTCCATGAACAGAGCAGCCTGGCGGGCTGCAGTCCATGGAGGTGGCAGAGAGTCAGAACGACTGAGCGATTGACAGGCTTTCAGGTTGTGAGGAATATTTACATACCATAATAAATGTCTATTTTAAAAATATACTGAGAGGGTGGTAACTAGCCTTATCATGGCAATCATTTTGAAATACATAGAAATATCTAGAATAGGAAAATGTATAGAAATACACTATTCTGAGTCCCAGGAACTAACATAGTGTTGTAGGTCAATTATTCTTCAAAAACAACCAACCAGACCAGGAAAAAGAAATTAGATTTGTGTTTAGCAGACGTGGGGTCCTGGGAGTAGAATTGGATGAAGACATTCAAAAAGTATAAAGTTACAAATGTAAGATAAATCAGCACTAGGGATATAATGTACAACATGATAAATATAACAATCACTGCTATATGTTATACATGAACGTTATTAAGAGAGTAAATCCTAATCTTTCTCACCACAAGGAAAAAAACATATTTTTCTATTTCTTTAATTTTGACTGTGTGGATCACAATAAACTGTGGAAAATTCTGAAAGAGATGGGAATACCAGACCACCTGACCTGCCTCTTGAGAAATCTGTATGCAGGTCAGGAAGCAACAGTTAGAACTGGACATGGAACAACAGACTGGTTCCAAATAGGAAAAGGAGTACGTCAAGGCTGTATATCAACACCCTGCTTATTTAACTTCTATGCAGAGTACATTATGAGAAACGCTGGGCTGGAAGAAGCACAAGCTGGAATCAAGATTGCCAGGAGAAATATCAATAACCTCAGATATGCAGATGACACCACCCTTATGGCAGAAAGTGAAGAGCAACTAAAAAGCCTCTTGATGAAAGTGAAAGAGGAGAGTGAAAAAGTTGGCTTAAAGTTCAACATTCAGAAAACAAAGATCATGGCATCCAGTCCCATCACTTCATGGGAAATAGATGGGGAAACAGTGGAAACAGTGTCAGACTTTATTCTTGGGGGCTCCAAAATCACTGCAGATGGTGATTGCAGCCATGAAATTAAAAGACGCTTACTCCTTGGAAGGAAAGTTATGACCAACCTAGATAGCATATTCAAAAGCAGAGACATTACTTTGCCAACAAAGTTCTGTCTAGTCAAGGCTATGGTTTTTCCAGTGGTCATGTATGGATGTGAGAGTTGGACTGTGAAGAAGGCTGAGCACCGAGGAAACTGTGGTGTTGGAGAAGACTCTTGAAAGTCCCTTGGACTACAAGGAGATCCAAGCAGTCCATCCTAAAGGAGATCAGCCCTGGGATTTCTTTGGAAGGAATGATGCTAAAGCTGAAACTCCAGTACTCTGGCCACCTCATGCGAAGAGTTGACTCATTGGAAAAGACTCTGATGCTGGGAGGGATTGGGGGCAGGAGGAGAAGGGGACGACAGAGGATGAGATGGCATTACTGACTCGATGGACAAGAGTTTGTGTGAACTCCAAGAGTTGGTGATGGACAGGGAGGCCTAGCGTGCTGCAATTCATGGGGTCGCAGTCGGACACAACTGAGCAACTGAACTGAACTGAACTGAATTTTGTATCTATGTGAGATGATGCATGTCCTTTGAACTTTCTGTGGTCATCATCTATGGTCACCACAGTCAAATCATTATGCTGTGCACCTTAAATTTAAACAGTGCTGTATGTCAATTGTGTGTGTAGCTTAGTCACTCAGTTCTGTCCAACTCCTTTGACCCCATGGAATGTAGCCCACCAGACTCCTCTGTCCATGGAATTATCCAAGCAAGAATAATGGAGTAGGTTGCCATTTCCTACTCCAGAGGCTTTTCCCAAGTCAGGAATCGAACCCACGTCTCCTGCATTAGCAGGTGGATTCCTTACTGCTGAGCCACCTGGAAAGCCAATATGTCGATTATAGCTCAATAAAACTGAAGGGAAAAAAAAGAATGTACAGGGAAGAAAGTAGTAAGTCCATGATTATGAAACTGGACCACACTTTGCCCATGATCAAAATTAAGATGCCAGGGCAAAGGGACACATGTGACTCTGAGGTACTCTGGAAGGATGCAACATTACTAAAATGGTACCTCAACCAGAAATGCATAACCTGGGAAAACATTCAGTTCAGTTCAGTCGCTCAGTCATGTCCGACTATTTGCAACACCATGAATTGCAGCATGCCAGGCCTCCCTGTCCATCACCAACCCCCGGAGTTCACTCAAACTCATGTCCATCGAGTCAGTGATGCCATCCAGCCATCTCATCCTCTGTCATCCCCTTCTCCTCCTGCCCCCAATCCGTCCCAGCATCAGAGTCTTTTCCAATGAGTCAACTCTTCCCATGAGGTGGCCAAAGTATTAGAGTTTCAGCTTTAGCATCAGTCCTTCCAATGAACACCCAGGACTGATCTCCTTTAGGATGGACTGGTTGGATCTCCTTGCAGTCCAAGGGACTCTCAAGAGTCTTCTCCAACACCATAGTTCAAAAGGATCAATTCCTCGGTGCTCAGCCTTCTTTACAGTCCAACTCTCACATCCATACATAACCACAGGAAAAACCATAGCCTTGACTAGACAGACCTTTGTTGGCAAAGTAATGTCTCTGCTTTTGAATATGCTGTCTAGGTTGGTCATAACTTTCCTTCCAAGGAGTAAGCGTCTTTCTATTTCACGGCTGCAATCACCATCTGCAGTGATTTTGGAGCCCCCAAGAATAAAGTCTGACACTGTTTCCACTGTTTCCCCATCTATTTCCCATGAAGTGATGGGACCGGATACCATGATCTTAGTTTTCTGAATGTTGAGCTTTAAGCCAACTTTTTCACCTTCATCAAGAGGCTTTTTAGTTGCTCTTCACTTTCTGCCATAAGGGTGGTGTCATCTGCATATCTGAGGTTATTGATATTTCTCCTGGCAATCTTGATTCCAGCTTGTGCTTCTTCCAGCCCAGCGTTTCTCATGATGTACTCTGCATAGAAGTTAAATAAGCAGGGTGTTGATATACAGCCTTGACGTACTCCTTTTCCTATTTGGAGGCAGTCTGTTGTTCCATGTCCAGTTCTAACTGTTGCTTCCTGACCTGCATACAGATTTCTCAAGAGGCAGGTCAGGTGGTCTAATATTCCCATCTCTTGAAGAATTTTCCACAGAATTTCCCATGAAATAACTGAACCAATTTCTTTAAAAATGGCAATGAAAGACAAAGGCTGAGGAGCAGTTACAGATCAAAAGAAACTAAAGAGTAGGGTGACCAACCATCCCTGTTTGTCTGGGACTGAGTGGTTTCCCAGGATTCAGCATTTGCAAGGTTAAGATGGGAAAAGTCCAGGCAAACAGGAATGAATTCGTCACCTTCATAAGGAAGCATAATAGTTAAATGCTACATGTGCAATGGGTGAACCTGAACTGGAGGGGAAAATGCTATAAAAGACATTATTGGGACAAGTCATAGAATTTGAAATTTTTTGAAAATTGAGATAAAATATAATATAAAATTACCATTTAAACTATTTTTTGGTATATAGTTCAGTGGCATTAAGTATGTTCACAATGCTATACAATCATCCTCACTATCCATCTCCAGAATGTTTTCATCTTCTCAAATAGCAACTCCATATCTACCAAAGAGTAGCTGCCCATTTTCCCCTTCTCCCAGCCTCTGGTAACCACCACTCTACTTCCTGTCTCTGTGACTGTGCCTGTTCTAGGTGCCTCATATAAGTGGAATTATATAACATTTTTCCTTTGTGTCTGGCTTATTTCACTTAGCATCATGTTTTCAAGGTTCATGCATGTTGTAGCAAACATTAGAATGTCATTCCTTTCTAAGACTGAATAATATCCCACGGTATGCATGTACCACATTTTGCTTGAGCATTCATCTCCTGATGGATATTTCAGTTATTTCTACCTTTTGGCTATTTTGAAAAATGCTACAATGAGCACTGGCGTAGAAAGACACTTTTAAATCAGTACATCAGTGTAAAATTTCCTGAATGTGCCTGTACTGTGGTTGTAGAAGAAAACATCTTTGTTCTACGGCAATACACACTGAAATATTGAGGCAAAAGAGTATGATATATGCATCCTGTTCTCAAATGCTTCAGAGAAAAAAACGGAGACAAAAGGAAATGTGGCGAAATGTTAAAAGTTGATGAATCTAGGTAAAGAGTATGAGTTCTCTCTATTTGTCCTGTAACTTTTCTACAACTTAAGAATTTTAAAAATTCATCAAAATAAGGGAGGGGGGGATTTTATTTATGATGGCTAGGCCTTATGGAGTAAGATAAGTCTATGAAAAGCCAGCTGTCACAGAGCCTGAAATGTTCTCAGAGGAGTGGAAGGTAGCCTAATTGGGTATCTTGCCCCTGTGAGCAGAAGTTGGCCACAGCGCCCTTTTCTAGGGCTTTGTTATGGTTTCTTAACTACTCTCTGCTTCTTTTTCAACCGCTCCTGTCCCTATCAACTAATTTTGGCAACCCGTCCTGTCCTCTCTTCCTCTTGCCTTCAGCTTGCTCATAGCTTCTGTTTCCTCCTGGTTTCCACTTCCTCTTCTCTATGTGTGTGTTGGCTGCCACTGCTGTCTTCCTTTGGTTCCAGGCAGCTGTGATGGGTCATGTTGAATAGAGCATGAGAATCTTTGCACAGAAAGAGCTGCAGCCAGGACACGTGAGCACATTGCTCTGCCAGTTCAGTCCAGCTTAATACCCCATGCCTGTAATGCTTGGTGTGGTTGGGGGAGTTGGTATTGGGGGTGCAGTGGGGAGAAAAAGCATCCCTCACCCTAGGCACTAATGATTTTTTTTAAATTTTTACTGCATGGCTTGCAGGATCTTAGTTCCCTGACTAGGGACTGAACCCAGGGCCACAGCAGGGAAGGCACTGAGTCCTAACTGCTGGACCTCCAGGGAATTCTCTAGTGATTCATTCTTGATTCATCTTGGAAATGTGTGGGAAAAAATGGAAACTGTATATAAAAGCTCAAGAGAATTGAGGAGATAAGATGTCATCGCAGTTTTGGAGAAAATTATCAGAAAACCCTTCTTCCCTCCCTTCCTCCCACAAAAATTACGTGAAAAGCATATTAATAATAGATACTTTGGGGAATCCAAATTGTGTAAGATGTGGTCCCTGCCACAAGAAGTTTACAGTCTAGAACTATGTGTTTTAAACTAAAGTTTGCACCCACGTAGTATGCATTTAACCTGCATTAAAAAAAATCGAATAAGAGGGAAAATTATTAGAGTCCATCACTTTGCAATAGTCAGTACTGTTTAGTGAATTTTTATCTGTGTGTGCATGTGCCCACAGGATTGTGATATTAAATGTATTTCTACTGTGGGCTATTAAAAAACTGTCTGTAAGCCATTGATCTAGTAGAACTTAAACCTAGAGCTTCACTGATCACCCATGTGCTGATTCATATCTCCAGGATAAAACTGAGCTCCAGAAATGGCTATCCAACTGCCAGCTGGACATGTCAAACTCAACCTATTCAGCATTGCCCATATCATCTTCCTCCTCAAACTGTGCCCTTTCCTTACCTTGCGTGTTGTGTGATATCAACATCTACCTGGTAAATCAAATCAGAAGCCCTGGAGTTCTCTATGGCATCTCCTTCTCCACTCATTCTTCATGCCCAACTAACCAGTTGGCCTCTTCCTCTCCATCCTCACTGGCAGTCCTTGGCTGGTTTCTTGCCATCCTTTGCTAACGAGTCTTCTTGTCTCCAGTCTTCTTTCATGATTCCCAAGTCTGTGTATTACATTGCTAATCAAATGAACTTCCAAAAGTTCTAACGCGGCATTTTTGTTTCTGGTCGGAAATCCTTGCATGGTTCCCCACTGCTTTCAGTTTAACGTCCAATCATGAGAGCTAGAGTCTTTCTTGATTTGCCCCTGCTGCTTCTTCAGGCTCAGTTGCTGATCCTCAGCCCCCTCTCAGATTCTAGAGATACCAACTAAATCTGGCTCCCAAACAGCTCAGGAGCTGTCATATTTCAATGACTTTTACTCCTGCTTCACATCACTTCCTTTGCTTCTTCGCTTGTGTCTAAATTCTACTGCTCTTTCTGGACACAGCTCTAGGGTCACCTGGTCTTGAGACCTGTTCTGACCACACTCCAAGACTTCCCTAGTATCCTGGGCATGCCACTGTCCCAGCATTGACCAACCTGCATGGTCACTGCTGTCAGGGTTGTCTTGGTTATGCGCTAGCTGACACCAAGCACTTTGTTTTGTCCATCTCTGTAAGATGGTCTTCTCTATAAAACATGAAACTAACCCAAAGCCTGACGTGCTCAGTACTGGCCAAACATGTATTGAAAGAACAAGTGCAGATGAAATTTCTTACTGGCTTACTCCTTGATTGTAAGGATAGTATAGTGATCAGATCAGATCAGATCAGATCAGTCGCTCAGTTGTGTCCGACTCTTTGAGACCCCATGAATTGCAGCACGCCAGGCCTCCCTGTCCATCACCAACTCCCAGAGTTCACTCAGATTCACGTCCATCGAGTCAGTGATGCCATCCAGCCATCTCATCCTCTGTCATCCCCTTCTCCTCCTGCCCCCAATCCCTCCCAGCATCAGAGTCTTTTCCAATGAGTCAACTCTTTGCATGAGGTGGCCAAAGTACTGGAGTTTCAGCTTTAGCATCATTCCTTCCAAAGAAATCCCAGGGCTGATCTCCTTCAGAATGGACTGGTTGGATCTCCTTGCAGTCCAAGGGACTCTCAAGAGTCTTCTCCAACACCACAGTTCAAAAGCATCAATTCTTCGGCGCTCAGCCTTCTTCACAGTCCAATTCTCACATCCATACATGACCACAGGAAAAACCATAGCCTTGACTAGACGAACCTTTGTTGGCAAAGTAATGTCTCTGCTTTTGAATGGTAAATAATTCTTGCAAATACTGTAGCTTTCAAGAGTCATTAGAATCAGAGGATTACTGATTGGCCAGATGTGCTTTATCTAATTTCGATTCTATCATTCCCTTTTCCACTGCCCCCTTCTTTGTCTAGAGCCCATAAAATGAGAATAGGAGAACATTACCATCTGCTTGTGGGAAACATCCAGGAATTTTCCTCCCAACATGTCTCTGTTTTGATTTTTTTTTTTTTAACAAAAAAGAGGAAATAGAAAGAGAGAAAGGAAGGGTGGGAGGGAGGAAGGAAAGAAAGAAAGAATGGCAAGTAGGCAATGTGGATCAAGTTTATTTTATCTTAGACACTCTTTGTTGTTCTAACTGTCCATCTGTAATGCTTTTTTTACGCCTTAGGGAGGTAGGCCAGGTCCTTTTGGTGCTTACTTTGGATGGGAAACTGCTTGGAAGCAGAGTGACTTTTGAGGAAACATCCAGTCTGGACTGTGTATTGTAAACACCCAAAGCTATCATATGAATTTATTTGTTCCCCACAGATCCGTCTTGATTTTCTCTTTAATCTAAGCACTGGGGATATAGTGATAAAGATGATGTAGCCTTTTTCTGTAGGAAGAAGGGACTTTTTTTTTTCTTTGACCCTATTCTTTTGCTGTTTCAAACTTTTATTTTCTTGGATTTTGCTTAACATGAGTGAAATTTAGCTATTTCTAAGTTATTTAGCAATTTTGTTTCAAAGGGTTCCACCTCTCTGAGACAAGGCAGAGCTCTTTTTTTTAAAGATAAATATCTTTTTTTTTAAGATATTTATTTTTATTTATTTATTTATTTGGCTATACTGGATTTCAGTTGCAGCATGTAGGATCTAGTTTCCCCACCAGGGGTCAAACCCACACCCCCTGCGTTGGGAACAGCTGGACCACCAGGGAAGTTCCCTGCAGAGTTATTCTTAACGCCAAGGTTTCGAGTCCAGAAATGGGAGCTCCAAGAGTCAATATATTCCTTATCTAAAATAAATAGACCGTGGATGCAACATATTCTCTGAGGTGTATCCTTTTAATGTGTAACACGGGTATGATGTTACCTACCGCCTTTACATGTGAGGATTCACTGAGCTAAAATAGGTGAAGCACCAGCAGAGAGATGAGGACCCAGTGATGTAACACCCGCTAGATGTGACTCACTCTTCTAGTGCATCAGAAGACAAAGGGGACACCGAGGCTGAACCAGGAAGCAAATGGCACAAACAGGGTGTTTGCACCACCCTTGTGATGCTGTGGTATCCACACGGTAGAGGCACAAGGGAGGGATTTTTTTTCCTTAACATGCGATAAGTGGTCCAGTTGCAGACTTGTGAATAAAGCAAATCCTAAAGCATCCTTTAAAGTGGTCTTTGGTGCTACATAATGTGCCTTTCATATCTTTGAGGGGAGGGGGAAGTCAGGGAACTATAACACGTTTTACGATCTAATTAGTTGCTTGATCTTAATAGAAAACTGCCTGGGCCCCTTGGGTTTTCCTGTACTCATCTAGGTCATTTCCAGCTTTTTCTCACAGTGAATTTGTTCTCCACCTCTGTTACACAACATCTGGAGTGAATATGATTTCTCAAAAGGCCCAAGTATGCATCTTGAGAGCAAAGCTAGCCAGTATTACTTTGAATCATAACAAATAGTGGTTTTAGCTATAGCAACATTACAGAAAGATTTGCTTGAAATTCTGTTGGTCATTAAAAACCTGACATTTTCCCAACGATATTGCCAATATGTTTTCAGAATGGCCCTCATTCCCATGCTTTCACACAAGAACCGATACTTCCTGGTTTCTAGAGCATCAATTAATGACTCCCTGACCACTGAGTAATGTGAGGTACTCTTGGCTTGGCCCGTTCTCAGATTCTGCCATGACCTCTAAGTTTCTGAATGTCTCAAGAGCAAAGAGCGAAAAAAAAAAAAAAAAAAAAATTCTTCCTGGGATTTTTACTCAAGCTATGGGAGAAATGTGATTGTCGAGCCCTCTATCTTTTCCTAAGGCTTTGGCTGAATGTTGTGCTGGTGGCAGAACTCCCCTTTCTTCCCAGTTTCAGTTTTACATGATGCCACACCTGTTACTGACACCTTGCCACCTCCTTGGAAGAGGTCATGTTCCCATCAAGTGACTCCTCTCTATGACACATTCAGCTCTGGTCTGACCCCTCCTACTTATTCAACGTCAGTCTCTTTCTGTATTTGCTCTCTGTCTCTATCAGGCTGGTTTCTTATCATTGCCCCACAAATACTGTGGTCATATCTGGGTTTTGCTTGTGCTCTTTCCCACCTGCTAAGCCCTTTCTTCTTTTTATTTCACCTATCCAAATCCCTCTAGCCCGTCAAAGCCCAAACAGAATCTATTTTTTTTTAATGTTCTAACACTCACTATTCTCCTGGTTCCCCAAACTCCTTTATTATTAATAACCAATATCCACTCATCATTCATTCATTCATTCTTAAAGACTTTCTAAGAACCACTATGAGTTATCACCATCCTAGAGCTCAGGATACAGTAAGACAAGGTCTTTATCCACTTAACATTTCTTCTACACTTATTCTAGTGTGGAAGACATACATTAAGACAAGTGAGTAGTATAACTTTATATTGAGACAAGTAGTATGAGAAAAAAAATAAAAAGGCAGGATAATGGCAACCCACTCCAATACTCTTGGTGGGAGAATTCCATGGACAGAGGAGCCTGGCGGGCTACATTCCACGGGGTCATGAAAGTGTCAGGCACGACTTAGCAACCAAATGACAAGGGCTAGAAGGTGATTGCAGGAGTCGAGGCTGTTTTTCATTCAGTGGTCAGGGAAGGCCTCTTTGAAGAGGTGATATTTAGGCAGAGACTTGAATTATGAGAAAGAGTCAGTCATGAGCCAACCAGAGAGAAGAGTGCTCCTGGTAGAGGGAATAGAAAGTGAAGTCCTGGAGACAGAAATGTTGTAGAACAGGAGTCCCCAGCCCCTGGGCCATGGGCCAGTACTTCTTCATGGCCTCTTAGGAACTGGGCTGCACAGCAGGAGGTGAGTAGCAGGCAAGTGAGAGAAGCTTCATGTCTATTTACAGGCGTGCCCCATTGCTTGCATTACCGCCTGAGCTCCGCCTCTGGTCAGATTAGTAGCAGCATTAGATTCTCATAGAAGTGTGAACCCTACTGTGAACTGTGCATGCAGGGGATCTAGGTTGAGAGCTCCTTCTGAGACTCCAATGCCTGGTGATCTGATATGGAGCTGAGGCAATTATACTATCACTGGGGAGAGGCTGGCACTATCTCCCATCATCCCCAGATGGGGCCATCTAGTTGCAGGAAAACAAGCTCAGGGCTCCCACAGATTCTGCATTATGGTGAGTTGTATAATTATTTCATTATCTATCACAGTGTAATAATAATAGAATAAAGTGCACAATATGTGTAACGTGCTTGAATCATCCTGAAACCATTCCCCCACCCCAGTCTGCAGAAAAATTGTCTTCCATGAAACCGGTCCCTGGTGCCAAAAAGGTTGGAGACTGTTGTTCTAGAAAGACAAGGAATGTTCTAGAACATCAAAAAGGTTAATGTGAGGCAGAGTGAAGCAGAAGATGAGGATGTAGAGGTGAGAAACTGTAGGGCTTTAAGGGAGAGAAGAATCAAGGGTAACTTTTCAATGTTAAGTCTGAGAATGTGGTAGGGAAAGCCTGGGGAGGAAAGGAATAGATTTGTGTGGGCAGGGGAGATGCTGAAGTTAAAAACAAGAGTTCATTTTTAGACATATTAAGTTTGAGATAACTTTAAGCATCCAAGCGTAGATGTTGGGCAGACAGTTGGATGTATACAGGTCTGAAACCCAATGAGAGGTCAGGCTAGATTTATAAAAAGCCAGGGGACTAGACAACATCACCTAGGAAGAGAGTATAGATTGAGAAGAGGCCAGAGCCCTGGGGCCCACCAGCATTTAGAGGTCATGGAGAAGGAGCCAGAAAGGAGACTCAGTTTGTGGTCACTGAACTTTCCCACATATCCAAACACATCTACGGAATTGAGTGGTAAGCTTGTAGTTTCCTGTGTGCTGGACTTGTCATGACAGCCAAGACTGCGAACTTTTTGTGACTGCTCTCCACAAGAGTGAAGGTAAAGATCCAAAGCAATTTATTGGTGCCTACAGTCTTGGCATGGTCCTTGTTTACTGCGTACTTCTTACTGTTCCAAACGTTCTCACAGTGCTGAGTAAACACTACCAGGCTGTTGGGGGAAATATAGCTACTTCCTTTCTCAAGGACTGGATCAGTGAGTTAATTCTCACATGTATTTTACTAGCAATAAACTGATACACAGAGAGATTAACTGATTTATGCACAGCCCACACTGAGTCCATAGCTAGCCTGAGGCCACGCTGCTGTGTTTAGAATGAGTGCTGACTGCCAGCATCACCTGGAGTACTGGCTTTTTTTATTTTTTTTTAATTGCTAACATATATGGGTGGTCTACTCAGTGCTTTAGATAGTAACTCTAAACCCTCACAACAACTCCGTGAATAGGCGACATCATCCCCATTTTACAGGAAATGGGGAAACAGACATGAGAGAATTTCATATAATAAAGTGGCAGATTTGTCTGGTTCCTAATCCATGCTACATGCCTACTGAAACAGAATATCTGGCAATAGGACACAAGAATAGTCTGTATTTAGAAAACTCTCTGGAACATTCTTATATATATAGAAGTTTGAGAATCCAAGGTTCATGGGATCTCAGGTCTGTTCTTTGAAGTTCATGGTCATCTTAATATTTGCTCTATTAAGCCAGTTTTAATATGTCAGTATCCATGTTTAAGTAAATTTATTACAGTCTCATAGACTATTCTGAGTAGTATTTTGTTAAACATAGGTAACAGCTTACTGCATAGTTTATCATCATTTCCAAAGAGGTAAAGCACATAATTTTACACTGAACCAGCTTGCGTTGTCTGATACATTGACAATTACTACTTAACAAGCCTCATGCCATGGACACTGACGTAGCTTACTCTCAGCAAGAATAACTCATCTTTTCCCATTGTCTTTATGATTCTACACATTTGCCTACACAGATCCATAAACAATAATGAAACAAATCAATCATATGGCCAGCTCAAGAACATGAATGACTCCATGCTGCAGGCTGAGAGGAGGTGGGAACGGGTTGTGTTTGCACTTCTCAGGCTAGTAAAAAGAAAGCCTTTTGAGGTAGGAGATGGCCCAGAACCTGAAGAAAAATCAATCCATGGAGTGCTCTCTGACGACTTTTGCAGATGTTCTCAAGAGCTTATGAGATGAAAGGGAAATGGAGTCATAGAAGAATTAAAAAAGAAAAGGAATCTAGTTCTTGGGTGAAAAAAAAAAAAAGAACCACAGTGAATATAGAAGGCCTTACGGTCACAGGTGACAACATCCAGTAAACTCATTTTTGTTGACAGGGAGTTGTATTCTACTGTCACAAGCCTCCACCCAGACTGACCCTCCAGTTTGCATCATCTGTACAGTGAGACTGGTTTCACCAGTTTGCACCTGTTAAACTCTTAGTCATCAGTTAAGTTGTTAAGTCTATTTTCCCAGCAGTTTATCCTAGACACACTTTTTAACCCCACAACAGAAATCAAGTATGGTTACACACCTGATGGATATTGTCAAAGGGGGAAAAATAAAAACAATTTGGAGCTGAAATGAGGCCATTACACTAGGGAGGACTGCAATCTGAGTCTTTCATCTGAAGAGAAACAAAGAAAGAGAAACATAAATGGGCTGGAAGGTGGAGAGGGACAGTAGTGGTGGAGGGGTGGGAATTGGGATGAACTTCTAAGGCTTACATCTTGGGTACGATGGTGTCAGATTTGACAAAAAAAAAAAAATGCATGCAGAGAAGAAAAAAATATATATATAAGATGCTAAAGTAAATCTGAATTTCAGGAAAACAACTGATAACTTTTAGTATAAGTCTGCTTCTTGTAATATGTCTGAGATACTGAAAAATGATTTGCTGTTTATCTGAAATTCACATTTAGCTGAGTGTCCTGTATTTTATCTGGCAACTTTACTTGAGTAGTGCCTTTGAATCTCAGTTTAACAAAAAATCCTTTTAGAAAACAGATGTCTTCAGGAAACTGGGTCATGGATTCAACAATATAACACTTGCTAATTATGCTGCACAGCATGATGAGATGATATATTTATTTAATATAAATAAAATAGCAACTGTAATGACTGAAACTGCTATTTTGATTTGAAAAACCATTCACTTTATTTATCTATTTGGTATGAGTAGGAATAAACTAAAAATGGACAACAGTGATTCTAAGGCTTATGAACAAGAAAACATCCATCCATTCACTCATGTACTCTTTCTTGCCTTACTTTTCATGTATACAAAGGCTTTCTGGTACATATGTTTTATTAAAGTTTATTTTAATAGAGAGGATTTATGCATGGCTGATTCATTTTGCTATATAGTAGAAACTAACACAACATTGTAAAGCAACTATACTCTAATAAAAATTAACTTAAAAAGAATAAAGATACACTTAAAAAAATTATTTTAGTGATCAAAATCATTATCATAAATGGACTCTTCAACCCAGTTTCTTTTTTTCTCTCTTTTGTTCCTTTATTTAAAAAAAATAATTTATTCATTTTAATTGTAATACAATTAATTACAATTTAATTGTAAATTACTTTACAATATTGTAGTGATTTTTGCCATACATAGACATGAATCAGCCATGGGTGTACATGTGTCCCCAATCCTGAAACCCCCTCCCACCCCTCAGGGTTGTCCCAGTGCACCGGCTTTGAGTGCCGTTTCATGCATCAAACTTGGACTGGTCATTTATTTCACATATGGTAATATGAGGAGATACCCCTCGTCCAAGGTAAAGCACAGTGGCTGCGCTTTGCTGGAGCAGCCGTGAAGAAATATCCCATGTCCAAGGTAAGAGAAACCCAAGTAAGATGGTAGGTGTTGCGAGAGGGCATCAGAGGGCAGACACACTGAAACCATAATCACAGAAAACTAGCCAATCTGATCACACGGACCACAGCCTTCTCTAACTCAATGAAACTAAGCCATGCCATGTGGGGCCACCTAGGATGGGCAGGTCATGGTGGAGAGGTCTGACAGAATGTGGTCCACTGGAGAAGGGAATGGCAAACCACTTCAGTATTCTTGCCTTGAGAACCCCGTGAACAGTATGAAAAGGCAAAATGATAGGATACTGAAAGAGGAATTCCCTGGGTCAGTAGGTGCCCAGTATGCTACTGGAGATCAGTGGAGAAATAACTCCAGAAAGAATGAAGGGATGGAGCCAAAGCAAAAACAATACCCAGTTGTGGATGTGACTGGTGATAGAACCAAGGTCCGATGCTGTAAAGAGCAATAGTGCATAGGAACCTGGAATGTTAGGTCCATGAATTATGGCAAATTGGAAGTGGTCAAAGGAGATGGCAAGAGTGAACGTTGACATTCTAGGAATCAGCGAACTGAAATGGACTGGAATGGGTGAATTTAACTAAGATGACCATTATATCTACTACTGTGGGCAGGAATCACTTAGAAGAAATGGAGTAGCCATCATGGGCAACAAAAGAGTCTGTAATGCAGTACTTGGATGCAATCTCAAAAATGACAGAATGATCTCTGTTCATTTCCAAGGCAAACCATTCAATGTCATGGTAATCCAAGCCTATGCCCCAACCAGTAATGCTGAAGAAGCTGAAGTTGAATGGTTCTATGAAAATCTACAAGACCTTTTAGAACTAACACCCAAAAAAGATGTCCTTTTCATTATAGGGGACTGGAATGCAAAAGTAGGAAGTCAAGAAACACCTGGAGTAACAGGCAAATTTGGCCTTGGAATATGGAATGAAGCAGGGCAAAGGCTAATAGAGTTTTGTCAAGAGAATGCACCGGTCATAGCAAACACCCTCTTCCAACAACACAAGAGAAGACTTTACACATGGACATCACCAGATGGTCAACATTGAAATCAGATTGATTATGTTCTTTGCAGCCAAAGATGGAGAAGCTCTATACAGTCAGCAAAAACAAGACCGGGAGCTGACTGTGGCTCAGATCATGAACTCCTTATTGCCAAATTCAGACTTAAATTGAAGAAAGTAGGGAAAACCACTAGACCATTCAGGTATGACCTAAATCAAATTCCTTATGATTATACAGTGGAAGTGAGAAATAAATTCATGGGATTAGATCTAATAGACAGAGTGCCTGATGAACTATGGACAGAGGTTCGTGACATTGTACAGGAGACAGGGATCAAGACCATCCCCATGGAAAAGAAATGCAAAAAAGCAAAATGGCTGTCTGAGGAGGCCTTGCAAATAGCTGTGAAAAGAAGGGAAGTGAAAAGCAAAGGAGGAAAGGAAAGATATAAGTATCTGAATGCAGAGTTCCAAAGAATAGCAAGAAGAGATAAGAAAACCTTCCTCAGTGATCACTGCAAAGAAATAGAAGAAAACAATAGAATGGGAAAGACTAGAGATCACTCCAAGAAAATTAGAGATACCAAGGGAACATTTCATGCAAAGATGGGCTCGATAAAGGACGGAGGTGGTATGGACCTAACAGAAGCAGAAGATATTAAGAAGAGATGGCAAGAATACACAGAAGAACTGTACAAAAAAGATCTTCACAACCCAGATAATCATGATGGTGTGATCACTGACCTAGAGCCAGACATTCTGGAATGTGAAGCCAAGTGGGCCTTAGAAAGCATCACTACGAACAAAGCTAGTGGAGGTGATGGAATTCCAGTTGAGCTCTTTCAAATCCTGAAAGATGATGCTGTGAAAGTGCTGCACTCAATATGCCAGCAAATTTGGAAAACTCAGCAGTGGCCAGAGGACTGGAAAAGGTCAGTTTTCATTCCAATCCCAAGGAAAGGCAATGCCAAAGAATGCTCAAACTGCCTCTCAATTGCACTCATCTCACACACTAGTAAAGTAATGTTCAAAATTCCCCAAGCCAGGCCTCAGCAATACCTGAACCATGAACTTCCAGATGTTCAGCTGGTTTTAGAAAAGGCAGAGGCACCAGAGATCAAATTGCCAACATTCACTGGATCATGGAAAAAGAGAGTTCCAGAAAAACATCTATTTCTGCTTTATTGACTATGCCAAAGCCTTTGACTGTGTGGATCACAATAAACTGTGGAAAATTCTGAAAAAGATGGGAATACCAGACCACCTGACCTGCCTCTTGAGAAACCTATATGCAGGTCAGGAAGCAACAGTTAGAACTGGACATGGAACAACAGACTGCCTCCAAATAGGAAAAGGAGTACGTCAAGGCTGTATATTGTCACCCTGCTTATTTAACTTCTATGCAGAGTACATCATGAGAAACGCTGGGCTGGAGGAAGCACAAGCTGGAATCAAGATTGCCGGGAGAAATATCAATAACCTCAGATATGCAGATGACACCACCCCTATGGTGAAAAGTGAAGAGGAACTCAAAAGCCTCTTGATGAAAGTGAAAGAGGAGCGGGAAAAGTTGGCTTAAAGCTCAACATTCAGAAAATGAAGATCATGGCATCTGGTCCCATCACTTCATGGGAAATAGATGGGGAAACAGTGGAAACAGTGTCAGACTTTATGTTTGGGGGCTCCAGAATCACTGCAGATGGTGATTACAGCCATGAAATTAAAAGATGCTTGCTCCTTGGAAGGAAAGTTATGACCAACCTAGACAGCATATTCAAAAGCAGAGATATTACTTTGCCAACAAAGTTCCGTCTAGTCAAGGCTATGGTTTTTCCAGTGGTCATGTATAGATGTGAGAGTTGGACTGTGAAGAAAGCTGAGCACTGAAGAATTGATGCTTTTGAACTGTGGTGTTGGAGAAGACTCCTGAGAGTCCCTTGGACTGCAAGGAGGTCCAACCAGTCCATCCTAAAGGAGATCAGTCCTGGGTGTTCATTGGAAGGACTGATGCTAAAGCTGAAACTCCAGTACTTTGGCCACCTCATGTGAAGAGTTGACTCATTGGAAAAGACCCTGATGCTGGGAGGGATTGGGGGCAGGAGGAGAAGGGGATGACAGAGGATGAGATGGCTGGATGGCATCACTGACTCGATGGACATGAGTCTGAGTGAACTCCGTGTATTGGTGATGGACAAGGAGCCCTGGCGTGCTGTGATTCATGGGGTCTCAAAGAGTCAGACACGACTGAGCAACTGAACTGAACTGAACTGAATATACATGTTTCAATGCTATTTTCTCAAATCATCCCACCCTCGCCTTCTCCCACAGAGTCCAAAAGTCTGTTCCTTACATCTGTGTCTCTTTTGCTGTCTCTCATATAGGGTCACTGTTACCATCTTTCTAAACTCCATATATATGCGATAATATACTGTATTGGTGTTTTTCTTTCTGACTTACTTCGCTCTGTATAATAGGCTCCAGTTTCATCCACCTCATTAGAACTGATTCAAATGTAGTCTCTTTAATAGTTGAGTAATATTCCATTGTATGTATGTACCACAGCTTTCTTATCCATTCATCTGCTGATGGACATCTAGGTTGCTTCCATGTCCTGGCTATTGTAAATGGTACTGCGATGAACATTGGGATACACATGTCTCTTTCAATTCTGGTTTCCTCGGTGTGTATGCCCAGCAGTGGAATTGCTGGGTCATATGGCAGTTCTATTTCCAGTTTTTTAAGAAATCTCCACACTGTTCTCCATAGGGCTGTACTAGTTTGCATTGCCACCAACAGTGTGAGAGGGTTTCCTTTTCTCTGCACCCTCTCCAGCATTTACTGTTTGTAGATTTTTTGATAGCAGCCATTCTGACCGGTGTGAGATGGTACCTCATTGTGGTTTTGATTTGCAGTTCTGTGATAATAGGTGATGTTGAGCATCTTTTCATGTGTTTGTTAGCCATCTGTGTGTCGTCTTCAGAGAAATGTCTGTTTAGCCTTGGGCCCATAATTCTGCATAGTAGATTTAAAATTTTAAATTTAAAGAAATAATAGACCCCACCAAAGCCAAAACAAAGCCCCAAAGAAAGTGTCGACTTGCCACCACCACTTACCACAATCTGTCCAATTCCAATTTGTCCCTGAGGGCAATAATTTAGCACATACAGAGGCTGAAACAATATAGGCTTAGAGTTGGGTGCTGAGATTGTGTTGGGAGAGAAAATGGGAGAAATAGCATGAAGAAGAAATAAAGTCCAAGTAAAAGAAGTGCAGAGTTTCCCAGGTGGCTCAGCAGTAAACAATCTGCTTGCCAATGCAGGAGATGCAGGAGACACAGGTTCAACCCCTGCGTTGGGAGGACCCCTTGGAGTAGGAAATGGCAACCCACTCCAGAATTCTTGCCTGGAGAAATCCATGAACAAAGGAGCCTGGCAGGCTATAGTCCATGGGGCCGCAAAGAGTCAGAGATGACTGAGCACGTGCATGCACACACACATACACACACACAAACGAAGTGCCAATGTGCCATATTCTGGCTGAGAGATGGTAAGGCAAGGATGAGGGAAAGATAAAGGGAGGAGGTCTGACCTGAGCTTGTTGGGAAAGTGAAAGGATGGCAGAGAGAAGAGGAGTGAGCAAGTGTGAAGGCTTTTACATTGACCAATATTTGAGAGACTGTCAGATGAAAGGAAATTTATTTTGTCTAGCTCTAGAAAATGAAACCAAGGTCAATAAACAGACTAGCAGGAAAACAGATTTTTACACCATTTAGACAAGAGCTTTCTAAGCTTTAGAGCTATCTGCTGATACAATGGGTCATCCCAGGAGATGTGTGAAGCAGAGGCTGGCTGAGTGGTGGGCAGGCCTGGGATGGTGATGATTCCTGTCTTGAATGAGGAGTAGATTAGATAGATGCTCTCCAAGTCCCCTTCCCACCTGGAATGTATGTTTCAACACACCAGGACCTTGTGTCTTCTGTCAATTGCTATATCCTTAGTGCCCGCTTACATACAGTAAGGTCTCAGTAAATCCGCATGGTCACAGGGGAAGTGCTTTCTGGAGAAGGTGGCGCTACTTTACATCATGGCCTTGATATGAGAGGGAAAGGGAAATTAGCTCAAATTAAATCAACACAGTGAACATCAACATTTGGAGGAGGATGGCTCTAGGGCTCTATTTTGTGTGAGCTACAAATACATGGATTTCCTGGATGGCTCAGTGGTGAAGAATTCACCTGCAAAGCAGGAGACTTGAGTTCGATCCCTGGACTGGGAAGGTCCCTTGGAGTAGGAAATGGCAACCCACTCCAGTATTATTTCCTGAAAAATCCCCTGGACAGAAGAGCCAGGCAGGCTACAACCCAAAGGGTAGCAAAGAATAGGACATGACTGAGCACACACAATTACAAAGTCCATGTTTCCCCATCCATACCAGCCTGGAGAGGAAAAAGAAAAAAATAAAAACAAATACAACATTTCTTTGGTTCTTTCATTCTCTGCTTGCAGTATTTCTATTCTCTTCAAATTTCTTGCCAACTGGTTCTAGGAGCTTCCAGGGGATAGTGCTCCTGCCTTCTGAACATGTGACCATAAAAGGGTATTTGATTTTACTTTTCTGTCCTCTGGCTTACTATTTTCTCTCCTGCTTTGTCATACGGTGGTGATATCTCTACATTTCTATCAGCTCCAATACGCCATAGCTTCCATATATCCCACTAAGGCATCAAGGTTGCCTGGACACCTGCCAAATATGCTCTTCCCACTACTGCCAGTGACGCTGCATACAAAGTACACATGTTGGTATACTTATGGATGATTCACCTTGTTGTATGGCAGAAACCAACACGATATTGTAAAACAAATATCCTCCAATTAAAAAAAAAAGTATACATGTTGGGAGAGTGAACAAAAATCGTAATGGAGAGGACACAGAGTCAGTCAGCAGCAGCAAGAGCAGGTGACGCCAACCAGAGAGTCACTGAGCCACCACCACGTAAAGTTCCAATGGAGGAGGACAACCAGGAGAGCAGCTGCATTGCATGAAAGAACATGGCCCTGGAGCCAGAGCAGGTGGGATGCCATTCTTCACCACTCTATGCCTCAGTCTCCCCCTGTAAGGAGCAGGGACCACGATAGTGCCTTTAATAAGACTGTTGTGAAGACTAAGCGAGCACAGGCAGAGCTCAGAGCTGTGTCTGCCCAAGAAAGCTGTCTACGAGACCCTTTATGAACAGTGCTGTCACGATGCTCTGAAAATGTCCAGTTCCCCTCGGGTGCCACTCTTCCTGCTTTCCTCACTGGCACTGTTGCCTTATCAGGCCTCCTTACCTGTCTGCTGAGAAACCTGTATGCAGGTCAAGAAGCAACAATTAGAACCAGACATGGAACAGACTGATTTAATTGGGAAAGGAGTATGTCAAGGCTGTTTATTGTCACCCTGCTTATTTAACTTACATGCAGAGTACATCATGCAAAATCCTGGGCTGGTTGAATCACAAGCTGGAATCAAGACTGCAGGGAGAAATATCAACTTCATATATGCAGGTAATACCAGTCTAATGGCAGAATGTGAAGAAGAACTAAAGAGCCCCTTGTGAGGGTGAAAGAGGAGAGTGAAATAGCTGGCTTAAAACTCAACATTCAAAAAACTAAGATCATGGCATCTGGTCCAACAGTTCAAGGCAAATAGTGAAAAAGTGGAAACTGTGACAGATTTTATTTTCTCGGGCTCCAAAATCACTGTGGATGGTGACTGCAGCCGTGAAATTAAAGGACACTTGCTCTTGGAAGAAAAGCTATGACATACCTAGACAGTGTATTAAAAAGCAGAGACATCACTTTGCTGACAAAAGTCTATACAGTCAAAGCTATGGGTTTTCCAGTAGTCATGTACAGATGTGAGATTTGGACCGTAAAGAGAAGACTGAGCACTGAAGAATTGATGCTTTTGAACTACGGTGTTGGAGAAGACTCTTGAGAGTCCCTTGAACTGCAAGGAGATCAAACCAATCAATCCTAAAGGGAATAAGCCCTGAATATTCATTGGAAAGACCGATGTTGAAGCTCCAATACTTTGGCCACCTGATGCGAAGAGCCAATTTATTGGAAAAGACCCTGATGCTGGGTAAGATTGAAGGCAAAGGAGAAGGGGGCAACAGGATGAGATGGTTCGATAGCATCACCCACTTAATGGACATGAATTTGAGCAAACTCTGGAAGACAGTGAAGGACAGGGAAGCCTGGCCTGCTGCAGTCCTTGGGGTCACAAAGAGTTGGACACAGCTTAGTGTCAAACAACAACTGTATCCTTACAATAAACTTTGAAGTGTTGAACCTCTGGTAGTCCAGTGGCTAAGGCTCTGAGCTCCCAGTGCAGAGGGCCGGGGTTCTTTCCCTGGTCAGGGAACTAGACTCCACATGCTGCAACTAAGAGTTTTCATAGCATGCTGCGATGAAGACTGAAGATCCCATGAGTCACAGCTAAGTTTGGGTACAGCCAAATAAATAAATATTTTAAAATATATAAATAAACTTTGAACAGAGTGGGTTTCTGCTCCTTGGAACAGGAGCCTAATTATGACTATAGATTTGAATCCTTGGGTGAATATAATAAATCAGATTCTCAAGTTAGAATTTTCACCACTATTGTTTGAGAAGCAGTAGAGAATAAAATCAACAGGTAGTGAGCACCAACAGTTATCAAATACAGCTTTCACAGAGCTATCTTTGTCTTGGGGAAGCAAAGCAAACATTCACTAAATGATGATGAAATTTGAATATTTGTTCACATCTTCAGCAGAAGTGATGACACTCATCCTAAATGTGTAGACTGTGGAATCTAACTGCTTTCTGGTCTTGGTGTTACAGATTGTTCAGCCACTAGCAACAGATTCTTTTCTAAACTTTATAAGAAATTTAAACAAAATTTTTCTTTACCCTGAGTGGATTCTACATTTCGGTCAAACTAGCCTTTTGCTTGACCTCAAAGTGGCCTCAAAGACTAGCCTTTATTTTCAAATGTTCTAGGATGGAATAACTTTTCATTATTACATTTTAAACATGTTTCAAAAGTATCTAGAGCATATAAAGGGAGAAATATTTGCTAGCCAATGGAAATTTAAACCTAGTATTCAAGAGAAAGCTTGGGGCTACAGATACAGAGACTTGCAGTTTATAGGTCATAATTAAAGCTCTAGGATAATTAAAGTGAGTGGAAAGGGGGCTCGTATAAAATGAAGAGTGAAAAAGACAAAAGACTACTTAGGAACTTTTTCTAAAAATCCATTGCCATCAGCTTTGCATGTGGAGCCTGTTGCTCCTACGCCCAACTTGGACCCAGTAAACCTCAGCGACTGAGGTGAGGGAAGTCAGTCCCTTTCAACCTCCTTCACCCAGTTCACCTACTCTCAACACCACAACCACCCATCTGTTCTCTGAATTTTTAAAAAGCATTTGTTTACTCTATTTATCTACTTATTTGGCTGCACTGCGTCTTAGTTGTGGCACACAGGATCTTTAGTTGCAGTTTGTTGTCCTTTAGTCGCTCAGTCGTGTCCAACTGTTTGTGACCCCATGGACTGCCGTCCGCCAGCCTCCTCTGCCCATGCAATCTCCAGGCAAGAATACTGGAGTGGGTAGTCTATCCTTTCTCCAGGACATCTTCTCGACGCAGGGGTCGAGCCCGGTCTCCTGCATTGCAGGTGGATTCTTTACTGCTGAGATACCCGGGAAACCCCCTTTTAGTTGCGGCATGTGGGATCTGGTTGCCTAAACAGGCATCGAACCTGGGTCACCAGCATTGGGAGCGTGGGTCTTAGTCACTGGATCACCAAGGAGATCCTTGTTCTTTGAATCTTTAAGTTCGGGTTTTGTTTATTTGTTCAGATTTCACATATCAGTGAGATTACATGATTTGCCTTTGTCTGTCTGACTTATTTACTTAGTTTCATGCCTCAAGGTCTATCCTATGTCCTCAAGGTTTATCCCATGCTAACAAAACTTTGAGCCCCATAGAACTGAGGAGAGGGTATATTTGTATCAGCCACAGACAAGGGTGCCAAAAAAGAGGCGTAACAAATTGCCTCCTGGCTGGTGGTTGTAAATAAGTGTCCATACGGATTCTTTCCTGGATTTCTTGGTAGTGGCTTTTTCCTTGGCTTGGCTACTGTCGTGCATTGGAGCCAGAGAATCAGATGGTATGTAAAGTAAAAGGACATGGCTCACTTAAAGCACAAGTGGAAAATTGTCTCTAAGGCAGCCTCAACCAGGCTTCCATTTTACCAGGCTTGGGGCACCCCCTCCATGTCCCAAGGGTTGAGGAAGCCGCCTCAACGCAGGCCAGAACCTATGCTCTGTGAGAGACTGGGGGTACCAGCAAGCCACAGGCCTTTGATTCCAACATTGCCTTTCCAGAAATTGGGGAAGGGGTCACACCGGATCTCAGAGCCGACTAGAAGTAACAGAGAGCAGCTGTAGGTGTGTAGGCACTGAGGGTGCTGGTGGGGCACACCTGGGGAGTTTGTGTGACGGGGGAACCCCTGGGTCATCTGACAGAATCACGCTCGTGCCCATGAACTGCAGCTGGCCTTGCACATACCACCAGGCGAGAGTTGAGTCAAACCAGTCCTGATGACATCGCTGAAACCACTTGTGAGGGTGCTCCGCAGTCAATCCTGTAAGATACTTCGATGTTTTAAAAAAATTTAATTAATTCATCAAACTATTTGGCTGCCTCGAGTCTTAGCTGCGTCCTGCAGAATCTTTCTTTGTGGGACGTGGGCTCTCTAGTTGTGGCATGTGGCATCTTAGTTCCCTTACCAGGGATGGAACCTGTGTCCCCCTGCGTTGCAAAATGGATTATCAACCACTGGACACGCAGAGGAGTTCCAAGATACTTTTTTTTTTTTTTTTTTAATTCGTGGCTATTTTGTGAGAAACTCCATCTATAATATATAGTATTTTTAATTAAGTAGTGCCATCTTTCTCTCAGGATGAATCTAAAAGGGTGACTTTTACAGAACTTGATGCTGCTGAGAAGTGACGAATTGCCAACATGCAGGTGTGAGTGTGGGCTTCTTGTTATGGTGCGTGTTTCTTTAGGAAGGTGACTTTGTGGGGTGGCTGTGAAGGTCCTAGGATTGCTATAAAATAGAGGGGGCCATTCTGGAATAAAAATATAACTTTATGTTTATAACTTGATCCCCGCATTGAACAATTGGGGCTATTAAATCCAACCATACATCACTGAGATAGAATTAGGTTAAATAACACAAATGTATTTAAACCCAGCCAGAGATTACTGGGACAGAATGCATGTGTTCTTCCCCATTACCTCCCTAAAAGCAGCAAATGTAAGTCTTAACTGGAGTATAACTTACAATTTCCTTTGGGAGGGAGGGGGAAGTAGGCCTAGGCAACTTTAATATAACATTTATAATAACTATTTTATATACTGCAGAATTTAGCATCTTAAAATTGCTTTGCCTTCACAGAGAAAAGTACCAAAAAGAGATGATGAAGCATGGCCAGGGCGGGGCGGGGGCGGGGAGAGGGGGCAGAGTCGGGGGCGGGAGTGTGCTTGTTAATGTGTTAATCATAAATGTTTATGCTCATTTTTCCTTGTTATATGTGCTCATTGGAAATATTTCTAAGATCATAGAAATTCCCAGCTTCTATAGACTAGCGGCGTTAGCAGCTTAAATATTCTTGAAATTTTACATACACAATCATATGGATGATGAAGAAACTACTTTCCATAAAAGGGCAGGGAACATACAAAGCCCTGGGAAAACACATTCCCTGTGGGAGGAATGAGATAAACGCTGGTAATGGGCTGTATTAACCATTCTCAGAGACAAAATGCAAACAGTCAAAGGCAGCAGTGAGTTGGGCGTGACTGCCGTGGGTAGCTAGACTTCATCCTTGCATGCAAACCAGAAGCCAAGAGATTTACCGAGCTCCCCGACGCAGGCGCATCTGTCCCTTCCTTAAATCCGATTTTCTTGCCATCTGTTCCTTTACTCCAGCCTTGGCTGTAAACATAGTTTATGCACAGGGATGCATTGTGTTGCCAGGCAGCTCTCCTTGCTCTTCTAAAACAAATCAGTTCTGAACTGAAAGACTGTGGGTCTCCTTATTATCCCTTTTCTCTAACAATATAAATTGTGAGAGTGTTGAGAGTAAGTTTAGAAATGACATTTTTAACTTCGTTTGGTACATGTGATGCAGTATAACTATCTGCCTCTGTAAGGAAACAACATTTAACGCATCGGGATGATTTAGATTGTGGAAAAGGATTTCCCCTGCTGTGCAGAACAGTAAGGACATTGTTGGGGACAGTCACTACCACCGCAGTAAACGGATCAAGGAGAAACTGACATAGCAGCCGCAGCAGCAGAGAACTCACTGCCTCCAAGGTTACAATTTGTCATGGGGGTGGGGGAAGGAGAGGCGTGAGATGAAGATGACTTAAAGATGTGTATCCTAGGATGTGAGGTTATGTCTCTGAGAATGTACTAGAAGAACCATCTGGCAGCTGTGGAGAGAGATCACCTGACCTCTGGTCTCCAGCTCTGGTTTTTTACAGCTATATCATATTTATAATGCACTCTTCCTGGGAGAAGCTTGGAGCGAGCTACACATCTTTGAATGGATTCAGTTAATCCTTTTACTGAGTATTACTCATTAGTGAGTAATGAGAGCAGCAGAGAGGAGCAAACAGGAAAAAAAAAAAAAAAAATTCCACATTGAAAGTGGTCACTGCCATGGCAAAGAAGAAAATAACATTCACTCTGCTAAGCAACACCCAGAAAAGTAAACCTTGCAATTCTTCTCCACTGAGTCTCAGTCTAGGCAGTGGCAGAAGTGGTCAGAATTCACTTAAAGACGGTTCATTCTGATTTTGCAAGTCATTGTTGATTATAAGTCACCCCGCGGCAGGAAGAGATTTGCCTGCTCTGGGGCCCACAGTTAGGGGGCAAACTTCAGGCTAGTGTGGCTGGGGGACTGGTGACCTTCAGGCTTGTTGCTGTTGTTCGATCGCTGAGTTGTGTCCTACTCTTTTGGACTGTAGCCGGCCAAGCTCCTCTGTCCATGGGATTTCCCAGGCAAGAATACTGGCGTGGGTTGCTGTTTCCTTCTCCAGGGGATTTTCCCGGGTCAGGGATTGAACCCATGTCTCCTGCATTGGCAGACTGATTCTTACCACTGAACCACCGGGGCAGCTCGATGCATGGGGAGGACTGCCCAATTAAGTAAATGCATTGAGAATTACTTGCTGTCCGAAGGGAATTACAAATTTGGAAAAGGGAAAGGCTAGAATAAATACTGTGGTGCTAAACTGGGAGTGGAGGAATCAAGGTGAACTCATAACTTTTAGGAAGACATGGATATGGAGTTAGGTATAAGTGAATATAGATGTTTATGTGTGTGTATTCACATATCATGCATGTACACACGTACACATATGTAGATAGAGATATACTTATATTTCCTAGTTCTATCTGCTGAGAGGGCCAGAAGCAAAGATATCCCAGAAGGAATAAGCTTAGCTCGCTTGCAGAATCTGGCTTCTACATGCTATTCTTCATTTAATGGACCTGGGTTTCTTGGAGAAACAGCTGATTTGAGGGCTGGGGTAGGGGAAATAAAAGGTGAGACAGGAACATCTCGTTCTACAAACTAAGGCGATGCTCAAAAAATGATGGGGACATAACAAAAGGGCACAAGGCTTGCCTTCAATGAGCTCCCGCTGATCAAGTCTGGTGCGATTTGAGTATCCTAGTAAATGACAGTTACTGATCTTACCCACCTGAATAAAATAGGAATCCATGAATCTACAATGATAAAAATTAAAGGGATAAATGGAGAAGAAAGAAAGTCCTATCTTACCGTAGAAGTTTAAAGACATTTTCTTCACAAAACACTTCGGAATGACTCAGCAGAGAATCCTATAAAACATCAACTCCACCAAATGTAACAAGAAAAATTAGTAATGGGACAAATTAACGTCATGTGCCTCCTGATATGATACAATAAGAAGAGCAAGGCATTACTTCTGAGAGATTCTTGCTGCAAATGCAAAAATCACAAGGAAATACCAGACAAACCCAAACTGCAGGATATTCTGTAAAATAACAATGTGCCTCAAGAAATGTCATGAAAAGAAGGAAAAATGGAGGCATTTTTCCAAAATGAAGGAAATTAAAGAGAAATGATAACTATAAAAGACCTAGACCTATCACCATGTCAGCATGTGAAATTTTTTTTTTTAATTGAAGTATAGTTGATGTATCATGCTGTGTTAGTTTCAGCTGTACAGCAAGGTGGTTCAGTTTTTCTTTCTTTCTTTTTTCAGATTCTTTTCCCTGGTAGGTATATGCAAAATATTGAGTATAGGTCCCTGTGATATATAGTAGGTCCTTGTTGGTTATCTATTTTAGATATATTAGTGTGTTTATGTTAATCCCAAACTCCTAATTTATCCCCCCCCCCACCGACTTTTCCCCTTTAATAACCATAAAATTGTTTTCTGTGTCACAACAGATGAAATTTGAATGGAATCTCTGAATTAGACGGTAATGTTGGGTCGATGTTAATTTTCTGATCTTGATGGTTATGTTGTGTGAGAGCATGTGTCTGTTTACAGGAAATACATAAATACACATTGAAGGATCAAGACATAAGGGGCATGATATGTCTGCAACTTTTTTCTCAGATGGTTTAGGAAAAAACTTTAATGTATGTGTGTATAAAGAATAAGGCAGATGTGGCAAAATGGTAACAATAGGTAAACTGAGTGAAAGGTAGAGGGGAGTTTCAAGAGCTACTTGTACTACTTGTCTATGAATTTTAAATTTCAAAATAAAAATATAAAAACAGAAAAAAAAAAGCCTACTGTAAGTCACTATGTACATAGACCATAGTGAACCAAAGTAAGCAGGTCAATTCGAATGCAGTAACAATGGAACTTCCTTGGCGGTCCAGTGGTTAATTAAGACTCCAAGCTTCCAGAGCAATGGGCAAGGATTCGATTCCCTGGTTGGGAAACTAAGATCTCACACACTGTAAGGCATGGTCAAAAAATAAAATAATGTTTAAACAAAAGGAGTGTGCTCCCTAAATCTATGGTGAAAGCCTAAAGTAAATAAAGTGAAAGTGAAAGTCGCTCAGTCCTGTCCAACTCTTTGCAACCTATGGACTACACAGTCCACAGAATTCTCCAGCCCAGAATACTGGAGTGGGTAGCCATTCCTTTCTCCAGGGAGCACTAAAAAAACAAAAAAAACAAATGGAATAACAATGAAGCTTAATGCAGGACACCCCCTTACTGAGTCCCTTCCCTCAGGTTGCTCATCAAGGGGGTAAAGGGTACCCTGATGGGGTGGGAGTGCAAGATAAATAGCACAAAGAGTCAGCTGCTACAGCAATTCAAAGGAGCCCGAAGACTTCCCAGAGTTTTTGGAATGAAGAACCCAAGATGGGATTGAGGTAGGAGACCGGGCTCCTGCTTAGCATATAGTCACAGGATTTAGGCAATTCTGAGAACTCTGTTTTCTTTATCACCATGCAGGCTGGTCTGTTTTTCACCTCCACACTCTTGTACCTATTGCTGCTCCTTCCTGGAAGGTGGGCAGCTTATGAGCTGGGAGGATCCACTGCATCCATTTTTCCAGATTATCTCCTACCTATTCCTTTGCTTTGTTTGACTGACTTGCCCCATTCCAGATTGAAAAGTCCTTTTCTCTGTTGCACCTCTATCGTTCTTAGTACATGTATCATTGCACATGTTCCTCTTCATCGTGCTTGTCAATTAGTGTATCCATCTCCCCCAGCCTGAGTCTCCTTGATGGCATTGCATCTTTGTAGCTCTAATGTCTAACCATGCTGGGGGCTCAGGAGTTGCTAAAATAATCAAATTAACCTGAGACTTCTCAAAAGTGTGTTTCTTCTTCTTTCCATTTTTACTCCTAGGCTAATTAAAGTTTTTCTTTATTCAGTGTAAACATGCATAGGCTTTTCAATTTCAAGTAGTGTGAATCCAGAGGGAAAATATTTTCTTTTCTGGGGCTTACTGGTAAAAAAAAACTGCCTGCCAATGCAGGAGCCACGGGTTCAATCCCTGGGTTGGGAAGATTGCCTGGAGAAGGAAATGGCAACCCATTCCAGTATTCTTGCCTGGGAAATCCCATGGACAGAGGAGCCTGGTGGGCTACAGTCCATGAGGTCTCGAAAGAGTTGGACACAACTTAGTGACTAAACAACAACAACAACAACAGTTTTCTTATCTACCCTGAGACTATTGGAGAAGGTGGAGAGAGAACCACCAACATGTTAGTAACAGCAACAAGATCTGCCACACCAATGGTTAAATTCTTGATTCATGATTCAGTGACTAACCCACGTAGAAATATGTGAACTACTTCTTAGGGTTATGTTAGGGGAGGCACCATAATGACCACAGCTGACTCTAAGAGCCAGCCAAAATTATGTTAACCACTGATGCTTGCAAGCTTCTCACATCAAAGCAGAGTATTATATAAGCTGCTATCTGCGGAAGGCCAGCAGAGCTTCTTGCCACAGTATTATTATAATAATAATTAGCAACCCTATAAGCATTCTTCATCCAGGCACCATAAGCACCCCACAAATGTCACAAATTCTGTGCATCCAGGCATTGCTTGCCCCACAATGGAATGAGGCAGCATCAGGGAACAGAAGGCAGCTGCTTCCTACATATATCATTGAGGCTCCAGTTGCAAAGCTGAACTCCTCCTCCCCTTCTCCATGGTAATTGTGGTCTGAGATTTGAAAGCATATCTTTTGTGAGTCGATTTCTGTTCCACCTCTTACTCTATACCGTGTCCGAGATTGCTGTCTTCTTAGGAGCAGTAAATCATCGATCTGCTGCTGAATGTTGAGGGGCTTCTGACTGGAGAAAGCCTCTCCTTGCTATAGTTAATGCGGAAGTGCTAAAGTGTTCCTTTGTCTGCTGTCTTTACCGGTTTTAAACATTTGTTTGCACCAAGTGCTGTTTCACCCTTGAGCGAGCAGCTTCCTCACCTCATGGGCAAGCTGGCAGCTGTTGGAAGAGTTTTCAACACCAGATTATTTTAAGGCATCTGTAAAGTGGGTGAAAACTAACTCCAGTGCAAAGTGGTTAAAAAAAAAAAAAAAAACCACGTAAACTTTTAGAAATAAATCAGAATAACATCCACGCCTCACAGAACAGCTGGCTCCTCAAGCACCTAGAAGTTTACTTGGTGCCTGGCGGTGTTTGCAAGATTCTATCCTGACAACCGGGTCACGGGCTTTGCTTAACAAAGAATAATATGAATCTCCTGTTTTCACATGCTGTTCAGCAGGGTGACATCTGACCAGAAAGACTGTGGTAATTGCAGTTTCTGGTTTCAGCAATTTCACATTGAAGTGGTAAAGCAAAAAAAACAAACAAACAAACAAACAACTCATTGGCATATTATAAAATTTTTAAATGTGTACTTAGTACTAAATATCAGCTTGATCTTAAAGTTTGTTGATATGGCCTTAAAGCAAATTAAAAAACCAAACAGTTTCATTCTTACACATAACAGCACAGCACATTTCTCGGTCTTATAATATCATATACCAGCATGGCTTAATATGATTGAGCCAAATTATATGGAGAAGCTTACAAACCATTGTTACTATATTTGCAGCCCAATCAGCCCAACCTCACATAGGAGGAGGGCAGAGCTATTACCCCTTGTTTACAGAGGAGGAAATGAAGGCCCAGAGAAGATGCATGGCTGCCAGACTTAGAACACGGTTCTCATGGTCCTAAATTTAGCCCATCAAGTCATGACATCTTTCCTGGTTGGGGATTACGGTTTTAAAAATGATTGCTCATGTGGCGATTCATTATTATAAATAATCTAATAATTCATGATGAAGGAACTAGAAAACCAGGGCTAGCAACAAGTGTGTGACAGCTTGAATTTTCACCAGCTGTATTCATTGGCTCCCAGCCCAGATGCCATCTGACCTTCAAGCTAGCCAAGCACGTGGATATTTCTTATCAGCACTCAGAACCAAAAACTCACTGTGATATTTTAGAGAGCCAGAATTTTGTTAGGGAGGAGAGAGGGTGAAGACAATAAAGATGCTGTCTATTTTGAGATGGACTTGTTATTTCTTCTTGGTTATGGCTCTGCGGGTGGGAACCATCAGTGCTGTTTCTCAAGTATATTTGAGCCCTTACTTATAGGTCTAACCCTGCATATAGATTCTGTAGAGAAGAAGAAAAGGTTAAGGTACAATTTTAGGCTCAGTGGTTTTCTGTGTAGTTGTGGAGAGCAGGAGCACATAAGATGATGTCCGAGCAACATTGGCAATTTTTGACCCATTGATCAAATTCAGTTTGCCTCCTGTTTTTGTACAGTGTGAGCTAGGCATGGTTTTCACAATTTTAAATGGTGGGGAAAAAATTAAAATAAGAATACTATTTTGTGACATATGAAAATTATGTGAAATTAAAAATTCCATATCCATAAATCAGATTTTATTGGCACACAGCCACACTCACTCACTTACGTCTTATCTGTGACTGCTTTTGCATCACAGAGGGCAGAAGAGCTGAGTTGTTGTGACAGAGACCATATGGGCCACAAGGCCTAAAATAGTTATGAATACTGTCTGGTCCTTCACAGAAAATAGCTTGCTGACCTCATGGTTGATACTACTCTAATAGTTCTAGTGGGGTGATTTACAATCAGTTTAAGAACCAGAATGGCACCCCACTCCAGTACTCTTGTCTGGAAAATCCCATGGACAGAGGAGCCTGGAAGGCTGCAGTCCATGGGGTTGCTTAGGGTTGGACACGACTGAGCGGCTTCACTTTCCCTTTTCACTTTCATGCACTGGAGAAGGAAATGGCAACCCACTCCAGTGTTCTTGCCTAGAGAATCCCAGGGACGGGGGATCCTGGTGGGCTGCTGTCTATGGGGTCGCACAGAGTCGGACACGACTGAAGTGACTTAGTAGTAGTAGTAAGAACCAGAGGCCTTCTACGAAGAGTGGGAGCATTTGAGGTGGAAATAAAGCTTTGACAAGAAAGTGCTTCCAAGTAGAGCTTGAGAATCGAGATATTGAGCCTTGTGGCTGAGGGAAAGGCCAGTCACATGTGGGTGTCCACTCGGCTCTCCACTGACAGCTATATAACCTTACTACGTTCTTTAGCTTCTCTAGCTCAGTTTCCTCAGGATTTAAATGAAGTCCTAATACCCACGCCTCAGGACTATTGTAAAGCCCATAGTAAGATACCATACACAAAGTTAGCATATTGCCTGGTACAGAGCTGTTGTCTTGTAAACATTAGCTGTTAAGAGTAGTGATTGCCATTAATTCTCACACTTGACCATCTATTAATAAAATAAGGCAACATTTCAACTAAAAATTAAGCCCTTCAGAGGTTATTAGCGAACAAGCTGTTAAAATCTTAGACATGAATTTGAGCAATTGAATCTTGTGAAGTTGTCCTAAAAGAATTATAGCATGGGAATATATTCCCTTCCCAATATGTTCTATGAAGATAAGTTTAATAAGCCAGATAGTTCTATTTTGCCAGTGTATCCAGATTGGAAACTCTCTACGAGAATCTAGTGAAAGCTACCAACCCCACTCCTTGATAAACGCACACTGCACATGTAGACATTTTATGCATACAATCTTAGGGCTTAATGGATCCTTTGAAGCCCAGCTCTGGTTTCTAGGTTAAGAACTCATGCTCTAGTTGCTCACTCATACTTAGCAAACCCACAAGATATTGATATATGAACCAGAATGCTAAATTATTAATTCATGAAGAAGAAATAATGTCAAGTAGACTAAAATCCTTGCATTGGCCAATCAGCTCATTATCTTGCTATACAAAAGCTACATGAAAAGCCAAAGTACAATTAAAACTGAGAATGGAATCATAGCATAGGGAATTAGAGAATGGTCTTAATAGCTCTTGTCGCCAGACTATCATAGTCTGATGCATCCGTTTCCGTTGTAGAAGTACCCCTGCCAAGGATGCTGGAACAGTCAGTCCAGACCCTCTCCTGTTGACAGTTCCTGATGTTTGTACTCTCTGCTTTGAGACACAGTAAAGGCTAACCTCCTTCTGTGATCACTCTTGCTAAATAAAGGTACAGCACAAGCAGTTAGACCCCCAACATGCTGCTGCTGCTGCCAAGTCGCTTCAGTCGTGTCCAACTCTGTGCGACCCCAGAGAGACTCCCACATGCAGACATGGTCATTTTCTTACATTATATCTAGTCATTCTATGCATATGAAATATCTATGTCTGTCAATCTATTGGGAAGTTCCCTGGTAGCTCAGACAGTAAAGTGTCTGCCTACAACGCAGGATACCCGGATTCGTTCCCTGGGTCAGGAAGATCCTCTGGAGAAGGAAATGGCAACCTATCTATCTAGGTCAATCTATCTATCTAATCTATAGATTCCAGTTTAGGGTGAGTTTATTGTATTCATTTTTATAATTTCTTTTTCAGAGGCGATCTTTGCTAGAATTCAGGAGGTACTTGACTGTTCCCCATCTCTCACCTACCTCCAATCCATACTGACTATAGAAGAAAAGGATCCATAGTTTCCTTTCTCCTTCCTTCCTGTCTGTCTCTTTCTTTCTCTTTCTTAAATAAAGTTTAATTTTGAAATAGTTTAAGGTGCCAGTACAAGAAATTTCAAAAGTACTATAGTACATAGAGTTCCCCTGTACATTTTACCGTTGCATAATCATGGCACAGGTCAAAACCAGGGAGTTACACTGGTATAATACTATAAACTCACATTACCTTACTTGGATTTCACTAGTTTTCACATGCACCCTGTGTGTGTGTGTGTGTGTGTGTGTGTGTAGTTCCGTGACATTTCAGCACACATGTAGATTGAGAAACCAACACCACAAAGAAGCTTTGTGTCACTCCTTACTAGTCAGTGATTTTCTTTTATAAATATTCCATTTTCAGTGTTAGAAATCTTAGTCCAGGAGATTTTTACTATTTCACGCATCTGAAGTTCTTATGCAAATGACCTTGAGGGACAACTGTTGTGACCTACCAATCCCTTCCCCTGGGGAATAATCTCATTCACTATTACCAAGGCCTCAATGGCAACTTCTAGTCCCAGACTGTCTTGAGTTTTATTTCTGAATCTTTGAATAGTTTCTGTTATTGAGCACATTTTTTTAAATGTACATTTGTAGAAATACTCTAGCAGGATTTTTGAAAGTTAGGATTTCTGATTAAATTTTCTCTGACTATAGTTGCATAATAAAAAATTTCTTGGATTTCCCTGGTGGTCCAGGAGTTGAAAGTCCACCTGCCAGTGCAGGGGACATGGGTTCAATCCCTGGTCCTGGAAGATATCACATGCTACAGAGAAACTGGGTTCATGTACTGTAACTACTGAAGCCATGCGCCCTAGAGCCCATTCTTGGCAACAAGAGAAGCCATTGCAGTAAGAAGCCGGTGCGCCACAGCTAGAGAGTGGCCCCTGCTTGCTGCAACTAGAGAAGCCTACACACAGCAACGAAGACCCAGCGCCATCAAAAATGAATACATTTTAAAATTTCATAATCTGTAAAACATGTTGGCGTGTGTGTGTGTGTGTGTGTGCTTAGTCACTTAGTTGTGTCCAACTCTTTGTGACCCCACAGACTGTAGCCCACCAGGCTCCTCTGTCCATGGGGATTCTCTAGGCAGGAACACTGGAGTGGGCTGCCAAGCCGTCCTCAAGGGGATCTTCCCAACCCAGGGATTGAACCCAGGTCTCCTGCACTGCAGGCAGATGCTTTACTGTCTGAGCCACCAGGGAAGCCCATGAATACTAGAGTGGGTAGCCTATCCCTTCTCCAGGGAATCTTCCTGATCCAGGAATCGAACCAGGGTCTCATGCATTGCAGGCAGATTCTTTACCAGCTGACTACCACGGAAGCCTGTGTTGGTATATACCTTCACACAAACCTAAACTTATTTCCTCTGGGCTCTGAAGTTTCCTATACATATGGCCTTCGTATTGGCTTTTCACCTTGGGGGGTTGCATGCGGACGTATTCAGGGCCAGTGTCCTCTTCTAAAAAATACCATACAAGGTTACAGTCTTCAGAAGTCTGCTCTCAAGGAGTTCAGTTTCCTGGTGAGTTTTCAGAGCAGTACACTGTTGTTTGCCTCAGAGTTTTCATAAGTACTTTTGCATGACCATCCCTTGAGATAGTAAAAAACTAAATGGTTATTGGAGCCAGCCCAGTGAACTAAGTGTTTTAAATAAATAAATAATGACACGTGCATATTGAGTGTAACCATCATAACTGTCTATTTAAGGTCATTACAGAGACCAAAGCATAATTCAACCCAGGAGAACATAGCTAAAACATTCTCTAGGACCTAATTAATTCTTAGAATAAAAAAACTGGTTGTTGATCAAAGATTGGAGGATGATTGTCCCATGACTTGGAGAGGAGAAAGGAACCCCTAATCGGTGGTGGGAATGTAAAACAGTAAAGCCACTTTGGAAAACAGCTTGGCAGTTTACAGTTAAAAGTTAAACATAAAACTACTTGGAAATTCCACTCTTACCTAAGAGAAGTAAAAATGTATGTTCACACAAAGACACGTTCAAATGTTCATAGCTGCATTATTCATAGGAGCCAAAATCTGCAAACAACCCAACTGTTCACCAAGTAGTGAAGAGATGCATAAAATGTGGGGTATCCACACAATTGATCTGTGTGTGTGCTGAATGCGGTCCGACTCTGTGACCCCATGGACTGTAGCCCACCAGGCTCCTCTCTCCATGGGATTTTCCAGACAAGAATACTGCAGTGGGTTGCCATTTCCTTCTCCAGGGGATCCTCCTGACCCAGCGATCGAACCTACATCTCTTGTGCCTCCTGCATTGGCAGGTGGATTCTTTACCACTGCGCCACCTGGGAAGCCCCAGAATGGATGTTACTCAGAAGTAAAAAAGGAAAAACTACTAACATATGGTACATAATAGATGAACTTTAATAATGTCATGTTTAGTTAGACACAAGAGACCACATATTATATGATTCCATTTGCAAGAAATGTCTAGAAAAGGCAAACTTCTAGAGACAGATATTAAATTAACGATTGCCTGGGTTTGGAGAAGAGAACAGGATGAGGGCATAAGATATTGTGTTGAGGGGATAGAAATGTTCTAAACTGATTTATAGGGATTTTTACACCACTTGGTAAAGTTACTAAAAACAATTTGAAATAGGTAAATTTTCTAATATGTAAAGTGTAGCTTGACAGTGCTGTTTTATTTTTAAAAAAGGGAAGTAACCCACATTTTTCTGGGAGACAGAAGGATCAGCCATGGGTAAGCGCTCTAAGAAATTCTGGGGATTTTTCAAATCTCAGTTTGGGCTGAAGCATATGTTGTCAGTCACTCTTCATGCCTCAGCAATCCTCACTGTATTTCTCTCTTTGGAAGGTGCTCTTTTCCTCCCATTTCTAGTTTGAGACTAGAAAGCATTTCTAGTTTATGGTGCTTGAGTGGAAGAACCAGCGCTTTTGTTACCCCTTATACCCTCGGCTTCTCTGAATGGGAAGGGCCATGTCAGCAGATGCCTAATGGAAAATCTTAGTGGGAGAAAGAAAAGCTTATTTGTCAGTCTAAATCTGATTTGAGGAAATGGGGAAGGGAGGGTGCAGAACTGAAGAGATAGTGTCCTGGAGACACAGGGGAGAGAAGGGGGATTGGCCTACCTGATTCCCCTGGGGGAGAGGCACAGGGGGTGTAGGGGCACCCAGGCTGGAGAGAACCCACTCCCCTGGGAATCTCACACTGCGCTAAGAAGCTGCCCATCTTACAGTAGTCCTGTGTGTCCATGATATTTGCACGACAGCATGGCCAGAGGAAGCTGAGTGGGCTAGAGGGTAGGCAAGTGTGGTGTAGACCAGGAGAGGATCCAGGGAGCAGAGCCACAGTCCATCCAGTGTCCAGAAGAGGCCAGCTTGGACTAGAAGTGATATAGTACGAGTATAGTTATAAACCTCGCATGCATATCTATCATTTATTAGTTCTGGGCTCTTGAGCAAATTAACCCCTCTCTACTAATGATCTATTTCTATGTACATTTTGTAGTACACTGTACTATTATGTTATTCTTTATTCTATCATTATAATTTGCCTGTGGTGGTTGCATTCAGCTTCAGGGTCAGCTGTATGCTGAGGTCAGCTGAGATGCTGAACCAGTTGGGCCTCCCTCACCATGTGGTTCTTTTCATTCATTAGTTTGATCTGGGAGTCTTAAATGAAGTTGGGTTCAAAGATGATAAGCTCCAATGTGCAAGAATTTATCAGTAAGTCATGCTTGCTGAAGGATCATTGGCCAAAGCAAATCACCTGGGTTAGCAGGTAGGTAATCGTTGTGAAGGTGAGAATACTGGGAGGTCTGATTCAGGTAGGTACCAGAAGCATAACAGCCTACCACACTTCCTAAGCCTCAGTTTCTTCATCTGTAAAATGAGGATGAGAATATTTCATTTGTCTTATGCAGAATAAATGAGGTCATATATGTAAAGCACCCATAAAAAAGTCTAGCACTTAGTACTCAGTGGATACTTGTTTTTATCATCATCACTAACATTGTTATTATCATTATTGCTACTGTACTTTCACCTCAGAGTATTATTAGAGTATCAGGAGATTTGGGAGTGAAAAACCAGGAGGGCCTGACCTAATCTAGGAAGTCAGGGAAGACTTACTTGATAAAATATTCCAACTGAGGTCTGATATATAAATTAAAAGTTGAAGATCCCCTGGAGAAGGGAATGGCCACCCACTCCAGTATTTTTGCCTGGAGAATTCCATGGGCAGAGGAGCTTGGCGGGGTACAGTTCATGGGGTCGCAAAGAGTTGGACATGACTGAGCAACTAATACACACACACACACACACACACAAACACACACAAGCTAAAGACATGGAAGCAATCATCTAACTGTCCATCAACAGAGGAATGGTTAAAGAAGATGTAATATATATATATATTGCTTCCCCAGTGGCTCAGCAGTAAAGAATCCCCCAGCAATGCAGGAGACGCAGGTTCTATCCCTGGGTCGGGAAGACACCCTAGAGGAGAGCAAAGCAACACACTCTAGTATTTTTGCCTGGAGAATCCCATGGACAGAGGAGGCTGGTGGGCTACAGTCCGTGGGGTCACAAGAGTCAGACATGACTGAAGTGACAGAGCACACGTGCACACATATACATATCTCTGCCATTGCCGCACATGGATGAACCCAGAGATTAGCATACTAAGTGAAGTAAGTCAGACAGAGAGAGACGAATATCACAAGATGTAACCTAAATATGGAATCTAAAAAATAGGACAAATGAACCTATTTACAAAACAGAAATAGACTTATATACATATTAATAGAAAACTTATGGTTATCAAAGGGGAAGGGGAGGGAGGGATATACTGGGAATATGGGATTAACAGATGCATACTACAATATATAAAACAGATAAACAGCAAGGACCTACTGTACAGCACAAGGAACTACATTTAATATCTTGCAATAAGCTTTAATGGAAAATAATTGAAAAATACAGCATATATACGTAAATATATAACTGAATCACTTTGTTGTACACCTGAAACTTACCTGATATTGTAAATCAACTAAACTTCAATTTTAAAAAAGTTTACTAGGCTAAAGGGATCCATGGGAAGACCATTCCAAGAGAGAAAACGGTGTGTGCAAAAATCCTGAGGCTGCGGGGAGTACACAGTAGCTACCACAGCCATGAAACAGATGATTATACAGTGTTAGCATTGCAAACCCAGAGATATTCCCTGGATGTTTTGAACATGTCCACCTTTAACATTTGCAGGGCCCAGAGCAAGAGTACAAAGAAAGGCCCATTGACTATACATCTAAGAATTTAAAATTGTAAACCTAGCTAGTAAACTATCAATACAATATGTTCTATCCTCCTACCTTATCAGACACACCCCTGGCTCACCCCTGTTGACTTCGCAACCCCAGCTCCATCCTGCACTGTGAGTGTCAGCACACCTGCACATGGACCCCTCAGACTGCATATCCAAGCTTCTCTCCAGCAGCAGACAGCCACTGCCCAGCTACCTCTCAGCATCCCTCGGGGTGTGTTCACCAGCTATGTGGTCAACTTTCAAGATGGAGGGCTGGAGGCCATTCAAGGAGAACATTCTGGGATCTTGAGTATCCAACATACGGTCCAGGAGGGAAAGTCCATTCTCTGAATGGACATATTCCCTTGGTCCAGGGGTTTGTTTGTCCTGGAAGGAGAGGCCAGTCAAAAGGAGGATCAGAAAGGAGGGTCAGAAAGGAGCCCCTGAAATACAAGGCCCAAGCCTGGGCCCCTCACACCCAGCACAGACTGGTTTTGGGAACCCAGGGAAAATAACCAAAGCCATGGGAGGGAAAGGCTTCCTGGAGAAGGAAATGCCCAAGCTCAGTATTTTCCAACAGAGGAAGCATCTGCCACAAAATCGAAGTACACGGCATAATAAATCTAATGTTCCTTGATATCAAATATGAAATGCTACAACCAGGTGGCAGATGTTTTAGCTTTAGTCAAGGCATTTCTCTTTGAGCCCTTTTATTTGGCGAGATTGCCAGCGTTCTGATTAGCTGCAGTTTCAGTGAAGAAGGCTTACTCTGCTAGGCTCAAACATGGCTTAGCAAAGAACAGAGGTGTCTGTGCGCTCATTTCTAAGCTGTTATCATGAGGATGACTAGTTTGATCTCCTTGCAGTCCAAGGGATTCTCAAGAGTCTTCTCCAACACCACAGTTTAAAAGCATCAATTCTTCGGCGCTCTGCTTTCTTTATAGTCCAACTGTCACATCCATACATGACTATTGGAAAAACTATAGCTTTGACCAGATGGACCTTTGTTGTCAAAGTAATGTTTCTGCTTTTTAATATGCTGTCTAGGCTGGTCATAGCTTTTCTTCCAAGGAACAAGCGTCTTTTTCCCAGTCAATCCTAAAGGAAATCAGTCTTGAATATTCATTGGAAGGACTGATGCTGAAGCTGAAACTCCAATACTTTGGCCACCTCATGCAAAGAGTTGACTCATTGGAAAAGACCCTGATGCTGGGAGGGATTGGGGGTAGGAGGAGAAGGGGACGACAGAGGATGAGATGGCTGGATGGCATTACCAACCAGATGGACATGAGTTTGGGTAAACTCCAGGAACTGGTGATGGACAGGGAGGCCTGGCGTGCTGTGATTCATGGGGTCACAAAGAGTTGGACACGACTGAGGGACTGAACTGAACTGAAGTGTGAAATAGCCATTTGCTAAAAATGGGGAAGGGGAAAACACAATGGAATGAACACACACTGGAAAGCATAAACATGAGCCCTGACATTCTTTCCCTTCCAATGCTATGCTGACCAAGGGCCGTCATTCACCCATGCCCCACTCATCCCCAAGAGAGCTGTTGTTGAGACTGAAGCACTAGAATATTTGATGGATAGAAGGATTCGTTCTCAATATTTATTCACCTACTTTACCATGAAAACGAGAAGTGTGCCTTTGTTTGTGGAAGCCCAAGGAAGGGTGGCAGGATTAAATGCACTAAAGAGAGCCAGGAAATCTTACATTTTTAAATGTAACAAGCTCAGTCATTTGGCCCAGGGGGAAATAGCAATGTCAGGAATGAAGTACTAATTATCAGCAATATCCCAGAAGGGAGGCAGGGAGATTGTGTTGAAAGGGACCCAGGGGCAGAGGTGGGTGACCCATGGCAGAGTCTTCTCAGCAGCCTAGTTCAAGGTCTTTGCAAGAGTAGGGCAGCCTCCTAGGGAATTTGTTCCTAATTCTTGTCCCATGCAAACCCCACCAAGAAAGCAATAAGTCTTGTCTGTCTCTTTGCAACCCCATGGACTGTAGCCTGCCAGGCTCCTCTGTCCATGAAGATTCTCCAAGCAAGAATACTGGAGCGGGTTGCCATGTGCACCTCCAGGGGATCTTCCCAACCCAGGGATCGAACCCAGGTCTCCTGCACTGTGGGGGGATTCTTTACCATCTGAGTCACCAGAGAAGCCCTATATAAAGGTAGATGAGGCCAAAATATCTGCAATGGAGGAGAATGAGTGAACTCCAAAGTTCACTCATTGAACTTTGGGGCAGAGGCAGGTGAACTCCAAAGTTGCCAATTTGGAAGACTGGGAGAAAAGGCAAACCCATAGATAGATATTCAATTTAGGGAGAGTTGTTTATTATTGTTATTATAACTATATAATCAAGAGGGAATTTTTACTCAGTTCTTACTGTGTGCTCAGCAGTGCTAAAATTTACAAGCATTGATTCTGTGAGGGACATAAACACCCTATGAGGAAAGTGCTATTATTATCTTGTTTTACGGATGGAGACAAAGAAGCTTAAGGAAATTGGGTCCAGAATGGCAGAGAAGATGATGGATCTGTTTTGGATAGAGTGAATCAGTTCTCAAAGGGCATCCCCATGACTGTCAAAAATCAGAAATTTAACCTGAAGGATAAAGTCAGGGTGGGCAGGGAAGAGGGGCATGTAGATCTCCACTATCTGTTCAATCAATAAATAAAAATGTAGAAACAACACAAAATCAGAAACTGAAGTTAGGCAAGATCAGGACTAAAAAAGTAGCTTTGAGAGCCAGATGGTGCTGAGGACAGGGGTGTGGATGTGAATGGAAAACCTTCAGTGATAGGAGACCAGAGTGTGCTTGCGTGCTAAGTTGCTTCAGTCTTGTCCAATTTTTTGCATCTCCACGGACTGCAGCCTGCCAAACTCCTCCGTCCATGGGATTCTCCAGGTAAGAATACTAGAGTGGGTTGCCATGCCCTTCTCCAGGGGATTTTCCCGATGCAGGGATCGAGTCCGAGTCTCTTATGTCTCCTGCATTGGCAGGTGGGTTCTTTACCACTAGCCCAGTAGTAACCGGTAAACCAAGAATGGGAGAGATTTTTGTCTGTTTGCTCTTTTTCATCAACAGCCAATCAGAAGCAAACTTAACACTCTCTTGGGTCACAGCTTAAGGACACTTAACAGATAAGAGTTAACTCTGGGCTTGTAGAAGTGTTTAGAAGGCATGAGAAGAGATTCTCATCCACCTGAGTAATCCAGGAAACACTTATCCTGAAGAGAAGGCTAAGGCAAACTTTTCTAAACATAGCAATAGAAACTCTTAGGAGTGATTCACAGCCCCACTCTTCCTAGAAGCAAGTGGCTCAAGCATTTTAGTAAGAGGCCAAGGCAGATAAGCCACTGCATGAACTTAATTATGCATCGTTTAGTTTTTTTGCTATCCCGAGTGAGTAGGATTACTAAATGTTATATGTTTCATCTGTACCTATTGCAAGCACAGGTTGGGTCTAAATGCCCAGAAGAACCATTTCTCCAAAGTTCCAGCACTTCCAGCCAGCCCTTTGTCAGCACCAAATAAATGATGAGTGAACTGGAGAGGGGAGGCACTCTTTCTGAGAGACAGTGGTCCTCTGTAGGAGAGAGATGAGAACCACAGAACATCAGCTAACCTTAAGCTAACAGAGGCCTTGGAGATAACTAGGGCAGCGGTTCTCACACCTCAGCACACATCAGGATTTCACGGAGGACTCGTTAATATACAGGCTCCATCCCCACTGGCTTCATCACCTTGCTCTTTGATACACAGTGTGCATTTCTCTGTCATTGTAACGATGGTAATGACAAATTTTCATCTGACTGCACAATCAAGACATATTGATAGGAATGAAGTCCAGAGGCTGCACCTGAGCAGCGAGGGAGGTGGCCATTCAGGCCCAGTGCTCAGTTCTATGACCTGTACTGCTCAACTTTTGTCCTGTTAAATATATGCCATGTCATTAAGTGCTTTTAAATCTTAAAAAAACAAGGGAGAGGGGGGCATCCCCAGAATGGGATGGGATGGGATGGGACCTGAGAATCAGCATTTCTAACAATTTCCCAGATGATGCTGTTTTATTTCATCACACCTTGAGGATCACGCAACTGGTGCAATCTCTTCATCTCACAAACAGAAAGCCAAAGCCCTGAGGGTGTGAACAACTTGTCCTGGGTCGCCTAGTTAATGGCAGACCTAGGATTAGAATCTTAATCTTTCTCTCTCTTTTCCTCATTTCTAAGTGTTTCAGCATGTATTTCCTAAAAGTAAAAACTCTGTTTTGTAACCGGAGTACATTTATTTACTGTATTGTATTATAATGCCATATCAGGAATCAACATTAAAGCAATATTATAAACTAATGTACAGACCTTAGTCAAATTTTGTCAACTGTCCCACTTGTGTCCTTTATTGGACTAGGACCCAATCCAGAGTCACACAAATTTAGTTGTGATGTCTCTTCAATTTGCTTTAATCTGGAATGATTCCTCAGCCTATCTTTGTTTTTAGGGTCTTGATACTAAAGGGTATAGGTCAATTATTTTAAAGAATGTCTCTGGATTTGGGTTTGTCTGATGTTTTTCAAGATTAGATTCAAGCTCTGCAGTTCTGGCACAAGTAGCACAGCAGTGACACAGTGTCCTTCTCAGGGTATCATGTCAGGAGGCACAGGAGTTCTGTTTTTCCATTTCTCATGATAGGAACACTGATCCCTTGATTAAGACAGAATCTGCGGGGTATTTCCATGGTAAAGTTACTATCTCATCCCTTTGTAATAAGTGAATATCTTGTGAGAAGAAACCTTGAGACTATGTGGGTTTATTCCTCATCATACTTCACCTGCTGATTTTATCATTCATGAATAACTTTTCCCTGAAGCAACTATTAACGTGGTGGTTGCCAAGTGGTGATTTTTAAATTCTGCCCTTTCTCCTACATTTATTAGTTGGAATCCTACTGTAAGGAAAAATTTCCCCATTCCTTCATTCTTTCATATCAGTGTGGACTCACTTATGGGTTCTTTTTTATTCTAGAATCCATATCTCTTACCACCTAAGTCTGTTCTCTTTCAACTCTATGGCCCACTTGCTCATAACAGCATTATTTCAGAGATGAGTTCCTAGTTCATCACATTGGTTCTAAAACTGAATTGGAATTTTATTCAGACCATAAACTTTATGATAGGTCTCCTCTTTCATGACAGTGCAGGGTCCAAGCTACAGCCTAGGCACACCAGCGGTCTTAAGAGTACTAGTGTTATTGCTCTGGGTCACATTTTCCAAGGTCATAATAACAAGTTAAAAATTTTTTGCCTTAAAGCAATACCTTCATCATTTCCCACTCACCTTAACTCCTCTTGGGCTATGTGTGTAACAAGCCTAACCATGCTTGTATTATGGTCCTTGAGCAAAAGAAGGATCCCACCCTTGAACTCAGAGAATGGGAGAGAGGTAGGCAGAGCTGCTGCTGCTGCTGCCGCTAAGTCACTTCAGTTGTGTCCGACTCTGTGCGATCCCAGAGACGGCAGCCCACCAGGCTCCCCCGTCCCTGGGATTCTCCAGGCAAGAACACTGGAGTGGGTTGCCATTTCCTTCTCCAATGCATGAAAGTGAAAAGTGAAAGTGAAGTCACTCAGTCATGTCCAACTCCCAGTGACCCCATGGACTGCAGCCTACCAAGCTCCTCCGTCCATGGGATTTTCCAGGCAAGAGTACTGGAGTGGGTAGGCAGAGCTGGTCATGGCCAAACCTAGGTTTCTATGAAGGAAAAAACTGCTTTCGTTGTCAAGTTCTCTTTTTCCTGCTCTTCCTTCCCATTCCACTGTCCCTGGGGTACCTGAAGGAGGGACATCTGACTTGCATCTGTACTTGGTTGTTCGAGTCCAAAGGAGAGTGCCAACTCACAAGTCAATGTTTGCCATTTTTCACTACTAATTACATGATTTTTAAAAAAACAAAACAAAACAAACGTTTACCACATCCTTGATTTCACCATCATGTCATTGTGCAAGAAAAATAAAACAGCAGAAGCAAGATATGCCCCCAAAAAACAAAACTGCTTTCTGTTTTTTAGAAAGATATATAGCTGACTCAAAATCATAAAGAAATGAAAATTTCATCTTCTGTTACACATACCTCTGTCCTCTAAGATGTACGCCAAGGGAAATTCCTCTCAGAATGTAGCCACTTATAACAAGTATCAGATTCTCTGGGAATAGGACCTCAAACTGAACCAGGCTGAGTTGGAATATCTAATACAGTAGTTCTCAAACTATGGTGATACTGCCCCCCAAGGGGCATCTGGTAGAGGGCGGATGCGGTTTTCTGGTTGCACAATGGGTAAGGTGGGGGAGGGGAGGTTATTGGCATTTCATGGGCAGGGGCCAATAGGTTAAACATCCTGCTTGCATGGAACAGTTCCATATGGCATGAATTGCCCTGCCCAAAATGCCGATAACATCCATGGGGAAACAAAGAGCTTTTCCAGGAATTTGGAATTAGACTACGATTCTAATTCAGTGTAACAGCTGTCTTGAATTGAGGAATTGTAACCCCAGGAACTGTTGGCTGTGGGCATTATTTACATAGTAGATTGGGCAGTAGAGAGAGCTAGTCTACAGTGAGAGGGGACCGACAAAGGTACATAGGAAGAAATGGGGAGAAGTGACAGAGTGAGATTCTTACTCACACTGTGATTCAAGCCCTTGGTTCTCATTACACTGCAGGCTCACCTATAAACTGTTGTTGGTTTCCGTGACACCCTGCTGCTTGCAAACAAGTGTTAACTTCGGAGAAACTAACTACCCTCTTCTGTCACCTGGATGAGCAACAGAGAAAGCTAGTGTGTCCGGGGAAAGAGGGAAGAAGACTCAGAGGGAAATAGGAATGTATCATTGGTGACAGCCTGAAAGCCTTAAGGGTTCTGGTCAGTTTTTGAGGCCCAACTGCCTGTAGACCAACCCAATGTGGCCGGAGAGGTGGGTCCCAGGAGATGGGTCTCTCCAGAGATGGCACTGTGACTGGGCAGGACAGGGGAAGGTGAGGAGCAGTTTCAGAGGAGGAAGTGCTGGGCAGCAAACTGTACTGAATTTGCTGCACACCCAGTGGGAGGTCAGCCCAGACTGAGACTGCTGCTGCTGCTAAGTCGCTTCAGTTGTGTCCAACTGTGTGCAACCCCATAGACGGCAGCTCACCAGGCTCCCCTGTCCCTGGGATTCTCCAGGCAAGAACACTGGAGTGGGTTGCCATTTCCTTCTCCAAAGCATGAAAGTGAAAAGTGAAAGTGAAGTCGCTCAGTTGTGTTTGACTCTTCATGACACCATGGACTGCAGCCCACCAGGCTCCTCCATCCATGGGATTTTCCAGGCAAGAGTACTGGAGTGGGGTGCCATCGACCTTCTTAAATCCCTTCCATGGAAAGGACCAGAATGTGTTTGGATTAGGTGAAGCTGTTTAATCTAGACTTGACTGCCAGGGGGTTGCATCTTGGGATGAGGGGTCAGTTAGGAAAATGGCCCCCAGATGAAAGCAAGAAAGTCACTTTCTTTAAAAGGAGAACAAAAACCCATTATGCTCAAGGGAAAACATCTCTTCGAATATTAGCCTTGGTTTCTTAATTAGCTTTTTATCTGCTTGAGTAGGATACTCGTTTGTGTTGAAGATGGTAGGTTTCATTTCTGTTACTCTTAGAACTGCAGGAGATAGAGGGGGAAGTGATGGTTTTGTGGCATATTTCTATTTCTGTGGGCTGATGCTTAATTGCACGGCTCTAGCTTCTTTAGCTTTTTGAAAAGGGAGATCAGAGAGGGAGAATATAATTCCAAGAACCTTGGGATTTACTAGCCTGCAAATCATTTAACCGTGATAAAGGCATGGCTTCATAAAGGGCAGTTGTCATTTTCACCTGCCATTTCCAGGCAGTGAGTACAGATGGATGAAGGAAATGTGGACGATGACACCGTGTTCTGTGACATGGGGTGTGAGATCCGAGTTTTTCCCTGCAAGTCTTCCATACTATCTCGATTTTCTTGGGTTTCAAAGATGGTGCTGGTGTTCCCATGATTGATCAACACAATTTACTTGAGATTATATTCTTGTTACTTCCCACCCAGCAGTCCCTTAATGGTCTTCTCATTCCTAACACTGTCAGCATAGAATTAGCTTCAGAACTGGTTGCTTTAAGATATGAATCTTTCAAAAAATGTATCTCATGGTCATGAATTGAAACACAAGGCAAAAGTCAAGTCTTGTGAAATACTCATCTGATTAAGCCCCCACAGCTGTCTAAAGGAAGATGCTCCTTATCTTAACATGTCTTCAGCAGTAGAATTGCACTGATTCAGTCATTCTTGTTACTCAACCCTGCCTTGTCTGAAAAGCTTTAGACCGTCGGGTAGAAACTAGTTCCTGACATGTGGTGAGCAGTCAGTAAATGCGAGCTGAATTGAAGCCAAGCCTGAGTTCTCCTATTTGTGCTACCAGTTATCAGCGTGAACTGGCCCTTGTTTTTTGCATTTGTCATAGGGGCAGATTGAAGGACTCTCTTATCTGTAAGGTCTCTTGGCAATTCTAAAATCTACGAACAATAAAATGTTTTGTAATGCAGTTAGTATTGTGAGCCATTTCTCAAGGCTTCTGTCTAACTTTTGGTGAATTCGTTACATTATTGACCCCTATGCCCTGCTCCAGTTGGCTTATTACATGCTCAGTGACCTTCTCTCTGATCCATGAATAGGCTGAGTTCTCCTGCTCCCAAGAAATTGCTCTTGCTGTTCCCTCTGTCTGGGTTGCTTTCCCACACTCTGCAAGGCTGGTTGCTTCTCATCACTTGGGCTTCAGCTGAAATGTCCTCTTCTAAGAAGTCTTTCCTGATGAATTATCTTGGGTATCTCCTCAAGCCTGACACTCTCCATTACATCGTATTTATTTCTTGTTGTCCGGTCTCTAAGTCACGTCTGACTCTTTGCGACCTCCTGGACCGCAGCCCGCCAGGCTTCCCTGTCCTTCACTTTTTCCCAGAGTTTGCTTGTCCGTTGAGTCAGTGATGCCATTCAACCATTTCGTCCTCTGTTGCCCTCTTCTCCTCCTGCCCTCAATTTTTCCCAGCATCAAGGTTTTTTTTTCCAATGAGTTGGCTCTTTGCATCAGATGGCCAAAGTATTGGAACTTTAGCTTCAGCGTCAGTCCTTGCAGTGAATACTTTGGGTTGATTTCCTTTAGGATTTATTTCTAACAGTACTTATTACAACTTATCATTATCTTATATGTTTACTGTTTGTTTTAACTCCTTCCCCCTAGACAACAAATTCCACAAGGGCGGGAAAGTATCTGTATTCTTTTTCACTATGTCTTCAGAACCAGGCTTCCAAAAACCCATATTCATATAATGCTTTTTCCAGAATCAAAAAGGCTGCCTCAGAAGAATGGATACAGGTATATGTATGGCTGAGTCCATTTGCTGTCCACCTGAAACTATCACAACATTGTTAATAGACTATACTCCAATATAAAATAAAAAGTTTTATAAAAATGTAAATATACCATTATAAAATATAAAAAAGAAAAGCAAAGTCTTCCTCTGAGAAGACTCAGCCCCTTGCTGGGCACTTGGGCTTGGTGAGCCAGGCATGGGCTGGATTTCAGCCCTTCCTAGCCTCTGGGCCAGGTACCCTTGTTTGGTGAACAACCTACACAATTGTGTGCACTCTTTACATGCCCAGTAGCATGTAAAATGCAGATCATAGAAACATGTTAGTTGAATAAGTCAACTTTATTGAGGTTCAATTTGCTTACAATATAATGCACCATTTTAAGCACTCAGTTCAATGGATTTTGATAAATGCATGTATGCAGGTAACCATTACCACAATCAAGGTATAGACATTCCACGGCCCTCCAAAGTTCCCCTATGTCCTGCAGGTGGCTCCTCTCCCACACAGCACTCCCAACCTCAAGCGATCATTGAATCTTTTCATTGTATTTAGTTGTATCTCACCTTTTTGCTAAAGAATTTCAGAATGACTTTAAAATGGAATAAACATATCAAAGTCAATAAAAGGGAAGAAAAAAAGAGGAGAGGGCAAGATTAAGAGGTGCAAGGCAGATAATCCAACCATAGGGTTGATAGAGCATCTGTGAGTGAGCATGAAGTCTGAGGCTTAGCTGCAGCCTCCCTATGGCCAAGACAGGGAGGGAAAGTGGTACTTCAATGATCATCTGAAAGGAAGAAGCATTTCATTCATCATGGGAGAGACAAACTTTCCCTAGCACAAAGATCCAAGATATTCCTCACTTGGGTTACCAGACAGAAGTTTTTGAAGGATGCTCTGAACTGTATCTTCAATGAGAGTTTCATAGCAACTGCAGTAGGGATAGTCACTTGTCTATTTTTAATCCAGATGGTCTTCTGTTAACACTCCTATAGGAAATATTATTCCTAAATAAGATGATCTCACTGGGGTTTTTCAGATAAATAGGATAGTAAACCATTCAAAATTATTTTTTCTAGTGAGATCTGGGACTCAGGAATCCTTTACTGTCCTTTTGAGCAGAGCACTTGCTTTGAAACCCAGGTAAACATGTGGAAGGGTTAATAGTTGTGAAACTTTAAAGGGCTTGGCCAGGATCCCTGTTTTGATCAAAGGCCTTCCCATCCCTGCCTGGAGCTGAGCTGTGAGTGGGGGATCTGACTGAAAAAAAGCCAAGATTTTCTTAAGGAATAAATTTTGGAGCTGGGTCAAAAAGAGCCAGGGCTCCAATGAGATGCCAAACTTCCATGTAGTAGAATGTTCAAACACTTGAACATGAAAGATATTGTGGGCAAGTGTTGACAGCTTCTCACCGCAGCCATAAAAAATTTCTCTGTAATGTCCTTGGAAGACTGAGTTCTAAGCCACTTCATCCTTGGCTGTTGATGGGTTAGAGAGGCCCTGAAGTTAATACCCTCTTTCCTCCTGGGTTTGAATCAACTGAGAAATAAGACGAAGGGGTAAAGCAGATGGGAGGTAAAGTAATCTGTTGAGCGAAGTGTGCCTGGTGTCTCTGGGCAAGTGAGTTTTCCAGGTCTGAACCCCAGAATCAGGCAGCCATTCCCACCCCATCACAGGCAATGCCAGGCCAGCACAGGCTTCTGTAAGAAGTGGGTCAAGGAGAAACTGAGGATATCTGCTCCCTACAGAAGAAAGCTGAGTGCCGAAGAATTGATGCTTTCAAACCGTGGTGCTGGAGAAAACTCTTGAGAGTCCCTTGGACTGCAAGGAGATCAAAACAGTCAATCCTAAAGGAAATCAACCCTGAATATTCACTGGAAGGACTGATGCTGAAGCTGAAGCTCCAATATTTTGACCACCTGATGCAAAGAGCTGACTCATTGGAAAAGACCCTGATGCTGGGAAAGATTGAGGGCAGGAGGAGAAAGGGAAAACAGAGGATGGGATGGTTGGATGGTATCACCAACTCAGCGGACATGAGTTTGAGCAAACTCTGGGAGACCGTGAAGGCCAAGGAAGTCTAGCATGCTGCAGTCCATGGGTTGCAAAGAGTTGGACACAACTAAGTGACTGAAGAACATTTAGATGTTTTTGTTCAGAACAACATTGTTGTTCAAAACAACCTGCTCAAAACAGTAGCTTTTGTGTAACAACACTGATGGTTGAGGTTAAACCTTTTTTTTTTTTGGCCCGCCTCATGACGTGTGAGACATTAAGTTCCCCAAGCAGTGATGGAACCTGTTCCCCAGCTGTGAAAGCACAGTGAAGCCCCGAACCTTTCTTTTTGAAAATTAGTAGTTACCAGCACTACTTTCTTTCTACTTTTCAATAAGACTACCTATAGTTAATTTTGTCAGGGGGTGTGTCTGTGTTATCTAAAAGCAGTCTTAGTCATTAATCTCTATATAAAGAGGAAGAGGGTGGGTCCCAAGGCACCTTTGTTTTACATTACTTAACAATCACTTGGTTCTTCAAGGTCAGTCTTGCACTCCTTGCTTTGGGGACTGCTATGATAAATAAGATTTTGCTAGAGCACTAAGAACAGTGATCTTGATATATTCATCTTGCAGGATCTACAGGTGGTTCTGCTGGGTGAAGTGCTAGTAAGTGCATTTTTTAAAAAAGGACTCCCTGAAATAAAGAAATTCTGATTTGTAGTGTTTTCTATTTTCCAGTTTCTATGGAGTAAATGCTCCCTCCATGGTTGGTTTCAAGCTGTCAACATGATATCACCAAACACAGTTGGGAAGAGAAACACAGCAGCACACCAGGTTATGGTATCTCCACCAAACAGGCACCCAAATAGTCTCAGAAGAACCAATATTATTCTTTAGTTTTTAAAAATAAATACAAGTAATTAGGAAGTGATATGTTTTAAGCATCTATTACATTTGATTTTAAAATAATTTAATTGTGAGTTTATATAGTTTAATTTGTAATAATGGTTGCTTTTAACACGTCAGCTTCACAAATTCCTGAAATTTAAGGATCACCTCTCATGACATGCTAGGAGCCAGCTCCAGCATGTCATTGGTTCTGATTAACAGAATTAAAAGCCAAGGAAAAATCAGTACCACTATGAGGGGAAAAAAGTACCAATCAGTGGTGATTACTGAAAAGTCTGTGTTGGACAGAGCCCTAACCCCATTTTTTTTTTTTTTTAATTGAAAACCTCCTGGAAAGGAGTCACCTTTTCATTTATTTATTTTTATAAATTCTTTTTTAAAAATTAGTTAATTTATTTGATTGTGTTAGGTCTTAGCCACAGCACGTGGGATCTTTTTGCATTCTGCAGGGTCTTCTGTTGTGGCGCACAGACCCTCATGGGCTTTGTTGCCCTATGGCATGTGGGATCTTAGTTCCATGACCAGGGATCAAGCCCCTGTCATTTGCATCGCAGGACAGATTCTTAACCAATGGACCACCAGGGAAGTCCCCCAACCCTGCCAATTTTGGGGAAAAGATCCTAATGTTTTAATGAGCTATCCAGCCATCTCAACAGGCCTATGGTTTTGAGAGAACAGAGGATTTGCGTTTTGATTAAAAAAAATAGGATAATTTCTACTTTCAGTCAATCCATCAGTCAGAACCTAGCAACAACTGTGACAAAGACAACAAACGTTTTGACATTTGACGTCAACTTGAATCTTGAACATCCCTTGTGGCTCAGCTGGTAAAGAATCCACCTGCAACTCGGGTGACTTGGGTTCGATCCCTGGGTTGGGAAGATCCCCTGGAGAAGGGAAAGGCTACCCATTCCAGTATTCTGGCCTGGAGAATTCCATGGATTGTGTAGTCCATGGGATTGCAAAGTTAGACACAACTGAGCAACTTTCACTTCACTTGAGTCTTGAGCAGTTTGCTGTGTTTCAGGACATGGTGGCTGATGGGGCTGAGGATCTACTGTGCACCCAGAGGGGAGGAAAGAGAGGCCCAGTGAGGAAGGCGAGAGGGAGACCAGAGCGGAAGGCTGCAGCAGAGTCGGAATGGATCCCCTCCTATGCTTATCAGGCCAGAGGCCGAAAGCAGAGCGTCAGTAACCACCCCAGAAAGTAAAACCTGGAAATGTTTTCATCTCATTTTCAAGGAGGACTTTTTACCCTAAAGACAGTCAGCAAATGGAGATGGCGGTATCAGAACAACAAACTAGCATTTCTTTCTTCTTTTTAAAAAGAAACATGATTGTTTTGTCTCTGACTTACAGAGTGCAGAGCGGAAAGAGGTGTGTTTGGAGTCAGCGCTTCCTCTGAGCAACTTTGCCAAGCCACCTAACCTCTGTTCCCTCCTGTGCAAAACCTGGCAGAGTGGGCTAAAGGGCATTCTGTGTGTGTGTGAGGTCAGATGAGAGTGTGTGTGAAAGCCCCTTGTACACTCTGAGCCACTTGCAACCCTTTAAAACCAATATGCTGCCTTTGCAAACAGATTAAAAAAACAATTTGTGTGTGTTTTAAACATTTTTCCTGCAAGGGTGTAATGGATTATGGAATGAGAAACTTGCCTTTCAGTCCCTACTCTCCTCACTGTTAGCTCACTGCACGTCCTGCTAAGAACAGCCGTTTCTCTGAAATGCAGCTTTCTCAACACCGAAGTGGGAGGAGGACCGCTAACCTCTGTTAACATTCTAAAATCCCCTGCGCTCTTTCTTTCAGCTCCTCTTACTACAGCCTTTATCTATGATTTGACTTAAAAGGTAACTCAGTTCTTTCCACGTCTGCGAGGCCCCATTGCTTAGAAGAGGCCCTCTTCACAGGGGTAACATGTCTATTTTTGTTCTCAGACCTTGAGTGAGGACAAAGAGGGTGATTCTGTTTTCTCCCTTAAGTTTCTGAGTCAAACCAAGGAAAACAAACACAAAAGATCCCAAATCACAGTGGGTTGTAGATACCTTAATATGGTAAAGACCCTGAAAATGACCTGGGGTTCTTCCATCAGTTTGGTCTATTTGCTGAGTTCAAGGTCATTTTGGGTTCAGCAGAACGTCATGCTGTTTTTCCAGCCTTTGGACAGAGAGAGAACGCAAAGCACATTTTGTAGTTAGGTTTTACACACAGAGTTCCAAGATAAATTCAATACATATGTTCTGATTCATTCACACTTTACTCACTAAATAACTATTTGATATCTAAGAAGGCTTCGGGGTGTTAATGAAAAATCTCTTCAAAGAATTCTTTCCTTTGAACTCAGCAGTTATATTTTCCTAAGAATAAGAATGAATAATAGCCAGTAGAGTTTGTGGGTATTTGAAACACTGCCAAAATCCCTCTTTTCTTAACTTCAGGGTTCTTTCAAGATGGATAATGTATAATCGTAATTAAAAAACAAATTCATGCACATGGTATGCGTGTGTCAACTATGTGGGTATGTGCCAGAACTTTTGCTGAGCACTCCACATACATTGTCACTAATGTTTGAACAGTGTTTGAAGGTAGGTATTACTTCTCTTATTTATAGCCTCAGAAGATTTTACAGTTTCCTCAAGGCCAGAGCTGACAAGTCACTATGCCAAGATTCTATTGAACTCTCTCTGTTTGAATCTTCTTAGTTAATTTTGTTCCATTCAGCAAATATTTATCAAGTGCCTCTAAGTGCCAGGTGCTGTCCCAAGCCTGAGAAGAAAAACAAGGACAGACCTTGAGATGCTCCCAGTGAAGGTCTTCTTGCGTTGATCCATCTGCATGTGATTGGAGATTGAACGTCAGTGGGGGCTTATGAGGCTATGTCAATTAGGATGTGTTTGTAAACAACAGGAAACGCCATCCAAACTGCCTTAAATAGTAAGGAAGACATACAATGGCTGAGAATGCTAGTTATCCCCAAAGATTCATCTCCCCCTTATACCAGGAGAAGAATTCACAACTTTTAGCCAGGCATATATGACCTCCCAAAACAAAGACATTTTTTCAGCCACATCTAAAACTAGTTATAGTCACATAACTAAGTTCTGGCATCTAAACAGTGTTATATGTGTCTTCTGAGAACTGACTTTCACTTTACTCTTTCTTGCTGACTGGACTTGTGTGTGATGGCAGAGCTACCAAATGAAAGTAAGATATACTATCCCAGGACTATCTCTTTGGACTTTTTTTAAACCTGAGAAAGAAATGACCCTTTAACTTGTTTATGCCACTGTTATTAGGGTTTACAGTTATTTGCAACTGAACCTAATCATAACTCATATTCCCATAGCTCAAAGTCCAGCATTAGGGTAGGCTTCAGTGTTAATCTGATTCAGCAGCTCCATGATAATCAAAGAATCAGTTTTGTTCTAGGCCTTTGTTTTACCTTGGGTGTCAATTTCATCCTATGACTGAGGCAAGATGACTACTAACAAAAAGACCAGTATGTTCTTCTTTATCAATATTCAGAGAGAGAGAGAGAGAAAGAAAGACATCTGGAAGTATTCCAATAAAAACAATGAAGTTCCTTTCCCAGAAACCCTCTGATATCTTCTTGCTTTCCTTTGCCCTTAATTAGGTCAAATGCAGCCAGGGGAATGCTGAGTGAACTGATTGGCTTAGTTCTAATAAAACCAATCACTGTGGCAAGGGAGTGGGCTTATAATAATTGATTTAAACTAATTAGGGTCCACCCTGGAGGTGGGGTAGTTTTCTTTTGAAATTCAGGATAACATTAATCTAGGGTCAGTACAGTTGATTCTTTGCATCAATGAATTTAACCTTCACAGTTTATACCATCCTTGAAGGGACTCAATGGTCCATTGCGTAAGGAGTTTAGCATAACGCCTTTCTTGTGTGGTTGCTAAAAGGAGTCAATGAAATATTGTTGTTGTTCAGTAGCTAAGTTGTCTGACTCTTTGTGACCCCATGGACTACAGCACGCCAAGCTTCCCTGTCCACTATCTCTTGGAGTTTGCTTAAATTCATGTCCATTGAGTCGATGTTGCCCAGGTCATGCTAGTGGTAAAGTACCCTCCTGCCAGTGCAGGAGACATAGGGGACTCAGGTTCGATTCCTGGGTTGGGAAGATCCCCTGGAGAAGGAAATGGCAACCCACTCCAGGATTCTTTCCTGGAAAATCCCATGGACAGAGGAGCCTAGCGGGCTACAGTCTATAGGGTTGCAAAGAGTCACACATGACTGAAGCCACTTAGCACAAACCATCTCATCCTCTGCAGCCCCCTTCTCCTTTATTTCAGGAAATAGAGGATGGTGAGGTAGAAGGAGTTTCTTACTGCTAAGTCCAAACAATGACACTAAGAAGTCCCCAGGGAAAGCCCTTGGAAATGTGCATGGCCCGTCAATCTACCCACTAGGTGGTGTGACTGGCGAAGGGCTGCTACCTGAAATTTCTCCTCCACTCTGGACCTCTCCTCCAAAGCTACCTGTGCCTATAATTCCTGGACTTTGTATTCTTTGGGATGAAAATATCTTTCCAGAAAGTCCTCAGTCACCTAGGGGAAAGTAACACATTTAACCTCAACACAAATACACTGATTGATTAGAGTCCCATCCCTCCAACCCCAGCACTACCACTACCTCCTTTTATACCAGGGGCACTGAGCCAAGGGGGCAGTTGGGGTGTTGTCATAGAAAAGAAAGAGTTCCCAGGTTCTAGTCAGAGAGAGCTCAGTGGGATATCAAAATGAGGGTCCTGACCAGGGTAGGAGGCAGGGATAATAAGCGTGATCAGGAATTGGAGATAGTGGGGAAACATCAAAGTCAATTTCAATGACTGAATAATTTAGCCCAGGGCTAGCCCTGTGCTATCTATTCTGAATGACAAAGCAGCTATCGTTTGAGTCTGTGGCTGCCGAGAGACCACAGCTCTATTACTTCCCATCTTGGATGCCCCCGCAGTTGCCAGAATCTTTGAAGCTTTGTTTCTCCCTCAGCGCTCTGGCCTGAGGCAAGCCCACATGGTTCATCAGACAGCCTTGTTAAAATGACGGGAATCCATTCCTGTCTCCCCAGAGAGATGGAGGGCATTCATTCAGTACAGAAATCGTGGCAGAGAAGAAGTGAAGCCAAGAAATACTGGCCTGGAAGTAGCATTAGAGGAAGCTAAGATAGAGTGGAAAACAAAAGTCTTTCTCATTATTTTCAACCAACTCTAAGAGCAATTCTACAATAAATATCTTTTTTTCTGGAGTGAATTTGTTTGAGTAACATCTTCCAACTGAACATCAGCTCAATAGCTTATGTTAGTTTATCACTTAAAGCAATTAGATATCTGATTGTTGTTGTTTAGTTGCTAAGTCGTATCCAACTGTAGTCCACCAGGCTCCTCTGTCCATGGTATTTCTCAGGCAAGAATACTGGAGTGGTTGCCATTTCCTTCTCCAGGGGATCTTTCTGACCTAGGGATCAAACCCATGTCTCCTGCATTGGCAGGCGGATTGATATTAATCCAAAACTGGCAGGACCTAACTTATTCTTCTGAGGAGCCATTTCTGAAGTTCTTCAGAAGTGTTTTATTTTACCCTTACATAAGTATTTCAACAAGTGTCATCCTAGACCATTCATACGTAAATCATTTGGCAGGGAAAGGGTGGTGATGGTGGGGGTTGAAAGATAAAAATGCAGATCTCCAAGTTCCACCCAGAACTTACTAAACTAGACTCTCTGGGAATAGAGCCTAGAAATGAACATTTTAAACCAGTGAGTCATGTGATTTTAATATACTCCAGGGTTTAAGCACAGTGATTCCTAGAGCATGCCAATCATGATACCATACAATTGATGGTGCTCTATGCTCTGCAAAGACTTCTGTATAATACCTCATTTGAGTCTCACCACAAGCCTCAGGGAAGAACATCAGAGCAGGTATTATCATTTCCATTTTATGAAGATGAGCCCGCAGCTCTGAGTGGTCAAGTAACTTGCACATGGTCACATGCTTGTAAGTGGAGGTAGCCTGGACTGTAACTCAGGTCTTACAGCACCAAGATCAGTGCTCCCGCCATTACCCCGATGGTAACAACATTCCAATTGACTAAATGTGGAATTTCATCTTTGGCCACTGCCTAAAGGGAAGTAGTCTAAGCAGCCACAGGAAGGAGCATCATTTGTGGAAAGAGAAAATAAAACTGTAAAAACTTGGAAGATATCAATAACCAACATATCTAAGGTCATTAATGGTCTAATCATAATGTTGAATTTTTATGAAATATAATAAATAATATTTTTATTACACATTCAGGTGTGTTCTGGTTGACTCTGTGATTGGTTTGAGCAGGAACAATCACATTTTTATATAGTGATAAACCACATGATCAGAAATTCAAGTAAGCCACATTCATTTACCTTTAGTTATAATGGTGTAGCACAAGCATAAGCTGGAATCAAGATTGCTGGGAGAAATATCAATAACCTCAGATATGCAGATGACACCACCCTTATGGCAGAAAGTGAAGAGGAACTAAAAAGCCTCTTGATGAAAGTTAAAGAGGAGAGGGAAAAAGTTGGCTTAAAGCTCAACATTCATAAAATGAAGATCATGGCATCTGGTCCCATCACTTCATGGGAAATAGATGGGGAAACACTGGAAACAGTGTCAGACTTTATTTTTTTGGGCTCCAAAATCACTGCAGATGGTGACTGCAGCCAGGAAATTAAAAGACACTTACTCCTTGGAAGGAAAGTTATGACCAACCTAGATAGCATATTAAAAAGCAGAGATATTACTTTGCCAACAAAGGTCCATCTAGTCAAGGCTATGGTTTTTCCAGTGGTCATGTATGGATGTGAGAGTTGGATTGTGAAGAAAGCTGAGCACCAGAGAATTGATGCTTCTAAACTGTGGTGTTGGAGAAGATTCTTGCAAGTCCCTTGGACTGCAAGGAGATCCAATCAGTCCCCTAAAGGAGATCAGTCCTGGGATTTCTTTGGAAGGAATGATGCTAAAGCTGAAACTCCAGTACTTTGGCCACCTCATGCGAAGAGTTGACTCATTGGAAAAGACTCTGATGCTGGGAGGGATTGGGGGCAGGAGGAGAAGGAGATGACAGAGGATGAGATGACTGGATGGCATCACCGACTCTATGGACATGAGTTTGAGTGAATTCCGGGAGTTGTTGATGGACAGGAAGCCTGGCGTGCTGTGATTCATGGGGTCGCAGAGAGTTGGACACGACTGAGTGACTGAGCTGCACTGACGATGGTGTTGGAAGGCAGCTATGCTCACCACTATACCACCAGTACTGCTTTTTTTTAAATGATAATTGTGCTGAATGAAAATCCTTATGACTCAAATCTGAGTCAAGGACATTTGGGGAATTATTCACACCTATTTTCCTTTTGTTAGCAATCTACAATGTCCCAGCTTCATTCTGAAATTTTAGTGGAATTAAATCAGAGGAACTCAAAAAACTATATCATGAAGTTTGGTTCAATTACAATTATTAGCCAATCTGAGCCTGCTAATGAGACACACATGGGCAACTAGTTTCAGAACCATAGTGTTAGGCAGATGGGTAGTCCTTGCTGAACCCCTACATACATGATGATGGGTAATTTTACGGGTCAACTTGACTGGGGTACCAGATATCTAGTTAAACATCATTTTGAGTGTGTCTGTAAGAGTGTTTGCAGAAGAAATTAGTATTTGAATTAGTAAACTGAGTAGCCCTCCCTAACATAGGTGAGCGTCATCCATCCTGTTGAAGGCCTGAATAGAACAAAAAGGTAGAGGGAGGACCAATTTGACGCCTGCCTGACCTTGTCTGTTGGGACATTGATCTTCTCCTGTACTCAGATTGGGACTTACATCATTGACACTCCAGGTTCTTCAGACCTTCAGACTTGGACTGAAGCTATATTTGTTTTTCTAGTTCTCTGACTTGCAAATAACTCATTGGGGGATTTCTCAGCCTCCATAATTGCATGAGCCAATATCTTATAAGGTCAAAAATCTCTCTCTAGAGAGAGGGTGGGGGTGGTGTGCGGAGAGAAGTGTTGGTTTTGTTTTTCTGGCAAATCCTAATACTGTATGGTTTTTTTCACCTAGATGTCTCAGTGGCTACATTGTGAGGTCATTTAGCTTTGACTCCTTACCAGCCACTGAATTTCTAACATAATAAGAAGATCTGGGTTTCGTGTTGGGCCCATGTAGAACGGATAGTTGAGCTTTGCCTCATGGCCTCAGGTTTGGCAGGCATCCTGTTGTGTGAGAGCATAAGTGGCTGGTTCATAGGATGGGAAGGCCCAGACCACTTTCCAGCATCACTTCAAAAACATCCTTTGGCATGAGACACTGAAAAAACTGAGTAAGTCCTTTGTTAACTTGGAGTCTGCACGAATGTTTATGTCACATTTGGTGAAAAATGCAGATTACACTGCTAGGCTTACATCACTATAATTAAAACTTTTTGCTAATAGTCACTTATGGATTAATTATAGTCGATCCTGAGTTAGAATAAATCCAGGCCATTGGGGGCAATCTGGGTACACCATATGATTGTATTTCTCTAAGTGCCAGTTGGGTTGTATATTTTTCCATTACCCCTCGGTCTAATTTTCTATCTTTTTTTTTTTTTTTGTATCCCAGAAATGTATCTGTCCTCTCCACTGGAAAAAATATATTAGTTTGTTTTCTAATTTTCAAAATAGTTTGTAGTCATTGTTTAATTATTCTTTGAGTCACCTGGGTTTACAGGTATGAACTGTTCCACGTATTTGAGGTCCAAGAAATATCACTTATTTTTCTAGCTCAGGATTTACTCTCTGATCCCAGTACTAATTGTTTAGGAAAGGGATCTTCGTTCTCTCTTTTCCCTCCCTGAGTTTTACCAGATCCTCAGGACCTACTCAGTCTAGGATGGAAAGAGGCCTCTGTCATTAATCTATTTAGTCACCAGAGAAGATGCTCCTTGCCCAAGTGGGCACAGGCCTCCCCACGGTTGGGGGGCACTGTAGCTGTACTCTCTCCTCACCAGACCAGATAGCATGGGAGCTGTTCCCAAGTTGAGGGGCTGGTGACTGGCCTTGACAGCATTCCTGTAGCCATCCTCCACTCAAGGTCCCACCACCTTCTGGGCACTGTGTGTTCCCCTCGACTTAGGGACCTCAAACCAGAGAACTGACCGCTCTCAGCCTGACGTCAAGCCTCTCTCCAGATATGTCATGACCCCCACACCAATCTCCACACCCTGCCTCTTCTTGCCCAGAAATCAGTGCTTCCAAACAAAGGCTTGAAACTAGAACGTAGCATGTGTCCTTTGGGTGCTAGGAACACAAGAACACAAAGGTTGACTGCATTCTCTGAGAGGAGGAAGGGGAAAATTCCCTTTAGTCTTTGCTGATGAGTCCACAGTAGCAGAAAGAAAAAAAAAAAAAGCTTCCATAAAACCATAAACCACACACACAAAATGCAAGATACCAGATACTCTCAATATTTCACTCTAAGTATGACATATAAGTATATATAATTATTCTCCTGTTTTTCCTATAATTTTGCTTAAATAATGTTTATCTACTGTTACAGTGCTTATTCTCCCCTCTCCCCCAATATATTTTGTCCCTAAAACTGAATTTATTTCTGAAATATATATTTTAATCAGTTAGTTATTTTTATCCCCTCTCACTGTTTTGATGTCAGTATCATACAATTTTCATAAAGATTTAGTTGTTATATGTTGCAAATTTTACCTCAATATATTTAAAAAAAAAAAAAGGATTTTGTTATCCTTGACTGCTTTTTCCTTTGGACTAATTTCACATTATATGTCAAGATGTATAAATTCATGTCTGACTGTTTGCAATCCCACAGACTGTAGCCACCAGGCTCCTTTGTCCATGGAAATCTCCATGCAAGGATACTGGAGTGGATTGTCATTCCCGTCTCCGGGGGATCTTCCCAACTCAGGGATCGAACCCAGGTCTCCCGCATTGCAGGCAGATTCTTTACCAGTTGAGCCACCAGAGAAGGCCTAAATTGTCTTTAGTGAACTTTAATTGCCCTAAATTTGCACACTGATTTAAGATCTATTACCTTTACTGTATTCTCTTCTTAATCAGAAACGAGGAAAGATTGCCGTATTTTGGTCTCCCTTTACTTTTCCTATTATGGTGTTTTACATTTCTTTCAACATGATAAAACGTTTTTTATTCCAAGTTGAGTCAGTATTCAAGAATTTATGGTTTTTGTTACTCTTATAGAATGGAATCTCTTTTTCTATGTGTACCACTACTATAAAGAATAACACCAGATTTTGTGGACTTGTCTTATACTTCATAGCTCTTTGTCATTTCTCACCTCGTGGGTTTTACAAGTATACAATAATAGCATCTCTCAATGATACTTTAATTGTTCCTCTCTTGTGCAGATGCTTCTGTTTCTCTCTCGCTCTTCTCAGAACATTATTGTCAGCCCTATAATATCATGTTGAGTGCAATGATGACAGAGAGCCTACTAACTCTGCCTCCTGACTCTCCATTTTATATAATATTGGTTTGGAATTTTGGTTTCTTTAAAAAACTTTAACACAGAAACATTTTTGTTAAGATATTTAGAGTTTTCAAAAGGGACAATTGTTGGTTTGAATTATTTCTTGGCATCTAGGAAGATGATGAAGTCATTTTACAAATTTTTCCTATTAGCATGATGATATAAAACCTGTCCCTTGAACAAACTTATGGTCGCTGGGGGGAAGAATGGAAGGAAGGGTTAGTTAGGGAGTTTGGGATGGACATGTACACACTGCTACTTTTAAGATGGGTACGCAACAAAGAGACCTACTGATAGCACAGAGAACTCTGCTCGAGGTTATACGGCAGCCTGGATGGGAGTGGAGTTGGAGAGAGAATGGATCTATGTATGTGTATGGCTCAGTTCCTTCACTATTTACCTGAAACTATCACAACATTGTTTTATCCCAATACAAAATCATCTGACTCACAAAAATTCAAAAAAATATCCTGTCCCTTGAATGCATATGTGGACAATGCAGTCATATCTATATTTGGCTCATAACTCAAAGCTCAACAAACAAAGAAGCAGGCAAACAAGTAAACAGTAAACAAACCAACCAACCCAGGAGCTCAGACAGGCCTGAACTTCTTTATGAATGAAGCACAGTTCATTTGGGAGTGTTTATTCCCTGGAGACTGACCATTGTCAGTCCTTTGAAAGGTGCTCAGCTGATACCCAGATCACTTTTTGGCCCCTCCTGCTCACCCCTGCATTCAATTGTCCTGTAGATTGTGATCAGGCCTCTGACGGGCCCTGAGGATGTCCCTTTCTCACAATCTTCAACTGAATTTTGCAACCACAGTGCATTCTTTTCAGTCATTCAGCCACAGAGATGAAAATTTTAGTTACTGCCTCATACAACAAACCATAGCAATTTTAGCCACACCACGAGTTTCATGGCCTACTATAAATAGAATTGGGCTTTCATTGCTAGACATACACTGATAATTAACAATAAATAGTTTTTAGTAAGTGTATATTGGGGTGAAATTGTACAACTCTGAATTTCACAATCTTGGTTAGAAGAATTGTTTGATTATGTGACGTATTTTGGACTGTGACCAATAAATATACTCTAAATTGGTCAGTGATGGAAATTTTTTATTTACAAGTATTTTGTTAAGCAATCCTTTAAAAATACATATATCAAATTACCACAGATTGAAAAAAAAATTAACCCATTGTAAGTGAAGGTGAAGGTATTTGGCAATTTCTGTCAAAATTGCAATTGTCCAACTCTTTGACACCTCATGGACTGTAGCCCACCAGGCTCCTCTGTCCATGGGATTCTCCAGGCAAGAATATTGGAGTGGGTTGCCATTTCCTTCTCCAGGGGATCTTCCTGACCCAGGGGTCGAACCCATGTTACCTGCATTGGCAGGCAGATTCTTTACCACTGAGCCGGCAGGGAAGCCCGGTAGTTACTGCTCATATGGAGTTAAATGTCTATGCAATGTATAAGGAAATAAACACAGTGTATTTAAAATTTATAATATAAAAAAAATCTAGAAACATCTTAACTATGTCTTAACATGGATTGATTAAATAGGTTGTGACACATCCATGCAATGGAATCCCATGAAACTGCTAAAGAATAAGTAGTCACTACAGGTGGTGACTGCAGGCATGAAATCAGAAAGCGATTGCTTCTTGGCAGAAAAGCGAATCTAGACAGTGTGTTGAAAAGCTGAGACATAACTCTGCTGACAAATGTCCGTATAGTCAAGGCTATGGTCTTTCCAGTTGTCATGTACAGTTGTGAGAGCTGGATGGTCAAGAAGACAGAACGCCAAAGAGTTGATGCCTTCCAACTATGGTGCTGGAGAAGACTCCTGAAAGTCCCTTGGACAGCAAGGAGATCAAACCAGCCACTCTTAAGTGAGATCAACCCTGAATATTTACTGGAAGGACTGATGCTGAAGCTAAAGTATATTTTTTATATAATATATATATATATATATAGAGAGAGAGAGAGAGAGACTATATAATTTTTATAATGAAAAGTTACTGTTTTCACTTAAAGGCATGACAATTCTGAGCTAGATATTTTAGAAGACATAGAAGGATATAAAGATAAAAATAAGAATTATCCAGGGACTTCCCTGGTGGCTCTATGGATAGGAATCTGCCTGCCAATGCAGGGGACATAGATTCGATCCCTGGTCCAGGAAGATCCCACATGCCTCAGAGTAACTAAGCCTGTGAGCCACAACTACTGAAGCCCTTGCACCTACAGCCTGTGCTCTGCAACAAGACAAGCCACCACAATGAGAAGCTAGCCCACGGTATCAAAGAGTAGACTGTGCTCGCTGCAACTAGAGAAAGCCTTTGTGCAGCAACAAAGACCCAGTGCAGCCAAAAATTAACTAATTACTTAAAACAAAAAATCATTAGAAAAAAGAATTATCCAGATAAAAATTAAAAATTACCCAAAAACAATTTGCTATTTTCCCTTTTGGTACTTTTTTCAGTTCACGTTTATACTTTTAAGAAGATTAGCACTACATGATCATATGGTTTTATAGTTAACTTTTCTCCCAGTCAGTATTATATCATGAACATTTTTCCATATCAGTAGTTACTACTGAAAATGTTTTCCCTGAATTATCCATTTCTTTCTATTCTAATGCAAGGTAATTTTAGTTTGACCTGTTCATTGCTGTGAAGCCTGCAACCCTGAATAGAGAATGGACTTTAGAATTTGAAGATCTACTGCACAGTTGCACTCATCTCACTCACTAGTAAAGTAATGCTCAAAATTCTCCAAGCCAGGCTTCAGCAGTACGTGAACTGTGAACTTCCAGATGTTCAAGCTGGTTTTAGAAAAGGCAGAGGAACCAGAGATCAAATTGCCAACATCCGCTGGATCATGGAAAAAGCAAGAGAGTTCCAGAAAAACATCTATTTCTGCTTTATTGACTATGCCAAAGCCTTTGACTGTGTAGATCACAACAAACTGTGGAAAATTCTTCAAGAGATGGGAATACCAGACCACCTGACCTGCCTCTTGAGAAATACGTATGCAGGTCAGGAAGCAACAGTTAAAACTGGACATGGAAAAACAGACTGGTTCCAAATCGAAAAATGAGTCCATCAAGGCTGTATATTGTCACCCTGCTTATTTAACTTACATGCAGAGTACATCGTGAGAAACGCTGGACTGGAAGAAGCACAAGCTGGAATCAAGATTGCCAGGAGAAATATCAATCACCTCAGATATGCAGATGACACCACCCTTATGGCAGAAAGTGAAGAGGAACTAAAAAGCCTCTTGAAAGTGAAAGAGGAGAGGGAAAAAGTTGGCTTAAAGCTCAACATTCAGAAAACGAAGATCATGGCATCTGGCCCCGTCACTTCATGGGAAATAGATGGGGAAACAGTGGAAACAGTGATAGACTTTATTCCTGGGGGCTCCAAAATCATTGCAGACGGTGACTGTAGCCATGAAATTAAAAGACACTTACTCCTTGGAAGAAAAGTTATGACCAACCTAGACAGCATATTAAAAAGAGACATTAGTTTGCCAAAAAAGTTCCGTCTAGTCAAGGCTATGGTTTTTCCAGTGGTCATGTATGGATGTGAGAACTGGACTGTGAAGAAAGCTGAGTGCCAAAGAATTGATGCTTTTGAACTGTGGTATTGGTGAAGACTCTTGAGAGTCCCTTGGACTGCAAGGAGATCCAACCAGTCCATCCTAAAGAAAATCAGTTCTGAATATTCATTGGAAGGACTGATGCTGAAGCTGAAACTCCAATACTTTGGTCACTTCATATGAAGAACTGACTCATTGGAAAAGACCCTGATGCTGGGAAACATTGAAGGTGGGAGAAGGGGACAACAGAGGCTAAGATGGTTGGATGGCATCACTGACTCAATGGACATGAGTTTGAGTAAACTCTGGGAGCTGGTGATGGACAGGGAGGCCTGGCATGCTGCAGTCCATGGGGTCGCAAAGAGTCAGACACGACTGAGTGACTGAACTGAACATTCAAGTTATGCATCTGGTTAACTGTGTGATCTTAGGCAAGCTGCGTAACTGAATTGAAGCACGTTTTCCTCTTCAGTAACGTGAATAAAATATAACAAAAGCCAGCCTTACCTACATTATGATGATATTGTGAGGATTAGATGAGCTACCACAGTCAAATTGCTCTTTGAACTGTAAAGTCTGGTAGGAATCTACCTGTTACCCTAGTGCAGACCAGGCCCTCTCTCCTGGTGTGCTCACACTGTCTCCTCCTTACTTTTGTGATTCAGATCTTCTCGGAGGAGTCCACCTCCTGAGTGGTGAAGACAACTCAGTCTGGCAAAGATTCTCACAATCTGGGTCAAACCCACATTTCTAGCCCCAGCTGCTGATTCCATCATCTTGACACCATTTTAGTTCCTTCCATTCACTTCTACATGGAAACATATTCTCCACGGTATCTTGTTGATATTGCCTTTACCCAGAATATCCTTTGCTTTTTCTTGTGCCTGGAAAAATCCTACTTATCCTTCAAGGCTCAAATTCAGTGTCAGCTTTCCTGTGAAGGCTTCCCAGATATCCAAGACTGAAATACTGGTTTCTTTCTCTGGCTCACTCAGCACTTGATCTAAACCCATGTAACACAGGGTTCAGGAATCTTGAACCCCTGGCATAATTTTCACCTTTGGGGTGTCTGCCCATGCCATGATTCATCGCCAGTTTTTTAGACTCTCCCTTTCTGTGCAGCAGCCATATTTGGCCATAGCTGATGGGAACACTGGTGATCCCTTGGGCCAATAGAATTCTCTTTCCTAGGACTCTGGAATGGACCTTTAGGATGGTAGTCAGTGTTGCCACAAGTAGAACATGTACATTGAGGAGCTGAGCCTGCTTTTATGCAGTGGCCATTTGGGGCCCATCTGGCACATACAGGTAGAGAATGTTGTCCGCCAAGAAGATCCAGAAGCAATGAACAGACAGGAGGCCGTATAACCCCAGTGAGAAGGTGACTGAGAAGTGTCTTGATTCCAGGCAGCTTTCCAAATTCAGGGTCCCGATGATTGAGAGGCCCATCTGCAGTGTGAGCAGCTTTGGGCTCCATGAAGTAACCCTATGGAAATAATCTCTCCCTTTTGCTTAAGGAAGATGGGTACATAAATCACCACAAAATAATGCGGATGTTTAGTAACAGAGGCACACCCAAGGTTTTATGGAGCACCAGGGAGTGAAGGAAGGTGCTGAGGTGATGCATCAGGCATGGGTTCCTGTAGAAGGTGATGTTGGGCCAGTAAGGAGGGTGTTTCAGGTTCAGGAACAGATGAGCAATGCTGTGGTGGCGGGAATAGTAAGCAGCTCAGTGTTGCTGGGACATAAAGGCATGGAGATGCCAGGAGAGAGGCTGATGGGAGAGGTGGGCAGGGGCCCAGTCAAGAGAAATCTTGGGTGCCATGGGAAGGAGCTTGGACTTCATCCTGGTGGTCAGTGGTTCTCCAGCCTGGCTGCACATCAGCTTTCTAGGGAATCTCAAAAAGAAATATAGATGCCTCATCCCATCCTGTCAATCAAATCAGAATCTCTGGGTGTGGGAAGCTGGGTATTGACTTTTTTTTTTTACCCTGCCCAGGTGATTCTAACATGCAAATAGTGTGGAGAGCCTGCCAGGAAAACTTGAAGGGTTTTAAGCTAGAAATAGATGTGGTTTTAGAAAAGTGGCCTTGGTAGTTGGACTTAAGAGTATGAAAAGGTAGGCAGGGAGCCTGCTGGCAACTGTTACAGTGAGCAGGTGAGGGCTGAAGAGAAACTGTGCACAGGCGTGTGTGCTCAGTCATGGCCAACTCTCTGCGAGCCCAGGGACTGGAGCCCGCCGGGTTCCTCTGTCCATGGGATTCTGGAGGCAAGAACCCTGGAGTGGGTTGCCATTTCCTCCTGCAGGGGATCGTCCCGACCCGGGGATTGAACCCAAATCTCTTGTGTCTCCTGCATTGGCAGACGGGTTCTTTACCACTGTGCCACTTGGGAATCCCTGAAGAGAACATGATGGAGAGCAAAGACTGTGGGAATGGAGAGAAGTTTATGAACCCCTGTTAGGAGATAAAGTAGCTTGAACTTTATATTTAGTGACTGGAGAGGAGGGGGAGGTAGGTAGTGTTGACCTGAGGATTCACTTAGGAAACAGGATATGCCTCAGACAAGCAGACAGGAAGCAAGGGTCTGGGGGAAGCTGGTGAGTCCCACTCCAGACATGTGAAATTGGAGGTGGGATCTGAATGTCAGGTGGAGATCAGGTCACTGGACAGACCAGTCCAATGCTGGCGGCTCGACCAGGTAGAAACAATTTGCAGTTTGCTAGCTGATCGAGGGTCACTTTATCTTTTTGTTATTTATTCAGAGTCGCCTCCCCCAAAGTCACTTTTCTAGCTGTCAAAGGTGTTCTGGGTGTGAAGAACAAGGAGCGGGCCCCACCCCAGATCAGCTCCAGAGATAGGGTGTGATGAGTATCTCATGAGTGCCTTGAAGTCAGGTGGCTTCTCAGAGTTCTAAAATTAGAGGAGCAGCTGTGCTTGGTGGGTGGTGATGCTGGGGCTCACTCAGCCAAGACCTGGGCCTTCCTGTGATGGACTCTTTGTGTTAGTGGGTCGGGGTCAAGCAAGAACCAGTTTCTTTGAAGAATTCCCCCAGGAGCTATGGGTCATGCCCGTATGCTCTAAGGGGGACAGAAATGCCTTCTGTTGCCAAGTGGAAGGGAAAGGCAGGGAGAGATATACGAGAAGGAGACTCACAGAAGAGTGTTTTTTTCAAGAAAGTTCACTGCAGAAATGACACACTTAAAAGCAAGTGAGGAGGCAGTTTGCACTGGAGGAATCAGAATTAGGTCTGAAACTGAAAACTTGCTGTGCTGCTCTGCGTTCTGCACATCTGAGTGCTGGGCAAATGCTTCCTGGTTGTGGTTTTGACTCTGTGGAAGGGTTCAACCTGGCCTCCAGATTAGGGCTCTGCTGCCATTTCCACCGACTGGAGGATTTGGGGAGGGGGGCCCAGGAGGGGTGTGTGTGTATAAGATTTCAACTCAAGGTGGATAAATGGATGGGGAGCCTCGGAGGGGAAGAGTAGTAAATGACAGAATATTTCACCCTGGTTCCATCATGTTGGATTTCCCCCTCCTTGAGCTTTGGTCTGCAGATTACATGTAGCGGAAAGAAGTCTGAGAAAATTAAAATTGACCGAGTAAAGGACTCACTACCTAACTGAAAAATGAATCAGTAACAAGCAGTAGGGAAATTATGAATCCAGAGGTATCAATTTATGTAGCATTTATCTGGGGATGCTTTTTCTACAAGTACAGCCCTAATCCCAGATAATACCAGAAGATATTTACTAGCAATATTGAAAAAGTAATATCTACACATCCTTTGGGTTAATGTCCTTCATTTGCACAAGGAGTCTCCGTCCCCTATCCAGAGTGGTGAGAATGCCAGGAGGGGCGGTGAGGAGGGAAGGGTACAAAGGGGGAAGGCAGGTGGGATGTGAACGGAGAAACACATAAGGACCAAAAAGGAGGATTTTTCAGCTAGGTCTCCTGGTTTAGGATAGAGTTGGAGAAAAGAAACTTCCCCAGGAGTTCTGACTGTGTGTGCCCAGGTGTACATTATCCTAGGCTGAGCTGTATCTGTGCTTTGAAACCCTTCCCATGGTTGGAATAGTCCCTTCTGTAATCTTGGGTGTGTTTCCTTAAATGATTTTAGGGGGAGCTTCCAAGGCCAGGAGAGTAAGAGCGCAGCAAGCTCCTCCATGATGGAAGGCAGAGAGAGTCCAGTGGAGAGAACTGCAGGTGAAGGTGAGTTGTTAAGGTGAGGGCTTTGGGAGGAGGGAGCTGGAGGCATCGGGAGTTGGAGATGCCATACAAACCCTCCTTTCTCGTTATATTTTCCATCTTGGACTTTCTTAATGTTGTTGAATATTCAGTATTCAACTCATTTACTTTCCTTTTTATAGCTGGCAAAGACCTTTATACATGTCCTCCAGGGGGCCAAGAGAAACCGCCTTGCGGGTGTACTCTGTGTCTCTGCCTCCCACGTAATGAAACAGGCTGGGGAACCCTCACCCCCACTCCCCACACACACAGGCCCCAACCCCAGAGCCTGTAGTCCCCTGCTTCCCAGCTTCCTCTTCTCCAGCCCCTGAGCTGGGGGCCTGGCGGCCACTCTCTGCCTTTCTGCAGCCCACTTCTCGCATCGCCAGGTCCTCTCCTCCAGCCCCTGAGCTGGGGGCCTGGCGGCCACTCTCTGCCTTTCTGCAGCCCACTTCTCGCATCGCCAGGTCCTCTCCTCCAGCCCCTGAGCTGGGGGCCTGGCGGCCACTCTCTGCCTTTCTGCAGCCCACTTCTCGCATCGCCAGGTCCTCTCCTCCAGCCCCTGAGCTGGGAGCCTGGTGGCCGCTCTCTGCCTTTCTACAGCCCACTTCTCCCATAGCCAGGTCCTCTCCTCCGGCCCCTGAGCTGGGAGCCTGGTGGCCGCTCTTTGCCTTTCTGCAGCCCACTTCTCGCATCGCCAGGTTTCCAGGAGTGGTGTGTTGCCAGTGGTTGTTTACATGGCAAAGCTGCCCCAGGACAGCTTGAGCCAATCTCAGGCTACTTTCCAGGTAGAGGAGAGGAATTTCCAAATATGCAGCTGACTTCGTGGATCATCTAGAGGAGCTATTTATTGTGGGGGGTAGGGGCCTCCAACGGAGAACCTACCGCCCACCTTTATCTGTGCTCACTTTTCATGCATTCCAACACGGAGGCTAAACCACAAAATCCAAGATAACCGCAGATCGGAAAGTGGGCGTATCAGCATTTCTTGCATATATTACATACAACATTCCTTTTCCCTCTACCAACTGAGAGCAAATCTGCCCTTATTTGAGGCCACAGGAATGACACAGGCAGTATGTGTCTTATGTGGTATTTCAGGCTCAGTTTATAAAGCTCATCAAAGTGGTGAAGCAGGATGTTTGGATGATGACTTGTTAAAGGAACACCTGAAATAACTATGATGAAGCCTGATGACCTAGACTCTGGGATCCCATCCCTTCTTGCTCCTGTTGGATGACCATTTGGAGATGCTCTCAGGATCTCCCTTTGCTTCTGAATAAATGTTAAAGGAAACCAGCAGTTATTGAGTAACCAGTTCTGTGTATGGTGCTAAACACTTCATACAGATAGTCTGTGTAATTTAATCCTTGAAACAATTCTGTGAGATAGGCACCTATGATCCCACTTTACAGATGAAAACTCTGAGTCGCCATGAGGGGAAGTAACTTGCCAGAAGTCTTAAGGCTTCTAATCCAGCTTCTCTGGTGTCAAAGTCTATATACTTTCTTGACATTATGTTACCTCCCAGTGAAGAATTAAATCCCTCTTTTTATCTCGTTTGAAAGAATGAATAAGGAACTACATAAGACAGCTTTGATAACTGCGAATTCAAGGAAGTCTTAGCTTCTTAAGTATGATGAAAAGAAAATGGAAAGGGATCAGTTAAAATCTCATGAATTCATAACATGTTGCTGTGATTATCATAATGTATTTCCTCAAAATTAGAAATTGTGGGTAAAAACGGGGATCTCAAGCCTTTTTATTCAGAGGTAAGAAGCTACTGTGGCTCAGTTTGACTACAGGTTCCTAACTGGTTAATGTGTATGTGCACATCGACAGGACAGCTTCCCAAGTTAGAAGAGCTTGAGGTCATCAAAAGATGAAGGGCTTATGATGACCACAGTTTTTTTTTTTCCTAATTTTATTTATTTAGCTTTGACTGTGCTGGGTCTTCATTGCTGTGCTGGCTTTTCTCTAGTTGTGGAGATTGGGGGCTACTCTTTAGTTGCGGTGCACAGGCTCCTTGTTGCTGTGGCTTCTCTTGCTGTGGGGTATGGGCTCTAGGGTGAGCAGGCTTCAGTAATTGCTGCTGGTGGGCTCAGCAGTCATGGCTCCCGGGCTCTAGAGTGCAGGCTCAGTAGTTGTGGCACATGGGCTTTGCTGCTTCACCACATGTGGGATCTTCCCGGATCTGGAATTGAATCTGTGTCTCCTGCACTGCAGGTGGATTCTTTACCACTGAGCCACCAGGGAAGCTTGATGACCACAATTTTAAAGAGGGCTATTAATAAAGGAAATATGGACCTCTGATAGATTAAAACAGATTTTTAAAAAGAATCCATGACTGCTTTACAAAGTGCCTGGGTGACAGACAAAGACAGCAACATTAATTCAAATTAACCTAACAGTCCTCAGGATTTGGACACCCTAAGTCATTCTCCAGATCTGAGCCAGTCCAATGTATAACATGTACAGGCTTAGATGTCTGAAGAAAGTCACATCATTCCAGAGGAAACGTGAACACCTCACAGAGGCTCTGGGGATAATCCATGGCATGGATTGCTTTGTAAAGAAAGCAAAACTCAGAAGTGGCCTTTGAGTTGTGATGCTCCTCCTAGCAGTGTAGGAACCTCAAATCAACCTAGGTTCTCTGAATACATTGATCTCAGTGTACTTGGTTCTGAAGTGCTTTAAACAAAGATATATTTCCCCTTTTATTCTAAATATATATCTGGTCTACCGGAAGAGCCCTATAATGGAGAATGCCACCAAAACAGAGAAAATCCAATGTCTTCTTTTCATAGTCTAACTCTTTTGGATAAGATGATTTTCCTATTTGACTACATTTTTCATGATGGTTAACTCTAGTTGAAGAATATGTCAGAGCCCATTTGAGCACTTGGCTGAGAAGTTGGGTCTGTAAATAGAATATGTAGCCCCTTTCTGGGGGAGAGAGAGGGAGTATTCATAGAATCTGAGCTAGGAGGGGCCTTGGAGAGAATGTGTGGTAGGCAGCCACTAAAATAGTTCCCAGTGAGCCCTGCCTCCTGTATTCACGCTCTTGCCTACTCCCCTCCCTTGGTTGTTGGGCCGGGTTTAGTGAGTCAATTCTACAGAACAGAATGTAACAAAGGGATGGGACATCACAAAGACTCTGATCCGTTTTGCTAACCCTCTCTGGCTCATAACAGCCAGCCACCATGCTGTGAGCTGTTCTGTGGAGAGACCTGTGCAGCAAGAGATGAAGGGAGGCCCCCAGCCAGCGACCAGAGAGGAACTGAGGCTCTTATTCTAACAGTGTGACTCTTAGTCTAGAAGGAACTGAATCTTGCCAACAACCTCTTGGGTGAGCTAGAAAGCAGATCCTCCCCACGTTGGACCCTAAGATGATGGCAGCCCCAGCTGACACTTAATTGCAGCCTCAGAGAGACCCTAAGTCAGAGGAATTGACTACACAGCACATGGACTCCTGACCCACAGAATCTGTGAAATAATAAGTTTATTGTCTTAGGCTGCTAAGGTTTGGGTTGAATTTGTATCATCTTGGATAACCTGATGGTTCAGTAGGTAAAGAATCCACCTGCAATGCTGGAGATGTGGGTTTGATCCCTGGGTTGGAAAGATCCCCTGGAGGAAGAAATAGCAACCCACTCCATTATTCTTGCCTGGAAAATTCCATGGGCAGAGAAATGTGGTGGACTATACAGTCCAAACGGAGAAGGCGATGGCACCCCACTCCAGTACTCTTGCCTGGAGAATCCCATGGACGGAGGAGCCTGGTGGGCTGCAGTCCATGGGGTCGCGAAAAGTCGGACACAACTGAACGACTTCACTTTCACTTTTGGCTTTCATGCATTGGAGAAGGAAATGGCGACCCACTCCAGTGTTCTTGCCTGGAGAATCCCAGGGATGGGGGAGCCTGGTGGGCTGCCGTCTATGGGGTTGCACAGAGTCGGACACGACTGAAGTGACTTAGCAGCAGCAGCATACAGTTCAAAGGGTCGCAGGGTTAGACATGACTGAGCAACTGAGCATGTATGCAGATAACTAATACTTCTTCTAATCCAACTTCTGTATTCTCAGTGAACTGATGGATATCTGGAGAGGTTTGGTACCTTGCCTGAACTTTCACAGACTCAGACCAGACCAGAAGTTATGCCCTTAAATTCTCAGATGGGGTTCTCTTACAATTTACAACTCCCCTTTGCAATTTGGTGTTACGGAAATTTGCCTGGCATGGCCTTATGTAACTCTCCTTTAAATGAGCCCCCACTTTTTCCTAATAGGATATCTCTGTTTCCAACTGGCCAGTAAGAGAAAGGGGCAAAGTCTGGAAGCCAGATCTTGAAGCCAATCGGTCCCTTTCATGGCCCCTCAGCAGGCCTCCCCAGTCCCAGCCAAACCCTATTCCAGACACTGAGCTTTTCCGTCCACAGTTGGCCCTTTGTATCTGCAGTTTCCACACCCACAGATTCAATCAAACTCATATAAAAAGTATTTGGAAAAAATTTCAGAAAAGTTCCAAAAGCAAAACTTGAATATGCTGCATGCTGGAAGCTATTTACATATCATTTACATTTTATTTACAACTATTTACATAAATCACATTGTATTAGATATTATAAATAATCTAGAGATGATTTAAGGTATATGAAAGGAGTATGTGCATATCATTGTATTGTTGTTGTTTAGTAGCTCAGTCATTTCCAACTCTTTGTGACCCCATGGACTGCAGCACTCTAGGCTTCCCTGTCCTTCACTAGCTCCCAGAGTTTGCTCAAATTCTTGTCCATTGAGTCAGTGATGCCACCAACCATCTTGTCCTCTGTTGTCCCCTTCTCCTGCCTTCAATCTTTCCCAGCATCAGGGTCTTTTCCAATGAGTCAGCTCTTGGCATCAGGTGGCCAATCAGCTCAGTCCTTCCAATGAATATTCAGGGCTGATCTCCTTTAAAACTGACTGGTTTGATCTCCTTGCTGTCCAAGGGACTCTACACCATTCTATACAAGGGACTTGAACATCTGTGGTTACTGGTATCCTTGGGGGTGAGGGTCCTAGAATCAATCTCCTGCAGATACCAAGGAGTGACTGAAAAACCTTGAAGTTTCCAAATCTCTCTAGATAATAGACTCAAGCATTTTACAGCCTTCCTCTCTCCTTCTACAATTTGGAACTGTCTCGTCTTGTTAATTCTTAGTGAAAGGAGGAGTCTCTCCTTGTCCCATTCCCCTCAAGTCACAGATTTATGTTGTGTGCGGCCTCTAACCCTGGGCCTTCTGAGGAGAGGAAGTGAGGTGTCTCTGGGAGGGCAGGGCAGTCCCGGCAGCACAGTTTGAGTGTCTGGATAGAGGAGGGAGAGGATGTGGGGGGGTGAGCCTGGAGCAGAGGGCACGGCTGGGCCAGGGGCATCTGGGCCGAGGCAGAGGTGGAGACAGACAGACAGTCTGTGTCGGGTGAGGGGCCAGTCGGGGTTGTGAGCAATGGTCTAATGGTCAGAACCAGACTCAGGATCAGGAGGAGCTCACAGCCTCGGAGACAGGATAGCTAAGAGTCAATAAAGGGCAAGGCCAGGCAGAGGATCAGGCACTCAGGCCTCAAACACAGGTATTAGCATCAAGTAGACCTGGATGATACTCCATCCTGGGCCTTCATGTGAAAACAGCTGTCTGCCCAGGTGGCTCCCAATTACAGCAGAGGCCAACCTCCCTGGGCATGAATATCCTTCATCTTCAGTGACTTTCCACCTTGTACCAAGTGCCCTCAAGCTCAGAGAAAGGAGGAAGCCGGGTCAGGGCCGTGACCCTTTCACGCTCTGCATGTTCCTCCCCAGTGGCTCTTGGGGTGGGGGTGGGGGGCCAGGCAGCGGTGGTGGTGGGTTATGGCAGGGTGGGCTGTGTGTTTTCTGGCTTATCTGTGTCCAATAATGATAGGGAAAGAGAGAGGTACTCTCCTCAGTGTTTGGTTGCTTTAAGATTTGGGGAGCAGTGGTTGGTGAGTCCAAGGGGACAGCTGCTTTTTATTTTTTAATCTTTATTTTGTTAAAAAGAACTTTTTTTTATGTAGACTATTTGAATCTGTTACAATATCGCTTCTGTTTTAAGTTCTGGTTTTGTGGCTACAAGGCATGTGGGATTTTCGCTCCCTGACCAGGGTCTGAACCTGTAGCCCCTGCATTGGAAGCACAGAGGCTTAACCACTGGACCACCAGCAAAGTCCCACAGCTGCTTTTCTTAAGATTCCAGATGGATCCACAGAAATCTTCAACCCTAGAAAGGTTGGCAAGCAGGAAAAATTGTCTGCTACTTCCTGCCACCTGGTGGATGCTCCAGCTATTTTATAGACCATTTCTAAGCACCTTGCTTCTGAAATGACCTTTGTAAAGAATGGAGTAGGGGTCACAAAACGGCAGCCTGCTGAGTCCCAGCCTTGGTTAAATTTTATTTGATTCAGCTCAGTACTTCAACGGAGAAGGCAATGGCACCCCACTCCAGTACTCTTGCCTGGAAAATCCCATGGACGGAGGAGCCTGGTGGGCTGCAATCCATGGGGTCGCTAAGAATTGGACATGACTGAAGCGACTTAGCAGCAGCAGCAGCAGTACTTTAAAAAAAAAAAAAAAATAGCCACTTAAAAATCAGGACACTTGGACTTCCCTGGAGGTCCAGTGATTAAGAATCTGCCTGTCGGTGTAGGGGACACAGGTTTGATCCCTGGGGACTTCACATGTCGTAGGGCAACTAAGCCCATGTGCCACGACTGTTGAAGCCTGTCCTCCTTAGAGCCTGCGCTCTGCAGCAAGAGAAGCCACTTCAAAGAGAAGCCCACGCACTGCTACTGAAGAGTAGCCCCCACTTGCTGCACACGGAGCAATGAAGACCCAACACAGCCTGAATAAATAAATATTTAAAAAAACAGGACACTTCATTCAAGTCCAGACTAAGCCTCATTCTCCTACAGTGGATGTCATGGCAAGGAGGCTGGTAGCCTCCTTCAGAGACAACAAGCACTCTCTTGGGGTCTAGGCTTCTCTGGGCCTCACATGACACAGATACAAGTACTTGAATCCTGTCTGTTTTACTCATTTCCCTTGTCTTCCTGGCCCACATACACATCTGAGATTTTACTCCATGAAGGGAGTAAGTTGGTCCAGAAAAGGATGCAGGCATGATAAAGCAAAGATCAAAATTCCTATACTTCAAATATATTTTTGATACCTAGGAAAGGATTTTCATAATCTCCCTAATTACATGTCTGCTCTATTTTATTCTTTCTTCTGTGTTGTACTTTCAAGGGCTCTCGTAATAGAAATTGTCTGAAAGAGCCAACTGCACTTATATAATTAGCATAATGTTAATATTGGTCAAAGATAAATTAGTTCTGCACAAACATGAGATGAATAGACAGAACCAGTTCCCATTAACTGAAAGAGGTCAGTGGAGAACATATTCAGAGATGCTAGCTTGGTCAAAAGTAATCTGCTCTGATTAAGATAGAAAGTAGCTGAATTGTAATAACAGAGCAGCTGCTAAATTCACTGTTGATTTCATCAGGCAACAAGGGATTGGGGATGACTGATGATGATTCCTGAGACTCATCCAAAAAGAGGCACAATGGAGTAATTTTCCTATCTAGTGTCAAATTATTAGCTATTCAAATGGATATTCCTACTTAATTTTAATAGATAAACTGGATTATTTGCTTCTGCTGCACTGTTTTTAATGTGCATCTTATATGGTTGCACTTAACGACCACCACACAAAACACATCCCTACACTCAGCTACTCAATATATTCTAATTTAATTTGAAAATGTGCCCCCTCAAAATGGTTACTCGGAATGAGTGGATTCTAGTTTCTAGTTTCACTCAATTGCTATTGTGCTCTATTGAACAGGTGATTTTTCTCCTGCCCTGCCCTGCCCTGCCCCCATTTTTTCCCACATCTCTCTCTCTGAGAGTCATGGACAGAGAGAGAGGGCTTGGGTTCGAGGTCTGTAACTAAGGCCTTTTGTATGAAGGCTAAAGAATCAGAAGAGAGACTGAGAGGGTCTGTGGCCTGGAAGGCCCTTTAAAAGTACTGAGGACTTCCCTGGTGATCCAGTGGTTAAGAATCCACCTGCCAATGCAGGGGACACAGGTTCGATCCCTGCTCTGGGGAGGTTCCACAGGCCACGGAGCAACCAAGCCCGTGTGCCATGACTACTGAACTTGTGCTCTAGAGCCCATGCTCCACAGAAGAGAAACCACCACAGTGAGAAGCCTGCGCCAAAACCAGAGAGGACCCCCTGCTGGCCGCCACGAGAGAAAGCCTGAGTGCAGCCATGAAGACCCAGCACAGCCAAAATAAATTAATTAATTAAAAATAAATAAAAATTAAAAGTCGATCAAGTTTAAAAACCACATGTCAAGCAGCCCAATCAAAATACAGGCAGAAGACCTAAACAGACATTTCTCCAAAGAAGATAAGCGGATGGCCAAAAGGCACATGAAATGATGCTCAACACCCCTAATTATTAGAGAACTACAAATCAAAACTACAGTGAGATATCACACTTCACACCAGTCAAAATGGCCATCATCAGAAAGTCTGCAAGTAACAAATGCTGGAGACGGTGTGTAACTCTCTTACACTACTGGTGGGGAGTAAATTGGTACAGCCATTATGGAGAACACTATGGAGGTTCCTTGAAAAATGGAAAATAAAGCTACCATGATCCTACAATTCCACTCCTTGGCACATATCTGGAGGAAACAATAACTCAAAAAGATACATGCACCCCAATGTTGATAGCAGCAGTATTTATAATAGCCAAGACATGGAAGAAACCTAAGTGCCCATCAACAGAGGAATGGATAAAGATGTGGTATTTGTACACAAAGGAATACTACTCAGCCATAAAGAAGAATGAAATAATGCCATTTACAGCAATTTGGATGGACCTAGAGATTATTATACTAAGTAAACTAGACAGAGGTAAGTACACATAGCTGGTTCTCTGTGCTATACACCTGAAACTAAGTTATAAATCAACTATACTTCAATAAAAACAAAACCAAAAAACTGTATGTATCAAAATATAAGGAAAGAACATAAATCGATGCAGGGTTTCCAATCAGAATGAGGAATTAGGTCTACAAACGATTTAACTGAGAATCTAGGACTTACTTTGTTACTGAAACATATACCCTCTGGTGGTCTCTCTCGGTAGGCAACTGGTTCTATAGCACGATTACCACCAAACAATTGTCCCTAAGGAAAGGAATGAAATCCATTTCCACTTGCTATTCTGGTGTCCTACATTAATTTAATCAAAAGGCATGTACAGAGCCTCCACAATACAGAAGACGCTGACTAATAAACATTGATAAGTGAACAATGCCCCACTCTCAGTCTGAATTTTCCTCTAGTTAATGTGTCTCCTACCTGCCTATCATAGGGACTGAAATCTTATTAGAGATGCATTTCAAGTTGTATATGCGTGTGAGGTTGGCAAGCACACTGAAAACCAAACATCTCTACTTGTGTGAAGACCACCAACATGATGATACAGAGCTCCTGTTCATACACATGTGTACATCACACTCTCCTTTTGCGGTTGTGCAATAATTTTCTCTCTAACCTCACCCGGGAACATTTCATGCAAAGATGGGCTTGATAAAGGACAGAAATGGTAGGGACCTAACAGAAGCAGAAGATATTAAGAAGAGGGGGCAAGAATACACTGAAGAACTGTACAAAAAAGATCTTCATGACCCAGATAATCATGATGGTGTGATCACTGACCTAGAGCTAGACATCCTGGAATGTGAAGTCAGGTGGGCCCTAGAAAGCATCACTACGAACAAAGCTAGTGGAGGTGATGGAATTCCAGTTGAGCTATTTCAAATCCTGGAAGATGATGCTGTGAAAGTGCTGCACTCAATATGCCAGCAAATTTGGAAAACTCAGCAGTGGCCAGAGGACTGGAAAAGGTCAGTTTTCATTCCAATCCCAAAGAAAGGAAATGCCAAAGAATGCTCAAACTACTACCCAATTACACTCATCTCACACACTAGTAAAGTAATCCTCAAAATTCTCCAAGCCAGGCTTCAGCAATACGTGAACCGTGAACTTCCTGATGTTCAAGCTGATTTTAGAAAAGGCAGAGGAACCAGAGATCAAATTGCCAACATCCTCTGGATCATGGAAAAAGCAAGAGAGTTCCAGAAAAACATCTATTTCTGCTTTATTGATTATGCCAAAGCCTTTGACTGTGTGGATCACAATAAACTGTGGAAAATTCTGAAAGAGATGGGAATACCAGACCACCTGACCTGCTTCTTGAGAAATATGTATGCAGGTCAGGAAGCAACAGTTAAAACTGGACATGGAACAACAGACTGCCTCCAAATAGGAAAAGGAGTACGTCAAGGCTGTATATTGTCACCCTGCTTATTTAACTTCTATGCAGAGTACATCATGAGAAACACTGGGCTGGAAGAAGCACAAGCTGGAATCAAGATTGCTGGGAGAAATATCAATAACCTCAGATACGCAGATGACACCACCCTTATGGCAGAAAGTGAAGAGGAACTAAAAAGCCTCTTGATGAAAGTGAAAGAGGAGAGGGAAAAAGTTGGCTTAAAGCTCAACATTCAGAAAACTAAGATCATGGCATCCGGTCCCATCACTTAATGGCAAATAGATGGGGAAACAGTGGAAACAGCGGCAGACTTTATTCTTGGGGGCTCCAAAATCACTGCAGATGGTGATTGCAGCCATGAAATTAAAAGACGTTTACTCCTTGGAAGGAAAGTTATGACCAACCTAGATAGCATATTCAAAAGCAGAGACATTACTTTGCCAACAAAGGTCCGTTTTTCCAGTGGTCATGTATGGATGTGAGAGTTGGACTGTGAAGAAAGCTAAGCGCCAAGGAACTGATGCTTTTGAACTGTGGTGTTGGAGAACTCTTGAGAGTCCCTTGGACTGCAAGGAGATCCAACCAGTCCATTCTGAAGGAGATCAGTCCTGGGTTTTCATTGGAAGGACTGATACTGAGGCTGAAACTCCAGTACTTTGGCCACCTCATGCAAAGAGTTGACTCATTGGAAAAGACCTTGATGCTAGGAGGGATTGCGGGCAGGAGGAAAAGGGGACGACAGAGGATGAGATGGCTGAATGGCATTACCGACTCAATGGACATGAGTTTGAGTGAACTCCAGGAGTTGGTGATGGACAGGGAGGCCTGGCGTGCTGTGATTCATGGGGTTGCAAAGAGTCGGACACGACTGAACTAATGAACTGAACTGAACTGAACCTCACCCCAAGCATCTGATTTTAAATTTTCATTTTGTTTTGAATGTGACATAAACTTAAGATTCTTTTCCTTCAGAAGATATCAGAGGCTATCTGCCTCATGCGATGTGGAGATGTTAAAATCCCACTATTTATCCCTGTAATTCCTGTTATCTTCTCCCACCCCAAGCATAAATATTTACCTACAATTTAAGCCTAAGTCAAAATGCTCAGTTCTTTATTATTTTTTAAAAATAATTCATACTTGGTGAAGTGTGCAGTTTTTTGGGGGAAAAAAGAACTCAAGAGGAAGATTTTTTTTAATAGACTTGCTAGTGTGGGACAGTTGTGCTGGACTGAAATGCTGAGGCAACTGCCTGGACCACTATGCAACGTCTGCTAGCCTGCCTCACACCCCCGAAGTGAAAGTGAAAGTCACTCAGTTGTATCTGACTCTTTGGGACCCCATGGAGTATACAGTCCCACGGAATTCTCCAGGCCAGAATACTGGAGAGGGTAGCTTTTCCCTTCTCCAAGGGATCTTCCCACTCCAGGGATCGAATCCAGGTCTCTCGCATTGCAGGCAGATTCTTTACCAGCTGAGCCACATGGGAAGCCCAAAAATACTGGAGTGGGTAGCCTATCCCTTCTCCAGCGGATCTTCCCGACCCAGGAATCAAACTGGTGTCTCCTGCATTACAGGCAGATTCTGTACCAACTGAGCTATCAGGGAAGAACCCCACAGGAGCTGAGTGCAAATACAAGTCTTAGTTGCAGAAAAAGGAAATGTTTCTTCTTCTTCTTCCTTCTTTCCTCCTTAAAACAACCTTTTCCTGACCAAGGACTCAGAGACGGTGGGACACTTTTGTCTCTTCTGGTTAGAAACACACAGACACACTCTGTATCTCTATCTTCTTTCTGGTCCATCAAGCCTCCCTTTTCTGCTTTGCTCAAGAGAGGAAGAAGCTGCTCCACCTCATGTTCTGGATCATCAGAATCCCACATCCCAGTTCAGCTCCTAGCATAACCAGCCCCACCCCCAGGCCTTGGCAGGGAAACCCCCTCCCTTTAAAGCCTGGAATCTTGACTATTGCTGAACCCCCAGGACTTGCTCTTTATCACTCTGAGGGCATTTTCTTTGAATGCAATCCAGTCTCTCAGATTCCCACGTCCCAAGAAGCTGCTCTCTGTCCAGTGGAACATTCTGTTGCTGTTCGTTGGGAAGCAGTCTTATTTTGTTCTTTTCATTAGGGAATGTTTCCATGAGGGGCCTGCGCCTCGAAAAGGCTCCATGCTCAGAGAGAGGGAGGCTCTGTCCCCTCCCCCTTTCGTGACCTCTGTCAGGAGTTCTCTGAGGCTCCAGACAAGACAAAACAGGGAGAAATGCTTAGAGCTGTGCTGATAAAATTGCAAGATTTGCAAAGAAACCACTAGCCATGTTGCCTGGATATATTAAAATGTCATCTCTGTCTTTGGGACATGACTGGATTGTTTAGTTAATGCTAGAGGGAAAAATAGAGTTTTTCTCCAGGGAGAGAAGCAGAAGGAGAAGACAGGCATATGGACAGCCGACAGCATTCCAGCCACTTTGTCACAAAGAGCTAAATCCACCCTTATTAGATTCAAAAAATCATCAGCTGATTTGAGACTCCTGGGAATGAGGCTGGGGCTCTAGCAGAGGTGGCAAAAGGCCCCTCAGTTTGGAGGCAGAAGTATAAATTCTATTCTATTTACTCACATTCTTAGGAAGGGAAGCAGAGCTCCTAAACCTTTGTTATTATTTATAACAGTAAAAATTGTAATTACTATTGTCAGGCACTGGACATGTGTTTTAGGTATGCTATTTAATCCTTCCAGCAACTTGGAAACTAGCTATTATTACTACTGTGTATCTTTGATTTTGATTAATTTTTATTTACATTTGCATCACTCACATCCTTACTTGCTCAGGTCACTGCTCAAATATCTTTTTTTTTTTTTTAATTTTGGCTGCACTGGATCTTCTTGCAGCAAGTGGGCTTCTCTAGTTTCAGTGAGGGGGCTTCTTTGCCCCATGGTGTGTGGGATCTTAGTTCCCCAACCAGGGATCAACCCAAGGGCCCTGCATTGAAAGACAGATTCTTAACCACTGGATCACCAGGAAAGTCCCTCAAATGTCTTCTGGGACAAGCCTTTCCTGAGCCCCCAGTCCGTAACCACAGCACCTGACGGGCATGCATGCTAAGCTGCTTCAGTCGTTTCAGTCATGTCTGATCCATTGTGACCCTATGGGCTATAGCCCGCCAGGCTCCTCTGTCCATGGGATTCTCCAGGCAAGAATGCTGGGGCAGGTTGCTATGTCCTCCTCAAGGAATCTTCCCAACCCAGGGATCAAACCTGAGTCTCTTAGTCTATTCACACTGGCAGGTGGGTTCTTTACCACTAGCGCCGCCTGGGAAGCCCATAGCACCTGGCATTCTCTACCTTATTCGTGCAACCCCTTTGAAGCTGTTACATTCTGGGTGAATTCCTCCCAATTCCAATTTCATTCTCTCTTCAGCTATGTTTAGTTTAAAATTTATTCTACTAAGTTTAGAATTTTTTCAATGATCATATTTTCATAATTTCTAATCTTTATTTCATTTCTGCCTGTTTCAATACAGAATAGATCAGTGGCATATGCATAATGTCTTCATGTATCTCTTTAAGGATTCTAAATGTACATATTTTCCAAGTCTTTTTTCAGACGTTTTTGTTATCTTTTTTTCTGGAAAAAAAAAAAAAAAACTCATATTCCAACTATTGATTTTATTGGTTGTCTTTTCTTGGTATAAGAGTCTTTCATACATTTTAAAGTTGGGTTTACAGGGTCATCAACATGTGCAATGCTTTCTGCCTTTCTTTTTCTCTATGCATCACCCTTCTGGGGTTTGAGTTTGAGGCTGGTTCCAAAGGCACTAGGCTATATGCCAGGTAGTGCTAGGCAGCAGGCTTTCAGGCTCAATTCACAGGCCAGGGTAGCCCTGCTCTGGCTTCTAGTTGTGAGCTCTGAGCATGATTCTGGTTCCCATGCCTCCTGCAGAGCACATTTCCCCTGTGGTGTACCTGCAGAAGCCAAACTCACAGTTCCTACTACCTCCTTCCAGATCCAAAGCCTGCCAAGCCCTCAGATCAGCCTTAACTCATCACTTCACATTTCAGTTCCAGGATCATGGACATGTGTATCTCATTTTTTAGTGTGATTATGACTTTTTAAATTCTCTTGGAAATGTTATCTATCATTGCTATGTGTTGGAGCAGAGGGGACTTCAAAACATTCACCTGCAAGGCCATTGAATTCAGTGGATAGAAATAGAAACTGAGAAAAATAGAGACATGGAACTGGGAGGTGGAAAATGGGCAATTGTGTACGGGTTGGAAGAGTAGAGAACCTGACAAAATGATGAGTTCATGTATCACTGGTGAGTTGATGTGCAGGAACCCCAGTTATTAAAATGGAAAGAAAAGTCACACAATTCAGAGTTGGGTTAAATGGCCATGACTTCTCAGGTCCTCCCTCCCTCTCCTTACTTTTTTTTTTTTTAAGTACTTATTTTTCTATGTTTATTTATTTGGCTGCACAGGGTCTTCATTGCTGCATGCGGGATCTTTGGTTGTAGCATGTGGGGTCTATTTCCCTGACTGGGGATCGAACCCAAGCCCCCTTCACTGGCCACTGGGCCACCAGGGAAGTCCTATCCCTCTCCTTCTTTCTTCTCAAACTCCCTCTCCCTCATGAATCATTTCACGTTGGTGACAACTCCTAATATGAGCAACCATTTTGGTTTGCCTAGGACTGTCCTGGTTTCAGCCTTCAAAGTCCTGCTTTCTAGGAAAGCCTTAATCCTAGGCCATCTGGGATGGCCCCATCACCTGAACTCCCTACCTTTCACCTTGTGAGCCCAAAGAGAAGACTTCTAATATCAAAATTAACTTTACTAAAGGACGAGCTTGTGAGACAGTAATGGTAGGGAAAGAAACAGGGGCTGGCAGTGGGCCTTGGCAGCCTTTGCTTGGGTGGAGGAAGCCACAACCCAACAAATACCTTTCACTTCAAATTGTGTAGAAATGCAGACTAGAAAGGGCTCTTTGAAGTATGTGATTCTCAGAATTTGCTTGTTTGAGAAATTTGAGCAACCAGTGCAAATGGTGTTTATAATTCCTTATATATTGGGTTCTGAAATTACTTGCTTTAAGAAAGGGAGGTTGTACAAACATTATTTGATTTGATGTCTCTGTAGTCTTCTTGAGTTCAACAAGTCATGCTGTCATATTTAAGTATGTAATATTAGATAATATTCAGTTCCACTGACTCCATATTCATTATCAGTGATTAAAATCATATATCATCTCATTATATTCAAAGTACCTCTATCTTAGGAGAACACTGCTAAGTTTTATAGCTATCATCACCACGGCCAAAAATAGGCTGCCAAGGTTGCTCTTGACTGTCAGCAATCATTGCTAACACAACACTGATTTTGTTTGAATGATGATGGAGGTCAGTGGTGTGTAGCAGCCATGTACCTTGACTCAGGGAATAAATTAAGATCAATAAGTTCCATCTAGTCATGATTGTATAACACTTTTTCTCTTTGAAAAACCCTTTCCCATTCTTCCTTGCTGCTAGGACTGAAATGTTACCAACTGGGACCAATGAAACATAAAAGTTTGCCAGGAAATTTTTCTTTTCTAATCAAAGAGACAAACTTGAAGGAAAGCTTGCTGTCATCCCTTTTTGCCTTCCTATCTGGAATATGGATGTGATGCCTGGAGCCGAGGTAGCCACATTAAGTCTATAAGGGAATAAGCATAATGATGACAAGCAAGGTGCCTAGTAAGTCAGAGTGAGAAAGAGAGAAAGATCCTGATAACACAGTTGAGCTCTCAGGCCACCCCTAAGACCATACCTCTGGACTTCTTGTTTAATAAAAACAATTGCCCTTTTCATTTAAGTCACTGTTGCTATATCTCTCTCTTTGCTGCTGCTACTGCTGCTAAGTCTCTTCAGTCGTGTCCGACTCTGTGCGACCCCATAGACGGCAGCCCACCTGTCCCTGGGATTCTCCTGGCAAGAACACTGGAGTGGGTTGCCATTTCCTTCTCCAATATATATTTCTCTCTTTACTTGCAACTAAAAAACAATTTCACATTGAAAAGCAAGGTGAATAATGCATAGTAATGACATATGGCTATGCAAATGGGAAAAAATGTTGCCATGACTTTTGGTGGATTTTTTTTTTCATTCCATACCTCTTTATGCTAATTAGGAAAGGAAAGACACTCTTTTTTCTTCCCTCAGTGCTCAATAATTATCAAGTATCAGTACAAAGAAAACACGCTACAATGTGCTCACTGTAGTGGCTATTAAGGGCTGAGACTTGTAAGTCTATAGCTAGATAATGTCATGTTAAAATCCTTCTGTGCATCTTGGAAATATAATCTCATCAGTGCTATATTATTTGGGGGCAAAAGGAAATAGGCTGAGATGCAGCAGATCTTTCAGGGCAATTTTTTTTTTTTTTTTTTTTTTACTGTGAATCTGGATTAAATCCACTGCAAGAACAAGACATTTATCTGTAGCAGGCTGGGAGTTGAACTCATGACCCTGTGCCATCTATCAATATAAAATAAGAAAAGGATTCAGCCAGTGCCCAAGTAGACAATGAGCCCAACCCAAGGCATTCCAATAGTCTCTTTGTTGGTGGGAGGATACATCTTACCTTGGTCAAGGATGAGTAAAGAGGTCAAAAATGAATTATGTGGGGGAAATACTGTAGAACAAGGTACAGAGAACATCACTGAAAAGGCTCAGAGGAAGAACAAGCTTCTGAAAATGGTTTACTGCAGGAACCAGATTTGGGGAAATGTGTGGCATCTTTAATAGAAAAAAATGTAAGGAGGAAGAAAAAACACTAATAGAACCACCCCGCCCCCCCAAAAAACAAACATGTTAAGAATGAACCATAAGAGTTATGAGTACCATTAACTTCTAAGGACCTACTGTGGGCCAGCATTGCTCCAGGAGCTGGGGCTCAGAGATAACATAAACATGATCCTTGACCATCAGGGACTCACAGCACAGTGATCTTATTCAAACCAAAGACCTTATTCCAAGTTGAATTCTAACAGTAGACTATGAGATCATAAGATCCTACTGTATTTGTAAGTGTTTATTTTCAGGGCACAGTTGCTCTATTTTGGAAAGAAATGAAATGACCATGCCTAAGTAAGTAAATGCAGCAGGGAATGCACAGAGGAATGGAAACCAGTGAATGTTTTGTTGAGCTCTGGTTGTTCCAAGAAAGGCACTTAGAAAATCCACCATACTTTAGAAGATATATTTCTCCTTTCTTAACAAGGAAGTGATGAAAGGTGCCCAGGAAGAAAGGTCAGGTAGCGAGAACAACAAAAGCCTCTGTCCAACTAGCATTTAGCCTTTGGGTTGAACTGTAAGCCCTTGGAGAACTCAGATGACTTTTGCACTAGCACAGGGACATGTCCAGGAATTTCACTCACTGCCCCTGATATTGACAACTGTCCATTCAATTTCTGGCCACCCCTCTACCTCCAGCCTCCCCTACCCTCCTGTGAAAACAGAAATTAAGCCAACACACTCAGAACTTCCTATCCTCTCTTCCTCACCTCTGAGGAAATATCAGTTCACAGCAGAAGAGTGCAGGGGAAGAGGATAACCATTCCTCAACCCGTTAATCAAGCTCTTTTCACAGGACCTTGCTGGCTGGTTCACACTGATGGACCTAAGGGTGGGAGTGGGCCACAAGCTGGGCCAGTTGTAGAGAGCATGTCTTGCCCTGGGCAAAGTGACTGCATGCTGGACAGACAGCTGAACCAGTGGGGCCAACTGCAGTGTACCTTCAGAATTTATGACCTAAGGACCACCAAGTACGATGCTCATTTCCCTCTGTGGTGGAGACTAGCATCTCAGAACTCATCAAGATGGTGGTGTTTCCTGCCGTGGGGAGGAAGCTGGCCTGTGGTAGAATGAACGATATCAACACCCCAAGATGTCATGTGACAGAGGCATTCACAGCTGTTCCCAAGGCACAGCAACACCTCCACCTTCCTATAGTTATATCAGCCTTCCATACACATTTCCCTTTGAATCTAAAGGAGTTCATACTGGGTTTTGACATTTACAACCAAAGACAAACAACAACAAAAATCCACTGATTGTTATACCCTTTGTATATTCTGGGTTTCCAAAAGAAAAGTTTTCCTGATTATAAAATGAGATTCATAAAATTCAAACAATGTTGAAAATATATTTTAAAAATTACTATAATTCTACCATCCAGATACAACCATTCACTGTCTTAATACTCTTGCAAGCATTTCTTTTTTTATATTTACTTTTGTTTATTTGGCTGTACCAGGGCTTAGCTGGCATCTTTAGTTCCAGCATGCAAATACTTAGTTGCAGCACGTGGACTGAGTTCTCCCGCCAGGGATCAAACCCAAGCCCCCTGCATTGGGAGCACAAAGTCTTAGCTGCTGGACCACCAGGGATTTTTTTTCTTTTGAAATATAGATAAATAGATAATTTTATAAGACTGAGATTTTATAATATACCATTTCACCTAAAGTATATTTTTGCTATTTTTATAGAATAATACTTCTAAGATCAGATCAGATCAGTCACTCAGTCATGTCCGACTCTTTGTGACCCCATGAATCGCAGCACGCCAGGCCTCCCTGTCCATCACCAACTCCCAGAGTTCACTGAGACTCACGTCCATCAAGTCAGCAATGCCATCCAGCCATCTCATCCTCTGTCGTCCCCTTCTCCTCTTGCCCTCAATCCCTCCCAGCATCAGGGTCTTTTCCAATGAGTCAGCTCTTTGCACAGATTATCAGTTCAGTTCAGTTCAGTTCAGTCACTCAGTCGTCTCCGACTCTTTGCCACCCCATGAATCGCAGCACGCCAGGCCTCCCTGTCCATCACCAACTCCCGGAGTTCACTCAGACTCACCTCCATCGAGTCAGTGATGCCATCCAGCCATCTCATCCTCTGTCATCCCCTTCTCCTCCTGCCCCCAATCCCTCCTAGCATCAGAGTCTTTTCCAATGAGTCAACTCTTGGCATGAGGTGGCCAAAGTACTGGAGTTTCAGCTTTAGCATCATTCCTTCCAAAGAAATCCCAGGACTGATCTCCTTCAGAATGGACTGGTTGGATCTCCTTGCAGTCCAAGGGACTCTCAAGAGTCTTCTCCAACACCACAGTTCAAAAGCATCAGTTCTTCAGCGCTCAGCCTTCTTCACAGTCCAACTCTCACATCCATCCATACATACAATACTTCTAAATATACATTTAAAAAATGGGTACATAGTGTTTTATTACATTAAATCAACTTAATGTACTCAGACCATTTTGAAGGACATGTAGGTTATCTCAAAAGCTTCACTATTGTAAAGAACACAACAATGAACATCTTTGTAAATACATTTTTGAGCACTTGATTACCTCTTTAGGATATATTACTCACTGCTCAAATTCTAATACTGTTACTTGTTTTACAGAACTCAACAAGTTTTTCCAACTCTTCCTGTGGCCTGACTTATCAGTTTCACATATGTCCTCTTGATTCACTCCTCATGTATTCATACTGTCAATAAATATTTACTGAGTATGTATTAGGTACCAGCCACTATACTAGATTTTAGGGAAACCAATGTGGGTAAACTTTGGGCTTTATCCTTAGATCCTTGAAACCAGCATCTATTGAAATCTGACTCTGCTAAACACTGTACAGGATTCTTTACCTCATTTATTCTTCTTTTTTTTTTTTTTATGTTTTCTGCTCATGTGGTTTCTTCTTTTTTTTAATTTATTTTTTATTTTATTTTAGTTTTTAACTTTACAATATTTTATAAATGAGGAAAAGAAAGGTCAGAAAAGTTGAGTAGCTTGTCCAAGATCCTACAGTTTTAGTAAGTCCAAAGCTGGAATTCAAACCCAGGTCTATCTGATTTCTTTCTGTCATACCTAGTTTAAGGAGAGAGATATAAAAACAAATGACAAAAGTAAACTGTAAGAGCTTTGTAAAATCTGAACAGAAGGATGGAATTATGTTCATCAACCACGATGACAGTAGAGTCAGACCTTAGGCAAGTCTTGCAGGTGGCTTTTTCATAGCCCAGGTTAAAGGGCCAAAACCCAACCTTCAGTGATTTGCCCTACTCCACCCAGCTCCAAGAGGCCCTTGGTAAGCCAAAATACTTGCCAGCTGGGACAATGGGGAGAGAAGCAGGCTGTTTCTAAACAGCTCCTATTTAGAGAAGCTTAAACCAGAAGGTTGTAATGCAGATTCCTAGAAAGATCAGAAGCACAGTGAGAGAGCAGACAGTCTTATCGAAGAAGAGCTCAGAGAAAAGGGACAAATGGCTGGGAAGCCTCAGGGCTCAGGTGTAGGGGTGACACCCTGAGTGGGCTCACCCCATGAACAGGTGATGCCTCAGCCATAAGCCAACCCTCAGGATAAGCAGGTGCTTCACTGGAGGCTGGGCATTGGAGGAGGCTGCAAACATGCTTACAAGGCATGAGGCTGCAATAGCTGATTGAGCTTGGATGGTTTGTGACTCAGAGTCTGCTGAGGGCATTAGATTTGTCTGGACAAGATCCCACAAAGCTGACCAGGCAGCACCCCATGATGTGGAGCCAGGAAATACTTCCCCGGATCGACAGGCTTCAGCTGTTTGTCTCCCTCCCTAAGGGAAGTCTTGAGGTGCTGGGCATGCACATGTGGGAGTCTGCCTCTTGAGCTGCTATCTTCATCCCTCCCTTTCTTGTATGTCTTCTACATGGGCTCCTTGTCTTGCAGCTGAGCCCCCACTGGAAGGATCATGGCAGAGCTCAGTGAATTTCCAACCTAAACCAAACCCCCTTTTTAAATACACAAAATCTTGACTGGAACACCAACAGAGAAAGCAAATGAAATTGGAGTTGCTCCCATCTGAGTGGGGGTTGGAGATGCCAGAGTCCCCTTCCTCTCCCAGGATGTTTTGTTGTGCACACGGTTTAAAAACCACCACTGTAGGGCTGCAAGATCTCTGAATTTAAAGTTAGAACACCCAGGTTCTAATCCGGGCTCTGCCACGTAGAAAGAGTGGGGCTTTCAAGAAGTCATTTAACCTCTCTTAAAGCAAAGTCGCTCAGTCATGTCCGACTCTTTGCAACCCCATGGACTATAGCCTACCAGGCTCCTCCGTCCATCGGATTTTCCAGGCAAGAATACTGGAACGGGTTGCCATTTCCTTCTCCAGGAGATCTTCCTGACCCAGGGATTGAACCGGGGTCTCCTGCATTGTAGACAGATGCTTTACCATCTGAGCCACCAGGGAAGTTTCCATCCGTGAAATGAAGATAGTAATTTTTGTCCCCTTCAGCAGTTTCTGTGAACATCAAGTGTAACCATGTGGGTAAAAGCAGCTGTAAAATGCCATGGAAGTGTGAGACGTTCCTTTCCTTGGCTTCTCCACACATGCCTAGCCCACGACAGCTCCACATCCTTGGATAGGGGACAAAGCCGCATCTCTCGGGACCCAAAGAGTGTGATTTACTTACTTGTATGGTTTCCAAAGAGAAATAGTCATCTCCAAGGCAATATCTCTAAGGTTTTCCTCCCCTCCATGTTGTTATTTGTGGATGGCCTTCTTCACCTTTTTTCTGACTGATAGACCTACGTCTATGCCTCAGTCCCACACCAGGATGCCCAAACCGGCTTGCCCTCAGGCGCTCTCACCTGGACCATAGAGTCTGCCACAGCAGGACTCCATGAGTGCTGGCTGATTTAGTTACTTGGCTTTATGATGCTCCGGGAAGACCCTTTTAGCAGGGAACACCCAGGTCATCTCCTCTCCCCTCTAATCATACCCCAGGTCCATACAAAGCAAAAAAGTTGAGTCTCTCCTCAGAGTTGTGCCAGAGAAAACGTGATGCCTGATGTTCCCATTTGCTCGGCACTGTCTGTGGCAGCACTACATGTGGCAAAAGGCAGCCTGAGGTGTGATAACACACCCACTCCAGGCCCTCCCACCTGCAGAGCCAAAGATCATAGGAATGAGGGTGGTGGTGGTGGGAACCCTGGTTCATCAGAAGGGACCATGTCAGCTCCTCAAAGTCATGGACTGACTTAAATTGTGGTTTGATCTGGACGGTGGTTTAGTAAAAGATGGTGCCCACGCTTGTTCTCTGCTACCTGTCAGCTTGCCCACACTGCTAGGGGTCTCCTTCTATCGTGTGATACTCAGAGTGGGTGGCCTGAGTTGTAATCGTTCGTTCCCAGATAGTCACCAGGGCTTCCCTGGTGGCTCGACTGGTAAAGAATCTGCCTACAATGCAGGAGGCCTGGGTTTGATCTCTGGGTCAGGAAGATCCCCTGGAGAACAGAATGGCAACCCACTCCAGTATTCTTGCCTGGAGAATTCCATGGACAGAGGAGCCTGGTGGGCTACTGTTCACAGGGTTGCAAGGAGTCAGCCGTGACTGAGCGACTAACACAGATAGTCACCAGCTCTATACCAAAGGTATATGCAAGTTTGTTATATTAAATTGGATTGACTGTTTTCTGGGTGGGACCTCAGCCAATGGTACAAATTCTGCTAGTAGAATGGTAGAGTGGTTTCAGGCCAATGATGCCAACAGTCACCTCTGAAGAGAGAGAAAGTTGACTTTGTTAAAAGGCTAGTGGTTTGGATGGCCCATTTTGGGCAAGGTAGATATTGGATTTCAAATGGGGACAACAATTTCACCCTGCATCCCATAGGCAAATAGAGCCTAATGCAGCAGTTACTCAGAAGAGATTCACTTCCTCCTTTTGCACCTGTTTTGACATTTCCTATAGTTTCATAGCCCACTTGACTTTAGTGGAACCACAGAGAGTTTTTCTGGAATTACCAAGCCAAATCTTGCATGTTCTTTTTCCTTTTTTTCTTTTTCTTAAAACTTGGTGCCTCATTTTAAAAGGTTTTGCTGACATATAGTTGATGTACCGTATTATATAAGTTATAGGTATACAATATAGCAATTCACATTTTCAAAGGTTATATCTGACATATAGTTATCCTAGAATATCGGCTATATCCCCGTGTTGTATGACATATCCTTGTAGCTTATGTATTTTATACACAGTAGTTTGCACCTCTTAATCCCCTACCCTATCTTGTCCCTCTCTCTTCCCACTCCCCAGCGGTAATCAGCAGTTTGTTCTCTGTATCTGTGAGCCTGCTCTTTTTTGATATTCACTAGCTTGTTGTATCAGAGAAGGCAATGGCACCCCACTCCAGTACTGTTGCCCGGAAAATCCCATGGACGGAGGAGCCTAGTAGGCTGCAGTTCATGGGGTCCCTAAGAGTCGGGCACGACCGAGCGACTTCCCTTTCACTTTTCACTTTCATGCATTGGAGAAGGAAATGGCAACCCACTCCAGTGTTCTTGCCTGGAGAATCCCAGGGACGGGGGAGCCTGGTGGGCTGCCGTCTATGGGGTCGCACAGAGTCGGACACGACTGAAGCGACTTAGCAGCAGCAGCAGCAGCAGCTTGTTGTATGTTTTAGATTCCACAAGTGAGTGATACCATGCAGTGTTTGTCTCTCTTATGTCACTAAGCACTGAATTTCCTTTTGAGTGGCAGAGTCCCATGAAGAGAAAGAATAAATACTGTGAAAGGAGTGAGGTCACTGGCAGAGAATTCTAAGCCTTGAGCCTTGAGATGCCTGGCAGCAAGATCCACTCTGCTTGCCAGAGCGGCACTCGAGGCTTTCACTGTTTGGCCTCTTCACACTGCTCAGATCTGCTCCTTGATGTTCCTCTGAAATGTGGTCACCCCTCAGGGCCAGGCTTTAGGACCTAGGTGTTCTCCCAGAGAATGATGTGGGAAGAGACGTTTCTTTGCCTCTTCCGCCCTCTCCACTCCCACAGCCCATCCTTGCGTCTTTCCATGGTGCCCACGAGACATCACCCACACTCCCCGTGGCCACTACCCAGCTATCTGCACAAGCAGGGCTCCCTGCCATTCAGCCTGCCGGTCAGCTGTGGATGTGGTGTCACCTCTGTGTCCCAGGGGGACATCCTGACCTCGAGCTCAGCAGATTTCAAGCTGAAGACCAGAGAACCCATTGGTGAATAGGTGTAAAATGTGTTTGGTGCCTACACTCAAGATTTAATTCTATGTATCACAAAGGGATAGGGAGTGGATGCGGCAATTGCAATTTCAGTTGGTTCATTGGTATTAAATTCCTTCCCCACCAGATCTTTTACCAGAGCTGTTAATTTCTCCTCCATTTTTCTCCTTTAATTTTCTCTGCTTAGGGAGCTAATCAACCATGACAAGAATAAGACGCCAGCAGCCAGGGGAAGAGGAAAACAGGAGCCTGGATCCTCTGCAGTCTGGACCATGGGCTCCTGACCTGACTGTATCCCATCTCACAGGGATGAGTCGTCTCCCCATCTTCCTCCCTGTTTATAACCCAGGCCCTCCACAAGGGCCCTGTCTCCATGGGGCCCACTAACCAGGATGCAAGTCATTCAGTCATGTCCAACTCTTTGCGGCCCCATGGACTGTAATCCACCAGGCTCCTTTGTCCATGGAATTCTCCAGGCAAGAACACTGGAGAAGGTTGTCATTTCCTTCTCCAGGAGATCTTCCTGACCCAGGGCAGAAGTTCAGAAACTGTGACTTTGCTTCTAGGGTAGGAGGGGAGGAACAAGCTGGCTGTTGCCAAGGGAATAAGGAGTCCTATGTGAGTTTAAGATGTTCTTGGCCAGGGAACCGGAGGGTGAGCATGGAGACACGCCAAAGCCCCCAGTGCAGGATATAAAACAGAAGTGTCCCTGGATAAGATGATGGGGCAGCTGGTGACCCACTTTGCATGTGCTCCTGGGAGACTAAAGTTAGTTCTGGCTCACACCAGGTGGAGGGCTTCATTTAGCTCTTCCCCACCACCGTGCTGGGGGCTTGCTACACTTGAGCTACAACAGGGTCTGCCGCCCTTTCAGAGTCATAGATGGGGCTCCAAATGATCACCGTGTCTGTGTAAAGGCAGGGGAAAGTCACAGCTACTCCTTCCCCTTGCCCCAGGTCTGGACATCATCGATGTAAAGTCTGGCTGAAATGGACCAAAGGATTGTTGAGTGTTGCCTAGTTATCCTAAGGCCATCATGTCCTTCTCTCTCTTCACTCCACCCCAAACCTAAAATATCACCAGATTCCACAAGAGAGGCATCGCTAACAGACCTCACCAGATCCATTTCCATTCACCTGTCTCCTGTTAGGGGCTTCCCAGGTGGTGCTAGTGGCAAAGAACCCAATTCCAGTGCAGAAGACACAAGAGACCTGGGTTCGATCCCTGGTCTTGATCCCTGATCTCCGTTGGGTTGGGAAGATTCCCTGGAGAAGGACATATTAACTCACACCAGTATTCTTGCCTGGAGAATCCCATGGACAGAGGAGCCTGGCAGGCTACAGTTCAAAGGCTTGCAAAGAGTCGGACATGACTGAAATGACTTAGCAGGCATGCATGTCTCCTATAACATTACTCCCTGTGCTTGTCACCCTTCTGAGCTCTGACCCCATGATGGCCTTCCTTTCTGTGGTCTAACCTCATTTCCTTATACCCAATGCTCAGCTTCTCAGGCCTTCAATTTTCTTCCTTCCTTCACTATGGTTTGTGTTTCCTTTGCAGTGAGTCGCCTTGAGCCATGCAGGCCCCCAGCTGTGCAGGACCCAGGAGGCAGGCACCCCGAGCAGGGTACCTGGAAGAGAGGAAGGGGTGTTGACCAAAGAGCCCCTGGGAAGAAGAGGTCTGTGGGTGGTGTGTCTCAGCTGTGGGATTTGAACAGACCCTCAAAGGTTGGCCAGGAAACAAGGGCCCTGTTGGCCGTACCCTAGGGGCACCCATGTTGTGCAAGAGGCATGATGCCCCCAACTGTGTTTTTGAAAGACTACACATTAGAGAGGAATTTTTTTTTTCTTTTAAAAAGGAGTGGGTACAGGGAGGAAAGGGTGGTGGTCTTAGGATGTGAGACATCCTCTCGGCTGCCTCAAATCAGAGGTTGTCAGGGCTGGATGAAGTCCCGCCCGCCGCGCTCTCCGTGACCCTGTGGGAGTGTGGTAGGGAGGAGGGCTAGACGGAATAGAGATGGAGGAGCGCTCAGAACCCCTACCTCGGGCAGCCTGCCCGGCCAAGTGAGTGAGAGAACATCCCCTTTTTTGGTCTTGGAGATTAAGGGCAGTTATCTTGTCGGGAAAAAGTTATAGATTCTAATGCTTCCAAAACCGAGAGGCTGGTTGGTGCCTGGATGCTGATCACTAGAACAACAGACAAGCCAGAGGAAAAGCTGAGGGGGACTGGGACAGCGTTTAGGAAACTTGTCACCCATAAAACCACCTGACCTGTATTTGAACACAGTCATTTTCGCTGGCTCGCTGACAGTGTGACCACCACAGAGCGGGCCACCTGCTGGCGTGCTGGGTGCTACATAGTGACAGCAAAAGACACAGGAGGCTGTGTTCACAAGGAGCTAAGTAGCTGATGGGGGAGGGGAGACAGGACCCAGGAACACCCAGCAGGATCTGTATGAATAAATACAAGAATTCCTTGGGGGAAGAAAAAAACGAATTCCTCAGGGATAGACAGCAACAGGGCAGATGGTCCCCAGCAGCTGCTACAGACACACACACAGACACACACAACCATGTGGGCCTTGAGATCAACCTTGGAGACTGACCCAGATTCCTCAGATTGGTTGGAAGCTCTCAAATACTGTTTCCAGTGGTTTGTTCCGGAAGAGACGTCGGCTCCTCTGGGAATCACTTTGGAGCATGTTCCCTCTAGAGACCAGTCATAAACATCAGGGACCAGGTCCCCGCAGAGCAAAGTCACTCTATGTAGATGGTGGATCAGGCCCCAACAGAAGAGGCTCAGAACCCAATAGAAGAGGATCAGAAATAAGGGAGCCTCAAAAATAGTAAAATGGCTGCAAACTCCCACTCCTAAATCAAGCCAGTCACGTTAACAGACCTCACACCTGAGGGATGGTTTTGTTTGTCCATTTCTCCCACATAGAAGGAAACAGGTGCTAAGAAAGGTAAGTTATAAAAGAAAACTCCTGGGACTTCCCTGGTGGTCCAGTGGTTAAGATTCTGTGCTTCCAATGCAGGGGGTGCAGGTTCAACCCCTGATTGGAAAACTAAGATCTGATGTACCGCAGGGCAAGTAAGCCCACCCACCACAACTGCTGAGTCAACACACTCTGGAGCCCGTGAGCCACAGCTAGAGAGTCCGTGTGCCGCAACGTAAGACCCTACTTTCCCAACGAAAGTGCTGCAACTAAGACCCAATGCAGCCAAATAAAATTTTTTTTAATTAAATTAAAAAAAAAAAACAAAAAAACTACTGGCTTATCCTGATTATCTGGGAACAAACACAGAGATGACTTCTTTCCTATAAACGTGAAAGCTGTAGGGAGTGGAACCAGGAGTTCTCAACCAGGGCGCTCTTGGTATTACGGCCTAGAGAGTTTCTTTGCTATGACTGTCCTGCGCATTGTAGAATGTTTAGCCTGTCTCTGTTGACTGGGCCCTGGCTCCGTGTGCGACAACCAAAAATGTCTCCCGACGCTGTCAAAGGTCCCCTAGGGGCAAAGTCACGTGCAGTGGGGTCTCACTGCGACAGATGAAAGGGTTGGGGTCCCAGGCTGCACTAGGGCAAGCCTCCCACTCATTTGGAAAGGGCTTGACTTCCAAAATGGAAACAGAATCACAGGAGGGTCAGTGAAGGTCACAGGGCTCAGCATGATCAAATTCAAATAACGTGTGGTGCCTTCTCGAGAAAAAAACGTTTGAGAATTTCCAGGGTCGATATAAATTACTTTTATAGCGTCGTTAGTTAGCTATGTACAGACATGAAACTAGGCATGTATCCCACAGGCTTGTAACTTCTACAACTATAAAATCAAAACAGCTTCACGATTGTGACAACCCAACAGCAAAGCAATAAATCTTAAGTTAACAGCATTCCTTTAATGAGACAGATGGCATAATTTTGTGGAGTAAACTGCCCCTGGCTTTGTCACTGGGTGCCAAGTCCTCTTGGGGGTAGGGCATTGTCCCCTGACTCACATCTCACACAACACGGTCTCTTCAAACTTCCATGAAAACTCTGGCTGTGAGCCTTCCATGAGGTCACTTGGCAAACGCAGACACTACTCATGAGGCCCACTTGTGCATTCACCTTACCGGCCTGAGACAATCGAAGCAACACCTCTGGGCCCCGGTGTGATCATAACCAGAGAGTGTTGCTGGCTCTGTCAGCTTTAAGGTGGACTTACAGAGGACCCGGATGATGTACGTGTTCTTTAGAGTCTCATCCAAATGGGAAGAATTTCCTATTTTTAAAGAATTAAAGTTCCCACAGAGAACTCCCAAGAATACACCAGGAGACTCTCAGAGGAGTTCTAGTCGGGTCTGATCCTCTTTACAGATGAGGCTCAAGACCCTGAAAACTGCCCTGGGAAACGAGTGCTGAGGCTCAGGGCTGGCTGGAAAGGGGCCTGGGCTCTGGCGGCCAACGCCCTTTCCTCTCTGTCCCTGCACCACACTAGAGAATTCTTACATGAGACTATGTATAAGATTTAGCTTATTGTTTTAAATGTTCATTCAACTGAACACGTCCATTTTTTAAAGTAACTAAACTGACCTAGGTGGTTTCTTTTTACAAATCTCAGTCTTTTAGTATTTGTTTGTGCACACTTAGTGCAGATGTGTGTGAAATACAACACACACATTTACATAAAAGTTCATTAAACATTAACATCCAGTGTAGGGACTGGCCTGGTGGTCCAGTGGCTAAGACTTTGAGTTCGCAATGCAGGGGGCCTGGGTTTGATCCCTAGTCAGAGAACTGGACCCCACAAGTCATAGCTAACGATTTCTACACATTGCAATGAAAGATTCCACACGCTGGAACCAAACATCCCATGTTCCACAATGAAGATCAAAGATCTCGCATGCTGTGACCAAGACCTAGTGAAGTCAAATAAATAAATTTTTTTTTTTAAATATTGAAAAATATCTAGTTTCGTGAGAAATTGTGAAGCAAAAACTCATGAAACAAAACATTTGCAGTGCCCAGAAGTCCCGAGTATACTTTGCGATCACTATCCTTCCTTTCCTCCAAAAGTAATTGCCATTAAAGGAAACTATAAGCAAGGTGAAAAGACAGCCTTCAGAATGGGAGAAAATAACAGCAAATGAAGCAACTGATGAAGAATTAATCTCAAAAATATACAAGCAACTACTGCAGCTCAATTCCAGAAAAATAAACAACCCAATCAAAAAATGGGCCAAAGAACTAAATAGACATTTCCCCAAAGAAATACAGATGGCTAACAAACACATGAAAAGATGCTCAACATCACTCATTATCAGAGAAATGCAAATCAAAACCACAATGAGGTACCATTTCACACCAGTCAGAATGGCTGCGATCCAAAAGTCTACAAGCAATAAATGCTGGAGAGGGTGTGGAGAAAAGGGAACCCTCTTACACTGTTGGTGGGAATGCAAACTAGAACAGCCACTATGGAGAACAGTGTGGAGATTCCTTAAAAAACTGGAAATAGAACTGCCTTATGATCCAGCAATCCCACTGCTGGGCATACACACCGAGGAAACCAGAATTGAAAAAGACATGTGTACCCCAATGTTCATTGCAGCACTGTTTATAATAGCTAGGACATGGAAGCAACCTAGATGTCCATCAGCAGACAAATGGATAAGAAAGCTGTGGTACATATACACAATACTCAGCCATTAAAAAGACTACATTTGAATCAGTTCTAATGAGGTGGATGAAACTGAAGCCTATGATACAGAGTGAAGCCAGAAAGGAAAACACCAATACAGTATAATAATGCATATATATGGAATTTAGAAAGATGGTAACAATAACCCTGTATGCGAGACAGCAAAAGAGACACAGATGTATAAAACAGTCTTATTATGGACTCTGGCAGAGGGCGAGGGTAGGATGATTTGGGAGAATGGCATTGAAACATGTATATTATCATATGTGAAATGAATCGCCAGTCCAGGTTCGATGCATGATACAGGATGCTCAGGGCTGGTGCACTGGGATGACCCAGAGGGATGGGATGGGGAGGGAGGTGGGAGGGCGGTTCAGGATGGAGAACACGTGTACATCCGTGGCAGATTCATGCTGATGTATGGCAAAACCAATACAATATTGTTAAGTAATTAGCCTCCAATTAAAATAAATTTGTATTTTAAAAAACAGAAGAAAATAAAACTCAAACAAAACAAAAGTAATTGCCATCCTAACCTTACTTCTTATAAGGATTCCCTGGCTTTTCTTTATAGTGTTGCCCTCTCTATATGCATCCCTGAACAACAGACTGAGTTCTGCCTGTTTGAGAGCTTCTACCAACTGCGTCTTGCTTCTTTTGCTCAACATTCTGTCTGTGGAATTCATCCCTGCTATTGTAAATGGCTCTGGCCCTCACTTATCCTTTCTAAGTTGGGCAGACATTTGGGTTGTTTCCAGCTTGGGGCTATTAGGAACAATGCTTCTCTAAACACTCTTGTATATACCCTGATCCACAGGAAATACATACACATCTCCCTCCAGGGCATTTTCCCACAGTGGCATTTCCTCACTCGTCAACAGGGTGTCGTCAACAGCGAATCTTCAACCTCAGTAGCCAATAACTATTTTCCAAAGTCATTACTTCAATTGCAAGTCCCACTAGCAGTACTTCCCATTATTCTCTGTCCTCATTAGCACTTATTATTGTCAAACTTTAAAATTGTAACTGTCGGGTGGGTGTGTAGAGATATCTCATTATGGGTTTAATTTGCATTTCCCTGGTTATGAAGAAAAAAAAAAAATAAGGTACCTCTTGCTTCAGTCATTGGGCACATGAATTTCTTCCTATGTGATGTGCCTGTTCAAATGTTTTACCATCTTTCTATTGTCAAATTTAAATTTTCTTCTTAAATCAATATTACCTTCATCAAAATTTTGTTTGACACAAATGTATGCCCATCTTTCAAGGTACCTCTGCTTACCTGAGGACTATATACAGCTAGAGGCAAAATGTCTAAGATCAGCAAGTTTGGAAGTGATTGTTTTTTCCACTCCAAGTCATTAAAAAGATAACAATAGATATTCACAGAGGAAATACCTATCCAGATCTTTTTTCTTGCCTTCATTTTCCAAATTCAACATCCTTTTATTGAGTTTGCTCCCTCCTGCTTCCCCATATTTTCCTAGAGAACAAACATACCTTTATATATCACCATACTTTGTTAAAATCACCAAGAACAGACAAAGTCATTTATTATTCTATTCTCTATTTCTCAGTGCGGTGTGTTGTATACACTGTTATGAGTTAGCTAAATGTCTATAATGAAGTGGTTGAATATATGTGACAATGCAGCTGAGATTTTAAATAAAATATGCATATACAACTCTAATAGTTATGATATCTAATGAAAAATAAACAGCTCAAGCCTCAGCTCTAGCTTTTGCTCCCCTTATCTCCTTTAGACATTTGGGGATGAGCTCATTGGCAAAGAGCGAAGCCCATATAATCTACCATTAAATAAATTATTCAGTAATCTGTGATGCCCTTGTAACATGAGAATCCCCTATTAAAAAAATAAATAGCTGCTCTGCTTATGGAGGCATGTGCCTACTGTATATAGTCTTTATAAAAGTTGCTTTGCTAGTGAACCCAATTAGGCCTCTCTGGTCATCTACAGAATTGATGTTTGTTGCAGGGTTTTTATACTCAACCATTTATCACATGCATATGTACGGGTATGTGATACATATACACACACCCAGAGAACCATCAGAGAAAGTCCAAGCACGTATGAGCTATTTGTTAGAGCTGTCTCTTTTTTCCCATAACACTTTGGACCCTCAAATAGGGACAAAGTGAGTATGGGACATTCTATAATAGTGATAGGAGTTTCTGGCTGTATCCAAGCAACTGGGTCTCTACTTTTTTTAAAGTAAACATTTAAGTTGTCTGCTAAAAGCATCAATTTCCCTCCAGACAAATAAAAACGTGGACACCGTGTTTCCCCTCTTACCTCTCATTTTCCCCCAGGGGTGAGTAGAAGGCCTGGAAGGTGGGGTAGGATCCGGGCTACATGGAGTTGACGAACTGAGGAGGCAGCTTACAGATCAGAACTGGGCAGAGAGCCCAAATGCATTCTCATTCAGGAAGGGCTGGAAAAGAAATAGGTGTCTATTTTTCATAGTTTAATTTTTTGATTACAAAAATATCTTATGAACGTAGAAACATAATTGGTATGTGGACTAAGCAATTCCCTCTATTGTAGGCCCATGATGGCCAGAATAGCTCATTTACTCTATTATTCATGCAGTATTTGTCATTTTTGAGTTGGCAATTACTGAAAATGTTTCAACACTGCATCAAGTCATGTCTCAAAAGCAGACACTGATAGAATCCTAAGCATGTTGGAAAAAATGTAGATTGATGAGTGAAATGGAATTATGTGAATACTAGTGGAAATTAGGTGGAAAATTTGAAAATTTCCAACACTTCACACAGTTGTTTAGTAAAGAAGCTTCTGAAAAAACAGTACACGAGACAGAGAAAGACCAGTACTGTATGATATCACTTACCTGTGGAATCTAAAAAAACACAACGAACTAGTGAATATAACAAAAAAGAAGCAGACTCACGGATGTAGGGAACAAACTAGTGGTTACCAGTGGGGAGAGGGAAGGCAGGAGAGGCGATACAGGAGTACGCGATTAAGAGGTACAGACAACTGTGCATAAAAATAAACTACAAGGATATACTGTACAACTAAGGAACTATCAGCAACATATAGACAATAATAGCTATAAATGAAACATAACCTTTACAATTGTAAACCACTATATTGTATACCTATAACTTATTCATACTCTACAACTATAGCTCAATTTTTAAAAAGTAACAACAAAAAAAAAATAAGATAACGTATTAGAAAAAACAATGCATGAAAGTTGCACAAATGAGTTTACAATTCAAAGCTGAAATATTAAAAGATTTCAGAACTTAAATGACCACAATGAGGTTCTACTACACACCCATCAGAATGATTATAATACGAAGTAGTAACGATATCAATTATTGGCAAGGATGCACAAAAACGAATCACTCCTACTTTGCTGGTGGAGAACATTTTGATAGTTTCCTATAAAACTAAACAGGCAGTTACCACATGATCCAGCAACTGCACTCTTGGGCAATTATCCCAGAAAATAAAAACTTACATTTTATCTTTATACAAAAATCTATATATGAACGTTCATGGCAGTTTTATCCATAATTGCCCCGAACTGAAAACAACCCAGATGTCCTTCAGTGGATGAATGGTTAAATTAACTATGGTACATCTATACGTTGGAGTACAACCCAGCATAAAAAGAAACAGCTTATGAACACGTGCAAAAACTTGGATGGATCTCAAGGGAATCACTGTTGTTTAGTTGCTAACTTGTGTCTGACCCTTTGCAACTCCATGGACTGCAGTGCACCAGGCTTCCCTGTCCTCCACTATGTCCCAGACCTTGCTCAAACTCATGTTCATTGAGTCAGTGATGCTATCCAGCCATCTCATCCTCTACTGCCCTCTTCTCCTCCTGCCTTCAATCTTTCCCAGCCTCAGGGTCACGTTTGAGGGAATTAAATTGAGTCAAAAAAGCCAGTCCCGAAGGTTTCATAGGTTTTTATTTCATTTATATAACATTCTTTTTAAATATGTTATTTATTTGTTAATTTTTGGCTGCACTGGGTCTTCATTGCCGCACTCAGGCTTTCCCTAGTTGTGGCTTGTGGGCTTCTCATTGCAGTGGTCTCTCTTGATGAAGAGCATGGGCTCCAGGATCTGAAGGCTCAGTAGTCATGGCTAACAGGCTCTAGAGTTCAGGCTCTAGAGAGCAGTGGACGGGCTTAGTTGCTCTGCTGCATCTTCCTGGAATCTTCCTGGAACAGGGATCAAACCTGTGTCTCCTGTATTGGCAGGTGGGTTCTTCACCACTGGACCACCAGGAAAGTCTTATATAACATTCTTGAAACAACAAAAACATAGTAATAGAGAACAGGTTGTCAGGGGTTCGGGCTGGGGGTAGTGAGGAGGGAGCAAGATGAGGATGTGTGGCGTTAGACAAAGGTTATCACAAGAGATAATGATTGATAAACGAAACTCCACATGTGATAAAATAGCAAAGAACTTAATACACACACATACGACAAGGGAAATACGAATAAGATCTGGGGATTAGACCAGTGTCAATATCCTGACTCTGATATTGTCCCACAGTTTTACAAGCTGTTTACCATTGGGGAAAATTGGGCAAAGAACTTACAGTATCTCCCTGTATTATTTCTTACCAACCACTGCACATGAATCTACCTCAAAATAAAGTGTTCAATTAAATTTTAAAAAGTAAATGCAATCTGGTATTCTCATGATGGGCCTTTGTTAACCTTGTTATAGAAAGAAAGAATTCAGGTGTGAAGCTACAGAAAGACCAGTGGGGAAGCCCGAGAAGCCCAGAAAATGTTCAAAGTGGAGGACAAAAGCAGAGGCTGGAGTTATTCCTGCCCCTGTGCACGCACATGGATGAAGGGAAGGCGTCAGCGGAGGTGTTTTGGGCACCAGGGCAGCGTGAGGGGGAGCTCTTAGCAACAGGGATCTGCTATATGCTAGTGAGGAAGCTTCCAGAGGCCCAGGAAGGGAAGACATAGCAGCTCCCAATGGGGGCCCAATTTCCAGCCATGAGTTTTTTTTTTTTAACTTCAGTAACTCAAACATCCTTGTTGTTGTTCAGGTGCTCAATTATTTCTGACTCTTTGGGACCCCATGGACTGCAGCATCCCAGGCTTCCCTGTCCTTCGCCATCTTCCAGAGTTTGCTCACACTCATGTTCATTGAGTCAGTGATGCCATCCAGAAGACAGAATGAATCCACAAGCTGCTGAAACCCAATCATGTGTGTGTGATGGATTCAAACCACAGAGAACGTGGATGATCTTTGGGTGACTATGCATGAGTCACCACAGCTTCAGTTGTGCTTCTGTTTGGTTATCAAACTGCAATTCCATTGATGCCCTCTCCAGGAGTGTATTCTCTGCGAGCAATGCAAGAAGGTGCTTGGGTTGAATTGAAAATTTGCCCTGAGTTTGCAATTATATGACCTTCTTTATTCAGACCCCAATAAACTCAGCTTTTGGATAATCTATGTTGAAGAAAAAGAATTGACCAAGAATGAAAAGAAATGGATGAGTCAATGCAGGAACTGGAAGTCAGTTCCCTGAGACCATGGGTGGGCTCAGTGGAACCTGAAAACCTTAAGGCCTCACTGCCGAGGTCCAGCCCCGGCTGATCCAGGGTATTCGAAGGAGAGACGGCATAGGCGACCTATTTATTTAAATATTTATCAAAGATATAAAGAGTAATAGAATGAAGATAGCTCAGTGAGGAAATTCAGTGGAGAAAAGAGGCTGAGTAGCTTGGTTTACACGGGAGACCAATAAAACTTCAAGACAAGAAGTTTGCACCACTTACGTAGGCCGCAGGCATCCTTCCATTCTCCCGAAGGAGAGGAGACACTGAGGCCTCCCCGGTCGGATCTTAGAAGCCCAGGCATAATTAATAAGCATGGTGGGTTCTGCGCTCCAGATGGAGACTCAGCCAGAGTGAGAGAGAGAGCGCGACATGGGGAGACCAAGTTTTGGTAAACAAGGCCCGCACTTTATTTTCCAAAGTAGTTTTTATACCTTAAGTTGTGCATAGAGGATAATGGGGGAAAGGGTAGAGTCCTGCAGTAAGCCAGGCTTTCTTCCTGCAAACTTATCATATGCAAAAGTTTAGGTGATTTGCATCATCTTCTGGCCTGGAGGCCTGTTAACATTTTAAGAAACTTATTTTTCTCTAAAGGTGATTATTCTAAAGTCAGGCGCCAGCCTCCAAAAATCATTGGACAAAGCTGCATTCCTATAGGGCAAAGGTGAGGTGGGCTCAATCAAGAAAAGAATTAACTCAAGGGTCCAAGGTTACAAACATTGAGGCTACTACTTACATTTCTATACACCCATTATATCAATCAATACACTGCCAAGGACACAGTAGGTAAGGGGTATGGAGACTTAGCAGCAAACATTGGCCCAATAAGTGAAAAACCCTTCACCAATACAATTTCTAATCAATCTTTTAACTACTCAAAAGAATCTGTGTTTAGACAGTTTAGAACATCTCCTTCCTCTCACAGTTGGGAGGCTCTGAACAATCACATGTGGCCGGAAAAACCTATTCAGGCAGGCTAGAGGATTTCCAAAGGAGTTTGAAGGTTGAAACACTGTCACACCCAGGAATTATTAATTGGAGCTGTAAGCTAACTCTTTTTTCAGAGAGAGGTAGTGGGGGACAGCCCCCCGTAAAGTCAGAGGTGTAGGTGAGAGCACAAAGCAGAAAGTAGGCAGACTCTGGTTTTGGGGGTAGATGCTCGAGAATTTCCAGGGGGACTCCCGAGGCTCCATCCCGCCTTTGCGTATGCCGAGCCTCCTTCCTCATGACCTTTGCCACGGGCGGAGTGCCTCATGCTGGCTCCCGGCAGTGATAGAATTCTAGTTGAGCTATTCCAGATCCTGAAAGATGATGCTGTGGAAAGTGCTGCACTCAATATGCAATATGCACTCAATATGCAATATGCCGGCTCCCGGCACCTCACCCCATCTCAGAGCCAGATGTGAGTGGAAGGGGCTGATAATAACTTAATGACTGACTGGAGTGGGGGTGGGCATCCAGGAGATTAGTGAGAAAAACAAAACAGGCTTAGTACTTAGCATTCTGTTCAAAATTGCAAACTTCAATACTGATTTCTAAATAACAATTCACAGCCTGTACTTTACTGGTTCCTTAATCCCACTTCAGAAAAAGCATGTTCTACAGCATTTGTTTCTTAATAGCTCTAGTTCTGATTATCTGTCATCTTGGTTCATTTGCTGTCCTTCAGACACTCATTGTTGTTCTGTGTTTAAAAGACGGTTGATGTCCTTTATTTAGGTATCTTAATGAACCTCTACTACGCATTTTCAGCTTGAACAGTGAGATCTATATTTTTCACTCTCTTGATGGCCCACCAGAGTGAAACAGATAGCTCGGGGTAAATATGGAAAAAAGATGAACTTTGGAGGCAGACAGAACTGCATTTGCCAACTGTGTGACCTCATCAACTTATTTAACTTCTCTGAATCTATGTAGCAAAATACTTAAAGGTACAGGCTTTAGGAAGATGTGTTACATATATTCAATGAAATATTACTCCAATATTGAAAAAAGATGAAATAATGCTATTTGTAGCAACATGAACGAAACTACAAATTGTCATATTGAGTGAAATAAGTCAGACAGAGAAAGATAAACATCATTTGATGTTGCTTATATGTGAAATCTTTAAAAAAAAAAAAAACTTATTTATAAAACAGAAACAGACTCACATACTTAGACAACGAACTTATGATTACCAGGAGGGGATGGAGGGGGGAAGGCAGAGTTAGGGACTGACATGCACACACTGCTATATTTCAAGTGGATAACCAACAAGGACCTATGGTATAGAACAGGGAACTCTGCTCAATATTATGTAACAACCTAAATGGAAAAAGAGTTTTTAAAAGAATAGATACATGTATATGTATAACTGAATCACTTTGCCGTACACCTGAAACTCACCCAACATTGCTAATCAACTATGATCCAATACAAAACAAAGTTTTAAAAAAAGTTTACAACAAAACAAAAAGAGTATGATATGCACTGAGAGGAGATAAATTTTGTGAACTTTGTGTATTTCCACCCAGAAAAGTACAGCAATACATTGTTATTTTTACCAATGGGATTCGATTATATAAAATAAAATGTGCTGTATAAATATATATAAAAGTACAGGCTTTTGGATCAGACCGTGTGGTTTGAATCCTAGTACCACTACATACTGCCTGAGTGTCCTTGATAAATTACTAAATGTATTTAAACCGTAGTTTCTTCACCTGTCAAATACATGTCCCAGCTAGTTTCCCTCCTTCCTTAAAAATACACTCCTGGCTTGTAGCTGTGCCCATGGCCTTCTAAATAAAGGCCACATTTTTCAACCTCCCAGGTAGCTAGGTGTGGCTACGTGACTATGTTCTAAAATAGCACGTGCAATTTCTGGGAAGTATACTTAAAGGAAGGGTGTGTGCTCTTCTTCATCTCTTCTTTCATCTTATCTCCTGGAATGCAGATATGATGGCAGGAGCTAAGCAGTTCTCTTAGACCATGACAGTGAGAGCCATACTCTAAGGGCTGGCAGAGTTGAAAGCTGAAAGAAGCTGCTCTCTCTGAATAGTTTGAACTTTCATTTAAATTCTAATGTGAGCAAATACAACTTGTGTATTTAAGTCACTGTTAACTCGTGTTTTTTGTTACATGTTATATGAACCTAATCCTAACTGCTAGAATAAAGATCAAAATAGCTACCAAAGGACATGAATAAAAGTTCTTTCCTCCATAAAAGCAATGAGAAAACTTGCCAAAATGATCAGAATCAATTTTTTTTTTTAAACTCTGAAAATTAGCCAAAGACTTTTTGGTTAGCCTATTTATTCAATTTGTAGGTATATATTCAAGAAGAACCACTAGATCTCAGTAAGAACAGCAAGCTTTGTGGCATTGTAATATAATCCTTTTCCAGCTCTATGGTGACTTTGAAAATCAAAAGCTTCCAATCGTGCTGAAAATTAGAAACCTTCCAGCCACCGGAGGGGGCAAAATAGGATTGAAGCACCTTTAAAAACCTCATTCCCAGAGAATGGTTGTTATTTGACTTGTCTGGTGATCTTGTGAAAGACCCCACTGGCAAGGCTATCTTTATTTGACCTATGTTGGAGCTCACTCACATGGCAGGCCTTTTACTCTGGTATTTCTGTCGACAAAAATTCAAGGCAATTATTTGATTTTATAGCTGCCTAAAGTGGTAGGTAACAGTTGGGGCAAACAATAAGCTAACCAAAAAGTTCAAAAGGAAAAACTGTGGAATGAAATGTTTATAGAAACTTTGAAAAACCCTGACACTTTCTTGGGAATCTACAAGGACATAGAAAAGGAAAACTGTGGAATGAAATGTTTATATGAACTTTGAAAAACCCTGACACTTTCTTGGGAATCTACAAGGACATACCCATTTGTAGGGCTGTGCACATATTCAGAAAATACCTGAGAAAGCCCTAAATTCTCACCCTGAAGCTCTGCAAAGGGAGGAAATAAAGGCTAAGACAGTTGTCAACGGCCTGGCTAAGAATTGAAAATGTGCTTCAACACTCTCCTCAGCAAAGACTAGGAGACTTATTAGTTCTACGTATTTAAAGAAATCTCTGTGCAATCATTAGCTGACCACTAAGATAATTAAACAGAGACTTCAGTGGTTAACCTAACAAAGAAAACAGATTTAGTAAAAACAAACAAACAAACAAAAAAAAACACTAAATAAATAACAGCAAAACAAACCTGGGAAGGGTAGAAAATCTGATTTCCAAATTTGTCACATCATATTTAAAATATTTAAGGTTCAAAATATTACCAGACAAGTTAGTAAGCAAGAAAATACAGCCCATACACAGGAAAAAAGCAATCAATAGAAACTGTCCCTAAAGAAGTCCAGACATTACATTTACTAGGCGAAGACCTCAAGTCAGCTATTTTAAATTTATTCAAAAAACTAAAATAAATCATGTCTAAAGAAATAAAGTATAAGAATTATATATCACCAGAGAATATTAATAGAAAGATAGAAATGTCACATACACATATATACATATAAAGAACCAAATAGAAACTCTGATGTTGAAATGGAAAATTCACTAGGGGAGCTCAAAAGAAGATGGGAGGTGGCAGAAGAAAGAATTAGCAAACTGGAAAGATAGGTCAATTGCAAGTATCCAGTCTCAGGAACATAAAGAGAAAAGGAAGAAGGAAAATGGATAGAACCTCAAAAATTTGTGTGGGACAGCATTAAGTGTACCAACATATGCATAATTGGAGTTTCAAAAGGAAAAGAGAAAAGACAAAAGAACATTTGAAGAAATAATGGCTTAAAAAGTCCCAAATTTGATGCAAAACATCAATCTACCATTCAAGATACTCAGCAAACTCCAGGTAGTATAAACTCGAAAGATCCACATCTAGACACATCAAAATCAAACTGTCAAAAGCTGAGGCAAAAAGAGAACCTTGAAAATAGCAAGAAGGAATCAACTCATCATATACAAAAAGTTTTCAGTAAAATTAACTCTTACTCCAGTTAAAAGGCAGATATTGGCAGAATGGATAAAAATAAACCAATACAATAGAACTATATGCTTTCTATAAGACATATGTTTTAGACAGAAATAAATTGAAAATAAAACAATGGAAAGAATATATCATGTAAACAGTCACCAAAAGAGAGCTGGAGTAACTATACTGATATCAGATAAAACATTACACAAATTAATTACATATTATACTAACATATGACAAAATTGTTGCTAGAGAAAAAGAAGAAAATTTTATAATAAAAGGGTCAATCTATCAAAAAAGTCAAAACAATTACAAACATATACTTATCAAAGTCCCAAAGGACATGAAGCAAAAATAACAGAATTGAAAGGAGAAATACTAATTCAGCAATGTTATTGGAAACTTCAAACCCTTCCTTTCAATAATAAATCTAAAAATGAGACAGAAGATCAACAAAAAAACAGAAGACCTGAACAGCACTAGAAACCAACTAGATGGCAGATCTACAGAATGTTATGTACAATAGCAAAATACACATTCTTCTAAAGTGCACAGGGACCTTTCTCTAGAATAGCCCTATGCTTGGCTATAAACAACTCTGAATAATATTAAAATCATACAAAGTACATTCTTCAACCACAAACTGTAAGCCAGTGACAGAAGAGAATTTGGGAAATTCACAACTATGTAGAAATTACACAACATATTTCTAAATAACCAATGGATAACAAGAAAGAAAGGAAAATTAGAATAAAGACATGTGAATGTCTCCTGCATTGCCGGTAGATTCTTTACCAGCTGAGCTACCAGGGAAGCCCATGTAAATGAAAACACAACATATTAAGTCTTATGGGCTTAAAACATGCTTAAGCCAAAACATGGCTTCTAAGCCAAAAATATGCTTAGAAGGAAATTTGTAACTGTTAATATTTTAAAAGAAGAAAGATCTCATATCAATACATAATCTTCCACCTTAAGAAATTGAAAAAGAAGAGCAAACAAAACTCAAAACAAGCGGAAGAAAGCGATAAAGATGAAAGTAAAAATAAAGTACAAAGAAGGAAAAAACTAGAAAACATCAACAAAACAAAAGGCCAATTTTTTTTAAAGATTAGAAAATTGACAAACCATTAGCTACACTGACCAGGAAATAAGAGAAGGCTCAAATTATTAAAATGAGGAATGACAGGGATTATACTGACCTTAGAGAAATTAAATAATAATAAGGGAATACTCATGAATAGTTGTAACAAGTTAGATAACCTTGATGAAAGGGCAAATTCCTAGAAAGATAATATCAAAACTACTAAAGTCGCCTTTGAGAGCTGGCAACTTTCACACCTTTCACTTCTCCCTGAAACTCCCATCCACAGTTCTTTCATTTTGCCTGTTGAAGCCACATGACATAATGCTAATCTGAAACCACAGCGCTCAGAATTAACACAGACCTGGTTGAGATTCCTCTTTAATTGCTCCCCAGATGAATGATTTGAGACACATTCTGCTCTCTGAACCTCCGTTCATTCATCTTATATAAAATGGGAGCAATGATTTATATACAATTTTCTCACCAAAACAAAAAGCCCTGAACCACAGGGCTTTACTGGTGAATTCTACCAAAAGTTTATAGGAAAATCAACACGAGTCTTTCACAAACTCTTCCAAAATATAGAAGAGGCAGGAACATTTCCTAACTTTCTATGAGAACAGTTGACCAGACAAAGACATCACAAGAAAGAAAGAAAAAAAAAAAAAAAAACTAGGAAACTGAATTAGCAATATATTAAAATATTTATTATGCTTTATAATATATATTAAATGACATGGTAAATATAAAAGGTGAGCATGTAGTACTCCATCCATGTTCATTTCTTTCCTGTTTTCCCATAACAGAATCACCACTGTTTCCATTCTGATTTCCCTCTTCTATGTATAGTTAATCCTCATTATTTGTGAGTTCTGTATTTGCAAATTCACCTACTTACTAAAATGTAACAGATCAATACTCATGTTGCTTTCATGCTCACTCATGCTCAGAGTGTTACCACATTTGAGTTGTCCGACACACAGGTTCCCAGCTGAGGCAAAACAAGTTTTCTTTTTTCTTATATTCTTTGGGGGGTTTGTTTAGTGATTTTTTTTTTTCACGTTTTTGTGCTTTTTTTTGTTGGTGATTTCACTGTTTAAATGATCCCCAAGTATAATGCTGTAGTGCGATCTAGCGTTCTAAGGAATAGTGTCTGTGACATGCCTTATTCAGGAAATACATTGTATTAGATGAGCACCATTCGGGCATGAGTTACAATACTATTGGCCATGAGTTCAATGTTAATGAGTCAACAATGTATTTTAAGTAGCAAAAGTGTTAGTCACTTAGTCATATCCAATTTTTTGTAACCCCCATGAACCGTAGCCCACCAGGCTCCTTTGTCTGTGGCATTTTCCAAGCAAGAATACTGGGATTTGTAGCCATTCCTTTCTTCAGGGGCTATCCCCAATGCAGAGATCGAACCCTGGACTCCTGCAATGCAGGCAGATTCTTTGCCATCTGAGCCATCTACAAAGCCCTATATTTTAAGTAAGGTGTCTTTAAATAGTTACACACATAAAACAACATTATTATTGATCAGTTGATAAAACTATTGTATCCAGAGGCTCATAGGAACTTAACTTGTATTTCCCAAAGGAGCAATGGTTCACTATTTTTATTTGCAATAACTTTATAGAACATAACTACCATAAGTAACAAGAATCAGCTGTTCGTGTACCCTGCTATAATAGATTAAAACACATGGCTACAATATGTGAAGCTGCTTCCATCAACAGACTATTTCCCCATACTTTGAATCTGGGCTGGCCTTGTTCTGTTGGTCACTTGACCAACAGAATGTGGCAGAAGGGTTATGCAAGTTCTGGAGCCTACATTCAAGAGAGCTTGAAGTTTTTGCCTTTTTCGTCTTGGACCACTGTCCTGAGACTATCATGTCAGGAAGTCAGCTGAGTCTACTGGAGGAGGAGAAGTCACATGAAGAACTGAGGTACCCCAGCCCACAGCCAGCACCAACTTCCAGAAATGTGAATGAGGACATCTAAAATTTTTCAGTCCAGTCAATCCAACCAAGCATAGCTGTATAAGTAACCTCAGGGAAAGCCAGCATAGAAGCTGCCCATTCAACTCACAGAATTCCACAAAATTATAAAGTGTTGTTGAAACATAAGTTTGCAGTATTATGTTTATAACAGGAGCCAATATCTGATTCACCTGCCTGCTCAGAGTTCAGTGTGGCCATGGGACTTGCTTTTGCAAATTAAATTTGACACATATCACCTCCAGGTGGAAGCATTTATTTGCTTTTGCTTGTTTTCTCTCTGCTGTGGTTATCAGGGAATTGTGTGTTGGTAAGGAAGAGCCTTCAGACTGAATGGAACTCAGAGTCAGCATGGGAGGACAGTTGCTCTGGACAAATGTTCAGACCTCAGATATGGTCTGAGCAACAAAATTTTGTTATATAAACCCTAAGATGTGAAGGCTGTTTTTTACTATAGCGTACCTAGCCTCTTCTGATCAACACACTTGACATAGCACAAATGGAGATTTAAACAGACATTTTCTATACAAGGTATTTTTCCTACCCACCCAAGACTTTCTAGACCCCTTTAGAAAGAGTTTAGGCTGATGATTCAAAGCAAAGTTGGCTATCTGGGATTAATTACAAATATTAATCAGTTTCTTTGAATCCATTCATTCCACATACATCTGTTAGTGTCTTTACTGGTTAACTGTACAAAAGACATTGGGCCACCCTGGTGCTAATGTTAAAATTCTTTGGAGAACAAAGAGCTGATCCTGAAATAGGTCAGTAGATACAGCATGCAGAGAACAGAACACCGGTCAACTGACCTTGCTGTCTTTGCTGAGCTGTGTCCCATTATCATAGTCAAGTTCACCTTACAGCTCAACTAGCTTGCAACAATTTTCTCATGTGTCAAGTAAAATGAGAAGTAAAATGTGCCCTGGAATATAAATGGCTGATAAAAAACAATGGTCCTTAAAAATAGATATAGTCATTTAAGATCTGGTTACATTCCCTGTCTTTGATATGTTAATATACTACATACTTATATATGTGAATATGGATAAGTATTTGCATTTTTATTTTTTAAAATGTACACCAAAATCTCTAGTTAGTTATCTCTATAGGTGAGGCCCTGCATAGTGACAGACACTAGTTAGATTTGCAAATTGTAGCACTGCTCAATGTTTGAGGCCCCTGAAATTCATGTTAAATCCTGAAACCCAAAGTAATATTATTAAAAGGTGGGGTCTTCGGGAGGTGACTAGGTCAGGAGGTCAGAGTCCTAATAATGGGATTAGTGCTGTTTTAATAAGAGAGGCCCCAGAGAGATAACTAAGCCCCTTCTGCCAGGTGAGGATACAATGAAAAATCTGACCCAGAGGAGGGTCCTTACCTGACCATGCTGGCTCCCTGATCTGAGGCTTCCAGCCTCCAGAACTATGAGAAATATATTTCTGTTGTTTATCTGCCACCCAGTCTGTGGTATTTTGCTATAGCAGCTTAATGGACTGAGACAAGCGCTTGGTGGGTTTCTACACAACACACCCATAGCTCAACAAGGTGGAACTGTGTTAACAAAGAAGATCCTCATTATGGAGTAAGTTAAACATAGGCTATCTCTGGCCATCACACAGAGAGACAGAAGATGGATTTACATGTGGGAAGATCCCCTGGAGGAGGAAGTGGTAACTCACTCCAGTATTCTTTCCGGGGAAGTCCCAGGGACAGAAGAGCCTGGCAGGCTATAGTTCACGGTGTTGCAAGAGTTGGGCATGACTGAGCATGCATGCTGTGCTACACTAATGACATTAAATAGTGCTTGACAAATTGTGGATACACTTGGACTAAAAACAAGTGCATTTTCCCACATCGTGGTTAGTGTCTTCGGCTGCTTTAGATTCAGTTCTCAGTTCAGTTCAGTCGCTCAGTCATGTCCGACTCTTTGTGACCCCATGAATTGCAGCACGCCAGGCCTCCCTGTCCATCGCCAACTCCCAGAGTTCACTCAAACTCATGCCCATCGAGTCGGTGATACCATCCAGCCATCTGTGTCCATTAAATTAGAATCTAAACCACTGGAAGGGGCTCCCCAGGTGGCTCAGTGGTAAAGAATTCACAGGCCAACGCAGAAGACGTGGGTTTTATCCTGAGTCAGTAAGATCCCCTGCAGGAGGAAATGGCAACCCACTCCAGTATTCTTGCCTGGAAAATCTCATGGACAGGGGAGTCTGGTGGGCTACAGTCCATGGGGTTGCAAAAGAGTCAGACACAACTGAGCGACTGATCACACACACCACTGGAAGGGCCAAGTATTTCTGAATTTCCTAATAATTTGTTTCACCGCATGAGAATTATTCACTATCTTCCCTGCAGAATAACAGTAGCTCCTTCCTGTGGCTACAATCCTACCTCTACTAGTGTCATTCATTGTCCACAGTAGCTTAGCCCACAGTTTCCATTGATTCTGACCAGAGCCTTCTTTCTTTCCCAGCTACCCTTTTCCCTACAGTTCTGGGTGTTGTAAGCCAAAGTTTGGGACACCGGCAAGGATTCAGTTTGAGCCAAACCAGAAGAAATGGATTTGAATTTGAGTTAAAGGAGGAATGATTTGGAATAGGCATAAAGGAAGAATTCTTGATAAACACTTATCTTCAGGTTTGGAAACCGATGCCCTGATGAGTCAAGCCAGCCCCAGACCCCTTCTTCTATGATGAAACTCCAAGTGTGACCTGCATGTGACCAGGCACAGCTGGACTGTTCCGCTTCCCCTTGTTGACTTTAAAAATGCACAAATGAAAGTTGCGAGTTAAGTTTTATTCGGGGCAAAATGAGGACTGCATCCCAGGAAAGAGCACCTCTGGAGCTCTGAGAAACTGCCCCAGAGAGGCAGGGGGAAGGCCAGTATATAAGTGATTTTTGTGAAGGGGGAGTACATGCAATCAAGCACATATTTTTCCAGAAGTTTTCTGCTGGTCTCATAAAATTTTTGCTAGTCATGAAGAACAGTCATCACCGTGAAGGATTTTAGTGCTTTTCTAGATATAAGGAGATACAGGAATCGGGCTTGTTAAATCGACTCCTGAAAAGTCTCTAACTCTCTGAAGGCCTGCCCTGCCAGGTTTCCCTCTGAGCACCGAGTGCCTCAATTCTGCTCTCCACCTTGAGCTCCTTTCAAGGAGTATTGAAGGTCAGTGGCTGCAACAGCACATGCTTTAACCCTTGTAGAGGTAGATGGCAAGTGCCCATGGCAAGTGCCAATGTGTTGTTGACATTCTCAGGCCCAACCAGTCCCATCCCACTTCTGCCACACACACCCCCTCCTGTATTAACTCCGAAAGCACCAACTAGTAACAAGGATCTGCTTAAGCCTTCGTGGGGAAGCAGAGGAGGGCACACAAACATTCTGCAGTCGCATTCCACCCCCTTTAGAATCCCTGCCCTCTCTCTGAAGTTCCTCTCCCAACCTCTGTTTCTGCCTCTCCCTCCCATGCTCACTCCACTCCCATCCCCCAGATCCCCTCTCGGAACCCCAGCACCTTGCACCACCCCCTGAAGAAAAACAGAAACCAACACAACAACATTCAGCACCATAAAAGATCTGCAGGTCCCCAGTCTGGCCCATCAAGCCTCTGGGGATGGAGGTAGAGAGTTAGGCTCAGGAGCCCCAAACAGGAGGTTGACTTGAGGGAAAACTCGGGCCATTCTTCAGCTCTGAAGCAGGTCACAGCACCCCAAGGCTCCCTCAAGCAGTGAGAAATGAATGGTTCAGGTCTCCTTTGAGTTGAAGGCAGGAGTTTGGCTATGTGGTCTTGGGTTGATCCCTACTGGATGCGTGGTTCTGCAACTGACTTTCTTGGTCAGGCAAAAAATCATGCTACCAAGAATACAACCACTTGCTAGAAGCCTGGACACTTTCCCTAGAGATCGAAGTTCCTGGGAAAATCAAGAATAAAGAGAATAGGGACAAGTGAAAGTGATGGCAGCAATGTTCAATAGAAAATACTCGGAACTAGACAATAGTTTCTCATTTGATCTGACCTCAGACTGGCTGCTTGGGGCCCTGGGAAAAATCACTCAGGGTTTTTTCTTATCCCCTGCTTCCTCCACTGTAAAAATGGGGATGCCCTTCCCACCTCATAGGGGTCATTGGGAGGCTAAAATGAGACAATGCGTAGGAAAGGATGTTGAGGGGAAAGAAGGCTTAGCAGTGAAACAAACAAGTTAACTTGCATTTCTTTTTAGCTTGAATATAGAGACTCCAGGATATAGTCAGACCAGCTTTTCCCACATGAGTTGTTATGGCTCCTGACGTGTTGGTGCTTGTGCAGAGCTTACTCATTGTTTCAGAAGAAAGCTCCTTTTATTGTGAAATTGTTGCCCTAACAAACTATTATAGGATCCCTGATATGATGGTCAGAATTCCCCATGACAGAATGTCAAGGCGAGGTTATTTCAAGAAATAGGTGAGCTTGAAGAAGCAAATGGGGTTGGGGCCAGAACCAAAGAGATGCTTGCTAGAAACACAGCTGGAACCAAGTCCAAAAAGGCTTGAGAAAGAAACCAGAGTGTCTCAAGAAGAATGGTGGGTAGGGCTGAAGGAAAAGAGGGGAGTACTAACAAGAGCCCTTCACCTTGGAGAGCACACAAGTGTATTAAAAGTGTTTGCCTGCTCAGCCACGCAGTCATGTCTGACTCTGCAATCCCATGGACTGTAGCCCGCCAAGCTCCTCTGGCCATGGGATTCTCCAGGCAAGAATACTGGAGTGGGTTGCCATTTCCTCCTCCAGGGGATCTTCCTGACCCAGGGATTGAACCTGCATGTCCTGCCGTCTCAGGCATTCTTTACCACTGAAACACCAGGGAAGACCTAATACAGTGCTTATGCATCCATTATTTCACTGACTTCTCTAAATGACCTTATGAGGTGTGCGTTCCCACTGACCCTCAGGAAACTGTCACACCAGCTCAGAGAGGTTAAGCGGCTTTCACAAGGTCACACGGCGAGTGGCAGGGCATGGGAGAGACCTGAGGTGGGGTAGTTCGGGAAATGAGGACATTTGAATACTTTCTGCCATGACTTCTCCAGGACTTCCCTTTCCACTGTCGCATGTTACTAAAGACAGATGTCAGTCTCAAGAAAGGAGTAAATGTTAATGGCATTTGGAGGTCCAGCAGGGCCAGAATTTCAGTGGAAAGGCAAACAAATCAGAAGGCTGCCTTTTTTAGAAAAGAAAACCCCTAACTCCTTGTTTATCACTGAAACAAACTCAGTTCATGTGTCTCCCAGGTTTACTTGGCCTCCCACCCCCCACTACCCTGCCCCTCACAGCCCCCCGACGCACTTCCTTCCACATCCCCCGGTCCTCTGGCTTCAGCAGTTGCTCTTAATAACCCTGAGGGAACCCTGAGCTTTTGCATGATGCATGGAGAATTCCATGGACAGAAGAGTCTGGCTGGCTGCAATCCATGAGCTTGCAAAGAGTCAAACATGACTGAGTGACTAACACAACAAAGAAGATAAACAGCCTGTACCCGGCTGTCACAACTGCTGAGCCTGCGCTCCAGAGACCCTGAGCCGCAACTACCAGGCCCACGCACTGCAAGTACTGAAGCCTCTGCACGTAGAGCCCATGCTGCACAACAAGGAAGCCTGCACAGTGCCGCAACGAGAAGCCTACACGCCGCAACGAAGTGTAAACCGCACCCCCACCACCGCTGCAATAGAGAAAGCTCGCACGCAGCGACAAAGACCCGGCACAGCCAAAAAAACCCTTTACACGTATATGTGACAATCGTTACATGCATGAAAAAAAAAGTGCCATGATCACAAGCTCATGGAGTCAAGGCATTTTTAAATCCCCCAGAAGAAGCGGGTTCTGGAAACGTCAGGGACAGTTGTTCTCACTAGGTGGGGCTGGGATGTAAAAGACAAGCCTTTGGGATCAGTCTTGGTTTCCACTTGCTGTCCCCTTCCAGGAATCTGTCACACTTCACATTTGGTAACTTTATCAGGCAGGGCCATGGAGAGGCCGTGTTTGAGGCCAGGGTGCAGCTGTAACCTGAGTGTTCTAGGGAGTGGCCCTGGCTGGTCCCCAGAGAGAGCTGCTGTCAGGGGACCAGGGCTAGCTGGAGCCAGGAGGAGGGAGCTGGGTGGCCCAGGCCCCTCCCTACACGTGTGAGAGCCGCATGCCCTGCTGGAGAGGTGGGCGCTGGCCTGGACACAGACCAGGGAAGACAGACCGCCTCCTACCCGTCTTCCTTTCTTCTGCCTTCAGTCAAAACCCACTCTGCCCCTGAAGCCCGTCTCCTTCCCTTCCTCTCTCTGTGGCTGCCTTTGCCTGATGGTCTCAGGCATCTCTCATGCACAATGCAAGCTCCACACTGACCTTCTGACCTCCAGCTTTGCTTTCCTCTCATCTGGGTCCCACCGTGAGTGCATCAGAATCATAAAGGTGGAGATGAGGGTGGGACATGTGCAGGAGTTTAGGGCAGATTCTCAGGCCCTGCCCTGACCTAGTGAATGACACTTTTCCAGGTAGGGCCCAGGAGTCTGTATTTTTAACAAGTGCTCCAGAAGATTCTGTGGCAGGCAAAGTCACCCTGTCCTTGGCTGTCAGTCAAATCTTATTTAAACACAGATTTTCTCATCTCACCCCCTAGGTATGGATACCATGGTAGGGATGGGATGGGGGTGGGTGTGTCTAGAAATGCCAGGTGAACTGGTGGGATTGGCCCACCTGAAGTCTCCTTACCTGAGGGATCAAGGTGCTGCCATCCTGGGAAAGAACTCATCTCAAGAAAGGAGGCGTTGGAAGAGGAAATGGCAACCCACTCCAGTACTCTTGCCTGGAAAATTCCATGGACAGAGGAGCCTGGCGGGCTGCAGTCCATGGGGGTCACATGACTGAGCATACTTGCATGAGGAGGGATGGAGGGAGATGGGTTGATAGCAATAAACAGGTAGAACTGAAAAAAAAAAAGAAAGGAGGCAAGACAACCTTGACTACATAAGGAACACAAGCTTCAGTGAAGGCTGAGGAAAGGCTGGTGTTTCACATCAAAGCAATGTCTGGTCCTAACCCATGGACCTAGGGAGGAAGGGAGCTGTAAGTAGAAGCTGGAAGAACCATTGCACTAAACTTTAACACACAGACAGAGACACACACACACACACAGCAGCAACAGCACTTTTATTTTTTTTTTAAATCTTTTGGCCTCAATGCAAGGCCAAGGAATCTTAGTTCCCTGACCAGGGATCGAACCTGAGTCCCCTGCATTGGCGGCACAGAATCCTAACCAGTGGATCACCCGGGCAGTCTCAGCAGCAGCATTTTTTAGAGGCCCTGTGGGGAGAGCATTTCTCCCACTCCGCCAAAGGGCGACTGTAGTACCACAGGGCATGGCATGGGCAATGATGCCCGATTAGAGAATGTGAGGACAGCCTGAATGGCAGCAGCACCCATGAAGGGACACCAGACCTCCTGCTTTAAGATGAAGGTCTCCCCGCTCTCACATCTAACCTCCCACTTTAGGTTCACCAGCTTCTTCCCGAAGTAGGCACCCTGACCCTAGTCGTTTCAGATTTCACCTCCACCCTCTGCATGTGGTTAGGCTGTGACTTCTGTAGTAGGTCTGACAACTGGTGATTGAGGAACTTAAACCCTTACCAGAAAACCTGAGAGCTGGGGGTCAAAGCGAGAGAGAAGCTACAAAAATCTTGGTAAATAAATACTTAGCATTCACTACACAGAAGAACTGTACAAAAAAGATCTTCACGACCCAGATAATCACGATGGTGTGATCACTGACCTAGAGCCAGACATCCTGGAATGTGAAGTCAGGTGGGTCTTAGAAAGCATCACTACAAACAAAGCTAGTGGAGGTGATGGAATTCCAGTTGAGCTATTTCAAATCCTGAAAGATGATGCTGTGAAAATGCTGCACTCAATATGCCAGCAAATTTGGAAAACTCAGCAGTGGCCACAGGACTGGAAAAGGTCAGTTTTCATTCCAATCCCAAAGAAAGGCAATGCCAAAGAATGCTCAAACTACCGCACAATTGCACTCATCTCACATGCTAGTAAAGTAATGCTCAAAATTCTCCAAACCAGGCTTCAGCAATACGTGAACCGTGAACTTCCAGATGTTCAAGCTGGTTTTGGAAAAGGCAGAGGAACCAGAGATCAAATTGCCAACATCCGCTGGATCATGGAAAAAGGAAAAGAGTTCCAGAAAAACATCTATTTCTGCTTTATTGACTATGCCAAAGCCTTTGACTGTATGCATCACAATAAACTGTGGAAAATTCTGAAAGAGATGGGAATACCAGACCACCTGACCTGCCTCTTGAGAAACCTATATGCAGGTCAGGAAGCAACAGTTAGAACTGGACATGGAACAACAGACTGGTTCCAAATAGGAAAAGGAGTACATCAAGGCTGTATATTGTCACCCTGCTTATTTAACTTCTATGCAGAGTACATCATGAGAAATGCTGGGCTGGAAGAAGCACAAGCTGGAATCAAGATTGCAGGGAGAAATATCAATCACCTCAGATATGCAGATGATATCACCCTTAGGGCAAAAAGTGAAGAGGAACTAAAAAGCCTCTTGATGAAAGTGAAAGAGGAGAGGGAAAAAGTTGGCTTAAAGCTCAACATTCAGAAAACGAAGATCATGGAATCTGGTCCCATCATTTCATGGGAAATAGATGGGGAAACAGTGGAAACAGTGTCAGACTTCATTTTTAGGGGCTCCAGAATCACTGCAAATGGTGGCTGCAGCCATGAAATTAAAAGATGCTTACTCCTTGGAAGAAAAGTTATGACCAACCTAGACAGCATATTCAAAAGCAGAGACATTACTTTGCCAACAAAGGTCCATCTAGTCAAGGCTATGGTTTTTCCAGTGGTCATGTATGGATATGAAAGTTGGACTATGAAGAAAACTGAGCGTTGAAGAATTGATGCTTTTGAACTGTGGTGTTGGAGAAGACTCTTGAGAGTCCCTTGGACTGCAAGGAGATCCAACCAGTCCATCCTAAAGGAGATCAGCCCTGGGTGTTCTTTGGAAGGACTGATGCTAAAGCTGAAACTCCAATACTTTGGCCACCTCATGTGAAGAGTTGACTCATTGGAAAAGGCTCTGATGCTGGGAGGGATTGGGGGCAGGAGGAAAAGGGGACGACAGAGGATGAGATGGCTGGATGGCATCACCGACTCGATAGACATGAGTTTGAGTGAACGCCGGGAGTTGGTGATGGACAGAGAGGCCTGGCATGCTGCAATTCATGGGGTCACAAAGAGTCAGATACAACTGAGCAACTGAAGTGAACAATAAAAATAATAGGATGTCACACAGAATAATAACAATATTTGTGACATTTTTGCTTATCTTTGTTAATTTCCATTAGAATGTATAGGAAAATGTCAGGATCTTTTTTCATTATATATACATATATTTTTAAAATTTTTATTCATTCTTTGGCCATGTCGAGTGGCATGTGGGATCTTAGTTCCTCAATGAGGGATTGACCCTGTACCCCCTGCAGGGGGAGCTCAGTCTTAACCCCTGGACCACCAGGGAAGTCCCCTCTCTATATTTTAAAGGAAATCCTTGTGAGTTAATTATGCTTTGCCCCCATGTGCTATACATACTGAGGCACACTGCCCTTGCATTCTTGCTTCTTGGTTTAAATACCATCCTGGGTTTTTTAAACTCAGAATTGTGAGCTGTTAGCTGCAGGACTGCTCATAGGTCCCCCAGCTGCAGTATCACCTGGGGAAATGAGTAACTTGGATGTTTGGACAGAAAACACGCAGTTGTCCTTTTGCCAGGGTCAGAGAGTCCTCTCTGCTTGAGATCTTTGAGCCAAAGCTCATGCATCTCTGCTTCCCTCTTCTTGGATCTCACCCACGTTCAAGGCCAAGGTCGGTCTCCCCCTCTGTTTTCTTCCACTCCTCCCTGGCCATCTGCTTTCCATCTCTAACTTCCATATCTTTCTTAGAACTCCTTCAGCTAAAAGTTCGGGAATCAAAGGAAGAGCTGGAGGAGGCCAGGCAGCACTGGGACCCCAGAGAAGGCAGGTATGCCTATCCTTCTCTCAGCCCTTCATCACTTTCTCTGGCGTTTCCAAAGGGTGGAAGTTGTGGCTCAACACCAAAGACAGGAGAAAGAATCTGCCTTTCTCACTTCCACAGAAACATCCCATGGACAGGCTTCCATGGCCTGGCAAGGTCACAGACCCACTCCTGCACTCACCTCTAGGGGAGAAGATGGATGCTATGACTGGTCACTCTCTTTATGCACCTCCTTACCCTCATCTTCCTATGACCCAAGCTCCAACAAGCAACAATAGAAAAATGGAAATCCACCATCACTTCCCTACTAGAGATCTTTCAGTCACTTCCTATTCCACTTAGAAGAGAATCCCAGAGTTTAGCCCTGGCCTAGATTACCACAGGATTTGGCCTCTGTGATTTCCCACCTTCATCTCCTATTTTCTCCCTTCCTATGGTTCAGCTATATTGGTACCTTCTTACTCAACCTCGGATAAAACAAACTCCTTCCTGCCCCAGGGCCCTGGCACCTGCTCCATCTGGGATGCTCCCCCCACTCCACCCCCTCTGGAGCCTCCCATGGCTGGCTTCTTCCCTGCTAAGATGTCACAACCTCAGAGAGGCCTTTCTGCATCCCCCATGTCCCTCTATCACACTCAACCCCTTTACCTTGCTTTATTTTCATCACAGCATAAATAGTCACCTCCTTCTTTCACAATTATTTATCTACTTGTTTACGACTGTCTCCTCTGACCAGACCATCGGCTTTAGAGGCCAGGGACCCGTTCTCCTTGTTCATAGGTGTGACACACCCCAGCACCTGGCGCTTAACTAGAGCTCAGCAGTAAACAATGAATGCAGACCTGGAGGTGGGGCAGCTTAGAATCCTGGAGACAAGCGGGCCTACAGCTTTGACAGGTGAGCAGTGTTTCTTGGAGAAGGTGTGGGTGTCAGACGCTGAGAGTGGGTGGTCTCCCATGCCACCTTTTCCAGTCTTTTTGTCCCCTTCCAGTCTCCATCTGATTCCCATCCTCTGCTTTTCTTAGACTCCTCATTCAAACCTGCCTTCTCACTTCTTGATTTTATAATGCCTATCACATAGATTAGAATACGCCAACGCTTTATTTGCAGTTGAGAAAGCAGCTAGCTGTTCATCTGCTTTCTAATACACAGAAATAGTTTCTTTCTGTTCTTTCTGGCTCTTTCGGAGCCTAGTACAGTTACTAGTTAGATGGATTTGCCTTAAAAAAAAAAAAACCTTATAAAATGATACAACATAATGATATTATTCTTTTGTTAAGCAGCTCTCAAACTGTGTAAAATGAGTGGGTCACAGGAAAATGAGCTGACCCGTAGACGCGTGACTGAATTTTTTTGCGTCTGAATTCATGTTTGTTTGTAATATTACACACTTCACAAAATTGCCCTTCCACAGCACCAGATTCTTAATTAAATGAACACCACTGCTGCAATTCCCTGATAAATAAAATGAACATTTCCACATGAATTAGAAATGCCAACTTGTTAATGGCTTCCCTGAGGTTTCGTTACAAAATCAGCACTGTTTCTGTCACTGTTCAGGCATAATACATACCACGTGCCAGTCTAGAAATGCGAGTATTTTTCAGGCAATTGCTTCCCAAGTGTGGACTGGATATTTCATCAGTCAGGTTTCCTCTCATTCCTCTTATAATCCATGACAACAGTTAATTGGTTAGAAAAATATCTCATATTGTTTTACTTACTTTAGTGAGACGTACCCAATTCAGATCAGTTGGAAGACAAAGCTGGTCTGAGCTTATTAAGATTAGAAAATTTACAACATTTAAAAAATACCAGGGCTTCCAAGGTTGGCAAAGACTAAGCGACTGAGCATGCGTGCACACACAGGGCTTCCTTGGTGGTCCAGTGGTTAAGAATCTGCCTGCCAACGCAGGAAACAGGGGTTCGATCCGTAGTCCAGGAAGATCCCACAGGCTGTGGAGCAATGAAGCCCGTGAGCCACAAGTACTGAGCCTGCGCTCTGGGCCTGGGAGTCTCAACTGCTGAGCGCACGTGCCCTGGAGCCTGTGCTCCACAGCGAAACAAGCACCACAGTGAGAAGCCCGTGCACCACGATGGAGCGTAGCCCCCACTCATCACAACTGGAGAAAAGCCCAGGAGCAGCAATGAAGACCAGCACAGCCAAAAAATAAAACAAATAAATCTTAAAAAAAAACACAAAAACTAGATAGTAAACTTCCTAAAGGCAGAGACCTTTAAGGTCTATAGACCTATAGTTGACTATACCCATCTTTGAAAGTGAAAGTGAAGTCGCTCAGTTGTGTCCGACTCTTTGCGACCCCATAGACTGGAGCCTACCAGGCTCCTCTGTCCATGGGATTTTCCAGGCAATAGTACTGGAGTTGATTGCCATTTCCTTCTCCAGGGGATCTTCCCAACCCAGGGCTCAAACCCAGGTCTCCCACATTGTAGACAGACTGAGCCACCACCTAGTATTCAGGTGGCTAACTTGGGCATGGCCCATGGCCTCCCAAAGCCTCAGTCTCCTCATCTGTCAAATGGCCATAATACTAGTAACCAACATTTCATAGGCTTGTTGTGAGGGCTAACTGCTTGGAAAGCACTCAACCAAAGGCCTATTTTGTAGTAATCACCTAAAAGAGATTACCTGATTGTCGTTAGGCTGAAGAGGACTCAGTCATTATTGCTTGGTGAGGATGACATGGAACTTGCTATTGTTCAACAAAATTGTCCCAAGTCCTTCCAAGAAGAGATCCTGTTCAGCCTCCTTCAAAGAATGGATGACTCATTTGTAGTTCATAGTACTATTTGCATACCAACAATTATTCTGCTGAAGTCCTTTAAAGAGCTGCTTTCTTAATTAAACCTAAATTTCTCCTTGAATGCTTGTTTGTCCACTGAACTTTCTTAGTAAATCTTTTAAGTGTAGTAGAAGAAACTGTCAGTCTAGCCTGACCAAGTACATTCTCATTTTAGGTGTGTGGCACACAAGAGAGTGAAGCTATGCTGTGTTTTAAATCAACAGAGCAACACACAGAACCGCTGCTACAAATGAGGCTCATTTGTTTTTGAGACGGAGCCCTGGTACAGTCTCAGTTCAATGTCAGCCACCATTCTCTCCTAATTACCTCCTTTGCTTTAAACTCCCTTATTTAACATTATTTCCATCTTGGAACAGAGTCTTTGAATTCATTATGGGGACCTGCAGTTTCCACTTTTTCATTTATTTAGAAAGTTCCCTGGTGGTGTGTTCAAGCTTAGCCAGGCATTTCATTATTTTGGTGACTCATTTCTTCGTTCCAGAGACGTGATAGCAATAACAAGACAAAAATTAAACAGAACGTTAACTGAGTTAGCTAGGACATGCCTGGGCTGCCTCGAGCAGGCGAGGAGCCTAGAAGAAGACATCCAGGCAAGCCCCCAGCCTTGTTGCCAGAGACCTCTCCTCACCCCTCCCACTGCCAGCCAGGCAACCTCTGTATCTGTGAAGTGCCCCTATATCATTGCCTGAAGTTCCTCAGAGCAACACGAGGCTGGAAAGTCCAGTTCACATGGAGAATTTCTGGCATCCTCAGAATTCTGTACTAGAAAGCAGTGGCACAGGGAGACAGTCCCAGAGCCCAGCCCACAGTCCAACCCCCGTTTCTGCCCAGCAGGCTCTGGCACCATGAAAACTCTCACATGGGGCTGGTGGACTTCCAGCTCTGTGTCCAAGCAGACCCATTGCAAATAGCTCCCCCTTGGCCATTCAGGGACTGGCAGTGTTGTCTGTCCAGGAGAGACAGATGTGAAGAGGGGCCTATGTGGCCCAGAGCACCTGGGGAATATTCCAGAAGTCAGAATATGGACTTAACCCATGAAAGTGCTGCACCTTGAACAGGCTTCCTCTTGCCTGGATCTAAAGGCAGTGCTAACGAGACATCACTCATCTCATTGAGGAAGTGGTTTCCACCCTGAAGTGGATACCAGAGAAAGGAGTCCAGTCAGATTCAGTTAAGACTGGATTTTTTTTTTTTAATACTGTGGTATATTCTGCTTGTTATAAAACTTCAGATGAGGTTAAAGAAGGGGAAGAGCTTAGATGCTGGAGTTGCTATAGGCACCTCCCTGGAAGAGGTAAGACCTGAACCCGATCTCAAATAAGCATCTGGGGACCATCTGTCCACTATATTTTTTATAAGAATTTATGACGGCCTTTTCACTTCATGTCACCATCAGTCATATCACGTAATCTCTTGGGACATTTTTTCTCTTTGAGTTTCTGTCTGTAAAACCACTCTGGCAAGACCCTGGTTTTCTGCCCATCTCAGTTTTGGGTAGCCCTCAGAACGGAGTTTGCGCTTGTTTAGTCTCTAAGTTGTGTCTTACTCTTTTGTGACCAGATGGACTGTAGCCCACCAGGCTCCTCTGTCCATGGGATTTACCAGGCAAGAATACTGGGGTGGGTTGCCATTTCCTTCTCCAGGGGATCTCCCTAACCCAGGGATTGAACCCAGGTCTTCCGCATTGCAGGCAGATTCTTTACCATCTGAGCCACCAGGGAAGCTCAAGAAACCACTCCTTAAAGACCACCACTCCCACTCCTCACCTCCACTGCGTGTGCTTAAATGGTTTCAGACGAACTTTACCACATTCAAGGGCTAGGAAGGTTTCAGGATTTTCAGAGGGAAAATGTTCTGTCTGAAACAAGCATCTCTGGATTATGTCTACATGACATAGGCACGTTCCTCCCGGCCCTCCAAGTCTGGCCCAGGATCGTCCCCCAGTCCTTTGCTTGGTGTTAAAACAAGGAACAAATCCGAGTGGGAACACTTTCATTTTTTCTGTCTTCCAAATGCCATTCTGAGACGGCCTGGTGGTGACTTACGAAATAAACCTCAAGGCTCTGCGTAGCTGCAGCTACTTGTGCTCCCCATGAGCCAGAGCGTGTCCTTGTGATGTTCTTATTTATAACTGTAAAATTGATTCTTCAGTTTTAAGGCAGGAAATGGTGACTGGCTTTCACAGCTCCAGAATCAGAGCAAAAAAAGGCGGGGACGTGGATTCCTTGGGTCTTCAGTGGAAAAGCCGAAGATCATTTCCCTGGCTTTTTGATGAGGTGGAAAGACTCTGGTTTTCGAATCACAGCAGCTGGGCTTGATCCCTGAGCCCCTCTTTGTCCTTCGTTGCATATACCCTGGGTGTTCTAGGCACCCAGGATGTCCAGGTGGGCGGCACCACGTTCAGTGGGGGATTGTGACTCAGGCCAGCTGTTAGCCTCCCTCAACCTTGCTTTCCTGCTCTGTAAACAGACAATGACATGGACCCCTCTCAGGGAGAATGATTAAGTGTAAGAAGTGGAAACACACCCCTGGCGCTTGCATGGTCAAACAGATCTTGCAGAGTCAGTGACCTGGAGCCTAGCGGCTCCCTGGAGGACCCGGGTGTGCTCGCATTCTAGTCCTGGGCTAGAGGCCCTGCCCAGCCCGTGGGGTCCCTGGGGCCTCCGTGGCTGCTGCAGAGCAAGTTGTCCCTGGTTAGCAAATAAGCTGATGTTTCTGTAGCTGCAACCCAGAAGATTCCTGCAAGTCTAGCACCCTCTGCCCAGCAAGGAAATGCATTATCTCTTTCTTAAAGACCCAAAAATAGTGGAAAACACATTGCAGAATCTAACTTGAAAATATAATTTTTAGAAAGTGACAAGACATTTTAGAAAAGTGATATTTTGAGAGGGTTCTAGATGCATCTGGAGCTCAGTTATGACCCTCTCAAATCTCTCATCTCAGCCAGAACCCATGTGTTCTCACAGAGCTGAGGGAACAGTCATTTTCCTGAACTCTCTTGAACAGTTTCTCTTTGGATCTGCCCATGTAATTGGGCAGCCAGGGTCTTGGGGACACAAAGTCAGAGGAAATTCTGAGCCAGGCACCATATTTGCTGGGAAGGTGGTATTGTTGTTCAGTTGCTCAGTCGTGTCCGACTCTTTGCAATCCCATGAACTGCAGCACGCCAGGGTTCCCTGTCCTTCACTATCTTCCAGAGTTTGTTCAAACTCATGTCCATTGAGTTGATGATGCCATCCAACCATCTCATCTTCTGCCGCCCTCTTCTCCTGCCTTCAATCTTTCCCAGCATCAGGGTCTTTTCCAATGAGTCGGCTGTTTGCATCATGTGGCAAAAGTATTGGAGCTTCCACCTCAGCCCACCCTTCCAATGAATATTCAGGGTTGAATTCCTTTAGGATTGACTGGTTTGATCTCCTTGCAGTCCATGGGACTCTTCACCAGCACCACAGCTCAAAGACATCAATGCTGGGAAGGTAGAGAGAATGTTTTCCATTTCTCACTTCTTGCTCAAAGTGCAAAAATGACGGGCCCGTCTGGCCTAGTCACTGCTTTCTGTCTCTGCAGCTCTCCTGGCGCCAGCTCTCAACTTCTCATTAATGTTCTGTGATGATCCCCTCCTGGTGGTGCGTCGCCATCATCGCACGGGGTTATTAGAGGGCAGACACCAGCAGGGAAGGTGCTCTGGGCTTACTCTCACAAATATCATCCCTTGTATTATCACAGCAATTACAAAATACTGCTCTTAAAAATGCAATAAGGAAATACCCAACTCTGTGGACTCTGTATATCTGTCTGCCAGCTTTCTATTTTTATGATAGCAGGTTGAGCCAGGCAGGAAAGTAAACCCCAGGGAAATGTAGTTACTTAAAGTTCTTCCAGGAGATAAGGACATGTAGACATTTTCTAAATTTTATTTAAAAACATTGTTTGTGCCTCTCTCATTCCATGAAGAATAAAAAGAATGAAAGAAACTGTGATTGATAGCACAAAGATCTAGAGTTCAGGAGGCTCAGCTCAGAGGAATGGGGGTGGGAAGGGAAGGGAGGTGTTTTAGACTCAAATCAGAACCATTTAAGAAAAGAAAATTACACGGTTGCAGAATGCAGGTTCCATAATAATGGCTGGCAAATGATAATTTCATTTCTTACAGGATTTATCCAATGCTGCACGACTGTTTGAGGCTTCCCAAAATTCTAGGCTGATGCTAATAAAGAGCTTATCTATTGAAAGAATGGAGCTCGATGTTCCAGTGAGGTCAGGAGAAAGAAAAATAAGTAAAACCAGGCCTGGGAAAGCTGAAGAGGCTGAGCGCAGGGGAAAGAATGCTCTAGAGTTGCTGAACCTGAAGTCACACCAAGCCAGAGGAGACGCTCAGAAAGGAAGGAGGACCTGCTGCCTGCAGGCTTCTCTCCATAAAACGTAGTGCCCCAAAGCTTCGGCTGGTATTGCTCCAAGTGGAACCTAGCCACCATGCCTGGGAATCTCTTCCAGTGTCTGTTAAAATTCAGATTCCTGGGCCCCACTCTCATCTTCTCGAATTAGAATCTTTAGGAACAAGAAGGTGGAATCTGCATTTTACACAAATAGTTCAGGGGCACGACGTTGCTCTTCAGCTCTCTCGGACATAGTTGGACAATGAACTTGAACGAGGGCCCTGCTACGTGTGGAGAAACATCCCAGGGGTGTTGCGGATGTACCAAAGCAGCAGGAGGCGGGTTAGTGCCCTAAGACCTACACTCAAGGCGCCCGTAAATCCCCAGGTGCCTGTTCCAGCTCCACTTCCTTGTTCCCCGGCTTCACTCTCCCCAGAAAGCTCCAGTGCTCTCACAAACAAAAGGCAGATTTGAATTGGGCAAATGGGGCATTGCCCAGAGGCAGAAGAAGAGGAGACAGCAGGTTTCCACAAGCATCTGAGAAGCTTGGAAGAAAGTGCCAAACAACTGTACCCAGGAGGGCCCCCACGTCATCCTAGCTAGCCTGGGCCCTACTTGTCAAGGTGTCCGGTCCGGCTACCCTCCGCTTCTCTGCCTCCATCTCCCCTCTCCATTCCCATCTCCTAGGACAGCATCCCATTCCCCTATCCGCCCCCCCCCCCAACCCCCCAATATCTGCAGGAGATCAGGATGTGACAGGCTGGTTTACTATCAAATCAAGAAGGCTGACCCCAGGTCTGGCCTTGACCATTGACCGCCTTGGGCCTTCTCATTTCACTTTGCAAGAGCTCCCCTCCTCTCTGCTCCCCGCCTCCGCCCCCACTTTCTTCCCCGGGCTCCAGCACATCTGTGGCCAAGCCCTTGTCTTGGAGGCTGCTCTGTGAGATGAGAATCCCCAGGAGAGAAGTTTGTGGAAAGCAAAGGGAAGGCCTCTGTCGGAACCGAGCTTGGATGAAGCTGCAGCGGACCTCCCAGGTCAGAGCTGCGAGGCCGGGGTCCTCTGTGACAGATGGAGGGGCCCTCCTCCTCCGGGGACCCTTTCCTTACAAGTCAGCCCCCGGCCTCTGGTGCTCAGCTCCCTACGGAGTGCGGCGCCTGCGCCACCCAGTGGGCGTGGAGGGAACTGCACCCTGCCAGCCCGGCTCCCTCCCTCCGCTGGGGCAGGACTCCGAGACAATGCCTGGCGCCGAGTGATCCGCGGGATCAGGTTGCTATCATTCCCTTACCGGGAACGAATCCACTTTTAGCAAAAGAAGAAACCGGAATGGTAGTAATATCAACAGCGTGTATGAAGACAGTAACATCTACTAATTTCAGTGGCGCCTGAAATTTCTCCCAGTGTCATGTTCTGGGCGGGTGGACAGTATCAGAGCCGGTGGCAGAAGCGAGAGGCCTTATTACCAGTCTATGCAAAGGGAACCTTGAGGTCCATGCCTTAGTCATAGTCATTTATTCACTGAGCTCCCTTGTCCTTTAAACTTCAGTCCCTGACATGGGAAGGAAGCTGCCCAGGAAACTGCACTCCGCCCTGGAGCCGGGGTAGCTCTCTTATGGGTCTCAGTGCTTCTTGGAGAAAGGCTGGGCGAGGGGAAGGGAGGGGGGCTTCAGAGTAAGGGAGCGTGTGCTGCGGTTCACCTCCTTGCCCTGAGGATGCTGCTTCCAGCCCGGCGGTAATAGAAAACGTGAATGCTGGGGGCTTGTCCTCTGCCCACCAGCCTTTGACATTGCCCTCTGTCTGAGGTGGGAATAGGAAAGTGGTCCCTGGCAGCCTGAGCAGGACTCCCTCAGCCGACCAGGTCTGCGTGCCCACACCTGAGGCTGCCTTAAAGCCCTGGATACCTCTCCACAGGGGGCTGGGAGCCTCACTGAGCACCATTTGTAGAAAATCAAGACGTCGTGAAGACATGCGTGTACACATGCATATATTTGCATGGCTTTCTCCAATAGGTATTCAAGGGTACCCACAAGTCACCTCCTCAGAGAAACTTCTGCTCACCACCCTAGGACAACAGCGCCTGATCCACCTCCTGCATGCCGGCATTATTCTAGGCAGAGAGGACAGGGTAAAGATGGGACAGTGACATTCAGAGCTAAGACAGGGAGGGGATGTGGTAGAAGATGAGGTGAGAGGTGGCGGAAGGCCAGAACAGGTTGGGGCTTGTCAGCTAGAGTAAGGGAGGTGACTTGTTCCTGCTGCCCAGTCCCTCCACTTCTCACCCCCAGACTCACACACAGCCTGTCCTCCGTAAGTGCTTCAAGTCCCACCTCCCCCAGGGAACTATCCTGATTCGAGAGGCCACAGATCTTGCCCTCACACCTACATCTCACACTGCCTTCCTCCTGCCCCATGTGGACCCTGCTGCACCGAAGTTTGATGCTCCTTAAAGACATGGACCAACAGACTGGTTCCAAATAGGAAAAGGAGTCCGTCAAGGCTGTATACTGTCACCCCGCTTATTTAACTTACATGCAGAGAACATCATGAGAAACGCTGGGCTGGAAGAAGCACAAGCTGGAATCAAGATTGCAGGGAGAAATATCAATCACCTCAGATATGCAGATGACATCACCCTTATGGCAGAAAGTGAAGAGGAACTCAAAAGCCTCTTGATGAAAGTGAAAGTGGAGAGTGAAAAAGTTGGCTTAAAGCTCAACATTCAGAAAACGAAGATCATGGCATCCGGTTCCATCACTTCATGGGAAATAGATGGGGAAACAGTGGCTGACTTTATTTTGGGGGGCTCCAAAATCACTGCAGATGGTGATTGCAGCCATGAAATTAAAAGACGCTTACTCCTTGGAAGAAAAGTTATGACCAACCTAGATAACATATTGAAAAGCAGAGACATTACTTTGCCAACAAAGATCCATCGAGTCAAGGCTATGGTTTTTTCAGTGGTCATGTATGGATGTGAGAGTTGGACCGTGAAGAAAGCTGAGCACCAAAGGATTGATGCTTTTGAACTGTGGTGTTGGAGAAGACTCTTGAGAGTCCCTTGGACTGCGAGGAGATCCAACCAGTCCATCCTAAAGGAGATCAGTCCTGGGTGTTCATTGGAAGGAATGATGCTAAAGCTGAAACTCCAATACTTTGGCCACCTCATGCGAAGAGCTGACTCATTGGAAAAGACTCTGATGCTGGGAGGGATTGAGGGCAGGAGAAGAAGGGGACGACAGAGGATGAGATGGCTGGATGGCATCACCGACTCGATGCACATGAGTTTGGGTGAACTCCGGGAGTTGGTGATGGACAGGGAGGCCTGGCATGCTGCGATTCATGGGGTTGCAAAGAGTCAGACATGACTGAGCAATTGAACTGAACTGAAGAGTCTTAAATTTATCATTGTCCAGTGATGGGATCCAGATTCCTGACTTCTTGTTACCTGGCAGCAGGTGAGGGATGCCAAGACCCCTAGGGCCAGGGCCAGAGAGGGGAAGGGCCCAGGAAGGCCAGGACATAACAAGTAGGACTGCCTGAGAAGGGATGTTCATGGGAGAGGCCAAACCAGAAGGACCCCAGGGCTAGGGGCCATGAGCAATGCTGAGCTGGCCAGCAGGGAGAGCAGGTACACTCGGGTGGGGCTGAGGCAAGGGGAAGGTCAAAGGGTGGGTCACACCTAGAGCGGAATGAGGGTGTGGTAGGAAGTCAGCTGAGTTGTGGCCCCTGTGTGGGAGTGGGGCACCCCTCTAGGCTGAGAGTGACAGGCTCCTGCTGGATCAGAGGGAGGCCAGGCAGCACCCACCCAGGCTGGGGAGATGTCCAGCCACCTCTACCTGGCGGGGAGGCTGTGGTGAGAGGACCTTGGTCTACCCCATGGTGAATACCTGGGAATGGAATTTTGGAAACTCAAATCATGTTTTCCCTTGAAAGTGTTAGTCAGTCATGTCTGACTTTGCAACCCCATGGACTGTAGCCCGCCAGGCTCCTCTGTCCGTGGAATTCTCTAGGCAAGAATACTGGAGTGGATTTCCATTCCCTTCTCCGGGGGATCTTCCCAACCCAGGGATCAAAGCCAGGTACTCTGCATTGCAGGCAGATTCTTTACTGGCTGAGCCACCAGGGAAGCCCATAGTGAACCATAATTGCTTAGAAACTGCCTGCCTCAATTGCCAGGGGGCTGTGGCTTCTGACACACTGACTTTAAACTCTCTGTTCCCTGTCAATTAGCCAGTTTAACTTTCTACGGTGGCCCTGATGAAAGTCGCCATTCAGCACCAGCCCTAGATCCTGCGGAAGGGATATTGTTGCCATGGAGATGGAGTCTGGGCTTGGCACTTTCCGCTTAGCCGCTGGGTGTTCCTGGGGTTGACTCATAGTCCAGCATGCAGCAGGAGGCCACCTTTGTGGACCCCAAACCTTTCCTCCCCCAACTTGATCCTGACCACGACTTCCGCTGGCCAGCTGTTGATCCTAGGCGCTTGCTACATGCGTGCTGCCAGAACCTGCAGCCCAGGAGCCCCCGGCTGAGCCCACAGGAGCCCCCGGCTGAGCCCACAGGAGCCCACGGCTGAGCCCACAGGAGCCCCCGGCTGAGCCCACAGGAGCCCCCGGCTGAGCCCACAGGAGCCCACGGCTGAGCCCACTGGAGCCCACGGCTGAGCCCACAGGAGCCAACCTGTGGCCTCCTTGGAGCTCAGCCACACCTGAGACCCAGAGAGAAGCAACTCAGGTTGGACACAGTGGCTCCAATCGGCCTCAGGTGACTCACAGCAAACAGAATGATGTGGACGCCCAGTGTTTCACTTACCAGCTCACTTTGTATTTATCTGGCAGTGGCTGCACCAGCATTTCCCAGCAGGTTTACCCAGCTATTTAAATATGAGCAAGCTGGCTACAGTCCTCTCTCTCTCTGGCTGTGTGTCAGGATCAGTCACCTGGGGGGGTTGGGGCAGGGCTTGGTAATCACTGAAACCGCAGGCCTCCTGCAGAGATTTAATGGGGCTAGGGTAGAATCCTGGGCATCCCTGTGTTTCCAGAGCTTTCCAGGTGACTCGCCCATGCAGGCAGGGGTGAAACCCACAGACACACTACCTCCACCCCCAGTGCACTCATAAGCACATCTGCAGCCTGGTCCTGCCCTCGGCTGGTGGACCTCTGATGCGAATTCAGCTCCTCTCATGCCTCACCCGTAATTATTTCTGTATCCAATTCTTTCTCCTTGAGTTTTCATAAGGTTTAAGTTTCTGCTTCATTTTTGGATGGTGACTTGAGTGTCTCATTCTGTAGAACACCTCTGAAGGCAAATTATTATGTTATAGAAAATCTAGTTATGAGTAAGTATGTTGAGAAGGAAACAAGAAAGGTGATCTTATTGTTCTTAGTTCTTACATAACACTTTCTTATAGATCTTTTGTTTTAGTTTTTTTAAATTTTAGAGACCTTTGAACATACACCAAAGTAGGTAGATTAGTATCATGAACTACCACACACCCATCAATCTGCCAACCCCCCAAAATAACCAAACTGGTTCCATTTCCCACACTCTTCCATTTAGCCCATCTTCTATTATTTTGAAGCAAATCCCAGATATCATACTATTTCATCTGTAAAAGTTTTAGTAAATCAAAAAAGAACTCTTTTTGTATCATAGTAATTCCTAGTGTTCAAATTTTCCTCTTGTCTCTTAAATATGATACCATTAATATATAAAATATTTTAAAAATGATACAAACGAACTTATTTACTAAACAGAAATACTCACAGACTTAGGAACTTACAGTTACCAGAGGGGAAAGTGGGGAGAGAGGACAGATAGATTGGGAATTTAGGATTGACGTGGACACACTAGTGTATTTAAAATGGATAACCAAGGACCTACTATATAGCACAGGGAACTTGGCTCAAGATTCTATAATAACCTAAATGGGAAACAAATTTGAAAAAAAAAAAAAGGCTACTTCTATGGGTATAACTGAATCACAAATCACTTTGCTGTATACCTGTAATCAACTGTGCTCTGATATAAGACAAATATTTTTTAAAAATTTCCCAACTGTCTAAAAATTGTCCTAAATGGATTTTTAGGAGAAAAGTTTGAATCAGGGTTCAAATGAGGTTCATCTGTTGAAATTGGTTGCTTTGAATTTCAACCTCTGTAATCTTTTTTTTTTTCCTTGTAATTTGTTTGTTGAAGACACTGGGTTCTTTATTCGGTAGATTTAACCACAATCTAGAGTTTGCTGCTAACCTTTCTGTGGTATAATTTTACAGGATCTCTGTCCGTATTTTTCCTATAAATTGGTAATCGAGAGCTTAATAATTTTCAGGTTTGGTTTCAGTGCTGGGTATTCTTCCAACAGGAGGCATGTGATGTCTGTCTCTTTCCATATTAGATGCTGCAGATGGTCAATGCCGGCATCTTTTGAAAGCTCTGTTTCAAAATAGTGATATCTGATTCTACCATCTTCTCCTTCATAGAAGTATTCTAGCTTATATAAGGGAGGGATGATAGAATCAGATACTACAATTTCTCTACTGTTTCACACCTAAGATAATTGTTCGCTTTCCTCCATTTACCATTTCAAAACAATGCATTGCTTTCCTACCATCCTCCAACAGTGAACAGAGTTTAGTTTCTAGTATTACTATGAATTCATGGATTTTTAAACGTGTGTTTCAACTCATTGCAGTTAATATTCTAATTGATGCTTCCCGTTTTGACCAGTGCGCGTCTCTTCCACTTGATTCCTGAATATTTTAAGCATGACTAGAGAACACTATAATCCCTGGTGGCTCAGTGGTAAAGAACCTGCCTGCAATGCAGGAGACAAGTAGACGCAGGTTCGATCCCTGGGTCAGGAAGATACCCTAGAGAAGGAAATGACAACCCACTCCAGTATTCTTGCCTGGAAAATCCCATGGACAGAGGAGCCTAGTGGGCTACAGTCTATGGGGTTGCAAAGAGTCAGACACGACTGAGCACAGCGCAACACAGAGAAGACGTGTACATTTTAAACAAGCCTAATCTTGTATGCTTTCTGCTTAGACTTAGAATCAGCCATCTCTCCCAAGGCCCTGATGCCTTTCAGTGGGAAATGGTATTTGGAGACCTCGCTTTGGACGTGCAGAGTTTACGTATTCCTTTTATCTGACCAAAGTGTCCCCAGATTTTAGTTTCTCTATCCTGGTCTTAGAGTAGGTATTGACTTTAGTTCTGAGGCCACTAGCACTGAATCCACAAATGCTGATGAGCACCAGGTGGGGAGAGACAAAAAGAGCCTTCAGGTGTAGACAGCGGATGGAGGAGGAGGAGGTAGGGGGAAGCCTGCGAGAGCAGTGTTTCTCAAACATGAATGTGCATGTGAATTCCCTGGCAATCTTTTTGAAATGCAGAGTCTGATGGAGCAGGCCTGAGGGACCTGAAATGCTGCACATGTAAAAAAGCCTCCAAGAGATACAGGCATGCTGGTCCTCAGCTGCACTCTAAATGGCCAGGCTCTCCAAGTAGTAAGTAGTTAGCGGGGTGTCAGGACTAAACGCTGAAGGAGCTCAGAGCAGGGATGAGGGAGCTGTCATAGAGGAGGCGGCATTTTGGCAGTGACTTTTCTTAAGAACCAGGAACATAGCAACAGAGTAGTGGCATCTTCACTTTTCAACTTTAAAGAAATTATTAAGGTGTAACATTCGTAGATCAAAGAGAACAAGATCCAGTTTTTGAGATACAATTCACACACTATAAAGTTCACCCTTTTAAAGTGTATACTTGAACCATCTTTCGTATAGTCATAGAGATCTATAATTGTTGCCACTATGTAATTCCAGAACATTCCCATCACCCCCCAAAAGAAATCCCATATCCATTAGCACTCATTCCCCACTTCCCCCTGCCTCAGCCCCTAGCAATTACCAATCTATTTTATATCTCTGTGGATTTGCCTATTCTGGACTTTTAATATAAATAAAGTCATACTATATGGAGGCCTTTGTGACTGGCTTTTTTCACTGAGCATAATGTTTTCAAGGAAGGTCCACTCACGTCATAGCATGTATCAGTACATCCTTGCTTTTTATGGTTGAGTAATATTCCATGGTATGGACAGATCGCATTTTGTGATTCATCACCAGCTGATGAACATTTACTGTTATGAATAATGCTGCTGTAAATATTCATGCACACGTTGTGTGTGTGTGTGTAGCTTATATTTTCAATTCTTCAGGGTATACACCCAGGAGTAGAATTGCTGGGTCATAGTGGTAACTCCATGTTAAAGTTTCTGAGGAAACAACAAACTGTTTTCCAAAGCAGCTGCATCATCTGTGGTTTGATGAATAAATGTTTATACATAGCACACACTCGTATCACCACCACCCAGGTCAAGAACAGGATATTATCAGCACTCTAGAACCCTCCCCTGAACCTCTAATTTGACCTCTGTCACCACCAATGGCTGGGGCTTTGAGAGGTAAAACCAGGGGAACGTGCCCTGTGGTGAGAGCAGCCTTATCAAAGGCATAGCAAACCAGGCAGGGCTTTACACCAGCTTTAAGTCCTTCTATGTAGACACATACCACTTTTTCCTGTTGTACCCAGGCCTGGTGAGCAAACAGGCTTCCTCCCGCAGTGCTTCACTTCCTGTGCAGCAAGCGGACCCTTTCAGAGCAACAGCAAGCCCTGACTTGGGATCCTCCAGGAGGCCCCGGGATTGGGGGTGGGCAGCTGAAGCACGGAAGCAATGCCCGATGCCCAAGATTCATCCCGAAGGACAGCTTCAGCGCCAAGCACCCTGGTGACGCCTGCTGCAGGGCCAGTGGCTGCCGTGGGGGAGTCTGCCTTGGCCATGGCCCTGTCACCGTCCCTTCCGCCCCTTCTGTGTCCAATTACCTCCCACCAGAAGGCAATGGCACCCCACTCCAGTACTCTTGCCTGGAAACTCCCATGGATGGAGGAGCCTGGTAGGCTGCAGTCCATGGGGTCGCTAAGAGTCGGACACGACTGAGCGACTTCACTTTGACTTTTCACTTTCACGCACTGGAGAAGGAAATGGCAACCCACTCCAGTGTTCTTGCCTGGAGAATCCCAGGGACGGGGGAGCCTGGTGGGCTGCCGTCTCTGGGGTCGTACAGAGTCGGACATGACTGAAGTGACTTAGCAGCAGCAGCAGCAGCAGGCCCTTTGGAAAAACCCAGGCTTCCAGAAAGGCAGGACTATCTGAGCAGGTCTCTCACAAGCAGGGAATTGAGAAGGGGCAGCGGTCAATGCAGCCTCCTGTTCTACCGTCAGGATCTTCAGAGCGTGCTCCACCGGGAGGTGCTCCTGGGAGGTGGCCCTTGCAGAAGCCGAGCCTGCCGTCAACCACAGAAAGGCCCCAGCTCTGGGAGGACCCTGCTCCTGCCTCAGTGGTTCTCCTGCATCCAGCCCTGCAGACCTTCTCTCTCTGGTCTCAACCCAGCACACACACACACGTCACAGTCACAAAACTCAAAACTGCTCAGAGATGTATCACTGACCTGCAAATCCTTGACTTGCCAATGACTTTTCCATACCAGCACCCCCACCGGAAGTCCCTCCTGCTGGCTCCCCTAAGAGATTGTGTGAGACCACCCCGCCCTCCCCAAACAGGCGTTCTGGCTTTGTTTTCAGAATACCACCCCTGACACGAACAGCCTGAAGTTGACACGAACAGCCTGAAGTTGTCATGTCCTTTCAGCCCGCTCTCTGGGAATCTACCACCTAGAGGTGGATTTGGTTGGGTCTTCTTGAAAAGACGCACAGTGTCCCTGGGAGGACCAGCCTGCTGCATGTCAGCGTGTGTTAGTTTAATGGGTGACTCAGCTGCCAACACTGAGCTGACAAGGGCAGCTGCAAGCCTGGGGGTGTGGATGGGGAGTGGAGGGTGGAAAACCCTGGATCATGGTGACCATGATGGGCAGGGCAGGTTGGGGCATGTTGCAGGATCCCTGGGCAGTCCAAGGCTCTGGAGAGATGCCCAAGTCAGGGTCTAGAAAGGAAAATGGGAGGAAGCCAGAGACTAACTTCTTAAGGTTATATTTTATATGCACCAGGCAGGGGCTGGAAGCCAACTTCCCTTCCTCTTCCCCAGGGTCCTCTTGCTCCTACTGGTCTCTCTTCTTCTCCTCTTCCCACGCTTACTTTCCTCTCCTCCACACTGCCCTTCCCCTATTCCTTTCCTCTGACCCTGGAACAGAAAATAACCTTATTAGCTCTATTTCCTCTCTATTAAAGACTTAAAAGGCTTTAGCCTCAGGATCTAGTTGTTATGGCATCATTTGATGGGGAAAATGCATGGTCTAGCCCTGTGCTTGGCTCATCAAAGGTGCTCAGCAAGTGCTGGTTAAGGGAATAAAAGCATGAATGAAAGTGACTTCATTTTGAGTTGCTAATGCCAGATCTGGAGGTGGACTTTTGGAACCCATCCCTATTTGAGTGAACACTGACTTTCCTGCAGGCACAGATCAGAGGTTTCTGTTGCCCTGGGCTCCCACAAGATTCCATAGATGAAGCCAGGGTGGAACCCAGGATCCAGACCCCTAATCTTGTGTGATTTATGTTCTTGCATCTTTGCAACTTTTGCTTCTGGAGGGGGCCAGTGGGCAGGGACTGATGGGGTCACAGCACCCTCTGCTGGTGTATTTTCATAGGCGGTTTTTGCATATCTGGGTTTACAGTTAATGTTTACTTTTGTTTTTAATGGGCTTGGGCGAGACTGGGAATGAGGATTTCTGGTTTTATGACAGGCTCATTCTTCATGAATATCAAGACTGAAAGTGGCCCTTGGTGATAAAAATGAGTGTCAGGGTGGGCTCCCAGACATTAACAATTTAATTGAAAGCAGGTTTTGGTTTTAACAACCTCCCTGGCCCCAGTGCATAAGTGTCAGGTGGAAACACCTTCTGCTCCAGGCTCAGTGCCGTATCTCTGATAGTAGCAGGCTCTCTCATTTGCTTTTAAGAGGCACACATGAGGTTTTGTCTGAGTGAGCTGAGAGAACTTTCTCCAAGAGGGAGAACCAAAGTTGCCCACAGCGGGACTGGCTCCTGGACAGGGGCCGGCGCTGAGCTTTCTGTACTCATCATGAGTCGTGGCTCCCCCAAAGCCAGGCGGACACTAAAGAGCTCCCGGGTAGGAAGGTAGCGGGCAGAGGGAGAGAACCCAAGGCCAAACTAACCCAGACTGTCACAGCCTCTTGCTCAGTGAAGGCCCCTATTTTCCATACAGCTGATGGCACAGCACAGCTTCTCACACTAGAGCACACTGGAGTCACCTGGGAAGTTGTGTTAAAATGCAGGTCCTGATTCAGTAGGTCTGCCATATAGCCTGAGACTCTGCATTCCAAACAAGCTCCTAGATTATGCTGATGCTGCTGGTCTAGGGACCACACAGGGAAAGCAAGAGTGTAGAGGAAATAGATTCTGACATCAGAATGCTCAGGCAGAATTCTGACCTCACCTCTGCCACTTATGCTATGACCTTGGACAGATTATGTTCATTACCTTCTCTGAGTCTGCTTCATCCTGCACAAAATAGGGAAGATGACCATTTACGTGACCTCATAGAAAGACAGACAGAATGACTTCATGGGGTTGTTGTAAGAATAAAATGAAACGATGCAGGTGAAGTTCTTAGTGCAGAGCCTGTAGTGTTCAGCACATGGCAAATATCTTCATACTCATGTGTCCATCCGGCAAGTATCTGTCAACCCCCTGCTGTGCCCTTGGCACTGCCATGGGCCCCACATCCAGCAGTGACAGAAACACAATCTCTGCTCTCAAGGAACTTACATTCGAGCAGAAGACAGACCACAGACAAGTGAAATGGATAGGATGTGAGCTGGTGCTAAGTGAGCCGCAGAGGCCAACAAAGGAGAGTGAGGAGGATAAGGAACTCGGAGCGTGAGCATACTGTTGTTTGTGCAGACTGGGAAAGTGTCACTGGGAAGGTGACGCTGACATATATACACTGCTGCTGCTGCTGCTGCTGCTGCTAAGTCGCTTCAGTCGTGTCCGACTCTGTGCGATCCCATAGACAGCAACCCACTAAGCTCCCCTGTCCCTGGGATTCTTCAGGCAAGAACACTGGAGTGGGTTGCCATTTCCTTGTCCAATGCATGAAAGTGAAAAGTGAAAGTGAAGTCCCTCAGTCATGTCCGACTCTTCACTACCCCATGGACTGCAGCCTACCAGGCTCCTCTGTCCATGGGATTCTCCAGGCAAGAGTACTAGAGTGGGGTGCCATTGCCTTCTCTGATATATACACTGCTGCTGCTACTGCTGCTAAGTTGCTTCAGTCGTGTCCGACTCTGTGCGACCCCACAGACGGCAGCCCACCAGGCTCTCCCGTCCCTGGGATTCTCCAGGCAAGAACACTGGAGTGGGTTGCCATTGCTTTCTCCAATGCATGAAAGTGAAAAGTGAAAGTGAAGTCGCTCAGTCCTGTCCGACCCTCAGCGACCCCATGGACTGCAGCCTTCCAGGCTCCTCCATCCATGGGATTTTCCAGGCAAGAGTACTGGAGTGGGGTGCCATTGCCTTCTCCGGATATATACACTACCATATGTAAAATAGATCACTATCGGGAAGCTGCTGTATAGCACAGGGAGCTCAGCTTGGCGCTCAGTGATGACATGGGCGGGGGGTGGGAGGGAGGCTCAAGAGGGAAGGGACATATGTATATAACACAACATTGTAAAGCAATTGTACTCCAATTAAAAAAAAAAAAAAGTTCATTTGGATTTTCTGTAAGATGGGGAAAATCCAAATGAACTTTCTGGCCAACCCAATATATGTTAAAACTCAGAACTGTACATCTCCAAAATTCAATGTATGCAAATACTTTAAAGTAATAAAGACTATTTTAAAATGAAAAAAAAAGAGAGAGAGAGAATGTAATTTTGAGGGGATGACCACGTGGCTAGCTGAAGAAATGGGAGGGACCATTTGTGAGTGCAAAGGCCCTGAGGAAAGAGTGTATATGGTGTGTGTGAAGAAGAAAGAGGAGCCCAGAGGTTGTGGGGAATGAAAACAGGTAAGAGATGAGTGTGGAGGAGCAGGGTCCATCCTTGAGGGCATTGCCAGCATCAACTTTGGATTTTTCTCTGAGAGAAAAGGGCAAACACTGGAAGTTCTGAGCATAAGAGCAACACAATCTAACTGACATTCTAAAAGGATAAGTTTGGCTTGTTGGGGATGGACTGTGGGAAATCCTCCTCTACTCCAGGAGCACTGTGATTGCTCAGGCGAGAGTGGAGGGTGGCGTGCAGAGATCCCTGGGAGCAGTGGTGGGAGGGTATGTATTCATGGCTGTAAACATCTACCCACATTCATCTTGTTCCCTATTATCTCTTTTATTTTTGGCTGCACTGAGTCTTAGTTGTGGAATGCAGGATCTTTGGTTGTGGCATGAGAACCTCTAGTTGCAGCATGTGGGATCTAGTTCCCTGACCAAGGGTCAAACCCCAGCCCCCTGCACTGGGAGTACAGAGTCTTAGACACTGGAGCACCAGGGAAGTCCCTCCTCTTTTCCTTTTAAATTATCCTTTGAGTGGGGTCCATTTGCCCCTTCCTCTGGGAGAACACTTGGCTAGGGCACAAATTCATTGGCCACTCCCAGGAAACAGAAAGATCCAAGGTGCTTCTCATCAGAAAGGATGTGGGGAGATCTCACCTGACTTTGTCTCTATTCTTAAGGGTCCTTCCTGGGCCATCTTTCTCTTCCTTAAAAAAAAAGAAAAGCTGTTAGTTTTATTATACAGATAATGCATGTGCCTTATAGAAACATTAGAGATTATAGATAAACACAAAGAATGATGTCAGAAATTGTCATAATCTTACTGCTCAGAGAAAACCACTGCTATTATTCTATTCTTGTATATTTCTAAGTGTCTTCAGTTCATGCAGGCTCTATGTGCATGCACATACACACACATATAAATTTTTTACCAAAAAAATGGGGTGATATTTGAATACTATGTAATACACCAATACTATCGATGGCATTAAATATATTTCAACAACATATTATTCTTAATGTCAGCAGAGCATTTCATTTTATGGGTGTACCACAATTTATTTAACCAACTGGTGTTCATTTATGTTGTTTCTGATTTTAAAATATATACATGTCACAAATGACTCCTTGATGAGTATCCTTGTAGCTAAATCCTGGCAGCCATCTGTAATTTTTTTCCCTATCTTTTAAAGCATCTGATACATATCACCAAGTTGCTCTCAGAAATATTTGTGTGAATTAGACTCATCCTGGAGTTGCTCATCTCCCTACAGACACATGACCCATAAAAAACAAAATGAACATTTCTTGGTCACATTTAAAAGCTGATGTTGATATTAAAGTGTCAGGGGGCAACTTTGCACCATTTTGCTTCACCACCTGCTGAAGGCCCACTCTTCATCTTCTGGGTCCTCTAGGATTGGAATTAGGGTCAGGCTTTCAGACTCACTGTTCAATCTCTGAGTAAGATCTGGATTGGATTTGGTTGTGGGTTTTTTTTGTTTGTTTGTTTGTTTTTTCTAATATAGAGGGAAGTACCAGAGTCACCTTGGTCACACTTATCAGAAGGGAAGTCACCTTCCAAATACTGAAGAGGGTGCAGGGAGGCTCTAGGGATCCCTGAAGCCAGACAGGAACACTTAGGAAGGTGGGTGGGAAGTTCATTGCCATGGAAATGTATATACTCAGACCTGTTGCACCCGGGAGAGATGGGGCTCCTGACCATGGTGGTGGATGCCTGAGCCCACCCTCACCCACCTTCTGGAGCTGGCGGCAACCTGTGACCAGGGAGAAGGGAGGCTGTGAGTTCGGGTCATGCCAGGGCCCAGGGCAGTGATGGGAAAGGATGATACAGTCTGGCCTCCTTCTGGGCCCAGCCCTGCCTGCCCAGCTGTTTCTCTGGTGACTCCTTGAGTCAGGGCCTGGGGCTGCAGCACCTGTCACCTGTGGGTGGGCTGGGGTGATCCACTTGCCCTTCACTCTGCTAGAAATCAGACACCGAGATTAGAAAGGAAGGATACTGCTTTACAAGGGACCACTCTGACCTCTAGAACAGTCTCAATCCCCATACCATCTAATAATTTCTTATTGATTCATTTCCTAATATATACTTCCTCTCAAAACACTTATTTTTTTTAATATGGAAGTAGTTCAAATCTCATTTCATTGCAGACCTCACTCTGACTGCAGTCAGTCCAGGTGTTGGGAAACTGCAATGGAGAACTGAAACTTTTTCATCTGGGAAAGGCAATTCTGACTTTGTCGTCATTGCTGTCAGAGTAGTCTGGGTTTTTTTGAGAGTTGAATTCCTCCACATATGCTCTCATTTAGCTCTCACTGAAAGTAATGTGAAAGTCTCTCAATTGTGTCTGACTCTTTGAGGCTCCATGGACTATATAGTTCATGGAATTCTCCAGGCCAGAATACTGGAGAGGGTAGCCTTTCCCTTCTTCAGGGGATCTTCCCAACCCAGGGATCGAACCCAGGTCTACCACATTGCAGGCAGATTCTTTACCAGCTGAGTCACCAGGGAAGCCCAAGAATACTGGAATAGGTAGCCTATTCCTTCTCCAGCAGATCTTTCCAACCCAGGAATGGAACTGGGGTCTCCTGCATTGCTGGCAGATTCTTTATCAGCTGAACTACCAGGGAAGCCCTAGCTCTCATTACACCCCTTTGAATTAGACGTGGTTATATTCACATTCCAGATGAAAGCATGGAGTCTGAGAGGCGACGTGACTTACCTGCAGCCACACCATTAATTCATGTCCAGAGCCAGCTGACCCTGAGATCTGTTCCTCCTTTGATCTCATCTCATTGCCCTTGGAAATGCAACCAGCCCCAAAGAGTCACAGAGCACTGGCCCAGAAGTCAGAAAACCTGGGTTCTGGTCTTGGCTTTGCTACACATGGGCTGTGTGGCTGAGGGCACTTCACTGCACCACTCTGGGCCTCAGAAGCCTCACTGTAAACTGAAAAGATCTGACCACTCTCTGAGATTCCTTCTAACCGTGGGGCCTTAGCTCAGGCTTATTGGGTGGTAACAGAAAGCTGCTTTGCTTAAACAGAAATAGGCGCTGTGGTCCAAGGGTCTGGAGACTCTCATGAAGCCAAGCCAGGGGCCAGCACCAGGCCAGCAGGGCTGAGGCCAGGCAGTGGTACTTGCTGCCCCCTCTCTGGAACTGCACGAGTCTCCACTTCTCTCAGCTCCTCTGTTTTCAGTCTTCTCTCTCTGCAAAATGGTTTACTTTTTCTGCAGATTACCTTTCTCTGCTTCTTTGGCTGATAGTGGCAGATGCCTCCCCAGCTCCTAATTATAAGACCAGTTCTGGGGGCCAACTGAGTCTCCCAAAATTCCAATTTCAAATTCCCAGGGACAGAAATCGACTGGGCAAGTTGAGTCGGCTGTCCACCTTGTTCTGATCAATTGGGTCCTGTAGTGCAAAGCAGAAGTGGTGGCCCGGGTTGGGGAAACGCGCCCTCCCCACAAGAGGCTCTGTTCTCAGGAGAGGAGTCACATCTTTTCAGAGAAGAGACAGGTCAAGCATAATTCCCTTCCAGATGAGGTGACCTTGAAACCAACAGAAAAAGCACAAGCTCACCAGCAAAGCTGGCCCATGGGAAGCATCGGCAGGAATGGCAGGCTGTGGCTCCCTGAAGGTCTGTTCCCAAGGGCAGACACGACAGCTGTCTGACAGCCAGGCAGACCTGTCCCCCAACACACAGTGTTGTCCTTCTGCTGCCTGTGAGTTGGATGATGTGAAACTGGGACACAGGGGAGCTTGGAAAGGTCAAGGGACAGGGACTGCGGAGACCACGCCACCAGTCCTCGGAGCTTGGTTAGCACTGCGCAGTCATTTGCACAACGAAGACTCAGCACTTCAGCTGATCCTGGCAGCTGTTTCCCTGATGACCTTGTTTCAGTTCTTCAAACCGGCACATGGGTTATCTCTCACTGTGTAACAAACTGCCTCAAAACCTAGCAACTTAGGGCAACAAGCATTTATTATTTCACAGTGTCTGTGGGTCAGGTAGTTAGGAGAAGCTCTTCTGGGTTCTGACTCATTGTCTCCTCATGAGGTGCGGCAGTCAAGCGATGGCCAGGGCTGCAGTCCTCTCAAGGCTCAGCTGGGGCTGGAAAAGTGCTACTCACACCAGTGTTGGCAGGAAGCCTAGGCTCCTTGCCATGTGCCACTCACCATAGGCCTGCTTGGGTCCACACCCCATGGCAGTGAGCTTCACCCAGAATTGGTGTGCGAAAGAGAGCAAGATGGAAGCCACATGTCCTTTATGACATCATCTCAGAAGTAACACACCATCACTTCCGTCATATTCGATTCATTAGAAGCCAGACACTCTGTCTAGTCCTCACTTAAGGGGAGAGGAACTATGTTCCTCTTGAAAGAGTATCGAATTTGTGGGTCTATACCAAACCAGAACTGAGCACAGAACTGAGCCATACAATGTTCCCAAGTGTCTGGAGGTTTGGGAGTCAAGGGATGGGGTCTGGGGTGGGGGCTCCTCTTTGATGGCAGAAATCAGTCCCCAAAGATGTTTTAATCTCTATAACTTGTGAATATGTTATGTTATACAGCAAATGGGAAGTAAGGTTGATCATCAGCTGACCTTTAAACTAAGGAGAGTAGCTGGATTATCAAGGAGGGCTCAATGTAATCACAGGGGTCCTTCCAAGTGGAAGGAGGAGGCAGAAGAAGAATCAGAGTGATCCTGAGCACTATTTACAGTAGCTAGGATACAAAAGCAACCTAGATGTCCATCAACAGATGAATGGATAAGGAAGCTGTGGTACATATATACAATGGAGTATTATTCAGTCATGAAAAGGAAGGCACTTGAATCAGTTCTAATGAGGTGGATGAAACTGAAGCCTATTGTACAGAGTAAAGTAAGTCAGAAAAAGAAAAACAAATATTGTATATTAACGCATATATATATGGAATCTAGAAAAATAGTACTGATGAACTTATTTGTAGGGCAACAGTGGAGATGCAGACACAGAGGACACTGAATTGAATGCAAAGAATTTCACTCATGGCAGGATAGTTTGTTGAAGTCCGATTTTCTCTGAATCTTTCTTCATTCTCATTTCAAGGCAGCAGCCAGGCTTCCCCTTATCTTGGTGGAGGGATTTTGGGCAGGACACAGCATGGGGCAGTGGGAGGTCAATGGCCCGCCCCCACCTTTAAAGGCCTCTGAAGGGCAAGGTCTCCTTCAGGTGAGGTGGGGATGAGGAAACATGCCAGAGAATAAGGGTGGATCCTCAGAGCCCCAAAAGGGAGCAAGTTCCCATGAACAGTGGAGCCTTAAGTCCTGCTTGGTAATGAGACCACAGAGGGAGGCAGTGCAGGCTAGACCCTGGGCTGAGGAGTTCCTCCTATTGCCCAACACACACACACACTTCTGGGATCATACAGAATAGCATAGGATATCTTCAGGGCCTTCCCTTTGACCTGGGACATCTGTAGAACCAGGTAAAGTGGAGGGAGGCAGTGGAGACACTAAGGATGACCCTAAGGATTTCCCTTTGAACCATGAGGAAGCAAGAAGAGAGGCTGGAGTCTGAAACACACTGATTTTGATCTAAAAAAGTGATACTCCTTCCACACTCAAGTTTGAGACTGATATTCAATACTTTGACTCCTGCTTTGGCTTTAAACGAAGATTTTACTCTCCGGGTGGAAGGAGCCGGGGGCAGGGTGGTATGTGAGAAGGCAGCAAGTCTTTCAAGGAGTGGGGAGAGGCTGAACCCAAGCTGCTGATGGGTCCTGAGGCAGCATTAAGTTGGAACTATGTCCTCGGTCACACAGGAGTTGAAGTACAGATAAATCAGAAAGCAGGTCCAGACGCCAAGGGTGAGAAGGATGCCCAGGCGTGGTATGGAAGTTTCCTGTTATACGGGGAGAAAGTCAGGAGCCTGAAGCGAGGTCAGCTGGGCAGCTGGCAAGGCACCCTGCCCTTCACAGAGGCCTCTGGGCAGCCCCCAAGCTGGGCTAAGCAAGTCCTCCTTTCTCAAAGTGCCACGCCCTCTAAGGCCGGGCGGATGCGGTGGGGGCGGAGCCTGCACAAGCTGGGGTTGATGGGAATGCGCCCTGGAGCACCGCCTTTGGGATGACTGGGCACCCGATTGAGACAAGGGGCTTGCAGGGATCTACCTACCCCCGATCGTAGTTGTTCTGTGGGGTACACAACAAACATTTCTCCTGTGGAGGACAGAAACGGCACAAGAAAGATCATTTTTCCCTGGTCCAAGATGGCCAGGCTGCTGGGCACCTCATCGGGTCTTGCTATAGGAGAGGACAGAACAATATAGTTGCACTTGGGAGTGGGCGCATCCAGGGTTGAGTCCTACTTAGTCATGGTTTCAGAATCTCCCCAGTCCTAGAGGGCAAGACCCCAGAGTGGATTCAAGACTAGGGAGGCATCCCCAGGCCGGGAGAGGAGTGGAACCCGGGGAGAGAGCCCAGAGGAGGTAGAGGGGAACAGGAGACCAGGGGCTTTAACACTGCGGCAGGGTGGGGAGGGCTTCACTTACAAAGCAGGAGTCACACTGGTGAAGGGGATCCATTGGGTCTTTTGGTTGTTGCCGTGCCACCATCTTTTTGTGAAGGGAGAGCGGTGCTCCACCAGCCCCATCCATTTTCCTGAGCCGGAGCTGTGGCTCTGTGTCTGTCTTTCCTATCAGCCTGAGTTCTTGCTGCATCTTCAGTCCTCTCCTAAGGGGACTGGGGAGTCAGGAAGGGGCAGAATTGGGGAGAATAATTTTCAACATGAAAGGAACTCACCAGTAGCATGGGTGGCCATGGAGGGTCTTGACTCCAAAGCCACTGGGGGCAAGAGAAACTAAGACAGCTCCTTGAAGGCTCTGGGAGTCCTCTGAACTTCAGGGACATTTGGCAAAGAAAAGGAAGGAGACTCTTTAGGGATGAGGAGAGATGGGGGCAGGTTGTACTTACAACTTGCTGTTCTTCTGTATATTTATTAAAACATCCATCTTCTCATCCATATCCTTTTGCATTTCCTTCCAAAAGAGAATTCAAAGCTAGAATCATCATCATGAAGGGCTTCTGAAATCCCTTTCTCCTGCTTCACTCTGTGAACCACTGTGAGGCCACCTCCGCATATTACTTCCTCAAGAATCCTCACTGGCCCTGGGTGAGGTAGCTCACAGAATGTTCATGACACATGCCACCCACCCCTCCTTGTCTCCTTCCCCATTCCACGAGGAAGCTGAAGCACAGGCAGAGTCCTTAGGGGCTGGTTCAAAGTCTCCAAGTGAGTTAAAGGCCAGGATCTGTTTTACCTGATCTTACACCTGAATGAACTGGAGAAGGAAATCGCAATCCACTCCAGTACTATTGCCTGGAAAATCTCGTGGACAGAGGAGCCTAGTAGGCTACAGTCTATGGGGTTGCAAAGAGTCAGACATGACTGAGCGACTTCACTTCACTTCACACCTGAATGAAACCCTATCTGCTTTGGTTCAATGCCTATAAAATCATGGAACCAAGAAAACAAACCTTATGACCCCTAAAGACACTTCTGACGCCAATGGTTTGACCCCTGCCATGTACACAGATCCTGGATATGTGTTTGTTCCATCTCTTACTCAATTCCTGGCAGAAATGGTCAATGCAAAATAGATAATAGTGCAAATGGCTCCTCACATGTATTGTTAAGAACTGAAATAATAATAAAGTCTTCTTGGTAAAGTTTAAAGCTATAAAATTTGACCTGGAAAAATTGGAGAGAAATAGTGGTCATAAAGAAACTCTAAGATGGCTGATGTTATTACTGATAATATCTGTTGAGGACAAAAATAGGGTTGGATTGAATATCACAAAATATAAAAAAAAATTCGCTTCCAGGGGAATCATTTTAATAATAAAAAAATGAAAGATTTGGGAAGAGTTTATTGATCTGGGGTAGAAAATTAATCAAGGAATTACTGTCAGGATGGAAATGATTTCCCAAAAAGATCTTTTTGAAAAGCACTTAAGTGTTTGTATAAATTTTGAATAAGATATTTGTATTCATAAGTAAAGTCAAAATATCTTTGAAGTCAAAATGCCCCCTGGGTCCAAGGACCTCCTTGGTGGTCCAAGGAAGATCCTGAACTCCCGATGCAGGAGGCCCAGGTTCCATCCCTGGTAGGGGAACTAGATCCCGTATGCTACAGCCAAGACGTGTGCCACAAATAAGACCTGGCACAGTCAAATAAATAAATATATTTAAAATTCTCCCCTGGGTCCAAAACATCAGAGTTTGCGGGGAGCTGCCTGTGAGAATGGGGTCCTTTGTCCAAAGGACACAGCTCTGGGAGCTGCCTCAGTCCTTGAGGGTTTGCTTGCAAACATAGCTCTCTGTCCTGCCACCCCAGAGATTAGGTGCTTATTTACTGCAGACACCTGGAGTTCTGTGCAAACTTCTCACGCACAGAGAAATGTTATCTGGTGTAAGAAATAATAACAGGGTGCCATTCCCATGCTCTCAAGATTTCTTGTGACTGTTTGTAAGATGTATAGGTCAACCAAGAAAAAATGTCAACTGTCTTGTCTTTCTCACGCTCTCCTGTATAAATATAAGATGCTGAATAAAGTCGGTGTCAGACCGCTTCCCTTTGTGGAGACGTGTCTGAACCTCTCGACCCCATCTTTGTTGTAGTCTCTTGCTGTAGTTTTCTTTCTCAGCCGCGCCGTGCGCGTTCTCGGGACCTGATCGACTTTGCCGGCTGGCACCGGCAAGAGTTAATACATTTCACTTTCTTAGAAGTCTCACCATCACTTCAAACTCATACTTCAAACTGATCTCCATCATGTTCTCTTCTAAATTTGCTCTTTCCCTACTGTCTTTGTGACTGTCATCTCTTTCTTCTAGCCATCCAGATTAAAACTGGTGTCATCATGGACGCTTGCCTCACTTACATTCTTTCTACTGAATCAGTCACCAAGCATGCTATTTTCCCTTCACTGCATCGTTCGGATTGACCCTTTTCCTTCTGTTCCTACACTGGGTCCAGCCTTCTTCACCTTGAGCGGGGATGCGGCTTCCTGTTTGATATTCTTGCTCCAGACGACCCCCACCTGCTTCCTGGTGCCCCCACCCCCACCCCGCCCCAGCCACCTTGCAAGCAGCTGCCAACTCAGCTTTCTGAAGTGCTGTTCCTAGCGTGTTCTTTGATTAAGAATCTCCAGAGGCCTCTTACCGCTTACACAACCAAGTCCCAACCTGTCTGCCCGTCTTTCAAAAGCCTTCATTATCCATCGCCTTTGTGCCCACTCCGTTTTATTTCTCACAGTTTCCCCCAATGATCCCACTTATATGACTGATCTCCCCACTGACCGTGATAAGCTTCTCATTCCTCCTGCTTCCATGCTGTGTGCAAGCTGCTCCCGTGCCCAAAATAGCCTCCTTTGTGCCTTGTGATATCCAGCCCTACCCACTAACAAAACACTTACTGTGTTTGCATTTTAATACAGAAATAGCACAACCTTTTGCAGAAAAATTGGACAATACAGAGGAATATAAAAGGGAAAATTAATCTCATCATCTAGTGATAACAGCAATTAACCCTTTTGGTAGATTTCTTTCCAGTCTTTTTTCTATATAATTACTTACCTATTTTTTTTCATCTAGTTGTGATCAGCCGATACATTATTGCTTGTATCTTGCTTTTTAAAATTCTCATTATAAGCATTCTTTCTAAACACTGTCTCCTATAGTTAATCTTCATTATATGTTAATAGATATATCATAATTTATTTGACTGTTCCTCTACTATTGAAAATTGTGGCTGTTGACAATTTTTTGCTGTTATAAATAATCCTGTGATGAACATCTCTTTATATGTACCCATGCAGGCATTTCTGATTATTCTCATAGGTTAAATTCTGAGAAGTCAAAGAGTTGATAAGTCATGGGGTTTTGATATTTTTGATACCTATTGTCTAAATTCCTTTTCAGTTTTGTACAAACTTGTACTCTGATCAGCTGTAAAGAGCATTCCTATCTTGATTTGTAATTGTCATAGATTAAAACTTGGTTTATTTGAATGTGGCAATTACCTAAGTTGTTTTCATTTGTGTTTATTTGTTTATTCATTAGGTAAAACTTTGTATTTATTGCTTTTTAGTAATATTCTTTTTTTTTTTTTTGCTTTTTAGTAATATTCTTATCTGTGGATTGTTCACATACACCCTTTCCCCATTTTCCTATTTGATTGTTAATGATTTGTGTGAGTTTTATATGTTATAGATAAAAACCTTTTGTCTATGTTGATCATATTTGTGGAAAATTATTTCCTTCAAACTGTTCTTTACTTTCTAATTATGTGTATGGTGCTTTTCTGTTATGATTTTTAAATTTTCTGTATTGTTAAACATATCAGTATTTATTTTATGATTTCTTTCCTTGTAATTATATTTAGACCATCCAGTAAAATACATACAATTTCTTATTTTTTTTTAATTCATGTTATAGACTATTTCAGTTTATAGTGTTAACTGAGTTAAGTTTTCCCCTTATATAATCAGGCAATATTCTTCTTTTTGTTTAATTTTTATTGGAATATAGTTGATTTACAATGTTGTATTAAAGTTTCTGCAATACAGCAAAGTGAATCAGATAAACATATATCCACACTTTTTAAAATCCTTTTCCCATGTAGGTCATTACATTGAGAAGAGCTCCTCGTGCTATACAATAGTTTCTTATTGTTGTCTATTTTATATATTGTAGTATGTATGTGTCAACCCCAGTCTCCCAATTTACCCCGCCTCCCCTTCCCCTCCCCCCAGTAATCATAAGTTTATTTCCTTCATCTGTGGCTGTGTTTTTGTTTTGTAAGAAAGTTCATTTGTAGCATTTTTTAGGATTTCACGTATAAGTAACATGACATTTGTTTCTCTCTCTGACTTACTTCACTAAGTATGACAATTTCTAGGTCCATCCACGTTGTTGCAAATGACATTACTTCATTATTTTTTATAGTTGAATATTTCATCGTATAAATATTCTTAATATTGATAATCTTGTCCTTCTCACTGATAATTTTAAAAATCATCTTTATTGTATTTTAAATTTTATAGAGCTGTGGTGCCCAACTGTGAGCATATAATTGAATCAACTGAGGATCTTTAAAAATTACCAATGCCCAGACCTCTGATTTAACTGCTATGGGGTGCAGCCAGAGGTAAAGAGAGGCAGCTCAAAACCACAGTACAGGTGATTCCAACGTGTGGCCAATGTTAACAACTACTGCTGAAGTGCTAAGGACCTGGTTCTCATCAGAAGCAACCATCTTAATCATGTAACAGCATTTTGAGCAATGGTGCCCCAGCTTGGCGGAGAAGGCAATGGCACCCCACTCTGGTACTCTTGCCTGGAGAATCCCATGGGTGGAGGAGCCTGGTGGGCTGCAGTTCATGGAGTTGCTGTGAGTCAGACATGACTGAGCGACTTCGCTTTCACTTTTCACTTTCATGCATTGGACAAGGAAATGGCAACCCAGTCCAGTGTTCTTGCCTGGAGAATCCCAGGGACAGGTAAGCCTGGTGGGCTGCCGTCTCTGGGGTCGCACAGAGTCGGACACGACTGAAGCGACTTAGCAGCAGCAGCAGCAGCAGCATGCTGCTTTACTTAATTTGTCTGCTTATCCTTGGGCTGTACCACCTTCGTTTGATTATTGTGACTTCATTATGAATTTTAATATCTGGTAAGGGTGATGCCTCTTTACAACTCTTGAAAAATTTATAGGTAAATGTGTTTGCCTATTTATACTTTTACATTGGTTGTTCTCCTGGGGAACATGAATAAAAGCCCAGGCTGCAAGGACCTGAGCTCTGTTTCTTAATATTAGTGCTCCCACTGATTCTGAAACTCAAAATTTGAAAACTGCTATTCTAGAAACTAGATAATCTTTTCAGTAATTACTGAATTCAAAAATAACCTTATTGGACTCTTGGATAGATTTGCATTTACCTTTCAAACTTTTAGACTCACCGTACCACCCACTTTCCCTAGGGCACTTCCCTGGTGAACCAATGGCTATTACACTGCGCTCCCAATGCAGGGGCCCAGGTTCAATCCATGGTCAGAGCACTAGATCCCACATGCCCCAACTAAGAGTTCACGTGCCACAACTAAAAAGATACTGTGTGCCACAAAAAAGACCCAACACAGTCAAATAAATAAATATTGAAGAAAGAAAAAGACTCACTTTCTCTAAAATGACTTTCTGGTCACCCCAGTCCACATTCACTTCTCATGTCTTTAAACTCCTACTTAAGTGACAACTGGTCATCATTTAACTTTGTACTTGCATGGCTTCTGTGTGCTCAGTTGCATCTGACTCTTTGAGACTCCCATAGACTGTAGCCCGCCAGGTTCCTCTGTCCATGAGATTATCCTGGCAAGGATACTGGAGTGGGTTGCCATTTCCTCCTCCAGGAGATCTTCCTGACCCAGGGATCAAACCCTCATCTCCTTGGCTCCAGCATTAGCAGGCGGATTCTGATACTTACCTGTTATTTATGCAATAGAGTTTGAGTCTCTTACTAGATTGTAAGCACTTTCAGATCAGGCTCTGGCTTCTCCTTCCATGATTCCTGGTACGGTACTGGCCCATGGAGGGCATTCAGTAAGTACTTACCTTCATAATCTCCACAAATTCCTGGAGTTTATCAAAATCCTTGTCCATTACATCCTTTATCTAGTGAGGAAGAAAGGCACGCAGCACATTACTGAATGTGGAGTTGTCTTTTGAGAGTTTTAAGGTAAGTGCTGTATCTGCTCCCCTGGAATGAGCTGATAAAGTTTAAGGAATGTTCTAATAATGACTTATTTAAGCCACTTCTTCCCAAGAGTCTGTGAAGGGTAAATGCATGTACCACCAAGTCACCACCAGCAGCAGCCGGGGCATAACTTGGATCTGGCCATTGTAAGGCAGCCACGTGGAACCCAAATCACAGCTCCAATTACACACTCTTGCTTGAGTATTTTCTTTGTTCACAAATATACTATAGGTGATTTCATCAGAGAAACAAGAGTTCTTGGTCTGCAGCTTGCTCAGGGGAGGAGAAATTGGCCCCTGATGGCCTCCAAATTCCAAGTCAGCCCCTCTCACTCTGTTACTAAGATTGTATCTCCCCATCCTAATCAATGAGACACCTTAGAGAGCCCTTATCATTCCAAAATTGGATTTAAGCCTCAGACATGAAAGAGACAAATAACCTAAGCTGCCTGACACAAGCACTCTAGGGAATTTGGGCTTAGTTAATGGGATTGCTCTTTCATGCAATTTTCGAATTCCTTCACTATTCAAAGTTAGGTGTTGCATTTTCCTGGGAACTACCCTTTAACTCCATGAGAGGTTAAGTCTCATCCTGTTACCTGTTTTATCTCCTCCATTTTTTCCTTCAGCTCTTCCCGCACTTCCCTGAGTTCATTCTGAGGAAATAAAACAGAGGAGTAAAGAAATGTCTTGGATGGAAGGGAAACAGTCAAAAGAAGGAAAGATAAGATCCTGGGGCATAAGGAGCAGAAGATCATTGCCAGGAGGGAGGAAAGAAAGGATGCTGTTAAGAAAATAGTACGGTGGCACGAACTGTACCTCCGGATGTTGATGCACTGTGAAAAGGCCACACACTCCCTGCTGTGGTGTCACCACCAAAATCGCAGGGTCTAAGTCTAATGGCGAGGAAGCATCAGACAACCTGGACTGAGGCCATTCTACAAAACACATGATTTGTAATCCTCAAAACTGACAGTGTTGCAGAATACAAGGTCGAAGAACTGTTCCAGATGAAAAAAGACTTGGAAACTGGAAGCCAGGTGTGATTCTGAATTGGATCCCAAACCAAAAAATTTATCTCCTCTTTTGTTATGAAAGACATTGGCAGGATAACTGGGGGAATCAGATTAAGGGCTGTAGATGAGAACTGTATCAACATGAATCTCCCGACTTTGATGTCTGGATGATTGTACTATGGCTGTGTAAGAGAGTGATCTTGTTTTGAGGAAATGTATACTGAAATTTCGGAGAACCACATGCTTGCAAATGGTTCAGGATATATATATAGTGTGTGTGTGTGTGTGTGTGTGTGTGTGTATATACACATATATAAATATGATAAAAAGAGAAAATAACATGATAAAACATTTGGAAATCTGGGGGAAGAGTATACTAGAACTCACTGTACCATTTTTTGGGAAAATATTCTGTAAGCCAGAAATAATTTTAAAGTAGAAGCAGAAGGCGTGAAGTCGCAGGGGCTGGAGCAGAACTGCAGGGACCAGCAGTTTATCTGCCCCATACGTTGCTCCGTCAGCTCCACCTGTTCACTGGGTTGGTCCAACCTGCTGCCTCCAGCGTCCCCACACCTACCTTTAGCTCCTTTGTCCCTCCTGGTTTGGTAAATGGCCCTTCTTGTTTAGCTCCTTTGTAGTCATATGTCTGTCGGTTGAAAACAGAAACACAGAATATTGGAAATAGCCATTGTGGGCAGAAGAGGCAAGGGAGATCCCCCGTAGGTTCGGCTCCTCGCTTCGGGCCTGGGCAGAGGTGAGAGCTGGTGGCCTGGCCCCACCAGCAGCAGCGTTCCCTCAGTCCTTCTCCTTTGTCTGAGCCCATCTCATTCCACTCCCTTCCTGGCCCGCTGGGCCTCAGCTTTCCATGCCCTTAGCAGTCATGCTCATTCCCGCCCCAGGGCCTCTGCGTGTGTGGCTTCCTCCAGCCCTGGCGCGCATCCTTGGCCCTCCAGCGGCCGGAGCCTTGTCCTCTCCAGGCTGAGGAAGGCCTTTCTGACAGCCCCCCAGACCTACAGTAACCACCCAGTTTTGGCTTCCTATTTCAATCCCCTTTATCATAGGTAACACTACTGAATTTTTCCTCATTTATTTATGCATCTGCTTTGTTCTATGACAGCAGAGTGCTCTCTCTCACTCTCTCTCTCATGTATCTGCCAACACCTGGAACAAGTCTTGGCCACCAGGATAGGCGAATGACCCCTGGCTCCAAGTCACCTTCCCAGGGCTCTCAGGCCTGGCTGCCAGGATGGCATCAAAAAAGCTTCTTACTTTGATCGGCTCCGGCTTCAATTCCAGGCAAACTGCCCTGTAGTTCTTGCTCTGCAGAGAGGGAAGGTGGGATTCAGGCTGCCAGGCATCAGGCTTGAGGAGGACTAGGGAAGCTGGGGGAGGACTGGAAAAAATTGGGGAGGACTCCCCCCAACTCAACCCTGCCTGTCCAACTGCACTTAAGATCAGGCCCACACACCCCCAGCCCCTGAGCCAAGACAACTCACATTTTGTCATGTTAAAATCTGCCTGTTCAGCAGGCTGCCCTCTTCTTGCTGGGGGGGCCGGCAAGAGCACTTTGAGATAACTGAAGGAAGCTGGCTAAGTAGTTTTTCGGGAACACTGACTTTGGAGGTAGACAGATAGACTGGAATCCTCCTCTCAGCCATCCTCCTCACTGGTTGTGTTAACTTAGGCAAGTTACTTAGTCTCTCCGGAGCCTTTATTTCTTAATCTTTAAATTGTGGGTGATAATTACCTTTATTTAATGAGCTTCTTCTATGCCTTAAACATGTGGGTCAGAGGTAGGCCTGGCTGGGGTCATGGCTTCCAGAGTGGCTGGAGTTGGAGTGGCCCATTTCAGTGCTCCTCGTCCTAGCGGGGAGTCCTTGCCACCTCAAGGCCCGGGGTCCATTCCCCACCATCCTTCCAGGCTGAGAGGCTAGCTACCTCATGCTCAGAGGGAGAAGGAAAAGCCGAGGGTGTGCTGGGGACTCTCTGTACCCCCACCTCCGCCTCTACCCAGTGGGCGCTCAGAGTTTCCCCTTTACCAGGCTTGTCTTCTTCGGTTCCACCCTCTTGGCCGACATGATGGAGGAGGCCAGAGTGTTCTTCCACTTCCCAACCTCCCCTCGACGGGCCCCCGTGACCAGGCCACTGTCCTAGGCAGCTTACAGGCTGAGGTCAGGCAGGACCACCACCTCTCTGTGGGTGGAACAGCTGAGGTCACAATGCCCAGGACCTACACACCGGCCCAGAGTGTCACTGCAGCTGCGAGCCTGGGGTGTCTAGGCCACTGAGAAGAGGACCTCAGGCCGGGTTCCAAAGCCACGAAGTTTCCCTCCGGCAAGGGGGAGGGGGACCCCCTGCAGAGTCCACCTGAAGGACAGCAGCCTGTACGGCCCAAGCACAAGGCACACCCTGGAGAAGGAAAAATTGTTGGCCGCACCCCAGCAGGACCTCCCCCATCTCCTAAGACTAGGAGGAGGCATCTGCCCTCAACAATGAGTTTCTCTTCAGAGACCACTCACCTCCTCTTCTGGCCCTTCCTTGAGCCTGAAGCTATTTTGGGTTGAGGTGCCCTGAAGTTTTTGCAATTCAAGGTGTCTGTGCTGTGCTAACCCGGGGCTCTTGGTACCAATCTCGGCAGGGTGATCTCTGATGCCCTGGCCTGACTTTACAGCTGGCCCTGCCCCTCTGCCCTCTTCCACCCAACTCCATTCTTCCTCCTGGTTTTTCTACCCTCCTGGAAGAGAGTCAGGGCAAAAAGCAATAAGTAGACTGTGAATGGTGAGAATCCTGGATGATGGGCAAGGAAGGTTACTGAGGCCATTCTGAGGGTAACTGTGATTTGTGTTTAAAAGACAAGTGGACACAGGGTGGGAAAAGGAGGGTGGGATGAATTGGGAGATTAGGATTGACATATATACACTACCATGTGTGAAATAGATAGCTAGTAGGGATAGAGCACAGGAAGCTCAACTCGGTGCTCTGTGATGACCTAGAGGGATGGGATGGTTGGGGGGCGGTGGAAGGTCCTAGAAGGAGGGGATATATGTATATTTATAGCTGATTCACATCGTTGTATGACAGAAACTAACACAATATTGTAAAGCAATTATACTCCAATTAAAAAAAAAAAAAAAACAACCCACCAAAAGAAGTTTAAACAACATGGCCTCCCCTGAGACCTAAAATTATTCCATATCCGGGTTAGGAAACCTAATTTCTCTTCCCTCTTATCCTTGGGTATTCCTTCCTCCCTTTCATTTCAAATACTAGTTGCTTCAGAAAGGGAGGACCAACTTGGAAATTCCTAGGACAGACAGTACAGGAAATGATGCAAATTGTGTGTTAAGTATGTGCCCGCATCCCAGACACGACCGATTGTACTCACCTGGCCATTTCCTGGGCCTGTGCCTGTCCTTCCCAGAGGCTCTGGGCTCTGGGACTTATTTTGCAGCTTCCATCCTCGGGACAGACCTTGATCTCAGCTCATCACAATCAAAGGAGAATGTCTGTCACTATTCAGCTGGGGAGGGGAGGGTGGGGGCAGGAAGTGGTGGGGAGTTTCCCAGGCTCCTTTCCCCCTCATTCCAAATGAGGGGTTGGAACACTAAGTCCTTTGACCACTGTGCTCAGTCCTTCCAGATCTGCTGACTGCATGGCAGGAGGGTCCCTTCTTCACAGGCTTCCAAAGATCCCACAGGCTTTAGCAGGAAACTGCAGTGAAAATGACCGACTCCTTCTCAATGTTTACCAGCCTAGTGAAAATGGGCACCATCTCCTCTTTGTTGGGGATTGAGTTCCTCCTGGACCTGAAGAGAAATGTCCTTTGTTTGGGGGAGCACTTGTTAAATGAGCCTCCTTCTAGACAAGCTCACTGACCCATATATCAGGAAATTGAGTGTAAAAGAAATCAAGGCCTTTTTGTGAAACTGCTTTATAATGTAGAAAATTTACACAGACGCACACACACACACACACCATCATCATCATCACCAATTTGGACATTATCATGATTTGGACAGAAATTTGGCCACAGACCCACATTTTGCCTTCATACAGTACTTGCTGTTCATGCCCTCAAATACATCACTGTTGTCATCAATATGTCCTGGAAGGGCTGGGGATATGTTTAATAAACCTAAATAAATGAGTCTGTTATTTTCTTCTCTAAGATTTTGCAACCGCTTGAGACCTTAAGTGAACAGGAACTAAAAGGCCTCTTGATGAAAGTGAAAGAGGAGAGTGAAAAAGTTGGCTTAAAGCTCAACATTCAGAAAACGAAGATCATGGCATCTGGTCCCATCACTTCATGGGAAATAGATGGGGAAACAGTGGAAACAGTGTCAGACTTTATTTTTTTGGGCTCCAAAATCACTGCAGATGGTGACTGCAGCCATGAAATTAAAAGACATTACTCCTTGGAAGAAAAGTTATGACCAACCCAGATAACATATTGAAAAGCAGAGACATTACTTTGCCAACAAAGGTCCGTCTAGTCAAGGCTATGGTTTTTCCAGTGGTCATGTATGGATGTGAAAGTTGGACTGTGAAGAAAGCTGAGCACCGAAGAACTGATACTTTTGAACTGTGGTGTTGGAGAAGACTCTTGAGAGTCCCTTGGACTGCAAGGAGATCCAACCAGTCCATCCTAAGGGAGATCAGCCCTGGGATTTCTTTGGAAGGAATGATGCTAAAGCTGAAACTCTGGTACTTTGGCCACCTCATGTGAAGAGTTGACTCATTGGAAAAGACTCTGATGCTGGGAGGGATTGAGGGCAGGAGGAGAAGGGGACAACAGAGGATGAGATGGCTGGATGGCATCACTGACTCGATGGACGTGAGTCTCAGTGAACTCCGGGAGTTGGTGATGGACAGGGAGGCCTGGCGTGCTGCGATTCATGGGGTCGCAAAGAGTCGGACACGACTGAGCGACTGAACTGAACTGAACTGAACTGAGGCCCTGCGTGGGAGCAGCCTTGTGACGTGGGTATTACTGTGGTATGGTATAACTTTGTTCCTTGCAGGCCATAGGCCATTCTTACCTGAAGAATGTCAGATAGACTTTTTCTAAACCCGCTTCATGGCAATAATCCACTGGTCCAGGGCAAGAAGTATATACAACCCTCCGAGAGGAATTCTCTGGGCCCTGAGCTCCCACTTGAAGTTGAAAAAGGAGGCGTAAGCGAAACTGCTTTCTGGGTGGCAACACTGGTGTGAAAGTCGCTCCCTGGGCAAGACAACTCAGAGGAAACCCAACACTGAAGCAGGCCACGGTCATTTGCTGAACGCCCTAAACATAAGCATTAATTTCTTTCTATCTCATTCTTGGTTAAAACAAAGCCCTCTTCTTGTGCCCCCACCACTCTGACACCTGTGACAATGACAACCCATGCAGAGAGCTGTGAATCGAGGGGCCCTGCCTGTCTCGGCCACACACCTCACTGGAAGGTCGCCTTTATCCAGGCTCAGGCCCAGGCCGGGTCTCAGCAAGGAGCTCCGGGTCACTATGTAGGGGACTCCACAGTAACACCCCGCCTGCTCATTCAACACTGAGCCCCGCCTGTATGCCGAGCGCTCTGCTAGGCGCTAGGAGCACAAGGATACCGGAAAAGGCCCCTGGCGTCTAGGGACTCATCACTGATGGGCTGACAGGGCATCATTAGAACCACACTTGCAATATAGTGAGTAAGGTCAGGGTGCTGAGAGCCCAGGGAGAGGCTCGGCCCGGTTCTCAGAGCTGGCTCTCTCTCATGTTCTTCTGGATCCCATTCCTGGCCTAGTGAGCTTCCCACTGCCCTTGACTTTAGAGAATTTCTTCTCTAAACCCGGTGCGGGAGGTGTGGAGAGCCACGTTACCTCCTACATACCAGACTTTCCCGTCACCGATACCCGTCTCTGTCTCTGAAGATGACACACTCTGCCCAGCACAGTGGGGCCGTCTCTTCCACGCTGGGCCCTGTATGGCGAGTGTCTACTGTCTCCAGCACAGCGAATGGGTCTTCCTTCTGGCAGAAAGGGTGCTAGCTTGTCCCAGCAGGTGTGCTGGGTACCGTATCAGCCTTCTCTGCTCCATCTGGCCCAAGTTCACCTTTACCTGGCCTTGTCACTCGGCACAGCAGCTGGAACTGGAGTTAAATCTACACATCCTCTAACAGAGCAAGAAGGTGTCCTCTGAGCCGCCTGTGTCAGGCTTTCACCACCTCCCAGTGTCATAACACACACCCATTCCCAGAGGTCCTGTGGGCGCCTGCCTCGGGAAATAATGGGATGTTCATAAATGGAACAACCTGGTTTTGTGCCTGGATCTCCCTCAGCTCTCAGCTCTCAGAGAGTTGGAAAACCTCAAGCCCCACATCCACACAAAGGAGAGTTTGCAGGGCCCACCTGGTGTCAATGAGATTCGTCTTGCTGACCTCTCTCACGAACCTTACCTGGCCTCCGCCCTGCTGCTCTCTGCCAGCCCCCCGCCCACCACCCCCGGATGTTCTACGGGCCTTCTAATGTGCCTCCCACTTCGTTACTTGGATTAGTCAGGGTTCTCCAGAGAAACAGAATCAATAGGACATCTATTTATATATCTATCTGTCATCTATCTATCTAGACATTTATCTTAAGGAATTGGCTCACGTAATTACAGAGGCTGAGAAGCCCCATGATCTGCCATCTGGAGATCCAGGAGAGCCAATGAGGGCAGTTCCCTTCTGAGTACAGAAGACTGAGGTCCTAGCTATAAAACAGGCTGAGAAAGGATTATTTCTTACTCAGTCTTTTGTTCTGCCTAGGTCTTCAACAGATTGGATGGGGCCCACCCACATTAGGGAGGACAGTCCGTTTTACTCAGTCTACCCATCCAAGTGTTAACCTCACCCAAAGCACCCTCACACACATACCCAGAATAATGTTTAACCAAATTCAGCTGAGCCTTGAACATGGGTTTGAACTACATGGGTCCACTTACAGGAGGATTTTTTTCAGTAGTAAATACTGCAGTTATGCAGTCTGAAGTTGGCTGAATCTCCAGGTGCAGAACTGTATATACCAGGACTGACTAGAAAGCAATACAGACTTTTGACTGTCCAGCGGGTTGGCACCCCTCTCCCCCACATTGTTCAAGGGCCAACTGTAGGACTTCCCCGGTTGTATAGTGGACAACAATCCTCTTGCCAATGCAGGGGACATGGGTTCGATCCCTGGTCTGGAAAGATTCCACATGCCACCGAGTAACTAGAGCCCGTGTGCCACAACTACTGAGCCCGGGTGCTGTAACGACTGAAACCCCTGCTCCTAAAGCCTGTGCTCTGCAACAAGGGAAGCCAGCACAACAAGAAGCCCAAGCACCACAATTAGCGCCTGCTCGCCACAGCTAGAGAAAGCCAGTGAGCAGCAGTGAAGGCCCAATACAACCGAAAAGAAGTATTTTTTTTTTTTAAAAAAAAAGAAGGGTCAACAGTCTCTGAGCACCCTGTGACCTAGCCAAGTTGACGTAAGATTAAACATCATATTACCTGTCTCTGCAGTGTTCTTGACCCATCTCCTCATTTTCTGGAGCACAGCTCCTTTCCTTGAGTCATGTCAGATGTGGCCTGATCTCGTGGTAATAACTGACCTCTGGCTTGGCCTCAGGCCCTGCCCACTGGGGCCCTGGCCCCTGGCTCTTCAGTACCAGATCCCTCCTTCCTCCTTTGTCCCTGTTGGAGAGCTTCCTCCCACCCTACTGCTGTGGCTGGCAATTTAAGGCAAAGGTCTTCCAGGAAGACATTTCTCTCTCTCTGCTCAGCTGTATGAATCAGCCAATGCAGAGGGGTCGGGTGAGGGTGGGGGGCCCACACCTCCTCCTCTGCTCACTCAGGGTGTTTTGTCCCCTGACACCCATCTGGTAGGAGGGTACTTGTCCATACCCTCCTGGTCCCCTGTTATTCCAGGAGGGAACGCTGTATTTCTCAGATTCCCTCGAGCAGCCCTTGACTGTCTCAGCCCACTTCTGAGCTCATTCTCTGCTCAGAGCCCCTGCCCTAGCCTCTCCAGGCTCCAGAATCTCTCAGCCTGTTGCTCTGTTTGGTTAATGCCAAACAGGTGCGCAGATGAGTGGGGCTGTAGGCGTGGTTTGCTCGATGGAAAACGCAGGTATAAAGTCCCTGGCTGGCCCATTGCTAAGGAGGGACTTTCGGTTTCCCTTAAGAGGGGCTTTGGGCTGGTGGGCCTGGATTCTCTGGTTCAGCGATTTCCTAGTGATCCTGCCAGCCTTCTTTCCTTACAGGTTAAACTAGAGTCAAGGGCTCACCTATAGGGATATGGGGAATCACAGGAATAAAATAGCTAGTGTCTTAACCAAGCATTTTGAATGTGTTTATTTTATTTAATCCACACAATGATCCTAAGAGGTAAGTGCCATGTTCTTTCCATTTTTCGGACGAGGAAGCAGTTGCAGAGCTGGGTGGAAGAGCCATGAAATGAAGCCAGGCAGCCTGGCTACACAGCCAGCAGGTTTATCCTCCTTCCCAGGCCACCTCAGTGGGAAAGAACCCTCCTGCCAATGCAGGAGACGCAGGTTCGATCCCTGGGTCAGAAAGATCCCCTGGAGAAAGGAATGGCAACCCACTCCAGGATTCTTGCCTGGGAAATCGCACGGACAGAGGAGCCTGGCGGGCTACAGTCCACGGGGTCGCAAAGAGTCGGACACCACTGAGGACTCAACAACAGCAACATGTGGTTTGCACTCAACTAACTCCTTCCCCTTGGAAACGCAACCCCCCAGCAGCATACTTAAAATGAAAAACTTAAAAGATATTAAAAGGAAATTAATAATGAATTTATTAAGTTATTGAAAGTACTAAAAGGATGAAATAATTGCTGAAGAAAATTATGTAAAATAGAACAAACCAAGCAGTTCACATATATATATACACACATACAGTTATATGAAACAAAAAGAATTCAGCAACTTGGGAGAGAAATGATCAAAATTGGAGATAATGCATGTGAGTTAATGAAAAGAAAAATAGTCAAATTAGGTAAATAGTATCAACTCTGGAAACATTTACTTTTCCCCACATTTTTATTGTAATAAAATACACATAAAGTTTACTGTTTTATCTTTTTTCTCACCATGCTGTGCAGCATGTGTGATCTTAGTTCCCCAACTAGGGATCGAACCTGTGCCCCCTGCATTGAAAGGGCAGAGTCATCACCACTGGGCTGCCAGGGAAGTCCCCTCAACCATTTTTAAACGTGCAGTTCAGTGATGCTAAATGCCTTCACTGTGCTGTCAGCCATCATCACCATCCACCCCCACAACTCTTTTCACCTTGTAAAATGAAAACTCTGCACCCATCTGTTACCAAATGAAACTGGGGTCTGCTCGCCCCACATATAGCAAAGCCAATCAATTGATACCGGATTATGGTGAAGGAAAGTACAGTGTTATTGCAGGGGGGGCAAGCAAGGAGAATAATCAGCTCATGTTGAAAAGACCTGAATGCTGATGACTTTCAAAAATGGGTTTCCAAAGGCAACCTTAGGGGTGAGGGCTGCAGGGTGTACGATCAGCTTGTGGACTTCTGATTGGTTGGTGGTGACACGGTGATGTTTCAGGAATTCTAATCATCACCTTCTGGTTCCAACCCACCTTGGGTCCACATGCTAACCGTCAGCATGTGGTCATCATCCCCCACCTGGCAGGGGTGGGGCGGGGTCTTAGTTTTTGCAGAACTCAAAGATAAGTGTCAGATTATTGTCTATACCCCTTCAGGAGGAACTTGGGTCCTGTGACTCTGTTTTATGGTTAAATGTTATTTAAGCTGTTATATTCTTCTTCTTGCTTGACTGCTTTTCCTTTGTTTCTGCATTCCCTCACTTCCCTAGTTAGTAACTGAATGGGTCTACTCTTTGGAACTCAGGGAAGGCCTAGGAGAAGAAAGCTCCCCCCCCTTTTTTTTTCTTTACAAACAAGAAATGGGGGACACAGAAAGACTTCTTTCCTTGGGAGGGCAATGCAAGGTTCTGCTTAGTTTTATATTAAACAACTGTCCATTCCCTCCTTCCCTAGCCCCTGGCAATCACCATTCAACTTTCTCTTTCTGTGAATTTGACTAAGTAACTCATATAAGTGGAATCGTACGATCTTTGTCCTTTTGTGACCGGCTTATTTCTCTCAGCATAACGTCCTCAAGTTTCATTCAGACTGCAGTATGTGTCAGAATTTCCTTCTTTTTGAAGCTGAGTCATTGTACCACGTTTTGTTTATCCTTTCATCCTCAAAGGACACTTGGGACGCTTCTGTGTTTTAGCTATGGTGAATAATGCTGCTATGAACATGAGTTTACAAACATCTCTTTGAGTCCCTGTTTTCAATTTTGGGGGGCATATACCCAGAAGTGGAATTTCTGGATCATAATTCTTTTTTAATTTTTTAAGGAACCTCCATATGGTTTTCCACAGTGGCTGCCCTGACATTGACATTCCCCCTGACACGTGTTCCCGCATTGCCACACCCTCACCAACACTTGTTATTTTCTGTTGTTTTGATGGCAGCCTTCCTAATGGGTGTGAGGTGGCGTCTCATTGTAGTTTTGGTTTGCATTTCCCCCTGGGTCAGGAAGATCCCCTGGAGTAGGAAACGGCAGCCCACTCCAGTACGCTTGGCTGGAGAATCCCATGGACAGAGGAGCTTGGCGGTCTACAGTCCGTGGGGTGGCAGAAAAGTCAGACACGACTGAGCACACGTGCATGCAATAACTAGTGATGTTGCACATCTTTTAATATTCTTACTGGCCAACACATTTACTTTCAAAGGAATAAAGTAGAATTTTTAAAAAATAAGTTATTAAAACAGCACTGAGAGGGGAAACATAAATGAAAATTTTGAGCCACAGTGGAGTCCAAGGGTTCACATTCCTCCTGAGGTACAAGTAAAAAACCTGTCTTCCAGATGAAGAAAACCCGGCTGGCTGCCCAGTACTGTGTGCTACCCACCACTAGGTAGCGCCCAAGAGCAAAGGACCCGGGTGTCTCCCCAACGGATCAAAGAAAGTGTCCATCCGGATGATGAGGACTGAAAACGGAGGCTCAGCTCTTGCCAAATGGGTGCACCCCATGTTTCTTGTTATGTTTAACATTTGTCTATAAACATGTTTTGACTTTGCACCTATGATGGTTCCGAAGAAACAGGGCATTTTATAACAGCATAAAGAATAATTAACACGTCAAAAAAAAAGAAAGTGTCCAAGGAAGGCTCCAGTGACCTGTTCCAGGAGCCCCACTGCCTTCCAACTATGTGGGCATTTTGAGAAGCTCTCTGTAACAGAACTTTTCCCTCAAGCAGGAACAGCCCCATGGGGCACACTCGTCCAACAGTTCACATCCACACAGAATTATCATACATTGCTGGTGGGAGTGGAAAATGATACAGCCACTCTGGAAGAGAGTTAGCAATTTCTTATAAGCATAGTCTTACCACATGACCCAACAATCCCACCCCTAGGCATTTACCCAAAAGGAATAAGAACATATACCCACACAAAGACTTGTTCACGAATGTTCATAGCAGCTTCATTCATAATGGGCTCAAACTGGAAAACAACACCAAACCCACCAGCAGGACAATTGAATAAACAAGGTGTAGTGCCGTCTCTGGGGTCACACAGAGTCGGACACGACTGAAGCGACTTAGCAGCAGAAGCAGTGTTTCCCTACAATGGACTACCCCTCAGTGATGAAAAGGAGTAAGCTACTGATACATATGACAAGATGGGTGAACCCGACAGACATTTTACTGCGTGAAATTCCATTCAAACAAGATGCTGGAAAATGAATCTACAGCCACAGAAAGTAAATCAGTGGTCGCCTGGAGCTGGAGTAGGGGAGGGACTGCTGAAGAGGGCAGGAGGGAACATTTTAGGGTGTTGGAAATGTTCTATGACTTGATTGTGGTGGTTCCACTGGTACATGCACTCTGCAAAACTGATCAGATTGTGCACTTTAAACAGGTGCATTACAAGACATATAGGTGCATCTTATTCTGTGCACACAATAAAATTAAAAAATAAGTGCACCTTAAAACTCTTAAGCTGGTTTAGAGACAAATAAGCAGATGATGCAATGCTTCTTCCACACTAGGATTTGTGCAACCTATCATATCCACTACAAAGATTATTTCATTTAATCCTCATAATGTCACTGAAAAATAGCTATTATGACCCTCATTTTGCAGATAAGAACTGTTTAGGAAGCCCCTCCCCCCAGTCTTTCCTCCTGTGACTCTCTTACTCTCACATCATATCACACCATCCTCACAACTTCTGATACCAGACATACGACAATTTTCACCCACAAGGAGCAGTTCTCTGTGTCCTGTAATTTAACTCAGTCTGACACTACCCGGAGCTTGAGTCAGATCCCATCGGTGAAGGGCTCAGTCCTACAAGGCTCCCTGCCCCCTCCACCCACTTCAGACGCCAGTCCCCAGTCCAGGTGCTTTGGACTAAGTGGCTGCAGATGGACGTTCCTGCGACCCTCTGCTCAGGTACAACTAATTTGCTAGAGCAGCTCACAGGTCTCCAAGAAACATCTTACTCACCAGATTACCAGTTCATCACCAAGGGATTTAACTCAGGAACAGCCAGATGGGAGAGAGGCCTGGGGCACGGTAAGGACTCTCCCCAAACCTCTATGCGTTCACCAACCTAGAAGCTCTCTGAACCCCACACTTCTGGGGTTTCTGTGGAGGCTTTTTTCCCCCCTATTTTTTGGCCATACTGCATGGCTTGCAGAATCTTAGTTCCCTGACCAGGGATCGAACTCATGCCCCCCGCAGCAGAGTGTGGAATCTTAACCACTGGACTGTCAGAGAAGTCCCTGTGAAGGCTTCATTACTTAGCCCTGAGCGATCATTAACTCTGAAGGATAGGGGGTTAGGGCTGAAAATTCCAAGCTTCTCATCATGGCTTAGTCTTTTTAGGTACCAGTTGCCATCCAGGAGCCCATCCAGAGTCACTTCATCAGAAAAAAAAAGAAGACATTTTTGTCACTCAGGAAATAACCAGGGCTCTAGGAGCTCTGTGCCAGGTGGTGCTAGTGGTAAAGAATCCTCCTGCCAACGCAGGAGACATGAGAGACATGGGTTCAGTCCCTGAGTCAGGAAGATCCCCTGGAGAAGGGCATGGCAATCCACTCCAGGCAAGAGCCTGGAGAATCCCATGGAGAGAGGAGCCTGGTGGACTACAGTCCACGGGGTCGCAAAGAGCTGGACATGACTGAGTGACTTAGCACATACGCACCAGGTACGGGGTGGCAGAGACCAATATATGTTTTTTCTATTATCTCACAGGAATCAAGGCTCTGAGAAAACCTCTCGAGTTGTGCTGGCTGGGTATTATGGCCACAGTGAACATCTCTAACAGAGAGCATGGACAGACGGTCTTTAGCAGCTCACTTTGCAGAAGAAAAGCTGTCTACTCTCAGGGAGCCTGTCCAAGTAATAAAGGAAGTATGGGAAAAATGCTACAGGGGCTACAGATCTAACTGGTCTGGGAGAAGAGATACATGGCGACTGTTGAAAAGTGAAAACTGTAGCCCCGCGTGTACCTAAGGCAGTACTGTGTCCGGGTGGAAACCCGCGTGTACCTAAGGCGGTACTGTGTCCGGGTGGAAATGCATTCCTAACCTGGCGGATGGAAGAGGTGCCACAGGAAGTTTCCGTGAAGGCTTTTGCTTCCCAGGGCTCATGCAAACCAAGTGTTTGTTCCTGCTCACTTGGGAGGCCTGCTGCTTCCTTCTCTCTGTCCCTTTTATCCAGCTGGGGTTTCCTGACACAAGTCAGGTAACCAGAGCCGTCCTCGCTCCCCTTATCACCGGCCCTCTGTGTCCAGTCTAAGTCACCTCATTCATTCATGTTCTCAAGATCTCCACGGGTCAGACAGAATCTGAGACAGGAGGGACTCCAAAGAGAAGAATAATAGCAAAGCCCCCTACAAACCACAGTACCTCCTCTTCATTGAGAGTGTTTGCTGCACTTATTATGGGATGGAGCTTCCCTGGTGGCTCAGCAGTAAAGAATTCACCTGCCTGTGCAGGAGAGGTGGGTTCATTCCCTGGGTCAGAAAGATCCCTTGGAGAAGGAAATGGAAACCCATTCCAGTATTCTTGCCTGGGAAATCCCATGGACAGAGGAGACTGGTGGGCTATAGCCCATGGGGTCACAAAAGAGTCAGACATCGAGTAACTAAACTGCAACAGCATTATGGGATGAGGGCTTTGTGACTGTGGTGCAGTCCCGGCTGTCCAGGAGCTCTTGGAGTCGTGGGAGAGAAGAGAAGGGCATGTGGAATTTCAACCCACAGTACCAGGAGCGGCCCTGGGGGGTGGGGGGACTGGAGGCTGTGCCTGAGCCCACACTCACTGCACTGCCCCAGGGCTTCTCCCCTGGGACGCCTAGCAGGTCCCTTACATCATGAGACTGAGGATACCTAAGCGAATGGCTGGGTGAGAGGGTTCTGGCGGGGGTGGTGTTTCCTGGGCCAGGAGTGTCGCGCTCTTCCATCCCCAGAGTGTGGCCCTGGCACACATGGGTTCTGCCACTGGGAAGAAGTCATCTGAGGCCATCATTGTGCAGGACATTATTGTTGAAGCATGAACAATTTTTTCCTCTTTCCCTTTGCCCTTCCAATCAGAGGGGCTGTTTGCCCTTCCCTCCAGGAAGGGTGTGAAGGGGTGGAGGGCAGGAAAAAAAAAAAAGAGTCTTCCAGGCTTTGGTTTTCAAAAGCTTAGCTCTTAGGGGAATGGAGAGAGTTGTGGGCATAAACAGGATGTTGGGAGGGAGGGTGGAAGGGAGAGAGAGAGCTGTTCTTGGTTCCCCCAGAGAAAGTGTCTTGGCATCTGTTCTGTGCTTATTTGGGGGGGCCAGAGCCTAGCCTGGGTGGGGGGCACTTCTGTCCTCACTGAAGTAGGATTTGTCGGCGGGGGGGGCAGTCCACACCTCCCCGCCTCATGCTTTGCAGTGACCCGACCTTGAATCACTGCCCTACTTCCTACCCTGGAGTTTTGAGCACGTAATTTCCTTCTTAGAGCCACAACTTTCTCACCTGTAAAACAGGATCGTGACAGGCTGTCCCTGGCGCTGTGGTTGTTGGAGGGTGGGCAGGGAAGAGAGTGCAGCGAGCCTGGCCCACACACGCCAGCTCGCTTTTCCTCCTCAGGCCTCCCTTTTCTCTCCTTCCACTGGGCCCCTTGTCCCTCGGCCCTGGGGGACCCCAGGGCTCTCACCTCTCAGGCCATCTTCCTCCTCCCTCCCCCAGCATGGCTCGCCCCTCCCCAGCCTGAGCCCGTTGCTCATCCCAGTAACCCACCTCCCCTGTCACTTGCAGGAGCACAGCCATCTTTTCTGCTCCTCTGTGTCCGAGTACCTCACACAGTGGCTGGCCTGCGGGAGGCACTGGGTAAGTGTTAGTTCAGTCAAATCTGTCCAGGTGAGTAGGAAAGAGGAGGAGAGTGGGGATCAAGAAAGAAATGACCCGCAGACCAGGCACAGCCTCTTCCAGAGCAGGGGTGACTTTCCACCTGCGGTCCTGTCCTGTGTCATAGTCATGCTGGTCATGGGGCTGCGACTGTCCCTCTGCACAGCAGGTAAGGCCCCCGCCCGGGCAGGAGGGCACCGGGCCCCAGGCACATCCAGAGCGGGGACCTGCAGGAAAGGTGCCCCTCCCTCAGAGGTGGCAGGTGAGACAAGTGGGAAGAAGTGACTGGTTTTGCAAGTCAGTTTGATCGTGAGAGCAGCCTCAGCTCGCTCTCCCCTGCCTACGTCTCCTCTCAACCTTCCCACCCGCCATAGCCGCCCCCTGCCCACCCCAACCCTCCAGGGGTCAGAGCCTGGAGTTTGCTGTTCTGTGTAGACTTTCACTCATTCATTTCTTCATTTACGCATCTAATCGACACATACAGTGCTAGTAGGTGCCAGTCAGGAATGGCCCCGGACTTCACGGAGTCCTCATCCTAGTGGGGGTTAGAGACATTGGGCCAAAAGTCAGGAAACAAGATCATCATGGAATGTGACTAAAGCAACGAAGGAGATGATCAGGGTGACGAGCAAATGTCACAGAGAGAAGTTTCTGCGGGATTTTTTAGACTGGGGTGGGAAGCTTTCTCTAAGGAAGGGGGATTTGGGCTGAGCTTAAGGGCTAAATGAAGGAACCTTGAAGAGTAAAGCCAGAGAAAGGCCCTGAGGCGCTGGGCTGAGCCTTGTGGATGAGCTGGCTGTGTGCGGGAGCAAACTGGGGAGCCTGAGGCGCCTTCCTATGACAGCGGGCCAGGACCCACAGGCCTGGGGGCTGCGGTAAGGAGCGCCACCCCCTTCCCCAGTAACCAGTGGGAATGACCAGGTAAACAATCAGAAAGGCCCTTCTGGTCGCAGAGTGGGGAGCAAGCTGTGAGGGCTGGGGACAGAAGCTTCGGGGCTGGCGCTGTGCTGTCAGTCCCAGGGAGGGGAAGGTGGCTTGAGCCAGGTGGTAGTGGGCATGGAAAGAAGTGGAAAGTTCAAGAAGGTCCCAGATACACGCTGGCCGTAGAACTGACGGGATTTGCCTAGTCAGAGACAGAGGGGCATCGACAGCGACTCCTGGGTGGGGCTTGAGGTGCTGGGGTGAGGGGCGCCGCATGACGGATGGGCTGGGAGGACCCGGACAGGCTGGATCTGTGGTGTGGACCTGTGTGCATGTGAGAAACGGATATTCGGACGTGTACACCCAGCTCAGGGGTGGAGTTGTCAGCTTACGTGTTTCAAGCCAGGAGATCAGCTGGGGCAGCAGGGTTTTTCAAACTGTGGGTTGGGACCCCTTAGATCCTAAAGTCAATTTAATAGGCCACAGCCAGTGATTTAATTTAAAAAAATAAACAGAATCAGACAAAAAAATATCAAAATGACTCACCTCTCATAAGAATGATTTTTTTATATTCCCTTTTCTCCATCCAGGGGTCCTCCAGCTTCTCTCGGCGACAGGCAGCATCTTCTCGGCCTCTGGTGGGTGTGAGGAGCGTCACTGTTTTCGGCATGTGCCTCGTCAGGCCTTTCCCGTGTCCTCCCCAAATGCACACCTTGCCCTCTGTGTGCGCGGTTTTGCGGTCTTACTTTCCTCCCCTTAGGGCTCTGGTTTGTGGCTGGTTTCCTCAAGGACAAGGACACCCCGTCTCCCACCCCAAGGCCCTGGGCAGTTCTTAACTAGTCCTCCTTTGCGGGCACCTCCTCAAGGGGATAAAGTCTTGGTTCCTGTGAGATGTCCGATGTGCTCATTTGTTTGTGCACTCATTCATTCATTTTCAATACCTCCAGTTCCTCTGATGTGCTGGGTGACCCTGGGAATATAATGATGAATAAGGCTGGTTCTTTGCTTCCAAGTTGCCTTGTCTGGTGGAAATAGATAAGCCAAAAGGTCCTTCTCCCCATGGGCTTTAAACAAATTCTGATGCTGGTCCCAGCAAGACGTTAAGATCTTTGCTGTCGGTGGCCTGGCCATTGGTGTATTTGAAAAGCTCCCCAGGTGATTCTAATGTGCAGCCCAGTGATAAGCCCGTGACTCCTACATCAGGGCAAAACCACTCTCTGACAAAGGGCCTTGCCCTGGGAGCCCCACCCACGGTCCCTGGGCCCTGGCTCTTTTCCCATTGGGTGGCCTTGGCTAAGTCACTTAACTCTCAGTGACTTGGTCTTTCAACTTGGAAAACAGTCGTAGTGATGTTTCACCTAGAGAGTTCTTGGAAAGGATTCAGTGAGCTAATGGCACACAGGGAGCGCTCAGGGAACACTCTACTGTTATTAACGCTAACAAACGTTCAGGGCTGCTTATATGAAGGGAGCCTACCAGGATGGGGCAGTGGGAAGTGGGAGACAAGAAATGCAAGGTGGTGGGGGGGCACTGAGAGAGCAGGTTGGGGGGAATGAGGGGCTGGCTAGTCTTTCAGGCCAAGAGAGAGGCTTGTGTGAAGGCCCTGGAGGCCGAGTGGAGGGCAGGAGTTGGGGGGCGAAAAGCGAGAGGAGAGGCCGGGAGACTGCCCATGGTGTGGCTGGACACCTGGGATTCGTGGCTAGGGTAGGGGCAGTGCTAAGATGACAACTCTCCTGCCCCAGCCCTGCAGCTGACCAGCGAAGGCAAGACCTTCTGGCGGGTGGCGGAGGAGCTAAGCTGGTCCGAGGCCCTGAAGTACTGCCGGTGGCACCACACGGACCTGGCCGACCTGCACAGCATGAGCAGCATCAGGGCCCTCTACTCTCTCACCAGCAGCCATGAGGCCTGGATCGGCCTCTTCTTCGACGTGCGCCTTGGTGGCCTGAGATGGTCTGGCGGTTCTTCCTTCAGCGCATTGGCGTGGGGCTCGCTGCCCACCTTCAGGGAGGGCCTCTGTGCCACCCTGTATTCAATAACCTTTCTCCCCAGCCTGGGGGCTGCCTGGTGCGCTGCCCGGAGGCCCTTCATCTGCTACTTCGGTGTGTTCAGAGTCACATCCAGGGCCTGGTCTTCCTCCCAGGGTCGCCTCTCAGGAGCAAATGAGACAGAGCGAGTGAGCGAGCATGGGTCTGGCTCAAGTTCTTTCAGAGCACAACTAACTGACTGTTATCTTAACCCTCGTTTGCTACATTCTTCTCTGCTGCCTTAGTTTCTTTCTCTTCTGTCCCTCATTCCAAAGACTCCATCAGAGAAAACAGGTGTAAATTAGGGTAGACAAAAAGTAAAATCTGGAATGTTCCATTATGTCCCTTCCTTCTGCCAATTAAGGATCTGGGGAAAGAGGGAAAAAAAAAGGGAGGGAACAGGGAAAGTCAGATTGGGGATCCATGTGCATCTATGCAGAAGCCAGAGCAGAGTCCAGGGTCTATCTCCTGATAAAGCACAGAGTGGTTTTGTCTCTAGGGGCTGGGGGCATGTGGAACAGCCACTCCCTGGGAGAACCCCTGCTTTGGGGAGGCAGGTGGGTGCATCTCTGCAGATAATCCATTTACCTGATGCGCGTGGTACTGGCTGTTGGGAAATAGCGCCCCCCGCCACCATCCTTGCCCCTGGCTGGCTCCTCTCTGTCCAGGCAGCTCTTTTCTTAAAGGTTCTGAGATCACAGAGGGAATAGTTATAGACAGCACCTTCCTTTAAGAAAAAAAAAAAAGGCCAATTTCCGCTTTTCTCTCAGTCAGCCAAGGCCCATCCCAGCTCCTCAAATAGGGTCATGGAGGGCCAACCTGATGGGTCTCCAATTCTATGCGACACCATGCCCATCATGGGGCCTTGAAATGTAGCCCAGAGTAGTCTAGGTTTGATCTTGCGATTCCCAGGCCAGAAGAGTGGTGAGTGTGCCGGAGTGGGCGTGGGAGTCCCCTCGAAGGAACCGTCATGTTGGGGGAGCTTTCCCCAACCCCTCTGGAGCCTTTGGACTCTCCCTAGATGCTTCTTAACTGCATCCGCTTCTCTCCAGCTCTGCAAATCCACACACCAGCACAGCTCTCGTTGGCATCTGCCTGGCGCCCTCCAGCCTGTTCTGTACATAGTAAAATCTTAAAAATGTAAATTAAAAAAAAAAAAAGTAAATCAGATCAATTTGCTTAGACATATTCAGTAGGTTTCCTTAGCACTTCTAATCACAGTCTTACACACGGGGTCCCATCCCTTCTCAGCTCTGCTCAGTATATTCCTTCCTACCTCTTCGCAAGGCTGGCTTCTTCTTATATTCTCTTCAAGAGCAAAGAACTCACTTTGCCTTACTCCTGCTGCTATTTTTCCAGGGCCTGCAATAGCATTTGCCACACAATAGGTGCTCAGTATATATATTTATGGAACACACGTGGATAGGAACAAAGGGGCCTACTCACTCTGGAGCTAGGTTTCTCCGGGCTTCAACTTGGCAATTCCCAGTGCCCACAGAGGACCCTGGGCAGCCCCACCCCCACCACATAACATGTGGCTTGTTTCACAGATCCTACTGTGCGGCCCCACACCCTCCTGGAGCCAGTTCTCAGCCTGACCGCCACTCCAAAGCCAGGTACATGCCCGGGGCTCCACCTTCCCTGGCACTGGTCCACCTGGAGCAGGTGACTGTCCCTCCCCCTAGGCCCGGGATGCCTTGGCTTTGCCCCCAGGCTGACCCCAAGCAGAGGCTCAATGCCTTTGTTATTCATGGGGTGAGGGTGGGGGTGTGGGTGTGGGGGGGCGTGTGGTTCTCCAACCAGCCTGTGGTAGAGTCCAGCCTAGCCTGCACCCCAGTCTCTGATGTCCCCACCCCAGTGACTCGGGGGTGGGTGGAGGTGTGGGCAGTACCTCTCCACAGTCAAGGCCCATCCACCTAGTCAAAGTGAGTGAAAGTTGCTCAGTTGGGTCTGACTCTTTGCAACCCCATGGAGTGTTGCCCACCAGCTTCCTCTGTCCATGGGATCCTTCAGGCAAGAATACTGGAGTGGGTTGCCATGCCCTCCTCCTGGATCTTCTTGACCCAGGGAACAAACTTGGGTCTCCTATCTTTCAGGCAGATTCTTTACCATCTGAGCCACCAGGGAAGTCCACATGGTGAGGGGACTATTACTGCCCTGGTATTTTACAAAGAGTTTCTGGGGGTAGAGAAATTTCAAAGGGAATTCACTCCTCAACCAGCTCTGTAAAGTTGGTTTTCTGCATGCTGTGGAACACAGCACTGTGGAGTGAAGACACAGGCTTCCAAGGCAGGCGTACCTGATTTGAACCTCGTCTTGCCACTTAGTAAGGCATGAGTTTGGATAAGTCATTGCCTCCCTGAGTCTCCCCTTCCTCCTCTGTAAAGTGAGGTCTGCTTCTGGGGATTATAGTGAGGATTTTAAAAGATGACTTGTGCTAACAGGCAAAGCTCAGGGCTGGCGAGAAGAGAACTAGAGGTGCTTAACAAAGGGTAGCTTTAAAAGACCAGTTTGAATAGGGAAAATTAGGGAAGGATTAGGCAAATCTGGATGGGACTTGGTAAGCAGGCAGGAGTCAGAGCTTGGGAGGCCATATTTGAATCTGAGGATATGAGTCCCAATTCTGCAAACAGAGGTGTATCCTTTAACAGGTTTCTGGAATTGGTCCATGCCAAAGCACATCCTTTCCAAACTTCCCTTGCTTTGAATCACAGATGTTTGTGTGCTGCCCGTAAGACAGGCCTGGCCAGGGGCAGGGTAGGCGAGGGCGTCTCGATCTGTCTGAGCTCCACTGGAGTCAGGACCATGAATGTCCAGCAGCCTCCTGTCCAGCAGGTGTGCCCCTCACCAGGCTTACCTTGTCCCTGGCTCTCCTGATGTCATGAGCCTGGGAACACCACATGCTCCCTCTATTCTGCCTCAACCTTGGACCCTCCTAAGAGCTGGTATGGCAAGCACACTCCCTGGAAACCACAGAAGAGGCTGATTCTAAACCAGGATTATATTAGCCTCCTCATTACCTCCCTGCAAAGTTTAACCCTGCCACTTGAGTGTTTATTATTTGCACGTACTGTGTTAAATCATGTATATTCATGACTTCATTTAATCATTTAAATTAAATATGTTTAGGTACTACCCCTGTGTTGTTGTTCAGTCACTCATTCATGTTCAACTCTTTGCGACCCCATGGACTGCAGCACTCCAGGCTTCCCTGTCCTTTACCATCTCCTGGAGCTTGCTCACACTCATGTCCATTCAGTTGATGAGGCCATCCAACCATCTCATCCTCTGTCAACCCCTTCTCCTCCTGCCCTCAATCTTTCCCAGCATCAAGGTCTTCTCCAGTGAGTTGGCTCTTCACATCAGGTGGTTAAAGCGTTGAAGCATCAGCTTCAGCATCAGTCCTGCAATGAATACTCAGGGTTGATTTCCTTGCAGTCCAAGGGACTCTCAAGTCTTCTCCAGCACCACAGTTTGAAAGCGTCAATTCTTCAGCACTCAGCCTTCTTAATGATCCAACACTCCTATCCATACAGGACCACTGGAAAAACCATAGCTTTGACTAGATGGACATTTGTTGTCAAAGTGATGTCTCTACTTTTTAATACACTGTCTAAGTTGGTCATCCCTGTTGTACAGATAGATAAACTGAAGCTTAGTTCTTAACCCTTGCTCTCCCTAATGCATGTCCTTTTCCCCAGCTTCTGCTGTGACAGCTGCTTCATTCTCCCAATCTGGTATTTAGTCTGCCTATAAAATTATGGATTTCATCAAACCTAACACCTGAGGATGGGGTAAGGGCAAGGGTCAGACTGGGACTGTGTCTAGGGGTAATAAGGGCTGAGCCGGCAGAGATCCTGGACCTCAGGCCTGTGGTCTCTATGTTCTTTACTTACAGTTGAGGTTCAGCTGGGCAACCTGTTCTTCAAGCGATTTGACCAAGAAAAGATGTGGCTGGAGGCAGTGGGGTACTGCCGCAGATACCACACAGACCTGGCTGACCTGCAGATGGTGACTGAGGAGATGGACAAGGACTTGAAATCCATCACGAGTAACACCGAGGCCTGGATTGGCCTCTACTTCAGCGCAGCCTCTGGGTCTCCGAGGTGGTCCAGCGACAGGGGTTCCAGCGTCCCTGCCTGGCTGCAGCCACCTAAGTTTGGGGCAGGACTGTGTGCAGGTCTCAGGAGCTACTGGAGCTTCCCCCCCAGAATTTCTGCAGTGACCTGCTTTTCCCTGAAACCCTTCATCTGCTTTGATGGTGAGTGACAGTCACCCCCACTGGCCCTCGGCCCACCCAAGGCTAGACTGGGATGAGAAATGGGTTTTTTTGGCAGCTTGAGATGTTGAGGATAGATCTAAGGAAGTATTTCTAGATTCTGTAGGTTACCAGAGTTCTGGAGCAGGCTTTAATTTAATTCTGGGGGATCTTTAAAGAATAGAACGGACCCCATCCAGTCTCTGGGCATTAGCAGTTAGCAATGGAAATTACTTATTTGGCAACAAAGAGGTTAAAAGTGTGGGCTCTGGAATCAGATTTTATTACTTGCTAGAAATAAGGTGAACAGCATCTCTGAGCCTCCTTTTCCTCATCTGCAAAAAACCAAAATGGCATTGATGATGCACCTCCTAAGATGGCTTTGAAGGATGAGTGAGAATGAATATAAAGGACCTAGATGAGACCTTGACTCAGAGTAAGTGCCCAGTAGATACTAGCTACTGTTACTGTCGTTGTCACCACAAACACATGGGAGCCAGAGGCCTACCTGGTTATTCTGGATCGTGTGTGTGGTATGTCTCCTCAACAACAGGCTTCATCCTGACTGTTCTTTCCATCTCCTTTTCTTCTCTTTTGTCCCTTCCTTCTTATTTTCTTTGGTTTTATTGAGATATAGTTCAGTCCTTAAAATTCACTTTGGAAGTGGCCTGTATAGTGAGATTTAGTACAACCCAGGTGGCCCAATCATCACTACTACCTAATTTTAGGACAACTGTATCACCTCCAATAAGAAACTCCTTACCCTTTAGCAGCGTCCCCCCCTCCATTCTCTCCCACCTTCAGTCCTGGCACCCACTAATCTCTGTCTCTGGTTTTGCCCATTCTTGGCTGTTTCTTTTTGTGTTTTGGATTTGATGAGAATAGTGGTCCTTATCTATAAAACAGGAACAATGGTTCTTCCCTTGAAGAGCTGCTGTGCAGAATAAAGATCGTGAAGGGATCTCTCCTGTGACAGCGCCCTCCCGAGCTGGCTTCTGTAACGGGAGGTTGATCGTCAGTGTCTGGCGGGGCTCTCACTGGAGCAGCACGTCCGGAGTGGCAGACCTGGGGTTGCTGTGTGCTCCCCCATGTCAGCCTTGCTCTCACACTCCCCGTTGGCGTTGCTTACAGATCCCACCATCGGACACCGGGATTTTGCAGCCCTCCCTCAGCTCTTCTACACGCCCTCCTCAGAAGTGACCATGGGGATGATGCCCAGGCCAAGTACACTCCCCTGTTTTCTGCTCCATATGGGGTTGCTTTGAGCCTGTTCTTGGCTGAATTCAAGGGTCTCCAGGGCCTGGGATGTGGAGAGGGTGGACTGTATTCTGTAGCACACGGTGAGTCCCAAGTGATCCTCCTAAAAAGGCCAGGAAGGAGCCGGAAAAGAGGTGAGCCGCCTGGGCGGCAACCATGGGCCACTTCCGGAGCAGCAGTTCCCTGGCCCCTCACTCTGCTGGGCCAGCTGGGGTTCAGAGGAGGAGGGTTCGGTTACCATCAACCTCCCTCCTTGAATGAGGCCACTGGCCTTGCAGCTCCTGGGCCAGGGGACCCGTGAAAGGCTGTGTAGTCTCTCTGGTGAGGTCAAGAGACAGGAAAAGGGGAAGATCCTCTCACTGCCCAGCTGCGTAGTGCTCCTGAGGAAAAATCACCAGATAGGCCTCTGAGGTCCAGCATCCAGACTGGGAAGCCCAACAGAGGTGCCCGTCAAATCCCTTCTTTGGGAGGAGAGAAGATGAGAGCTGAGTTGTTGGGACCGTGTGTGGGGACATGGCTGGGAATCACAGGGATAGTGTGCCTTTAGCGTTTTAAAATTCCTGAAGCATTTTCACAGCTATTACCTCATTTTGCTTCCCGTGAGTTCAGAAGCAAACTAGGATAATTGAGGGCAAAAATCACAGTTCTGGCATCTTTACAGAGTCGGACATCAGACAAAGGTATTGTTGCCCTTTTTGAGGACACAGAGCAAGGAGACCAGCTCGTGGACACACAGAGCTTTATTAATTCCGGGGACACAAGGCAAAGGCAGGGCCTGTTCTGAAGGCTGACAGCCAGCAGGAGGAGGGCTCCTGACAGGCAGTGCTTCCTGTGTAGTCACAGGCCTGGTGGGAAACACAGGGAAGGGGATTGTTCCAGCTCCTGTAATTATCCGAGGATCTCCTGGAGGGGGTGGTTTTGAAGTTAGCCTGCAAAGGGAATGGAGCGGGTCTGAAGGCGATGCTTAGGGCTGAGCCGGGAGGCCTGGATCCTGTGGGGGTGGGGGCCTTGTGAGCTGCTAAGGAACAAGGGATTGGGCTGAGATGCTCGGGGGCTCGCTGGTCACCCAGGCTCTACCAGGCGGGTTCAGGAGCTTCCCCTGCCCGCCGCCGGGCTCCGCCCTGTCTGCCACGGGTGTGCAGGGCCAGGCGAGGAGAAGCCGCCCGGCGGCTGCAGGTGCAGGGCCATGGAGCCCCAGGGAAGCCTTCTCTCTGCCGTAGGCACCAGCTTCGGTCCCGCGGACGCCATGAAAGGTCGGGTTTCTGCAGGGCCTTTCCCACAGCAAGTCAGCCCGGAGCCCTCCGAGCTGAGCTCCGGCACCCTCGGCCCCAGCACCTCCGCCTCCGCAGGCCCTCCCGCACCCCAGCCCAGAGGGACAGCGTCACCGAGCCCTCCGGCCCACGTCCCAATCCCCCTGGACGGAGGGCCCTGGACTTTGCCGGTCACCACCCAGAACATGTCCTTTGGTCCTGCGCCCCCGGCCTCCTCGCCGACCCCTACCCCGAGCCCCACGGAGCTGGTCCACTGGAGGAGCCCCACTGTCCCTCAGGGGGTGACCGAGACCCCCCTGGCCTCCACCTCCAGCCCTGCTCCAGGCCCCGCACCCCCGGAGGACTCCGGTACCCAGGGTGGGCCCGGGAGGCCGCAGGAGGACGCAGCGGGCCCCTCGCTCGGCTCCACCCGTGGGGCCTCGGCTCACCTCGGGGTGACGGCGACTCCCGGGGCGGCCACATCCAGCGGGTCCAGCGGTGCCGAACCTCCGGGGACAGAAGAAAGCACCGCGGAGCCTTGGAGCTCAGCTGTGCTCCAAAGAACAAACATGCGCCGGAAAGGGCCAGCCCAGAGCCAGGCCGCAGGCCCGGGGACAGCTGGCAGCCGGCCATGGCCCGACACAGGTGCCCGCCCGCCCGGGGGTTGGGGACCCCGGCCTGGAGCCCGGCTCCTCCTTTGGGGAGACCAAGTCCTAGTTTCCATGCCCGGGCCACCAGTCAGGGAGGTTGAGGGGGTGGGGGTGTGTGTGTTGGGCCACGTCTCCACTCTCTGGGTATCTTCCAGATCATTCCATGGGGGAGTGAGTTTACCGGCTGGACCGTTTACCCCCTCATGCTCCCTGGATAATAATTTAGGGTGGGGCGATCTAGGGGAGGAAAATTATATTTTGGCTAGAGGAGGCTAACAGTCAAGGGTTAGACTGTTGGGTCCTCTACTTACTGTGTGGTCTTAGGCAAATTTCCCAACCTCTCCCAACATTTTTCTCATCTTTAAAGAAAAATACTAGATGTCACGAGGTATCGTTCAGTGCCTGGCATCTGGCAGACATTCAATGAATGGTAGTTGTTTCTAATCTCAATTCAGTAAATACTTAGTGATTCATTCAGTCTCTCATCCCTGTCCTTACTTGACTCAACAGACAGGGTTGGCCTCATTCTCATTTTATTAATTATAAATGATTATGAATGATCACCATTATGAATTATTAACTGAAATCTCACAGGTAGGGGCTGTTTTATCTTTTATGCCTCTTTGTATCTTTCCCAGGGCTAGGATAGTGTTTTGCATACCGGTAGATGATTTAATTCAACAATCCTTTCCCGAGTACCTGTTTTGAACAAGGCAATGGATACCAAGATGAGCAGAACCTGTTTCCTGTTTTTAAGAGAGTTTAGTCTAATAAGGGCTAATAGAGATAACTAGGACAGTTTTTGATGAGTACTGCCCCCAGAAGGGTGAACCAAGAGCCTTGACAGGAAAATGACTCATGCATTCTGTCTGGAAAGGTGGTGGTCGATGGACAGAAGGTAATGGAGGATTTCATCAGGCAGCAAAGGCTAGAAGGTTCTTCTTGGCAGAGGGAACAGCATGAGCAAAGACAGGTAGATGGTGAACGTGTGCGGGAAAAACATGCAGTTTGAGGTGACTGGAATGTCTGTCACATATTTGGAAGGGAAGTAGCAAGGGATGAGGGCTTCCCGGGTGGTGCTAGTGGTAATGAACCTACCTGCCAGAGTGGGAGACATAAGACCCTTGGGTTTGATTCCTGGGTTGGGAAGATTCCCTGGAGGAGTGCATGGCAACCCACTCCTACTGCGATTCTCTTGCCTGGAGAATCCCTTGGACAGAGGAGTCTGGTGGGCTACAGTCCACAGGGTTGCAAAGAGTGGGACACGATTGACGCGACTTAGCAGGCAATCACGCACGAATCAAGGGATGAGGGGGAAGAGGTGGACCGGGCCAAATTCTGAAGGACTGTATCCTGCAGTCAGTGGAGCCATCAGAGCTTTCTTAGCAAGGCAGCACAATGCTCAGATCTGTAGTCAACAGAAGCAAGGTGGTTATGATGACAGTAATAGTGACAGGGGCAATGCCTGTGTCAGGATGCTAAAGGAAAACAAAAGATGATTCAACCTTACACATGTAACACAGTCACAACAACTCTGAAAGGAAACATCAACTGTGCTCAGAAAAAAGATTAGAAGAAAATGTGTGAAAATGTTAACAATGGTTACATTCAGGCAACAAGAATATGTGTTTCCCTGCCTTCTGTGCTCCTGGACTTCACAAAACTTACTCAAGTCACTAAAGAAACGTAGAATACTTTGGGTGGGGAAAGAAGAGGGCACGTGGAGACACAGGAAGTGTGTGTGGGGGGAAAGACTTGCACAGTCTGGGAGAGTGAAGTCGAGGTCAGAACTGGAGCAGTGGAGTGAGCAGGGACTTGGAGCTGATTTCACATTGCTTGCAAGTCATATTAACTGAAGAAATATAAATACAAACATATTTTGCAAAATGCTCAGCTTTGCTCACTGAATCACAGAAATGCAAATTAAAATGTATTTACATTATTATTTTTTTTAACTTACCAGTTTAGCAACGATTTGGAGTGATAATGCTGATAAGAATGTGAGAAAATCAGCACTCTCAGATGCTGGGTAGTGCATTAAACTGGTGTTCCCATTCTTGTAATGCGTGTCAGTTCTGAAATGTGCATACTCTTTCATACAGAAATTCTACCCTTGGCAGTTTATTAAGGAAATAATAGTACAAGGTGCACACACACATTGACGCGTACATGCCACACACAGGTTGCTTGTTGCAGCATTGTTTATTACACTGAAAAACTGGAGGTGAAATCTAATGTCCATTGAAAGCAGATTGATTAAATAAGTTATGTACATTCAATGAAATACTATGCAGCCTTGAAAGAGAATAAGGTAGATCTTTATGCATTCAAATTAAAAAATTCAAGTGTGTGAAGGATATTCTATAGCAAACTGTTAATAGTGGTTGTCCCTGGGTCAGGGGAGGGGACACTTTTACTTAAATACTTTACAATAATATATCACAAAACAATATGGTTCAAATATTCCATATTTGAAAAAAAAGACATCTGCAAGGCACTGACAGGACTTTGGTGACTGAATGTGAGAGCAAGTGAGGAGGGAGGGAGCAGCTGGGGTTATGTGGCATCTCTGGCTGGAGAGCCTCAGGGGATGGGCAACCAGAAAGGGGGTGAGGGGGTTGCTGAGCTAGGCTTTGGAATATGTACTTTGAGGTGCTACCCCTTGATGGAGATGCTGGGGGTCCCTGGGTACCATGGTGGGGCTCTGTGTAGCTGGCAGACCACATAGTGGGATTGGGCTTGGCGTAGGAGCTACTAAAAATAAACATTTGACACTGAGGAGATATAATATTGCCCAAGCCCCACAAATCCTGGTATCAGAGACACTTTATGAGGGATGATGATGTAGACACGGGGTACATGAGCCTGTGGAGTAAGTGAAGGGTCTGGGAAGGACTGAGCTTCCCACACGGGATGGTTTCTGTAGGATGGTGGCCGCCCAGGCTTGTCTTCTAGCTCAGGGGCAGTTACCCATCTCTGACCACCTTGCTCCTGGCTGTATTTGCAATAACTCTCTTATTTTCCCCTCTTGTAGCTGTGACAAGTGAAAGGAGTGGCACCAATATGACAGGCACAGCTCCTGCCACTCAAGCCCAACACTGGAGCTCAGCTAATCACCCAGAATCTACGGAAAAAACTCCAGCACTGAAACCAGGTAATTAACTGCTTCTGGCTACCAAGTTTCTCACTCTTAACAACCAATCAATTAAATCTGGACAGCCACTCCTCAGCATGGGGCACTCGAGACCTTTCTATGAAAGACAGCTTGACATGTTGGGAAGGGAACAAGGGTGAGGATCCTAGAGTTAGCTCCCTGACGACTGTGGAAGCTCAGGGAGCAAATCTCCTCTTTCTCATCTGCAGAAGGAATGTAGTAAAAATGACCTGCCTTCATCACAGGGTTGTTCAAGTACCCAAAGAGATAGTGAGGTGCTTTATTAACTTTATAAGGTGGTCCTGTATGATGCTTTAGTTCCTATGATTGCAGTGCTCAGGGCCAAAGGCTGGGCTTGTTTATAGGCTCGGAGAATCTAAGAGTTTTCTGGTGTAGAGTTGGCTTTTATAAATGTGGGTCCAGGGAGAGGTGAATATTTCCAGCATAGTGTGGAACAATCTACTTGATAATTTTATTAAAAGGAATTCCCTGGCAGTCCAGGGTTTGATCCCTGGTCGGGGAACTAAGACTCACAAGCTGCATGGCGCATCCCCCCACCCCACCAAAGATAAAAATTTTTTTTTTTTTTTAAAGGAGGAAAATACAGGAGCCAGCAAAGGAAATAACTGCCTGAGGGTAGCCAGGTTATGGGAGGAGAGCAGCAGTTACTCAACTCATGAAACTCTCTACTTTTGGCCACTAGCTGGTTTCTTTCTTCTCGTTTTAAAGTCCTACATCACCATGTAGCCCCTATGGTGTCCAGTGGGCACTCCCTGACCGCTAAGAATGTAAAGTTTTCAGATGGCAATGAGATAATGTGCCTTGATCCAGGTAATACTTTCTTTTTCAGGGCAACTCTTTGGAATCCTCAAAGCAGATTTTCTCATCCCGGTTCTGATGGACCCAGAAGACATGAAAGACCAATTTCTGAGTGAGGTGAGACTTCTGTCCTCTAATTCTGATCAGTCAGATGACTTGACAATGCAAAGCCATCCCGTCAAAGCCAATAATGGAGAAATAGTCTTGAAGAATGAGCTTATCTGTTGCCATTGCCATCCTTCTGGCTCTGGTTCATCATGAAGGCTGGTTCACATGCTCGGATCTTTTCTAACATTTTTCCTGAGCTCTTAGAAAAAAAAAGTCTATACAGCATAGTCAGAAGGACCCAAATTTGGATGATGGCTTTGCACTTGCTAGTGGTGTGACCTGGAGCACCTAAACTTGTCTCTCTGAACCTGTTTCCTCATGAATTAGGAACAACCATACCTAACTCATATGGTTGGTATTTGATTAAATGAAGTATTCCATAAAAAAAGTGCTTTGGAAATTGTCTGGCACATAGGAAGTGCTCAATAAACATTAAATATTATTATTATCAAATTATTATTCTGAATATACATTTGTTCCAGGCTTTTGTTTATCCTCTCCTATTTTTTAAAAGTATCGTGAGACAGGAAATTGTGACGAGGAAGAACTGTTCCTAAATATTGTGACAAAAGCCCCAAAGTGATTTTCAGATATGACCTAACGGCACATTTTTCAGTGATATCAGATAATAATCATAAGATGTCAGAGCTAAAGTTCTTCGTAGGCTATCTAGCCAAAATCACAATTTTACAGACAAGGAAACAGACTGAGATCCATCTGTTAGCTTACTGCAGTTTACTCATATGCCAAAGAAACAGCACAGAGGCAATTCATTCAAAAATCTCAAAAATGGAAGTTTCTAGGAAGAGTGGTTGTGTGTGTGTGTGTGTATATGGGCACAAGTGTCTGCCTGGCAGTGGGGAGGAAACTGGAGAGCTTTTGGTGCATTTTTCTATTGAAGGCAAGTGTTAGTCACTTACTCGTGTCTGAGTCTTTGTGACTCCATGGATTATAGCCCACTAGGCTCCTCTGTCCATGGACTTTTCCAAGCAAGAATACTGGAGTGGATAGACATTCCCTTCTCCAGGGTATCTTCCTGACCCAAGGATCGAACCTGCATCTCCTGCATTGCAGGCAGAATCTTTACCATCTGAGCCGCCAGGGAAGCCCTCACTGAAGGAAGAAGAGGTTGCAAATGATGCAATTTGGCTTCCGATAAAATTGTTTTTAGTAAAAGTTCAAGTAATAAGACTGCAGTGCTGAGTGTTAAATCTACAAAAGTCAAGGTAGCCTCCCCCTTTTCTGGGTCAGGGGACGGGGTTCCAAACCAGAAACCATCTACATTTTATTTTAAATTAAAACCAATAATGGGAAGATTGGGGTCAAGATGGGAAATTCCAGCTTTTGGTCACTCTTGTTGGAATATGGCTATCCTATATTAACAGAGAGAATTTCTATCACATATTTAAAGGATGGAATTGGCAGGGACAAGGTAGAGTACATATTATCATTTTTACCAGCATTTAACATCCCAAACAGGAGGCAAAAAAAAACACCTACAGCCAATTTACCCAGTTCCATGGACGGTGACGGAAGGAACATTGTAACAGTCACACACACAGTGCTCAGAGCAAGATATGACCAGCGGTCATTAACCTGGCTGAATTTAGAATCCCTTGGGTAATCCCTGGTCCAGTCCTTAGAGTCTCCATCTAATTGTTCAGTGGAGGGCCTAAAGGCCCATCTCCACGTTCACTTTTTTAAGATCTCAAGTGATTCTGATGAACAGTCAGGATTGAGAATTCTTGATTAAGTCATTTGTTTTAGGCCCCTTTATCATTAAACTGTGTGTGTGTGTGGGCGGGGAGTGGTGGTCTAACAAACTTGATTTATGTACTTTCCTATTGTTGAAGGCACTAACAACAAAAGGCAGGTAGCTGGAAGGAAGCTAAGAAAAGTAAAGCGTATGGCTGGACATAAAGGGTAGACGGGTGGACAGTTAAGGGCTAAGACTGGAAGGTCCCAAGATAGCATCAATGATAGTTTCTCCCTTTTTGATCTTTCAGATCCAAGACGTCTTAAAACTTACATTAGGTCATGAGCAATTCAGATTGAAATGGGTCGGCTTCAAAGTGAACAAAAAATAACACGTCTACTGTGACCTTGCACAATTTTCTCTGGATTTTGAGTGAATTTTAGTCTTTTAATTCCTAGTAGAATAGAAGAAGTAGCTAGATATGTGAGGAGGCTAACTGGTGGAATTTCAGAACTAAACTTAGCATGTAAGAAAACTGCTTATGGGACCTGCATCTTGGGGTTTTAAAGAATGAAATAGGTAAGCAGAAGATGGGGGTAATGTGGAAATAACAACCTTGAGAATAATAAGCAAATAAGAACAACAGCAGCAAAAAAGTCCCAACTAAACAACACTACCCTGAAATAAACCCTGTTAATCTATTGAGGAATTAAGAGAGGCCAGTACTGGTCTGGAGTGCTCAGTAGGGTTATCCTTCCATTTTCTATTCAGTTACAAGCTGGTAAAGAGATTTCAAATTTTCCAGAATGAGGAGCTTTTTAAGGGTGTTGTTACAATATGATGCATGTTATCTTTGCCCTTCAGCTAAATATTTTTTCCCTCTAAGTTGGGAAATTCTAAGACATGCTGTTCTTCATGTTAAAATATACCTTCAGCATAATATTCCTACATAGATTTTGTTACTGGTTCTTCTCCAAGTGTCCTAATCACCCAGATGACATGCTAGAAATCAAACAGTAATATGTCAAATACAGTAGCAACCTTAGTCTGAAATGTTTAAAGTTAAAGTTTATTTGTATTCTTCATAGGAATATCAATAAAAGACCTCAAACGTATCTATATCTGTACATGTACAAGAACTGTCAAAAATTATTCACAGAACAAAAATAAATCTTCTTTTAGAACAAACCCAGGTAATGAAATGCTGATATGGATCTCACATATGGAACAATCTAAGTGCTACTAGCACAAAAATATGGCTTTAAAAATAAAATAAAATCTTGGGTTTTGTTTCTCTAACGTGTATTTCTTTCTTGAAATAAAAAATAAATTATTTAGAGCTATCATTGTAAAATAGTCATGTGTTTTAACACACTCTTATTAAGGCCCTGGAGATGAAGAACAAAGTCAAATTTAGAAGGTAAGTTCCTTACAGGTGTGATTCAGGTTAATATGCTGCTGTCTTGAGTTAATGTAATGAGGAAATGTCTAAGCACCAGTCAAAATTTAACCTTTACTATTTCAAATTTTCTGCAGGATAGTGGTTAAATCAACTAGTATTTAACCTTTTGGTGAGCTGGGAATTGAAATTTTCCCTTGGGAGTGTAGAAATGACATAAAAATGATATTTATTCTTAAATTTTTATACATCCCACACAGATGATTGAGGCCTCCTAAAACACAGTCTCTGTGAAAATCTTTTTACAATATATAAATCTGGTTTTAAGGTTCAAACTAAAACATTTCCTGGGAAAAAACAAAGGCAATGAACACTAAGAACTGAGGAGAAAATTGAAATGCATGCTGAAATATGGACGCAGACCACCACTTGGCTCCTTGGGTGGCTCATGGCCAAGCCTTACTCAAACACCTGAGGATAAACCGATCAGGAACCAAAGCTACTTCTTTCTGGACTCTACTCTCAGATCAGTGACATTCAACTTTATTTCTATGACTTCCCAAGGTATCAATAATGTTATCTTGGGTTCTTGAGATAATGTCAAACCAAGTCAATTTCAAGTCACTTTAACATATATACATATAACACATATGGTACATTTTAAAGAGGAAAGAACCACTGTCATACAATCTAACAGATGAGGGCATAAAATCTAAAAATCTCAAGACGTTTGGGAATCACTGCTTGATGAGATGGATTAACATTCAGAAAAAGGAAGCCCTAAGAATCATGTGTTTTGCGTGGGTGCCCACATCATGTTTCTACAGAAACTGCCTTTCTACGTATCTCGTATATTTTGAGATGGGGCAAAGGAGAATAAATCCTCCTGTTTCCTTGAACCCGTTGGGCTTTGAAGAAGACTGCTGTGCATTAGACCCTTTTGGATCATGTATCTTCTCAGGTTCTTTCACTCTTCATAAGATATTTATTCTACCTCATGCAAATTTCATCACTTTTGTCTTTCCTAAACTCTAGAGCATTCATAACTGGGTCATGACAAGAGAATGCTTCTAGAACTAACAACAATCACTCAAACACAGAGAGTCTACTTAAAAATTTAACACCCCAACATATCTTGCTTTTAAAAAAGGAAACAAAATAGGCCCTTTCAATGGACATATTGATTAAAAAACCAAAGTATCCCAAATCCTTGGCCCTCTGGTAGGGGGTGCGTAGGCAACTATTTACTGCTGAAGTGAGCAGGAGATTTCACTATTAGATTTGAAAAAGGGAAGGGGAAATGAAGAAGAAAGCCCATAATGTGTAGAAGATGGCCCCTGGAGAAGTGGCTGAAAGTCCAGGGAAGCTGTGAAGTGGGCTCCAGAGCCGCTGAGTCCCGCCCAGTGACAAGTCTAGCCTGGTGTCAACTCTAGTCAGGGTCACGGGGGCCTTCAGTCATCCCAAGGAGGATTCCTTCCCCAAGTTCAGTCCCATAACCAGTCTTCTCAGAAACTCCAAAATGGAGATGACTAGAACTGAACCTAGATGGAAGGCAGAACAAATTCTGACCAAACTCACCTGATGGCAAAGTCCTGCTCTGGGGCTTCCAAAAAAGAACTGCTCTCAACCCAGCGCACCTCTGGGGCCAGACAGAGAGCTGAGGGTCGGCAGAGCTACAGATCTGTAAACAGACTGGGATCCAAAAAGCTTTACCTCGGAAGTCAAGTTAATTCTCAAGGGGATACAGCAGTCCTAGATAGTTAATCCTACTTTTTCTTTCATTGTCCAGCACCATCATAGGAGACGGTAGAAGTGGACCAGAGAAAGCTAATTCTGACCAATTCAGTGACAAGTGCAAAAGGCCAAGTTACAGCAGCATGGGGACCTCACTTTACCACACTTCTCTTACAGCAGACTGCCCTGGAGCCCAGCAGAACCTCGGTAACAGTGCCTGGAACATAGTAAGTGGTCGAGTGTTTGTCTTAGTTACTGAGTTACAATCTCCCTTCCATCAGGGCTTGTATTGCAGACACTCGGAATGCGATGACCTGAAGGAAATGTTATTACTTCTTGCTGCTTCAGCTCAGAAAGCGTATTGCTCCAGTGAAAATAAAAGGGAAGTATTAAGCTCTTTCCCTAAATCCTGCCAATGTTGTCCTTATTAATGGCCTAGTCTGGTTGTCAGCTAGACAAGCATTCTGCCAGCACTTCATCTGATTTCCAAACTCCAGCGTTGGTCCACGCTGCACCCCATCACGCGGTGACGTGTTGGGTGTTAGAGGGCGTGCAAGATGTGCTATCTTAATCCACCCACTTCTCTTCAAACACGCACCTCCTCTGAGTAAAACAGAGGTGTGTACTTATTTGGGCTGAAGAAAAGCCAACTGAGCAATACCTCCATAAAAATTATTGGCTGTTGCTGACTTTTTCCATACTTAAAAAATCTTTTGGAATAAGTTCTGTAAGACTGCAGCATTCTCTAAACAAATACTCAGAAAAAATATTCAGATAGGAAGAAGCTCAAAGGATAATCTAAAATTTAACATCTGGCAACTACACTGAACTTCTAGCTTACCTCTGATTTTATTATTTGTGTATACTCTTTCCTCTTCATTCAAGATAACCTGATAATAACAGAGGGCTGCATAAGCTATACAAACATTTTGGGCATCTAATCTTCCAAGTGAGGCAGCCATCTCAGAAGCTCACATAATGCCGATAAGATGTATTGCATCCATCAAAAACATAAATTTAAATTAAAAAAAAAAAACATATTTGGTTTTGTGTGTCTCCCCCAACCCTCCAAAATAGTTTATTAGACCTCTGTCATCCATAACCACTACCCAAGAACTTCCAAACCTCAATGCAAGACATCACCAACGATACATACTTAAGGCCACTGAAGCTGACCATTCTTTTACCAGGTTTTCTGAAGGCTTTTATAGAGAATGGCTAGAGCTGAAAATAGTCACAAACAAGAACAGACCTATGTTTACATACCCTCTCCCCCAACACTGAGCACTGCTTCAGAATTGGTAGTTTTTTTTTCCTATTCAAATAAGTGATTTTGGTCACAGTGTGCCCTCAACTTGGAGGGAAAGGGGCTAAGAATTTATAAAATCATGACCAGGGGTCAAGAAAACACACAAGTGCCAAACTATGTGGCCTGATGTCTGCAGATCAGATGAGCACACCAGGCAGCTCCTGTTTTAGATCTTCGACAGGCAGAAATGGGGATGTTACAGAGGGGACATATTTCAAAAGACTGTGGGTCAGGGGCCATGTGAGGCTGTTGAAATACAAGGTCAAACACAAAGATCTACTGGAGGGCAGTGCTTAAGAGGTCAGAGTGCAAGTCTGCGGTACAGTGGAAAGGGAAGCTTGGTGACTCTGTTGGGGCGTCACCCAGAAGGGGACCTGATAAATGTTCTCTCGTCCCCTTTGTAGTTCTAAGTACTCTGTTATGTGGAAACACTCACTCCATGCATATGGCTTCCTCGGGTGTTTTTTTCCCTCTCTCCTCTCCCTTAAAAAAAAAAAAAAAAATTCCCTAAAGTTTATCATTTAAAATAAACATCATTAACTTACTTGAGAAATGTGGTTGCTTTCTCAATATAAGCAATTGCTTAGATCTTGCTTAATGAGATTCTAACTCCTTGTAACATTAAATCCGACAGCATAGAAGGCAGGAACTTTTCCTATTTGTGCAGTTATATGTACATATGTGTGAATATATGTGTATATATACTTGTCTATATACTATCTGTCTAACTTGTAACATTTCATACTTCTGATAATCAAGGTTGCATTTAAGATGACGTTTCACACCTCTGGGGAAAAAAAAAAAAAGGAAGTAAATGAACTTCCATAACTGTTTCTGTCCTACAATAAAGCCATGGATGACAACTAGTGACTGGGTTATTATTGCCAAATATACAAAGAGCATGGGAATAACAGCTGGAATACGCTGTCCTCCCACTTTCAGTATTTTATTTTTCATTAAGAGTAATCACAACTTTTAAGAGAGCAATGCTTCTGATTTAGATTTCTTGTCCAAATTTAAAAGAAGAAGCAATTTAAAAGTGAAAGACTGAGATAAAATTACCCTGCCCCGAGACCTGCTAGTACACTGGATAAAATCTTTATCCCAAACCAGAGTTGTAACTTACAAATAGAAGAAAAATTTTTAATTGGGAACTATTCAGAGCTTCCTGCTATAGTATGATATGGTTAGCCCTTTTCTGTACGGAAGAAAGGGTGTTTCTTTTGGATGGCTTATGGACAGTAGATCTGAATAACCTCTCCAGGGGAGAGTAAACCCTGTTGGTGATGACTGCTCCCACCATGGGGGAGGAAAGGGCAAGTGGGTGTGTGAAGATGAAGATGGTTTCTAGAGACACAGATATTTATAGTTTTGTAAACTCTAAAGAGGAAAAAGAACACCTTTTATTACAACTGGAGTTAAAAAAAAAAAAAAAAAACCCCTACCTAAAGTGGAAAAATTTCCATCTGCTACAGACAGAAGGAAATGAACATCAACAGGAGTTCAACAAAAACCCCTCCTAGAGTCCGGTTTCAATGCAACAGCTCTTATCTGTGTCCTCTGGGACAGTGTGTCCCCAAGCAGATCAGCTGTCCATGTAGAACCAGTCCCGCTTGATCAGTGGGATGAACTGTTTCATTTGGATCTTGGTAATTTGCGTGTTTTCCTACAGGACAAGGGAACCAGAGCGGGGCTTTTAACCTGGCAGATGAATCCCTGAAAAATTCATTCTGACCATGTCCTGTCGCGGACCGTGTGCTCTATCAGACAGATGTGTGGTCTCTACCTACTGAGCGGCTGGGCTCAACTCTCATTCACGTACATAGTTCCTACATTTCCTCCTCTAACAACTGCAGTGCTTTCAACAAGAGGACAACGATAATAAAAATAGCAATAGTTAAAAAGGTAATCTACATTATTAACTTCCTTTGGGTATATTACAGTGGTATTTTCTGTACATGGCCCAGAACTAAGTTCCCTATGTACACAGAGACATGGGGTGGGGGTGGGGGAAGCGTCGACCTTGGAATTCTTAGCCTTATGCCCTGAAAGACAAGGTTCCTTTCTCCGTTCCAGACTTGCTCACCACCCTGCTGTTCTGAAGCAGCGGCATTCTGTAAACCTGGTGGGGCTGGGGAGAGGGCTGGGGACAGGAGAGTGGGGACGTTTCCTTCTGTCTCCTCCCACAGTCTGTCTATTTGTGAGGCCCGTCCGTCAGCAGCTGCTGTTTTTGAATTCACCATTCTCCGTGATGGAAAGCTTGGTGGGGTTGGTGGGGGAGATGCCATTTCGGACCTGCATGCTGTACCGTTCCTTCACCTGGGTCAGCGCACTCATCAGTCTGGTGTTGGCCGAATCCAGCGACACGATCCGTTTTTCCTACAACACACCAAACGGGGCTTTATTATGGCTCCATGTGGGCAACTCGCCGTAATGCTCTATCAAATGACTGTTCTAATTAATGCTTTCTATCAAACAGCAGTGCACATGATGCTTCCCAGACAAATGGAACGTCTCTGCCTCTTTCTGCACCCGAGTCAGGCCAGCTTCCCCTGGGCCCAGTGGGTTTGTGTTTCTTTTTCCCCTTCAGCATTGCAGGGTTTGTTACTCATCACCCCTTGGGACCCTAAGACGTCACATAAAAATGACACCATGTGTTATTCAGACTATGAGACAGAGGTGTCAAGCTGCTTTGCTGTAGTAAGTGCTTTGGGTCAAAACTTAAACACAGGAATTAGGTGGCAAAGAAAGAAGCACCAGAGGTTTCATTTCACAGAGGAGAAGTGCATGTGATCTATGGGTTCTCAGCCCCCAAAGGGGCACACCGGTCACATGTGGAAAGATTTCACGTGGTGCTCAAAACTGAAACAGTACATGGCGGCAGTTTATAGTCACCGACAAAGTGAGGATGCGACAGCGAGAGGAGGAGGAGCAGCCAAAAGCTAGACCGAGGGGTTATTTGAATGTGGGAAGGGAGATGTGGCCGGAGGGGGATGCCGGAAACATAACACATGGAAACAAACAGAAAACACAAGCTCCTAGACTCATTCCAGCTCAGAGGTACTCCAGGAGAGCTCCCCAATAAGGAAGACTGCTTTCATTTTACTTTTGAATCTCAGAAAGGAAAAAAAAAAAAAAAAAAAAAGCCTTAGAACCAACATCTTGGAACCAAACACTGTTGAATACATGAATTAAAAAAAAGAGAAAAAAAAATGAAGGAACAAAATGGCAATCAGAGAAAAGCAGACTCATCTAAATTAAAAAATAAAAATAAAAATCATCCCATCAAAATATCATTAGTTTTGCAAAGACTAGGAGAGAAATCCTAATCTTAGCTTCAGTAGCTAGGTAAATCATTCTAGAACCTTTCCAACATGAAGTTGCCATTTTCCAGAAAACAATTAAAAAAAAAAAAACACGTGAGGAACAACCCCCCAGAGCCAAAAACAGGTTTCCTACCCAGGGATTGTTTTCATCTGCTCAGGGAAAAGCATGGTAAGGAGAGTCATGGTCAGGGTTAGAGAGGACACACAAACGTCCATGTGATGGATGCTATTCCTTGCTGTTACGGGAGTAGCTCCACACGGCTGTGAGCAGCGCTGCTCTGCTGGGAAACATGCTGCCCAAGATGCAGAAGGAAGACCACTGCCCTGGGGGGACGTTTAGGGAGAAAGCATATATTGGGTTGGCCAAAAAATTCATTCGGTAACAGCGTACACAAACTTGAATGAACTTTATGGCCAACCCAATACAACAGTAGCATCAGGTAAGGCTTCCCTTTAATCTTCTGCTTTTGGGGGTGGGGTGGGAATCTATATGGAGCAGGGCTGGTGATCAGTTTCAAAAGTATGAAAAAAAACTAGCTCACACTTGTTAATATCATTAAATTTTTTTTCCTTTCCCTGATAGAGAACTCAGGGGGTAAGATACATATATATATAAAAATCAGCATTATTAATTAACCACAAATCTAGCATAAGATTTATACTCTAGGAAGGTAACTTGTTTTAAGGATAAGCAAAACTTGAAAGAAATAAAGAACTACAAGGCTTTAAAAAAGATAATAATTTTAAAAAAAATTACTGCCAATGGAGTTTACTGAGGTAACAAGTTTAGATCTTTTAAAAGTCAGGAAGTAAGGGTTGGCCGGTGACTACCAGGGAAAAGGGGGTGGGAACCAGATATGATGTTCCCCGCTACTATGGTTAGAAATGATCTCTGAGCAGAAAGACTGGTAATATCTCAAAATGATTAAAAAAGAAGGTATTTCAGTATTAGGATAAATTATAATGTCTCAGTTCTAAGGACTAAAGGATTCTCTAGGGTTGACCCAAAGAAATTAGGCATTCATGAAAAATTATTTGACTCATAAAGGGTCAAAAAGAAGGCTAAGAATGGCTGTATTTATTTATTTCCTGCAAGAGTAACAACTAAAGTCAAGCAACCCTTTTATTCAACAGTTGAAAACTTCCAAGTGGACAAACTCCCTTTTGTAACTTCCCCTCCAAGTGCCAACCTTTCAAAATAAAACAAACAAACAAAAAAATCAAACAGGGACTTTTGAAAGTCAAGTTCAGTTGGCAAAAGATGCCTTGACATTTTCATTCTGCCTGGCGTGAACGGCAGAGCAATCTAGTTCCGGCCTGACAGGAAGGGCTTTGAGTGTGGGGAGTGCAGGAGCTGGAATGTGTAGGAGGCCAGTGCATCGGGCCAGGGCTGGGAACTGCTCAGCTAGAGAACGGACGGACGGGGTTACTTGCCTGTTTGCATAATCTCATCTCCATTTATGACCTGTAATTTAACACAGTGGAGATATCACTTGCAACAGTAACTAGGCAGCTGCTCGCTTCTCCTAGGATGCCCTTTTCTGTTCTCCATTTGAGTCACCTGGAGAGATCCCTGGAGCAGGGGGGAGGTTGGGGTGGAAGGCAGCACAGCCCCTGGTCTGATGTTTAAGAAATGACCCCTTAGTACCATCACCAGGATCTCATCTCCTAGGACAGGGTCACTAGGGGAATACTCATCATCTCCCAGTTCCAGTTAGAAAGTGGCTGACCCCAGGGGGGCTGCGGAGCATGAACTGACTCTAGGAGATGAAGAGGCTGAATTCAGGGACAAGCCTGGTCTGGAGGGGCACATGGCTGCTGAGAGAGATGGAAACCCATTCACTGGGTACTTGTCCTGTCCTGTTTTGGGAAGTGTTGGGCCCGATGCTAGTATAAGGAAAGCAATTCACTTCAGAAATATTTTTTAACTGCCAGTGGCACCAAGGCAGGTATCAGGGGCATGGAAGTAAGCGTGCATTACCTCGCTGGGAAGCTTTCACCCCAAAACATGTCCTCATTCTAGCAAATGTTGCTGGAAGGGTTGCTCTGCTCCATCAAACACTTAAGATGTTAAGTTACTTAATCTTTCAGAGGAAGAGGCATTTGCTACAAAGGACACCAAAGGATTTTCACAGTCTTTTGCTAGAAAAGGATTTTTAATGTGTCAGTGAGACAGCAGCTGGAATTGGGAACCCCCTTCCTTTTAAGGGGATTATAATTTTTGAAAAGCTAGCTTTAGTGTTTATCATCTGTGCTGGGCATCATGCGATGGTTTTCAAAATGTGGTCTAATGGACTCCTCAGGTATGCTTTAGGGATCCAAAATGAGCCTCCTCTTAAAATATACTATACAGTAATGCCTGTGTTTGAATGTGTAATTTATGATATTTAGCTAACCTGGACGTGATTTGATCCATTAGCTGACAGAAGTCCTTGTTGTTGAGTGGTCAGGAGGAGCAGCTGGAAAGAGATCTATGGAAGGTGCCTCTGGTTCCACCAAAATAGTCCATAGAATCAAACCATTTGAAAACCATTGCCTTGAGGTATGGATCCAAACTATTGTCTAGTTTAGCCAGACTGCAAGTCTGACATTGACCAGTGCTTTGAGGATAACAGTTCTCCCATTCTGGAATGGTGACACCGTCCTGTTAACTGAGAGAAGGCCCTTTCTTTCCAGAGCTTTTGAGCCCTGATGAATCTGTTTCCCTCCTTTGCCTTCACCTGCTATGCCTATGACTCCTGCTTCATGTCCAGCCATCTTACCTAGAAGTCAAAATCGGGGACAAGGTAGGATAGAAATCTTCAGAAGCTAATGATGAGGCTGCCTCAACAGGCAACTAGGAAATCGGACTGTATGCATACAGCCATGAGTGGGACACCCCTAAGCTCCCTTTGCTAAGGCTGCCATGGTTTTAGACCAGCGGAAATTATTAAAACAATCTGTATTATCTTATTAGAATGAAAATCTATTTGGGTATAGTTATTCATAGAACTCTCTCTCATGTTGAAAAATCCCAAAGTGAACACTTAGCAATACTAGTTTTCCTGACTAAACTGTCTTTACCCAGGCTGTTTCTCTTAAGCCTCTTGGATAAATGCCTGTCGAGATAGCCTTGTCTCTGCAACCCTTCCTTCTCTGTCATCCACCCTGGGGACACATTTAAAGAAAGGACCAACTAAGAACTTTCTTCTGATTCTTAAGAGGTCTAAATATCTGGAAACTAGAGTTCAAGGGTCCAAATCTTTCTGGGAACTGTGCTGACAAGAGAGCACTGGCACTCGCACTTGACTTCCGGGTCTCGTGTGTATGAGGGAGGACGAGGCCCAGGACGCATACTTTCCACGGCGGTGCTTTCAGCCTCGCTCCCTATTCCTTTGAAAAATGTACCCCATCCCACATTAGCTCTGTCAGGAAACCTGAGTGGGAATGGAATGTGTGTTTAAGAATACTGGGTGGTTCTACCATAGACTGATACTGGCTGAGAGGGAGAGGAGAAAGTGGGACATACAAAGGCCTTGCTCCCATTTTTATTTCAGACCTAACGGTGAGATGATACTTAAGGGTGAGAAACACAAGCCTGCCTGGGTGGTCTTTAGGGAGGGGATATATTCAGTGGCCAAACCAGCCACATCCAAACGGCACTTGCCTCTCGTTACTTGTTTCACTCTAAGAAATACAACCGTGTTTTGCACTGAAAAGATGAAAAGGCATTAGAAACACTTCCTGGGTTTTGCTCTGAGAACCTGTGAGGAGCCCCTGGCCATCATTGTGTCGTTAGCATCACAGGTAGAAGCTACAGGGAGCAGACACCCAGGTTCTGATCTCATCAACTGTAAGAGGCTCTCCAAGCACAGCACCAATGGAGAAGGGCGGCCAAGTGAACCCCAGGCACCGATGCCTGTCACGGAACCAAAAGAATAACAAGGCAGGGTGCCTTCTGCAGCCCTGTCTTTCCCCTGAAGCTCAACTACTGTTTGGGGCCAGAGGCTGATGGCACAGTGGACGTGACTGACGAGACCGTGAACGTCACAGCCAAGCAATGGTCAGTGGAGGTCACAAGCCAGACACATGCAGTGGACTTTTCACAGGTGCCCCCGAGAGAATGCCCTCCTTTCCAGAAGGAAAGAAGTAAACCCCGTCATGCACCCGGTTGAGATTTGTCGAGCACCTGTACTAAAGCAGGCTAAAACTTTGCTGGGTTAATGGATTCGTCACCAGTAAAGGAAGGAAAAGGTCGTAGAGGTCGCAAAGAAACATTTTAAAAAAGTCTTTGAAAGGTAATGCCGAGAACTTTCCAATGAGCCATTTTCTGTTATGTGCCTTGGTGTTTGCAAGGGATGGGAAGTTGGGAGATAACAGTTATGATAAACCAGTCGCTTCCACTAGACTGAGAACCTGCTTACCTGTGCATCGATTATTTTTTGCTTTGCATCAATAACTGCCTGCATCTCAGCATGATCCTTCTTCAGTTCCTCTTCCACAGCCATTAGCCTAGAATGGGGCGGGAAGGAGAGACCAACAGCTTCAAGGAGCGAGCAGGCTAACACACAGAACAAGACACCCACACTCAGGACAGCTCAGCGTTACCACTCCTTCCTAGCGCAAGATCTGCACTAGGCTCTGTCTTCTCACCTGCCTTGGGAGAAGACATTCAGAGCTGATGCCTCTCCTGGGACTGGATCCCAAATGTTTCCATCTCCTCTGCAGTAGCACTCTCACCATCATTATCTCCCTCTCTTCTATCAGATCCTTTCCTTAGCACAACTTATTTAATTTTAAAACAGCAAATCTACTGACACAAATCAAACCCTTTTTTAATCTCATTATTTTGTGACAGCTGACCTTTCCTTCCCCTGAACAGCTAAATGTCTTCTGAGTGTACGCGACACATAGTAGGTCTACTTTTTTTCTCATGCATTTCATATCTTAATCCCCTGACGTTTAACCCCATGGAAGGGCTCTCAGTAAGACTGCTAAATCCTTCTGTGCTGCTAAAACAACAGACCTCTTTCAACCTGCCTACGGCACTTAACAACTGAAGCACAGCGGTTGTGAGCATCGAGCTAGGGCTTGACTACCTGGCTTCAAACCCGTTGCACCACTAAGTGACCTTGGGCAAGTGACATAATGAATTTGTTGCCTGTTTCTTTATTTGTAAGAGGAGAAGAAGAATAATAATGCTGACCTCAGAGGCTGGCATTAAACAAATTATCAGTAACAGAGTAAACAAATTTTATTTGTAAAGTGCTTAGAGAAGTGCCTGGCCCACGGTCAGTGCTATGTAGTGTTTCGTAAAATTGCACCCCTCCCTTGGTCTTCCTCGGACGTCCTTGGCCCTCTGCCTTGATTCTCTGGCTCTAAAGATGTGCAGTGTCTTAGACCTCTCTGGACTTGTAAAAATCTAAATTAGTCTTGGACGCTGGATACTGACACTTTTAAAATTCAGTTTTGCTCTAAGACCTCTTAAGTGAGTCACCAAGTTTTAACTGTTTCTGATTGTTACAACTAAAGAAAATTTGGCTACCTCAGAGGAAGTGCACTAAGGTCTCACATGTGGAAAAGTGTAAGAGACACAGCCAGCCTTCACCCCTGTAGAGAGTATCACGGAGGACACGCAGTGCTTGCTTTAGGACCCTCTAGCCATCATCCCGCCTCTTCGTGCCCCGAGCCAGCCCACGTCCGCTCCCAGGCGGCCTCTGACCTGCTGATGATGCTCTTCATCTGGCTGTCCTTCTCCTCCTGCTGCCTGCGCAGCCGCTCCTCGCTGTCCTCCAGCCGGGCCTTGTACTCCAGCAGCAGCTTCTGCATCTGCTGCTCCTGCACTAGCAACCGGCGCTCATACTCCTCGAGTCGCCGGCTGGACACGCGCAGGCGCTCCTTCAGTTTGGTGATTTCCTGTTCGTACTAGAGCAGAGGACAAAGAAAAGTGAAAGTGTTAGTCGCTCAGTTGCGTCTGACTCTTTGTGACCCCATGGACTGCAGCCCGCCAGGCTCCTCTGTCCATGGGACTTTCCAGGCAAGAATACCAGAGTGAGTTGCCATTTCCTTCTCCAGGGGATTTTCCTGACCCCAAGGATAGAACCCAGGTCTCTCTCCAGCATTGCAGGCAGATTCTTTACCATCTGAGCCACCAGGGAGAGCAGAAGAGAAGAGGTGCCAAAGACAAGGAGAGAAAAACTAGAGCTACCCTGGTTTTAGATGTCAGTGATTGATTTTTTTTTATCAAACCCTAAGCAGTATAGCTGGATGCTGCGTGAGCAGCCATTCCATGGCTGCTGATACTCTTCAAAATGATCCCCAGGCATATATGGTAATGGAGCTCTGCCTGCCTCCTTAACTCTGCATTCCAAATGTATATATTTATATATCATTCTCCACACTAAACTAGAGGTTGCTGCAAGCCACATCAATACCAATCTGTGATGGTATCCAACGGGAACAGGAAAAAAAAAAAGAAGGCCAGGCAGGCACTTAGAAGCTTAAAATAAGCCAAAAGCCAGCTGTCTACAAGAGAAAGGCTTCTGTAGCATCTCCTGTGTTGTAGGATCTCTGACATGGCTTGACTCATCAGATTGCCATTCTTTCACCCTTAGAATCAGCCCTTTAAAGAGCAAGCAGCACTTCTGTACTGACAAGCTACTAAATCAATACTTTTATAGCACAATATGTTATTGCTGCTTCCTCCCTGTCCACGGAAGCGTAACACTCAGGTCACAGGCTCTAAGCAAAAGGCCCACGTGTTCTTTAACACTGCCTCTTGGCCCACTTTTATGATGCTGTTCATCTGCCCAATTTGCCACTGCTTGTTGGAACACATATATACGCCTGTTTTCTCACCAAAGTTTTATATAACAAACTCTCACTCAAGTTTCATAGAATTCAATTGGTTACCTGGTCCTTTTTTGTACTGAAGCTACTGTGGTTGGGGTCTGAATAACTGGAATGTCAAATTTCTGGATGAGGTAAGAAGCATTAAGTTTTCTTGTATATGGTCTACTCAAATTTGTTAGTCATTAATGATAAACCTATATGTTGCTTTGTAAAATGCAATGTATTTTCATGTCATATCTCATTTAATCAACAATTGGACAATTAGCTTCTGCCTATCCAATGTCATGGTCCTACACTATGCTTATTAATCCAGAAGGTCAAAGATGACAGTTCTTACACAGTCTGAAGAGGCAGACTGCATCAATAAGCACAGCTTTTAGGATTATGCTGATAAACAGAAGCTAGTTGTCTGGCTAATTAAATGAGATAATGCTGTACATGACATCATGGTTCTTGTGTCATAATCCTTTTTCTTCATGTCAACTTTTCTTAACAAAACTGAAGCAATAGTTAATGTCTTTTTTTTCAGTTTTTTTCTTTTGATGTTGATGTCTTTTAAAAATCATCTATAGCATTACAAATTCTTTATCCAGAAAAGGAGAAAAGGAAACAAAAAAAGGCAAAATCACTACAAAGATATAGAAAGGAAGTCTAGTCCAAGGGTAATTTTGGATGTGTTTAGTTATACAGAAACACGAAATATTCACTTAAAATGATTAGAAATGAATAACAGAATTTTCTTGAAATTCAGGGAACCCATATTAAAACAAAATATATATTAGAATGCATTCTCCCCTTGCACTAGAGCTTGATGTCAACTTGATGGACATCTCTGCATATTTTCACAGGCAGCCACTACTGAAATAATATACATGAATATGCATCGAAGGGTTAACATAAGAGGTGGAGCTGAACTTGGGGAGATCACGTTCCTGACTAGATGACCCTGTGTGTGGTCTACCAGTGGGGACAGTAAGTCAATAAGCGCAGACTACATCCTACCTTCTCAGCATGCTTGGCTTCGTCCTGATTTTGCTCAGTCTCTTCCACGTCCTCTTCATACTGCCCATTGTTCAGGACCCAGGCTGCTGTCCTCTCGACTGGGGACATTGTGGCGGAGTCCACAGGTGACTGAACCTGCATCAGAAATACCCGTTAGCATTTCCCGAAAGAGCTCATCTGCAGTTATGTTCCACAAAGACAGCTATTCTTGGAAGGCATAACTGTGATCCCTATTTTCTGATAAATGCTCTCAGTTCTAAATAATATTACTGCCAGGGCTGGGGGTGAGAGAAGAGGATATCCACTGGTATAAGAATAAATATTCAGAAATATTGTAAACAGAAATCACTTCTAAGAATCTGCCTCCCCACACCACACCCCCACCCCCAAACAGGAAAAGCCAAGGCCTTAAAACTGTTAATTAGTCCAGTGGTTTCATTAGGTCATTACCTAATGAAATTACAGTGTTCACAGAGGAGAGAGAGAAAATGCAACTTGATGGCTGACTGCTCGGGTGAGGAAACACCTGTTTAACCAGGAATGCTCAGGAACCAAGGAACCGTTTAATGCTAAACAACTCACAAGGTAGCTAACCAATTTATATATCAGAATGCCAAGTTCTTAATTTTCACATCAGCCATTTAGGGAAAGAGAAAAAATCACTTTTCGATACTGGTGTTTTGATATTGGTCATTTTTATAGAGCATTGACTTCTTGATGGGTTAAGATCCATAAGTCCATATTTTACCAGAAAGTTTCTTGATGAATATAGCATCACAACAATGGATATCAGCCTAGTCCAAGGGATATTTCTATCCAGTTAGGAGAGCTAGATAAATTGCCCTTTTGTAAGGGCAACAGAAAAGGATGCAGAATGAAAAGAATTCTGGCCTTGAGTAGCAACTCTACCACTTACCCTGTCCCTTAATCTCTTAAATACTTTTTTCCATCTATTGAGTAGGGTTACCACCACCATCAGTACCTATCCCGAGCATCTCCCTGGGAGTTCCGAGGATGGAATAATACAATGTATGTAAAAATTCTTTGGAAACTACAGAGTACTATAGAACTTAGATGTTATTACTATATTTATCTTAGAAACCTGGCACTGGATATGACAATTTGTATTAGGCTACTACTGGGTTTTCCTGGTGGCTCAGAGGTAAACAATCCTCCAGCACTGTAGGAGACGTGGGTGGCTCGATTTCTGGGTCGGGAAGATCCCCTGGAGTAGGAAATGGCAACCCACTCCAGTATTCTGGCCTGGGAAATCCCATGGGCAGAGGAGCCTGGCATGCTGTAGTCCACGGGGCTGCAAAGAGTCAGACGTGACTTGGTGACTAAACAATAACGACTGAACATAGTGGTTCCTTCCTAAACAATGCTGAAAATAGACAGCAAGTTATTTTTCTCTAGCTTTCCTGAGAAACAGAGAGAAAAAAGCATTTTCTGTGAGTTAGCCTTTTTATAATTAAAATCAATTTCTACTTTGAGGAGCAATACTCTATAAATAGTTGGAAGGGAATTTTCTCTCTTATGCAGAGCTATAAGCCTTAAGAATCTTTATCTTGTTCTGGAATAAAACCTGGTTAAACTCTAAATATATAGATATTTTAAAATAAGGGGTATTTTGATCACTTTGAGGTTTAGAAAGACTAGATGAAAAACAAAGTGGATGCAAAAGCAAAAAGGTTATTTGGGCAGACTGAAAAATATTCATACAAAAGTAGTAGGAGGGGCTTCCCTTGGCGATCCGGTGGTTACGATCCGCCTGCCAGTGTAGGGGATGCAGGTTCAGTCTCGGGTCGGGGAAGATCCCACATGCCGTGGGGTGACTAAGCCCGTGAGCCACCAACTTCTGAGCTCAAGCGCTCCAGAGCCTGTGCTCCACGACAAGAGAAGCCCCAGCAAGGAGATGCCTGAGCGCTGCAGCTAGAGAAAGCCTGTACGCAGCAGTGAAGACCCAGTGCAGTCAGAAAGAGATATGAATACAATTTTAAAAAGTATGACGTATAGAACAGTCTTATGGACTTTGTGGGAGAGGGAGAGGGTGGGAAGATTTGGGAGAATGGCATTGAAACATGTAAAATATCATGTATGAAACGAGATGCCAGTCCAGGTTCAATGCACGTACTGGATGCTTGGGGCTGGTGCACTGGGACGACCCAGAGGGATGGTATGGGGAGGGAGGAGGGAGGAGGGTTCAGGATGGGGAACACATGTATACCTGTGGTGGATTCATTTTGATATTTGGCAAAACTAATACAATTATGTAAAGTTTAAAAATAAAATAAAATTAATTAAAAAAAAAAGTATGAAGGGGTATTTCTTAAAGATTTGAAGAAGAACCTGGTTTGGTTGATTTATACAGATGACGGATATGCATCTATAAAAATGGCTTCATGCCTGTGGTACACATAAGCAACTGGGAATGAACTTCTAGAAATTCCTTCTTTAAAGCCATTTTCTCCACTGTCTCAAGAAAAACATAAACATGTCTTAAACTGCAGTCCCCTCAGTTCTCAAAGTCTACCTTCATTGCCACTGTGGTAGGGATGCTTCTTATGCTTCATTCATTTGTGGATCATTCTCATTATTTTTGTCATAACCACATCATCACTGACATATTATTTATTATAATCAATAATAAAACAACCATTTCCAGTTTGCTAAGCAATATTATCAGTAAAATCATGAGTTTGATGTTTTATATATATTTATAAATAATTCATATTAATAGTCAAATATTTTTCTAATATACATTAACATAATTACATGATTAAATAACTTGTATACTTAAATTGAGTATCACACTTTGGGAACACTGATCTATAGAATTCATTTATATTAAAATAGGTGATAACTATCTACTTCAAAAGTTATTATGAGAAACAAATGGGAGAGCATATAAAAGCAGTTTGTAAACCACAAGTTCCTTCACACACACACACCCTGGGTTCTCCCTCTACTGGATTTTGAAAGTAAAGCACAATACATTGCTTTAGTATTGGCAGAGAAAAATGGTTTAACAAGGGGTTTAGGTTTTACTTGACGTATGTACACCTGAAAGGCAAAATATGATGGTTCTGAGTCTTTAAAAATTAATAGAAAGTCCATACTTAGAGGAGACAAATGTCTTTTTAATTTCATAATCTTATCACTTTACTACATAGGGTACGGCAAAGCTGCTCTTCTGTGAAACCAGGATTTTCTTTTCAATTGCTGCTTGAGATAAAGCCATTGCTAAAATGAGTAACTTTACTCTTTGTAATTTATAACTTCAAGGAAGCTAATTTAATAGCTTTCTGCTTTATAGTTCACAATATGTTGCTTGAAAGAACTTTCCTTCCCTGTGATTTGTTACAAGGAATTAATTAATGAGTGTCAATAAATGCACTACAAACTAATAGTATCCCTAAGAACATACTAAGGAGAGATCTTAGCCCCTAGAAGCATATTGAAAACAACTCCTTAGGTAATCCGGGCACTAACTGTAAAGTGAGAAGTTGGAAAAGCAAGAGTTAGTTCATTTCACTGGTGGTGGTGGTAGCTACCGTATCAGCACAGGGATTATGTCCAGTGAATTATAAGAGGGTACAATGGGAACTGGGCATTTCACCCTATTCCTATTTTACTGGTTAAATCTGTTTTTCCTAATATATATTCCTAGCACTTTGCACGGCCTACAGTGCATGCATGCTAAGTTGCTTCAGTCATGTCCAACTCTTTTTGACTCTATGAACTGTAGCCCCCCCAGGCTCCTCTGTCCATGGTATTCTCTAGGTAAGAATACTGGAGTGGGTAGCCATTCCCTTCTCCAGGGGGGATCTTCCCAGGGATCAAACCCGCATCTCTTACATCTCCTGCACTGGCAGGTGGGTTCTTTACTAGCACCACCTAGGATGCCCCATGGCATATGGTAGGTGGTCAGTAAGTTTTGAAAAACTAAATCAGACTAACAGAACTACTTGTATTTATGATAAAACCTAGAAAGGGCCGACTAAATCTCTGCAAGGAGATCAAACCAGTCAATTCTAAAGGAAATCAGTCCTGAATATTCACTGGAAGGACTGATGCTGAAGCTGAAATACTTTGGCCACCTGATGCAAAGAACTAACTCGCTGGAAAAGACCCTGATGCTGGGAAAGATTGAAGGCAGGAGAAGGGGATGACAGAGGATGAGATGCTTGGATGGCAACATAAAGGTGATGGACATGAGTTTCAGCACGCTCAGGGAGTGGGTGATGGATACGGAAGCCTGGTGTGCTGCAGTCCATGGGGTTGCAGAGTCGTACACAACTGAGCGATTGAACTGACTGAACTGATTATAAAAACAGAAAAAATAATACTGAACAAATAAGAAATAGTTATCTATACTGGAAGACAATGGAGGTGATATTTATTTAAAAATTATTTTTATTATAATATATTCTTCAAATGAAAGAACTAAATACTGTCTTTTATATTTATTTTACTGGTCTTATGAATGCTGGTCTTATTTCTTAATTAGACTCTCAACCCTTGAAGCATGGCCTCATATGTCACAGGATTTTTTTTTTTGAATGGTAGTGACTATGTCATTGTGCAATGGATGCTCAATAAAATATCATCCATTTACTATTACTTTGGATTTTCTTTAGAATTCATACCAAAGTACAATTTATCACTAGGAGAAAGATACCCTATGTTTTTCCTCCAATCCTTTGGAAGTACATCAAAGGGCTTTTTCTCAGAGATTGTTCCATCTCCTTTATAAGATAACAAAATTTATTTCTTCTAGTTTATAGTCAAACAAATTGAGAGGAGAGATTGATAAGTTGCTTAGCTATAGCCTTCAGAAGAACATTTTCTCCACTGACGTTCAACAGTGGATCATAAAAGATGAAAAAGATAAAATGAGAAGGAGCAGGAATTCCTAACAGGAATATCATCCTTCTGAGATAGAGCTTATATAGGGTGTCTCTGGGAAAAATAATTTGTTTTAGGGCAAAAAGGGCCAGAGAAAGCAGTTTCCATTGATCTTGGTTAGCCTGGCTATGCTTGAGGCTGACTGAGAATAGGCCAGTTCCCTGTTTAGTTACTAGACATAAATAAGACGTGCTACTTTCAACTTCCTCCTAATCTGAAATAATCAGGTTCCCAAAAATGAAGGCCACTTCTCCTATCAACACCAAAGAAAGGGCTGACTAAATCAGTAAACTCTGAGAATCCTAGAAGAGGTTGGTTAGGGGATCAGATCAGATCAGATCAGTCGCTCAGTCGTGTCCGACTCTTTGCGACCCCATGAATCGCAGCACACCAGGCCTCCCTGTCCATCACCAACTCCCAGAGTTCACTGAGACTTCCGTCCATCGAGTCAGTATGCCATCCAGCCATTGCATCCTCTGTCGTCCCCTTCTCCTCTTGCCCCCAATCCCTCCCAGCATCAGAGTCTTTTCCAATGAGTCAACTCTTCACATGAGGTGGCCAAAGTACTGGAGTTTCAGCTTTAGCTTCATTCCTTCCAAAGAAATCCCAGGGCTGATCTCCTTCAGAATGGACTGGTTGGATCTCCTTGCAGTCCAAGGGACTCTCAAGAGTCTTCTCCAACACCACAGTTCAAAAGCATCAGTTCTTCGGTGGAGGGTTCAACAAATCCCAAAGTGAAAACTGTAGCATCATTCTAATAGACTTGGCAAATACCTAGTTAAAAAGCATCTTCAAATTGGAATTTCTAAGGTTAGGTAACATATTGTATCTGTACAACTCATATATTGTAAATAAAGTCTATTATGCACACAGAGTATATGACAGATCAAAAAAGATGAAGAGGAAAATTATTAAAAAGCCAAAAAGGGTCCAAAAATTAAAAGATGGCTTCCTAAAATATTCCTTCTCTGTAGATTGTTCAACTTCCTACTCAGTGGATGGAGAAGGACTGAAGCTAGTTACATTGTCAACAATGGCTGCTCCTTTGTGCCAAGATACAAATGGAATTTGCATGGGACAAAGCCTCCAATAAGTATAAATGCCTGTAGAACAATCCCCCAAAGAAATCCTCTAGTACTGGGGGAGAGAAGAATTCTCCAGCATAATAATTTGCAATTAAAATATGTAAAGGAATTTATATAAAAAATGTGCTGATTAGATAGAACATCTAGGCTTCATAGGAATGAGATGAGAAAAGCAAGCAGGAAAAAAAAAAGAACCGAACAACAACAACAACAACATAAGCTTGAAAGAATAAACCATCTGCATAGAAAAAGTCAGTGTTAGGAAAAAACCCAGAAATATGAGCAATCAAAATACAGCGATTTCCAGTTTAACTGATATGACAGTGGCATTACCAGCAAAGGCACAACCAGAGATGAATATTTAAAGTTGTGCTGGGGCATCTTGCTACGGCTATGCCCCACTTCAGGACAATGTAACAGAGACGTTCCCAAGCTCATTAATGGCTATGGCTAGAAAGCATTTTAATTGGTGTCTGAAGACCATTTTCATTTGCTACCTTCATCCATCTGGAAAGTTTTCTATTCCCACATAGAATCATGTAGTGCTGCCATGATAGGTGTTAAATTTCCATATAGCAGAGATATTATAAATGACAGTTTCAGGTGGTCACACAAAAGGCTATTTGATTTACAATATCTATAAATAGTCTGAATCATGGATCCTGGGAACTGAGGACAACATGATAAAGCAGGGAAGGGTAAGCATTCTTCTTTTCTGTTTAGGGTTTGAACTAAGTCCAACTTTGCAAAGTAGGCAGAGGGCCCTCTGCCCTGTCTTGCCCCTCTCTGCCAATCTGATATTCTTCTCTACTCCTGCTCTCATCCTCAGGGCCTTCATGTTGCACTTAATGCCCCATGTAGACACTTACCTCTACACAGTAATCCATCTCTAAAATTACTTTTCTCTTCTCCTCTCAATAAACACTTCAGTTCTCTGAAAGGGGCTGATCTCAACTAGAAGCTAGCATAAAAGCAAGTGTGGAAACTTATTCACAATTAGATGTGAAAGACTGACAGCTTCCTAACACAAATTAAATGTATATAAAACATATATACACACACAAAAGATATATAGAAAAGCATTTTCATTCAAAGAAAGGAAAAAAATTATATAATCTTTATGTAAATTTTCTTTTTTCCTTTTCTTTAAATGAAAATGTGCATTTAATCAAATGAATTAATGAGATTTTTGGAAATATAACAAAAAAAATATGAAAAATTTAAGACTGAAGAAAAAGTATTTCTCAGAAAAGAAGTGACCAACTAGGAGGTTTTGCCCAGGAACTTGGCTACCAGAATCTACCTAAGTTTTTCATCCCTTCTTCTACTTCTGTATCCAAGGATTCTGTAAACATTCTACTTAAAAAAACAAAAACCAAAAAACCAATAATTATCAAAGTAGTGGCAAGGGCTCTGATTACAGCAGAGAGGAGGCAGAAAGAGCCAAATCAGTAAATGCCTATCTATAAAAATGGAAATATATTAAAGAGATACATTGGTGTCTCATTGCAGTCTCCTCTGACCAGTGATTCTGCTGACTAAAGGATTTGTCATAGAACTTGTTTAATCACTTGTTTAATGATTAGTTTTCAAAAAAAATTCAATGAAGCTTTTTAGGAGAAGGTTCTTTTTTAGATGAAAGTAAGATATGTATATATGTACTCTTAGTTTATTTCGAGAGCAAAATATGTCTAGGTGCCTCAAAATGTAATATGTAAGGAAGAAATGATTAAATTCTTAAGAAACCTTTCTTATTTGTGAAGAAAAAAGTTTGATAATCTTATATTAAGTTTAGATGTGATACTAGCTAGGCTTGTCCATGTAAACAGAGAAAGAACAGATTTGCATAACCATTTAGTGAACACTTGTCAACCACCTGTGTTTCTTTCTATATTATGACCTCTCTCCTTTACCTTGCCTCTACAGGTGTTCAGCTTATTTTTCTAGTCATTTTCAGGAAAAGGCACATGGGACTTGCTATTTCCAGAGGGAACTGGGGTGTGGAGTAGAGAGTAGGTATATCAAACTCTTGGCTCAGAATGCAAAACTTTAGTTTGGAATCTTAAGGGAAAAAAATAAGGAGGATAAATGTGCAGATTCTCAAAACACATCCTAGTTGATCTGGGCTATAGATTTCATACCTTAAGTTTCCAACCATTCTCTCAGCATCACAGATTTGTGCTAGATGCCGAGAGGTAGCTCAGCTGCTTGAAGAGATGGAAAGGTGCCTGCGTGTTGAGTCAGGCTACATTCTGCTACCTCACCTAGCCAGAAACCTCCCAAACTTTTCATTTCCTCTTTCCATTAAAAGGTTGCAGAAGATCGTTTTAAGCCGAAACCCTGTTAGTGACAGCATTTCCCAGTGATGTATGGACAGAGAACCGAGGACACAGCAGGACCAAGCGGCGGGTGGTCCCGCTCTGGCGCTCGTCCCTACCTGCTGGGTCTGCTGCCTCTGGATGGCTCTCACTTTGGGGACCGGGCTCTCTCTGGAGGAAGAGGACTGCTGTCGGGACCGGCTCCCGTTCTGCAGGGGCTCGGCCACCAGAGCCGCTGATGCCACCGACATGCTCCCGGTGCTCCGCAGGGAGGCGCTGTGCGGCAGGGACGGCGGGGCTTTGGCTCGGGCGCCCAGCCCCGCCGGGTCCATCTTCCGGAGCTGGGTCTGCCCCGTGCTGTTCTGCCGCGGCAGGGCGAGAGGTATGTGTCTGTCGGGCATGGTGTGGCGCCTGGAGAAGTCCTCACTCTGCGTGCTCCGTTTGGTGAAGTCCTCCATGCTGCTGTTGCTGGGTCCGCTGAGTTTGAAGTCTTCACTGTTACTTTGGCTCCTGGAACTGGCAGTGCTTAGGTTCTCCAAACTGGAGTCCACAGAGGCCTTTGGCATTGCAGGAATGGGGTTACTGAGGTGATAGACAGGGTTCTGGAAGGACAGGGGCTGGAGGCTGCCTGGCTGGTTCAAGGCTGGGTGCAGGGGCCTTCGCACTTGGGGTGCACTCTGGGGGGTGCTCTGGGTCTCCCGCAGTTGCTTGATGCTGGCCACCTGAGTTATGGAGAGCTGGCTTCCGGTCAAGCGCATGGGCACGTCGAGTATCACAGATGGATGCTCTGCTTGGGCTGCGTGCGTCTCCTGAAGGTCCATGAGGGAGATGCTGCGGCCATTGGGGAGGCTACTTTCCTTTTCATCCTTTTCCGAGTAAGTCATGCTCTGGGAGGAGGCTTGCTGGACCAGCAATAATGTCTTCCCTCTGAAATAACTGTCTGTGTTGTCCTGGCTTGGGGATTTTAGTTTGTGCAAATCACTGTGAAAAAGGAAAGGACCCTTCATTACTCCTGAGGCAAATTTAACAGTTAAGATTTCCTCAACTCAGGCATATAAACTCCTCAGAAAGCTCACAGGCCTGGTGAGCCTTCCTTACTAGTTTCTAAGCCCAGATTTCATCATCACAATACTCAGAATAAGATCCAACATTTTCAGTTTTTCGCCAAAGGTAGGGGATAATACTGGAGAAGGAAATGGCAACCCACTCCAGTGTTCTTGCCTGGAGAATCCCAGGGACGGGGGAGCCCGGTGGCTACCGTCTATGGGGTCGCACAGAGTCAGACACGACTGAAGTGACTTAGCAGCAGCAGCAGGGGATAATACTATGTAGACCACCTCCCTCCCTGTCTTAGATTTTTACTAGAATTCCAATCATTTCCTAGTTAGGTTTTAAACTACCCGAGGTATTCCAATTCACAGTTAATTGGTTCTGTCTAACCCTTCCTGGTAGGCTGCAGTCCATGGGGTTGCACAGAATCGGACACGACTGAAGCGACTTAGCAGCAGCAGCAACCCTTCCAGAAGCCCTCAGTGTACAACCAAAGGATCCCTACTACAGGCACAGGTCTTGCCAATATAGAAAAGAAAGTCTAAGTGTTAACATTGTATCCACCTGTCCAGCTGACACTGCTGCTACTAAGTCGCTTCAGTTGTGTCTGACTTTGTGCGACCCCATAGACGGCTGCCCACCAGGCTCCCCCGTCCCTGGGATTCTCCAGGCAAGAACATTGGAGTGGGTTGCCATTTCCTCCTCCAATGCATGAAAGTGAAAAGTGAAAGTGAAGTTGCTCAGTCGTGTCCGACTCTTCGCGACCCCATGGACTGTAGCCTACCAGGCTCCTCCATCCATGGGATTTTCCAGGCAAGAGTACTGGAGTGGGGTGCCATGTGGCCTGACACAGCCAGTTCTAAATTGATTTCAACTGAGGTTCTCAGATCTCTGAGTGCTACAATACATGAAAATACCAATTTCATAGAGCCCTTAGTCTTCTATTAGGCAGGACATATGTTTTTTTAAATCACTCAGTCCTATCTGAAACTATAGCCTGCCAGGCTCCTCTGTCCATGGGATTCTCTAGGCAAGAACACTGGAGTGGGTAGCCCTTCTCTTCTCCAGGGGATCTTCCTGACTCAGGGATCAAACCTGGGGCTCCTGCATTGCAGGCAGATTCTTTACCTTCTGAGCCACCAGGGAAGCCCAGGCTTTTTTATTTAAGTAAGTTTTTTGAATATAACTCTACAATATCATTTTAGGAGAAAAGTATCCTAGATTATGTGTATTATTATGACAAACAATTGGATTTATCTCAGAAGATTCTTTCCAATTGCTCATGAGTTTAAAGCTGTAAATTCAAGAATGAAGTTCAATAGATTTCCCCACAAATCTCTAAACATCATCTCCCTCTGAGGTAAGCAGTTCCAGTTCTTTCCTAAGTTCATACCTGTCAGTAGGGTCTTCAAATATTTTCTGCAGCCCAGAGGAGAGGCTTCCACTGACATTTGGACTGGAGTTATGCTCAGTGAAGCGTCTCAGTTGCTGTTGTATTGGTGTAGGATTAGTCAGAGATTTGGTAATATCAGCAAGAACACGAGGGAGAGGTCCCAATTTTGCCACGGTTGCCTGTAGGAAGGAATTTTCACCCTAATTGGATAATAAGCATTGCGATATCCACCACAGATTGTTTTTGGGACAACGATGCCATTGATGGAGGGGTGGAGGTTGAAGGGAAGGGTAGGTGTTTGCGTATGGGAGTGGCAGGTTCATAATGCATTGTTATGGAGCAGCAGAACCATGGCGTCGAGATGAATGGAGGAGGCGAAACAAAATGCAGCAGACATTGAGGAAAGAAAGGAAATAGAAATTAGGATTATGCAAATAAAAATTAAAAGACATGCTCAAAACAACCAAACTATTGCCATTCCAACTAAAATAGGCATGCAAAGCAAACTACATCTTTGGGAGGCTGGTAGATCAAGGGAGGGGAAGGGAGGGGAAGAACCAAACACCTTCTAACCAAAAAGGAATTTAGGACTAGAGGGCTGGCTAGTGTGATGAAACTTTCAAAGAGAAGGGATCATGTGAGGAAAGAAATGCATGCCAGCATACAAGAAGGTGATGCATTCAGGGGTCCAGAGCACTGCAGGCCACACAGTTGATCACTGTCATCCGCTAGTCATTTAACCTTGGGAATGCTGACCTACTGCCAACTGAATTTGCATCAGCAAGACAATGTTTTTGTTTAAACAGCAAGATCAGGTAAACTCTATGAGATACATCTAGAGGTACTGCTGGTTCCCAAGACCAAACAGATTAATTAAAAAGGAGAAAATGTGTTTACACAGTAAAGCCTGTTAAAAAGACTTTGCCCCTGAATAAACCAGGTTGATTTCACAAGATATAACTGTATCCACAGCCCACTGATGGTGTTATTCAGTGAAGAATAACCTTTTACAACTTGCTTTATCCATCTCAATCATTTTTTCCTTTGGGGAATTCTCATTCTCACGGGGTCTTATGGGAATCCTTAATGATTAGGTAGTTTTATATGGCTGCCTCTGGGTTTTCCTTGTCTCCTCAACAATCAGTAGACTCCTGGTTGAGGACAAAGGCCATCTGAAGAATGTCTTTACTCCTTCGACTTTCTTGAGCCAAGATTCTTATTCAAGGAATTTACCCTTAGCATAGCCACAACTTAAAATCTAATGGGTCCATAAGAATAAGAAACAGTATTATTTTATAAATGTGTTAGTACCAGTGGACACCCTACCATTTATATTTCCTTAGGAAACTAGTCTTTTTTAATAAGTTTTACTCTCTTCTTCCCCATTTTATTGGTGTGTCATTTTTAAAGGTGATAGGAAATGGAGGAAAACAATTACAGAAAAATAATTTAAATAATTTTGTTGTCTGAGTTTATTCTAACATACCACCACAGATACTTATAAAGTACCTGTGGCAAACAAAAACATCAATAAATAATTATTATGATAAACCTAGCCAAAATATGTTAGACTGTTTTCCATAATAAATTCTATTCCTCTTTGCAAAATTCCAGAAGGAAGAAAATGATTGACAGGTATACATTTAGTTATTAATATGATATATACTTTTTAGCTTATAGTCAGAAAATAAAGGATTAAAATGATCATTTTCTATATTAATTCACATCTGCAGAGAAAAAAAATAAGGATTTTCAGATCCCGTATAACTCTATAGACACCAATAGTTATAGTAAACCCTCTGACTTGTATGATAAAATAAATCTCATGGTAAGTTACTTAAACACGATAGTCTCAGTATTTTCTTAAGTCCACACTTTTGTTAGAAATTACTATATGAGGTTTCGTCTCATTCTACACTCCATGAATAACGCATCACACATCAATATTCAATATTAGTTTCTAGGCAAATACACACACATATTTATAGAAATATATACCCCATTAATCAAGGTAACTACTTTAAAATAAATGTTAATAATTTCATGAGTTTCTAGAATTTCCTGGTTGGTTAGGGCACACATTTTACTTAGAAATAATAACAATTTCCTCCCAGACTTCTAGGTCAAAAGGTTGCTTTCAACTAGCAGAGAGCACAAATGTGATCACTCCGTAGACACTCTCCAGAATTCATGTGGCTCAGGGTGCTCTACCTCCCATCTCCCATTGCCCTTCCAGCCTACTTTACCTTATCAAGTTGGGAAACTACTTCCCATAGTAAGGAATGCAAAACTGAAAGCTCTCGGCCCAGATCAATGTAACCATCAAAGCCTGGGGTGTTTGAGATGGTGTCTGGATTAGAGATCTCCAAAAGAAAGCGCTTCATTCCACCCCATTCATGTTCTAAAAAATCATTCATGAATGCCATGTATTCCTCCTTGTTACCAAATCTGAAGTAGAGGGAGAGAAAATGAGAAAGAACATATTCAGGAAAAGAGGTGTGATCATTTTGAATTGACTTTACACAGAGCTATACTTTTTTTTTTAGGGAGGTGACTAATTTGTTTTATTATTTGTAAGTGATAAGTATTAAAACATACTTTCTTAATATTACATTAATACTCAAAAACTTTGAATAGCTTTCTATTCTCTATAGGGTAAAGACAATGTCCTTTTTCCCTGGTATTTAAAGCCAGTATCAACATTATCAGTATAAACCTCAGTATCACTAGCTTCTTCAAAATCTCCCAAATATAGTATACTTCTTTTCTTCTCCAAACCTTTGCTTATGCTATTTATGTCTACTAGAGAATTTCCTCTCTTTTTTGTCTGTCTAGGTTGTAGCTATCTTCTGGGCCTAGCTTAAATCCAAAGAACATGTTCTAAAATAAACTATCAACAATTTTTATAAGAATTAGATCAAATATGGGTAAACATAGATTCCTCTGCTGGCATATATGTTGTGCACACAAAGTTAAACTCGTGCACTTTCCAAGAGCCACATGCTAGAAAACAGTGTTTCATTGAAGTTCTAATTTTTCCCTTCAATACACTGCTACTAGAAACATACTTGGCTTCAATATTGAGAGAATCTGGGATCAATTCTGCCAGTGTGAACTGCTTCTCAGTGATTTCTTAAAATTATTTCGTATAAACTATAAGAATTACACAAACTTAAGAAAAATTTGAAAACACTGAAAAGTGGAAAGAAAAAAGGATGGCTGTACCAACTCTACCACCCAAACATATCTGCTGTTTACAGTTCAGTGCATTTCTTCTCCAGCTGATTTCTCCTAACTTCTTTTTGAAAAAGTTTACAACTACAGAAAATTTCAAAGAATATACAGGGTTCTATTCAAGTTCAAATCCCAAATGCCATTTACCTACTTAACCAACCGTTCACATTTTGCCAAGTCTGTTTTCACCGTCTCTCTTTTTTTGATTGAACCATTTTAAACTAAGTTGCAGATATAACCCCTAAATACATTAGTACCTACTTCTCTAGAATAATGAATAACTCTTACACATACGAACGCCATTATCACACTGAAACTTTAAGAAAATGTTATTTATAAATCATCTCATATAGAGTTCCTATTTCACCAGTTATTCCCAAAATGATTTTAATAAATTTTTTTCCAATTCAGATCCAAACACTGCCTTGTCTCTTTTATCCAGAATAGTCCCCACTTCATCTTTTCCATTTTTCATGATATTGACTTTTTGAAGGGGTCAGGCCAATTCCTTCCCAACTTTCTTATATTTAGGTTTTTGCAATATCATATTGGGGGATAAAAGCATATACACCATTTGGTGTCCTCTCTTTTTGGCTATCTCTTTTTTTAAACAGCACTTTTTATTTAATATAATTACATCTTTATCATTTTCCATACTATTCGTAAACATATTTTGTAGTAGCTGCATATATTCCATTGGATGCATGGATTACTTAACTATTCCTCTACAAAGTGAATATTCAAAGTGATGTCAATCTTTTTGCTGTTTTTAATAACATCACGATGAAAACCATGTAACATGAGTGATGAGGTGGCCCATGCTCATCTAAAGGTTAAGCCTCATGTACTTTTAAGTGACGTTTTGAGAAAGTGGTTATGGTAGCTCCGCCTACTTGGCAAAGTTGGCCAGGTTCTGGATGACCTTGGCAATGAGAGTCAGAGTCCGAGATGTGCGGTCATCAGGATACTCCTGCATGAGGTTGAAGAGACTGGGAGACATGATGGCCGGGCACAGAAAACGGAGAAACAGCGAGGCGCTGATGAGCCTCTCGCTGATGTCCTGCTTGCCGCGGTTCAGGCACTGCTGCTTCCAGGATGCAAACACTTCTTTCAGCTCACGAGGAAAAACACTGGGGAAGAAAGAAAGACCAAAGGTAAAAGTACTAGAACCCAAAAAAGCCCGGGTGGATCCCACTGTGGCCCCACAGAGTCAGACTATGAGGAGGGAATAATAGAGAGAACTCTGTTGATTCACGGCTGAGAGGTGGTGGACAAATCATAGACATCCAGATGGAGACCAGACACCTGATGCTGTAAATCTCAGGAACTAGTGTAAACTAGGTTTTGCAAAGTGGGAAGATGGCATGCAGCTCCTGACTAACCCATTTGGTTTACTCTAGCTCAGCGTAATCTCTCTACAGACTGCTCATCACAAATCTAAAATCTTACTGACTGCCGGTGAGAATAGTGATCAGAAATCATTAACGTATCTGTTTTGACACTAGTAAATATGTTTAAAAGTCCTTAAAGTACTTTTGGTATTCGAGGATGTGGGGTTAATATTCTGGGGAAAGATTACATTTATGAAGATAGTTCAGGGGGACTTCTTACAATATAGGTTTATATTTTAGACAAAACTGTGTTAGGGAAACTTTCAACTTCTCTTCCTTTGGTTGGGAAATGACAGTTAACACTGTGATAACTTTCATATGAAAAAAGTCAAGTTCCATAAGCAGGGAATGAAGCACTGACAGCAGCTCACCAGTAAGAGTTGATGATCTTGCAGAAAGCCAGCTCACAGCACATTTTCAGGTTGCTCTGATGGTCCAGAAGTTCACTGGATGAACATTTGCTGGGATCCACTTCACAGTTTTCATCTGACTCATACAACGCTTTGATGAACTCCCCTATTTGAAGACGAGATGATGATGGATCGGATAACTATAAATAGTGTCTTCCTGAATAGTACAAAAGAATTTAGGATTTCTGTACTAAACTGTGTAATAGGGAACTCTTTCTGGTGCCTGACACGGAGGGCACAAGACTGTTCACGAAAGGGTATTGTTTTGGAAGCTGAGATTTATCACCTCCTACATGTCTTGTTTATTTTCCTTATCCTGAAGTGGAAAAACAGCACTCATTAACATTGCCATCATGATATTTATAAAAAGAATAATGAAACTACTTTAAAAATGCTACAACTTTACATCTTTTACCTGAAACCACAAATATATTTAATTAGCAGGAACTCATTAAACGCCTCTCTACGTTATAAATAATGTTGTTACTATTTTAGAAGAATAAATACCCCAGGTCTGACCAAATAGCCCACCTAAGCTTTTAAGGGCTAATACTGGTGCCAAACTGAGTGCCAAACTCAGATTCAGGTAATTCTAGGCCCACGTCTCCTAACGGGGATAGTAATTCCACATAGCACACAGCACAGCATCTCTGTATATAATTTGGATGTTTTTCCAAATAAATTTAGTTTAGATGCCCTGTTCATACATCTTATCCTTTGTAGAGATATGCCCAGTATTTCCTGAAAGAGCAAATCTTTACCTAATCTGTTTATCCTCCTTTATGAACCATACCTTGTATCTGTTCTGTTCTATGCTTCACGCTATTTTGTGCTTACTTGTTCACACACTCATCTCATCTTCAGGATGAATACCACTGAAGATCAGGGACTGGGTTCTATTCAAGTTCAAATCCCAAGCCTATCAAGTAGCTTCCAAAGCATTGCTGCTGCTGCTGCTAAGTCGCTTCAGTCGTGCCCGACTCTGTGCGACCCCATAGACGGCAGCCCACCAGGCTCCTCCATCCCTGGGTTTCTCCAGGCAAGAACGCTGGAGTGGGTTGCCATTTCCTTCTCCAATACATGAAAGTAAAAAGTGAAAGTGAAGTTGCTCAGTCGTGTCCGACTTCGCAACCCCATGGACTGCAGCCTACCAGGCTCCTCCGTCCATGGGATTTTCCAGGCAAGAGTACTGGCGTGGGTCGCCATTGCTTTCTCCCCCAAAGCATTGCAGGAACTCAAAAAATAGTTGTCAGAAATGGTAGTATGGTTTTCTTTTTTTTTTTTAATACATCTTTATGAAAAAGGAGTAGATCTTTCAAAGCTCCTTCCAAATCTGTTCATAGTAACTGAAGTTCAGGCTAGTTACTAATAGATATCATGGAAGTGAACAGTAATTTCTACAAAAAAATTAAGAAGTAGAAGCAATAACAAAGAGTATTTTCTATCAAAATGGCTAGTACTAAGGTAAAGGAAAGATTAAAAAAAAATAGCTGTGATAGAGGATGGGAAGTGGTTATTTGGAAGTAAAATGCTTGGAGGACAGGAATTTAAATGATGCACAGAAAAGAAAGTGATGCAGAGAACAATTAAAGGCTCTGGAACCAGACAGATCTAGGGTCAAATCCTGGACCCATCACTTAGCCAACTGTGGGGGGCCTGAAAAGTCACTTAACTGGTCTGAGTTTCGGGTGCCTTATTTGGAAAATAGTGTTAAGAACTCCAACCTGCTGGAGCTATGGTGAGGAATAGGGCATGAAAAGAAAAGTGTCTAATATGGTGCCTGGGTACTTAGTAGGGGCCCCCACAGTAAGTGTTATGTACATACTTTGTAGTTTTAAAATAACTTTTCATCAAGTAAAAAAAACCAAAGTTAGTAAAATAACTTTTCATCAAGTGAAAAAAACCAAAGGCTTTCAAATTGTTTACCAACTCTCACAAGATTTCTACTGAACACATTTTCAGTGTCACCTAGGCTCTGTGCGCCCACAGATTTCACCTCATTTTAAAGAGTACCAGAATTTAAAACTAAGTCATCAATGTCAAATACTTGATGTAAAGATCAATCCGCCTCTAAATTTATATCATTAATATTCGGCTTAATGAGTTGTACCTATTCTGGGGGAAATAATACTAACTTGTGAATTCTGAGAGTATTTTTCTCTTTTCCTTCAAAAAAAGAACCAAATAAATAACTCAAGGGTCTGGAAGCAAATTGACTGTCTAAAGTTTTTTTCTTTTACCTGATTATAATTAAAATCCTCCGAAATTGAGAAAACTCTTTTCACTTTTGAAACTATAACCTATGTGTCTGATAATGTGGCAAGTACCACACTGAAAAGTGAACTTTTATAGATCTGCACCTAGAGGCTGTTTTGCTTGCTTGCTTGCTAAGTCGCTTCAGTCGTGTCCGACTCTGTGCGACCCCATAGACGGCAGTCCACCAGGCTCCCCCGTCCCTGGGATTCTCCAGGCAAGAACACTGGAGTGGGTTGCCATTTCCCTCTCCAATGCATGAAACTGAAAAGTGAAAGTGAAGTCGCTCAGTCGTGTCCGACTCTAGCGACCCCATGGACTGCAGCCTACCAGGCTCCTCCATCCATGGGATTTTCTAGGCAAAAGTACTGGAGTGGGGTGCCATTAGCTGATTACAAATTATTGAGACAGATTTAATCCTTTCATATCTGCTCTCTGGCCTTGCTGGGGGCCAGCGGGGGTGGGGGGGAGCAGAGACATTACTTTGCCAACAAAGGTCCATCTAGTCAAGGCTATGGTTTTTCCAGTAGCCATGTATGGATGTGAGAGTTGGACTGTGAAGAAAGCTGAGAGCCAAAGAATTGATGCTTTTGAACTGTGGTGTTGGAGAAGACTCTTGAGAGTCCCTTGGACTGCAAGGAGATCCAACCAGTCTATTCTAAAGGAGATCAGCCCTGGGTGTTCTTTGGAAGGAATGATGCTGAAGCTGAAACTCCAATACTTTGGCCACCTCATGTGAAGACTCATCGGAAAAGACTGATGATGGGAGGGATTGGGGGCAGGAGGAGAAGGGGACGACAGAGGATGAGATGGCTGGATGGGATCACCGACTCGATGGACTTGAGTTTGCGTGAACTCCGGGAGTTCGTGATGGACAGGGAGGCCTGGAGTGCTGTGATTCATGGGGTTGCAAAGAGTCAGACACGACTGAGAGACTGAACTGAACTGACAATGTTCTATAATGTTTCATTATCTCATTACTTTCTAGCACCCAAATTTCATGTGTAGAAATAAGCCAATAGGTATGGATATATTATTGTTAAAAGGAAATTTGCCTCCGCCGTCAATGGTGGGAATCAGGCCATGTTAGAGCCCTTTCTGTATGTCACAGAAGATGGTATTTCCTGTGTGTCACAGGACATCAACACGAAATCTGATTTCAATTAGAAAAGTAAAAGGGGTTAATGGATGAAAGATTTAAGTCTAATTGAGGCAGAGTCTATGCTATCAACATTAATGCTTTTAATCAAGATAAATGAAGACTGGCTAAAAAGCAGGCAGATATTCTTTAATTTGATTGGCAACTTTTAACTCAGTTTTCTCTAAGCATTCTTCAGGCAGTCTGCAAATAACATCTATTTTTTTTTTTGCCCAAACTGTATAAAATACAGTAAAACTTGAATTATTCAGAGTGCTCAGCTGTACTTATTAATGTGATTTTTTGGTTTTACTAAGACTTCACTGTGAAGTTTTTTTATTTAAAACTTACCATGAAGTCTTATTTAATTTTATGATTAGAGGCTCCTGCTGTAGCAAGTACAGTATCCTATGATGAAAAAAACAATCTTTCTAAGGGAACTGAAAATTTTGCACTTCTTCAGGGTTACTTTTGGAAAATCACTTATTACTATTTTGAACTATACAAAATAAGTCTTAATTTATACTGGTGCTAAGATGTATTCTGTAAATTGTTTTCAAAACAGAATTTGTCATAAAAAAATAAAATACAGGAGAAAAATTAGATACCAAGAATCTAGGATTAAAAGGCTAACTAGAAATATGGAGAGTTAGATGGGGAGAAGACAGCAGCATCTGTCCTGAAGAAGCTTACTAATTAATTTTGCTTGTGTCTTGGAAGCAGCACCCATTTTCACCACCCTGGCCCTTGCTCTTGGGTTACAAAAATGATAACAGAGATCTTTGTGGGGTTACGTGAATTTCTTCCCCTGCTCACTGAATTTTCATATCTCAATGAGCCAATCAGATATTTAATTATTAACTGTTCTATCAAAGGACTTGTCTCTCCTTTTCACTTCAGGAATTATTTCATTTGGAAATCCTGGTTAGTACATTGAATGGTGGAATATGAATATTTGATTTTTAAGCAGTAGATGGTCAACAAATATCTACCTCTTTATCTCTCCAGAATAGAGAATACTGTTTGAGATGCATCATTATTGGTTTTTATAAGGTGGTGCAAATCATTAAAGCAAATTATGATATATAATTCATGATATGACTGTAATAAGTTTTTTATATGACACTGATTCTGTACCTTTCCTAAAGTCAATGAAAGTCCATTTTCGCCATTCTTCTAAATTCCCATTAGATCTTAAACTAAAGCATATGGCTTAAAAAAAAAATGAAGATAGGAAGCAGGAGAAGAAAAAATTTACTTCTCTAGAGTAGGAATTAACTGCTACTACAGTGAGCCCAGCACTCACAGTCCAACACAGTGTCTACCTGCTGTTCCTCAAGCAGTCATTCACTTTTTACGTCCTGTGACCTGGCTCCTGAGAACAATCCCAGGCATCACTAATGAGCGAAATCAACAGCCATGTTTTTCTTTGACTCTTTACCTTCCTTAATCTCTGACTCTCTTAATGCTTTTTTCCTCTTGGTGTCTAAGACTCTTCCTTCTTCTTTTTTTTTTCGCACGGGCATGCACATTTCCTCTATCTCCGATCTCTTCTCACATTCCTCTGCTTCTTTCTACACTGTAAGCCAGGAACACTGTCAGATCTGTCTTTGGCCCTATTCTCTTTCTCCTGTAATCTGGTAGTTTCATTGATTCCTTCCACATGGGTAACAGTCCTAAACTTCCACCAGCCAGCTAGACAGAAGTCTTGGGATGTCCTGCCTAGAACCCCTGGGACTTCCCACTTGAACTTCAAGTTAAATACAGTGAAGTGAAAATATCATTTCTCATTCTTTCGAGAGTACTACTTTTATGTTCTCTTTCTGTTAAGAATCTCATCATCAAAAAAAAAAAAAAAGAATCTCATCATCTTTCTTGTCACTCACAAAGGCCCCAAATTCACTGTAATATTTGACCTCCTCCCCTACCACACCCTGCCCCATTCCCACAAATGGAAGAGTTGCCAAGTCCTATTACCTCACTGGGGATTACCTCATTCAGTCTTATTTCTTGCCTTCAACACAACACCTGTCTACTCTTGACAGTCACATGTGACTATTGAGCACTTGAAATGTGGCTACTGCAACTGACCATGCAATAAATGTAGATAAAATACACATAATTTCAAAAAGCATGAAAAAAGTAAAGTATTTTGTTTATAATTCTTATATTGATGATATAATAAATAATATTTGGATATACTGGTTTGAATAAAATGTTATTGGAATTAAATTTACCTGTTTCTCTTGCCCCTTTTTTATACTGTGACTACTAGAAAATATAAATTACATGTGACTCACATTAAGTTCCTTTAGGACAATGCTGTTCTACATTCTGTGTGAAGGACTGGGGACATAAAGATAATGACAATGTTCTTTAAGGAACTCATGTCTGCTTTATCATAATGTACAATGAAGTGCCAAGGACAGTGCCTTACTCTAGTGGTAACACCTGAAGTTTATGACCAAACATGGAGCTGTAAGTGGGTGACCCAGTCAGTAAGAACTACTGATTGGAGAAAACTTAGTTGTCATGACAAAGTCTGTAGGTCTTGAAGGCAGAAACTGGGAGTTGTGGGAACTGGCAGGACTTTCTCCGTTGCTGATGCATGATAACAAATGCTAACACTTTCAAAACTTAGGTTATGTATTTATTGGGTTAGCCAAAAAGTCTGTTGTAGTTTTTCCATAAGATGGTATGGAAAAACCCAAATGAACCTTTTGCCAACCCAATATATCATGATGTAAATACCCAAGACTTCAGAGGAAACAGATCAACTAGATGTAACATCTCATTACTAACATCACTGTATGTCTCAGAATGTCAGGAACTTGAGGGCATGGGGGTACTGCCTGTGCTCATGAGCTTTCTCATGGTACATGGTATAAGAAACAGATCTTCTATTCCTCCCCTGGTGAGTATTGTCGACACTTCCTACAATTGAAACTCCAATTTTAACACTTTAATCAGTTGGAACTAAATAACGTTCAGAATTTGAGTTCCAGTTGGTTGTTTCATGAGGGTGAAATAACCTAAAAATCAAAAGCGAAAGAATAGAGATATTTTTCTTCTCCATACCCAGTGCATCGTGAAGATACTGTTGTCCCACCAACTTGAGGTATTCCTCAATGGATTTGGTGGCAATGGTGTTCTCTCTGAAGATCAAGACATCATGTTCTCCACAACGATCCACCTCAGACATCACCAAGTCCGTCAGAAAATCCTGGTAGAATAATGTTCAATCAGGCAGAAAGCAACTGAATGTGAATAAATACTACACGTTAGGACAGACTGATGCAATGTCAGACATCCTGGGAATGCTGCTTTAAAACTAAACCTACCAGATTCATTTGAAGGGAAAAGGTCAGTCAGGATAAAATTTGAAGTGTTACCAAGTTAAAAATTCCTTCAAAGGTTTTCCACTGCACTTAGGATAAAGACTATACTCCTGCACGTGGCCTGCAAGCTTCTAACGCACAGCGCACAGCGCTGTCTGTTCACCACAGAGGTTTTTGCAAATGCTGTTCACAGTTCTGCTTCACTCCCACCCTTGCTCCGCCTCCATTTCTATGGCATTAATTCCCCGGATCCTTTGGATTTTAGTTTGGCCTCGTTTCCTCAGTGAAGCCTTGTCTGACCAACACTGCCTCTGAACTCCATTAGTCAGGACCCCTTGATCCACATTCTTGAGGCACCATGTATCTTTTTATAAATCTGCACTTCTCACTGTAATCACACATTTCTGTAATTATTTTACTAATATCTGTTTTTCCCAGAGACTGTGAGCCCCATGAGACCAAAGACAGTGTCTATTTTTGTTCACCTCTATATTTCAGCATTTAACAGTTTCTGACACATATTAGGTGTTCAATATAAAATAGTTACAAATTGGTCCATAGTATCAACTTGAAATTTCTTAAACATATAAACTCATTTTCTACATGAATTATGTATGTATATATCTCCAGCCATCCATTTATCCATCCATCTACTCATCCATAGTGAAGGAAGGCACAAGGAGAAATGAAGCCCTTAAGAAATAGCTGCTTCGTTTCTCAGCAGTCTTAAGGAACTTAATTTAAAATTCAGTGTTCATTATTCAATTTGAAATCTGATAATGTCATATATTTTGAATATTATATATGCATTGGATATTTCAAAGTCTCCAAAATAAAAAACAGAGGGAATATGCTGCTTTACTTTTATTTTAAAATGAAGCATTTCAATATTAATGGGGTTCACTCTGGGATTTTTTTTCATCAGCGTGAGAGCTGTAGACTTAGGAATCACTACTAAAACTCCTATGCTAAGGGACAGGAAGAAACCTGGGGGTGATGGTAACACTCTGTATCTTGATTGCTGTGGTTTCCATGGGTACATAAAGTGTCAAAACTCATTGAATTTTCCCCTTTAAATGGATTTGGTTTATAATATGTAAATTGTACCTCAATAAAGTTGTTAACAAACCCTACATATATCCTTGAACCTCAAGCAAGTGAAGAACAAAAAGAACATATCCATACAATTTCAAAGATGAGACTCAAAATTTCAATGATTTTTTTTTTTAACACCAGAAAGCTCAAAATTATCATTAATAAATTCAACCACCAAAATGACGATCAATAGGAAGGCAATTAAATAAGGAACTAAATATTGAATATATTGATATATTCTGATATGTATCAAGAAATCTTAAAAACACTTCATTGTTCGGTTCTAAATAATTCTAGCTGTGAACTCCTCTAGATCTAAAATACAATTTTACCATGATCAATTTGCATATAATATAATGCAGTCTTTAGCCTGGTTAAGTGAACATGCCTCGCAGGGGTGATGATTACCACACTTCAGGCTGATCAGCGACTCTATCAATTGTTTAGTGTTCTTCATACATTTGGTATATTTCTCTATCTTTCTAGATTTTTACTTCTATCCAGGATGAACTGAGGTAAGGCTATCATGAGACAGCTAACAATAACATCCCTTGGTATTTTAGTTCTAAATTCAGACATTAATCTCATGAAGACTCTTGCTAGTGACCAACCTGATTCAGGAATACTTCCTTCTGTGACTAGCTGATATATATAGTCATCAGTCAATCTTAATTTAAAATATAGTGCGGAATAAAACAATCATACAACACACTTTGGAACTAAAGAGAAATAATCTTGCACACACTGGGATTATTACACCAGTCCTACCATTTATTTTGTTCGGTGATAAAGAGCGAGCGGTGCTATCTATATTTTGTGCAAATAAACTTTAAATAAATACTTATTAGACTCTTCATTTTACTTCTTTAATTTTATAATCTCCACTTTTTCTGAATCTAAGAACCAATAATAGGTTTCCTTTCTGGGCAATGCAACCCCCCTTTCTACTTACCTTGGCCCTTCCAGTGCTTTGAAGAATGTGCACTAAGGCACAGGCTAGCTCTTCTTTATTTCTCACACTGATTACTGGTTCAAGAACAGAACATAACATGGTATAGTTGCTGGTGACAAATTCTGCAAACTCTTTGTATTGCTCCATAGGCAGAATGGTGATGGTTTGGAAACGCGACTTAATCCGAATAGAAGGTCCTCCTGTCTTTCCTTTGTTGGGTGTAGGTGTGCTCACTGGGTACCACTTTTCTACAAACTGGCGACCAGTCACACTGGCAGTGGGGATGTTGACCAGCCCTACATAATTATTCTTGTCTTTTTTCTTCTTTTTTTCCACATCTTTATAAATGTGAACTGTGATGCTATGAAGAGGTGGAAGGCTGTAGAACTCAAAATGTTCACCCCAGAAAATATTGTCTGCTTTGGTCTTGCTAGTTGTACGAGCAAAGAGGGTATCATCAAGGCACAGTTCACAGAAATATTTCTTTTTAGGGGCAAGGTCCTTGGCTTCAATAATCCATAAACGGAGAACATTTTCAGCTCGTCTACAATTGTCCTATAAAGAAGTAACAAAGTTGTGTTTGAGAGCCGAAATACCAGAAAGACATTTTCCTCTTAAAGTAAGTGATGCTATGTACTTCATTAAGGGCAGTCATAAAATAATGAAGGGGATTGCTATCTCATCATTCAAGATAACAGCAAGCTCTTAGAGAGCCACAACATTCTATTTCACTTGGGTTAAACATCCTGTAATGGAAATTCTCATATAGCCAGTCTTATGGCAACTGGATTAGCTTTCTGCAAATGAGATAGAGGTATGTAAGTAATTAAGAAATCTGTGTTCTAGTCCCATTTCTATTGTGTATTGTACTCGGTTCTCACTTAGTCAAGTAATTTCTCTGAGTCCTCTTGTCCACACTGATAAAATCATGATACTGTCTGCAGTAAGATTATTTTGAGCACAAAATAATAAAACACGTGTTTGTGTTTAAAAGTTCTGTAAAATGTAAGGTATTATTAATATTACTGTATTTCCCTTCAATCAACTTACTGCTTAATAGAGTTATACAGTTTTTTGGACATCCGAAGCCACTCTTACCTTATTTGGTTGAACTGTCCTGCGCAGGTTTTCCATCCACTTATCTCTCTCTGAAGCAGAGTTACAACTGAAGCATTTACTTCCACTTAAGTAGGTAACCTTCAACATAAAGATTAGAGATAAGGAAAAGGAAACATAGGGCTTGGGAGCTCTATCTTCCTAGGGGTATCATTTAAGAGTTAGGGATATGCTGTGAACCCAAAATGATACGGTAACCAAAATGATATTTGCTGGCTTTGTGATATCTATGTGTGCGTCTACATTCACTTTTTGCTTTTTATCTACTTAGCATCTATACTTTTCTCCAGGTAAGGACAAAGGTCACTGAGAATTCAGCTTAGGAACCGAAAACTGGCCTATAGTTTAGAAAGAACAAAACTGAAAACCTCTAATTAAATTAATATTTTAAAAAATTACCTGCAAATAAATATCCTCAATTCTGAGTGAGTTAATAAAAAAATAATTAAAAAGGGAAGAAGATCTCTAACAGCTTATTTCTTGGGAATGCTTTCACATTATAATATTACAGAAGGCTACTACATGAAATTGAAAAGAGTTCGTAGTGTTGAATTAATTACTCTGGAACCCACTTCTCTTCTATTAGGCAACCAGTCAGTTGATTTCCAGTCATTAGGTTAGTTTGAATATTACTATCAATGTCCTTTAAAAATGAAGTATGTTGTCTCTATGTCTAGTACCTACCACCTGTCTCGGCATACAATCTGTTGAACTAATTTCCACAAATATGGCAAACCTTTTATAAAAAAGAACACCAATAAATGACCTGTCCAAATTGCTACCGTGGCTCACATAGTAACTTAGTCTCAGTTTATAACCTAGTGAATTAGATCAGACGTTACGTTCTGTCTAACATGGCAGCTACTAACAACAGGTGGTAGTGAGCACCTGAAAAACAACTAGTCCAAATGAGATGTGCGGTAAGTGTAACACACATCGGATTTTGAAGACTTAGTTTTAAAAAAAGAAGGTGGAAAGTTGATAATTTTATTTTAGCTACATGTTGGAAGTGGTAACATTTGGGTTTAATAAAATTTAAAATCACACACATGGCTTTCACTGTATTTCTGTTGGATAGGGCAGGTCCCTAAGAAAGATATATATAAAAAATATATATCAGATATATCTTTCAACTTTTACAACATCTAACATAGGACTCATAATTAGTAATTTTGTAAGTCTGTGCTAATTAATTAAATCATAATGCTAACAAGTACACAGATGGTTTTGAAATTAAATTTGCAAATGGCCAATTGTATACATTGTTTGGGAGGGGAAAATTACCTTATAAAAAGTGATAATTTCCTGGTAAAGGGCAGTTTGTTCACTGAAGAAATTGGCACATGCAATGTGCCAGGAAGCTAGCTAAGTGCAGAGAAATTATAAAAATAAAGAAGACATGATCCCAGATCTTGAACCACTCAGGTTTTAGTTAGTATGGTTTTGGTATTTTTCCCTCAAAGAATTATTAAAATTGGGGACTTAGGTTTTCAGAAGAAAAATAGTAACGTACTGTGTGATATCTTTCTCAATAACAAAAGATTAAAATACTAACAATAATTTAGTATTAATCTTGTGATCTCTGCTGAGAATGTACTAAGAATTCATTTATTTTGAAAGCAGACAAAGCCAAAAGGAATGAGAAACCATCATTAATAACTTTAATTACCAACATAATTAGATTAGCAGATTTCTAATTTTTCCCCTGTAAGTAGGTAATTCTCAGTAACTGAAAACCAGTTAAAATGATCAAATCATCAATAATGCAGTAATGCAATCATAAGAATATTGGATAGAAAATCTCTTTGCTGTCTTACTACACTTTGTTTTTCCTGGACTTTCCTACCTCAAAGCAGAAGTCTTGTCCAAGGATGCTGCTATGGAGTGGCTTTACCGACACAGGCTCCCCTCTACCGAGATCCAGACATTCCACGGCACTGCATGGGCTCAGCAAAGATTCATGAGAACGGGACTCTTTTAGTTTAGGCAGCCCACGAGACCTAAAAGTAGAAAAAGATATTTATGGTAGTGTAACTACTTGGCCAATAAGAAAATAAAGGTCAAATGCAATGGAGGTTTAACAACAAATGGATAAATGCCTGAAGAGAAAAATATATCTGTAATAATAATGATAGGATCATATTCATGGGACACATAGAAACCACATATATATTCATGTGTGTGTGCACACATACTTTCTTTTTTCAACAAAACACAATAACGTACTATAACATTACTAATCGCAAGGGAGCTGGAAGCTGCACCACAGACATTGTTTTTTATTCTCATTCCTGTGTTGGAGATGGAGAAATAGACACCATTCAAGGTAACCTTACGCATTTCTTTTTTATGCAAAGGTCTTATTTAAAGACAAATGGTTTCTTTTTTTCCCCCATGCTATAGCTTTATCCTCTACTATCACTGACAAAGTAGTAGTGGCTATATCTTCACTGCTTTGGCAGAATAAACATACATATACATACTCAGAAACAAAGCCAAACTTTTCAGCACAAGACCCTGCTTTTCAAAAGGTCTGATTTTCAGCTCAATATGGAATTCTTTTCTGGCAAGCTTTTGTTTCTATTTATGCTTTATTGTACAAATATGAATGAACAGTAAAATGCCTTGAAGAAACTTCCCACCCTCCAAAGAAATGTTCAAACTCCCATCTAGAAGAAGAGATCTTTGTCAACACCATTCAGGGGTTCTGGTTCATTTTGTCCCCTACTTGGAATGTGGGGAATTGTGACTCTTGCCGCTACAGGAGCTAGTACTTCACTGCCTGAAGCCAAACAATATAAAACACAATATTCTTGAATCCAGAACGGGAGAGCTATGCAGTTTTACTCAGTAATTATAGTATTTATTGACTGAGACACTCAGAGTTAAATACATATATTTTAAGTAGAAGTACCTAGTAATAGAGATAAAAAGAAATGTCTTGTAGAAAGGTATTTGTTTTTGTAAAATGCATTAAATAAGCAGCTTCATTCATTTCCTTGAAATAACCATGTTAACATTAAAAGGAACTGAAATACTTAATGTCAGAGTAGCTTGCAGTTAAATTATAAAGTAATAAGATATAGGAAACTAGTACTCAAGGCTGCTCTTTCCCTTCTGGTTCCATTCCAACTCTGTTTAATCAAATTCCATACATACAGTAAAAAACATCCTAAGACTAGGATTTTAGTCCATTCTTCTTTCCATACACAGAACATGTGTTCTCATATTCAGTAGTTTTTTTAAGGTCGAAGAGTCAATAATTACATTTACCGTTGATAATACAAAGTCTGCACAAAACCCACCTAATGTTTTGTACATAAAAATAGAACAATTTAATAGCCCCACATTTATTTCCTTTTGTTCTAGTGGATAAAACAATGTCATGTTATATACTGTCAACATAGCATATCAACTATAAATAACTAAACGCAAAAACAAATGTTAAGGTAATTACCATACAACCTTTCCCAGTATGCTTCATGGGAAGCCTGGTTGAGGCAACAGGATACTATAACTGTTCCTAAAGAAAATGAAACAACAATTCCAGCCCCTTTTTCCCAGGAGGAGTTGCCTGGAGAGGAGAATTCTCTCCCGCTCTGGGAGTAAGCCTCTCAACAGGAAAGATGAAGAAGGCATATTTAAATAAGACGTGCGACAAAAGCCTTACTTTTTTAAACTCTCTAGGAAAATATTCTAAGACATAATGTTATCTCAAATCAAATAAATGTCTACCTACGTGAAGCAACTGTACAGCCACCTTGGAGTGCACCCCCAAATCATAGCGCTGCCACGTGTCACAGCACGGCAAGTCACTTCTGAACTACATCTCAGAAGACAACTCTGGTTAGAAGACAAGAACCAAGGGAAGGTAGTTTCCCCTGCTGCCTGCAGTTACTGACAGCATCTTTGAATAAACGTTTTCCAGGTATGTAACTTCAGGTCTTCAATAGCAGCAGAACAGAAACACATGAAACGGAACACGAAGTCATCTTCTAAACCAGCTGCGGGACAGGCAATATTCTTCTTCTCTTCCTCAGGCTGCATCCAGCCCCTCAGGTAACATAAACAAGGTTCCTGGGCTCTAGGCTGGGCCTGTTGCCATGGTGCTACACCTATAAGGAGATTAGAGCCCAAGGCAGCAGGGAGAAGCCGCCAGTGTGAAGGACTCAAGGAGCATGCTCTGCAAATGTGACCATTTTAAGGCAGAAAGGAAGGAACAGTGAGGCCCCACCCATTCCCATGAACAATTTTGGAGTCAGAAGCTATAGGGAGAAAACTGAGGCAATTCTGGGGGTGAAGGAGAATCTGTTAACTCTGCCAGAGAACAAAGCAGTGATTTGTTTCTGGATAATCCCCAGCCCCCTACTAAAAGGTATTCCCCTTGTTCCACCTTGCAAGTATAATCTTTCTCTCACGTCCATTCTATTTCCTTTGCTGTCCTAGTTTAATGTTACTAGGTATTGTTTTTCATTAACTTACCTGAGTTAAATATTTTTTTTCTTTTTAGAGAGGGGGTGGATAAAACTCTTTATTCACTGTATTCATAATACTGAACAAATTTCATTTTGATACTCAGGCTTAATTTTCTAATACAGACATAAACAGATATTACAACCAAGCCACCTGGAATTAGAATTCAAAATTCCTTCTGGTTATGGAAATTTCAAGTTGTTCAGGATCTCCTTATTGTTCAGCATTTATGGATGTTTGTATGTGTATACACACCGATACCAATGGATTGAACACTACATCTGCTAAACATTCAACATTGCTACTGAATAAATAAGCAAGCCCTTCCTGTATTGGGAAGAAAGTGTCTTGGAGAAGACAGAAGTAATTCCCAGAGAAGCAGGATTACAGTAAACAGGAAGATCAAGCAGCCTGGGAATGGCAGTGGTGAGGAGGCATTATCTGTGCAAATATGAAAGTAATCCCAAGTCCCCTCTAAGTCATGTTTACCTCCTCCTGTACCTTCCTATGAGCTGATTTTTCTTAGATCTGCTAACTAGAGTTTTAGCAGCTTTGATTGTCACTATAGTTTACTTCTCTAAAGGAAAGAATGTGGATTTATTGAGAGAAAAATGGGAGTTTGAAACAATTCCCAATCTGACAATGGCCTTCATCAAGGAAACTAGCCTTGAAAGTGGACATTGTGAATTCGCTAATTACTGGTTCTCTTTCTGAGCCCTGCACCCCCCTCAACTCCCATCATCCTAAACATCATGTAATAATTCAGGGTTCAAATATGACTATTTCTTGGTTTAATTGGGAACCTGCTTCCCACAAGCAATTTTAGTTCTAATTAAGGAAGGCTATATCCTTCAGTCAGTTCAATTGCTCAGCCATGTCCGACTCTTTGCCACCCCATGGACTGCAGCATGCCAGGCTTCCCTGTCTATCACCAACTCCCAGAGCTTGCTCAAACTCATGTCCATTGAGTCGGTGATGCCACTCAACCATCTCATCCTCTGTGGTCCTCTTTTTGTCCTGCCTTCAATCTTTCCCAGCATCAGGGTCTTTTCCAATGAGTCAGTTCTTCGCATCAGGTGGCCAAAGTATTGGCACTTCAGCTTCAGGATCAGTTCTTCCAGTGAATATTCAGGACTGATTTCCTTTATGATGGACTGGTTTGATCTCCTTTACATTTTGGTTTACAGTCAGTAGATAACACTGAATTCTGTGTGAACTCCCAGAGCTCTAGTGATGTGAAAGGTAAGGGTTAAAAATCTAATTGCTTTGCTGATGAAAATTACCTGCTACTTCTGACCTATTTAAGAGATAAACTACAAGGCAGGAGTAGCCTTCTATCACCCAAGACAGTGAATTAATATTATATTGCTTTAACCCACATTACTAGCTGAAATCAGTCTTAAAAGACAAAAGTAAAGTCGTGGGGGGTGGGGAGCCAACATGCATGCCATTGAATTTACTGAAGAAGAAGAAAAAAAAAGGAGTCAAAAGACTCTGATTAGTGCAATGTTAAGTAAAACACAGCTGGATTTTTCCCAGCTCAACCATCCAATTTTTTAAAAGCATATTTCCCCCAAAGCGCCAGTGGTACTTGGATGCGCTAGCTCAATCTGCCACATGTTAACAGATTCAGTTCCAAATGTAGGAAACTTTTAATTAAAAATACAACTGAAAAAATAAATGCTTATTGCCACACAAAATTCTGTACTCCAGGGCAGGTGAATTTCTGCTTGGTGTGGCAATTATGATTCCAAACTGCTTCGCTGAATTCTTGAAAAGACAGCTCAGCCATAAACTGGGTACAGAAATATATGTTTGTGTTCACCAGCGTGTGTTCCTAAGACACTTTATCTTGTCTGAAAATTTTCCAGGAAGAAATCAATAAAATTCGGTATCCTAGTACTCTAACCAACAAATTTACAAAGGGTCTAATCAGTTTTTTAAAAGTTGCATCTGAGCTTTCACTTTGGGGAAAAGACAGCTTTACTTCCTTCCCAGATTTTATTGTTTTTCAACCTGGTATCTGTGAAACCATCCAACTGATGTTTTCCGTTTGAAAGAGCAGATACTTTCCTATACTATAAAAGTTTCCCTACCTGGATTTTAGAAAAAAAAAAAAAAAAGGAAGAAATTAGAGCTCATTCACCAGAGTTCTGCTTGTGTGCCAGAAAAACATCTTCTTTGAGGATCCTGACAGCACCAGCTGCAGTTAAAGCCAGTCCCTACTGCTTATATTACTCACTGGTTTTTATGTTTGCTTAAAAAAAAAAAAACAACCACACAACAGCTCATGCAAAAAGCTATTTATGGAAACATAACATGTACTACTGATCTTCCTTCTCTCTGCTCTCAGCCTCTAGACAGGATGGTCTAATGAACCTAGCTGCTGATGGTGAAGAAGGATGTTTGTCAGCCTGAGTTTTCACTTAAATAAACCCACGGTAAGGAAATTTATCATCACAGTCAAAAACGACATTCAGCCTACCTTGGTTACATACACATGTGATGAAGGTGGACACAGAATGAAGACAAGATTACAGACATTAAAACATGTTCTGCAGGGCGAAAAACTCACCCAGCCTTCAGTGACAGACACCAGGGGAAAATCTTCTTACAGAAACTGTACCAAACTATAATACACCTTTTTTTTGTTCTTAAATTGCAAATGGAATAAAATCTACTAGTGCTTGTTGAACAAATTCAGTATAAACATCACTGAATTAAAACAACTGTACATATAAACAATATGACAATATAAATACTGAATTAAAAAAAAACATGAAACTAAACTAAATCACACTCACAAATGAATTCAATTAACACATTTAAATAGTTCAAGAATAAGTGGAAAGATTAGTAACTATTCTTCCCTGAATTTAGACTTCAGTCTCAGTGTCACCATAAGATTTAAGTATGGGTGAAAGGAGGATAAAAAATTTAGAAATTGATGAGGTTCAATGACACTTACTTCTTCATCATTCCTAAATTCATGCCTATTTGCTTTCCCACTGGTTTTAATCATTATTCGGTTGAATAAATGAATATATGTCTGAATCCATCTACTCATTCAATAGTTGCTTGGTGCACATTATGTGTCAGGCACTACACTAGATACAGATGGAAGTAAACAATGGTGAAGAAGAAAGGCAAGGTTGTTGTACTCATAAATAGTTTATCATCTAGTGAGTTAACAAGCCATTATACCATGTGATAAGACCTAGGAAAAAAAGATGCAAAAATGGCTCTGTGGGCACTTAGTAGGGGCCCTGGATCTTTAGCTGGGGATTCAAAGAAAGTTTCATGGCGGTGAAAGTAATGTGATGGAGTGCTAAAAGTCATTAGGTAATTAAGGGTGGAGTGGAATTAGCTGTATGCAGATGTGGAGGTCCTGAGAATCTGACAGGGAATGGTCAGCATGTGAGAAAGCCTGTAAGAAAAATACAAATCTGGGGTGTTTGAGGAATTGAGGAGAATTCAGCAGCGTGGCTCTGCTACAGGGTAGATGTGTGCTGGGGCGGAGAGAAGAGGCGTGGGGAGTAATGAGGCCTGAGAGACACTATGATGGGACCAGTAGTAACGTGGGTGTTCCAGTTTGATCACAAAGCCAGTGAATGAACATAGAAAGGTCGTGAGTGGGGGAGAGTGAATGACAAGATCAAATGCGTATCTGAACAAAGCATACTTTGGCTAAAAAGTGGAGAAAGGGGTACAGAGACAGGAGAGAAATACTGAAAGACTTAGAGACTGGCTCATAGATTATGATAGTAATCTGAGTAAAGATCATGAACTAGAACAGCAGAAATGTGAAAGAAGTAAATGGATTTGGGTGGTAATTGGAAGGTAAATAGGGGTCCCCTGATAGTTCAGTTGATAAAAAACCTGCCTGCAATGCAGAAGACCCCAGTTGGCCTCCTGGGTTGGGAAGATCTGCTGGAAAAGGGATAGGCTACCCATTCTGGTATTCTTGGGCTTCCGTGGTGGCTCATATGATAAAGAATTTGCCTGCAATGCGGGAGACCTGGGTTCAATCCCTGGGTTGGGGAGATGCCCTAGAGAAGGGAATGGCTTCCCACTCCAGAATTCTGGCCTGGAAAATTCCATGGACAAAGGAGCCTGGTGGGCTACAGTCTATGGGGTCACAAAGAGCTGGACACAAGTGAGCGACTTTCACTTCACTTCACTAGGAGGTAAACAGGCCTTCATGACTGCAATCCTGGGGACATCAGTGAGGTAGGTGGCAGAGTCAAGGCTGAGTCACGCAGTAGAAAAATGGTAAAGTCCTTTCCAGAGATGGGAAGTGAGAAGCAATGCTGGTTGAGGCAAAGGTGGAAATAAAATCAAGTTTAGTACAAGTTTGAGGTTCCTATGTGAGTAGATGTTTGCTACAGACTGTTCTCCCCAATCTATGTTGAATTACTAACCTCCAATGTGACTATATTAGGAAGTCTGACCTTTGGGAGGTGATCAGGTCAGGACAGGGCACTCTCATGAAGGGGATTGAAAGTGAAAGTGAAAGTCACTCAATCGTGTCTGACTCTTTGTGACCCCATGGACTGTATAGTCCATGGAATTCTCCAGGCCAGAAAACTGGAGTGGGTAGTCTTTCCCTTCTCCAGGGGATCTTCCCAACCCAGGGGATCGAACCCAGGTCTCCTACATTGCAGGTGGATTCTTTACCAGCTGAGCCACAAGGGAAGCCTATGAAGGGGATTAGCGCCTTTATAAAATAAAACCCAGAGAGATCCTTTATAAAATAGACCCCAGAGAGATCTATCACCCATTCCCCTGTCTGAGGACACATAAAAAAGAAAGGCTTTTGAACCAGGAAGCAGGTCCCTACCAGACACTGAATCTGCCAGGACCTTCATCTTGGACTTCACAGCCTCCAGAACTGTAAGAAATAAATTTCTGTTGATTATAAGCCACCCAGCCTATGATGCTTTATTATAGCAGCCTCAACAGACTAAGACAATGTGAATACTGAAAGAGAATATGCAGACTGAGAAAAGGTCCTAAGAAAATAATCTGAGAAATGCTAACATTTAAATCTACAAAAGTCAAAGAGACTAAAGAATCTGAAAGACAGAAGGAAACTGGGAGACTCAGGTATCATAAAAACCCAGGGAAGAGAACTCTTTAAAAGGATGGGCTGTTTGTCCATCACTGCACGATAATATAATATTAAAATATTAATAGTAGCCACTGGGTATATGAGCTGAGAGATAATTAGAGACTTTGGCAAGAGCAGTTTCAGTGACATGATGAGGATAAAAATGAGACTGCAGAGGGCTAAGGAAATGAATGGGATGTGAGAAAGTGAAGACTAACTCATGAAGTCTGATGATGAAGGGCTGGCAACTGGGAAAAGCTATAAGGAGGAATGAGGTTGAAATGGCACTAAAGAAGGTTTTCTCTAGTTAATCATTTTTTTCCTCTTAAATAATAAAGTAATACTTGCACTTGGTAATACCTTCTAAGAGCTCAGAAGGACAGAAGGTGAAAAATATAAATAATGGTACCTCCCTCAATCTCCTAGAGAAAATACTATTAATGATTTTTTTGTGAGCCTCCTAGAAATTTTTTGTACAGACAACCAATTTGGTATACATATACATATGTGTATGTATGTATATACACACAAATGGATTTCTTTTCCTTTAAGAGTATATTCTGGAATTCTGTCCACACTGGAAATACAGTTATAACGTACCTCTTTTTAATGATCACTCTGTACTCCCTTATATGGGCTTACAGAACTTTAAGCAATAATTGACAACCATCTATATTTTTTTTCTTTTTCTTTTCCTTTTTTTTTTTTTTTTGGTGATTAACACCCAGGTTCAAAAAGTATCTTAGTACATATACTCTGAAGCACATGTGCATGTATTCATGGTTTAAACTTCCAAATGCGAAACTGCTAGATCATAGGGTACACACATTTAAAGTTCTGATAATGCTAACTTATCCTCCATAATAGATAGTATCAACTTAAATTCACCCCAATAATGAATATGCTATTCATTTCTATATGCTATCACCACCAAAATGACACAGGGCTGAATTTTAAATACCTTTGGCAGTATAATTGGTAAAAAGTGGTATTTCATTAATTGCTTTAGTATGAATTTCTTTAAATGATGAGCTTGAACACATTTTAAATGTATATCAATATACAATCAACTTCAGTTCTCTATTCTGTAAATTATGAAATGTTATTTCATGTTCTTAGACCATTTTTCTAATTGTTGAACTTAACTGATATGCAAATACTATTTGTAAATTAATTAAATTAGTATTTTTTCTGTCTGTAGTTTAATTATTTCCCCCAGTTTATGCTTAGAAAAAGTTCTTCCATTCCAAGAGCATAAGAAATCCAGCCTATAGTTTCTTCTACTGCTTTTATTTTAATTTTTCATTTTTCTACTTGGATTTGGAGGGAAGGGACTATGATAGGAGCATAGTAGGGTGTTTGCTTTACATTTTACCAAATTGTAAAAATATAATGACTCATTAATTATTACTGCATGGTAATCTACTCTTAATAAGAGTTGTTTTGAGTATGTTTGTGCATATGTGTATGTGTGTGCATGATTTTCCCCTTTTTTTCTCCTTTCTCAATAATTTTCTCAGCAGGTGAGGTTTCCTATCAATACATGCAACAAAGAGTATAATGGAAAAGGCAATCAACTTGGAGCTAAGAGCCCTATGTATTTATGCCTGCTCAAATCACTCACTAGCCATGTGACATGGAACAAATAATTTATTCTTTCTGAACCTTAGTTATCTCATTTGTAAAATATAGATAATGATTTCTGGTCCTATACTTCCCACAGTTATTGTGAGAATCAAATACAATCATCCATGATTTTACAAATGTCTCATAAACTACACATACCATACAAATAGGACTATCATTGCAAACACTGCTTTTCACAGTGATATTACATGCATTAGTTCATTTTATATAAACTATTCATCTGGCTGAGGTTAGGATGGCTATTCTTGAATTATTCCTTGCTGGAAGAATATGAAGACAGAAGAATAAATGTATGGAAATAAAATTTTTCTACTAAGATAAAGCAGTCTAAGTGGATTAAAATGCTATTGTGATATAATCAGAAACTTCAGTTGGATTTTAGCCCACAAAACTAAGGGCTCCTTAATTGGCCCATACCAGTAAACACTGGTAAGGGAAACTAATCTATAGCTAGACTGTATTGATTAATTAATGGCCTGGAATCCAGTAATTTCTGAGAAGCTGTCATTCTACCTAAGTACACCATATTGAAGGAGATTCTTTATTATCTAGAATTTGTTTGGATTCTTACCTTTTGTTTCAGGCCAAGAAATTAAGTACTGTAATAGAACAGGCATTGTGGTAGAGGGTGGGGATACAAAGATTGTGTGTCTACTTGTGGAACTTCCCATCTGCCATGGTAAGCAGAAACATGGAAAGATAAACTCAATAATAAGGTGTATACACTTGGTCACGGGTGGGTATCTGGTGTAGGTGCTTAGTTTAGGATGATGCATAGGAAGAACAAAGAAATTAGGGAGCATATGACTCCTAACTGGGGTATTGTTGCATCAGTATGAATTAGAAGTAAGCTTGTCAAAGGACAAGGTGTAGGAATAGGAAATGGTTTGGGGGACAGAGAGGGCAGCAAGATTAAAAGCAGAGAAATATGAACAGTATAGTAAGTAAATGACAGACTTCTGGTAGGAGTAGAAGGTGATAATGCTGAGTTAGGGAACAGACAGAGCCATATTCCTACCTGTAGGTTATGCTGAAGATTGTAGATTAATGAAAGTATTATATACATGTGATGAGATATTAAAAGTGAAGTTTCAAATTGAGACTCCAAGATAAAACAGATATTGCATGCCAAAGTAAAGTATCAAGACAAACTGCAGAATTTACAAAGGGAAAGTTTTGGAACGAATTCCATTACCTTGAACCTCTTGGTCAGAACAAGACTATAAAAAGTGGTGACTATGGAGAAGGGAAAGGATTCTCTGAGGGAGAATTTTGGAGAAAGCTGTGAGGCTCACCCCTTCCAGCTACCCGCCTCCCCCCAACACACATAAGGGGTTTAGGTAGGGAATGCATACAAAGTGGAGTTTGATTTTACCTGGGAAATCTAGAGGATGGGAAATGGCTAACTTTCAGTAGCAGAGCCCAAGTTGATAATTTTACATAAGGCTGCAAATCTTAGAGGTTTGTCAGGGCAGAAAATTTGTGGATATTTCCTGTGGACCAGAGACTTGGAAGGGTAGAAACTAGAACAGCAATTCCTACCTAGAAACTGTGGAAGGAGTTGCAAATAAGTATCCAGAATAAAAATGTACCCACGAAACTAAAAAAAAAAAAAAAAAACCAACAAAAAACAGAAACAAAAACCATAGGTGAGAGTTCCTCAGAGATGATGTATTCCTGAAGAACTCCCCAAAGCACCCCATGACAGAAGAGTCGTGTTAAACAACGCTCAGGCTCAGAGAGCATAATGGAAGGCTAAGAGAGTTTCGGGCTTCCGGGTTGTGCTAGTGGTTAAGAACATGTCTGCCAAAACAGGAAACGTAGACACAGGTTTGATCCCTGGCTCAGGAAGGTCCCCTGAAGGAGGGTATGGCAACCCACTTCAGTACTCTTGCCTGCAGAATCCCGTGGACAGAGGAACCTGGCGGGCTACAGTCCATAGCGTTGCAAAGAGTCAGACAAGACTGAAGCGACTTACACACATGCGTGCAAGGTAGTATTTACTGTTTTCTTATTCCCTTTCCCTGTCCTTCTGCCTCCCATTGCCCCAGATCTGGAGAGTACCTAAAACCACGGGTAGGTAAGCTGGATGGGAAGAGTAGATGAAGAGAGAACTAAGTAGTTTATAATACTTCCTTCTCCAAAACCAGACACATTCTCTGCAATTTGTTTGGCTGGGGTAAGTACGCGGTTTTGATTACTATTTGGAGAGAACATCCATAGGCTCTGGGTCAAGACCTTTATTTAGAGTAACTATAGATTAACTAAATGAATTGTAAACTTAAATATAAAAGCAAAAAATCACAAAACCTTTGGAAGAAAACTTAGGTGAAAATCTCTTGGGACAGGGACACGGACACACCCCCCCGCACACACCCCCCGCCCCCTATAAAATTGCTGGTGGAAATGTAAAATTGTACAGGTACTCTGCAAAATAGTTCAGCAGTTTCTTACTAACCTAAGCAAGTACTTATATAATCTAGCAATTTCACAGTAAGCTTGTGTACTTACTGTAGAGAAATGAAAACTTACGTGTACACAACTGTTCATACGGGCTTCATTCCTAATAGCTAAAAACTAGAAACCAATGTTCTCCAGTGGGTGGTTGGTTTAATTCTGGTACATCCATACAATAGAATACTACTCAGCAATAATAAGGAACAAACTATTGACAGATGCAACAATTTGGAGGGACTTCAAGGGCATTTTATTTAGTGAAAAAAAATGCCACTCAAGGGCATTTTATTTAGTGAAAAAAAATGCCACTCTTAAATGGTTACACATTATACAATTCCATTTATATAACACTTGAAGTAACAAAACCATAGAGGTAGAAACCAAAACGTGGTTGGCAGGGGACAGGGATAGGTGTAGAGAGGGGGGTATGACTGTAAAGAGTAGCAGAGAGTTCTTTTCTGGTAATGGAACAATTCTGTATCTCGATTATGATGGTGGTGGTTACACAAATCGATATGTAGGATTAGGCTGCATAGAACTATACACACACACAAATAAGTGCATATAAAAATTGGTGAAAACTGAATAAAGTCTGCAGTCCAGTATCAATGTCAATTACTTGGTTTTGATATTATACTACAGTTATATCACTGGGCTTCCCAGGTGGCTCAGTGGTAAAGAATCCATCTGCCAATGCAGGTAATGCGAGTTCGGTCCCTGGGTCGGGAAGATCCCCTGGAGGAGGGATCTTCAGTATTCATACCTGGAAAATCCCATGGACAGAGGAGCCTAGTGGGCTACAGTCCATGGGGTCACAAAGAGTCCAACATGACTCTGACTGAGCACACACACGCTATTGGGGGAAGTGCTTGCAAGACTCTCTCACTTCTTGTCAGTATATGAATTAAAAAGAAAAAGAGTTAAAAAAAATTGGTTCTAATCAGGAGAAACAGAAGAAGCTGAGTATACACATCCTACAAATGAACACTACAGTTACTCTTTAGTATCTCCTGACAGTGAATAAGCAGACTTTAAAACCATACTTGGTCAGTGAGTCTCAGAATCGAAGACATCACTGCAGAGGTTTTTACTTAAAAGACATTTGAAGGAATTGAGAAAATTCTATTCCATGTGCTTACTTTTACCTCAAGACGTTGATAAATTTAAGTAGCACTTCCAGAGCAAGGTTGGCAACCTGACCAGCATTCAAAATCCTGGAATGCCTGACAGTGTGGTATGACCATGGTTTTTCAGCAATTTCAAATTTTTAAAACTTTTCAAAGTGCATTTCAACAAAAGGTAGACATATCAGAGTCTTCTCCTCTCCCTACACCCTTTCACATGATATGGCTTTAATGTGAAAATGCTGCCAATATTGATTCTAGGAAATCACTTTACTGGCTTTTATCTGATTAGATGGCTTTGGAACAATAATGACTGTGACATCCTATTGATTTTGCCTCTAAAATGTTTCTCCTATCTTGTCTCTGATTCTTCATCCCCACTGCCAACTACCTCTTTAGAGCCTTCCTTATTTCTTAAAATAGCACTCCCCCAACCCTTAATTGGAATCCCAAATTTAGTCTCTGCAAACCAAGTCATGTGAAATTCCACTGCTGGATTAATCTATATATGGCACAATTCTAATCAGGTCACTTCCTTGCTCAAACATGGTTAACGTCCCCCCACTGCTTATACAATAAAATCTGAACTCCCCGTTTGACATTCAAGGATTGTCCTGTGTATGGATTGCTGGGTTGAAAATAACCTCCACTCAGAATTTTGACAACACTGCTCCAGTGACTTTTGATTTTCAATATTCTATTGAGAACTGTAATGCAATCCTTTCATACCTCCTTTATATGTAACCTAATTTTTCTTTCTAGAAGCTTTTAAGGTTTTTTTTAAGCCCTGGTACTGTGCTCTTTCATGATAATGTGAACTGGTGTGTGTGTGTGTGTGTGTGCTGGAAATTCTTTCGTTATTTTTCACTCACTGGAATATGGTGGCCTTTCCACTATGTACATTTATATTTTCTTGGTTTTGGAAATTTTCTTGTATTATTTCTTTGATATTTTCCTCTCCAAACTTTTCTAAGTAAACTCTTCTTTTATTAGAATCTTCTGGATTGATTTTCTCATTTTCTGTTCCGCTTTCTGGGAAACTGACTTGACTTTAGTTTACATATTTTAATTTTCAAACTCTCTTGTTTCAGTGGGGTTCCTTTTCTTACAGCATATTATTGTTTTATAGATGCACAACCTTATCTTTTGAAAATATTTATTATGCTTAGAAGTTGTTTTTGGCTTTGTGTGTTGTCTCTTGTTTCTTCTGAGTTCTTTTTTTTCTCTCTTTTTTATTTGTTTTTCCTCCTGCCTTTCATGGTGAAGAATTTCCTCAGTATCTGGAGATTCTTGGCCATCTGTCTTTATTTTAAAGCACGAAAGAACTCAGTGGAAACTGTGTGCTGGAATACAGCTTACAGATTAATGAGCGTCATTGCAGAGTACTTCCTGGCCAGATGTTTTTTAAAAAGTAATTTAACATCTTTATTGAGATATAATTAACATACCATAAAATCTACTCATTTAAAGCACACCATTTTCAGTATACTCAGAATTGTGCAATTATCACCACAGTCTAAGCTTAAAACATTTCATCATTCCAAAAGAGAAACCTCATGTCCATTAGCAGTCATTTTTCATTAATTTCCCTGCCCTATATCCCCAGCCTCTAGCAGCCATTAATCTGCTGTCTGCATAGATTTGCCTATTCTGGACATTTCACAGAAATGGAATTGTACATTCTGCCGTCTTTTGTGACTGGCTTTTTTCACTTTCCATAAAGTTTTCAAGCTTTGTCCATACTGTAGCATGTATCAGTACTCCATTCTCTTTTTAAGACTGAATAATACTGTATTATGTGGATGTATCATCTTTTGTATATCCACTCATCAGTTAATGGACATTTGGGTCAGTATCATTTTGGGGCAATTATAGATAATGCTTATAAACATTCATGTACAAGTTTTTGTGGGGACATAATGTTTTCACTTCTCTTATATATAATTAGGAGTAGAATTACCAGCTGAAATTTTAATGCTGCTGCTGCTGCTAAGTCGCTTCAGTCATGTCCGACTCTGTGAGACCCCATAGACGGCAGCCCACCAGGCTCCCCCGTCCCTGGGATTCTCCAGTCAAGAACACTGGAGTGGGTTGCCATTTCCTTCTCCAATGCATGAAAGTGAAAAGTGAAAGTGAAGTCACTCAGTTGTGTCCGACTCTTCATGATCCCATGGACTGCAGCCCACCAGGCTCTTCCACCCATGGGATTTTCCAGGCAAGAGTACTGGAGTGGGTTGCCATTGCCTTCTCCAGAAATTGTAATGGGGGAACATAAATGTTGGTATCTTTTTATCTGGTTGAGTTTCTCAAATTTGCTCTGTGATAAATGTAAGCCTGGTTGCTAGCCTTTTAGAGCTGGGTAGGAGCTGAATCTTTTCAGAGTTCTGGGGGGGTAAGCTCTTTTCAAGCTCTGTAATTTCTTGCTCTCTTCTTTTGCTTATTATTTCCATCCTGAAGAGTACTCTCTCCATGTCTATTTCTCAGTTCAAATTATACTTGTTTTTTAAGGTATAACTCACTGCCACTGCCCTCTAAGGTCTTTCCCAATCCACCCAACAAGAAGTAATCTTACCTCCCTGCACCATTTCTTCTTGGATATTTACTTCTTCTGTTGACTCCTTAAGGTTGGGCTGTATCTTTACTTCTCTATATTCCCTGGTAGCACATGGCTTTCTACTCTGTACATAACTCTCACAATTACCTATGTTACTGTGTAACAAGATATTTGGTTTTTAGAAATATTATTCAGCAACATTTACTTATGTCTATGCCCCACAGTTTTACAAAGAAAATTCTAAGTTTAAGAATCATTATAAATTGATCCCCAAGGCAACCTTGGCACTAAATTCTATCAGGGCCTTACAGCAGAGTTTATGACTTGCAGATCATTGGCTAAACAGACCTGCAGGGTCTTTTGGATCAATTAAGTCTGCATGTTAAAATAACCTTTTAGTCTTTTGCACAGAAAAACTTACTGATCACATATAGTAAACCTTCTTTAGATGAAATGGACTCACTTACAACTGCTTTTCTGCCATCTTTAAGCAGTAACTCAGACCTCATGAGAATAATTTTACATTTCTAAAATGTAATGAGTGCTAAATAAGGTTTGTAGTTATCAAAAACCTTGAAAAATTCAAAATATCATGATCACTACTTCATTATCCTTCTGATACCCCAGATAGAATATTTCCTCCTCTTGAAGGAGAGAGAGAAAGTGAACTGAACAGCATTATAATGAGAAATTTAATGAGAAAGAGATCCCTGGCTTCTTGAGTTCAGAGTTCTGGTCAAATTTGGACAGTTAAGCCCACAAAGACTGACATGATGGACCAAATGAAAATCTAAAACTTCCATATAATCTAGAGACATGATTTTAAAACACAAGTAACTGACTGGAAGAAAAATTTAACAATATGAGTAATGCTGCTGCTAAGTCACTTCGGTCGTGTCCGACTCTGTGTGACCCCATAGATGGCAGCCCACCAGGCTTCCCCGTCTCTGGGATTCTCCAGGCAAGAACACTGCCTGGAGTGTTTGCCATTTCCTTCTCCAATGCATGAAACTGAAAAGTGAAAGTAAAGTCACTCAGTAGTGTCCAACTCTAGCGTCCATGGGATTTTCTAGGCAAAAGTACTGGAGTGGGGTGCCATTGCCTTCTCCGAATATGAGTAATAGTGGCTTACAATCCCTTGTAATAATAAAGGACTACTCCAAATCCTTAGATAAAGGACAAATAGCTCAACAGAAAATGGGTAAAGGGATCAATAAGCAAGTCATAGAAGAAGAAAACTTCTGAAAAGATGTTCAACTTACCCAGCATTAGGGAATGGAAATTAAAACAAAGAAATGTCTGCTACCGCTACCTGACTTTTTTGTGAGGGGCAATATAGCATAAAGTTAAGAATGTACACTCCAGAGCTAGAATTCTTGAATTTGAATCACAGTACTGCCGTTTTCTGATGTGTGACCTTGTGCAATTCACTCATTTCTCTGTTTCAGTTCTCTCATCTTCAAAATGAGGTCACGAATGTAACTCGGGTTGTTATAATGATTAAATGAGTTCATTTATGTGAAGTGCTTGACCAGTGTGTGACACGTAGTGCACACTGTGTGTGTGAGTGCCAAGTCGCTTCAGTTGTGTCAGACTCTTTGTGACCCTATGGACTGTAGCCCGCCAGTCTCCTCTGTCCAGGAATTCTCCATGCAAGAATACTGGATGGGTTGCCAAGCCCTCCTCCAGGGGATCTTCATGACCCAGGGATAGAACCTGGGTCTCCTGCATTGAAGGCAGATTCTTTACCGCTGAGCTAGCCGGGAAGCCCAGTACATACTGTATATGTGTTTACTATTTCTATTCATCCATCATATTGATAAAATATAATGGTTGTTTGAAGGATAAAAGTAATTTTTAATATTGATGTATAGTTGCTGGACAATGTTATATTAATTTCTGCTGTACAACAAAGTGACTTAGTTTTATATATATATATATATTTTTTTTTTTCTAATAGTGTTTTCCATTATGGTTTATCACAGCATATTGAATCTAGTTCCCTGTCTATACAGTAGGACCTTGTTATTTATCCATGGATAAAAGTGAGCCTAATCTATGGGTGGGAATGGAAATTAGTACAGGTTTTTTGAAGAACAATTCGATATTGTGTATACTTCATACTAGAAGTTCTTCAGAAATCTAACCCCATCACATAAGGAGAGAAAGTCACATAACAAAAATGGTCATTACATCTCTATTTTAAGCCCAAAAATGGAGAAACAAAATATTCATCAGCAGGGAAGTGAAGTACACATGTTACAAAAAACTGTTATTGTTAAGGAGAATTATGTAGATTTATATGACTGACATATAAAGTTGTCCAAAATATTTATTCTATAAAGCGAAGTCACAAAGTAATACATATAGTATGATCCCACTTATGTGAAAGGCTTCCCTGGTGGCTCAGTGGTGAAGAATCTGCCTGCAGTGCAGGGGACTTGGGTTTGATCTCTAGGTCGGGAAGATCTCCTGGAGAAGGAAACGGCAACCCACTCCAGTATTCTTGCTTGGGAAATCCCATGGACAGAGGAGCCTGTTGGGTTATAGTCCATGGGGTCGCAAGAGTCAGACACGACTCACTGACTAAACACCAACAACACAAGCTTTATGAAAATAAGCAAAATATACACATGCATGCATTTACGTATGGATTTTTTAAAAAAAGGTTTGAAAATATACAAACTGTTAATGAGGTTATTTGTATGGGAAGAAAAGGAAGGTGAAGAGGGACTTCTATTTTTTAAGCTGTACTTAATGTATTGAAACTTTTTTCTTTTACACAAAGACAAGCATTTTACAGTACAATTTAGAAACTGCAAAAAGGGGTTGCTTACTTAGGTTTGCCTAGAGTTTCTGCAGACTTGCTATAAGAATAGCAATGCTTTTCTACTTAGATTTAGACACCACATACCATTTTGGAAGAAATGGCCTGATTTCAGCAACTGATGCATATGGCACAAGACCAGGGGTCTTTGGAAAAATTTCTTAATGATACCAGTAAGGTTACCAATTTGAGGAACTCAGTTGATTAAGACCTTGTACCTTAGTTCTATTTATCTGTGTTTTCAGATGATCTGATGGCAAGAGGGTCTTTTTTTTTTTTTTGAACTGTGATATATTCAAACTTCTAGTGAGTATATCCCTATATAAGAAGAATAAAGTTTCTGAAAATTTTCTGTTTAGAAAACCTCTATAAATGGATTTGAAAGACAAAAAGCATTATCTAATATTTGAGATTTATTAGCACTTTTTTTATTATGCTGTATTTATTTAATATGCTGTATTTGAGCCAGAAAGATACTACTATTGACTGAAGCAGAATAGCATGGACGTCACATATAAGGAATTTAAATCACTGGAAAGGCTGAAAATGCGCTGCCTATATAATAGCAATAGCAGACTCCAGGAGAATATAATCTCTTGGTAATTCAATCCAAGAATTCCTCTAGGCTACCTAAAGCAAAACAGAATAGGAGAGAGCACTTGGTTTGAAATTGAGAAAGTGATATTTAGTGCAAGTTTATAAAATAAAGTACACCTACAAAAAATATCTCCTTGTCTTTCAAGTTTATACGTGATGCTACAGAGTTTAAGGAACTAGTGATTGAATTAGGAATGTTTTAGTTGCTATACCATATCCTTGTCCTTAAAAACCAATATTCTGAAAAATCTTGTCATTCTATTTTATTGAGACTTATTTATAAAATGATTTGAATTCTTACAATGATGAAAGTTGTAGAATAATAGGAATCTAAGGGAAAATATGAGAATAAAAGATTTTTTTTAAATGATTACCTTTAAACAAAGAGGTATAAAAGAGATATCTAACAATACAATTGCACTGCAATTGAACATACTTGCAAATTTCGCAGAACATCTCTAAAGTGGTTCAAGGATAAGAAGAGCTGATAAAGCTGTAGCCTCTCATCAATTCAGTATAGGGGAAAAGTTACTTTATTTATAAAATAAGAGTAACTCTCTGCCTGGCAAGTCTATAATCTGCAATTATGAGATTACAATCTATATTTCTACTTATTATGTCGGTAGCTGGAAATAATGGACTTATTACTGAAAAGAAAAAGAAACACCCAAGTATAAATAGGAGGATCATTATGAAAGGCAGACAAAAGTTTAAATCCAAACTCTACTAATTAGCTGTGTGACTATGGGCATGCTTCTCAATCTCTTTTGCCTTAGTTCCTCATCTGTAAAATAGTATCTAATCTCATTGCATTACATGAGAGACTACATTAAAAATACCTGGCACAGAGTAAGCACTCAGTAAATACTGGTGACAGTGGTGATGTGTCAAGACACAAGAGTACCATTTCCTAAATTCTGAGCATTGTGGAGACATGAATTATTACAAATGTGTTCTAGCATGCATTCAATCATTTTAGAAGGCTGTTATCCTTCGAGAGCTATGCATGTGAGGTTTGCTCAAGCTGGTAGTACTAATTATTGAATTCCAGGCTTCCTTTAAAAAAAAAAAAAAATTTATTTTTTTTTTTACTTATTTAGTTGGCAGCGCTGGGTCTTAGTTGTGGCATGCAGGAGCTTTGATCTTCATTGTGGCATGTGGAATCTTTAGTTGTAGTATGTAGAATCTAGTTCCCTGACCAGGGATCGAACCTGGGCCCCCTGTATTGGGAGCAGAGTCTTAGCCACTGGACCACCAGAAAAATCTCAAGGCTTCCTTTTCATACATGCCTTCTAGATGTGACTGTAAATTAATAAGGCCGAGTCCATATAGTATACACAAAGAGCAAGACAGCAGTGAAGACCATGGACTCAGAGCAAAGCTGCCGAAGTTTAAATACCATTTTTGCTATTTACTAAGCAGTATAAACTTGGAACCTCTGTTTCTCAACCTTGTCATCTGTAAAATGGTGATAATATTAGTATTTCTCTTACAGGGTTATTCTAAAGATTAAACAAGATAAAGTATATAAAGCATTTAGGACAGTGCTCAGAAAATGTTAGCTATAGCCATCAGCATCCCTTAAAGGCATTCTACAGAAGAAAGATACACCTTGGACCACTAGAACACAATTCGACAGAAACAGCACAACTGACTCTTAAATTAGTTCTTAGGTATCTGCACACTCTCCAATATTATAAGATTTTTAAACTGGTTTGGTATGTAAGCTAATATTTTGTACCGTGCCTCAATATGAGCAAGACAAAAAAGTAAATTTTTTTATCAGTTCTCTAGGACTATCACTGATGCACAGTTAGAGAAGACCAAAGTATCTTACCAAAATGCACTGTAAAATTGCTTTCTGTGTTTTAAGCAAGTGAACGCCTACCTGTCATCGGTATTGCGAAGAGAGGGAAGCCGAAAGCTCGTGTTTCGGTCAAGCTTTGACTGGCTTTTGGTCCTCTTGATGGAGCCTTTTAGGCGCTTGCTGAAGAACCCCTAGAATGAAAAGGCAGAAGGTGATAGGAAAAAGAACAAAAGGGGAACCTTGCTATCTCCTAAGTCGTCTGCACTGCCTTTATAAAAGCTACTCAGATTCTTATAATGAAGACCAGAAACAGAATCCAGCTTTCAATTTTTTAATTTGTAAAACACAGTTGCTGGAAACCACTTGGTAATGTGCTAAAATTCGTTTTCTTCCAAGATAACTGGGAGAATTAGAGTTTTTGATGGCACTTAAGTTCTTATTTCTTAAACTGTCCCTATACTAGCTATGGTAAAGAAACTTCTAAGTTTTAAGGTCATAAGTTGGTGGTCTCAACAGTGGCATAATTTGATCTATGTCATCTTGGATATGGTATTTATGATGTTAACTTTTAAATATAGTTTAACTATTTCAAAATGAAATTGGTATGTATCATTTATGAAACCAGTGAAGCACCTAGGCTTCAGAAGAGCAAAGTGCCTTATAGTTTTTAGCCCCTGCTTGCTTTGTGCCACTTCTACCAAACCACCCAGAGTGCCCTGAACATCGTCCAGTCTTAGCACCTGGCAAATAATGGACATTCAAAAAAGCTTGCTGAATACAAAAAATAAATACAAGAATGAACATCAATGAGCATTTCTTTTAAGAAACAATTCTACTGTTGGCAGATGAAAGGACATCTTACAGAGGTACCTCAAAATGTTTTGACAAAAGATTGTAATTCAAAGGAAAGTATTTTGTTGCATGGAAATGACTCTAATGACCTGGTGATGAATATTATTAGCTTATAGAATCTGTATACAATAATATTTCCAAAAGGAAGAAAGAAATACTAGGCCAATAACAGCACATCAAATCTGTTATATTCTTTTAGTTACCATTAAACCCCACTGTTTTGGAGTAAAGACTATATTAATCACAACAAGCTAGGTTATACTTATCTAATAACTTTACAATAATATAATCTCACACAAAATATCACACACAAATTTCACACACACACAAAATAATAATCTCACACAAAACACACTACGTCTCTCTGAGCAGGTCAAACGTGATGGGGACCTGGCTCTATGCTATGCTCACACAGGGTCTTGCGCTAAGGGTGGCTCCACCTCTGTGCTTCTACAGTTGTTGCAGCAGGATAAAGGAAGTGTGGGGAATTTTGTACTTGCTCTGAAAGCTTTATGTCACTAATGGTCTCATTTTATTAGACAAAAAAGCCACATGACCACGCCTAACTTTAACAGGGAAAGAACGTACAATCCAGAAAGATAAGTGGAGATATCCGGTGAACAGCAGAGTGGACTACCACCGCTGTTCCACGCTAAGTATGGTTTGCAAACACATAAGCACTCTGAGAGAATGATGGAAATTACTTATTTCAATCAGAATTGGAACTATTTAGCTGACTGAAGAAAAATGCTTATGTTATTTCTTGTTCTTGTAGTCCAAAGAATAAGGATAAAAACTAGAAAATATCACATAGACAAAATTCCCTAAGCTGTTTTTGATTTCCCAGGTTTTTTGTTATAGGTGTTACTGAGATTGATTGGAAGGAAAAAAAACAAGGCAATTTTTACAGTACTATACTTCTTAGAGACAGGCATTTGCTGGTTTCCTGTATAATCTTAGCATCATTAGTGAAAGTCACTGGTATTTGTTCTCCAAGGCAGAGGTTTTATTTACTACCTTCTATAATTCAAAAAAGATGAGTCATCACATTTTCTTAAGAATGGAGTCAGCAAGCAGATCGAAATTTATAGAATTCTATTAGGATCATTTATTGTTGGTTCAAAAACCATAAGCCTAAGTTGAGATTCAGCCCAAGGACCCAACTAAATACCATATATAAATACATTTCTAACAAAACTATAGTTAAGTAGTTAACTGAGAATGTACTAGTAGATGTTCACTAATATAGTACTTTATCTTTCTGTGGCACTTTTATCTTATACTTCATATTTTAATCCATTTATTTATTAAATATTTATTTTATATGTATATGGTATAAAGCATCATAACAGCTATTGTAAGGGTACCAAAGATTAAATAAAATCCTTGCCCTCAAAAGGCTTGTAGTTTAATACAGGACTAGAAATAAATATAATATGTATATTATATATTATGCCTGACATATATGCCAGACATATATGCCTGACATAAATATGCCTGACATATTTAATCACAAAATAAAACTATCTTATTTCTTTGAATCTAGGACAACAGTGATTGTCACACCATTATTTTATGAATACTAAGAAAAAAAGCTGCCAATTAAACTATAACAAAATGACATCACTTAGACTCTTTATTTTGCATTAAAGAAGTTGTCTTTTTAATGACTTAGGTTGGCAGGTTTTGTCATATATCACATAGTGTACACAAAGAAAGAACATACACAAAACTGGTTAAGGTATTTAATGCTTCTTCATTCTTCTGAACTATTTTTTTTTACTCAGAGTAGTTGTTATTCATGTTTTTCCACAAAATACCATGATATATTCTCTCTTTTAAGAACACTGATGATGAATGGCATGTTTTAAAAGATAAACTATGGAGATGTTAAAAGATGAAAAAATGTACATCTCGGAATTGATGAAACATGGTATTATTTTAGAGAGGTACATGGGAAATTATTTCAGGAGTTCAGAGACAGAAGAGGTTGCATCATCTATTGAAATGAAGGGACATTATACGGAAGAAGTGGTATATGCTAGGTCCCAGAGAGAAGACATGATTTGGGTTTGGAGGAATTGAGGAGCAAGGGTACTCTATGGACCACAGCTTGAGAAAAACACCACACAGGGTATACATTAAGTAGATTTAGTTTGGTTGGTAAATTATGAGTTGTAACGACAAATAAGATTGGAAAGTTGATTTGTCCAGCTATTGGGTTTGGGTGGACTCTGGGAGTTGGTGATGGACAGGGAGGCCTGGTGTGCTGTGGTTCATGGGGTAGCAAAGAGTCAGACACAACTGAGTGACTGAACTGAACTGAATGTATAATTGGCAGAGACAAGATACCCCACGTCCAAAGTCAGAAGCGGTGGCCTAGAGGAGACACCCCATGTCCAAGGTTAGGAGCGGCAGCCGTGAGGAGATACTCCACGTCCAAGGTAAGAGAAACCCAAGTTAAGATGGTAGGCACTAAGAGAGGGCATCAGAGGGCAGACAGACTGAAACCACAATCACAGAAAACTAGCCAATCTGATCACATGGTCGACAGCCTTGTCTAACTCAATGAAACTAGGCCATGCTGTGTGGGGCCACCCAAGATGGATGGGTCATGGTGGAGAGGTCTGACAGAATGTGGTCCACTGGAGAAGGGAATGGCAAACCACTTCAGTATTCTTGCCTTGAGAACCCCATGAACAGTATGAAAAGGCAAAAAGATAGGACACTGAAAGAGGAACTCCCAAGGTCGGTAGGTGCCCAATATGCTACTGGAGATCAGTGGAGAAATAATATAAGAAAAAATGAACGGATGGAGCCAAAGCAAAAACAATACCCAGTTGTGGATGTGACTGGTGATAAAAGCAAGGTTTGATGCTGTAAAGAGCAATATTGCATAGGAACCTGGAATGTTAGGTTCATGAATCAAGGCAAATTGGAAGTGGTCAAACAGGAGATGGCAAGAGTGAACATTGATATTCTAGGAATCAGTGAACTAAAATGGACTGGAATGGGTGAATTTAACTCGGATGACCATTATATCTACTACTGTGGGCAGGAATCCCTTAGAAGAAATGGAGTAGCCATCATAGTCAACAAAAGAGTCCAAAATCCAGTACTTGGAAGCAATCTCAAAAACAACAGAATGATCTCTGTTCGTTTCCAAGGCAAACCATTCAATATCACAGTAATCCAAGTCTATGCCCCAACCAGTAATGCTGAAGAAGCTGAAGTTGAATGGTTCTATGAAGACCTACAAGACCTTTTAGAACTAACATCCAAAAAAGACGTCCTTTTCATTACAGGAACTGGAATGCAAAAGTAGGAAGTCAAGAAACACCTGGAGTAACAGGCAAATTTGGCCTTAGACTACAGAATAAAGCAGGGCAAAGGCTAATAGAGTTTTGCCAAGAGAACGCACTGGTCATAGCAAACACCCTCTTCCAACAACACAAGCGAAGACTCTACACATGGACATCACCAGATGGTCAACACAAAAATCAGATTGATTATATTCTTTGCAGCCAAAGATGGAGAAGCTCTACACAGTGAGCAAAAACAAGACCAGGAGCTGACTGTGGCTCAGATCATGAACTTCTTATTGCCAAATTCAGACTTAAATTGAAGTAGGGAAAACCACTAGACCATTCAGGTATGACCTAAATCAAATCCCTTACATTTATATAGTGGAAGTGAGAAATAGATTTAAGGGACTAGATCTGATAGATAGAGTGCCTGATGAACTATGGACTGAGGTTCGTGACATTGTACAGGAGACAGGGATCAAGACCATCCCCATGGAAAAGAAATGCAAAAAAGCAAAATGGCCGTCTGAGGAGGCCTTACAAATGGCTGTGAACAGAAGAGAAGCAAAAAGCAAAGGAGAAAAGGAAAGATATAAGCATCTGAATGCAGAGTTTCAAAGAATAGCAAGAAGAGATAAGAAAGCCTTCCTCAGCGACCAATGCAAAGAAATAGAGGAAAACAACAGAATGGGAAAGACTAGAGATCGCTTCAAGAAAATCAGAGATACCAAAGGAACATTTCATGCAAAGATGGGCTCGATAAAGGACAGAAATGGTACGGACCTAAGAGAAGCAAAAGATATTAAGAAGAGATGGCAAGAATACACAGAAGAACTGTACAAAAAAAGAGCTTCATGACCCAGATAATCACACTAGTGTGATCACTCACCTAGAGCCAGACATCCTGGAATGTGAAGTCAAGTGGGCCTTAGGAAGTATCATTACAAACAAATCTAGTGGAGGTGATGGAATTCTAGTTGAGCTATTTCAAATCCTAAAAGATGATGCTGTGAAAGTGCTGCATTCAATATGCCAGCAAATTTGGAAAACTCGGCAGTGGCCACAGGACTGGAAAAGGTCAGTTTTCATTCCAATCCCAAAGAAAGGCAATGCCAAAGAATGCTCAAACTACTGCACAATTGCACTCATCTCACACACTAGAAAAGTAATGCTCAAAATTCTCCAAGCCAGGCTTCAGCAATATGTGAATCATGAACTTCCAGATGTTCAAGCTGGTTTTAGAAAAGGCAGAGGAACCAGAGATCAAATTGCCAACATCCACTGGATCATCGAAAAAGCAAGAGAGTTCCAGAAAAACATCTGCTTTCATCTATTGACTATGCCAAAGCCTTTGACTGTGTGGATCACAATAAACTGTGGAAAATTCTGAAAGAGATGGGAATACCAGACCACCTGACCTGCCTCTTGAGAAATCTGTATGCAGGCCAGGAAGCAACATTTAGAAATAGACATGGAACAACAGACTGGTTCCAAGTTGGGAAAGGAGTACATCAAGGCTGTATATTGTCACCCTGCTTATTTAACTTATATGCAGAGTACATCATGAGAAACGCTGGGCTGGAGGAAGCACAAGCCGGAATCAAGATTGCCGGGAAAAATACCAATAACCTCAGATATGCAGAAGACACCACTCTTACGGCAGAAAGTGAAGAAGAACTAAAAAGCGTCTTGATGAAAGTGAAAGAGGAGAGTGAAAAAGTTGGCTTAAAGCTCAACATTCAGAAAACAAAGATCATGGCATCCGGTCCCATCACTTCATGGCAAATAGATGGCGAAACAGTGGAAACAGTAGCTGACTTTATTTTTCTGGGCTCCAAAATCACTGCATGGTGACTGCAGCCATGAAATTAAAAGATGCTTACTCCTTGGAAGGAAAGTTATGACCAACCTAGATAGCATATTCAAAAGCAGAGACATCACTGTGTCAACAAAGGTCAGTCTAGTCAAGGCTATGGTTTTTCCTGTGGTCATGTATGGATGTGAGAGTTGGAATATAAAGAAAGCTGAGCACCGAAGAATTGATGCTTTTGAACTGTGGTGTTGGAGAAGACTCTTGAGATTGCCTTGGACTGCAAGGAGATCCAACCAGTTCATCCTAAAGGAGATCAGGCCTGGGTGTTCATTGGAAGGATTGATGTTGAAGCTGAAACTCCAATACTTTGGCCACCTGATGCGAAGAGCTCACTCATTTAAAAAGACCCTGATGTTGGGAAAGATTGAATGTAGGAGGAGAAGGGAACGACAGAGGATGAGATGGTTGGATGGCATCACCGACTCAATGGACATGAGTTTGGGTAAACTCTGGGAGTTGGTGATGAACAGGGAGGACTGGCATGCTATGTTCCATGGGGTTGCAAAGAATCAGACAACTGAGCGACTGAAGTGAAGTGAACTGATAATGCTATATCTATCTTAAAATCCACCACAGAGATTAAAGCTTAAAATTATGGTTGTTTACAGAATACAGATAAGGGAAATTGTAAGACGGCCCAGAGTTGTTGGTGAGGTAGTAGAAGCTACTACAAAATTCTGTTTTCATTTCCTTGATATAACTGAACTATGGTTTTCATCTGAGAAGACTATTTAACTCAAAGCTTGGCTCCTTCTATACCTTTGCCTGGACCAACCAGGTTGCACTGAGCCTTCCAGCAACATTATTTCCTCTTTGAAGCCTCAGAGTGTATGGTATGTCCTCTTGCCCACCAGCCCCTCTGAGCAATTCCTTATATACAGGTCAGTAGGCTCTGTACTGTGAACAGCCCTAGCTACTGCTGAGTGGATGGGAATAATTGACCTAAAGCTACCTAAGAGAATGGTCCTGGTAACGGTTTTACGTCTAAGCATGTAGTATCATCTGGTAGATACTAACTGCTCTAGCCTGATCCCTAGCCATTCCCTGCTTAGTGCTTTAGACACCAGCAACTCTAAAAGCCTCCAATTTGTCACGTCTCTCTGCTACTGCTCATATTCCTTCCCTTTTCCCTGTTTAAGTCATCCTTTCAGACTCAGCTGAGCCATGATCTCCTCTAAGGTGTCTATTTTGGCAATCCCTGACACTGTTTAGATTAATTGTCCCTCCTATGTGCTTCCAAGAATCTATAAATATAGCCAGTGTTACATTTAGCATGCTGCATACCCACTGATGTGTTAACAGTCGTCCCTATTAAATTCTAAACTTCTCAGGACAGGGACTAAACAATTTTTGCATTCCTGGGCAAGGTTGGTATCTGGCCATCTAGTAGGGGCCCAATGTATGTTTGTAGAACTGAAATTAAATAGGCAGTGAAATGAATAAAACCCATCATGGTGCTTCTGGTAAAAGTGCCACCATGGAGAGAATAGGGAACCCTGAGTCAGGAAGTATGGCTTCAAATCCTGGCTCAAATTTCTCCTAGGTGAATGACACTGGACAAATCATAACTTTGAGGTTTCAGATTTCTTAGAGGTAAAATGAGGATTAAAAATTTCTCTTCCTAAGGCCATCTCAAAGAATAAGATAACTGAATGCAAAAGTACTTTTAAAGTAATGGAAAATGGGTACCTATAAGTATTAATTGAAATGAATCTAGGATGAGAGACTACTGAACAGGTTGGTGAAATCATGATTTTTTTCCTTCTAGAAACTACTGCAACGAAGAAAGGAAAGCAAACTAGAAATAATTCCCATAGCATCAGGGATTTGGGGCTATTTTGCTCAGTGATATATGCCAGTGCCTGTAAGTGATACCTGGTATATCATAAGTGTTCAGTAAACATTTGTTGGCTGAAAGAATTTATTGAAGGCCTCCTGGGTTATCAAGCACTGGCCAGGTGCTTTCCAATATGTGGTGACATTTAATTCATGGAACAACTCCACAAAGTAGGTATTCAATAACTTGATATAAGTAATAGAGTTTATAGGTGAGGAGTCAGAATTTAAATCCAGTGTAATGCTAGTACTGAAAAAGCTTCATTTATTCATATATTTATTTGTCAGATACTTGAGGCACTTGAGATATATCAATGAACAAAACAAACAAAACTCTTTTTCTTCATTAATCTTATATACCAGTGGAAGGAAGCAGACAATAAACAAAGAACAAAGTAAATTAGCAAAAGAAAGTGAAAGTGAGGTAGCTCAGTCGTGTCTGACTCTTTGTGACCCCATGGACTGTAGCCCACCAGGCTCTTCCCTCCATGGGATTCTCCAGGCAAGAATACTGGAGTGGGTTGCCATTTCCTTCTCCAGGGGATCTTCCCAGCTCAGGGATTGAACCCGGGCCTCCCACATTGCAGGCAGATGCTTTAACCTCTGAGCCACCAGGGATTCAAGAGAAAACCACTGTTAAAAACAGAGCTGTGTAAAGAGGATTGGGAGTACAAAGTGGTCATTGCAGACCTCATGAAGATTATATTGAATAAAGATCTGAAGGAGGTGAGTCAGCCTTGGTACTTCCAGCACATACTGGAAGGGAAAAGCATTCCAGGCAATGTGACTAGGCTCGGCAAAGCCTTTAAGGCAAAAGCATGCCTGGTATGATCAAAAAAGAGTCAAAAAGTCACTTAGGCTGGAATGGAGAAAGCAGTAAGAAGAGTTGTGGGGAATGAGGTCAGAGAGGTAGCATGATGGTGCTGGTCTGGGGAGTGGGGTAGGCGGTATGCTGTGTAGATCCTGGAGGCCACTGTAAGGACCTCACCTTGTGCTCTGACTTCTAAGGAAATCTACAATGAGAGACAAGACCATTCAAAGCAGTCATAAATAAGTATTTGCTTTTCTTAGAAAAATACTCTCAGCTATGAAACTTTAATATGATTCTAAGCAGGAATGTGCAATATATGAGCAGTTCATTTTCTTCATGAGCAGTTGATCACTGTCTATCAATAGCTGAGATATGGAGACGTTCTCTGGCTTTTCCCAAGTCACAGAGCTGCCAAGAGTCAGAGTAAAACTTCAAGTTCAGGTGGTCTGACTCTGGAACTCTTGCTTTTTAACCATAATACTATACTAATTCTCCACATTCTAATTTCTCTTTGAATACTCTAAGTACTATACTATAATGCATTTTCCCATGTTCAGTTCAGTTCAGTCGCTCAGTTGTGTCTGACTCTTTGTGACCCCATGAATTGCAGCACGCCAGGCCTCCCTGTCCATCACCAACTCCAGGAGTTCATTCAAACTCACGTCCATCGAGTTGGTGATGCCATCCAGCCATCTCATCCTCTGTCGTCCCCTTCTCCTCCTGTCCCCAATCCCTCCCAGCATCAGAGTCTTTCCAATGAGTCAGCTCTTCTCATGAGGTGGCCAAAGTCCTGGAGTTTCAGCTTTAGCATCATTCCTTCCAAAGAACACCCAGGACTGATCTCCTTTAGTCTGGACTGGTTGGATCTCCTTGCAGTCCAAGGGACTCTCAAGAGTCCTCTCCAACACTACAGTTCAAAAATGTACACTATACTTAATTTCTACATGTATCTTATTATAGAATTATACATCATAAAGAAATAGAAATGCAATACAACAATTCAAAAATATGAGAGGAAAAAAGAAAACAAATTAAAAACCTCCACTAATGTGACATTTGATGTAGAAAAATTTGCTCCTAAGGCTCCTATCTATAAAATTAAACTAGAGTAAAACTGAAATCCTACTGAAGTTACTTTTATATGTAACTGATTCTGTGGTTACTGAGAAAAAAAATCCAAATATAAAATTTTAAAATAGATGAATACCAGTTAGGAAAATCTCTCTCTCTCTTTCACATACAGTTATGATATCTATGTCTTATGTTAATTTGGAGAATAAATGATACTCCTATAAATGTACCCTAAAAATCCCATAGCATAAATGCAAACAAAGGAGAAGACTACAAATAAACTTGATTTCGTCCTTCTAAATGACTCAAACCTAGTCTGAAAGAACACCCATAAAACCCTTTAAACAAATCCTACCCCATCCAAGTTTCCTTTGAAATGCTCTTGCTACCCTTTACACTTCTTAAAAATAGTAAAACGCTTACTGTTTTAAACAACAACACTCTCATGGCAACTGATACAATTAAAATGACTTAGATTAAGAAGTTGATACTCATTCTTTTTTTGTCAAAATAAGGCTTAAAATTAGCAACAGCCAGTGAAAGAGATAAAATCAAATGTGTCTTTCTCTGCAGCTTGGTGAATGTTAAGATAGCGATAAAAGTTGTTCACCACCTACAGACTGGAGTAACCCCCAAAAGACCGAACTTGGCTATCAGGGCATGATTGGTAACTGGAATAAAACTGCTGCTATGCAACCGCTCTCAGAAGCCTCAGTGGTGGTAATCAGACACTGACTTGCGGGTGTCCTAGCGCTGCTGCTGTTCCCTTAAGACATAATAGAGAGGCAGCAGAGAGACATGTCATCACCTTTCTCTCTCTCTCTCTCTCTCTCACACACACACACACACACACACACACACAGAGGCAGCAGAGAGACATGTCATCACCTTTCTCACACACACACACACACACACACACACACACACACAGAGTGGGGTGCAACAGAACCTTGCTTTAATCCTGTTTGAGACTTTTCCGTACCAGTGACCACAAAAGGGATTAAATGATTCTAGGTGATTAAGTAATTTTAATAGCAGTTCCTTAAAATGTTCTATGACTCATACCAAGAAAATGTCACCTTCTAGAAACCAGGTGAGAACTGTTTTTATTCTTGCTTTTTAAGTTTCAGTTTAATGAGTAAATTAGTCTCTGTGTGTTTTGTATATTTTAGCTCTTCATATTACTATGGTTCATAATTATCTAAGAAGGGCTATGTCATACATAACCGACTCTCTTGCTTGTTCTCTTAATGTAACTTAGGAACTTGTAGATGTTTGATAAATGTTAACTAAAATCTAATTGTAGAAAGCTAACAAGGAAAAAGGAAAAGGAAGGGTAACTGAAAATGTCAAACTTTACTTTTCAGTTATAATATGTTACTTAGTTTATCTTCCACTTGTTGGAAGTCTAAACAGAAAGGGAAACTCCAGGTAACAAGGATCATAGCAAAACAATAAACAGCTATAAAGTGCTTTATAGTTAATAAGCAGCTTCAGTGTGAGTAATTTCTCCTCTAGTGGGGCTTTTTGATGTAGGGTTATTTGTTTTGTTTTTGTTTGTCTACAAATTTGAGCATCACAGAGGAAAAGAAAAGATTCTATCATAAATTACAATTGTTTTTTCTAGCGCAGAGCTGATGAATCAGAATCTCTGGTGTGAAGCAGATTGGATTTTTGACACACATCCAATGATTCTCTTTTGTTAAAGGAAGTGAAACTTTTATTATGAAACTCTTAAACATACAAAAGCACAGAAGTTAATAGAGTGAACATATATGCACTGATTATATCTAAACTATGCCAATGATATTATTAGATTATATTAAAATATAAAAGTAAAATAGTATTATATAACATTATAATTGTTGTGTGTGTGTGTGTGTGTGTGTGCTAAGTCTCTTCAGTCATGTCCAGCTCTTTTTCGACCCTACAGACTGTAGCCTACCAGGTACCTCTGTCCATGGGATTCTCCAGGCAAGAATACTGAAGTGGGTTGCCATGCCCTCTCCAGCGGATCTTTCTGACCCAGGGACCAAAACCACATCTCAAATGTCTTCTGCATTGGCAGGTGGGTTCTTTAACACTAGTGTCACCTGGGAAGCCCCATAATTATATATAGCATCATAATATAACTTATTGATATGCTTACCACTAGAAGATATAAAGCATACCTTCTCTATCCCCAATAATTTGCTGTAAAGATTTATCTTCACTTGATACAACACTGTTATGCCATATTTGTTTTGATTATTATCTTCCAGTTAAAAGTTTTTAAACCTTTTATTTTCAACTTTTTATGTTTTAAATATATCTTTTCTATTAAAAATTATATTCATATAAGTGTAATTTATAAACAAAATTCACTATTTTTTAGGTGTACAGTTTGATGAGTTTTGACAAATGTGTACTACTGCAGTTGAGATACAGAATATTTCTATCACTCAAAGAATTTATTTGTGCCCCTTTATAGTCAATCCCTTCCTCCTTCCTCAGCCCTTAGAAACCACTAATCTGATTTGTTCCTATAGTTTCATCTGTTCTAGAATGTTATATAAATGGAATTATGTGGTAAAGAGTCGTCCTTCACTTAGCATACTGGTTTTGAAATTTATCCATACTGGGGCATGTGTTACTAGTTGCTTCCTTTTTATTCCACTGTACAGATGTACCAAAACTGGCTTACCCATTTGCCAACCAATGGACTTTTGGGATGTTTCCATTTTGAATCCATTAAGAATAAATCCACTAAAAATTTTTGTAAACAAGTCTTTACTTTTTAACAAGAGTTAAAAGCCATTGGAAATTCACAGAGGAATAGCAGAAAAGAAATGGTGACTAACATAAATATTTCAGTGAGGTGAGTGGGGCGGGGATCTTGAAAAGGGAAGGAATCTTTGATATTTTGTGCTTTACATTTGGAAAAATAGTACAAAGAGTTTTCCCTTTGTCCAGATTCATCTAACAGTAACATCTTATGTAACCATAGAATTATTATGACTTCCCAGGTGGCTCAGTGGTCAAGAATCCACCTGCCAATGTAGGAGACACAGGAGATGGGGGTTTCATTCCTGGGTCGATCCCCTGGAGGAAGAAATTACAACACACTCCAGTGCTCTTGCCTGGGAAATCCCATGGACAGAGAAGCATGGCGGACTACAGTCCTTGGGGTCACAAAGAGTTGGACATGAATTAGTGACTGAGCGTGCACATAATTATGAAAACTAGGAAATTAACACAGTTACCATACTTAAGATAGGCTGGCATCTGGGACCCTTTGCTGCAGTGCTTTCACCTGGATAAGCATGTCCTCCAGCAACAAAATACAAAAAAACTATAAGGAACTAAAAATAGCTGCATACATGTAACATGTGCAGTTGGGGCAAACTATGAACAACAAGATACAAAAAGCCCAAAAGCCCAAATGCCACTTCTGAGGAGCTGGAGCAAAAGTAGGGTACTGTGGATGCTCCCTGCACACAGCACCACAAAGGGGTGGGCAGACTACCTAAGCCACTTCTCTGGCTCAGCCCCTCTACTCACCCCGACCTTCACTCCATGTAAGGAACCTGCTTGCCTGCCCATAAGGAGACAGCAAGGAAAATTATTATCTGCTTTCACTCCCTCCTGCTGCAACAGGGCCCAGATAGAGCCCTGCCTGAACTTCTTGTCTCTTCTTACCAGTTGCTACTGAGTAAGGTCAAGAACCATGGTCAGTGACATACTGACTGAAATTACAGAATTCTAATTTCACCAGTTTATCACTGTACTAGTTTTCTATTGCTGCTGTAACAAATTACCACAAACACAGTGACTTAAACAGTACAAATTTACTATTATTCTGTAGGTCAGAAGTCCAACACAGGTATCATCTGGCTAAAATCAAGGTGTCAGCAGGGCTTTATTCCTCTCTGAAGGCTCTATGGGAGAATGTGTTTTTTGCCTTTTCCAGCACTTTAAGGTCACTTATATTCCTTGGCTCCTGGTCGTCTTCCTCCATCTTCAAAGCTAGCAATGTAGTATCTCCCTTAAATGTTCTCAGTTTCTAAGGCCTCCTGTTACTTGCCTGGGAAATTCCATGAACAGAGGAGCCTGGCAGGCTATAGTCCATAGGGTCACAGGCATCAGTCACAACAAAGCAACTAAACCACCACCACTACCTGTTACTAGAATGAAACCACCTGGATAATGGATAATCTAGGATACTCTTCCTACCTTGAGGTCATCAGCCTTAACCACATCTGCAACAGCCTCTTTTGCCATTTATGGCAACATATTCCTATATTCTGCATATTAAGATATGTATAGCTTTGGGAGACCATTACTCTACCTTGCACATATAATTTATGTAATTAGTTTCTTATGGGTGGGCATTTAGGTTGCCTCCAATATTTTACAATTATAAACGATGCTGCAAGGAATACCTTGTATATATGTATTTTCATAATGGTGGAGGCTGTATTTTGAAGGCAGACAGCTAAAAGTGGGACTGCTGGATGGAGAGGTGCATGTGTAGATTTGCTAAAATCCCCTCTAGAAGGGCTGCACCAGTTTGCATTCCCATCAGCAATATATGAGAGTGTCAGTTTCCCGTCACCAACTGAATTTATCATACTCGACAGTTTTTGGTAGCTAAAAGGTGAGGTAGTATCTCTATGCTGTTTTGATCTGCATTTCTGATTGTATGAACGTTGCTTTTGTATGTTCAGAAAAATTTTTATAGTTTTTGAGAATTATCTATTCATCTCTTTTTTCAATTTTTCTGTTGAGGTTTTGATCATTTGTCTCTCATTTGTAAGTGCTGATATCCATATGTTGTGCATCGGTCAGTTGTCTTTTAACTTTATGATGTTTTTTGACATGTCTTAAAATTTTTTTTTTTTTTGCTTCTAGCTTTTCAGTAATCATTCATTAAAGAAGAGTGTTTGTTAAAAGTAAAGAGGAAATTCCTCTCTGTTTTCTTCTAGTAGTTGTATGGTTTATTTTTTACACTTAGATCCCTAATGCATTTGGAGTTTACTCTCATATAAGGTAAAAGATATATCTCACATTTAATTTTATCTTTTTTTCCCCCCAAAAAGGGCCACTCAGTTGTTCCTACACTATTTATTTTGAATACCAACTCCTCACAAAATCCTTCTTGATTTCTCTAGTAGGACTTAGTCTCTCACTTTTAATTACCTAAGATCTTTTGTTCATACTGTTTTCCTGTCTTGACCGATAATTCTTGGGTCTTTCAATTTTATATCCCCTACTGAGTCTTAACTCCTAAAGGCAAACATTATTGAGCTCATCATTATATTACTTCAATGCTTAGTATACAGTGGGCTACCTAATATATATTTGCAGAATGCTAATAATGATTACCATTCAATATCACAGTAATCCAAGTCTATGCCCCAACCAGTAACTCTGAAGAAGCTGAAGTTGAATGGTTCTATGAAGACCTACAAGACCTTTTAGAACTAACACCACAAAAAGATGTCCTTTTCATCATAGGAGACTGGAATGCAAAAGTAGGAAGTCAAGAAACACCTGGAGTAACAGGCAAATTTGGTCTTGGAATACGGAATGAAGCAGGGCAAAGACCAATAGAGTTTTGCCAAGAAAATGCACTGGTCATAGCAAACACCCTCTTCCAACAACACAAGCGAAGACTCTACACATGGACATCACCAGATGGTCAACACAAAAATCAGATTGATTATATTCTTTGCAGCCAAAGATGGAGAAGCTCTACACAGTCAACAAAAAAAAGACCATGAGCTGACTGTGGCTCAGATCATGAACTTCTTATTGCCAAATTCAGACTTAAATTGAAGAAAGTAGGGAAAACCACTAGACCATTCAGGTATGACCTAAATCAAATCCCTTATGATTATACAGTGGAAGTGAGAAATAGATTTAAGGGACTAGATCTGATAGATAGAGTGCCTGATGAACTATGGACTGAGGTTCGTGACACTGTACAGGAGACAGGGATCAAGACCATCCCCATGGAAAAGAAATGCAAAAAAGCAAAATGGCTGTCTGAGGAGGCCTTACAAGTGGCTGTGAACAGAAGAGAAGCAAAAAGCAAAGGAGAAAAGGAAAGATATAAGCATCTGAATGCAGAGTTCCAAAGAATAGCAAGAAGAGATAAGAAAGCCTTCCTCAGTGACCAATGCAGAGAAATAGAGGAAAACAACAGAATGGGAAAGACTAGAGATCGCTTCAAGAAAATTAGAGATACCAAGGGAACACATCATTTAAAGATGGGCTTGATAAAGGACAGAAATGGTATGGACTTAACAGAAGCAGAAGATATTAAGAAGAGGTGGCAAGAATACACAGAAGAACTGTACAAAAAAGATCTTCACGACCAAGATAATCACGATGGTGTGACCACTCACCTAGAGCCAGACATCCTGGAGTGTGAAGTCAAGTGGGCCTTAGAAAGCATCACTACAAACAAAGCTAGTGGAGGTGATGGGATTCCAGTGGAGCTATTTCAAATCCTGAAAGATGATGCTGTGAAAGTGCTGCACTCAATATGCCAGCAAATTTGGAAAACTCAGCAGTGGCCAGAGGACTGGAAAAGGTCAGTTTTCATTCCAATCCCAAAGAAAGGCAATGCCAAAGAATGCTCAAACTACTGCACAATTGCACTCATCTCACACACTAGTAAAGTAATACTCAAAATTCTCCAAGCCAGGCTTCAGCAATATGTGAACCGTGAACTTCCAGATGTTCAAGCTGGTTTTAGAAAAGGCAGAGGAACCAGAGATCAAATTGCCAACATCCGCTGGATCATGGGAAAAGCAAGAGAGTTCCAGAGAAACATCTATTTTTGCTTTATTGACTATGCCAAAGCCTTTGACTGTGTGGATCACAATAAACTGTGGAAAATTCTTAAAGAGATGGGAATACCAGACCACTTGATCTGCCTCTTGAGAAACCTGTATGCAGGTCAGGAAGCAACAGTAAGAACTGGACATGGAACAACAGACTGGTTCCAAATAGGAAAAGGAGTACGTCAAGGCTGTATATTGTCACCCTGTTTATTTAACTTATATGCAGAGTACATCATGAGAAACGCTGGGCTGGAAGAAGCACAAGCTGGAATCAAGATTGCCAGGAGAAATATCAATAACCTCAGATATGCAGATGACACCACCCTTATGGCAGAAAGTGAAGAGGAACTAAAAAGCCTCTTGATGAAAGTGAAAGAGGAGAGGGAAAAAGTTGGCTTAAAGCTCAACATTCAGAAAACGAAGATCATGGCATCTGGTCCCATCACTTCATGGGAAATAGATGGGGAAACAGTGGAAACAGTGGCAGACTTTATTTTTGGGGGCTCCAAAATCACTGTAGATGGTGACTGCAGGCATGAAATTAAAAGATGCTTACTCCTTGGAAGGAAAGTTATGACCTACCTAGACAGCATATTAAAAAGCAGAGACATTACTTTGCCAACAAAGGTCCGTCTAGTCAAGGCTATGGTTTTTCCTGTGGTCATGTATGGATGTGAGAGTTGGACTGTGAAGAAAGCTGAGCGCCGAAGAATTGATGCTTTTGAACTGTGGTGTTGGAGAAGACTCTTGAGAGTCCCTTGGACTGCAAGGAGATCCAACCAGTCCATTCTGAAGGAGATCAGCCCTGGGTGTTCTTTGGAAGGAATGATGCTAAAGCTGAAACTCCAGTACTTTGGCCACCTCATGTGAAGAATTGACTCATTGGAAAAGACTCTGATGCTGGGAGGGATTGGGGGCAGGAGGAGAAGGGGATGACGGAGGATGAGATGGCTGGATGGCATCACTGACTCAATGGATGTGAGTCCGAGTGAGCTCTGGGAGTTGGTGATGGGCAGGGAGGCCTGGTGTGCTGCGATTCATGGCGTTGCAAAGAGTCGGACACAACTGAGTGACTGAACTGAACTGAAGTGAATAATGATTAAACTGAATTAGGAAAATTCCAATTCACTCAAGAAAGCAGGGAAAAGATCTAATACATCTGAAGGGAAAAAATAACCTCAATATTATTAAAATAAAACCAAATCTGGTATTTAAAGAGGAAAAACTTAGTATCTGAAATACACACTTATATAGACCACCCTCAGTTCCTGCTAATGAGGTATATGTTGATTTTCTTACCACTAGAAGAGACTGCTGATCATAGTCAAGTTCACAGAGTACGAATATTAAGGAAGATGGCTTTCAGGAATCAAATAATTAGAAATGAAGGGTCAAAACTAAGAATGAGAACATTCCCTCTAAGTGAGGTCTATTAGTCTGTTGGACAGTCTCCCAGAGGTTATCATGGAAGCCTGAAAAAAGCATCATATAATATAATATGAAAGATGTTTTTTCATTGTCAGGGGAGATGAACTAGATGAATTTAATTGAAGTTTTCTAGCTCTCATTTCTAGGACTCTAAGAATAACAGCACTGCAGATAAAGGAGGGTTTTGGAACCTATTATTAAAAAAAAATAAAATTTTTCCTGCCTCTGGTGAAACAAAATGCACCTAAAATCCATATTATGGAAATGGTAGTGAGTGAAAGGTACAAAGTAAAACAATCTAATTACTAGCCAGGATAAGCTCTTCTTTTTCAAGTACACAATTAAGTGGAAGAAGGCAGGGAGATGGGCACCAGGGAAAAGATTTTACTAGGCATAGTTATACAACTTCTAGAGGCTACTTCCTAACTGTACTTCTTTCTAATCCTGCAAAAATTTTCTTCTATTATGAATTTAGGCTTCAAAATAATAACAAATTAGTTCTTAGTATACAATATCTTTTAATCTGCAAATTGGCAAGATCTTAAAATATTTGTGTGATATTTCATTATCATAAAAAAGGCACCATAAGGCCTCAGAAGAGGTCAAACAATTTTCTCTTGGTCACACAAGGGAGATGCCAGCTGAACATACATTAAAAAAAGTTGAATATACATTAAAAAAATATGGGTCTTACAACTCTTTTCCCTATTCTTGGTCCAAATTCTTAAATGCTAATAAGATCCTTGTACTGATACTCTGGCAGAATTAAAAAGGCAGGTGACACTGGCCTTAGATCATATGGGCAGAAGAGTGCAAAGCCTTTCTGAACTGCAGGTAGCTGATTTTAATGGAGAAGTGCTCCTGAGTGACAGTGATGGTCTCACTGAATGCATAAACTATGAGCCCAGGTAGCCAAGGACAGATCATCAGGTTTTGACCTTCCCTTCTGCTAGATGTATTAGCTTTTTTTTTTTTTTTTCCATTTAACTTTTAAAAAGCTGAGAGCAGACCACATTCCTACACTTTCAATTATAATTTGAGTGAGAAGCAAACTAAGATAGTCCCCACGAGTCACTCTTTTTACCATTAATCTCATAGGCCTTCCAGTGAAAGAAAATTTTTTCTTTCTACTCACTGTATTCCACCCTTAATTCTATTTTCCTTAACAGATAAGGTAGAATCTTTTTTTTAAATCCAATATATGTTTATTAATTTGAAAGAATCTACTAATGATAAAAATGCTACGGCAAAAAAGGTTAGTGTCTTTGCAATGTGTATGTCTTAGGCAATCATGAATGTCACCTGTTTATTGAGTTTTTATAAACAGATTAGGAAGAAGAAAAGGTCAGTGCTGGACTTAAATGAATAAGACACAGTCTTGATTTTCTAAGAGTTATTTTTTCTAATATTGTCCTTGTTTTTTTAAGTTTCATTTTTACTGAAGTACAGTTGATTTACAATGTTATGACAGCCTCAGGTGCATAGCAATGTGATTCAGTTACAGATATATATATATATATATTTATTTTTTTTTCAGATTCTTTTCCTTTATAGGCTATTATAAAATACTGAGTATAGTTCCCTGTGCTATACAGTAGGTCTTTGTCATTACCTATTTTATATACAGCAGTGTGTAAATCCCAAACTCCTATTTTATCCTTCCCATTCCCCTTTCATCTTTGGTAACCATAAGTTTGTTTTCTATGTCTGTTGATCTATTTCTATTTTGTATATAAGTTCATTTGTATCATTTTTTTTAAAGATTCCACACATAGGTGACATTATATGATACTTGTCTTTGTATTACTTAGTATGGTAATCTCTAGGTCCATCTATGTTTCTGCAAATGGCATTATTTCATTCTTTTTTATGGCTGAGTAATATTCCACTGTATATCACTGTATACCACATCTTCCTTATGAATTCATCCCTTAATGAACATTTAGGATGCTTACATGTCTTGGCTATTTTAAACAGTGCTGCAATGAACATTGGAGCACATGTATCTTTTTGATAAGGCTCTCTCTGGAGATATGCCCAGGAGTAGGATTGCAGGCTCATGATAGTTCTATTTTCAGCTTTTTAAGAACCTCCATACTGTTCTCCATAGTGGTTATACCATTTTTATTACCAAAATTACAGTAATCAAAACAGTATGGTATGGGCACAAAAACAGAAACATAGATCAATGGGACAATGAACTTTCACTAGAAAAGCCTAGAAATACACCCATGTACCTATGGTCAAATACTATGACCAAGGACACAAGAATATACAATGGAAAAAGATAATCTTTTCAGAAAAATGTACTGGGAAAACTGGACAGCTACATGTAGAAGAATGCAATTAGAACATTCTCTAACACCACACACAAAAATAAACTAGAATGCATTAAAGACCCTAAATGTAAGACCAGATACTGTAAAAGTCCTGGAAGGAAACAAAGGAAGAACACTTTTGACATAAATCGCAGCAATAGCTTTTTTGATCCATCTTCTAGAGTAATGGAAATAAAAATAAACAAATGGTACCTAATTAAACTTAAAAGATTTGGACAGCAAAGGAAACCATAAACAAAATGAAAAGATGACCTTCAGAATGGGAGAAAATATTTGTGAATGGTGCAACCAATAACAGATTACACTCAAAACATATAAACAGGTAACATAGCTCAGTATCAAAAACCAAACCACCCAATCAAAAAATGGACAGAAGATCTAAATAGACATTTCTCCAAAGAAGACATTCAGATGGCCCCAAAGCACATGAAAATATGCTCAGCACTTCTAATTTATTAAGAGAAATGCAACTATAAACTACAATGAGGTATCACCTCACACCAACCAGAATGACCATCATCAAAAAGTCTACAAATAATAAATGCTGGAGTGGGAATAGTGAAAAAGGGCGCGTCCTAGAAGAGTAGTTTTTAAACTGTCTTGCATGCATACATGCTTAAGTAAGTAAGTGTACTCGCTCAGTCATGTCCAACTCTTTGCAACCCCATGGACTGTAGCCCATCAGGCTCCTCTGTCCATGGGATTCTCCAGGCAAGAATACTGGAGTGGGTTGCCATTTCCCTCTCCAGGGGATGTTGCTTCAATTGTGTCTGACTCTTTGTGATCCTATAGACTGTAGCTCGCCAGGCTCATCTGTCCAAGGGATTCTCTGGGCAAGAATACTGGAGTTGGTTGCTGTGCCTTCCTCTAGGGGATCTTCCTGACCCAGGGCTTGAACCTACATTTCAGGCAGATTCTTTAAGGCTGAGAATTCTTTAACTGAGGAAGCCCCTAAATTGTCTTGACTATGTATCAAATAAGTAAAATACTGTTGGTGTGCATTCCTAAAACTTCTCATCTATAAAATTGTAAGAATGTTTTGATATATGACTAAAAAATAGTCAATAAAATAAAAATCTTAAAACAGTGAAATTTTAAAACTCAAACATTTATTATTTTCTTTTTGCAACCCAAGTGGACTGTGCAGTGTACTCTCTGAGGTATGTACACTCATTCTGGAGACTACGAACTAGAATATCACAGATCAGGGAAGGCAACGATACAGATAAATGGTAATGGGTAAATGTCCACTCTGAAGGAAGGACAGAGAAGGTCAAGGCTAATGTTAAGAAGACACTGGAGTTGAGTTCTGAAGGATGAAAATACTTTTAGGGAGTATAGAAGGTGGCCTTAACAGGCAGAAATGTACAAAGACACGTGGGAAAACTTGTTTGAGGAACTTAAGCTAAACAAAGATGCAGCACTAAGATACAACACTCTTTTCAGTTTGGAGGCTTAGAAAACTGGGGGTAGGGAAGAGGATACTGAATATAAAGAAATGAGACTGGAAGGGCAGCTGAAAACTAGATAATGAAAGGCTCTCTGTGCCAAGTTAACTTTGTTTTTGATCATCCAGTAAAAAACAAGTTATATGCCAAAGGTTTCAGCAGGTAACTGATGATTTTTGGAGGAAAAGTTAGTTATGTCTGAAGACATTCAAATGAGGGAAAGGAAGAAGGGAGAGAGGGAGGAGAGTGGAAAGAACTCACTGTGCAAGCCAAATAAAGTGTTCAAAATTTGGTCATGTCCATGGGCATAGGGGAGAGAACCTTCCCCGATGGCTCAGTGGTAAAGAATCTGCCTGCCAATGCAGGAGATGTGGGTTCAATCCCTAGGTCGGGAAGATTCCCTGGAGAAGGAAATAGCACCCCACTCCAGTATTCTTGCCTGGAAAATCCCACGGACAGAGGAGCCTGGCAACCTACAGTCACAGAGATGCAGATACAACTTAGTGACTAAACAACAACAACATGGGCATGGGGCCAAAGAGAACTGCTAAAACACTTTAAGCAAGGGAGAATGACCAAGCTTAAATTTTAGAGAGCCCAGTCTGGTAACATTGTGAAAGCTTAAGTGGATGAAGGAGGACTTGGAGGCCAGGAGATGAGTTAAAATCTTTACTGTATTAGATAGGACCAGCTATATACTCTGAGGGGTTTAGTGAAAAAATAAGGGCCCTTGTTCAAAAAGCAGGAAAACAGTATCATTAAAGATGATAAAATAAAAACATTTCCCAGAGTCTTTCTCTCTCCATTTGCCATGGTATTTTTAATTTGCTATTTAATGTCATGCTCCCTCAGACCTTCAGACTTCAGAGTAACCTGGGGCCCTAGACCACAGTTTAGTGTGTGGGTGACCCACTGGCTACCAGGTTGCCCTTCCCCAGCCACCAAACCCGTGTGCCTGGCCCAGGGCACAGAAGTTGGGCCAGGCTTCTTCCCATGGCTGCCACTACAACTCACTAGGATCCTGGAATTAAGGATGAACAAGAGGCTTGCCTCAACTGAGCTGTGGTCTCCGGCCACCTGCCAGACACCAGTGAAGATGACAGGTGGGGACAAGGACAGCCCTGCCAAGAGTGTGCAGCCCAATCCCTATGTTTCTCATGCTTGTGCACAAGTTACAGCTTGTGATAGCTGTGGCTCAGTGAAGCAGAGGGTGAGGAAGGGTGGCTGGGATCCAGGGGATAGGAAAGTGGGGAACTCAGAATCCATCCCAGAGAGGCAGGAGGAGGTGGAACCGTGCCTTGGTTTCAAGCCCCTGCACATGCTCCATTGTTTCACTGGACTTGATTTACAAAACACAAATCCAAAAACGAACCATTAAGCATTTGAGATGGCAACCACTGAACATTAAACTCCATGAAGATGGCTTTCTTCTGTTCAGGCCCTGTACACTGCACTGATCTCATGCTCAAGAAGCTGGGTGTGTCGTAGGTTTTTTGCTCTGGGAACTGAAGAAGTGCATAGTACTACACAGTTAGAAGTTCAGAGGGAAAAGAGTTTTTGGGAAAAACACAAGTGGGTATAGTTTGCAGCAAGCTGAATTTAAATTACTATGGGGCACTGGAACTAAGTGTTAGGAAATACTAAAAGAAGACTGCTGCTGCTGCTGCTGCTAAGTCGCTTCAGTCGTGTCCGACTCTGTGCGACCCCATAGACGGCAGCCCACCAGGCTCCCCCGTCCCTGGGATTCACCAGGCAAGAACACTGGAGTGGGTTGCCATTTCCTTCTCCAATGTATGAAAGTGAAAAGTGAAAGTGAAGTTGCTCAGTCGTGTCCAACTCCTCGTGACCCCATGTACTGTAGCCTACCAGGCTCCTCCGTCCATGGGATTTTCCAGGCAAGAGTACTGGAGTGGTGTGCCATCGCCTTCTCTAAAAAGAAGACTGTTTAGAAGAAGATTATCCAAAACAATATCATTTTCTATCTCCTGATTTGTGGATCATTAACCACACTGCTATAAAAAGTCATAAAAACATCCCTCTAATATGAAGATCTCAGCACTAGCAAAAGCTAAAAGAATATTCCATGCAAATGGAAAAGAAAAGAAAGCTGGGGTAGAAATACTTATATGAGTCAAAATAGACTTTAAAACAAAGACTGTAACAAGAGTCAGAGAAGGACATTACATAATGATAAAGAGATCTATCTAACAAGAAGTTATGGCAATTGTAAAGACGTGTATCCAACAAAGGAGCATTTGCATACATAAAGCAAATAATAACAAACAAAAAAGGAGAAACTGACAGCAAGGCAATAATAGTAAAGGACGTTAATATCCCATTTACATCAATGACAGATTACTTAGACAGAAAATCAGTAAGGAAACATTGGCCTAAAGGACACATTAGATGATACAGATTAATAGTTATATGATGAAAACATTTAATCCAAAATAGCAGACTGCACATTCTTTTCAGGTGCACATATAACATTCTCCAGGATAGATTACATGTTAGGCCACAGAACAATTCTCAATAAATTTAAGAAGACAGAAATCACATCAAGTATCTTTTCTAACCACAACAGTATGAGACTAGAAATCAACCACAAGGGGGGAAAAATACTCTAAAAACAGCATGCTAGTAAACAATCAGTAGGTCACTGAAGAAATCAGAAATTTAAAAGAATACCTGGAGAAAAAAGATAAATGAAAACACAGGGATCTAAAACCTAAGGGACAAATAAAAAGCAGTTCTAAGAGGTTTGTAGTGATAACACGTCTACCTCAGGAAACAAGAAAAGTCTCAAATAAACAATCTAACCTTATACCTAATCTGCAAAAGAAGAACAAACAAAACTGAAATTAACAAGTAAAGAAATCATAAAAATCAGAAAGGAAATAAATGAAACAGAGATTAAAAAGACAATAAAACAATCAATGAAACTAAGAGTTGGAAATAAATACAACTTTGCCATTTCACCTTCCAGGGTATCTTCCTGACCCAAAGATTGAACCCATGTCCCTGTGTCTTCTGCAGTGCAGGTGGATTCTTTACCACTGAGAAAGCCCTGATACTATACTTAGAAAATCTTAAAGATACGCCACAACACTACTAGAGCTCATTAACTAATTCAGTAAAGTTGAACAACACAAAATTAGTACACAGAAATCTGTTGCATTTTTATACACTAACAACAAACTATTAGAAAAAATTAGGGAAACAATCCCATTTACAATTGCATCAAAAAGAATAAAATACTTAAGAATAAACCTATCTAAGGAGATAAAAATCTGTACTCTGAAAACTATAAGATATAGATGAAACAAATTTAAGTGACATAAACACATGAAAAGACATACCATGTGCATGGATGGGAAAAATTAATATTCTTAAAATGACCATACTACCCAAGGCAATCTATATATTTGATGCAATCCCTATCAAAATACCGTATAGTCCATGGGGTCACAAAGAGTCAGACACGACTGAGCAACTTTCACTATCAAAATATTAAGGGCATTTTTTACAGACCTAGAACAAATAACTTTAAAATTTGCATGAAAACATGAAAGATCCTGAATAGCCAAAATAATCTTGAGAAAAAGGAGCAGGGCCAGAGGAATCACACACCCTGACTTCAGACTATACAACAAAACTACACTAATCAAAACAGAAAGGTACTGACATAAAAAGAGAAACCCAGATCAATGGAACAGAATGTAGAACCCAGAAATAAACCCGTACTTATGTGGTCAATTAACCTATGGCAAAGAAGGAAAGAATATACAATAAGGAAGAGAGAGTCTTTTCAATAAATGGGAAAACTGGGCATAAGACTGGAAAAGGTCAGTTTTCATTTCAATCCTAAAGAAAGGCAATGCCAAAGAATGCTCAAACTACCGCATAATTGCACTCATCTCACACGCTAATAAAGTGATGCTTAAAATTCTCCAAGCCAGGCTTCAGCAATACGTGAACCGTGAACTTCCACAT